>NC_072378.2:139502500-140752500 GCF_028885625.2 Pongo pygmaeus | reverse complement strand
CATTTCTATTCATTCTCTTTGCAAAATATGCAAATATATATTTCATCTTGTTTTATGCTGTGAATAGTGTGAATCTATGAAAACCAAGTCAGAAGAGAAAAAGCTTTACCTTAAGTCCTCTACAATGATGATGTCTAGTAGATGTTTATGACTTTTTAATCTTAAAATTTCTCATCAGGAAACAAATGGTTTTCTTACCTCCTGAATGGTTTCTTTATAAAACATTGCTATAATTGTTTCTGCAAATGTGTGCATGTATAGAAGAGATGTAGGTGGGAGATGTGTGGTAATTTTACCATTTGCTTGCTTCCTGGTGTGCTGATTGGACCAGCGGATATAGGTATTAAGTAAAAATTGAACACATCTTGTGCACAATTATAGGGATGAGTGGGTAACAGAACTTCTGATTCTCCCTCTACCATATGAAGTTTGACCACAAAGTTTGGAACTGCATCATCACTCCTGTTGGAAGTATGTATGCCAATGTCACAGACTGAAAACAAGGCAGCATTGAATATGGTGCTACTGCAGGGTGTCCTCCTGTTTCTCAGTGTGATTTCTTCTTCTTTCTTCTCCAGCTGGATATTAGTCCCAAGAAAGTCACCAGTTTCCCACAACAAACAAAAACACTTGATGTTGAGAGGTTTAAATAATCATGTCAGGATGGATAAATGATTTCTCTAAATGTATGCATTTTTAGAAACAGTTTTAATTTCTTTCACAGGAAGTGTAAACTTTTGAGGGGTAAATGTGTGCCATAGATAATATATTTCAGTCTATCTTAAGAATCATAGTCACTGCAACTTTTGGAACCATAAAAAAAAATTGAACTGATTCATTTACTAAAATGTCTTTTCCTACCTTTATGCTTAACCTACTTTTATATTTATTGTAATATACTTTAAATAGCAGGAAATTGTTATGATAATACAGAGCTGCTTTTTAAATGACATTTTTAAAAGTTTAGACAACCCCATGATTTTACAAAGGAGGTGGTGCTTGTGTGAAAGACAAACCCACCACCATCAGATCAGAATGGTTTATGTAACTCAGATCATTTCACTGTGAAAAAAAAAAAAAACTCTTTTGAAATATAGTAGAGTCGTAAACACATGACTAAGCTATTTCCTAAAAATAGAAGTGGTGGCTTCAATTAAATTATCAGAGAGGCAGTAAGTCAGAATATTCTTAGAGTTCACACACATCATATGATCTATGTGAAGGAAGATTTTAAAAATAGAAATTTGGCTCACAAGAGCCAAACTGTTCCCAGAGCATTCACTTATAAGTATAGTATTAAGGGGGAAAAATTATCTCCACCCTCTCACATTTTATGTCATGTGTGTGCACATGTGCATATATGCTTGCATGCATGCAAATTTGTATTTGTGAATTTAGAGAATTTGCAGAAATGTGTACATTTAGAAAATTCATAGAAATGTGTGAATTTATCTTTATGTGTGTTTACCTTGTATATTTGACTTCAGTTTGCACTGATCAAAGATAAACAGTTACCAATAAATTTCATGGAGAAATTTTCTTTTATGAGAGCTGCAAAATTACATTAAAGAGCAATGAACATCTTTTTCATTCAGTCTACTGAGCAGAACCCTTTGCAAATGACTGAAGTATCCATGCCTCATATGCTGAAGCATCTGAAACTGTGCCTATTTTTGGCATGGTATTTTACTGTAACATTTACAGGATTGCAGTGCATTAACTATTAGACAAGTTAGCATGGTCTTATTTTCAGATATATGGATGGAATCCTTTTTATGTGTAAAAGTAGAATGGGATTAATTCATTTTCAAATTAATGAAATATAATCCAGATACAATTTGGATCCTTAGATATTATATGCCCATTAAAAACAGGAAAGATGATTCTTCTGAATAATGGCAGTAGATACTACATAATTCATAGATAAATCCATTAACCATTTTAACCATTTTCACTGTTCAGTTTTGCATGTATGCTTATTTTCATAATTAATTTGATTCACTCAAATGCACATTCAGTGTGACTTTCTTGGAATTAAAACCACACATTTTTTTTTTCTCATGTTATACATTTCAAGAAATCACATCATTGTAACTATATCAAACACTTCAGGAAGGAATGTTGGGAAGATTTTGCTCTCTGGAAGGAATAGAATGTCAAGAATACTACAACTTTTCCTTTGAACTTAGAGACAGATCAAAATATATTCTTGGGATACAGCAAAACCATTAATGTAGCTTTTTGAAAACAAAATATACGCACATTTGCATGGCAGGTATCATAGAGGACCATTTGGAAATTGTCTCTGAAATGAGCTTTAGATTTGATCCTATTAGCACAGCATTTGTTTTCAACACATTCTGTGGGCATTCATCAGCAAAGGGACATCTTACAATACAATAATTTATTTATAAAACCCCTAAAATAGAATTTGCACATAAGAAATTTCTAAAGGAGGAATGAAAACTGTGAAAGACTGGATTTCAATTTAACTTTATTAGAAAATGTCTCACTTTTCTTGATTATAATATATATCACTTTTTTAAAAGACATTTATAGAACCGTCTTTCTAGAAAATGTTATGAAGTTTCATATAACCATACATAGCTTAAACATGCCGAAGTTAACACTGCTGAAAGATAAACATAGGTACATTAAAATTCTAGATTTCATTTGAGCAGACATAGATTCATGAATTCGGCAATACCAGAAAGCAAGTGGTTGGGGCTTCACCAATGGGAGACGCAGTTTCACTCTTTGTTGCCCAGGCCGGAGTGCAGTGGCGCGATCTCAGCTCACTGCAACCTCAGCCTCCTGGGTTCAAACGATTCTCCTGTTCAGCCTCTCAAGTAGCTGGGATTACAGGCACCCACCCCCATGCTCGGCTAATTTTTGTATTTTTAGTAGAGACAGGGTTTCACCATGTTGGCCAGGCTGGTCTCCAACTCCTGACCTCAGGTGATCTGCCCACCTCAGCCTCCCGAAGTGCTGGGATTACAGGCATGAGCCACCGCGCTCGGCCAGGGGAAAACTTTCATACAATGTTTATGGAAGCAAGACAAAGTTTCCAGGAGAAGTTAGTTGGCAGTTTCTGACTGGTAAAGCTTAAGTTTCATTTTTCTAGGATGTTATTTACATTGAATTGAGTTTCAATTTACTCATGTGGGGACCCAGGCTGCTGGAGTCACATTGATCTTATGCCTCCGACACAGTTAATTACATTTTGGTGACAACTTATATGGAAAGTAATCAAAGAATTTTGAGAGGATTAATTTAGTTGTTTTTATATATCAGATACTAGTTATAGCACTCAAAGTTTTCAGGTTAGCCTTTAAATATGAGGCTACCTCTACGAGATCAGTATTATGCTATGCATGCTTTCACTTTCTATACCTTTACATATCTTCTTTCTCTTTGCAGAATTCTGCCAAGTAATTTTGGATTATACTTTTCTGGAATTAATAAAATGAGACAATGAAGAATCTTCTTTGTGGAGTTGTTTGACTTTCTTCCTTCGACATTTCCAATAGTTTCTTTTTTTTTTTAATTGAGACGGAGTCTTGCTCTGTCACCTAGGCTGGAGTGCAGTGGCGCGATATGGGCTCACTGCCTGCAAGCTCCGCCTCCTGGGTTCACGCCATTCTCTTGCCTCAGCCTCCTGAGTAGCTAGGACTACAGGCGCCTGCCACCACGCCCGGCTAATTTTTTTGTATTTTTAGTAGAGACGGGGTTTCACAGTGTTAGCCAGGATGATCTCAATCTCCCGACCTCGTGATCCGCCCGCCTCGGCCTCCCAAAGTGCTGGGATTATAGGCATTAGCCACTGCACCCGGCCTTCAATACTTTCAAAGTTTAGGATTTAACCTCTTATACTTCAATGTGCTAATAAATCTCACTGAAAAACTTTTAGAAATGGATCTTCTTAACTCTGTCATAATTTGTATATAGTAACGTGCCACTTAACGATGGGGATGTTCTAAGATATGCATCACTAGGCAATTTTGTGATTGTACTATCATCGAGTATACTCACACAAACCTAGATGGTATAGCCTACTACACTTAGTCTATATATCATAGCCTATTGTCCGTATGCTACAAACCTGTACAGCATGTTACTGTACTGCATGCTATAGGCAATTATAAACACAATGGTAAACAATTTATTGATCTAAAAATATCTAAACGTAGAAAAGGTACAGTAAAAACAGGTATTATAATTTTATTGGACCACTGTCTTCTATGTGTGATTCATCATTGGCTGAAACATAATTATGTTGTGCATAGCTGTATTTAAACAGAACAAGTTCTTTATAATGCTGATGGTAGGATATTGTTTTATAGTAGTGGATTTCACTGGTTTTTGACTTTGGTTCCTGGAAGGGGCTTTTTGTCTTTGTGATTACTAAGCCCTTGGGTCACAGGTGAGTTTATACTAATGAAGTGACTCATAGTAGGCCTCTAAGATAGCTTCAGGCTGTGGTTGGTCACCAGAAAAACAAACCACATGATTAGATCTTTGGAATTTTGAGCCAGCCCAACCTCTGGGGGAATGGGGAGGTAGAGAGAGAGTTCAATCACAAGGCCAGTGATTTAATCAATTATGCCTGTGTAATGGAATCCCAATTAAAAGTCTAAACACTCCAAAACTCAGAGGAAATTCTGGGTTGCTGAATATATTAATGTTCCAGGAAGGTGACATGCCCTTATTTATAGGGGAAGGTATTGAAGCTCTATGTCAGGACCCCTCCAGACCTTACATTATGTGTCTTTTCTTTTGGCTGTTCCTAATTTTTATACTTTTTAAGAAAAATATAATCATGTAATCATTGTAAGCAATTTGCAAAGTTCTCTTAGCCATTTTAGCAAATAACCAAACCTGAGGGTGGTTCTACAATCCCCTGGATTTGTACTCTGATGATCAGAAGTGGAGTTGGGGACCCCACCTCTGGCTGGCATCTAAAGTGAGAGCAGTCTCCTTGGGAACCATGCATATCAACCCTTGGTAGTTAGTGTCAGAATTAAATAGCATACATCAATATATGAATATATATTAATAAGCGTATGAATAAATCTAAAAGATGTATATGAAGGCAAACTTTAAGTATTTTGAGACACAAAAGAAAGTAGGAAAAAAGAAAAGACATACCAGTGGTTTTAGATAAGATAATTCACCACCTTAAAATGTTGAACATAACGTGTATAATTATTATATGATTTCAATAAAAAAAAACAGCAAAATTTTTAAGAAGACAAGCTGATATTGCATTTTATATTAAGAAATCAAACAGATAATAATATCAAATGAAATTATAATAAAGAAAAGAAATAAAAGGAACTAGTTTCATCAAATAGTAAGTCATATGAACCTATAATAATTATAGTGATTATGACTGTATTCCATATATTTAAGAAGGATAAAGAAAAAATGACCAAATTAAGAAGAGACATAGAAGATGTTTTAAAATACCCAAATAAGGCTCCTAGATGTGAAAATACAATGTTTCAAGTTAAAAACAAATAAACAGAAACCTCTACATAAGATTCATAGTGTAATAGATAGTGCAGAAGAAAACATCAATAAACTTGAAAACATAGCAGCAGAAATTATTGAAAAGGAAACAGAAAGAAAAAGATGGGAATAAACAAACTCATAAATTAAATGAACTTTTTTAGCAGCCTAATGTATGTGTAATTAGTGTACATGAAGAAGAGAGTGAGTAGGGAAATACAAAAATATCTGAAGAAATAATGGTAAAAAGTCCAAATTTGATTCTTAAAAAATCTAAAACATAATTCCATGGGTACAAAAAGTTCAGTAAAGTCCAAGCATGGAAATATAAAGAAAATCAGAGCAAGGCACAATACAATCATGAACTGGAAGACTCAATATTGCTAAGATGTCACTTAGCCAAAATACTGATCTATATATTCAATACACTTCCTATAAATATACCAGCCAGATTTTTTGAAATTAATACGACAGTTCTAAAATTAGGTGGAAAGGCAAAGGAGGTAGAATAGCCAAAATGGCTGTGAAAAAGAATAACAGAGTTTCAGGACTTACAACCTGATTTCAAAAGTTACCATTAACCACAGTAACAACACTGTGTGGTAATGGCAAAAAGATAGACAACCAAACAGAACACAGATTCTAGAGGTAGACACACACATATATAGTCACCATTTTTGACACAATTGCTAAGACAATTCAATGGCAAAAACAGACTTTTCATCAAACAATGGAACAATTTAATATTCATATGCAAATAAATGAACTGTCTACATTCCTTATACCACACACAAAAATTAATTCAAAATTGACCTTGAATCTAAAAACAATAAAATTAAAAACTGAAAATTATAAAATGTATAAGAAAAACAAACGAGAAAATATTTATAACCTTTGTGTTAGTCCATTTTCACGCTGCTGATAAAGACATGCCCATGACTGGGCAAGTTACAAAAGAGAGATTTAATGGACTTACAGTTCCACCTGGCTGGGGAGGTCTCACAAGCATGGTGGAAGGCAAGGAGGAGCAAGTCACATCTTACATGGATGGCAGCAAGCAAAGAGAGACATTGGAGAGGGAAACTCACATTTTTAAAACCAGCAAATCTTGTTTTAAAGAGAACAGCCCAGGAAAGGCCCACCTCACGATTCAATTACCTCCCACTGGGTCCCTCCAATAACACATAGGAATTCAAGATAAGATTTGGGTGGCAACACAGCCAAACCATGTCATTCCACCCCCGGCCCCTCCCAAATCTCACATCCTCACATTTTGAAGCCAATCATGCCTTCCCAGCAGTCCCCCAAAGTCTTAATTCATTTCAGCATTAACTGAAAAGTCCACAGTCCCAAGTCTCATCTGAGACAAGGCAAGTGCCTTCTGCCTAGGAGTACATAAAATTAAAAGTAAGTTAGTTAATTCCTAGATACAATGGGGGTACAGGCATTGGGTAAATACGGCCATTAAAAATGGAAGAAATTAGCCAAAACAAAGGGGCTACAGACCCCATGCAAGTCTGAAATCCAGCAGGCAGTCAACTCTTAAAGCTCCAAAATGAACTCCTTTGACTCCATGTCTCAAATCTAGGTCACGCTGATACAAGAGGTGAGTTCCTATGGTCTTGGTAGCTCCAGCCCTGTGACTTTGCAGGGTACAGCCTCCCTCCTGGCTACTTTCATGGGCTGATGTTGAAAGTCTGTGGCTTTTCCCAGGCACATTGTGCAAGCTGTTGGTGGATCTACCAGTCTGGGATCTGGAGGACAAGGACCCTTTTCTCACAGCTCCACTAGGCAGTGCCCCATTAGGGGCTCTTTGTTGGGGCTCCCATCCCACACTTCCCTTTCGCACTGCCTTAGCAAAGGTACTCCATGAGGGTCCCACTCCTATAGCAAACTTCTGCCTGGGCATCCAGGCATTTCCATACATCTTCTGAATTCTAGGCAGAGGTTCCCAAACCTCAATTCTTGACATCTGTGCACTCACAGCCTCAGTACCATGTGAAAGCTGCTTGAGCCTTGCACCAACTGAAGCCATGGCCTGAGCTCTACACTGGCCCCTTTCAGCCATGGCTGCAGCAGCAGGGATGCAGGGCACCAAGTCTCTAGGCTGCACACAGCACGAGGACCTTGGGTCAGGCCCACAAAATCACTTTTTCCTCCTAGGCCTCCAGGCCTATGATGGGAGGGACTGCCGCAAAGGTCTCTGACATGCCCTAGAGACATTTTCCCCATTGTCTCGGTGATTAACATTCAGCTCCTTGTTACTTATGCAAATGTCTGCAGCTGGCTTGAATTTCTCCTCAGAAAATGGGATTTTCTTTTCTATTGCATTGTTAGGCTGCAAATTTTCCAAACTTTTATGCACTATTTTTGTTTTGAAACTGAATGCCTTTAACAGCATCCAAGTCACTTCAAATTTTTTGAGGTGAATGTTTTGATGCTTAGAAATTTTTTCCATCAAATACCTTACATCATCTTTCTCAAGTTCAAAGTTTGCCACAAATCTCTAGGGAAGGGGTAAAATGCCACCAGTCCCTTTGCTAAAACATAATGAGTCACCTTTGCTTCAGTTCCCAACAAGTTCCTCATCTCCATCTGAAACCACCTCAGCCTGGATTTTATTGTCCATATCATTATCAGCATTTTGGTCAAAGCTATTCAACAAGTCTCTAGGGAGTTCCAGACTTTCCCACATTTCCTTGTCTTCTTCTGAGCCCTCCAAACTGTTCCAACTCTTTGGAACTGTTACCCAGTTCCAAAGTCACTTCCTTATTTTTGGGTATCTTTTCAACAACACTCCCCCACTCTACTGGTACCAATTTTCTGTATTAGTCTGTTTTCATGCCGCTGATAAAGATATACCTGAGGCCGGGCAATTTACAAAAGAAAGAGAGATTTAATGGACTTACAGTTCCATGTGGCTGGGGAGGCCTCACAACCATGGCAGAAGGCAAGGAGGAGCAAGTCGTGTTTTACGTGGATGGCAGCAGGCAAAGAGAGAGCCTGTGTAGAGAAACGCCTGTTTTTAAAACCAGCCGGTGTAACCTCCCACCAGGTCCCTCCCACAATACGTGGGAATTTAAGATGAGATTTGGGTGAGGACACAGCCAAACTATATCAACCATGATTTAGAGAAAAATGATTGAGATAGAAACCCAAAAACATGATTTATACAAGAACAAACAGAATAAATGATCTTTGTTAAAAACTAAGTACCTCTGTTCTTTGAAAGACTTTGGTAAGAGAATTAACAAACAATCCACACACTGGAAAACATATTTTCAAATGAGACAGATAAATGTTCTATATCCAGGATATACACATATATGTGTGTGTGTACATATATATATATACCTCTCAAAACTCAATTGTTTAAAAAATCCAATTTAAAAATGGGTAAAAAATTTATAGACACTTCACCAATGAAGATTACATAAAAATGGCAAATATGCACATAAAGGTGCTCCACATTTTATTTCATTAGGCTAATACAAATTAAAATCACAACCAGATAATACCACTCAATTGTTAGAATGGCTAAAATCAAAGAAACATCGGTAATAAATACTGAGTAGGATAAGAAACACATTCCTGGTGGCTATGAAAAATTATAGTTACTTTGGAAAATATTTTGGCAGCTTCTTATAAAATTAAGCATATGCTTACCTTACAACCCAACAATCTGACCCTTAGGTATTACCCAAGTGCACTAAAAAACCTGAATGCAGTTGTTTACAGTGGCTTTAATTGTTAATTGTCAAAGCTGGAAACAGCCCAAATATCCCTCAACTGGCAAATGGATAAAGTGTGGTACAGTCAAACAATAAATACTGCTCAACAATTAAACAGAAATGAACAGATGATTCACACAGCAACATCATGGATAAGTCTCAAATGCATCATTCCAAGTGAAAGAAGCCAGTCTCCGAAAAATACATTCTCTGTGATTATTTTAAGATGACATTCTGAAAAAGGCCAATAGAAATGTAGACATATTAACTATGGTTCTAGACACATGCTTTTATAAGGGAAAATCAATGTAATAAAAATAAAAACAAATAACAGTAACAACGATAAGAAAAATACCACCTTAGGTTTATGTAATATTGTATGGCTTTCAAAGTTATTTATTCCTCACACCTCTGGGAATTTGGGTATATCTGAATCATTGTGCTTTAACAGGATTCTGATAATTCAACAAAGTTGCCTCCAGAGCTTCATTTTCATGGTATATCCCTGCAATCCATCATCTAAGAGAATCTCATGCCATCAACAATGATTTATAGCAATATCAACAACAAGGATAAAGCTAATTGATATTATCAAGCATCTTATTCTCTCACTGTTTGCAAAACAATGAAGGGAAAATACTTATGCATTAAGAACAAAATTTATCTTTGCATTGACTGAAATGCAAGAAGTCACATACACACTGCACTAAATTTAGTAATGCTATCCTAAGCAAGTATTCAAACTTAGGAAATAATGCAGTGACTAAAGCTGGGTGGAAAATGAAGAACCATATTTTTTAAAAGTCTATACATATGAGCTAACCTCTGACTGACCTATTCCCTCAAGCTATATGCATTGCAATATATCTTCACTATGTCAGATTTTCAATATCACACAGGTTATTAGAATTTGTGTCTACAGCAACCCCAATGTTTGAGACCATACTGAAAGAAAAATTTTAAGGACAGAGTGAAGAGAGGTCTTTATGGTTATAACCAGCCTGATTTCAGCTATTCTGAGCTATTTTGGCTATAAGATTTTAACCTTGCCTTTGATTTCTTATTTTATCTATACATTTGAAATACGGTTTTCACATACACACACATACACACACACACACACAAATCAGAAATATATTTGCATATGTCTTGCATTTTCAAATAGATTTCACAAATGGATTTCTAGCTGAAGTTTGAAAAATACATGAATATATACATAAACATGAATATAAATAACATTGGCACTCTGGTACATTTATGTTGAATGTGTTTACATCTATTTTTTTCATAGGCATCTATCAGATTTCCATGATGATGTTGTTTTAAGGATAAAAGGATGCAAACATGTTCTGGCAATGCAATTAAACCACCAAACACGAAGATACCTAAACATATCAATTGGCAACATAGCATTACCACAAGGTAACTGTTCCAACATCTGCAGCTCTGAAGTTAATCATGACTCTAGCAAGAGCCTCCTCCTAATGTGCTGCATGAGAGAAGTACTAATTAATCATTAAGTGGCCTTACAACATAAAGGGCTTCTGCTTCTGTTTCAAATCAACTGGAGTGGTGCAGAGCAGCAGTGGCAGTAGCAACAGCACCAACTCCAAACATGAAACGTAATGGGGAAAGTGTGGATTACTGAAACTGAGAGAACCACAGTTTGGAACTGATACTTGAATTGTTTAAGAAATAAGCACCCAACCTCATTTTACTGATTGACAGGCTGTATAGGCTACTTGCCAGGAGTGTTTTCTAATTTGCACTAACAGGAGCTAAATTTTCCTTGATTGTGGAGGTGTGAGCTCTTAAGACTTTCCTCCTTGTATCATGATTGAATATGATATGCTAAGATCAGTACTTTCTAGCAGGTTTGTCTTTAAAATTGAGGGCATAACCCAGTATTTGAGAGGTTACATTTGATCACTCCACACAATATATACCCTCAGAAATAGTAACTAAAGTAAGCAGACTATCATGATGATAATGTATTCCCCTCACTAATATTCTCACTAACTTATTTTATGCTCCCATTATTAGAGATTTGGAAAATATATAATAGATCACAGACGAAAATAAGTATTTTGGCCTGGGGCGGTGGCTCATTCCTGTAATCTCAGCACTATGGGAGGCCAAGGCAGGCAAATTGCTTGAGCTCAGGAGTTTGAGACCAGCCTGGGCAACATGGTGAAATCCGGTCGCTACAAAAACTGCAAAAAATCTAGTGGTGTGGTGGCACATGCCTGTAGTCCCAGCTACTCAGGAGGCTGAGGTAGGGAGATTGCTGGAGCCTGGGAGGCAGAGGTTGCAGTGAACTGAGATTGTGCCCCTGCACTCCAGCCTGAGTGACAGAGCCAGACACTGTCTCAAAAAAGTTGAATTTGTAGTAGCCACCAATCAAAGAAACTCAGTGTTAAAATTGCTCTCTCTCTCATACACACACACACACACACACACATATATATATATAAATCAGATATATATATTATTTATATATATATAAATCAGATATATATATTATTTTTATATATATATATAAAATATATATATATATATCACTGATTGCTTAAGGAATCACCGATTGCTTAAGATATATATATATCACTGATTGCTTAAGGAACATATATATGTATACACACACATATTTAGAGGGGTTTCTTCAACTCACAGAAATATCCAACCTTTCCATGTGGGTGAACTAGGACACAGAGAAACTTAGTGATTTCCCCATGGACGTATGATTATTACATGGCAGAACCTGGATTTTAAATCCCACAGGCATATGTTGCTATAGACTTTCTCATTCAAACCCACATCTATATGCAATGGATATTCCAAGCAATGCCAAGGCCAACACGGCCAGAAATATAACATTCCCCAGCTTTCTTCTATCCAAGTATTCCCAGGACTCCTGTGTCTGCATAAAGTGATCCATTAAATCAGACCTTTTTGATGTTCCCTGCTTCTATTTGCTGGACGAGAGCAAGAACTCAGGTTTGTTTCTTTGCCACTGCTGACTGCTAGGTAGCTCTCCCTACTTCACCTGGTTTCTGTCATCAATGTCCTTGGTTACTCTTTAAGTGGGCCCATGGTTTTGCCCTTGAAAATTCTGAGATCAACCATAACACCGATTGCTAAAGGAATTGCTGGAGAACCTGAGGAAACCCAAGCCACCTGACAGTTCTGTGCAAGACCTTCCCTGTGCAGCTCCATGTAGTTTCTTGGGAAGTAAGAAAAGATACTCATTTCTTCAGGGTGAAGCTCACTCAACATATGCTCTTTGCCAAAGTCAGCAGTTCCACCTTCCCTTTTTTTAGTAATGGGATGCACATGGAGACCACCACTGTCTTTTCCAGAAGCTCCTCAATCTGGGCTGCCTTAGTTCATCAGTAATAGTGTTGAACATCAAAGAATAAGAGGTCAGGATCCTGCCTTGCTCATTCCGTGAGAAGATCTTTGTACCTTAAGAAAGCAGAGATACGGGCAAAGCAAGGTGGCTCACGCCTGTAATACCAGCCCTTTGGAAGGCTGAGGTGGATGGATCACATAAGGTCAGGAGTTCGAGACGAGCCTGGCCGACACAGTGAAATCCCATCTCTACTAAAAGACAAAAATTAGCTGGGTGTGGTGGAAGGCACCTGTAGTCCCAGCTACTCGGGAGGCTGAGGCAGAAGAATCACTCGAACCCAGGAGGTGGAGGTTGCAGTGAGCCGAGATAGCGCCACTGCACTCCAGCCTGGGTAACAGAGAGAGATCCTGCCCCCCCAAAAAAAGAAAAAAAATGTTTCTGTGTTTTTTGTACTCTTATTATAGTATCTTGCTACAAGCAGTCTTCTTGAGGATACTACAACTCTTGCTGCACAGGTTGTAAACTTTGTGAGAGCAGAAATATTTGCAAATAAGGTCAGATAAAAATCCTATATACAGAATATATATAAATAACTCACAAACCTGAAAATTTTAAAAATAAAATTTAAAAATAGGCAAAATATATGAACAGACATGTCACCAAAAAGATATATAAATGTCAAATAAGCACATGAAAAAGTGTTCAATATTATCAGTCCTTAGGGAAATGCAAATTAAAACCACTATAATGAGATATCACTATGCCCTATTAAAATAGCTAAAATTAAACAAACTGAGAATTCAAAGTGTTGGGATAAAGTTGAGCCACTTAGAACTCTCATGCATTATTTTTGGGAATTCCAAAAGGTTAAAATCACCTTGGAAACAATTTGGAAGTGTCTTAAAAAGTTAAACATACACAAACAATCGGTCATAGTTGTTCCATTCTTAGGTATTTCCCCAAGAGAAATGAAGGCATATATCTAATCCTGGCATCTCAACTGTCCCTTCTAAAACTCCAATGAAGCAGGTAAAAGGACCATTCCCCTTCCCAGTGTAGTTGGGATCTGCACCTCACCTCCCTTTTGTGACCAATTTTTCCCAGTCAATGTTATAACTTTTACACAGATGTTTATAAGGGCTTTATCAGTAATGATCACAAACTGGAAACAACCCAAATTCCCATCAAAAGCAAAGTGAATCTACCATCTGTGGTCTATACATATAATAAAATATTACTTAGCAATAGAAAGAAATAAACTACTGATATACCCAATCACATGCATAAATTTCAAAACAAAAGCATTGAGTGAAAGAAGCCAGATAAAAACATGGTACACATTCTAAGATTCTATTTATTAAAAATTCTAGAAAATGCAATCCAATCTATAGTGAAATAATGTTGCTCAGTGGTTTCCTGGAGGAGGATGTGGGAGGGGGCATGGTGAGAGTGAAGGATTAAAAACTGTATGAGGGAAATATGGGGGGATAATGGATATATTCACTATCTTGATTGGGGTGATGGTTTCACACATGTATACATACGTCAGAACCCATAGTATATATAAAAGATATGTGCAGTTTATTGCACTGTATGTATACCTACGCAGATCATTTTTTTCATTTAAAAACCATCATTCACTGATTCTTTGGATCCTCCTGCTTTCTCCTTGTCACCCCATGTTACATTGCATTGGTTTAATTTCCTTTTGTTTTATCAATTCTTTCTCTGCTAATGTCTTTTAACAGGCTATAGTATGTTAAAGTCAAGTTCATGTAAAGTTCATGAAGATTAAGTTTCAGATATCCCACTTGAATAAATTCTTTACAAAGAATTGCACCTAATTTGAATTTATAATTTTATATTTATTTTATTCATTTGTATTCTCATTATTACACAAGTTTCATACCCTACAAATCCTAGATTGTCTTCTGGCTGAATTTCTCTTGGGTATTATAGTAAGCAATTAAATCATTGAGTTAAAGGGAGTATTAATGCTCAATTTTATAGAATAGTGCCAAGTTGTTTTCCAATGTGATTGTTTCCATTTTAACACCTATCAGTGAGATGAAACTGCACCTGAGATCCCATTGCTCCAGGTCTTTTTCAGCACTCGGTGTTTTCAGGGTTAATTTAAAGTCTATTTCTGATAATTACTTGGATTTTCTATAGATTCTTTTATATAGTCTGTTGTTTCTTTTCATTTTGAAGAATAAAAATTTGGTCTCCTTTTATGCTTTTATTTAAAAGTGATAGACATTGCACATGAAAAAAATCGTAGATAACTTAAGGCTCCACATAGTCTTAAATTTCCTCAGAGAGGATTCACTTTACCTGTTGTAGACAATTAGTTCAGTGTGAGTGTCTTTTCTGTTAGAGCTGTCATAACAGAACACCAAAGAATGGGTGGCTTACAAACAACATAAATTTATTTTTTACAGTTCTTGGGGCTGAAAAGTCCAAAATCAAGGAGCTGGCAGATTCAGTGTCTGGTGGGGGCCTGTTTCCTGGTTCACAAACAGCCTGGGCCATCTTGATTGAGCTCTTATACAGCAGCAGAAGGGAGAGAACTCTCTGGGAGATCTTCTCATCTTCTGTTGTTTATTTAGGAAAAAACAGATATCTTTAATGGAAAATCTACCCAGATGTTACACCCAACTCTCTGGGTTTTTTTGCTTTTCTCACGGATATTGATCTGCAATTCTTCATTGTCTTGTTACCTAACTTACGTTCTTCAAAAGGACATATGTGTATTTACTTGTTTTTGTCTACTCTTGAAGTTATTCTAAGTTAGAGTGGTCTGAATTAACTAGCCTATCAGTACAGAAAGATTAACTCCATTTGGTATTTTTAAAGTAAATTTTTTTTATTAACATATAACATGTACATATACAAATGTACCAATCATATATAGCCTGATTAATTTTCATAAAGTAAATGCTCTTGTGTAACCAGATCAAAAAATATAATGTTTCCTGCACTTGAGAAATATCCCTCATGCTCCCTGTGTCTCTATCCACCAAGGTAACCACTGTCTTGATTTTTAATACCATAGATTATTTTTGCCTGTTTTTGAAATTTTTAGCTCAGGGCAAAATATGATTAAGAGAAAGCTTGACACTGTCAAGGTAATGCTCTTTATATAAAGAGAGACAGATACAAAGGCAGAAATGCAGACTAGAAATGATCCGAGAATTATGGTTAGGAAAGTATTGTAGGATTGTTATTAGCAAATGGAATGGATTGGAATCATAAATATAACAAACATTATAACTTTGAAAAAATTTCCTGCCAAACAAAACACAAGTCTGGACTAAAAAGTTCTATATCTGCCCCAGATTTAACCTTCATGCAATAGAAAGTGAATTGGGAAAGCTGCTCAGCTTCCAATTACGTCATTTCCCCCAATGTTTATTTCAGATGGGGTCAAAGAGGATAACAGAAAAGAAACAATATTCCTGCAGTAGAACCAGCAACCATTAAGAACACAGACAAGTGAGCACAATTAGGTTGCATTTAAGGAACAATCCCTATTCCCAGAGTAACAAGTTCTCACATTACCTAGTTCAATGGGATCTGAAAAATATTAAGTACCATGACTATTTTGTGACACTCATTCTTCCTCTTCCCACATTGTAATGTTTCCTGTGGATCTAGTCCTTGTACTGACACTTTATAGTGTTCACTACCCAATGGGCAGACAACTCCTCTTTGAGGTTTATTAGTTTCTAGACTTAGAGATGCCACTTCCAAATTTGCTGCAGAAAACAATGCACATCACCCAGATGTCCTTGACTTTGAGCTCAGAATGCCAACTGGGTTGACCTGGGGTTGACGAGAATCCCTTGGAGAGGACAGAGTGTTATAAGTTTAGAATGGAGCAAAGAGATATTTAATGACAAGAAGAATGGACTTTTACAGAAACAGTGGTTCTCACCAAAAAATGTCCTCTGATGTCCCTGTTACTTTAGCCCTTTTGGAGTGAGACAGGACCATACACATAGAGTTGGCCAATGGCATGCAGATGGGAGTGACATATGTTGCTTCTAAGCTACACTATAAAAGAGACTGATGTCTTTTCCCTTGCTGAGATGACCCAGAAAACTCCATTTCCTGTGGTGTAGTTACATAATGATGGAGAAGAAAATTACCTTTATTCACAAAGCTTCCACATCCTGAGAAACTGGCCAATGTAACATGACATAAAGTAGAGTAAGGGATAAAATACACTCATCCATCCTCAGATAGACAGAACTCCCCCTTTCAAGGGTCTGAAATAGAGAAACATCTCATCAAATCACAGCAAGCACCCTGAGATTACTTGGTTTTTCTTCCTATGCTGTACAATATAGTACTTAAATCTTTTCCCTTCAAATGGTCATTGTTTTTTCTAGTTCTAATTATCTGAAAGTTAGAAACATTCAAAAGGATCATAATTAGAACTGTTTTCCCTTTAAACATCTATTTATCTTCTTACTCGTTTTCTTATCTTTTATCATTACCACACTAGAATGTAAGCCCCATAGTACTCACACTGAGATAACATAGCATGATAAAGGGAGTAAACTCTATATCCACTCTGATTTGAATCCGGGCTTCATAGCTTCTGCAGACATGGAGGACAATATGAAACTATCTGCTGCCTTAGTTTTATCATCTGTAAAATATGTCTAATATTAATACCTACCTCATAGAGCTATTCTGAGGACAAAATAAGTTAACACAGTTAAATTATTTATAGATCAATGCCAGGTACACCTTCAGTGTTTCATAAATGTAGCTGATTCCATTAGAGCTTGGATCTTATTTATTAATATATTGCTTGCTAAGATATTCCCATTTATTTGTAAATGACCTTGCATATGTCACCAGAAAATGGCCCAGAGACAAAAATGAATGCATGTACTTATCACTATAAGAATAAATACCTTTCTCCACAAACTTGAGAATGACTTAAAATATCTGAAGCGTCCTGAAAAACATAAATTTATTCATAGGGACTTTACAGTAACCACCTCAGTAGCCTTTAATAACACACTATAGATCAGCTATTTCAGGATAATTTTCTTGGTTCATCTTGGCAAGAATATTCCACTATTAAGACAGAAAAATCAATCCAATATACCACCTATTGCCTTATGATGTAAATAGTGCAATATAAATATTTGTTTGGATGGCTATGAATGAGGCATCAAAACAATTCATCATTTTCTTGAGTAATAACAGATAATGATTTATGCTACCTATTATGGAACTGAAATGTTATTGTGTTGTTTGGATAAGGCACTTGGAGCTAAGTACAGAATGTTCACTAGCCCACTATGTGTACTGCCCTCTTTCTCTGACCAAACAAAATACTGAAAGCAATCACACACACACACACACACACACACACACACACAGAGAGAGAGAGAGGCAGATTAGTGTTATTGATCAATGGGCTATACCATAATATAACTAGAAAATTGTTTTATGTTGAGATAAAGCAAATGAGGAAATCTCCAGTATCTAGTATTGAAATATGAATTGTGTGAAACAATTATACCCTGTTTTTCCTATTCATATACATTTATGAATTGTATGAAACAATTATACCCTGTTTTGCCTATTCTATTTGAAACAATTATACCGTTTTGCCAAAGTAGCTACACTACTTCGTTTTCACTCTCAACTCAGAAAGATGATGAAAGAAAGGAAGACAGAGAAGGTCAAAACAGCTGAATTCTGCTGCTCATTTTAAACTGTTGAGATCTAGCTTAATTAAGGGAAGAGACAAAGATGAGAAATTGAGAGTTAAAATCAGATGCTGAGAGAAGCTGCAAGTTTCCTCTGGCTTCAATTTATCTAGGTTATGCAAACCTCCATTAGTACAGACAATTAAGAGTTTCTAAATTGAGGATTCTGTTTATTTGGTGTAGCATTTAAAATTTCTTAGGCTTTAAATTCTTAGATCTAAATGCACTAATCATGGAGGGGAGAGAATGTGGTCTATTCCGTGGTAACAATTTGGGAGTTAGCTGGAAGACAAATTCTGAATGAAGGAATCATTTCCTCAATACTGCTAATGGCTTGAAGGAAAGGTGTGATTACAAGAACGAGGGTGAATGTAAATATTGTATAAAGCTTCTTGGCTGGAAATAAGAACAGCCTGAAGAAAACATCATATTCTAATGGACACTTATCCTTATTGGAGAAAGATGTTAATGTTAATTCAAAAAAAAATCCCTAAACACTAGTCTGAATTATAATTACAGATTTTGAGGCATCTGCTCCAGGAATATCTACAAGCTTTGGTAGATTGCTATTAAACAAAAAAATAAAACTAGGTTTCTGTCTGTCTTGCCCGTATTTACTAAGCTTGTATAAGAATTATATCAAATTTGACTTCAGGCAAGACCTTCTCACAAAAAAGATTTTCTTCTCCAGTTTCTAAAAACAAACAAACAAAACAAACAAACATGAACATTTTCAAAAGCATTGAAATTGAATTGCTAGTTCAACAAGATGACCACTTGTTAGCCAAAACTGGAGGAATTAGAAGAAAGTTTCCATCCAAGAGGTACATTCAATGTGCCTTTAATGTCCTAAACACTCCCCTTTACGACAGATAGATTACTCCAAGTAACCAGAAACCAATAATCAGCTGATGTATTTCCTTGCCCCATCATATGCCCAGCATCTATTATACTACATTTTAAAAGAAAAGGGCAAATCAAACTAAAGTAACCAAATGTCAGGCTTTATTTTTTTAAAAATTCTAACCCAGGAGCAGCTCAGGTAAGACTCAATCATAAATACTCTGTGCAGTTGAAGTCTGATAACTAATGTTTAAATGATGAACATCTCCCCTCATTCCAAGGAAAAGCAATCTGAGTCATGGAAAAAAAATTATCAAAATAAAATGTATAAGACCAAAAAGTGCTACTATAAACACTTTAGTTAAGTAGAAATCAGTTGAATGGATTATGTCTATTTCATTAACATATTGCTTAAGTTTTGCTGTACTCAATCCTATTATATTTGTTGATTGATAAAATTTCATCTTGAATTTCAGAAATAATTACCTTTTGGTTGCTAATTCTGCAGGGAACTAATCTAGTCCACATTCTAATTTAATTATTATTATTATTATAAAAGTTTTTGTGCATTCAAGTATACCAAATATTGTAATGAAAAAACAAATAGCCATAAATAAATTTCAACAGCAGTTAAAGTCTTGCCACATTTTGTGTACTAAAAATTGTTTTGCAGAAACATTCTAAAGAAAATTATGAACTATTTATTCTTAACCCTAAATATTTTAGTATATATTGCCAAGAAAATAAGGACATTTTCACCCAACCACAACACTATTCTTACGCATGACTAAATTAATAGTAATTTCTTAACATTATAGAATGCAAAGATCTTTATTCAAATTCCTCTGTTAGTAATCAAAATGTTTCTGCAGCTTGTTTTTCAAACCAGAACAAAATCAAAGAATACAAGTAATATCCACATGTAATGTTTCTTAAAGAGTTTTTAAAAATTTTTGAATTGCACACAAAAGGTTAGTATAGAGCCAATGAGTTACTACTAATTGAACTCATTTTGTTAATGGTGACTCTCACCAAGAAATAGGCTAGCACCTTAGAAGTGTGGCATCCCTGTCTGTCCCCGCTCAACCAATATCCCACCTTCCTCCCTAACTGTAACTACTGTCCTGTCTTCTGACAACATATTGAAAGTTTCATCCTTCTTCTTCAAAGGAATATTGGCTTTCCTTGGTTCTTTGAATAACTACTATATACATTTTGAAAACAGCTCATTGTCTTTCAAACCATTCACCCACAAAAATATGCATATACATGTGGAAATTTCTATTGTCATTGTATATGTAGATCAAGCTGAAATAAATTGATACTTTAAAAATGTTTGGAATACTCCCAAGCCAATGAACATACTATACCCTTCCATTTACTCAGGTCTTCAAAAAAAAACTTTTTAAAATAATGATTTATAGTTTTTAATGTAGAGGTCTTATTCTTCTTTTTCATATTTATCCCAAGATAATTGGTTATTTTTATGTTAATGAAGATGTTCACATTGTTTCATTTTCTCATTGTGTTTTGCTGGTTTATAAAAATATACAAATTATTTTTTGTATAATTACCTCAAATTTTGAAGCTCTGCTAATTCATTTACTGATCCAAATAGTGTATTTATAGGTTCTTCCGAATTTTTCACCACACATAAACAACTTGCTATTAAATGACTGTTACATATCTCCCTTTCCAATTCTTAGAACTTTTCTTTCTTTCCTTGTTTTATTTTTTGTGCTGGCTACAACCCCTAGTACAATATTGAACGAATGCAGTGACTGAAGAAACATAGAGAGCATCTCAGAAGAAGTGACATTTAAGGAAATAATTATCACAGGAAGGAGTGAACCATAGAAAAGTGGGGGAAGAACTTTCTATGAAATGGACTAGCACTAATGCTAAGGAATATACAAGTTTGGCTTCTTCTAGAAATTATAAAAAGGCAGTGGTGGTTGAAGCACAGCAAGAAAGGAGAGAGATTAGATAAAAGGTCAAGGCACAGAGATCATATTTGCTCTCACACCTTAACTCCATGATAAAGACATTATAATTTTTTTCCAAGTATCAAGAGAATTCAAGGCAGATTTTTAGTAATCTATATTTTGAAAAGACATCTCTCACTGCTCTCCTGAGAATAAAATGTAGCCATATAGGAGAGGAAAGGCCTGACTGATGTAACAAGTGAATAAATGCATGAATGAAGGCAAGGAGTTAGGAGACAGTGTGACCTAACTTCCTCTTTAAGGATGTGATATTTTATCACTGATGCAAAAATCAAGTAAAGAGTAGAGAAGAATTCTCAGATATAATTGACCAAAGTGCTTTTCAATCTGTATTTATTCAAGACACTCAGGAAGCCAGGTTTTGATGTCAGAATAAAAATTTTAATTGGAACTTGTACAAGAGTGGAAAAAGAAGGTAATCTAGCCAAGAACATTAACTAGTGAGTGATAAAGAGATTGACACTCAAGTTTTTGCCTTGATCATCTATGTTCAGCTTTTGTTTGTTTGTCTGTCTGTTTTTCAAGCTGCCCAGTTTATTTGGTCTGGTTTCAAGTTCTCAGTGAACAAACTTCACATAATGTAAAAGTGAGGTTGAATCTACAAATAGAGACTAAATCTCTAATTTCTTAGAATCCTGGCATACACAATTAATCTCTGGGTATGTTTAAAGGTTGTGATAAAAAGAAAATATTGTGGGTTCAAGGAGAGAATTACTCTCACTTAAATAGAAAGCAACAATGATTACACCTGTTAATGCCTAGTTCTGCCAACTAGAGCTATCAATATATGAAAGGCAAAATAATTTTAAAATATTTTATCAAAATGACTAGAACCAGAAAGGAGCTGAGAACAAAGAGTAAGCGCCCAGATTAAGCATCACAGCTTGAATCTGACTC
The DNA here is from genome assembly GCF_028885625.2 of Pongo pygmaeus. Taxonomy (NCBI): domain Eukaryota; kingdom Metazoa; phylum Chordata; class Mammalia; order Primates; family Hominidae; genus Pongo; species Pongo pygmaeus. The sequence goes on along the minus strand of NC_072378.2, from coordinate 140,730,425 downwards.
ATTCAGCGGCTATGGTCTTTTCAGAATCAGGCCTCTTTCTGTTATTTTGTTCATTTTTTGGGCATCTTTCCCATCCTACTTCTACCTTCTTTTTTTTTTTCCTTTAGTTTCTCCTTTTTTAAAATCAATAATTCAACCCAAGTGCAAAAATACCATGAATGTCAGGTCCTTATACTGAGTACAATGGGCACCCATCTTTGGAGTATTCACTCTGGAACTTTTTCTGTACTAAAAGGCCTTAAGTTTGGAACATTTATTTTATATCTGCAGGGCATTTCAGTCAACAAAAAAGTATGTCTTTTATTTCTACCTAGCATTGTGATCATACACAATGGAAAGAATGACAAGGGCCACTGTGACCAAGATTCACTCATATTTTATTTGAGATTTGGATAGCATAAGTGACTGAAAGCTCATCTCTATAACATTATATAAAAGATTCAAAACTTTTCCTAAACTATTCTTTTCTTAATGCTTATCACTGTCCAGTCAATAGTCAATATAAATTTGTCCACAGAAAATATATATAATGCAAATATGTATAATTACAATTCTAATGTCTAAAACTGCAGAATAAACCTATGCCTATCCTAAAACTTCAGTTAGGAATTTATGTAACATACAAAAATCTATGCCAAGTTTTATTCTCTACTGAGAATAATTTTTTTCCAGTAGAAAAAATACTTTTTATGTAATAGAATTTTCACACCAGTGAAATATTGACTAGTTACTTATAACAATTTTCTTTACCTATAAGTCTACAAGGTATAACTCAAAATGATAACCATTTTATTTATCATTTTGAGTTTTTTAAAAAACTTTATTAATACTCTCTGGAGTTTTGTAATAGTGTAATGTAATTGGTTATTTAATAGAGTAGGATGAGGATAGGAAGTCAGAACAGCCATGAGAGTCAGTCAATCTTTAGAAATACATTTATCAAGACATATCTAAGCTATGACTAAGGAAGCCAAGAAATGTTTAATACAATAATTTTGAGTTTACCTTTATATCAACTTGAAGTCAGGAAACGTGATCAGGAAAAATATGGAATCCAACATAGGCAGCTTTTTACCTTGATAATCATTGTCTCCATTTCTCCACAGATGACCCCTAAAATTTGGTTGCCCTTCCTTCTCAAAATGAATAGTATGCTATCTGCATATGTTACTGATAGATAGAAGCAAACCCTTCCTAGTCCCTGCCTGCTACCCAATATGTCATGGTCCATAGAGACCCTCTTCCACATCCTGTCCCTGTTGTATATATGATAAAAATTACCCATCTGGAAAGTACTTAGCTTCATTACTTCTCTGAAAATTCTATCCTGTGTTTAGAATCCTAATGACTTGTAGTGGTGTATTTTTAAAAATTTTTTCTCACTTGTATTTCTATAAAACTATAATGATCTAACAATTTTAAAGACAGAGAGCACAGGACTAATATGATTATATATTCCCCAATATAGCTAATAGAATACATTTTGGAGAGGCTGAATGATTTTTTCAAGGTTATGTAGACTACAAAGCCATGATTATAATAAGTGAAACTCTTTCACAAGATCTAGCCATGAAATGCATTATCTCAATCAAGTCTTTTTTTATTTTTTCACAGAGTAATAATGGCAATAGGTTAAAAAAAGAATAAATAGATTGCAACCCAACCCTATTTATATCCAATAGATATAAATAGTACCTAGCCACTTCTTAGCAGAGTACAATGCATTGTTATTGCTGGACTTTTAGATTAAAAAAAAAATCCTAGCCATAGAACTCTGGCCTACAACCTATGATACAACCAGCCCAAGAAGCCACACCATAATCTCTGTAGCAATTGGCCCAGAATGGTCAGGCCTTTGTCAATGGCTGCCAGCTTTCCTACTGCTTTGGCCCACCCCCAATTCAGGAGGAACCAGACGAAGCCCAAAATGTTCCTCAAACAATTGCATAGGAGGTCCTGCTTCTAGGTAGCCTACCTGCAGCTTCCCCATGCCAACAAACTCCAACAGTGCATATCTAAAGCCTTTATTTTTTATCACTATACACCTTTTATTTTTTATCACTATAATGGCTTCTATCCACAGCCTGTCTTTGAGTCTCTGCCAAATTTAATTCATGGTGGCTGACTCCTTTGATATAGCAAGCTCTGAATAACTGCCTTTGTTTGTTGTCATTTGGGTGGTCTTCCTTTATTTCCAAAAGGTAAAATCTTTAAGAAATCATGGATCTTGAGAGTTTATGATAAAATTTGAAAGAATAACTTTACTAAGCAAAACTTGTCCTACTTCCAAGGCTTGATATAATAAAAAAAAACTTCAAAGATAAGGTTTCTTTGCTGTAATTTGAGTAAAGCATCTAGCTAAGTGTCCCTGTGCTATCTGTACACATTCAGTCTATAAGAATATACCTCGGGACCAATTTGCCTTAGTAGACTGAGGTCAGACCAAGAAAAAAGATGGAAAAAGCTCCTGGGAATCAAATAGGCTTTTTAAAAGTACCCAAATTACAGCTAATACAACTGGAATTGAAATGTACTAAGAACGCCTTTAAGCACGGAACAGAGGGCAATAGGGAAAAGACCCCAGTTATTGAAGAAATAAAGATATCCATCCCTAATGTGGCAGAAGTTGGTGAAATATTCAACTCCCAGAGCAATACAAAGCAAAGAAGAAATCATTTTTAGATAAGAGGACAAAACTAATGGATATTCTCAGCAAGCCTAAAAGCTGTGTTACCACAATAGTGCAAAGATAATGGTTTCTCCCTCTACAACTCCTTTCAATGATTGTTTTGCCAATATACAGTGTAAAGGAAACAAAGACTAATAATTGCTTGTCAGTATTGACGAAGCATGACTGGCATCATGAAGGGGGAGAGCTGGGGGAGGTGGATGCCACTTCACGGCTATCACAGATATTAACGGCCTGTGCTATGCTCATACCAAAAGGAAGAAGGAAGGAACATTTGAAGGTCAAGTTAAATGAGCTGTTTACATCTTTCCAGTTAACAAAACACGTTCCAAAGGCCAAGGATTTGAGTCATTGAGGACATTTTAAAAGGTGTAAAATGATGCAAGAAATAACATTAAGAGTTAGAACTCTGTGTGCCAGGTCCCATTATAGTAGGTTGAGAGAAAGTTTGACTGTAGAATCTTATGAAGCAAAATCGTCAGCTATCAAGTATTTTTACTATATGGGAAAAAGTCCTATACTACACTGACGTCCAATTCCTCAATGATATGTAACACAAAACACTCAGACAGATTTGAGTAACTAAAAGGATTTTCTCACTTTCTACAATAAAATGAAAATGTATTACATAAAAATTGACGTTTCACTTTCAAATAAAGTAGCCTCAAAAAAGCAATACCAAAGAACTCACTGCCTTTAAACACATATTGAGTTCTAGCTATATCTGTCTAGAGCTATAAAGAAAGCCTGGAACTGGAGGAGCTTCCAGTGTAGGGAAAGTAAAATTAGACGATCATGGGAGTTAAATGTGTCGTTATAGGCATTTAGTGCATCTGTAGTCAGTAACAGGAATAGCATTTTGCCCAGCAAGATCTCACAACACAAATGAAGAGCTGGAACAAAATGGATAGGAATAGACTACATACAAAAATAGTAGCTTGATATCCACATGTTTAAAAGACTTCCCTAAGAATTTAAAAACAATTTTTTATATCTTTCCCTGGTAAATAGTATGAGAATTTAAGTAGTACTTGAGTTGAAAAGCTTTGTATATTTCCCATTACAGTTTAACTAAGCATGCTTGTGTTGATAATACCCAAATATCTTGAACATGAAAAAAATTAATAACATTGTATTAAGTTATGGCCAGACTTGTAACACATTAGTTTCACCATTATCCACCAGCATTTCAACAGTAAAGCTCATTTGACTGGTATTTTTCTCCTGGATCAGCCTAATTGCAACTCACTCAAGGAGAGGTATGGCAATGAAAATGTTAGCAAACCTCACTCTTAGTAAGCAAATTCGATGCTATGTAAACTCATCACTTTATTTTTGTGCTCAGGCACCCCTCTTGTTCAACAACCATTCAGATTCAAGGAAGGTGGGAGTTAGCCACTATGGATTTTTCTGCCTGTAGAAAAAATCAGCAATAAAGCATAAATAAGATTGTATACTTCTGAAAACGTTCCTCTATGCTGGCTGTAGATTTCTCACTGCTAATGTACAAAATATAAACATTCATTTTATTTGGTGGCTTCTTAAAACAGTCTCAAAAGGATAGTCCAAAAAATGACATAATTCACTTCATGCCTAAACTTCACATCAGCCACATGTTACAACACAGATAAAACTGAGATTTAACCTTTCTGTGGACAAGCCAGCATTTTTATTAAACAAGCAGACAAAAACATAAATTTTCCTATGTCTTCCTCCTCTTTTGCTTAAATTACTTCCCCATTTTTCTTCTTTTTATAATCAATTTTATTTAAAGACTTATCTGTATTTGGTATATTATCTCAAATCACTTTAATTCTAAAGAGTCAATATCTATGTTCTGTTTTCCACCATTGAACTAGAAATGGCCTTCCTAGCTATTAAATGAGTGACTCTTTTTTGGTTGTTGTTGTTTTTTTTCAGTACCCTCTTCTGTAACTTCCTTTCCATCCCTTGTTATATCTCACAAGGGATTTTGCAACTGCTTTCAAAATTGCACTGTTGTCTCTTTTTACTCAGGTCCACCCCAACACTGCTACCTGAGTATTTTCCTAAGACCAGCATCTGATCATGTTATTTTTTGCTCACAAACCTATTGACTCCTCACTACCTACAGAATAAAGTCAAAATTTCTTAACTTCACAAACAACATTCCCAAGCTACCATTTTAGTTACTTTCCTTCCTTCCTGACACAGACACTAAACTTCTGCCAATATAATTCTTCACTCTGTGAGTCATTGGGTAAATTAGAGATAGGAAATAGCATGGCACACCATGCTGAAATACCTCTCATTTCTCTTTCCCATGGCAAGTCTATACTCACTTTTAGAGTGAGTTCAAATTTTACCTTTCAAGAGGCCTGGATATCCTGGACTAATTTTTACCTTCCTCTAAGATTGTTTATACAGCTACTATTGCATCTATATACTGAAGCATTAATATATAAATGTACATTCCTACTATATTACAGATTGCAACCTTCTTAACTGAGAAACTCATTAGCTTTTGCACTCTGTGGGACCTTGCTTAGGGCATCTAACACCTAAGGGTTGTCAACACATCTTTATTGAATTATTGCAATGAATGAGAATTTGACTAAATGAATATACTATGACTACACACTGTGCATTAATCTTTACACTGTCTTTAAATGATGACAGAAAAGACTGGGAAGTTAATGTAGATGGAGTAATATCAATATATCTACATTTTAGAGTAAACAAGTGAACCTGACACTTGAATATTTATAAAGATACACACAGAACACATAGGAACTCCTATAATAAAGGAAAAGTACATTAGTATTCTCTCATATCCCTTGAAGCATTTCCTTGTGGGCAACTATCCTACATATCGTATTGTCAAGTTTCAGAATGGCAAATCCAAAAGCTTTTCTCATTTTCCCTATCAGAAAGCACAGACAGGTGGGAGTTCTCAATTCAAAAACTGGAGACATTCTTAAATTGCCGTTGCAATGTGACTATATTCTAGAATGTATACTAACTCAAAACTCAGTGATTTTAGGAGATTTTTAGCTGAAGGTAAAGTTTCTATGCACAGGTTTTGACTTGTTTTTAGTTCATAGTTGATTGCTCTCATATCAGATGAGGTTTTATCTTAATTTATTGTCCTCTGTAATTCATTTATTACTGTATCAATTAAGTTATAATTTATGGGCCAGGCACGGTGGCTCATGCCTGTAATCCCAGCACTTTGGGAGGCCAAGGTGGGCGGATCACGAGATCAGGAGATCGAGACCACAAAGAAACCCTGTCTCTACTGAAAATACAAAAAATTAGCCAGGCGCGGTAGTGGGCACCTGTAGTCCCAGCTACTCAGGAGGCTGAGGCAGGAGAACAGTGTGAACCCGGGAGGCAGAGCTTGCAGTGAGCTGAGATCGCGCCATTGCACTCCAGCCTGGGCAACAGAGTGAGACTCCGTCTCAAAAAAAAAAAAAAAAGTTATAATTTATGAAGTCATTAAAAATTTAAAGTAGAAGAAATATCGCTAAATTTTACCATAGGTAGTGTTAAACAATTATCTATCAATGATTTTCCAGAAATTTACTAAGAATAGTAATTCTTTCTAAGAACAACAACAAAGAAAACCCCACAAAGAACTACAGTAACTTTTGAAATATACGTTAGTTCACGTTTTTTTAGATGTGCATGAAGAAATGGAATATGTAGAAAATACGGATGTCACATAAAGGGAAGACTGGGGAAAGACGGTGGTCACGACTTATTCATCACAGAGAAAAAGAGAAAATAAACAATGAAAATACACCAATATCTGAGAATTTAAAGTCAAACTGAAAGGTTGCCCTAGGATCCTAGTAGCTCCCACTGGGAAGAGTATTTGTGTTCTTTTCTATATCTGGATCACAGCATCGGGTAAAGGTTGTTTGCTAAGTCTCACAAAAACTTGGTCTCAATTTTATTTGCTGAAAGTTAAAATTTGTCATGTCTACTTTCATTTCTTTTATTTTTCCTCCTATTCCCCACTCCTGTTTTTCCTATTTCAACTCCTTGATTTTAAAAATAACAAGATTACAATTTTGTGTAAGTCCTTAGAAGTTTTTAAAGAAAATATTCATTTAGTGTCCTACTCAAATGTGTTTTTGGTGATGAGTTAATCTAACAATAAGAGTCACCAAAGAAAGAAGGCATTATTTGAAACATAAATCTAAGGATCCAAAATTATGTTTTCTTCATAACACTGCCATATAGATTTGTAATTCCTCATTAACATCGCCCCACTGTCATCTTGTAGTGGCTGCGTAAACAGCTAGATGATTACAAATGAGAATTATTCTTTATTCTCAGTGTGGAAGGCACTGTGCAGGTGAAAGTTGCTAATCACAAAACTCCTCTATAATAAAGCAAGTGAAGAGTCATAACCATGTTCAATAACCTCAGAACTAAACTCCACCAGTTGAGGTAAACAGGCTAACAAAAACATCAAGACATTTCCTCAGAAGAATAACAATTTCTACCTACTCCCCAAATCTTTCAAATAAATGTGGCTTTCAAAAGTTGGAGAAGGGAAAGAACAGATGGAGTTGTGAAAATGAAGCATGCAGTACAGAATGAAACCACAGGGCTGGCCATGAAGAAGATCTTGAAGACTTCTGCACAGGACAGTATAAAAAAACCTATTAACCTTCACTGAGAAGCCTAAAAAATAGAAAAATATAGGAATTATCAACACTGTAAATATTATTTCCTCCCAAATTAGTACACTGATATAATACAATTCTGATTATAATCTTAGTGTAGAAAATATACAAAATTAATATTTCAATTTTAAAAATTACATTACAAAACTAAATGTACAGTTTGGGCCAGTTTGGGTCCTTTGGAAGACATATCTATGATAGCATATATAGGAACAAATATAGAAAAATGTTAATGATGATTGTCTCTTAACGGGAAGATCATTGTTAATTTAATTGTAATTGATATCATTTAGTATATTTAAATGAAGTAGTTACATAATAGAGCTCTTGAAGTTTATTGTTGTTGTGAAGCTTGAATGAAATGGAGAGGGAAGTGGTTGTAATCTATGAAAATTATGCAAATATGGAAATTTAAAATTATATATTAAACATTAACCATCTGGCTTTTCAATATTATTGCTTTTAATTGACTTAATAACTCTACACGATATATCTCTTTCCTCTTCTATTTTTTAGTAATTTCTAGAGTGCTTGGAAAGGGTTCTGTAAGTTAAAAAATATCTCACCAATTTTCTCAGCAAAAAGATTTACCTTCTGCTTTACCAACATAGAAGCCCTCAGACAGGAACCCTTCCAAATCACATGATGTATCCTCTGAGCCCATGTTTATGGGCCCCCATGTATTCTTCCATTCTTCCTCCTTTTGTATTACAGGGTATGTACTTCCCTCACATAGCTATCCTCCTTTTTAATAGATGTACTTCTCTCTTGCCTTCTTAATAAGATTAAGTGATTGGATATTTTTCTCTCACCTCTTTCTGAAATGGACATTTCTCTTTAGCTTTAAAACTAATCAAATATTCCTTATTCCTTTATTCTCACTTTCCCTACTCTTTCCTTCCATTAATAGTTAAATTCTGGAAAACTCTTTTCTGAATATATTTGTTTCCTTAACTTGCATTGTTAATTGCACTCAACCCTGGCTCTCTTCCCCTACCCTTTCAGCTTCTTGGTAAGACCACAAATGGTCTACAGGTCCCTGAAACCAGTGAGCCTTTTTCTCTGCTCAAAATGAAACTCTATTGTTGACATACACTTTCCTTTGAACTTCTATGATTCTCACATTTGGCTACCTTTGATACCAACAGGAGACAGACAAATTTCTAGGCAGATAGGGATGAGTCCCTGGTGAAACACAGCCTTTAATCCAAGGAAAGTTTAAAGCCTGAAAACCAAGCTCCCAGTCCCAGATAGAGTCCATGACCAGGGTGCGAACTCCTATCCCCATCTTACCCACTCTCTCTCGGTTTGTTCTGAATTATGCCTTTTAAAAAATTGAATGGTGCTTTTTCCAAGACTACCCATGGACCAAGCAGCACGCATCTCCCCATTCTAAGCCCATAAAACCCCTGGACTTAGCCTCACAGATGGCAATTTGCTTTCAGGTCCCATCTCATGGCCGAAAGCTTTCTTTCTGTTGCTCAATAAAATTCTACTCTTCCTTACTCACTCTCTGATGTCTGTGTACCTTATTCCTCTTGGTCACAAGACCAGAACCCAGAATTCGCCAAACTGCAGGAGTGAAAGAGCTGTAGCACTCCTCCTCACTGAGCTGCAGGCAGCAGGAGTAAAAACAGCAGTAACACTCCCAAACAACAGGAGAGAAGTAGCCACTACAGGAGGCAAGGAATGAATCCCTGGGTGCCACTCCCTCCAGCTCACTGAACTACAGCAGAAAAAACACCACACATTTCTGGGGGCTCATCCAGAATCTTTGGAAGAGTGAGTAAGAGCAGACGTGTGACTCTTTACTTTCATTCCGAGGCTTCTCATCAGATTTTTTCTGAAAACAAATAAAACATCAGGCCTCTGTCAGCCAGTTAAGAGAGGATAATGTAGCTGCTGAACTAAAAGACTTAGAGAACAGGCTTGCTGAGGAGGACTTTGTCAACCCCCCTTCACCTAGGGTGTTAAGAATGTTGGCCTTGCTCAAATCCAGTTTCCCTTCACAGACGTCTAGCCATCATGTGGGATCAGAATAAGGTCTGGGGCAACTGAAGGTATCTGGCCAAGGCCACACCTTGGTGTTACCCGAAGGTGCCTAAACCACCTCCATTCCCTGATAGCAGATTCAGATGTCTGACCAAGACTTCCAAAGAGATAACATTACTGGGTAGAATGAGCACTTGGCTTAGTCATCAGAAGTGTAATCCAGAATGATGTTGTTTCTATCTATTCTTTGAAACAGGGGATGTAACAATTAAGAGAGATTTCTTTCCCCTGTTGAAGAAACCCATTAGTACAGAGCAAGAGGCTATTTCCTCAAGTCATCTTTCCTCCTCTGCTTTTAAGTTGTTTTTTCCACTATGTTAGTAGTCAACATAATCCTGTGAATACTAGGAGCTTTTCTGTGCAAGGGACTATTTTTTTTCCTCTTGGGAGGGATCTTATTAGGCCAGGTCCCCAATTCCCAGGACACCCCTTTTTACCTTTGTTTGAGAAGGATCTCATTCCACAGCTTTACCTTAACATTACTCCAAAGTATTTTCTGAGCTTTGGTTTAGAGCCCTGAGAAGAAAACTAGGCCTGAGGGAACCAGAGGCAGTTGACAGCAGAAGGCTAGGGCACAGCGTACGTAGGCATGACTATCCCTGCTAACTGGGCCTTCCTGCTTCATGGGTGGATGACTCGCTCACATGCATGGCATAGATGAGGCCTAGGGAACCCAAATGTTACTGAGAGCAGAGGGTTAGTGTGCGGTGTAGGCAAGTGCAAATAGCCCTACCTGTGGGCCCTCTCACCCCATGGTTGGAGGTCAGCCTTACATCCATGGGTGGCTCCTATAGTGGCTGCCAGGACTTGGGGAAGGAAAGGAGGGAAGAAAGAAAGGGATACCTTTTTTTCTCTCCCTCACATACCCCAGGTTTTAGCTGGAAGAGAGAAAGGAACTAAGGGATGCCATTTTGCCCCTTTTCAGATGGGTAATGAACCATCTTCATCCTGCACTCCTCTTGAGTACATCCTGAATCTCTGGGACTCCTTTGACCCTCAGATTCTGGAAAGAAAACACCTTATGGATCTAGAACCAGAAATACCATTTGACCCAGCAATCCCATTACTGGGTATATACCCAAAGGATTATAAATCATTCTACTATAAAGACACATGCACACGTATGTCTACTATGTCACCGTTCACAATAGCAAAGACTTGGAACCAAGCCAAATGCCCATCAATGGTAGACTGGATAAAGAAAATGTGGCACATATACACCATGGAATAGTATGCAGCCATAAAAAATGATGAGTTATTGTCCTTTGCAGGGACATGGATGAAGCTGGAAACCATCATCCCCAGCAACCTAACACAGGAACAGAAAACCAAACACCACATGTTCTCACTCATAAGTGGGAGTTGAACAATGAGAACACATGGACACAAGGAGGAGAACATCACACACCAGGGCCTGTTGGAGGATGGGGGGCTAGGGGAGGGATAGCATTAGGAGAAATATCAAATGTAGATCATGAGTTGATGGGTGCAGCAAACCACCATGGCATGTGTATACATATGTAACAAACCTGCACGTTCTGCACATGTATCCTAGAACTTAAAGTATAATAAAAAACAAACAAACAACAACAACAAAAATACCTTATGTTCCTTTGCATAACAGCATGGCCGAGTTATAAGTTACAGGACGGAGAGACTTAGTTTCCAGAGGAAACTATTAATTTTAATACTATCCTGCAGCTGGACCTTTTCTGTGTACTCAAGGGCAAATAATCCAAGGTCCCATATGTGCAGACTTTCTTTGCCTTGCAGGATAATCTGAACCTTTGCTGACACTGTAGGATTGATCCAGTGCTCCTAGCGGTCATCTCAGGACAGGCTGCAAAGGACAATCCCAAGAGACTAGGGAAGCCTCCAGAGCGGGAATCAGCCCCTTCTGGTGCTGCTTTTCCTGGTCCATCCTGTCCTCCCTATCCAGGTTCTCTCTCAAGCTTGTCCTGTTTGTTTTAGGTGAGCCCCAGCCTCAGTCATGCCCCTGCAAGAGATGTGAAGAGCCTTGTGAATATGGCCCCATTAAGGTCCAGGTCCCCTTTTCTCTACAGCACTTAAGAAAAATTAAGGGGGATCTTGCTAAGTTTTCAGACAACCCTGACAGGTACAGAGAGGTTTTCCAGAATTTAACCCAAGTATTTGAAGACTCCTGGAAGGACCTTATGTTACTTTTGAATCAAACCCTGACTACCACTGAGAAGCAGGCAGCCCTGCAAGTGGCAGATAAGTTTGGGGATGAGCTTTGTATTTCATATAGTGCCGAGGAAGGGGAAGAGCCTTATCCAATTGGAAAAACAGCAGTACCATTAGAGGATCCTAACTGGGACCCCAGTGATGACATGGAGAATTGAAGAGGAAACGCTTTCAGATGTGCATATTGGAGGACTTATGAAGGACTAAAACTAAGCCTCTCAGTTACTCCAAACTCTTCATGATGAACCACGGATCAGATGAGAATCCCATTGCCTTCCTGGAAAGGCTAAGAGAGGCCTTAGTAAAGCACACTTCTCTATCTCCTGATTCAGTTGAGGGACAACTAATCCTAAAGGATAAGTTTATTACTCAAGTGGGCCTTGACATCAGGAGGAATCTGCAGAAATAAGCTATGGGACCAGAGAGTACTTTAGAGAACCTCCTGAAAGTGACAACCTTGGCCTTTTACAATAGGGATCAGAAGGAGGCTCGAGAGAGGGAAAACGTAAGAAAAAGGCAGAGATTCTAAAGGCCGCCTTGCAGGCTTACCAACCCCAGAATCCTTGAGATGCACCTGTTAACTGCTAAAATGTGGCAAGCCAGGGCACTTTAAGAAGGACTTCCCAGGCAGCATGAGGAAATAACCTCAACCCTGTCCAATCTGCGGAGGGGACCACTGGAGGGAGGACTGTCCCTGGAGACACAGGTCACTGGATTCAGAGCCAGTCTCCCAAATGGTCTAGCAGGACTGATGGGTCCCAGGGCTACTCTCCCCAGCTCTGATGGCTCAAACCACCATTATCATCCAGGAGCCCCAGGTGATTCTGGAGGAGAAAGGGAGGAATTCCTGGATACTCCTGGATACCGGAGCTGCCATTTCTGTTCTCTGCAATCCAGGCTTCCCTTCCTCCATTAGCAAGACTATGAAGGGGTGTCTCAGGAAAGCCTTTAACCCAATACTTTCCCCAACCATTTACCCCTTGGTTGTAGTTGGGGAGTCCTTTTGTTTACTCATACCTTTTAAATCATACCTGAAAGCCCAACTCCTCTGCTAGGAAGGTATATTTTAGCCCACATGGGAACCACCATCCTTATGGCTCCAGGACAGACTCTTTTTCTCCTCCTGGTGGAGACTGATGTTAATCCCGAAGTTTGCACAACTCACAGGAAAACTGGCTGAGCCATAACTGCCATACAAGTCCAAATCCACCTTAAGGATCCCACCTCCTTCCCTAATCAGAGACAATATACCCTAAAACCAGAAGCTAGGAAAGAGCTAGGAGCCATCATCAATAATTGAGGATGCAAGTTATCCTCAAATCCTGCAATAACTCTTGTAATACTCCGATATTGGGGGTAAAGAAACCCAACAGGAAATAGAGACTGGTCAAGGACCTGTGCCTCATTCATGAAGGTGTGGTTCCAATTCATCTGGTGATTCCCAATCCCTATATCATGCTAATTCAAATACCTGAGAGAACTAAATGGTTCACAGTCCTGGACCTGAAGGATGCCTTTTTCTGCACACTGCTACACCCTGACTTCAAATATTTGTTTGCATTTGAGGATCCCTCCAACCAGACCACCCAGCTAATCTGGATGGTATTACCTCAGGAATTCTGAGACAGCCCCCACCTGTTTAGGCAGGCATTGTCAAAAGATCTGAGTTCTTTTATACCCAGGTTAAAGTTTTACAATATGTATATGACATTCTTCTTTGTGCCTCAACTGAATAAATTATTCAGGAGGGCAGTAGAGCTATTTTTAATTTTCTGGCTAACAGAGGATATAAGGTCTCTGTGATGGTTAATATTGAATGTCAACTTGATTGGATTGAAAGATGCAAATTTTGTTTCTGGGTGTGACTCTGAGGGTGTTGCTGGAGGAGATTAACATTTGAGCCTGGGAGAAGCAAACTCACTCTCAATCTGGGTGGTCACCATCTAATCAGCTGCCTTTGTGGCTAGCATAAAGCAGGCAGGAGAAGATGGATGGGCTGACTTGCTGAGTCTTCCAGCCTTCATCTTTCTCCCATGCTACATACTTCCTGCCCTATAATCTCAGACTCCAAGTTCTTCAGTTTTTTGACTCTCATACTTACACCAGTAGTTTTCCAGGGGTTCTCGAGCCTTTGGCCACAGACTGAAGGCTGTGCTGTCGGCTTTCCTGCTTTTGAGGTTTTCGGACTTGGGCTGATCCACCACTGGCTTCCTTGTGCCTCAACTTGCAGATGGCTTATCATGGGACTTTACCTTGTGATAGCGTGAGTCAACTCTTCTTAATAAATTCCATTTCATATACACATATATTCTATTAGTTCTGTCACCCTAGAGAACCCTTACTGATACAGATTTTGGTACCAAAGTTGTTCCAGAGGAAAATAATTTTACGGATGGATTTCTTCAGTTGGTTTTGTGGTTTCTGGAGTTGGCTGCTCAATCTGATTAGACTCAAAAATGTTAAGGACTCTACTTCTAATAGTATGGAGAACACTGATAGTCCTTGGTGTAAACTGTTTACAGACTTATGCAAAATAAATGCATTAGATACTTCTGATTCACTGCTTGTGAGAGGCAAGGAGTTTAATGACTCTATATATAATACCTTTTACCATACGTGTTGAACCAAGGAATATAATGAAGTTAGCTGGTTGCTCCTAAGTTTGCTGGAAAAAGTGATGAAAGAAAAGAATGAGCTCAAAGATTCTAACTCCCAGCTCCAGAAGCACATACTGAGCCTCAAGTCTTCTAACATTACCTTGAGTGAGAGTCTTATCTCTTGTAGACAACCAGCAGAAATTGCCAAAAATCAGACACAAGTTTTTATCATGTGAGTGGCTGACCTGCAATGAAAAGTGCATGCTCAGTCTTACCAGATGTCCACAATTAAAGTGAGGGCATTGATTGGAAAATAATAAGCCCCTGCAACTTGAAATGGGGACATGTGGGAGGACCCTGATGAAGCTGGGGACACTGAGCTTGTAAACTCTGATGAGACTTTTTGCCAGAGGAAACAGCCTTCCCACCTCCAGTGATGGCAACATCCCCTCCCCCACTTATGACTGCCGTCAGCCTTTTCACCTTTGCCTGAGGAGATTAACTAAGCATTGGCTGAGGCAACAGTGATGGCCTCCCCTCAGGCAGTTGCCAGGAAAGACAATGTTGAGTCTCCTCAGAACCCACCACTAACACCCCTGTTTGCTTCTAGACCTATCACTAGACTAAAGGCCCCTAGAAGTGAGGTTCAGAGTGTGATCCATGAGTTGTGCTACACCCCCCAAAAATGCTTGAATTTTCTAATTTATATAAGCATAAATCTGGAGAACAGGCATAAGAATGGATATTAGGGTGCGGAATAATGGTAGAAGAAACATAAAGTTGGATCAGGCTGAATTCATCCATTTTGGGGCCACTAAGCAGGGATTCTGCATTTAATGTTGCAGCTTGGGGAGTTAAAAAAAAAGTTCTAATAATTTCTTTGCTTGGTTAGCTGAAATATAGATCAAAAGATAGCCCACATTAAGCAAGCTGGAAATGCTGGATCTCCCTTGGTTTAATGTAGAGGAAGGGATCCAAAGGCTAAGGGAAATTGGGATGCTAGAGTGGATTAGTCACTTCAGACCTACCCGTCTCAGCAGGGAGGATCCAGAAGACATACCATTCACCAATACCTTGCCAAATAAATTTGTGCAGGGAGTACCTGCATCCTTGAAGAGCTCTTTCATTGGTCTTCTCTGTATGCCAGATCTTACAGTAGGAACCACAGTCATTCAATTATAAAATTTAAATGCAACAGGAATAATTGGATCTCGAGGTGGCAGGAGCCAAGAGGTGGCACTCAACTGTCAAAGGCAAAATGGGCATAGTTACCATAATGGACAGAAGAGGCAAAGCAGCAATCGGAATAGTCTGACATATGTACAGCTCCGGCATTGGCTAATTAATCACGGTATTTCTAGAAGTTAAATTAATAGGAAGTCTACTGCATTCTTACTTAATTTGTATAAGCAGAAAACTTCCAGGTCAAGTAAAAAAAGACTAATTTTAATTATAAAAACAGAGAATCACAGCCCCACAACCAATTTCCAGACTTGTACCTGTTTACAGACCCAGAGCCCCTTGAATGAAGGGGAGGCCGGGTCCTATTGAGGAAGGACACCACTACACTACCAACAATTTATACTGTTAGTATTTCTCCCATGCTTCCCCAAGGAGACCTCTGGCTTTTTACCAGGGTAACTGCATTGGGAGAAGGGGAATAATCAGATATTTTGGGACTACTGGACACTGGCTCTGAGCTGTCATTGATTCCAGGGGACCCAAAATGTCATTGTGGTCCTCCAGTTAAAGTAAGGGCTTATGGAGTTCAGGTGATTAATGCAGTTTTAGCTCAGATCTGACTTACAGTGGATCCAGTGGGTCCCCAGACTCATCCTGTGGTCATTTCCCCAGTGCTAGAATGCATAATTGGCATAGGCATACTTAGCAGCTGGCAGAATCCCCACATTAGCTCCCTGACTGGTAAGGTGAGGGCTATTATGGTGGAAAGGCCAAATGAAAGCCATTAGAGCTGCTAGAGCTGCCTCTACCTAGAAAAATAGTAAATCAAAAACAATATTGCATTCCTGGAGGGACTGCAGAGATTAGTCCCACCATCAAGGACTCCTACGACATCCCCATTCAACTCTCCTATTTGGTTTGTGCAGAAGACAGATGGATCTTGCATAATGACAGTGGATTATCATAAGCTTAACCAAATGGTGACTCCAATTGCAGCTGCTGTACCAGATGTGGTTTCATTGCTTGAGCAAATTAACACATCTCCTGGTACCTGGTATGCAGCCATTGATTTGGCAAATGCCATTTTCTCCATTCCTGTCCATAAGGTCCACCAGAAACAATTTGCCTTCAGCTAGCAAGGCTAGCAATGTACCTTTACTGTCCTACATCGGGGTATATCAACATTCCAGCTTTGTGTCATACTCTTGTTCACAGAGATCTTGGTCGCTTTTTCCTTCCACAAGATATCAAACTGATCCATTACACTAATGACATTATGCTGATTGGACCCATTGAGCGAGAAGCAGCAAACACACTTATTGGTGAGACATTTGCCTGTCAGGGGATAGGAAATAAATCCAACTAAAATTACGTCAGTAAAATTTCTAGAGGTCCAGTGGTGTGGGACCTGTTAAGACATTTCTTCTAAGGTGAAAGATAAATTGCTGCATTTGGCCCCTCCTACAACCAAAAAAGAGGCACAATGACTAGTGGGGCTATTTGGATTTTGGAGGCAACACATTCCTCATTTGGGTGTGTCACTCTGGGCCATTTATCGAGTGACCCTAAAGGCTGCCAGTTTTGAGTGGGCTCCAGAATATGAGAAGGCTCTGCAACAGGTCCAGGCTGCAGTGCAAGCTGCTCTGCTACTAAGGCCATATGACCCAGAATATCCAAGGGTGCTTGAGGTGTCAGTGACAGATAAGGATGCTGATTGGAGCCTTTGGCAGGCCCCCATAGGTGAATCACAGCAGAGTCCTCTAGGATTTTGGAGGAAGGCCTTACCATTTTCTGTAGATAATTACTCTCCCTTTCAGAGACAGTTCTTGGTCTATTATTGGGCTTTAGCAGAAACTGAACGTTTGATTATGGGTCACAAGTCACCACATGACCTGAACTGCATATCATGAACTGGGTGCTTTTTGACCCATCTAGCCATAAAGTAGGGCATGCACAGCAATATCCCATCATCAAATGGAAGTGTTATATACGTGATGGTGCTCGAGCAGGTCCTAAAGGCACAAATAAGTTACATGAGGAAGTGGCTCCAATGCCCATGATCTCTACTCCTGCCACCCTGCCTTCTTCCCAACAGCCTGCACCAATGGCCTCATGTGGAGTTCCCTATGATCAATTGACAGAGGAAGAGAACACAGGGCCTGGTTTACAGGTGGTTCTGCACTATATGCAGGCACTGCCTGAAAGTGGACAGCTGCAGCACAACATCCCCTTTCTAGGACATTTCTGAAAGACAGTGGTGAAGGGAAAGCTTTTCAGCGGGCAGAACTTTGAGCAGTGCACCTGGCAGTGCACTTTGCATGAAAGGAGAAATGGCCAGATGTGCAATTATATAATGATTCATGGGCTGTAGCCAATGGTTTGGTTGGATGGTCAGGGACTTGGAAGAAGCATGATTGGAAAATTGTTGACAAAGAAATTTGGGGAAGAGGTATGTGGATGGACCTGTCTGAGTTGTCAAAACTGTGAAGATATTTGTACCTCATGTGAGTGCTCATGAAAAGGTGACCTCAGCAGAGGGAGATTTTTATAATCAAGTGGATAGGATGACTCGTTTTGTGGACACCTCTTAGCCTCTTTCCCCAGGCACCCCGTCATCTCTCAATGGGCCTGTGAACAAAGTAGCCATGATGGCAGGGATGGAGGTTACGCATAGGTTCAGCGACATGGACTTCCACTCACCACGGCTGACCTGGCTACGGCCACCACTGAGTGTCCAATTTGCCAGCAGCAGAGACCAACACTGAGCCCTCTGTACAGCACCATTTCTCAGGGTGACCAGCCAGCTACTTGGTGACAGGTTGATTATACTGTATCTCTTCCATCATGGAAAGGGCAGTAGTTTGTCATCACCAGCATAGACCCTTACTCCAGATATGGGTTTGCCTATCCTGCACACAATGCTTCTGCCAACACTACCATCTGTGGACTCACAGAATGCCTTACCCACCATCATGGTATTCAACATAGCATTGCCTCTGACCAAGGCACTCACTTTGTGGCTAAAGAAGTATAGCAGTGGACTCATGCTCATTTAATTCACTGGTCTTACCATCTTCCCCATCATCCTGAAGCAGCTGGATTGATAGAATGGTAGAATGGCCTTTTGAAGTCACAATTATGATGCCAAGTAGGTGACAATACTTTGCAGAGCTGGGGCAAAGTTCTTCAGAAGCCAATGTATGCTCTGAATCAGCATTTACTATATAGTACTCTTTCTCCCATAGTCAGAATTCAAGAATTCATGGGTCCAGGAATCAAGGGATGGAAGTGGAAGTGGCACCACTTGGTGTCATCACTCTTAGTGACCCCCTAGAAAAATGTTTGCTTCCTGTTCCTGCGACATTACATTCCGCTGGCCTAGAAGTCTTAGTTCCAGAAGGAGGAATGCTGCCACTAGGAGACATAACAATGATTCCATTAAACTGGTAGTTAAGATTGCCACCCGGACACTTTGGAGTCTTCCTACTCTGAGACAACAGGCTAAGAAGGGAGTTACAGTGTTGGCTGGGTGATTGACCCAGACTAACAAGATGAAATCAGTCTACCACTCCACAATGGAGGTAAGAAAGAATATGTGCGGATACAGGAGATCCCTTAGGGTGTCTCTTAGTATTACCATGCCCTGTGATTAAAGTCAATGGGAAACAACAACAACCCAATCCAGCAAGGACTACAAACGGCCCAAACCCTTCAGGAATGAAGGTTTGGGTCACTCTAATGGGTAAAAACCACAACCTGAGGTGCTTGCTGAAGGCAAAGGGAATACAAAATAGACAGTAGAGGAAGGTAGTCATCAATACCAGCTACAACCACGTGACCAATTGTAGAAATGACTGTAATTGTCATGACTATTTTCCTCCTTCTTTTGTTAAGAACATGTTCGTGTATGTATACACCTGTACTAAGAAAATATCTTCATTTTATTTCCTTTCTTTTGCCTTTATCATGTGACAAAAGATTTGTTGAATAAATATTAGCATTTAAGCATTGTTAACTCTATGTAATAGCATTTATGTTAAGGATTAGTGTGCTTCTGGTTGTACGAAGGATAGTCATATTGCATAAATATGACCTTATTATTAGCTTTATTTGAAGATTATGTATGATTTCAGGAGATATGTATGGGTTCAAGTTGACAAGGGGTGGACTTGTAATGGTTAATATTGAGTGTCAACTTGATTGGATTGGAGGATGCAAAGTATTGTTCCTGGGTGTGTCTGTGAGGGTGTTGCCAAAGGAGATTAACATTTGAATCAGTGGACTGGGAGAAGCAGACTCACCCTCAGTCCAGGTAGGCATCATCTAGCTGCCTGTGTGGCTAGAATAAAGCAGGCAGGAGAAGATGGATGAGCAGACTTGCTGAGTCTTCCAGCCTTCATCTTTCTCCCATGCTAGATGCTTCCTGCCCCATAACCTCAGACTCCAAGTTCTTCAGCTTTTGGACTCTTGGACTTACACCAGTGGTTCACCAAGGGCTCTTGGGCCCTTGGCCACAGGCTCAAATCTGCACTGTTGGCTTCCCTACTTTTAAGGTTTTAGGACTCCAACTGATCCACCACTGGCTTCCTTGCTCCTCAACTTGAACATGGCCTATCATAGGACTTCACCATGTGATCAGGTGAGTCAATTCTCCTTAATAAACTCATATATATCCTATTAGTTCTGTCCCTCTAGATAACCCTGACTAATGCAGTCTCAAAATCTAAGGCTCAACTCTGTCAGACTTCAGTGAAGTACCTAGGTCTAGTCTTGTCAGAGCATATCAGGGTACTAGGTGAAGAAAGTATTAAGCCCATCTCTTCCTTTCGCCTCCCCAGAACCCTCAAACAACTGAGGGGATTCTTGGGCATTACAAGATTCTGCAGATTATGGATGGATACCTGGGTACTGTGAGATAGCTCGTTCTTTATACCACCTAATAAGGGATACTCAGGTAGCTAAGACTCAATCCCTGACTGGAGAACCAGAGGCTAAAAGGGCCTTTGACCAGTTGAAACAAGCCTTGCTTGAGGCCACAGCCCTTAGTCTTCCCATAGGTAAGACATTCAATCTTTATGTATCAGAAAGGAAGGGAATGACTCTGGAAGTTCTAACCCAGGTCTGCAGTCCAGCCCAGCAGCCCATAGGCTACCTAAGCAAGGAGCTTAATTTGGTGGCTAAAGGATGGGTTTCCTGCCTCTGAGAAGTTGCAGAGGTAGCTCTGCTGGTTCCAGAGGCTACTAAGTTAATCATGGGGAATAACTTAACCATTTATACCCCACATAATGTGGCAGTACTGCTGTCTTCCAAGGGGAGTTTCTGGCTAATGGACAACCACCTCCTCAAATATCAAGCTCTGCCACTGGAGAGATCTACAGTCCTGGTAAGGACCTGTCCCTCCCTAAACATAGAGCCATCTTCCTCCCAGAGGAAGCTGGGGAGCCTGAACATGACTGTGAACAGATAGTAGTGCAAACCTATGTGGCCAAAGAGGGCCTCAAAGAAACACCCTTAAGGAACCCAGAATGAAGTCTCTTTACAAATGGAAGTTCTTTTGTAGAACAAGGGATTCATAAAGCAGGATATGCAGTACTCACCCTGCATGACATTACTGAGAGTGTGCCTCTCTGCTTGGGCACAAGTGCTTAACCAGCTGAGCTAATTGCCCTCATGAGGGCTCTTGAATTAAGCAAAGAGAAAGCAGTTAACATTTATGCTGATTATAAGAATGCATTCCTAGACCTCCATGCCCATGCCACTATCTAGAAAGTGAAAGACTTCCTCACAGCTAATGGGTCTCCCATTGAATGCCTTCAGGAAATTAACTGACTATTATCCTCAATTTTCCTTCCACAGGATGAGGCAGTAATACATTGTAAAGGCCACTAAAAGGGGATGGATGAAATAGGTGAGGGAAATACATTGGCAGATAAAGCAGCTAAATCAGCAGTGAGAGGCCCCAGATTTCTGATCCGCTTGATGCCCCTCTGCTCTGAAAGGGCTCCATAAGAAAAATAAAACTTCAATATTCTTCTGCAGAAATAGAATGGGCCACCTCTTGGGAATACACCTTTCACCCCTCACGATAGGTACAATAGGAGGATGGCAAACCATCCACCAACTTCCAGCCAATGGAAAGTTCTTAAAATCCTTCACCAAGCCTTCCACCTAGGAAAGGATAAAATGTATCAATTGGTCCAAAGGTTGTTCTCAGGTAAAAATCTGCTAAAAATAGTCAAACAGGTCGTTAATGCTCACAAGCCTTGCCTTAAAAATAATTTCCTCAATCAACAGGTTCTCCCCCTGTGAAACCCAAAGAATGGGAGGCTACCCGAGGGAAGACTGGCAGATGAATTTCACCCATATGCCAAAGATAAGGGGCATCCAGTACCTCCTGGTATGGGTAGATACCTTCACTAACTGGGTAGAAGCACTTCCATGTCAGACAGAAAAAGCCTTTGAGGTGATAAACGTACTAATTAATGAGATAATTCCTGGCTTTGGACTCCCTCAGTACCTCCAGAGCGATAATGGCCCTTCATTCAAGGTGGCTGTCACGCAGGGATTATCAAAGGCACTAGGCATAGAATACCATCTCCATTGTGCTTGGAAACCACAATCCTCAGGAAAGGTAGAAGGGACAAATGATATTATGAAAAGGAACGGTAGAAGAGACAAATGATATTATGAAAAGGAATGGTAGAAGAGACAAATGATATTATGAAAAGGAACATCAGAAAACTGCCTCAAAAGACTCATCTCCCCTTGATTACTCTTCTTCCTATTGTCCTGCTACATGTTAGAAACACTCCTTTGAAACTGGCTTTAAGTTCCTTCTAAATCATGTATGGATGGCTTTTCTCACCAATGATTTCTTGCTAGATGAAGAAACCAGATTTGATTAAACATGCAACTGCTTTGGCCCATTTTCTGCAGGAACTGAAATAACTGTTGGAAGCCCAACCCTGTGAACGAGGGCCAACCATATTCAACTCAGGGGACTTAGTACCGGTACAGGCTCTTCCTTCTTTTTCTCCCTTTCTAGGCCCGGACTGGGAGGCACCTTACACTTTACTTATTCCTACTCCTTCAGCAGTGAAGGTCACTAGAATACATTCTTGGATTCATTATACTCAAGTAAAGGCATGGCAAACTGGTGGAATTACTTCTGTTGACCCAGAAGAGCACCTGAAGCACCAGTGTGAAGCTAAAAATCATAAAAGATAAGTGTCAATAATTAACCTTTCATGGATATCTTCTTTACAGTCTTGTCTGTAATTGCTGTTCTCACCTTCATTCTGTTCCCCACCATAAGGTGTCTTTGCCAAGGACCACTTAGTCCTGAATGCCCATGGGATTATATATTCCCCTAAACAGCTACCTCTCTTCTAAAATGTAACTGCCCTCCCTTATACAAAATTTAATTTCTTTCACCAGGGTGAAACAGCTCTGGCCACAACATCTTTTTCAGAATTAGTCTATTTTACTTCTTATTTCTGCTATCTCTGGCACTAAATTTTCCCCAGTTTACTCTTTATATAATAGTCATATTTGAACCATGCATACTTAACTTCCTTAAAAAATTTGTTTCTTCTGGCCTAGAGGCCATCAAACTCCAAACGGTCATGCAAATGGAGCCTTAGATGATGGCTCCCTTTTTACTGGGGACCCTCAGATAGGCCTCTGAGAGAGATGTGACTGCCGTTTTCCCAAAACAATGCCCTCTCTCAACATAAAGCAGTTATAACCGTCCTTGTCCCTATCCTAAACAGTTAGATGTACCTCTTCAGAGGGGGAATTAATAGTAACAGGAGACAGACAAATTCTTATAGGCGAACATGGACAGGTGCCCAATGAAACACAACATTCAAGCCAAGGACAGTTTAAAGCCTGAAAATTGAACTGCCAGTTCCTGATAGAGTCCACAATTAGAGTGAGAACTTCTATGCCCATCTTACCCATTCTCTCTTGATTGGTTCCCTCTGAATGATGTCTTTTAACCAATTCAATGGTGCTTTACCCAAGACCACCCATGGAACAATCAGCACTCATTCTCCTATTCTAAGCCCATAAAAACCCTGGACTCAGTCTCACAGATGGCAACTTGCTTTCGGGTCCTCTCTTCTGGCTAAGAGTTTTTCTGTCACTCAATAAAATTCTACTCTGCCTTACTCACTCTCCATTGCCCACATACCTTATTCCTCTTGGTCATGGGACAAGAACCTGGAACTCACCAAACTGCAGGAATGAAAGAGCTCCTGCTCACTGAGCTGTGGGCAGTGGGAATAAAAGAGCTGTAACCCTCCTTCCCATTCACTGTACTACAGAAGAAGAGAAGCCACTGGGTGCCACTCCCTCTCACTCTCCAAAAAACCAGAGTGAAGAAGCAAAGCTGCTGGGCACCACTCTGTCCTGTTCACTGAGCTACAGGAGTGAAGAAGTGAAGCCGCTGCATGCCACTCCCACTTGCCAAACTACGGGAGCAAAAAAGCCACACTTTGACCATCACTATGCCAGATATTTCTAAATTTGTGTCTCTAAATTTCTTATTTGAATTATCAAGGCATATGCTGAATTACATACTGTCATTGGATGCCCAATGGGTGCCACAGACTCTACGTGTCAAATTAATGATCTCTTACTCACTTTATCACCATGCTTATTTTTAAAAAGTTATCCTTAACAAACTAATACAGGAACAGAAAACCAAATACTGCATGTTCTCACTTATCAGTGAGAGCTAAATAAGAACATGTGGACATGAAGTGGGGAATAACAGACACTGGGACCTACCTGAGGGTGGAAGATGAAAGGAGAGATTCAGAAAAAATAACTATTGGTTACCACACTTAGTACATAGGTGGCAAAATAATCTGTACAACAAATCCCCATGATAAGAGTTTGCCTATATAACAAACCTGCACATGTACCCCTGAATGTAAAATAAAAGTTTAAAAAAAGAAAAAAAAAAGTGAAATTTACATTTTATCTATTGAATGAATTTGAACTTAATTTATCAAACACTGGAAAATATGTTAACTAATATAATTTGGAATAAAAAATTTCTATTTATTCATGTATTTAGATATGTAGATATTTTATGTCACAATGTTTAAGAACATGGGGTTTTAGTTAAATATCTAAGCCCAAGTGCCAGTTCTACCACTTAAAAGATGAAAATCTCGGATAATTTGTTAATATCTGCCTTGACTCTCTCATGTGAAACATTCAAATTCATTTTGAGAATTAATTGACTTAAATGAGGTAGAGCTGAGAACATTATCTGACTTAGTGAACATTCAATAAATATTACCTATTATTTCCTGTGTCACCTATATCACTTAATTACATTAGATACAAATCTCAGAATCATACATGAAATGTACTAGTCTCTTGCCTTCATACCAATTCTACACCTACTCCCAATTTTTAAGCTCTTAAAGAGCTCTCAAAAGTGTTTATCTCACCCTCTCTCCATCATTCCTACTATAGTACAAACAATCATTATAAATAACTTATTTATTTCCCCATATCATTGCCAAACAAGAGTTTTAATTTTACTTACTAGAATCTTTTGGAGAAAATTAAATCTACTTAGTCTTCATTTCACTGTGAAACCAACTGAAGGATTCCATTTCAGAACTGTGTTAGAATGGTTTTAATTTATTTCCCATGTCATTGTGATATTGTGATTTATATATATTTTATCTTCATCCCCATTTTTTTGACATACAGCCCCTAAAATCATTGGAATCTCCATAGTGATGAGTGTCTATTGTCTGCTAATGAGTTGAATGGTGTTTGACAGCCCTTTGGTAGCATCAGAACAGCATGGATCATGGTAAAATCCAAGTTGCAATTTGGGAGTTGAGGCTTTTTAGCCCTAGCCTCCAACCTCCAGGGAAGGGAGAATGACTGAAGACTAAGTTGATCACCAATGGAAAAAGATTTAATCAACCAGGTGTATGTAATGAAGCTTTCACTAAAAAAAATAAATAAATAACAGGATCTGGGGAGTTTCACATAGCTGGACATGTCAGGGTTCCTGGACAGTGGTACAGCTGGGAAGAAAATTGAAACTTAGAAACTCTGCTCCCCTTCTTCCATACCCAGTCTTATGCATTTCTTCCATAAGTAAGTGTTTCCCTCAGTTCTGTAAGCTGCTCTAGCAAATTAATTGAATATTGGGGGGAGGGTCATGGGAACCCCCCCAACTTATAGCAGGTCAGCCAGAACTTTAGATGATAACCTACTACTTGTGATTGGGATCAGAGATAAGGAGAAGCTTTGTAAAACAGATTTCTCTGCCTGTGGGATCTGAGCCAACTTTCAGGTAGATAATGTCATAATTGAATTGAATTAGAAGATACCAAGCTGGTGTCCACTGTAGAATCATTTGTTTGCTTGGCATAATGGAGAACCCTGCCCCCCAACCACCACACACACCACACATATATTTTGGTTACCAGAGACACTGAGTTGTGTTGAGATGTGTACACTTTTTGTTTTTGTTTTTATTTTTGTTTTCTCTCTATTCCTACAGAGAATACCTACAAATAAAATTTCCTACCTATAAAGAATACATGCAAAGAAAAACAAGAACACTATGGTCAGGTAAATTTGATAAACACTGTATACTATTCCATTTTCAAAAGATTGGCCACTAATTATTTCTAAAAAGCATACAATTTCTCTTTGTGTAACCTAGTATTTACTGATGTATTTGGTCATCAAACATTATTGTGAAGTAACATGATTAGCACAGCTTGGGACATGACATTCCACATAATGAGGGCCTATGAACTTTTTAGCAGGAAAGGGGCAAGAATCGAGTAGAGCTATGTTGTAGAAAGACAATCGACAGTAACATAAACAATAGATTTGATGCTATTTGAATTTTATATATATATATATATATATATATATATATATATACATTATAACTAAGGGTAGTAGTCTGTGATTTTTCCTTAAGTATTTTCATGTAAACTAGTAATTCATCTTTTCAAATGATAACCCAAAACATCCCTTCAGTCACTTAAACTCGAAATCAGTCCATCTTTATTCTCTAGGTTCTCCTGTACTCTCCAGATAATTTCTAATACCACTGCAGTCACACCTTTCAAACACTCATTATCTTTAAAATGAGAAATAATTAAAATAATTACCTGATTTCACCCTGTATCCATATTGTACATCTGAGCCAGATAAACATTACTAAAGCAGCTATTGAACATGTAATTTTTCTAATAATGTCACAAATTAGTAAATTTTGGCTGTGGGGGGAAGGTAGGAGATGAGGAGCAAGGTCAAATTTGGAAAAGGAACATATAAGGGAGAATAAAGAAAACATTCACACCAAATTCAATGGAGGCTAGGAAAATGTCAGGAAAGAGTTGTAAGTATTGGCATCCTGGAGGAAATTACACCGAATATATATCTTTGATTAGTTGTTCTCATCTTTAACCCTACCTCCACTCCAAATGCTAGTGCTTCAATCCTCAGGGTATTATAATAGCACAAAAAGCAACTTCTGAGGCTTAAAAACAGATGGGTTTCATTGCCTACAATATAAAGTACAAATCCCTTAGGCTAAGATAGTCTACCACAATCTAGCCACAGTCTATCTTTCCAATTTATATTTCCACAGTGACATAACATAAACTCTATGATAGAAAATTCTGGAACAATTCACATTCAGTTCTCCTTTCCTTCTTGGTACCTCAGTGGATTCTACTTCCCAGTCCTTTGGGAAATAGTTGGGTCTTTGTAACAAATTGTGGTCAATGGGCTTTAGGTAGTAATGATGCATGTCATTACCAGTCCAAACGTGTAATTGTGGAAGCAATGCTTTCTCTTCCTCTCTTATTCTGCTACACAGACTGAGAAAGACATCTATTCCGTATACTTCAATTTCAAGATGGTAGATTTTTTGTCAGCCTCAATCAATGAATGACCTTGTGCAAGAGAGTTCCTCAACTGACCCTTGTGGGACATGAAAGTTTAGGAAGAAGTAACATTTTGCTCTGTTCAGCCATTGAGAGAAATGAGGGTAGTTAGTTACTGTAGTGTAACCTAGCTGATCCTTACTAGCAAAAGAACTTTATAAAAACCACCTCTTAATTCTTATAGCAAATGGGTATTCAACTTATTTGCATCTTTTCCAAGAAAAAGTAAGGGAAAATAAGATATCATAACTAAGAAGAGAAAATATAACAAATCATCTTTTTAAAATTCTGTTAATTATCCTGGGAAACAGTTCCTGGTAAAGGTCAGTGTACCATTAGTAGAGAAGCACGCTTTTCTTTTTCTTTTGTTTTTTTTTGTTAGCATACCATATAGTCACAGAGAAGATATCAGTTTTAAGAACATCAGTCTTCTAAGCAATCAGTTCTGCACATTTTATTACAGTCATTTCACATAAAAAAGGAAGTTAGCATTCAAAGTTTCTAAAAAAAAAAAGAAATTTCACAAGAGACACATCAGAAAAATATCAAAGAGTCAGACAAATGAAGAAAGACGAATCCTCTCTGTTCTTATAGGAATAAACCTTGCACATTCTTTTCTGAGTTTAGGACTGTTTAAAGTCAGTATGTTATTGTTATCAAGGACAGAGGGCTTGATTGTTTTCCTCTGGTGATTTTGGGTGGTGTGTTGTCTGACATGAAAGAGATTTTTCTCCCTCTTATTTGGATTTGCCTTCTTAGGGATTTTCTTTGTATTTAGTTATTTGAAGTATTTTTGGGCAGAGTGAATTTAAAAGGCTTACCACTCACTATTTTTGTCTTACTTATTGGAGTGCTTCTCTTAGTAAATGGCTTTGTGCCATACAAGTATGGAATGATTCTCAGTCTGTGTTTTTTAAAAAAGGGTTTTTTTCTTTATTAGAAACATACTATTTCCCAGTTGCATTGATTCCATGACAATACATTCTGCTATGTGAGATTTTAAGAAAATCAACTAGGCCATGTGCTAGATGAGATAAAGAGAGACAACTGGCTTTCATGGCTTCTCATTCAAGGATATTGGAATTAGGGACAGCCAGTTAGTAGCAATACCATAGAATCAAGAGATGAAGAAAAATCTCCTCTCTACCTGCTGCAACAGCTCCAACTTTTTCTTCCAAGCCCTGGCCTTATTACTTTGCAAAAATCCACAGCATCCCTCTTCCCACTCATCCAGGGAAAAACTGGATTGAATTATTTTACAAGATAAATTTTTCTCACATATGAATATTGAAACAAAATTGGATCTGTTTCTAAATATCATTTTGCTTTAATAGGCTTAGGTTAAAAATGAAAATTTAAAATATGGCCTTGGCTTGACCTTAGCTTTCTTATTTCAGAGGGTTATTGTGGAGGGTTTTAAATAAAAGATGATCACGTTAACTGAGGCTTTGTCAAAGGTCAGCTTGTCTGTTTGTCTAAATAGGTTTTTTTTTTTTTAAAGATAGTCATGTTTTCATTTGGAAGTCATCCATATGTATGTTTAAGTAGTATCTATTGTTTAAAATTGCCAATTCCATGGTTGAGTTTAAAATACAAAGCATCCCTTAGAAAACTGTAATATGTCATTTCCTACATTCCTTGCTGTTATAGGAAGGAACTTGGGCAATGAGGAAATAGTAGCTTCCTTGGGAAACAGAAGGAAGTGCTGGGAGGACGTGCGGGGAGGACACAAAAAGAGACTTGGCCTACTTCTCAATTTTTTTCTAGGAATAGTTCCCCTCACATTAAAAGCATTTCATTATATACTCTTACATGTAAATAAGTCAAGATTCTTTCGAGAAAGAACTGCTGAAACAAAACCTAACCTACAAATTAGCTCCATGTTGAAGGAAATTGGACTGTGTACAGTGCTGGAAGAGAAACAAGTTGACTTTCAAGTTCTTGGTTTGTGATTATTGACCAGAAATATTTATTCAATGTCCCAATGAATGTGAAGCTGTGGTAAGTTAAATATTGTGCGGATGAAAGGGTAGGGAAGAACATAGTTAACATGGTTTTCTGAAGAATTTCCTTGAAAAGAGGAACCTCACGTAATTCTGCTTTTTAGCGAAAAGGAAACAAGCAAAATTATATAACTACAATAATACTCTATTGAATTGAGGGTCACATTAACATTTTGATTTCATATATTTACATTCAAAAAGACTCCCCAGCACTGTTGCTCAACACACAGAACCAGGTGCTAGAGATAAACAAAGATGATCCCTACTCTGAAGGAACTTAAACAGCACCATCAGCAACCACCATATCAACAAAAATGAAGTATTTTTGGGTTCGTGAGCTAGCTCATCATCCAAGTATAAGGCTTTTATTATGGGGGTGTGAATCCTGGCACACATTTTATTTTTAAACGTGTGATAATTCAATCATTCTAAACCTATCTTACTTGATTTGAAAAAGCCTGTCATTGCAAGATGAAAATAAAAAAGAACTGTAATTTTATACTCTTTCAAAGTGCTTCCTGTTACTGCATAAGTGGCCAGAATAGATTTCCAAATGGCTTCTCATCATACTCCTCTTCTGTTCACACATGGCTGTGGGTCACAGGAAGATAAACAAAATTTCTGAAAAAAATTAAAAATCTCCCTATTACATTTAGTTTTCATTGTTTTTAAGTTAATTGAATTCTACTCCATTTAAGGCAGGTATTAATTTATGATGTGTGGAAATATGTATAATTAAATATGAAAAATATTTAAATATTAAAACTGAAAATGATTTCTTATATGCTATTCTTAAATTCCATATAAAGTGTTTTTTTATTTTTTTAACTAGAAAAGAGGGCTCAGGATAATTTGAGCATTCTTTCTCATGCCAGTATAATATAAGCATTTGATTCAAATTTTATTTTAATCCAACTATATTTTCATGTTTTGCATTTGTAGCATACCCTATTCTTACACACATTTATAAAATTGTTCAATGTGAGTGAATCTATAGTAAACTGCCATTCTGAAGAATTGCACTGTTAATCAGTTCAGGAAAGGTCATGCTTTGTTTGCTTGTTCTATAAATCATGTACACATTTCTTCTAAGTTGTTTAAAGATGTGCAAGGTCTCAATTCCACCAAGGAAGTAACTGCATATTTTTAAATGAAAATTTTCAACAGCTATCTTCGAAGAAGTGACATTGGTGCACAGTCTACGTAAATACAACTAATCGTACATTCAAGGGCAAAAATCAGCCTGTGAAAATGAAACCAAAATGACTGGAAACAGAAGGCACACACTAAGTTAGTCATTGATTGATTTACTTGGGAGGGTCCTAGTAACAAGCTGACATTGATTTATCTTTTAATCTAACAGAATAACAACAAATCTTAAAGCAATCAGTTCTAATGGTCTTAATACCTCCAATCAAATTATTCACCTTCCACATTAATATAGGAGGTTGGCTTCATATTTATTCATCAGATTTGTCAAATAAACATCAGTTTGCCAAACTAAACCCTAGTCCTTCAGTCCTAATAGATTCTGTTAGCATTCCATTTTTAATTGTCCTCTTCTCATAACTAGGGTGACCACAGGTCTCAGTTTTCCAGGCAATGGTCCTAGTTTATGTTCTTCGCACTGGTACTATTTTTAAAAATGCTCCATTTTCTGAACTGTCCTGATTTTGAAAGATAAAGCATATGTCCACCAAAGTTCATAACTCCACTTTTATTAATTTGTGTTTCTTTAGGGCTTGTTAAACCTAAACATCTTTAAGATCAGTGTGAGCAAATACATGAAAAATATTCAATTTAACAAATTGACTTGATATTTCCACACCTAACCAAAGAAAGAGCTTTCCTCAGCTTCAGGAGGTCCTCAAAAATAGCAGCCTAGTGAGATAAAACTTTGCAGACAGGCTGCCCTATGCAAAAAAGGCGAGCCACTGCCTGTTTGTTTATTTGATTTGATCTTTCCTAGTACAAACTTTAAATGTCTAAGATAGTGGTGTACTGTTTACTAATATCGATCACATTGTGCATTGGTTTTAGGTTCTGTAACTACAGGAGTTCTGTTCGGTATAAAAATGGTAAGCACAGGAATCTTCAGGATACTTCTGATGTCACACTGACTCTTTCACCATCAAAGTAATAGTTTTTCAAAGAGACATGCTACAGGGGGCCACCTGGGGCTCTTCATGAGATGATGATAGGTGAGTAAATGGACCCACTGCCAGGAGGGTGTGTTCAATGGATACAAGGTAAGGTTAATACCAGAGAGGAGAAATCAATGGCCACAGCAATGCAACTTCTAGGAGTTTCCAAGCTAATGGATTTCTCATTTAGCTGGACTATAAATTTGATACTCTGAAGCATTTACTTTATTTAGATCAGGATTAAAAAGGAACACCTAAAAAGGCCACATAGGATAAAGAGGCTGTGAGATGCCTTCAAAGAGATGAGCATTTCCCAGTGGCTATAAATAGATTGTTGTTTTGATATATTTCAAAGGTCATCAGTCAACTGTTCTGTTTCTTTCTCTCACTCATTTCTCTCCATTTATTTCTGAAGCACAGAGGCGTACATTAGAAAAAGAAATTAAGTCAATGAGCCAACCCATCCCTAGCTGTAACAATAAAACAAAAATTTAGAACGAAATTGTTAGAGGTTTTAAAATTCAAGTTCTACATGCTCAGATAAATGCAGGCCCTTTTAATTCAACTATAATCTACTTAAAGTCCTTCAAAATGCATGGAAATGGTGAACTCAACGCCTTCTTTCAACCATAAGAATTTGAGAAATCATGTTGCCAACTTTTGCCCTCTTTCTAAATTCATAGCCAGATAAAGCCATTAACTTCAGGTGCTTTGCTTCTCCATTTAAATTTTATATAAATGATCCATCAAATTACTAATTGCTGATAATAATCAGGTTTCAGCAGGTATACAAAGCCAATTTTGAGGTGCTAATAGGCCCTAATGGGGAAATCAGTACTGAGTTAAATAAACAAATCATTAGGTTTGCAGAATAGTTAATATGGACAGAGTGCAAAATGGCTAATCTTGTTAGTACCCTAAAATATTGCTCAAGTGAATACTGTAAACATTACCTGAACACTATGATAGGAGAGATGGCCAATGGCATAAAAGAAAAACATGTAGTCCTGACTTAGTTATTTACATATAACTGAAAAGAGATGCATGGCAGGCATAAAGCAACAGAGAACAGTTCCAAGCAAACTGTGCTACGCTCACATTTGATTATAAGTTCCCAGTGTACATGGCCTATGTCTTAAAACAATATTTACTATTTAACAAATATTTATTAAATACCTATTATAAGGTACCTTAGTGAGCACTGGGTTTATGCCAGAGACAAAGACACAGTCCTTATTGAGGAACATACCTGCTCTTAGGACAGAGAAAAATGAGTCATAGGGAGGTGACAACCACAGTGGGGCCCGAGGTGAGGCACAGTAGGGCAAAAGTGACAATGTGCTAGAGGTGAGAGGGAGTATAACGCATTATTAGTGCTACAGATAATGGAACACATCTTGAAAACAGAATTGCAGGGACACAGACAGCGCCTTAGCTCTACCAAGGCTCAGAGCTCCAGAGTGGGCATAGAAGAGATCCTTAATGAAAATTGGTTTGAATTAAATTGTGAGGCTGTCTATTAAAAACACACTGAATGAGTTATATGGGCACTTTAAAATCATCATCATTATAGACTTTACAACACAGTGACATCCCCAAATACCACTCCCATTTACTTGTCTCACTCTGAAGACATTTTTGTTTTCTTGGATTCCTCTGCAAACCACATATTACCTCCTAAATGTTCCACAGATGTCCCAAACTTGGCAGATCTAAAAACTAGGCTTATCATCTATTAACCCCAAAACCTGCACTTTCCTCGCATCCTCCTAAGTCAATGAACACAACCTGTATTCACTTAGATCCAGAGTCAGGTAGTCTTTCCAGATTCCTCCCTCTCCCTGATCTTGCCACATGCATTGGGTCACACATTGTCTCAATTCTACCTCTTAAATACCCCTGGAATCAGATCTCTTTCTCTCAATCGCCACTGACTATATTGGTCTAACACCAATTTCTGTGATTGTCTCCTAACACTTAATTTTGCACATAATCTTGCAAACTGTTTTGCCAGAGTGGTCTTTGTAAAATGTAAAGCTGATCCAGTTCTTCACTTGGTGAAATGCACCAGTGGCCATGCAAGACCTAGAGGATGCGGATGCCATGGAGCCTCCGTGATCTGAATGCCTCAGGGCCACAAACTGCTGTTGCTTTGCATACCTGGGTCTTTGCCAATAATCTACCCTATAATATGGGAAGCCTTTTCATAAATCTCTATCATAGCACCAAATCAGACTGCATTTATTTGTAAATTAAAGAGTTAAAAGTGTATGAGGTAATTCAGAAATGTTATCATGCTAATCATATTTTATAGCACATGCTTTTAAAGAAGCATCCATGCCAATACATCAACTATTCATTTTGGTGCATTATATTAATCCATTCATTTATTCAATAAATATTGAGTACCTACTGCATACCAGACACATATTTACTATATAACTAGAGCCAAATTTATCTATACATTTCCTCTATGGACTGCTTCCAGATTTTGACTATTAAAATCTATGCTGCAATGTACAGTTTTCTCCATCTCTCCTTATATACATGTGAAATTCTGGGAATACCATTGTGAGATTATTGAGTTAAAGCTTTCTTAAATTTTTAAAATATTATTGAATTGTTCTCCAAAGATTGGAGTGATTTACATTTCCACCTGTACTATATAAGAGTTCTACATTTGTTGACATTTTGTGGTGACATCTGTTATTGTGAGAGGTTTTATTTTTTGGCAATATACAGGAGGTGAGAAAGTATTTACTTGATTCAAACTCTGTTTCCATTATTTTTTGCTACAAAACAAACTACTTTGAAACTTAATGGCATAAGATAATAACTATTTTATTTTATGTTCATTCTTCCCATGGATCAGGAATGCATTGTGTCTCCACCATAACATCCACGCCCTCAGGAAGAAAGATTTGAACAGCCAAGGATGACCAATAGCTGAGGCTTGAAGACCAGAGCACCTATAAGCTTCTTATCAACACAGCAACTCAGAGAAGTCAGACTTGTTGCTCAGGACTACAAGAGAATGCATTTGAGTGGCCAAGAGTGAATCTGCCTGGCCTTTTATGACCTGGGCCTGGAAACAACAGACCATCAATTCTGTCATACTTTTTATTGATTGAAGCCAGAAAGGTCCACTCAGATTCAAGAGGAGGGGACATAGATCCACCATCTAGATGGAAGAAATGTCCAAAAATGTTGCTGTAAAGTTTTAAGACTACCAAAATCTACGTATCTCTGATCATTAATGGATATCTTTTCATATATCATTCTCTATTCTTGTATCCTTTTTAATAAATCACCCATTCGTTTAGTTTTTTCTTATGATTATTACATTGTTGTTTATCACTAATTGATCAGTAGGAATCTTTATATATTTTATTTCAAATTCCTTGGGAATGACATGAATTACAAGTATTTTCTCTATGTAGTTTAAGTTTCTTTGTGATATCTTTCCTGTTATTAAACCTTAAATAAAAAGCAGTAAAAGTCAGGCGTTGTGGTACATGCCTGTAGTTCCAGACAGGAGGATTGCTTGTACCCAGGAGTTCAAGGTTTCAGTGAACTGTGATTGCACCACTTCACTCCAGCCTGAGTGACAGAGCGAGGCCCTGTCAAAAAACAAAACAAAACAGAAGGCAGTAAAGCATATGAATCTCTTCATTTAAGAATTATAAATATTGTAGTTTTTAAATCTTTTTCTATTCAAAAGTCATAGTTATAATATACTTAATATTGACATTTGCAGATTTTGATTTAATGATTAAGTATTACCTTTATGTAGAATTTAGCTTTGAATTCAATAAGCTTTCTATTCTGCTTCCTTCCTCTCTCAATTTCTTTCTCTTTTTCTCAGTTTATCTTTCTCCACACACACACACACACACACACACACACACACACACACACACACGTATACCTATAGCTATATATCTCTCTACATTTATATATATATACATATATATGTACACACACAAGTATATAATGATATATAAACGTATCACATATGCATATACATACATGCACTGATATGGTTTGCCTCTATGTCCCCACCCAAATCTCATCTCGAATTATAGTCCCCACATGTTGAGGGAGGGACCTGGTGAGAGGTGATTGGATCATGGTGGTGGTTTCCCCCATGCTGTTCTCATGATAGTGAGGGAGTTCTCATGAGATTTGATGGTCTTAAGTGTAGCACTACCTCGATCTTTCTCTCTCTCTCTCTCTCTCTCCTGCCACCATGTAAGACACGCTTTGCTTCTCCTTCATCTTTCACCATGATTATATGTTTCCTGAGGCCTCACCAGCCATGTGGAACTGTGAATTAAACCTCTTTTCTTCTTAAATTACCCAGTCTCAGGTAGTTGTTTATAGGAGTGTGAGAATGGACTAATACAGAGAATTGGCACTGAAGTAGTAGGGTATGGCTATAAAGATAATCTGAAAATATGGAATTGACTTTGGAACTGGGTAACAGTCAGAGGTTGAAACAGTTTGGAGGGCTCAGAAGACCAGAAGATGAGTGAAAGTTTTGAACTTCCTAGAGACTTGTTGAATTGTTTCAACCAAAACACTGATAGTGATATAGACAATGAAGTCCAGGTTGACATGGTCTCACATGAAGATGAAGAGCTTATTGGGAATTGGAGTAAAGGTCACTCATGCTATGCTTTAGCCGAGAGACTGGAGGCATTTTACTCTTGCCCTAGAGATCCGTAGAACTTTCAAGTTGAGAGAGAAAACTTTGAGTATCTGGCAGAAGAAATCTCTAAGCAACAAAGCATTCAAGAGGTGACCTGGCTTATTCTGAAAGCATTCAGTTATATGTATTCACAAACAGATGATTTGGAATTGGAACTTATATTTTAAAGGGAAGCAGAGCATAAAGGTTTGGAAAATTTGCAGCCTGACCATGTGGTAGAAAAGAAAACTCCATTTTCCGAGGGAGAAATTCAAGCCTGTTACAGAAATTTGCATAAGTAATGAGGAGCCAAATGTTAACAGCCAAGACAATGGTGAAAATGTCTTCAGGGCATGTCAGAGATCTTTGCAGCAGCCCCTCCCATCACAGGCCCAAGGCCTAGGAGGGAAAAAATGGCTTCTTGGGTCAGGCCCAGGGCTCTGCTGCTCTGTGCAGCTTTGGGACTTGGTGCCCTGTATTCCAGCCAATCCGGCTCCAGCTATTTGCTACAAGGAGCCAAGATACAGCTCAGGCCATTGCTTAAGAGGGTGCAAGCCTGAAGCCTTAGCAGCTGCCATGTGGTGTTGGGTCTATGGGTGCACAGAAGACAAGAGTTGAGCTTTGGCAACCTCCACCTAGATTTCACAGGATGTATAAAAATGCCCGAATGTCTAAGCAAAAGTCCGCTGCAGAGGTGGAGCCCTCATGGAGAGCCTCTACTAGGGGAATGCAAAGGGGAAATGTGGGGTTGCAGTCCCCACACAGAGTCCCCACTGGGGCAGTGCCTATTGGAGCTGTGAGAAGAGGGCCACACTTCTCCAAAACCAAGAATAATAGATACACCGACAGCTTTCATCGTGCCCCTGGAACAGCTGGAGACACTCAATACCAGCCCATGAAAGCCACCCGGGGAGCTGTACCCTGCAGAGCCACGGGGATGGGGTTGCCCAAGGCTTGGGATCCCACCCTTTGCATCAGCATGCCCTGGATGTGAGACATGGAGTCAATAGAGAGTATTTTGGAGCTTTAAGATTTACTGAGTGCCCTGCCAGGGCCTGTGGCCCCTTTGTTTTGGCCAATCCCTCCTTTTTGGAATGGGAGCATTTACCCAATGCCTGTACCTCTATCGTATTTTGGAAGTAACTAATTTGATGGGTTTTTTTTTGTTTTTTGTTTTTTGTTTTAATTGTATAGGCTTATAGGTGGAAGGGATTTGCCTTGTCTCAAATGAGATTTTGGACTTGGACTTTTGGGTCCAATGGGCTAATGCTGGAATGAGTTAAGACTTTGGGGGACTGCTGAGAAGGCATGATTGGTTTTGAAATGTAAAAAGTATATTGAATTCTGGGAGAAGGAAGAGGTGGTCTGATTTGCTTTGGCTCTGTGTTTTCACCCATATCTCGTCTTGAATTGTAATCCCCGTGTATCAACGGAGAGACCTGGTGGGAGGTGATTTCATGGATCATGGGGGCAGTTTCCTCCATTCTGTTCTCATGATAATGAGGGAGTTCTCACAAGAGCTGATGGTTTTAAATGTGGTTCTTCCTCTCTCTCTCTCTCTCTCTCCTCTGCCATCATGTAAGAAAGACATATCTTGTTTCCACTTCTACTTTGTCTTCTGCCGTGATTGTAAGTTTCCTGAGGCCTCCAGAGCCATGCAGAACTGCGAGTAAATTAAACTTCCCTTCTTTATAAATTACTCTGTCTCAGGTAGTATCTTTACAGCAGTGTGAAAATGGAATAATACATTCACATACATATTTTAGCATATGTTGTGTATACAAATGTATGTTACAGCAAAGATAAATGAATACATATATTTGTGTGTTTGTTTTTGTACTAATGCTACATCTTTGTAAGTATTGCTATCTAGTCCTCTATTCTTCTTCAAAATTGTCTTCAATGCTATGATTTATTTACTTATATGAATTGTATGACCAACTGATCTCTATTCAGAAAAAGAGTTCTGCTGGAAGTTTATAAATAATTACATTATGTATATATATTAATTTAGGAAGAACTGATATCTTTATCATATTAAGTCTTCCTACCTGTAAGTATGCCTTATCTTTTTATTTAGTAAATATCTTTTAATTAAGTTTTACAGTTTTCTCCTTCCAGATAAATTTGCACTTTTTGATAGAAATATTCTGCAGCAATATATAATTTTGAAAATGGGATGTTTTATTACTGTTATTATTTTAAAATTTCTAATTATTGTTGCTTGTATGAATACTATTCATTTTGTACATTGATTTGACTAAAGCCTATTATTATTTCTAACAGTTTGTGTGGATAGCTTGGGTTGTTTTATAGACAATCATTTATCTCTGAATGATGGCAATTTTACCTAATTTTTTCCTATCTTAAAATCAGGCCTGTTTTATTGTACATTCTGGAGGCATCATTCACATTGCATATTATGTTCCCCTTAGAGTTATTCATTGTGGCAGTCCTCATTATAACTCTTCTTTTCAGTTCTTTGTTCTTTTTGTTTTGTGTTGCAGTGATAGATTAGAATCAGTGATACCAGATGCCCTTGTTTTGATCCTGACATTAAATAGATTTCTTCTAAGGATTCACCATTATCTATGATGCTTTGCTTAATATTATTGATGAAAAGCCTTCATTTGGTTAGGGAAATTTCTTCCTTTTTCTACTTTTCTAAATGTCTGTTTGCATGAATGAGTGTTGAACTATCTCAAATGAGTGTTTTTTTTCATCAGTTGGGTAATCCTATGACTTTCCCTCTTTTACTCTACATAATATATAATTTGCATTAAGAATGCTAAATCTTTCTTGCATTAACGAAACAAATACCCCTTGGTTAGGATATAAATTATATATTTTATACATTAGTAGATTTTATATGCCAAAGTTTGCATTATATTAATACTTTCATTATGTAAGATTTCTGAATCTTTATTAATCTGACTGGCCTACAGTTTTCTTTTCTTGTACTTTTTAGGGTATGTTTCTGGTAAAAAGTAGGCTTATAAAAGTAATTGGAGGCCTTTTCCTATCTAAGTTTTCTTTGGAAATATATAATATTAAAAACAACAATAATACTACTGATAAATGTATTTTCATAGTTCTATATGTCAGACATTATTCTAAGTCATCTAAATATAATAATTCATTCAATACTTGCAAAAATCTTCTGTGATACATACTATTACTATTCCCATTTTACAGGTGAAGAATCTGAGGTAGTGAAAGGTTAAATAACTTGCTCTGGATCAAATAGATACAAACTCAGTTCTTCAAATTTAAGCAGTCTTGCTCCAGATTTCACTTAAAAGAGGGAGTACCCCAGCTACTCGGAAGGCTGAGCAGGAGAATAGCTTGAACCTGGGAGGCGGAGGTTATGGTGAGCTGAGATCACGTCATTGCACTCCAGCCTGGGCAACAAACAACGAAACTCTGTCTCAAAAAATAAAAAAAAAAAATAACCAGTTGAGGTGTAGTAAGGTCCTTTGCGGTTCAGGAAGGGTTAAGAAACTCCTGGACACATTATGTCACTTCCAACTAAAAAAAAAATACTGCCGTCTAGCATTTTATTGTGTGTTTTCTTTGCTTTGTAGACATTATTTTTATTACCCTACAGAGACCATTTACATGGATTTAATTATATCTTTGCCAACTTTTTTCCTACTTTTAGGGTCATTGTCTTTTTTAATAAGGTACACCCCTCAGAAGTTTTTTCTCAAGAGTATCATCATGGTCAGATCTCTTAATATATTTTTATCTGAAAATAATTGTATTTTGTTCTGTTTTCTGAAGATAGATTACGGGGATACAATACAAGGCTGGCACTTCATTTTTTTCTCAGAACACAACTTGAACACTACTACCTTGGTTCATGGCTATTGAAAAATCATCTGTCACTCAAATTTTATTTGTATTCATACATGTATACGCATACATACAAATGACAGAACTTCAAAATTTTTATAGAAAAATTGAATTAAAAGATAAAAAATATAAACTTTATTCCTTCACATAAAGTTCTTAACAATTGTCCATCAGGTTCAAGACAATTTCATAAGTCATGATATCAGACACTTATTCTATCCCTAAAGAACTAAGCGTCCTGAGAATTTCATCATGTCAATGCAGTCTTTTTATACATTATTAACTGAAGAAAAAACAGGTACCATTTAAATATTTTTTTTAAGACTGGGGAGAAAAAGGAGTCAAAAGGTGCCAAATCAGGACTGTCATGTGGATGCCTAATGATTTCCCACAGAAACTTTTGCAAAATTGCCTTTTTTGAGAGGAATGAGCAGGAGAATTTTCACGGTGGAGAAAGATTCTGGTGAAGCTTTCCTGGAAGTTTCTTTGCTAAACACTAGGCTAACATTCTAAAAACACTCTCATAATTAAGCAGATGTTATTATTCTTTGGTTCTTCAGGAAGTTAACAAGCAAAATACCTTGAGCATCCCAAAACACTTTTGCCATAATCTTTACTCTTGACTTTTGCTCTTGTGCTTTGCCTGGACCACTTCCACTTCTTGGTAGCCATTGCTTTGATTGTGCTCTGTGTTCAGGATCATGATCATGCTTATAGAGTCTTGTTTAATCTCCTTTCAAAATTCTTTAAAGAAATGCTTCATTATTTTTATTTCCCTTGTTCAAAATTTTCATTGAAAGCTCTGCTCTTGTCTACAGCTGATCAGGTGCAACAGTTTTGGCCCCATCAAGTAGCAAGTTTGTTCAACTTTAATTTTTCAGTCAGAATTGTGTAACATAAGCCAATTGAGATGTCTAATGGTGTTATTTATTGTTTGTGCTGTTCATTGTTGGTTCTCTTCAATTAAGGCACAAATCAGATGAATTTTTCCTTGTAAATGAATGTGGATGGTCTGCCTATGTGGACTTGATCTTCAACTTCTTCTTGTCATTTAAAAAAAAATAAGTTTGGCTGAGCGCGATGGCTCACGCCTGAAATCCCAGTACTTTGGGAGGCTGAAGAGGGCCGATCACGAGGTCAGGAGATCGAGACCATCCTGGCTAACACGGTGAAACCCTGTCTCTCCTAAAAATACAAAAAAAAAAAAAAAAAAAAAAAAAAGAATTATCCATTTGTAAACTGCTGATTTCTTTGGGGCATTGTCCCCATAAACTTTCTGTAAGGCATCAATGATTGCACCATTCTTCTGCTCAAGCTTCATAAATTTGATATTTGCTCTTGCTTCAACTTTAGCAGAATTCGTGTTGCTCTGATAAGGGATCTTTTTAAACTGATGCCTTATTCTTTTCAGTGCATCAAACTAGATCCTGTTCAGATAAGTTATAGCAAGTTAGAATGAGTTTATTTTGGTGCAAAAAATGTTTGAAATCCATGCCTAGTTTTTCCATAATATGAATTTTCCATGAATTTTTTGAAGACCCTTCCCTTGTATGTGTGTGTTGGTCTTTTTCCTCTTATTTTGATCTTCTCTGTTCTATTTTGTATTTTGAAGTTTCTCCTCCATGTATCTACATATAGATTTCTTTTACTTTTTTCTGCTTGGTATACATAGTGATTTTTATATTTGGTCTGTACTCTATTCGTTATATAATATTTCCAGCATTTATCACTTTGAATATTTGTTCTTCCCATTCTCTTCATTTTTCTGGAATTCTCATTAGATATATGACGAACTTTCTCAATGTACCCTTTAAGTCTCACAACTTTTTAAAAAATTCCCCATATTATTGTCTCTCTGTCATCATTTATAAGATATATACAGTTTTATCTTTCAGCTTATTATTCCTTTTTTCAGGGGGCTGTAACCTGTTATTCAGTGCATCCACTGATTTTCTTGTCAGTTTATTAATTGCATATTTTACATATAAAGTATATATTTGTTTCTTTAGAAAAGTATCTACCTAGTTATCTTAAATAGTTACCAATACCCTTGTTATTTTTCATTCTATATTTTATAATTTACACATTTGAAAAATAATTCCTTACGGTTTACCTTGTAATTTCAATATGAGAAATTGTGTATTGTTCTTCTGATGCTCAATTATGATGGTTTATTCCCTACTATGTTGGGTAATGTGTTTTCTTATTGGGAGAACCTATTTTGTGGAACACAATGTAAGCTTGGGGTTTCCCTGACTAAATAATTAGCGAATATTTGAACACCAGACCTGTATGAGAGCAGGCTACTAGCTATAAATTTTCTGTAAGGAGAATTATTAATATTTTCCCCTGTAGCCACCTTGAAAATTACCAATTTCTTGGTAAGATCTATTTTTTAGTGGATTTTTTTTCTACCCCATATCATTACTATCGGGGTACTCTCTTCAAGGGTCTAGGCCTGTTGAAAGAGCCTTAAGTTCACAAGTTGAATTGAAGATTCTCAGGCATGGATTCTCAACTATTCATGGGGCTCAAAGGTTGGCCTCCACCTCTTCATGCTTTTAAAGTCATCTATAGCTCGTGGCTCTACTTTCATCTGTGTGTTCATTTATCTATTTGTGTGTTTCCTTTTTTTTTTTTTACACTATTGAGTGCTAGTCTATTGTTTCTGGGTAAGAAACAAATTAAAATTTATTTGGAATCTATTTTCATTGTAGCATGATATCATTTTTAAAGCATCTAGCTCACTAGTCTGCTAGTCAAAAGTAGAAGTGCTCCACTGTTTTGAGCTCTTTAAAGTGAGGGACTATGGTTTGTTCTGTTGTTTAATATTAACTTCGTCACAGTATGGTACAAGGAGTAATCAGAATGAGCTGAAATTTGTAAGGAAATTTTAAAACGTCTTCTTATGTTTTAAATTCACTTCATAAAAAGTTTAATTGCTTTATTAGAGTATGATTTACTGTACTTACTGTACTTAGTAAGAATGTGCAATTTGGTAAGTTTTGGCATCTGTACACATTCATGGAACCACCACAATCTGGATAATGAACATATTAATTTCTCTTAAATGTTTCCTTATGTTCTTTTGTAGCTCTTACTTCTCACCACTCCTCACCCATCCTCAGGCAATCTCTGATCTGTTTTCTGTTCTCATATTTTAATTTAAATTTTCTAGAATTTTATATAAATTGAATCATCTAGTAGGTATTCTTTTTTGCCCGGCTTCGTTCACTCAGACTAGTTATTCTGAGATTCATCAACATTGTAGTGTGTGTCAAATTCATTTATGTTTATTGTTAAGTTGTATTCCTGTGTAGTTTGAGATATCTTTAGATATGGTGGCACAAATCCTTTATCAAATTTATTATTTGTAAATATTTTCTCCCATTCTGTGGTTTCTCTCTTATTTGCTTGATAGAAGAGCAGGAGTTTTTAATTATAATGACATTAATGTAAGTAATTTGTCCTTTTGTGGATTATACTTCTGATATTATATCTAAAAAATATTACTTAACACAATATTCTGTATTTTTTTATTCTGGAAGTTTTCTAATTTTAAATTTTACGTTTAAGTTTATGACTGAATTTGAATTAATCCTGGTATATGATACAAGGTATAAATTGAAGTTCTTTTGCTTGCGTATGAATACGCAATTATTCCAGTGATATTTGTTGA
The DNA here is from genome assembly GCF_028885625.2 of Pongo pygmaeus. NCBI lineage: Eukaryota > Metazoa > Chordata > Mammalia > Primates > Hominidae > Pongo > Pongo pygmaeus. The sequence goes on along the minus strand of NC_072378.2, from coordinate 140,686,705 downwards.
AAGATACTAGATCGACTTACTTCTTGTGGTATAAAACTTTTATAATGGAAATTAAGGAGATTATTGTTTGCTGCACATTCACATTACAGAAACTCTTGTTAGAGGATGACTCTTCCACTGAGGAAGATGTACATGTAGCTGAGTTGTCAAAAAAAAAAAAAAAAAAAAAAAACACAAAAAACAAAAAACAAAAAAACTATGTTCATCCCAGAGGAAATGATGGAGAAGCCTGTGTTAAAGAAATCAGAATTACAAATATTCCTTTCGTAATTTGGGTGTTGTATGTAGGTGTTTCATCCTAAGTTCAAAAAACCAATTTCACATCCTTTTTTATTTTTTGAAACAGGGTCTCATTTTGTCACCCAGGCTGGGGTACAGTGGAGTGATCACGGCTTGCTGCAGCCTCAACTTCCCAGGCTCAAGCGATCCTCCCACCTCAGCCTCACAAGTAGCCGGGACTACAGTTGTATGCCACCATACCCGGCTAATTTTTTGTATTGTTTTTTTTAGCGATGGGCTTTTGTGATGTTGCCCAGGCTGGTTTCTAACACCTGAGCTCAAGCGATCGACTCGCTTCAGCCTCCCAAAGTGCTGGCTTTACAGGCACAAGTCACTGTGCCCAGTCCAATTTCACATCATTTTAAAGAATAAAACACCTTAACAACTGTATTACTTCCACTTAGAATTAAAATCACTTTGTAAAACTTGCTTTCTTTTCTGCATCTTACTCTAATTATTTATCATATACATCAGAAGACTGCAGCTAGTATCAAAGACAATTCTTTTACCTCACTCACCAACATCCACACTTTGCAAAACCATAGACTATCAGTCTACCATCATTCCATTTTAGAAATATGTGTCTCAGAGTTGTTAAATAACTACCCTAGTCACATAGCCAGTTAATTACAAAATAAAGATTAAAAGCCAAGTGTCCTATTTCTAGTATAATTCCCGTTTCTTCATACTACTTTTATAATCTAATAAAACATCTTTGATTAGCTCCTATCAGTCCAAGTAAAAATTGTGGAAGAAAAATATGGCTAAATAAGATTTTCTGAATATTCCTGAATTTTACAATCATATAAAATCAACTTGATCTAAAAATTTTATTACTATATGACTTTTATGATTATTTTAAATTACGTTTAATACTTTTTAATATATTCAGTTGTAACATTAATGATTATTTACTAATTATTTCAAGCATATATTTTATACAAAGCAATACTTTAACTATATTAAGAAGGGCACTTGCCAAATTAACCAAACAAGCAAATAAAAATGGTTTCTTAGGGATTCTGGTTATTTATTTTAAAATTTTAAATTATTCCACTATAATAGATTTCCCCAGCCTTTAATTATTGTGATGATTATTTAAATTAATATGAATGACACCATTTACTCAATGAGTACCAATGTGTGCCTACTGCGTGCAAAGCTTTCTATAAGGCAATACAAATAATAATATCAAGGCTCTGTCCCTAAGGAGCTTATAGTTCAAAAACAGGTGAAATAAGTCCATAAATGGCTGGTTTGCAATACTAATTGTAACTGACAAAAGAAAGGGAGCAAATGTAATGGAGGCTTTGAAAAGAGAAACTAATGAAGGCTTCATAATGAGTGAATTATTTATTTCTCTTTACCCTTAAATTCCCGTAGTGAAGTAGCGCATTATCTATACCGACTTGAGGAATTACTGAAAAATCTGTGATATGATCAAAACACTAACAGAAACAAACCAACCAATGAGACAAGAAATAGACTGTTGCTCTAGGCACTCTGCATTTGTGTAATACTATCTGTTCCACAAAATCTGTCCTCATAAGTCATTTAGAAGGCTTAATATTAGGGCTACTATTTTTAGGTTACATGTATACCTTTTTCTGAATTTATCTCTTTTTTTTTTTTTTTACTTATAAAGAAAGCTTTTATAAAAGTATTAGGGGATATCAGTATTTAAAAATTGTATGATAGTATATGATTTAGTCCCAAATATTTCCTATGTCATTTTCTGGCTCATGAGTTGGACCACAAGTGTGACAAGCAAGGTATAGAGTTTCCTAAACTCTAAATATGGTTTAATTCCACAGATATTTTTTCAACTCAAAAATGGCTTACTGAAACACAAAAATGATATTATTATATGAGTAATCTTAGACCCAATCTAATTTGTAAAAACTAAATTATTTACCAAACTTTAACACTTTATTACTAACAACAAATTACATACGATTTGCTTCACAAGTGTTAGAGATATGGACAGGAGACAGGAGGCAGGAGGTTGGGATTCCTGGTGAGGGCTCCACTTTCAAGCCTTGACTTGCGGCCCTAAATGTGAACAGGCATTCCTGTTTTCATGCCCAAATATTGTCTTTTGGCCTGCTATGCACTCCCCATCCTGTGCCCATATAAACCACAAACCCCAGGCTTCACAAGCAAAAGAGTGGCAGAGCTGCGGAGAAGGAGAACAGAGGGGGAGTATCTGAACGCCCAGAGTTCTGCTGTGGCTGAACTCCAGAAGAAGATCATCTTCCCACTCCATCCCCTCTCCAGCTACCCATGCCGCTGAAAGCGACCTCCAGCACTGAATAAAATCCCCACATTCACCATCCTTCAAGTCTGTGTGACCCAATGCTTTTTGGACACTGGACAATAATTCAGGACACACTGGGTGCAGGAACCCAAAAAGACTGTCACACTGACTCTTCACTGAGCTATTTAACACTTAAGCCATTTCCGGATGGCAGGGCTAAAAAGTCATTGTAACACCCCTAGACACTGCTGTGGGGCCGGAGCCCAAAACACTCACACTGGCTCCTGCACCCGCTCACTTGCATGCTCCCTCTCCCTTAAGGGGTTTGAGCTGAATAAACAAGCCACACCGCTGTCGCACATCCGTAAGAGGGTCAGGAAACTCCCATGTTATTAGAACACACCACTTCAGAATCACTCCTGAGACAGAAGAAAGGTGCCTGGAGAAGCCGGGAGAATGTTGCCCAGAGTGAAATCAGAGTGGTCTAGTGTCAAGTACTCTGACTTGCAAATCTGCAAACGTATTTCCAATCAATATCTTCAAGGTATTGGGCCTACAGAAAAAACGTCAGTTTAGCCACCCTTAGAAAAGATTGATATGTAAAGCTAAAAGTCAAATGCACTTATTTACAGAGGATAACCTATTAAGTGCTCAGGATACTCTTTACTTTTCTTCAGGGCCTGTTGTTTCTTCATTTTATGGTAACTGAGAAATGGGGATTCTTATCGAAAAGCAAGAATGAGAACTAACAGGAGGTAAATAGCCAGATCAAGGAAACGACTGATTAAACATTTTTGTCTGCTCAATACAAACTTTCTGATTATACAGAAATCTTTTTATCATTTGATTCAGTGTCTCCCATTGGATGAAAACAAGAATGTTTCCTTTTCTGAGGTCAGGTTTTCTACATTTGCAAGTTGACTATTCTTTTATAAGTCAACATAATTTTATAATATCAGACTCCTCTCAAATCTGTGCTGGAATTCAATAACAGAGTGCTTTATGAGAAAGTTTGATTCTTCTATAGAATTTTGTACAATTGAAAAATATTTAACTGCATGTACATTATGGCCAATAAAAACAATCCATGGATACATTCTTCTAAATGTTCCTTGTGAACATATTTCAGTGATTTTCTTTTTCTTTGAGTTGGAATCTCACCCTATTGCCCAGGCTGGAATGCAATGGCACAATCTCGGCTCACAGCAACCTCCACCTCCTGGTTTCAAGCAACTCTCCTGCCTCAGCCTCCCAAGTAGCTGGGATTACAGGCACTCGCCATCATGCCCAGCTAATTTTTGTATCTTTAATAGAGACAGGGTTTCACTGTGTTGGCTAGACTGGTCTGGAGCTCCTGACCTCGTGATCCGCCCACCTCGGCCTCCCAATGTGCTGCGATTACAGGCCTGAGCCACTGCACCCGGCCTCAGTGAATTTTTAAGTAACTGACTTCTTCATTTCTCCACATAACCTGAACCTGTTTACACTCACCTGTGAGTGCTAATGAAATATGAATTATTTTTAATAATTGGTCAGAAACAGAGAAAAATAAATCCAAATTTAACAGTAACAAAATAGTTTTATATTACAAAGCTAAAATACTTTGTTTTCTTTACCGTTTTTGCATTTATATCGTCAACGAGAAGAGTCAAATTCTGTAAAATATTTTTAAAAGTTTATTCGGAGCCAAATATGAATAAGCATGGCCTGTGACACAGCCCTGGGAGGTCCTGAGAACATGTGCCCTAGGTGGTTGGGGTACAGCTTGGTTTTATACATTTTAGGGAGACATGATGTTGCAGAATTTGCTCCTTAGTTCAGCTGAAACCAGGCTCTTGTCACACAACCAGGAAAATTTAGGCATGCAGACACATTGAAGGGTAAGTAGAGCACAATTTAATCAGGCGAAAAGAGAAAAAATGGGGGAAAAAAAAAAAAAGCAAAGCAAGATGAAGTCCTGATTATAGGCCCCCACCTCACAGATTGAACCCCGGGCCACGACATAGGAACTGAAGAGGCCAATGAGATTTCAATCAAATACATTTAATGAATACATTGGTTTGGTCCAGAAAGGTGGGACAACTGGAAGTTGGGGGCTTCCAGGCTATAGGCATGTTTAAAATTTTTCTGGTTGACAATTGGTTGACTATCTAAAGACCTGGGATCAATAGAAAGGAAATGTATGTGTTGAGATAAAGGATTGTGGAGATCAAAGTTCTTATTTGCCGAGGAAGCCTTCAGTTAGTAGGCTTCAGAAAGAATAGGTTGTAAGATGTTTTTTATGAGACTTAAAGTATGTGTTGATGTTAATGATGGAGAGGTATAATAAGAGATGTCCAACCCCCACTTCCCATGATGACCTAAACCAGTCTTTCTGGTTAAACTTAAGAGTGCCTTGGCTGAGGAAAACGTCCATTTGGATGGTTGAGGGGCCTTAGAATTTTATTTTTGGTTTATAATATATAACAATCTTTCCATTTCTTAACATATATAATCGAATATTAACTAAATTTCCTTTTTATGAGCTTAATGATGGTCAAAAAGAATGTCAGAAGAGCTGAAGAAATGAAATGAATCACATAGCACTATTGTAGGAGCTCTGGGTCCATGAGAAAGCTTCGTGGGTTCAAATAAAGGTTAATCCCTTAAAAGTTATGTGTCTTAGATGGATTTTGAAAGTTACCAAATCTCTGTAAGCTGTAGCTTCTTTACCTATTAAATGGAGATAATAATACCTCCATCATTGGGGTTGTTAAAACTAAATATATATACGGAGAGAGAGAGGATGTACATAGTAAGCGTTAAGAACTCATTGATACAAAACAATTTCCCCAATTTGCCTCCAATTTCAGATTTTAAATGTTTCTTTAAAGCCTTAAAGAGAAAACATTCAGATGGCTATCAATTACTGAACACTTAAGTGTCTGTGAAAAAAAATTGCTTTCCTCACAACACAAATGCTTTAAACATAAGTAAGACAAATTCCAGGAACAAATTTTATTGTATGTCTAATCTTCATTGATCATATAGTCACTAGCTCAGATAGAGATTAATGGTAAGCCATGGGGAAAAAAAATGTGAGTGAACAATGTGTCCTGAAATCTCACTAATTAGTTTGGAAAAATAGAAGTTATTTTTACATTTAGTAACATGTATTTGTAAAAAAGCCTGAGGCACAAAGCATTCAAACACCTAATCCACGTTCCATTCTGATGGGATACATAATCACTTTGAACAAAAGAAACAAGCCATTTTGCAAAAGCCTAAATATTTAATTTCTGCTGCTCCTTCTAAAGAGAAATAATTCCCAGCACTGAGTATTTGTATATACATCACTTAGTTATGGGATAATCTTCAATTGAGCAAAAATGTAAGCTCTTAGAAAATGATTAAATGCAAAGCAACTATGAAACAAAGGAAAGAGGAATAGTGGAGAAAAATAAATGAAAGAATTTCATTTAATCTTACCTTTCAAAGTCTACTAAATCCGTATTCCTGAAATTCTTTAATCATCAGGGTAAGTAATTTAGAATCCAAAATATGATGTTCACAGTGACTCTTAACAAAATATTAAGCCCATTCTTTAACTTACTGTGGAAAAACAAAACCAAAGCCACCATATCTATAAAAACCAGAACAAAATCTAATCTGATAGATTAGCTCAATAGAACATAGCTTTCAGAGACTTCTCTACAAGTATGTTCTTAAATAGAAGAAGCATTTTATTCCTCTTGGAGCCTTTCTCATAGTTTTAGCTTGACACTCCTGAACCTTTTGATTCCTATAAGCAGCTCTAATTTTACCTTCAAAGGCAGATCAAACAAGTCTCCTTACTCCAATTTACTCTGTTTCTCTTACTGATAGATGCTTTGAAATAAAGATTTGTGATCATGCTGTCATTATTGTCTCTGACTTTCAAGACGTGATTTTATTGTCTATAATAGGAGTCAAAAGATATCATCTGACTAAGACCAAATTTTTTCTTTTTCTCTATACTTAATTTTATTCCATAAATAATCTATGAAAGAAAAGCTTTCAAGTTTGCCACAAGTCAGTGCTATTACATAACATTTTTTTTGAAACAGGAAAAGGGTAATTTAATTGAATATGAAAATGTAAAGCAATAAATGGACACTTCACTAATGATCACATTGTGAAGAGAAGAAGGAGTATCTATTAAAAACCAACTCCGGCCAGGTACAGTGGCTCACGTCTGTAATCCCAGCACTTCAGGAGACAGAGGCAGATGGATCATGAGGTCAGGAGTTCAAGACCAGCCTGGCCAACACAGTGATACCCCGTCTCTACTAAAAGTACAAAAATTAGCTGGGTATGGTGGCATGAGCCTGTAATCTCAGCTACTCAGGAGGCTGAGGCAGAATAACTTGAACCTGGGAGGTGGAAATTGCAGTGAGCTGAGACCACGCCATTACACTCCAGCCTGGGTGACAGAGTGGGACTCTGCCTCAAAAAAAAAAAAAAAAAAAAAAAAGAAAAGAAAAGAACCAATTCCATTCCCCATTGCCTCACTTCTCCTCATCTTTAGCTACCTGACCCCTCCTCTCTTGCTCTTCTTTCCCTGCCCCACATTAACCAAAACCCCAAAAAACATCAAGGTCTCTTCATCCCTATCCCTGTCTTACTGAACCGTACATTCGTCTGCCTTCTCTCCACCCTAGCATCTTCCCAGACCTTTTCTCCATTCTTTTTCCCATGTAGAACAATTTTGTTCTCTCTGCTTTTCCAATTTAGTAGACAGAGAATTCACCTTTAAAGAAGGGATTATAAACAACAGACAATATTATTTTTTCTGAGACATTGTTAGACACCAACAATGTCTTCTGATTTTAATAAAATAGTGAATACAATTTTACTACCAGGAAACCTAATTTCATTAAGAAACAAGTAGTTAAATATATACTGTGGATATTACTCTCTTGATCGGGCAGGAACAAGTCATACCCTCTACAGGTCCCCAAGTTCTGTCGGGGCATTACCAAAGGGATGCCTCAGAATAGCCCACCGATCATTCAGTATCAGTTTCCATGTTAAATTCACAGTATACTTCTACTTTTTCTTCCATTTGTGACAAGCTCTACAAGCTGCTTGAAGAAGATGTATCAATACTCCTGTCCAGCCAGAGTAAGCATCATGAGGATACCAAATTCCATGGCAAAATTAGTCTCTCTGGATATTCTCAAAACCCCCATTAGATGTCAAAGAAGTACTGGCCTCCATGTATAACTACTGTGAAATTAAGAAGAGCCACTGGGATGTTAGATTTATGATTCGCAAAATACCTAATTTATTGCCTCATTTGGTTTTATATCAGCCCTTTGATGCTGTAAACAGGTTAAAGTGTATTAAGTGTATCTCCCAAGTTCACAGAATTATTAAATCATGGGGAATAAGACTCAAACCCTGGTTTTTCTTTCCAATGTTTCTGTTGTTTTTCACTTTTGAATAAATAAACTAAAAAACTTTATTTGTAGATTAATGGTTTTTGTGGCAGCTACCTTAGCAAAGTTGTCCAAGAAAAAATTAGTAGGCATTGATAATTTTAAGTAATAAAATAGGTACATTATATAAATTCATATCCGTCAGGAAAAAAAAATTCTTGCTGCCAATAGTTGATAAACTATTTTGCCAAAGTAGCATTTCCTCTGACTTGGCAATATGCCAAAATTTTTGAAAGCAATTTCATAAAATCACTATAATTATACCTTGTAGTTCAAAAAGAGTAATAGTTTTAAATAAATATAATTTAAATACATTGTTACAATAAATAATTTTAACAAATCAAATTATTACAAATTATTTAATACCAATATAAATGATACCTTATCATTTGTAAAATATATGGAGAACTCAGAAAAATAAACAACACAAAAACTAAAACTCACAATGATTCAGCACCTAGATATGAAATATGACCTAAACTTTTTGAGATACTTTTTAGCCAGGAATCAATGATACAAAAGCATTTACATGAACTAATACAATCCAACAACAGAAATGAAACCTTAGGACTGCTAAAACAAACGTACAGAAAAGACATTAGAGAGAGAAACTTTGTTATTTAATATCTCAGTTGGATAAATGGCAATTTATAGAGGGAATAGCAAATTTAGATTAACTTCCAGATTGTAAGTATCATAGAATGAATGCCTATTGCACTATTTATGGCAAATGAAAAATCAGTTGTCTAAAATAATGAGCTATTGAAAGAAAAAAGTGTTTTTTTTCCCTGGGGATGACAATCGAGGATTTAGGGGAAAGGGAGAAAGAAAAGAAAGTGAGCCCCATTTATGATAACAAGTAAGTAGGTAGCTGTATATGGCAACACACAGGAAGTAGGTAGCTGTATACGTATGCTCAAAAATAGTCTCCCACTGGCTTGTCATATGGTCTGAAATCCCACTATTAGAAATTATGCTTGGAGGTCTTAAAGTCTTAAATAAATTTTCATACTCAAATAGAAGTATCTTGGAATGTAACAACTTAGCTTTGATTAGTCAATTTTATGGGGGACTTAAATTATTTAGTGAGAACCAGTGAAATAATGTTGACGCAGAATATCAATAAAGAGGGAGATTGCCTTGAGAAACAAGTAGGTAAATAATATTTGACATAGTTTAACTATTACCTCAAATCTGTTTTTTGAGCTCAATTAATCAATGTGATAATACCTATAGAACGTGTACGATGTGAAAGTCAAGATGTCAATCAGAAAGATCAAGAAAACCATAAGAAAATATCATACCTTTCTAAGAAATTTGCTTTCTTGTTGGAAAAATAAGACATACATCTGAAAAAAGTAACTTGCTGGTTCTAGACATAAACTGGTAATTTACACCAGAGTGCATGGATGAAAATGTCCTATAAGAATTGAAAGGCATATTTTTTTTGCCTGTATCTGGAACACTCTGTTGGAAAACAGAAGCAAGTGATCTAATGTGAGTTCAATTTATTTAAATTGCAGAAAATTAAATTTTTTGTATGATCTGGAAAACTATATACATATAAATATCAAGGTAAACACACAGAATAATATATATATTTAGCTATAGCAAAAGTGAGTGAGTGAGCAAGAAAGAAATTCCTTGTCATGAGTAATACCAAATGAGGTTCACCCCATTCTGCCATCTTAGTAAATTTTTCCTGCTCCTCTCTGATTCATAGCTCTACTCCTATATATTAATTCTCTTATTATTTTCTTTTGCTTTTATTGATGCCTAATATTTATACATATTTATGGGGTACATGTAGTGTTTGTTACATGCATAAAATGTATCATAAATAAGTCAGGGAACTAGGATGTCCATCACCTTGTGTATTTATCATTTCTATGTGTTGGTAACATTTTAAGTTCTCTTTTCAAACTATTTTGAAATAATATATTGTTATTAACTAAAGTTACCCTACTCTGTTCTTAAACATTAGAATTTATTCCTTCTATCTAACTCTATGTCTATACCCATTAACCAATGTCTCTTCCTCCTGCTACATCCCTCCCTGCCTCTGGTAACTATCATTCTACTCTCTAACTCCATGAGATCAACTCTTTTCCCTCCTACATAAGTGAGAACATGTGATATTTACCTTTTTGTACCTCACTAATTTCACTTAATGTAATGATTTTCAGTTCTATCCATATTGTTGCAAATGACATAATTTCTTTTTTTATGGCTGAATAGTATTTTATTGTGTATATAGACCATATTTTCTTTATCATTCATCCATTGATGGACAATTAGATTGATTCCTTATCTTTCCTATTATGGAGAGTGCTGCAATAAACATGGGGTGTGCCAGTATCTCTTTCATATAATGATTTCCTATCCTTTGGATAAATATCCAGTAGTGGAATTGCTAGATTGTACTGTAGTTCCATTTTTAGTTGTTTTTGAGAAATCTCCGTACTGTTTTCTGTAGCAGCTGTAGTAATTTACATTTCCACTAACAGTGTGTAAGAGTTCCCTTTCACTTCATCCTTGCCAACATACATTATTTTTTGTACTTTTATAATAGCCATTCTAACTAGGGTGAGATGATATTCTATTGTGGTTTTGATTTGCACTTTCCTGATGACTAATGATCCCATGACTGTTGGTCATTTTGTACATCTTCTTTTAAGAGTGTCTATTCATGCTCACTTTTAAATGTGATTATTTAGTGTTTTGCTATTGAGTTGTTTGAGTTCCTCATATATTCTCATTACTAGTCCTTTGTCAGAAGAGTAGCATCCAAATATTTTCTCCCATTCAATCAGTTGCTTCTGAACTCTGTTCATTGTTTTCTTAGCTGGGCAGAATCTTTTAGCTTAATATAGTCTCATTTGTCTATTTTTGTTTTTTGTTGCCTTGGCTTTTGAGGTCTTTGACATAAAATCTTCTTTTTAGAAGACTACTCTGAAGTGTTTTCCCTATGTTTTCTTCTAGCAGTTTTATAGTTTTTGGTCTTACATTTAAGTGTTTAATTCATTTTCAGTTTATTTTGCATAAAGTGAACGATAGGGGCCTACTTTCATTCTTCTGCATATGGATATGCAGTTATCCCAGCATCATTTACTGAAGAGGATGTCCTTTACCTATTGTATATTCTTGGCACTTTTATCAAAAATAAGTTGGCTGTAAATATGTGAATTTCTGAGTGCTCTCTTTTCTTACATTGGTCTGTGTGTTTGATATCATGCTGTTTGGGTTACTATAGCCTTGTAATATATTTTGAAATCAAATTGTGTGATGCCTCCAGCATTGTTCTTTTTGTTTAGGATTGCTTTGGCTATTCAGGCTCTTTTGTGGCTTCATACAAATTTTAGGATTTTTTTTCCATTTCTGTAAAGAAAGTCATTGGTATTTTGACAGGGATTGCATTGAATCTGTAGATTGCTTTGTGTAGTATGATCATTTTAATTATATTAATTTTCCAATTAAGGGGCAGAAGATGTCTTTGCATTTATTCATGTCTTCTTTGTTTCATCATTGTTTTGTAGTTTTCCTTGTAGAGATCTTTTATCTCCTTGGTTAAATTAATTCTTAGGTATTTTTTGTAGCTATTATGAATGGGATTGCCTTCTTTCTTAATTTGTCTTCAGCTAGTATATTATTGGTATATAGAAATGCTACTGATTTTTGTATGTTAATTTTGTATCCTGCAACTTTAGCAAATTTATGTATCAATTCTACGAATTTTCAGGTAGAGTCCTTAAGTTTTTCTAAATATTAGATAATGTCGACACTGAAGCAGGAGGATTGCTTGAATTCAGTAGTTTGAGACCAGCCTGGAAACATGGAGAGACCTTGTGTCTACAAAAAATACAAAAATTAGCCAGGCATGGTGGTGCATGCCTATAGTCTCAGCTACTCAGGAGGCTGAGGTGGGAGGATTGCTTGTGCCTGGGAGGTGGAGGTTGCCATGAGCCAAAATTTCCCCACTGCACTGCAGGCTGGGTGACAGAGTAAGACTTGTCTCAAAAAAAAAATGTGTGTGTGTGTGTGTGTGTGTATATACATATATATATATATTATATATATACATATTCTGCAAAGAGGGACAAGTTGACATCTTCTTTTTCTATTTGGATGTTTTTATTTCTTTTTCTTGCCTGGTTGCTCTGGCTAGGACTTCCAGTACTATGTTGAATAGAAGTGGTCAATGTGAACATTCTTGCCTTTCTTTGGTTCTTAGAGAAAAAGCTTTCGTCTTTTCACTATTCAGTATGATGTTAGCTGTGGATTGATCATATATGGCCTTCATTATACTGAGGCATGGTCCTTCTATGCGTAGTTTGTTCAGAGTTTTCATCATGAAGAGATGTTGAATTATGTCAAATGCTTTTTCTGCATCTATGATCACATGGTTTTTGTCCATATGAGGTGTGATGTATCACATTTATCGATTTGTATATGTTGAACCATCCTTGCATCCCTGGTATAAATCTCACTCGATCATCATATGTTATCTTTTTTATGTGGATTTTCATCACCTCTTCTATAGGGTTCGCAAGTATTTTGGTTACAACTTTTGCATCTATGTAAATCAGGGATTTTGGTGTGTAGCTTTGTTTGCTGTGTCATTGTCTGCTTTTGGTACCAGAGTAATCTTGGCTTCTTAGAATGAGATAGGGTGAAGTTCCTCCTCCTCAAATTTGGGAATAGTTTGAGCTTTGGTGTTAATTCTTCTTTATATGTTTGGCAGAATTTGGCATTGAAGCCATCCCATCCAGGGTTTTTCCTTCAGGGTAGAGACTTTTTATTACTGATTAATTCTCATTACTCATTATTGGCCTATTCAGGTTTTCTATTTATACCTAATTCAATCTTGGTAGATTGTACGTGTGCAGGAATTTTCTGTTTTCTCTAGATTTTCCAGTTTGTTAGCAAATAGTTGTTTATAATAGTCTCTGATGATCTTTGTATTTCTGTAGTATCAGTTTAATATCTCCTTTTTCATTTCTAATTTTGTTTATTTGAATATTTTTTATATTATTCTTGGTTAGACTACCTAGTAATTTATCAATTTTATCTTTCTAAAGATATAATTTTTTATTTTATTGATCTTTAGTATTATTTATTTTGCTGACAGTCATTATTTTTCTTCCAGTGATTTTAGGTTTAATTTGTTTTTGGCTGTCTAGCTCCTTGAGAGACATTTTTAGATCCTTTTTTTAATGTAGGTATTTATCTTAGCACTGCTTTTCCTGTATTCCATAGGTTTTAATTTGTTGTGTTTCCATTTTCATTTATTTCAAGAAACTTTTTGATTTTCTTCTTAATTTATTAATTGGCCAAGGGGTTATTCACAGAGAAAGAGTTTTAATTTCCTTGTATTTGTACAGTTTTTGAAGCTCCTGCGGTTAGTGATTTCTAGTTTTATTCCATAGTGGTCTAAGAAGATAGATGATATAATTTTTAATTTTAAAAATTTCATTGAGACTTGTTTTGTGGCCTAACATATTATCTATCTTGAAGGATATTCCATGTGCTGATGAGAAGATTGTGTATTCTGCATCTGTTGGATAAAATGTTCTGTAATGTCTGTTAGGTCTATTTGCTCTAAAATCTAGTTTAAAATCAATGTTTATTTGTTGATTTTACATCTAGACCATCTAATGCTAAGTAAGAGCAGGACATTGAAATCTCTGACTGTTATTGTATTGAAGTCTATCTCTCCTTTTACATCTAATAATATTTGCTTTATATAGCTGGGTGCTCTGGTGTTGAATGCATATATATTTAGAATTATTTTATCCTCTTGCTGAATTGATATCTTTATATAATGACCTTCTTCATCTCTTTTTCTTATTTTTGACTTAAAGTTTGTTTTATCTGATATAGGTATAGCTACTCCTGCTAACTTTTGGTTTCCATTTATTTGTATGGAATATTTTTTTGTATTCCTTTTCTTTTAGTCTATATGTGTCTTTACAAATGAATTGAGTTTCTCATAGATAGCATGTTGTTGGGTTATGTTTCTTTTAATCCATTCAGCCAGTATATATCTTTTATGTGGAAAATTTAAATTTGTTTATATCCAAGGCTATTATTAATATGTGAGAACTTATTCCTATCATTTTAAAAATTGTTTTCTTATTTGTTTTGTATATATTTTCTTTCTTTTCTTATTATCATTGATTTTTAGTGGTAATGCTCAAGTCCTTGTTCTTTTTAATTTTGTCTTTGCTCTACCACTGAGTTTTGTCCCTTTCTGTGTTTTCACAATTATAGATATTGTTCTTTCATTTCCAGGTGATATAAGGATATCTCATTTGGGAAGCATGTTAGAATTAAAGTAGCATTCACAGCAGAAGGACAAGAATATAGTAGGTTGAAAGGCCTAAGAAACACAGGACGCATCTATTCTTTCAAAAACCACATTCCCATGGGGCAAGAGGGCAGAGGATATCATTTCATTCTGGCTCTAAACTAGAAAAGTCGGTCTAGACCAGTGTGGTTTTATCAGGACCCTTCTGACCTTGGTGTAAAATGATTATGGAAAAACTATCATCAGTGGACTTGCTCTGTTGCTCTCCCTTTGGTAATACATTTCCACAATGCAAAAAGACAACTTAGATGAGCCCATTCTGATTTTTGCCTAAGGAATTTATATTTGAGGCATCCAAAAATCATGATTATTGACACATCAGCTGGACTTACTTATTCATGTTCTGGCAGAGGAGGCAGAACAGCTAATAGAAGGTTTTTGTTTGTTTGTTTGTTCTTATTGCCAAGAAAGTACTTAAATAGAAGGGGGAAAATTTCCTATCAGAGAGAAATTTCAGGGAAAACTATATAAAATAACATATGAGGACATTGCACCTGCATTACAGATTATGCACAGTGTTGCAACAAAATAGAATTAATAGGAGGGGTAGGAACAAGGTGGTTGACTGGAAACATCCAGCACTTGCTTCCTCCACAAAGAAGTAAAAAAATAGGGAATAGACAATTACATTTTGAACAGAACATCTAACAGATTACACTGAAATTCAATAGAGAAATGACAGGAAACACCTGATACATGCAAGGAATGGGAAGCTAGGCAGCCAACTTTGCCTGGATTGGCTGAGAACCCAAAGAGGCTCCCCTGTGTGGAGAAAGGGTAAATGAGAGAGCCTCAGTGGTCCACATTCCCACCAGGGACTCCTGCAACCCTAACCATGGGAAAACCCCTCATCCTTTGCTGGTCCTGAGACTTGCAAAGGGAGCTATCAGATACTGCATAACAGCATTGCTCTATGGAGGGAGCTTATGCTGGGTCCCACAGACACCTTGAGACCTAAGAAGCTGCAGGGCAGTGCCATTTTGAGAGCCTAGCCCAATTAGATTATATCATGCCTTGGGACCCAACAGCCCTAGAACCTCCAGATTCTTCGAACCCCACTGAAATTACCCTGTATTCACCTGGGAGGGCTGTAGTGGCACAACACTGGCTGGACCTGGCAGTGGCAAGGCCCCAGCACTCTAGCCCACACAGAGTCCTACACCCCAGGGAATAGACAGGGCAATGCAACAAAGAAGCTGCCCCTAAAACAAAGGAAACCAAGTTTGTGCTACCTAGATTCTGAGAGTCACTTGCCTGGGGCTGCTCCCCAACTACCCTGTCCCCACCCACAGCAGCAGGGCCACTGAGCACTAGCATGTTTCCTAAAGACAGGCTTTCCCTGTGTACCCTCCCTGCTGCTGTTGCAGGGGGCCAAAGTACATGCTCTCCAGAGTCTGAAAGCCACCTCCCTGCCTGGGGATACTCCCACTTATTGCAACTCTGTCCCCCAACAGCAGGGCTGCTGAGCATTTGCATGTACCCTGAGGAAAGGCTCTCCCTACCCACTACTATGGATCTCTCTTCCCTACCCACCATAGCCTGTGCCATTATGCACCACAGAGGGGCCTGATGACAGGCCTGCCTGGCCTGGCACTACACCTTCAGTGTCAGAGTAGGTCATCTGAGGGACTGAGGATCACCCTTCCCAGCCTATCACCACTGGCATCTGTGTACTTCTCCTGGTTACCTGAGGAAGGGCCTAAGGAATTTATATTTGAGGCATCCAAAAATGCCTCCAACCAACACCACTGGTGACACCAACCTGCACATACCATCTAGGGGCTTGGCTACTGACCTTCCCAGCCCACAATAGACACTACTAACACTAATGAGTGCAGCTTAGGAGCCCAAGAGGGCCTTACCATCACTACTACCATTGCCCATTCTAGGCATGCAGCTCAGGAGCCCTAGGATATGCCCACTCATCTCCTTGATCCCTGCCACTGTTGGCACATGAGTGAGCTTCCAGGAGGCCCAAGAGCTGGCTCACCTGTACCTGCTAACACCACTGCCCATGTATGTCCCCATGGAAGCCCCCAAGGATAGACACAGTTGGCTCACCACTGGCCTCATGGAGCCTGAGGTCTGACCTACCTGGCATCCTTATCCTCAGAAAAGCCTCAACACAGCCATCACTAAAAATTGCAGCTAAGCCACTGAGGAAATCATAGATGCCACTGAAGCAATTCAACGCCAAAAAATCAAAGGCTATAACAAAATTCTAAAAATATCAAGAGAAAAAAGCATCTGGTTATATAAAAGGGAACCTCCATCAGACAAATATTGGATTTCTGAACAGAAACCTTACAGACCAGAAAGGAACAGGATGATATAATAAAAGTGCTGAAAGGAAAAAAAACTGTTAACCAAGAATACTACACATAGCAAAACTATCCCTCCTAAATGAAGGAGAAATAAAGTCTCTCCCAGACAAGCAAAAACTGAGGTAATTCATCACCTGACTGGCCCTACAAGAAATACATTTAGGAGGGATAGTTTTGCTATGTGTAGTATTCTTGGTTAACAGTTTTTTTTCCTTTCAGCACTTTTATTATATCATCCTGTTCCTTTCTGGTCTGTAAGGTTTCTGTTCAGAAATCCAATATTTGTCTGATGGAGGTTCCCTTTTATATAACCAGATGCTTTTTTCTCTTGATATTTTTAGAATTTTGTTATAGCCTTTGATTTTTTGGCGTTGAATTGCTTCAGTGGCATCTATGATTTCCTCAGTGGCTTAGCTGCAATTTTTAGTGATGGCTGTGTTGAGGCTTTTCTGAGGATAAGGATGCCAGGTAGGTCAGACCTCAGGCTCCATGAGGCCAGTGGTGAGCCAACTGTGTCTATCCTTGGGGGCTTCCATGGGGACATACATGGGCAGTGGTGTTAGCAGGTACAGGTGAGCCAGCTCTTGGGCCTCCTGGAAGCTCACTCATGTGCCAACAGTGGCAGGGATCAAGGAGATGAGTGGGCATATCCTAGGGCTCCTGAGCTGCATGCCTAGAATGGGCAATGGTAGTAGTGATGGTAAGGCCCTCTTGGGCTCCTAAGCTGCACTCATTAGTGTTAGTAGTGTCTATTGTGGGCTGGGAAGGTCAGTAGCCAAGCCCCTAGATGGTATGTGCAGGTTGGTGTCACCAGTGGTGTTGGTTGGAGGCATTTTTGGATGCCTCAAATATAAATTCCTTAGGCCCTTCCTCAGGTAACCAGGAGAAGTACACAGATGCCAGTGGTGATAGGCTGGGAAGGGTGATCCTCAGTCCCTCAGATGACCTACTCTGACACTGAAGGTGTAGTGCCAGGCCAGGCAGGCCTGTCATCAGGCCCCTCTGTGGTGCATAATGGCACAGGCTATGGTGGGTAGGGAAGAGAGATCCATAGTAGTGGGTAGGGAGAGCCTTTCCTCAGGGTACATGCAAATGCTCAGCAGCCCTGCTGTTGGGGGACAGAGTTGCAATAAGTGGGAGTATCCCCAGGCAGGGAGGTGGCTTTCAGACTCTGGAGAGCATGTACTTTGGCCCCCTGCAACAGCAGCAGGGAGGGTACACAGGGAAAGCCTGTCTTTAGGAAACATGCTAGTGCTCAGTGGCCCTGCTGCTGTGGGTGGGGACAGGGTAGTTGGGGAGCAGCCCCAGGCAAGTGACTCTCAGAATCTAGGTAGCACAAACTTGGTTTCCTTTGTTTTAGGGGCAGCTTCTTTGTTGCATTGCCCTGTCTATTCCCTGGGGTGTAGGACTCTGTGTGGGCTAGAGTGCTGGGGCCTTGCCACTGCCAGGTCCAGCCAGTGTTGTGCCACTACAGCCCTCCCAGGTGAATACAGGGTAATTTCAGTGGGGTTCGAAGAATCTGGAGGTTCTAGGGCTGTTGGGTCCCAAGGCATGATATAATCTAATTGGGCTAGGCTCTCAAAATGGCACTGCCCTGCAGCTTCTTAGGTCTCAAGGTGTCTGTGGGACCCAGCATAAGCTCCCTCCATAGAGCAATGCTGTTATGCAGTATCTGATAGCTCCCTTTGCAAGTCTCAGGACCAGCAAAGGATGAGGGGTTTTCCCATGGTTAGGGTTGCAGGAGTCCCTGGTGGGAATGTGGACCACTGAGGCTCTCTCATTTACCCTTTCTCCACACAGGGGAGCCTCTTTGGGTTCTCAGCCAATCCAGGCAAAGTTGGCTGCCTAGCTTCCCATTCCTTGCATGTATCAGGTGTTTCCTGTCATTTCTCTATTGAATTTCAGTGTAATCTGTTAGATGTTCTGTTCAAAATGTAATTGTCTATTCCCTATTTTTTTACTTCTTTGTGGAGGAAGCAAGTGCTGGATGTTTCCAGTCAACCACCTTGTTCCTACCCCTCCTATTAATTCTATTTTGTTGCAACACTGTGCATAATCTGTAATGCAGGTGCAATGTCCTCATATGTTATTTTATATAGTTTTCCCTGAAATTTCTCTCTGATAGGAAATTTTCCCCCTTCTATTTAAGTACTTTCTTGGCAATAAGAACAAATCTGCCTCCTCTACCAGAACATGAATAAGTAAGTCCAGCTGATGTGTCAATAATCATGATTTTTGGATGCCTCAAATATAAATTCCTTAGGCAAAAATCAGAATGGGCTCATCTAAGTTGTCTTTTTGCATTGTGGAAATGTATTACCAAAGGGAGAGCAACAGAGCAAGTCCACTGATGATAGTTTTTCCATAATCATTTTACACCAAGGTCAGAAGGGTCCTGATAAAACCACACTGGTCTAGACCGACTTTTCTAGTTTAGAGCCAGAATGAAATGATATCCTCTGCCCTCTTGCCCCATGGGAATGTGGTTTTTGAAAGAATAGATGCGTCCTGTGTTTCTTAGGCCTTTCAACCTACTATATTCTTGTCCTTCTGCTGTGAATGCTACTTTAATTCTAACATGCTTCCCAAATGAGATATCCTTATAGGTAACAACAAATAAATGTTATTACTGTTGTTGCCTGTGAATGTCAGCTCTGTTGAGCATCTGAAACTAAGAAAACAGTTGATTGTATTTTAAAGCAGTAAAAAGGTAAACTGACACCCTAAATATCTCAAAACTGTACTGGCACCTTCCTTTCTATTTCCTCCATCACAATAGGTATAAATCACTATTGCCTAGTTTAATCAAATCCTATTCAAATATGCATTGCACAGAGTTTCAGAGATCTGATACATCTTATAAAATTGAAACAGTTCAGACCTAATTTCATCACTTTCATTAGAAAAACTAGTCATCGTAAGTGAAGTAAAATTAAACTATGATCAATAAGACCTGTTTTGGTATGGATAAAATGATCAGTGGTCAAAATAACAGACTTACACAGCCAAATTCATCTGGAAGAGTTGCAAACTGTTTTTTTTTTTCCAGCTATCTTTTTCCTATACTCTCTAGTCTGTCTTTCTAATTGAAAAGATGTAAAATCTCTAATTTAACTTTCATGGCATTTTATTCTTAGTACTGGATGGTTGGACCTGCTATTGCTACTTGAACTGTGAGACCAAAGGACATGGCAGGGACTGATTCTTGGTAGAAATGCAACATCTGTGGATAAACAAGTGTCTGGCATTTTGTTTTATGAAAGAAACCCCAAACAAGCTAGATTCTCAGTGAGATCATATAAAGCACTGGCTGGCACATAAGAGATTCATCATCACACTTCATTTAACATGGAGGAGAAAGGTCTCTGGCCCTAAATTTATAATTCTGAAAATGCCAGGTTTTATCAAAAAGTTACTGCACGAACCTTTCTCCTATTTTCAAAGTGATGATATAATTCAATATTACTAATCAATAAAACAGAACTACTGATACATCCAATAGCATGGATAAATTTCAAACGCATTTTGCTAAGTGAAAGAAGCCAGATTCACAAGGCTATGTACTGATTCCATTTTAATAATATTCTTGCAAAGGCAAAATGATAGGGATAGAAAACAAATCTGTGGTTTCAGGTGCTGGGAAGTGGAAGGGAGGGTGCTTGACTATCTGGAGACAGAGAAGGATGTTTTGGAGTTATGGAACTATTCTGTGTCTTGATTTGCCAAAACACACAGAACTGGCACAAAAAGGTTAAATTTTACAGAATGTAAGTTATAGCTTAACAAGAAAGATAATCTCTGTTTCAATCACATGACTGAATCAAAGACTTAATCTCCACCCAGTGTTCTGAAAGGGAAAAGGAAGAGAGAAAAAGAGAATTTTACCACAACCGTTCTCCTTATTCCCTCTCCTGTGGACCCAAAGTGAGGTGAATATATCAGAGGACAAGTATAATGTTAATAACCCTTCTTCATCGCAGTTGAAACATTATTTTTCTGTGTTTTGTAATACAGTAGCTAAGACACCACTTATGTCAAAGGACTAAAGCTGTCATATCTGAAGGAAAAGTTCAGTTTCTCCTTAGTGGTTTCATGTAATGTTGATGAAACAAATGTAATGCATACATAGAAATTAAAAAAAAATTCATAGCCCAAAGTCAGTAGCTCTACTGCATAATTTCTGATTATTTATAAAATTTCACAAACACTCACTATTAAAGAACAGAAACATATTAATTATTGCTTTCCCTGGTGAGATAATCATGGCAATGTTTTTTAGAAAATTCCCTACAAAATAAACATTCTTTTGTTTACCTTACAACTTAACATGAAATATGCACCAGTATATCTTTAAAAAATATCTCCTGTGTAGGGTCATACTTATACAAAGAGGATATTTTCTATGGAATATCAGTCCCAGAAGGCAAGCTGCAATGATCTGGGAGGGTCAAATATTGGAGGAGCAGGGAAGATAATAAAGCAATCAGTATTTTGTCAGTCTCCTTGTGCTCACTCAAGAGTTTATTATGGCCTCGATGACACACTTAAATATTTTCTAAACCAAGAAACACATTACTGATTTTTTAGGTGCTTGATTTTTAAATCATGTTTGTGGATTTTAGAAGGTTCATAAATTCTCTTAAATGCATTTAAAATTTATTTCTGTATCTGTGTATAAGCTTTTTGAGTTTTTGTTTGTTCCTGGGAAAAGAATTCTTCATTCTTTTCAAAGAAGTTCAGAATCACTACTTCAGAAAGTATCAAGAGGTATTCACATTGTACATTGCCAAAAGATTAGCATTGCATTAGAAGATATCCAGAATATGGCAAGAACAGTATGTATGGGAGGGCTGGCATAATGGTCGTGTAGGCAATTATCCAGAGTCTGAACACAATCTTTCAATGCCTGAGCCACAGAAAAAATAAATGTAATGATGGTAGGCATTATGTAATGGTCCCTATCACACACACACTCACACACACAACACACACACACATACGATAAGAATCATTTTACATATGTCCTTCTTTTCCTGTCCTTTTATCCCTAAGTGTTAGATTAAGTTATAGTGTGTGTAGGGGTTATATTGTGATACCCAGTGATCACTTTATTTCTGTACCGTAACGGTCTTGGAAATTACATTTGAAAAATATCAAATTAATTTTAGATAAAATAATGCTTAAGATAAAAGGACCCTTTATACCTTCAATAATTTATGACATAGTTGGATAACATCTACTTAGGATGGTGCTGCATGCTTGATGGAGGCTTAGAAATAGTTTGTTCAGCCATTTGGGAGGTTGAAGTAGGAGAATTGCTTGAGCCCAGAAGTTTGATGCTGCAGTGAGTTATGATCACAACACTGCACTACAGCGTGGATAACAAGTGAGACAAAGGAAGGAAGGAAGGAAGGAAGGAAGGAAGGAAGGAAGGAAGGAAGGAAGGAAGGAAGGAAGGAAGGAAGGAAGGAAGGGAGGGAGGGAGGGAGGGAGGGAGGGAGGGAGGGAGGGAGGGAGGGAGGGAGGAATAAAAGAGAAAAAGAAAAAGAAAGAAAAAGAAAGCAAGCTTGTTCAATTTCCCAAGAATTATGTTTTTATTCTAAAACATACAGAGCCCGATAAATAACAGACACTGCTCTCTCAGTCTGAGTTCTAAACTATTTGTTAAATGATAAAAAGAATTCATGTGTATAAAGAGCAAAATATCATTGATTACCAGTGAAAATTAGGTAATCAATTAGGTAAAAAAAAAATTAGGTAAAAATATAGGGCATAGCAAAGGTGTATGTTTTAACAGTGGACTTTCTAATATCAAATGGCATAATTTGATAGACATTTCCCCCCACTGTACTCCCAATCCAGGCAATGCTATAAAATCCCTCCACAACTCCCTTGTTTATGAAACATTACAATTAAGGCATGGTGTTGCAGTACAGAATCTGTGTTAGTTAAGCTGAAGGGAGGAAGAAAAAGACTGTATACTCTTTATCCTCCTAACTCATCAGTAAAGTAACTCTCTTTTCCTCCCCTGGAAGAAGCCAGGAGTGTTACAGAAATGTAGACCCCTCTACATGAAGGGAAATGTGTGTGGTAACAGTGTTGTCTTCTTACAAGAAAGGGTCTTATGAGCTCAGAGGCTATTTGTTAGCCCCAATCCATGAAGAGATGGGGTTACCAACACAGCTGTAGATCCTAGCTGTGCCTTCTCCCAGCACTTTATTTCCCAAATATTTGTGGTAGCAGGTAGAGGAGGAAGCAACTCTAACCCCAGAGCAGCTGAGTTAGCTACAATCACCAAGTACAGCCACGTCTCCTGGGATTTGCATGATTTGAGAGAGCAGCTGCTATCTTATTCTAACATTGGTATAAGAACATGGGTTCAAGGGAAAATCAAGCAGGTTTTTTTTCTTTTTAATTCCCTAAAAAGACCTTGTAGCTAACATCTTCCTAAGCTTCAAGTAAGGGGGAGGGGAATTATGTCCTTCAAATTGAATTAAAAATAGTGGATTATTGATCTTCCTATAAACATTTTTCTAATATTTGAAAATATCTGCCATTTTCCATCATAATGTTTAACCTGAGCATTGCTTCTTACATTTGAACCTATGACTTTATTGTTCTTCCTTGGTTACCAAAGTGAACAAATTTTCTTTTTCCTTATCAGCTCAAAAAAATAATACTTTCCAGGCTTGTAGATTGCTATCATGCATCCTGTAGATATCTATTTCCTATGCTCGTATCATTTTATGTTGTACTTTCTGTTGTCATAAGAGGTCATATAAACTTTATTAAGCATGTGTGGTAAAATACTATATTTAGAAATACTAAATTTATTTCCCAAGGCTTCACATTGCTATCTGATTGTTGGTAATGGTGTAGTTTAGTGTCACACTTAAGTAGATTTTTGTCATAAATACTGTACAGAGTAAAAGAAATCATAGACACAACCTAGACCCAGAAATGAAAGTGAGGATACCAGACATCAACAGAGAGCTCTCCAAATTATTTTTGATTTCTGTTTAATCAATCCTGTAAGATGATATTCAATAGATACCTTAGCACTATTGCTTTAAGGAATACAAAGGTTGAAATAGAAGACCAAAATAAGATAGAAGGAGATTAAAAGATTGCAGTAAGGTTCTTAGCCAAAGTTTGTACAACAAAGGTAGTGCCAGTCCAAGTAATCATCTCCCTAAGCAAAACCAGACATCCACCCAGGAGTTTTCTTAGACTATTTCTTGAGGATCCTATCAGTGAATCCAGTGTCCAGCTACTACCCCTACCCCTTTCCTTCTAAGTCAAACATTAGCTTCATGCTGCCTCATGGAACTTGAACAAATTAAACATGGATCTTTAAAATCTTTAGTCAGACAAATGTTTCTAACTTTAGAAGGCTTAGCAAAATGATAAAATTGTGAAAATGTACAAAGCCAAAGTAATCACTATTGGTTATAATTCAGAGAAAGAAGAAGAACTTTGACAATATATTTTATCCTAAGGGGTAATAATAAAAAATAGTACAGATAAAAATTCCAACTTCTTATTTTAATCCCAAAAGCTCCTTAGTCTATACATTTAAATTATTTCGTAAGAATATTTGTAAGAAATAGCTCTCAAGCAATTGTTTTTTGGACCAAAATATAAAATCACATGTGAAGATTCTTGTCGAAGTCATGTGTTTGGAAAATAAAGAAAACAATATGTTACATAATAGTAAGTTAGAATTAACCTATTAATTTTATTAGAATAGCTAGATGGCAGGAAAACAGGAAAGACCCTTGCCAGTTTGGATAGCATAAAACAAACCTATCAGAAGGACCAAATTGGAATATGGATCCTCCAAAATAGAAATCCTGGGTTTCAGATAAGCCGAAGTATGAACAGTCTAAGTCTTTCCAACATTCAGATGACATTTGAAATATAGGAGCCCGCTATGGCATGCTAGAACTAACTTGTGAGTGCCAATTGTTCAATGTTCAGAATTGTTCAAAACCATTTAATGTTACTTTGGTATCTTGAAATAGGCCAGAATAGGACTATGTACATAAGGAAAATCTCTAATGCTACAAATCAGAGCCATTTTGCTTTCCTTTCAAAGAGCTGGTTATTAAATATTTACTCGCATAAAAATAAGAATATCCTGTCCTAAAAGAATTATTATATCCATTAGAAGGTACCATGATCTCTACAACAAACAACTACATTAAATAGCTAAAATACATAGTTTGGTTACCTGAAAAAGGAATATTATGTTCTATCTTCAATACCAGACCTAAAATAAGCCCCATTAAACCAAAGAATCGTAGTAAATCATGTAAGAATACAATTATAAAACGATCTAAATGTGTTAGAAAATAGTTGGCTGAAACTGAAATAGGATGAATGGTACCCAGTGGGAATATAAATAACACACTATGGCAATGTTGCAAGACTTTACTTGTGTTCCTCCCTCAGGGCTGATGAAAATGTGAAAAACAAATACACCTGCAGATGAAACTATTTGATTTTACTGTTGTTAGAAATTAACTAATGCTGAAACCAAGGATTGCTTTATCTGGATTTTATCTTAAATGTGACAGAAACAAAAGATGCTTTGTAAAGTAAAAATAGTAGAAAGTTATTAATGTGTAAGAATAGTGGCAAAGAACAAATATGGCAGTGTTGACTCTCTTAAGACAAGTCAGTTTCTTACGATAGGTCATAAGAATTATGCAGAAATATTTCACATCCCAAAAGAAACCAAGAAAATACTAGGAGAGCTTGTAACCTAACAGATTATGCATACTATAAAATAATGAGTAAAAAGTAAAATGTTATTTTATTAATGTCAACTGAACTGCCACATAAAAGTGAAATGAAAGCCTTTCACAAATAACAAATATATCTATCAAAATAAGAAAACATTATAGAAGAGCACATTTTTATTCCCTTTTAAAGTTATGCCCTTAGGAACAAACTCACTTATAAATAGAATAAAATCTATCTTGAAGAGGAAGAAAAATATTCCAGGAGTAGCATACACTTTGAATTAGTAGATAATAGATTCATTGTTAGGTGCCTAGGAACAAACTATATAAACTATTATTTTATCCAGACTCTATGAATAAATTAGTAGATAACAGATTCATTGTTAGGTGCCTAGGAATTAGTAGGTAACAGATTCATTGTTAGGTGCCTAGGAACAATCTATATAAACTATTCTTATATTCAGATCTATGCCTACAATATTTTACTAGAGGCCATTAAATTAGTATTTATTTTGATAGTTTAAGGAAATCAATTATTATTATTATTACTATTATTATGAGACAGAGTTTTGCTCTTGTCGCCCAGGCTGGAGTGCAGTGGCACGATCTCAGCTCACTGCAAACTCTGCCTTCCTGATTCAAGCGATTCTCCTGCCTCCGCCTCCCTAGTAGCTGGGATTACAAGTGCCCACCTCCACGCCCGGCTGATTTTTGTATTTTTAGTAGAGACAGGGTTTCACCATGTTGGCCCAACTGGTCTCGAACTCCTGACCTCAGGTGATCCACCTGCCTCAGCCTCCCAAAGTGCTAGGATTACAGGCATAAGCCACCATGCCCAGCCCAGATTATTTTCATATTAATAAAAATGAAATAATAACAGAAAAATAAGCAATATAGAAAAGTATAAGGAAATGGATAAAAATGATTCCAAATCTCTTCAGGTGGAGATTATAGTCACTGTTTTCATACTTTTTTAATGCACATGTACATACATATGTGCTTTTACATAAATTATTACATATTGTTTGTTCATGTGGGAATGTAATTACATGCAGTTTCTAAACATTAACTAAAGTCCATAGTTCACATGAGGGTTTCCTTTTTGTGTTGTACAGTTCTATGAATTTTGACAAATATACGCCATATATTCACCATTATAGTAGCATGCAGTGTACTTTTACCAGCCCAAAAATCCCCTTTCACATATGCATCTGTCACTTCTTCCCCCAACCCTTGAGCAACCACTGAACTTTTAAATGTCTCCATAGTTTCACCTTTTCCAAAATGTCATATAACTGGAATCATAGACTAGGTATGACTATTTGCTTCTTTCACCTAGAAATATACATTTAGGGTTCCTCCATGTCTTTTCAGGGCTTGGTAGCTTGTGTGTTTTAATTGTTGTACTGTTGTACCCTTGTTTATTTACCCATTCACCTATTAAAGGAACATCATTATTGCTTCTAGATTTTGGCAATTATTAACAAAACTGCTATAAATATTCATGTGCAGAGTTTTATGTAGATATATGTTTTTGACTCACTGGGGTAAAAACCTCTGAGTTCAATTACTGGAATGTATGATAAGACTATGCATAGCTTTGCAAGAAATTACATAACTGCCTTCTAAAGTGACTGTGCCACTTGCATCCCTGAGCAATGAATGAGAGCTCCTGTTGCCCTGCACCATTACCAGCAGTTGGTATGTGTTAGTTTTACAGATTACAGCCATTCTACCAGGTGTGTAGTGGTTACTCTTTGTTTTAACTTAAAATTCCTTAGTGATATATAATGTTGAACATTTTTATATGCTTATTTGCTATTTGTATATCTTCTTTGGAGGTACGTCTGTTCAGATCTTTTGCATATTTTTAAATTGCATTGTTTGCCTTCTTCTTTTTTTTTTTTTTTTTCTTGAGACAGCATCTCGCTTTTTCACCCAGGCTGGAGTCCAGTGGCGAGATCTCGGCTCACTGAAACCTCCACCTCTCAGGTTCAAGCAATTCTCCTGCCTCAGCCTCCCAGGCACCCATCACCATGCCCAGCTAATTTTTGTATTTTTAGTAGAGGCAGGGTTTCACCATGTTGTCCAGGCTAGTCTTGAACTTCTGACCTCATGATCCACCTGCCTTGACTTCCCAAAGTGCTGGGATTACAGATGTGAGCCACTGCATCCAGCCGCATTGTTTAATTTCTTATTGTTGAGTTTTAAGAGTTCTTTGTATATTTTGGATACATATCCTTTATCAGATGTATCTTTTGCAAATATTCTCTCCCACCCTGTGGATTCTCTTTTCACTCGCTTAGGAGTGTGATTGACAGAATAGAAGTTTTACTTTCAATGAGGCCTAAGTTTTCATTTTTTTTCTTTCATGGATAATACTTTTTGTGATATACCCAAAAATTCACTACCAAACCCAAGATCACTTAGATATTTCTACTATATTATCTTTCAAAAATTCTATACTTTTCTAATTTTATCTTTATCTCTATGATCTATTTAAGTTAATTTTTATAAAAGGTCTAAGGTCTATGTCTAGATAAATTTCTTTTGTGTGTGTGTGTGTGTTTGTTTTTGTACTTGAATGTCCATGTTATCTCACACCACTTCTTGGAAAGACTAAATTATTTTACGTATTTGTGTGGGTCTATTTCTGAACTTTAATTCTGTTTTATTAATTTATTTGCCTATAATTTCACCAATAGCAGACTGTCCTTATCAAAGTACTTTTATAACAAGTCTTGCAGTAGGGTAGTGTCAATTCTCTTACTTTTCTCTTCTTCACTATTGTTTTGACTAGTGTGTGTCTTTGCCTTTCCATATAAACTTAAAATTAGTTTGTTGATATCCACAAAATAACTTGCTGGGCTTTTGAGTAAGATTGTGTTGAATCTATATATGTAGTTGGGAAGAACTAACATTTTAACAATATTGAGTCTCTCTATTCATGAACATAAAATGTGTCTCTATTTTTTAGTTATTCTTTGATTTCTTTCAGGGTTGGTAGGTTTGTTCATATCAACCTGGTATATAATTTTAAAAATATACATCTCAGCATTTCTTTTTCTAATTTTAAATGTTCATGCTAAAATAAGTCACATTGCGTTTTAAATTTCAAATGTCTATAACTCATTGTTGTCATATACAAAAGGAATTGACTTTTGTGTATTAGACTTGCATCCTACAACCTTGCTATAATCTATTAGTTCCAGGAGTTTTCTTGTTGCTGTTGATTCCTTGGGATTTTCTACATCGACAAACATATTAAGTACAAATAAAAATAGTTTTATTTTATTCTTACCAATATGTATTTTTTAGTTCTTTATGTTATTGCATTAGCTAGTACTTTCAGTATTATCTTGAACAGGAATAGTGTTAGAGAACATCCTGGCTTTGTTCCTAATGTTATAGGAAAATTATGACCATTGAGCATGATGTTAGCTATAGTTTTTTGTAGATTTTCTTTATCAAGTTGAGGAATTTCTTCTCTATTCCTAGTTTGCTAAGGGTTTTTATCAGGAATGAGTATCCAACATTATCACCTGCCTTTTCAACACCTATTAATATTATCATCTGATTTTTCTTCTTTAGCCTATTGATACAATAGACTACATTATTTGATTTTCTAAAGTTGAATGGGACTTGCATACATGTAATAAATTCCACTTGGTTGTGGTGTATAATAGTTTCTATACTTTCTTGAATTTGGCTTGCTAATATTTTCTTGGGGATTTTGCATCAATATTCATGAGAGATATTATTCTGTATTTTATTTGATAGATATGAACATATTCAGATGATTTATTACTCATTGGGTAAACTTTAGTAGGTTGTGCCTTTGGAGGAATTGGTTCATTTTATATAGGTTATCAAATCTGTGGGCATACAATTGTCCATAAAATTCATTTATTATGCTTTTAATGTCCATGGTATCAGTAGTCATTGCTCTTTTTTCACCTCTGACAACATTCATTTTTTCTCTCTTTTTCACTTGATTAGCCTGACTGGAGGTTTATGAATTTGAACTTTTCAAGGAACCAGGTCTTTGTGTTGTTGATGTTCTCTATTAATGTCTTGTGTTTAATTTTATTGTGCTATGCTTCAGTGTTTATTATTACTTTTCTTCTGCTTGCTTTAGGGGTATATTGCCTTTCTTTAGATTGTTGGTTTTAGATATTTCTTCTTTTTAAATAAATGCATTCAATGCTAAAAATTTCATTCTAAACACTGCTTTTGCTAATCACACAAATTTCGATGTTCTATTTCATGTTTATTTAGTTCAATATATTTTTAACCTATCTTGAGACTTATTCTTAATCCATTTGTTATTTAGAGGTATGTTTAATTGCTAAAGCAATTTTTTTTAAGAAAAGTAAAAATTATCAGTATTTACCTACAAAAGAAAATAACAAAGAATGCCAATCCTAAAAATGTCTTTAGTGAAATCTATCAAAACTTCAAGAAACTGATAATTTTACTATGATAACTTTACTTCTAGAACATATGTAGAGAAGAAAATATTTCAAATTATATTTATGGAATGATTTTTAACATCAATATACAAAGCAGAAAAATATAGTAATGAAAACTCAATGACATTTACAAAAAACGTCACAGTGTCCATTATAATGTAGTAGTAACATATTAAAATGCAAAATGCCATTATCAAATTTGTTGCATGCTAAGGTTTTACAGTATTAGGACAGCTATTATTGAAATTTATCACGTTAATAGGAAAAGGAAATAAAACAATATTGTCAGCTCTATGAATTCCCAAAAGTCATTTGAAAAACTCCCACATTCATTTCTGACAAAAATCTTAATAAAGAAGAATAAAGGGTCACTTAACATTATCAAAAGTACATGATATTTTGAAGCAAAAGTCAGCTTTATACTAAAGAGCCTGATAATATACGGTAGTTCTCAAAGTGGGGCCTTGTTCCAAGTGTGTCAGTGCACCTGAGAACTTGTTGGAAATATATATGCTTTGCCCCCATCCCACACCTACAGAATCAAGATTGGTGTGGAGAGCAACAATCTGTGTTTTAACAAGCCCTTTGTATGAATTGTTCCATGCTAAAGTTTGAGGACCATTTGTCTAAGTGGCATTAAAATCAGAAACAATAAAAATATGTCATTAGGACCACTACTGTTTAACATTATAACACAAGTATTAGAAAGTTTAACTGGAGAGTAGAATAAAATATTAAGTGTAAAAACAAAAACAAGAGGAAGACTATCATTTTAGAAGATTTTATGATTTTATACCTGGAAAACATTTATAAATTGGCTTTAAAAAGCCTTAGAAACTACAGTAAGTTTCAGTATGATGGAGGCTGAATATGAAATTAATCTATAAAAATAAACCGCTTTTCTACATAGAAACTGAAAATAGTTATGTTTTCTATGTATTAGACTAAAAAGTCCTATTAAAAATAAAGAATATACTTTTATAAAATCTCAATTAAAAAGTCAGCAGCATTTTTTGGAAAGATAAGAAAGCTAACACTAAGATTTGTTTGAGAATAATTAGGAAAATTTTGAAAAATGATGAGTAATTAATGGGGACTAATTCAATTATTCATCATAATGTAAAGAGCTATAGCAATTCTAAAACTGTGGCACTGGGACAAGAAGAAACAGAGTACTTCAACAGAATAAAGAAAAGCACAAATATTTAAATATTTAATAAATAATCAAAATAACATTTTAAAGCAGTGCAACAATAAGATTAATTTAACAAACTCTTTTGAGTTGACTGAGCTTCTTATTTAGGAACTAAAATCCTGATTCTTAACTTATAATGTATATCAGAATAACTTTTTGATGAATAAAATACTTAAATATAAAATATAAAATTGAAAATGTGCTAAGGCAAACATGAGAAATTATTTTAGAAATGCCTATGGATCCAGAAGCCATACAAAATTACATTTAACTGCATAAAATCTAAAAGCCTTTGAACAACCAACTATTATAACAGAAATCATAAAATATAAACAAGAAACTGAGCAAAAATAGCTACGATAAGGATATACTATTAAAATGAAATTTTCTAATATATTAATTTTTTTAAAAGAAGGCAAAAAAACTAAGTAAAATCCTAAGATGCAGTGGATCATGCCAAGCAAATAGTGAGATACATCCTCTCACAGATATGGAAATTAAATGACTGTGTTGATGATTATGTGGTGAATCACATATAAGCAAATACTCTGTTGAAAACGTATATTGGCAAGATCAGTATGTACAGCAGGTTAAGAATATCTATAAAACATTTAAAAGACATTCCTCATTGAACTAGAAAATCTAATTGCATGAATTTGCTCAATAGATATATTTATCCATGCATTAAAATAAACACACACATAGTATGTAATATGTGTATGTGTTTACACATATTAGAATATATCTGTGTGAATAGATGTGTGTATGTCAATATACAATATATGTGTATTTGAATATATGTGTGTATAAACACACACATATAAACATTATCTAATCATTCTATATATGTACATGATTATCACAGCATTGATTATGATTTAAAAAAAGAAAGAAACAGCTTAGAATCCATGAATGAAGAGACTGGTTATGTTTACACAAGGCAACTGTCAAAATGAATGAGCTTCTCCTATATTTAGTGAAATATAAAACTGTCAAAATATATTAAGTGAAACAAGGGTAAGGTATAGTCCAGTTTCTATTAGTATGTGCTGATTTGTATTAGAGAGAAAAGAGGAAGTATATACATGTACATGCATGGAATATGTGTGAAACTATGCCCACAGAACGAAGGATGGCCATTTATCTCTGGAGACTTAGGACCATGGACAGGAGAAGAGAGTGGGTTTCTCTTTCTATTGCGTGACCTTTTGTATTATTCTTTGACAGTGCATAAGATATAAATGTAACTTAAAAATAACCAAATCACACAATATTTAAATAATAAAATACCACTGTAAATTCTGGGAAGTATGAAATATCAATAGCTAGTATATTGGGAGATTTACATGATTGACGCTCTAATGGTTCAGATATATTAATTCATTTAGTTGTAAAAAATATCCTAAAAGCAGTTACTTGAAACTAGTAGTTAAACATTTTACATTCAAGAGAACAAAGAATAGAAAAGTTAAATCATTGGTCAAACAGCTGGTGATTGGCAAATAAAGAATTCTGACTCAGGTAATAAAATCCAACATTGAAGCCCATAGCTGCTAAGCTAATCATCTAGCAAGCACCCCCGGCATATGTTAGGCTGTCAATAGATGTTTGTTTGTTTGTTGGTTTATTCTGTCTTTATTTCATGATTGAATTGATTCATGGATCTATGTCAATCTAGAAGGGGAAATCTATCAGCCAATCACAGTACTGTCCAATTTAACACTTGTCTTAACTACTTGCACAAGAGCACAGAGGGCTAGGCAATTAATTTTACTGAAAGATATTCAAGACATGAAATGAAAGAAAGTTTATTCAAATGATAAAAATAATATTGCTGAGATACCCAATTAGTTATGTAATGAATGGAGGTAAATGCAAAACTTTGGTGAGAACTCATAGCTTAAATTTGAATAATTATCTATATCCAAGGTCACTTAAAACAGATTTCAACTCTATTTACACATTTTAGGCAGAAAAATGTGAAATCCAGAAGTGAATTTTAAATAATCTGCATTAATCACTCTAGATATCTGTAATTAAATGACTTGTGAGACAATTATTTTTCCAATTCTTGAAGACTTCATGTTATTCACAATATAGTAAATAATAAGAGCAGAATTAGTTTTTTTCTCTTGAACTATATGACAAATTTAAATTGAATTCATATCATCAAAAGACTTAGAATCAAAACATTATAGAAAACAGCAAATTTGAGTTAAAATAATCATATAAAATATAAATGATTATTAAATACTGTTAATTTAAAGAAAAATAATCATCAGATCCATGTTATTCTAACATTTTATTGCCTTTTGCCATGTAAGCCAACGTGGTCAGAGAGCACTGTGGAAGAACAGCTTGATTTAGGTTCTTTTAATCAACTCTCATGTAGAAGGTTGTAATCACAAACAAATTCTTAGGGATAATTTTTTTTAAATAGTTGAATTTTCAACAGTACCTAACTTATGCTTTACCCTTTGTACATAACAGAAGCTAAAATTAATGATTTTATCATTCCTCTATGAAAGGCATCTGAAAGTAATAAAAAGTTACAGGTTAATAATCTCATATAGCGAAGGTCAGATGCCAGAAACTTTTTACAGCACTTTCTAAAAACAACTATATATTACATCAAAATGTAGTCAATGAAGCCAGCCCATAAATTTGCAACGTGTCTAGGTTCAACAGACCTAAAATCAATAAAGCCATTGAAATCAATACACCTTTCTCATGAATACAGTCTGTTAACTAATCAGGGTTTTAAATGGTTTAAATGATCTTGCCTGCTGGAATATAAATGTCTCACTGCTTTGAATGTAATATTTGGATCAAACCATTATTCATTAACATGCCAGATTCATTAGAAATAGCCTATTGATTCCACAATCAATGAAGCATATTCACAAATTGCTGAAAAGATTGTTTATTAAAATCCTGTATTATAAATAAATTCATTGATCTCTATTTGGGTAATGGGTAAACTAAAGATTTACACATTTAAAGTCTCTATATACTGTAGAAATAAAATTTGTTACCAGGCTTTATACTTTTTTATAATAATTATTAATTTTTTCAAATTCTAAATGTAATAAATGTTGACTGAATTGTTTTTAAATATGGAAGATCATAATTTAAAGTTTATGAACCGTCCTATCATATTCTAGTAAACACACATACATACTTATATACACACATGTATATGTGTGTATGTGTGTGTACATATTTACTTAAATTTCACTTCTGAATTTCACATTTTTCTGCCTAAAGTGTGTAAATAGAGTTGAAATCTGTTTTAGGTGACCTTGGATACAGATAATTATTCAAATTTAACCTATGAGTTCTCACCAAAGTTTTGCATCTACCAATAACTCATTGGCTATCTCAGCAATATTATTTTTATCATTTGAATAAAATTTCTTTCATTTCATGTCTTGAATATCTTTCAGTAAAATTAACTGCCTAGTCCTCTGTGCTCTTGTGCAGGTAGTTATTACAAGTGTTAAATTGGACAGTACTGTGATTGGCTGACAGTTTTCCCCTTCTAGATTGACACATACACACACCTGCACACACACACACATACATACACATATATATACACTTTAACATAAAGCAAAAAAAGGTATTTGGTTTTCTTTCTAAACAAATGCACCTCTAATTGTTTCTAAGCAGAAATTAAGGCTTTCTCAAAAATTTAACTGTGTATTATGTAAATTTATGTTAAAGTATGCAGAGAAGAAGAAAGGATAGTGTAATAAACCCTCTGTGATCATCACTCAGCTCCAAGTATCATATTTTTTTAACATTTACTTCTTTATCTTCTCTCTTTCTGTTTTTGTTAGTATATTTTAAAATGGACTCTACATATCACTCGACATATTTTAAAGGGATCAGATTTATCATAAACATTTTTATTAACAATATGTAGAAGGTGTTTTTTAGAAGAAAATATTCTTCCATCATACAATTTCATAATGGTGGCAGAGTATTTGAATTTTTTACTGTTATATAAGTTACCTAGCCTTTCCCCTGCTTTTGAACATTTGTTTATTTTTCACTATTCTAAATACAGTTTTTAATCTATATTCTTTTCATTAGACCGTTGCACATATTCATTATGATTTCCATTGAATGAATATCTAGAAGCTGAGGTTCTGGTCAAAGGGCATACTAAGTCTAAAGGTTTTTTTGATATATATTTGACATTGGGCTGTATTTAAAATGAAAAGGTTAATATTAATGGGTTAAATGTTGAATTATTCATTAAAAATATGACAGATAACTTCAGATTGAATATCTTAGCTTTTAAAATCTGACATTGGCTTGTAGTATATAAAAATGTTTGGGTTTCCTTTATGATGTGTGCATCTCTGTGAAGGAAAAAAAGCTAGACTATGTAGATTGTCTTTGCAAGTATCAACTAATTAATTTTCCCTTTAAACCTATTAGCAAGGCAATATTATTATTAGCCTCCCATCTTGTTACTATGTTAATGAAATAGTATAGTCGACTGTCCTGGGGCCATGTCCTATTGATCTTTTAATGCAGATAATCTGAGCACAGAGATTGGCTACTTATGAATAAAGACTTCAGACCTGGTTTTTAGACAGGCTTCCAGAAAAAGAGAATAATAAAAAGAACAGCCAGAACAAGGAGTTAAATTGGAATTGGTTATCAGATCATGATGAATCAATAACTAATAAACACTCAAAATGACTAGAGTCCCATCAAGCTATAGACCACAAGAAAACATGATCAATGTCTTCAAACAGCTTAAAATATAAGCAAATAAAAATGAGTAAAACATAAATAAAGCAACATGATTTTGGCCACATTAGCTCCAACTATTTTTTAGGCAATTTATTAAAGTAATTTTTATAAAAACATCGTGGCATCTTTAATCCCATAACGTGTATAAATATAAAATGCAATTAGTAAATAATTTTCTTCTAGAAGTTGGCACAGTTTTCAAGAAGAGTTTTTTTCTTTCACTTAAAATTTTAGGGTTTTTTTGGCATTTATTATTCAGTATCTGGTGACATGCTTCAGAACAATAACAGAATGAATAGTTTCTTCTACTCTCTGTTCTTCGCTAAACTTTTCTACAGATTTCTTGTAGTGCTGCAAACACATCTCCCTAAAAAGCAATTTAAAACAAAACAAAATGCTACACAGACAGCATGTTCTTAGCAAAATTTGGTGTACAAGTCATAGAGAGCAGGTGGTTGATTCAAAGAGCCTCACACTTGAGTATTAAACTGTGCGGTACTAATGTGGGAGGCAAACAAGGGAGCCAAGGTTGGGGGGCTCCTAGAAAGCTAAAGGAAAGAATTTACAAGAGCCAGTCAAAGCCCTCTTGGGCAGGTGACTTTGTAAGTATCTGTTGCTGCCTTCTTATGAGCACAAGAGAAGAACAGAAAACAGCCATTTATAAATAGAGATTACCATAACCTTTTAACCTGAGGAAGTGTGAGGAAGTGAAAGCCAGAGACTCATTCATTTTCTATAGCCTCTATGAGAACAATGTGACAAGAGGGGAAAATCTAGCCAGCTTGAGAGAAAAGAGACCAGGTTTGGCCATAGCTGATTTCTGAGGAAAGATGGAAAATTAAAGCTGTTTTCTGACATAAACATAGTGTAAGCCAATAATGTATTATAAATACATTTTGGAAATGAATAAATCCTTAAAAGAACATTTTAAAGGGCTGAAAGTACATTTCTATAATAAAAATATTCCAATTTGATTACCCTTATCACTACTTAATGTAGGTCACCATAATGAAAAGACTTCTGAAGGATTCAGATTTCATTCTACAAAGCTAGCTACAACTTCAGGTGAATGTCTCTTAGATACTTCTGGACAGTGCTTGAGAATGACAGTTTGAGCTTTGGACATACAATTGTTAAACCTTTACTTTCTTTGATTTGTGTGAAATTAATTTAGTGGATAAAGAAAGATAAATAAATTATGGAACCTGAAACAACAAAATGAGTAGAATAATATTGAGTAGTATTGCATTTTCTGTGTTATAACTGGACTATAAGCATCTCACAAATATTTTTTTTAAAACCACTAACAGATTAAGATGCAGTATAGATTCTATTGTAGACAAAGCACAAGTTGGAGTTTCTATTACATCTTCCACAGACTATTACAGCAGGTATTAGTTTTACTCTGACCCCTTTGCCCATTCTAATGGCAGTTAGAATAATCTTTTAAAAATATAAATCAAATTCATTAATTCCCCTTAATTCATGTTAGCAACTTCATTGAGTTGTTGTTAGGATCATTGAGTTGTTGTTAGGATAATATATACAAAGTGTTGGGTATCTAGTACATAAACAGGTCATAGCCATAGCTACAGAAGCAGGAGGAGCTACCATCACTATCCTCACCATCACCACCACCATCATTATCATCATTAACAGTGGCTAGCTGCTGGTGATTTTAGGCTGAGAGCGTGCTAGAGTCAAGCAATGTAAACATTCTAAGGTTTTATTCTACATATAAGCCAGCAAGTTAGCCATTACTATTTCAAGGGTCCTGGCAAAAAGAGATGAGAGTCCTGAGCAACAGACAAAAGCCTCTATTAAACAACAAAAGCAGTAGTTAGACATTTATGTTTGTGGCAGTTCCCCATACTTCTGCTCAAAACCACAAGAGCAACACAAAAAGCTTGTATTAGCTCAGGCTGCCATAAGAAAGCATCAGAGGCTGAGGTAATTAAAACAACAGAAATTTATTTTCTCACAGTTCAGGAGGATAGGAAGTCCAAGATCAAGGTACCAGCAGAGTCTATGGCTGGACAGGGCTCACTTCCTGCCTTCTTGAGAAGACAAAAAGATAGATCTCTTCTTCTTCGTGTAAGGCCACAGTCCTTTGGGATTAGGGTCCCACTTTTATGACCTCATCTAATCTTAATTAATTCCTAAAAACCCTATCTCCAGATACAATCACATTGGGAGTCAGGGCTTCAACATATGAATTTTGGGGGTCAGAATTCAGTCCATAACAGGACCCATACTATATGCCTACATGTGCAGTGGGTTGCATTCTTGGAGAGAACTACCAATTGTGAGGCTCTATGGTTTTTCTTATTGTTAGTGGAAGGAAGCTTGCCCTGGAACTGAAGATAGACATTACCCCATTCCACAAGCTTGCTCACTGCAAGCACAACTCAGAACTGATCCAGGGAAGAGCATACTCAGGGCTTGGCATTCTTGGCCTACCCAGCAAGAAGCAGCAGGGGAAGCTCAAGGCCCATGGCAGATTGCCTCTTCCAACACCAGGGCAGAACTGCATCTCAGTGCCTGTATTTCTGTCTACCTAGGATTTTCAGTACAGGCCTAGCTTCATCTGAAACCATTCTGTTAGCAATGCACGTCTGCATTGTTTTACCGAGGAAGGAGAAAGAACAGAATTGCCAAAGAACTAATCATCTCTGGTGCCGAGGTGTTAACAGTAATTCAGTGAACAAAGGATGATTCACACAGAACAAGGAACAACAGGAGAAAGAATTGTACTCTTTAGTCTCTGTCAGTTTGTCTAATTTAACAGAGGATTTCTCTTCAAAGTGAAACTGTTTTTTTTTTTTTTTTTTAAAAAAGGGAAGATATTTAGCCTGCAATGGCAATTTATTTGTTTGTTGGATCATTTCTTTTTCTTGGGTGTTTTCTGTGAGTCATAAAGTTTTATTCTCAGAAACACAAGTGGGGGTCATTCCAATCAGAATTTGATATGATCTGGAAAGTAAAATCACAGCTATACCTAAACTAAACAGATTGATATAAAGAATCAATTTCTTTTTGGGTATTACAGATTTATTCTTAGCAACGCCTTACACCACAGTTATACCACTAGTTTGAATATTTAAAAATATTTTTAAACATAACAATTATTTTTTTCAAAACAAACAGCATTTTCTGTAAGAACTTATTGATATATTTTAATAAATGTAAGCCATTATTTATTTTCTATATTTATTTACAGACTAATTCTTTAATGGATAAGGACAGATCATTGGAATAAACTATGAAAGGGTATGAAAAAGTGAAATCTCTTGACCGATATTTTTGGATATCTGATCTATTTTATTTGATAGTGCTGTTGCGGTGTCTCTGGGCTCAGTAATCAATATTTGTTTTGAATGTTTATTTTTCTATTCATGGATCACTAACAATGTATCTTCTCTAGACTGAGAGCTCCTAGAGTTGGTGATCTCTCTAGGTACAATCAGAAAACAAAATTTCTCTGGTCAACCAGAAAACACAAATTCTCTCTGATTATGCGTAAACTGTAGCATGGTTTTAATTTTTTTTCAAACAAAGTGCACGTTTTTAAAATCATTTCTTTTTTCTTTATTTTTTCAGGTGTCTTTCTGCATTTCTGAAGCGGTCCCTCTAAGACTAAAATTTGTATTTCTCAATAATTGAATTGAACTTTGTGAGGACACAATCTAAATATTATGTGCTGATTAAATAGAGATCACATTTAATCAGGTGTGGAATAAGCAGGTAATACAAAATTGTTTATACAACTTAATAAAATTAAAATTTTTTTAAAAGTATAAATTAAATATGAGAAATTATCTCCATAAAGATTCAGGCCCACTGAATTTAAAATTTACTTTGTGTGTGTATATATATACACACACACACACATATATACACACACATAACATATATATACACATATATATACACATACATATGCATACACACCAAAGTACGTTTTAGAAGAATTTTATAAATATCAGTATAATAAAACTTTAAACAAAGTTTTTGTATGAAATATAAGTGTACCTAAGTATTGTGCTTCAACTTATGGCATGTTTAGCTACTCTAAGGAAAGAAGAGGTTGTCGAGTAACTTTTTAAATATAATAGATAAAAATATAGTATATATAAATGTACTTATTTATTTCTATGTATGTTACAATGCCCCAAAATTATGCTTTGCAATGCCTAAAGTCTCCACATAAACTGCATACACACAAACAGAAAGAAATATAGTAAAAATATTGGTTCATTGTTTAAATTCTAAAATAACTCAAATAATTCAAAAAAAGGCAGGGAAAAAGATCATAGGATTAAAAACCAGTAGATTGACAAACGGAAAACTAATAATAAAATGATGGAAATAAATCTACCCATAGAAATAACTACATTAACTGTGAATGGTCTAAACATACTAACTAAAGACAGCTATTTCTGGTCAGATAAAAAACAAAACCAGACATCAAAATATACTATTTAAAGAAACCAATGGTAAATATAATGATGAACAAAGGTTTAGAATAAAAGATGAATAAGG
Organism: Pongo pygmaeus; assembly: GCF_028885625.2. NCBI lineage: Eukaryota > Metazoa > Chordata > Mammalia > Primates > Hominidae > Pongo > Pongo pygmaeus. The sequence continues at coordinate 140,646,293 of NC_072378.2, read as the reverse complement.
ATACAACATGAAACACAATTTATTTTTTTAAAAACTGAAGACAAAGTAGACTTTAGAACAACAACAACAAATCACTGGGAATAAAGAAAGATATCATGTACGGGAAAAATGCCAATTTTTTCAAGAAGACATAACAATGCTAAGTGCATATGTACCTAATAACAGGGATTCTAGATACATAAAACAAAACATACTGAAGGAAATGAAAAACTAGACAAAGCTGGTATACTTAGAGACTTTAGCACAACTCTCTCAGTAACTGATAAAAGAAGTAAAAATAAATCAGTAAGGATATAGAATATTTGAACACTATCATGTAGAAAACTCCACCTAACTATAGCACAATATATATTCTTTTCAGGAACACATGAAACATTCACCAAGTTAGACTGTATTTGTGAATCACAAAACAAGACCTAGTAAATTAAACCTGATGGAAATTATTCAAGGTAGGTTTTTACCATAAAAAATTAAACTGGGCCAGGCACAGTGGCTCACGCCTGTAATCCCAGCACTTTGGAAGTCCAAGATGAGTGGACCACTTGAGGTCAGGAGTTTGAGACCAGCCTGGCCAACATGGCAAAACCCCATCTCTACTAAAAATACGAAAAGTAGCTGGGCATGGTGGCGCATGCCTGTAATCCCAGCTACTCTGAAGGCTGAGGTGGGAGAATCATTTGAACCTAGGAGGTTGAGGTTGCAGTGAACCAAGATCGTGCCACTGCACTCTAGACTGGGGCACAGAGTGAGACTCTGTCTCAAATAAATAAATAAATAAGCAAACAAACTAAAAATCACTAACATAATTAAACTGAATTAACAACTAAAATAAACAAGAAATCAATTCCCCAAATATTTGGAAATTGAAAGTCATACTACATAATGTGTAAATAAAGACATTTCAAGAGAAATTAGAAAATATTTTACAGTGAATATTAAAATACAATGTATCAAAATGTAAGAGATATAAAAACATTTTTGACAGATGCTGCCAGAGAAGAACTTAGAGGGAAATGTGTAACTTTAAATGCTAATATTGGAAAAGAAAAATGGTTTCCACTTTAAGAAACTGGATAAAACAAAGAGTAAACTAACCAAACACAAGCAGAAAAAAGGGAATTTTAAAGATAAGAGGAAAAATAAATCTAAAAACAGGAAGATAATAGAGAAAATATTAAAAACAAGTGCTAGTTTTTTGAAAGGATATGAAATTTATAAACCTCCACTGATAAATTTTAGTAAAAATTCAAAAAAGATAAGTAAAATTGACAAACCTCCATTAATAATCTTCCAGTTAACCAAGAAATAAAAAGGAATGTATCAATTAAAAACAGAAAAAGAATTCGTATAATGTGACTGACCCAGTGAACATTCAAAGGATAATAAGGAAATACTGTAGACAACTCTATGTATATAAATTCAACAATGTAGGCCAGGCGTGGTGGCTCAAGCCTGTAATCCCAGCACTTTGAGAGGCCGAGGCAGGCAGATCACAAGGTCAGGAGATCGAGACCATCCTGGCTAACACGGTGAGACCCCATCTCTACTAAAAATACAAAAAAAAATTAGCCGGGCGCGGTGGCAGGCGCCTGTAGTCCCAGCTATTCGGGAGGCTGAGACAGGAGAATGGCGTGAACCCGGGAGGCGGAGCTTGCAGTGAGCCGAGATTGCGCCACTGCACTCCAGCCTGGGGGACAGAGCGAGACTCTGTCTCAAAAAAAAAAAAAAAAATTCAACAACCTAAATGAAATGGACTAATTTATTGAAAGACACAAACTATCAAAACTCATGCTAAAAGAAGTAGGCAACAGTCAGTTCAATAGATAGATAGAGAGAGAGAGAGAGAGAGAGAGAGATCAAATAGAATTTAGAGTTGAAAATCCTCATTAAAATAAAAGAAAAATCTAGGCCCAGATGATATCACTTGCAAATTCTGTCTAACATTTAAAGTTGAAATGAACACCAGTTCCACAAAAAAATTTTCCAGAAAAATAAAAAAACAGTAAATGTTTCCTAATTCATTTTGTAAGACCAACCTTATCCTGGTAGCAAAATCAGACAAAATGATTACAAGAAAATAAAAGCACATTGAGAAAAATTGCTCAAAAATAGAAAATTAAACCCAGCAGTATTTAAAAAGAAATATGCATCAAGAATGAGTGGGATTTACCTCAGTAATGTAAAGCTGGTTTATAATTTGAAAAATCAGTTCACCATATTAACAGGCTAAACAAGCAAAACCTTATAATTAAATCAAGGCGTAAGGGAAACACATCTGACAAAATTTAACATGTATCCTTGATTTAAAAACAAACTTTTAGAAAGAAAAATACTCTTAGAAAACTATTAATAGAAGAAAACTCCCTTAATATGAGAAAGAACATCTATAAAAACCTGCAATCATATCAGAGTTCACAATGAAAGTGAAATACACATAAGGTTAGGAACTCTGCATAGATTTTCACTCTTATCACAGCTATTCAATAATCTACTGAAAGTCATCGCTAGTGCAATAAGATACGAAAAGAAATGAAAGATATTCACATTGGAAAAGAAAATGATTAAAACTGTCCCTACCCTAGGTGAAGTATTTGTCTTTGTAGAAAATTCCAAAACATTTTCTAAAAATTTCCTAGAAGTCAATCAGCTTACTAATGCACAGGATATAAGATCAGCAGTGTAAATTTGGTCATATTTCTATGCACCACTATTAAACATTGCAAACCAAAAATTTTAAAATACATTACTTGTAATACTTTCCAAAAACAAATACCTGTGTATAATTCTAAAAGAATATAGAATTTAGGATCTGCATACTGAAAACTAAGCAAGTGGAGAAACATGTGCTACCGATGGACTGGAAAACCTAATATGATTAAGATGCCAATTTTCTCCAAATTGATCTACAGATTTTGTACAATCTAAGAAAATTCTAGCAGAATGCTTTAAAGTTATAGGAAACCTGATTTTAAATTTTATATGCAAAGGGAAAGGAATTGGAACAGACAGAAACCTTGAGGAAAAACCCACCAAGTTGGAGAACTCTCAGTGCCTTATTTTATTTTATTTTGAGACAGGATCTGGCTCCGTTGCCCAGGCTGGAGTGCAGTGGCAATGCTCACTGCAACTTCCACCTCCTGGGCTTAAACCAACCTCCCACCTCAGCCTACCAGTAGCTAGGACTACAGGTGTGCACCACCATGCTCAGCTGATTTTTGTATTCGTTGTAAAGACAAGATTCTGCCATGTTGTCCAGGCTGGTCTCTAACTCCTGAGCTCAAGCAGTCCACCCACCTTGGCCTCCCAAAGTGCTAGGATTAGAGGTATGAGCCTGGCCACAATGTCATATTTTAAGATATCCTAGAAAGATACTATACTCAAGACAGTACAGTATTGGTGAAGGAATAACCACATAAAAGGATGGAATAGAATGGAGATTTCAGAAAACTGACTCATAAATGTGGTCAACTGATTTGTGTAAAAGGTACAATGCAATTCAAATGACAGTCTTTTTCCAAAAACCGTGCTTAAACTGCAAATCCATATGTCAAAAAACCCCACAAACTCACAAAAAACAAAGCCAAGAAAGCATCATGCTATATATCACTGCACGTTTTTAAAAAAGAAATTTGAGAAATCAGACTTACAAGTAAAACGTGAAACTATAGAAATCTTAGGAAAAAAACCACAGAATATCATCATGACTTTTCCTGATTTTGGTATTAGGAAATGTTGGCCTCATAAAATAAGTGACGTATCTACTTTATTTCTGCTCTGTTTTCTGGAAAAAACATTTTACAAAATTGATATCGAATTTCCTCAAAATTGTTGAAATCAACTGGGACTAACGTTTTCTTCATTAGTGTTTTTAATGATGAATTCAATTACACACTCACACAAGCTCACATTTTATATGTTAGCTGCAACCCTCACATTTTGACGCAGAGGCCAAGAAGGAAGCAAAGTAGAGCAGTCCTCTGGGTGTGTTCATGGAAACCCAGCCAGGGAAGTTGGCCTGGATGGAGGGAGGAGTCACTAGGTAGGAGGTGTCAATAGGAGAAAAAAGATTGGATTTGAAAGATTCTTTATCCTAATGGAAATGGGAAATCATACCACATTGATAAAAAAAGATTCCTGCAGAAAGAAAGGTAAAATGCTAGTGAAAGGTAAAACTGGAGTGTAAGAAGAGACTACAGTTAGGAAGAGAGGCTCAAAAAGTTTGGCAGAAGTTGGCACAAGTGATGAGTGCATGAACTAAGGTGCAGGGAGTGGGAACAATAATGAAAGCCTGTATGCTTCCTGTGCTCACGTTTGGTGGCTTCTCTGCTAAGTGCTTTACATACATTATCTTCTTAATACTCACAACAAGCCTCTGAGGAAACCTGGGCTTACAGAGATGTTACCTAACTTTCTTAAGGACACACATCTAGTAAGTGGATGAGCCAAGATTGGAACTCAGCTCTGGCTATAAAGTTGCTTCTCCTTGAATGATAATGGGGGAATGCATATAAATACTTTAAAAACAAAACATCAGGATTTTTGAATAACTAAATAAACTGAAAGGATAGAAAAATGAATCAAACAGCTACATAAAAGGATAAAAGAGAGGAAGAGAAATCAAATGAATGTGAAGTTTCTAATTTATGAGTTTGAGTAGTTTTTTTAAAAAAGAACATGAGCAGACGGAGGAGGGGTTTTTATTGCTGGGAAGGAAGTGAATAGTTTGGTTTTAGATATTTAAATTTGAATAAACAGAAGACATCCAGATGAAAATGTCTCATACGCTGCTGTACACAGTCAGAATTTTGAAGCTAGAATTTAGTAAAACTCTGCACTACATGGTTTTCCACATGATTGTCTTCATAGCATAGAATAGGTATCATCCATTTTCTTAAGTTGTATTCCTGGTACCTGGCTCTTAGTAGATGATAAGTGAATATTCCTTGAAATAAATTACTAATTTTCTCAAAAACTTTATACTACATTAGATCTTTATAAGTATTTAGGGATATGTGTCAGGCCTCTGAGCCCAAGCTAAGCCATCATATCCCCTGTGACCTGCACGTACACATCCAGATGGCCAGTTCCTGCCTTAACTGATAACAGTCCACCACAAAAGAAGTGAAAATGGCCTGTTCCTGCCTTAACTGATGACATTGTCTTGTGAAATTCCTTCTCCTGGCTCATACTGGCTCAAAAGCTCTCCCACTGAGTACCTTGTGACCCCCACTCTGCCCGCCAGAGAACAACCCCCCTTTGACTGTAATTTTCCTTTACCTACCCAAATCCTATAAAACGGCCCCACCCCATCTCCCTTTGCTGACTCTCTTTTTGGACTCAGCCCACCTGCACCCAGGTGAAATAAACAGCTCAGACAAATTGCTCAGACAAAGCCTGTTTGGTGGTCTCTTCACACAGATGCGCATGAAATTTGGTGCCTACTCAGATCAGATCAGGGCACCTCCCTTGGGAGATCAATCCCCTGTCCTCCTGCTCTTTGCTCCATGAGAAAGGTCCACCTACGACCTCAAGTCCTCAGACCGACCAGCCCAAGAAACATCTCACCAATTTCAAATCCAGTAAGCGGCCTCTTTTTACTCTCTTCTCCAACCTCCCTCACTATCCCTCAACCTCTTTCTCCTTTCAATCTTGGTGCCACACTTCAATCTCTCCCTTCTTTTAATTGCAATTCCTTTCATTTTCTGGTAGAGACAAAGGAGACACGTTTTATCCTTGGACCCAAAACTCTGGCGCCAGTCACGGACTGGGAAGGCAGCCTTACCTTGGTGTTTAATCATTGCAGGGACACCTCTCTGATTATTCACCCACGTTTCAGAGGTGTCAGACCACACAGGGACGCCTGTCTTGGTCCTTCACCCTTAGCGGCAAGTCCTGCTTTTCTGGGGGAGGGGCAAGTACCCCAACCCCTTCTCTCTGTGTCTCTACCCCTTCTCCGCCTTTCTGGGGGGCAAGAAACCCCCAACCCCTTCTCCTTCACCCTTAGCGGTAAGTCCCGCTTTTCTCGGGGAGGGGCAAGTACCCCAACCCCTTCTCTCCATTTCTCTACCCCTTCTCCGCCTTTCTGGGGGGAAAGAAACCCCCAACCCCTTCTCCTTCAACCTTAGCGGCAAGGCAAGTACCCCAACCTCGTATCTCTGCACCCCGATCCCTTATTTCCGTACCCTGACCCCTTATATCTCTATGCCGCAATCCCTTATTTCCGCACCCCAACCTCTTATATCTCTGCACCCCGATCCCTTATTTCCACACCCCAATCTCTTATATCTCTGCACCCCAATCCCTTATTTCCATGCCCTGACCTCATATCTCTGTGCCCTGACCCCTTTCCCGCTTTTCTGGAGGGTAAGAACCCCTGAACCCCTTCCCTCCATGTCTCTACTCTTTCTTTTCTCTGGGCTTGACTCCTTCACTATGGGCAACCTTCCACCCTCCATTCCTCCTTCTTCTCCCTTAGCCTGTGTTCTTAAGAACTTAAAACCTCTTCAACTCTCACCTGACCTAAAATCTAAGTGTCTTATTCTCTTCTGCAATGCCGCTTGACCCTAATACAAACTTGAGAGTAGTTCCAAATAGCCAGAAAATGGCACTTTCAATTTTTCCATTCTGCAAGATCTAAATAATTCTTGTCATAAAATGGGCAAATGGTCTGAGGTGCCTGACGTCCGGGCATTCTTTTACACATCAGTCCCTCTCTAGTCTCTGTTCCCAATGCAACTCACCCCAAATCTTCCTTCTTTCCCTCCCACCTGTCCCCTCAGTCCCAACCCCAAGCTTCGCTGAGTCTTTCTAATCTTCCTTTTCTACAGACCCATATGACCTCTCCCCTCCTCCCCAGGCTGCTCCTCACCAGGCCGAGCTAGGTCCCAATTCTTCCTCAGCCTCAGCTCCTCCACCCTATAATCCTTTTATCACCTCCCCTCCTCACACCTGGTCCAGCTTACAATTTCGTTCTGTGACTAGCCCTCCCCCACCTGCCCAGCAATTTACTCTTAAAAAGGTGGCTGAAGCTAAAGGCATAGTCAAGGTTAATGCTCCTTTTTCTTTATCCCAAATCAGATAGTGTTTAGGCTCTTTTTCATCAAATATAAAAATCCAGCCCAGTTCATGACTCGTTTGGCAGCAACCCTGAGACACTTTACAGCCCTAGACCCTAAAAGGTCAAAAGGCCGTCTTATTCTCAATATACATTTTATTACCCAATCTGCTCCCAACATTAAATAAAACTCCAAAAATTAAATTCCGGCCCTCAAACCCCACAACAGGATTTAGTTAACCTCACCTTCAAGGTGTACAATAATAGAAAAAAGTTGCAATTCCTTGCCTCCACTGTGAGACAAACCCCAGCCACATCTCCAGCACGCAAGAACTTCCAAACGCCTGAAACGCAGCTGCCAGGCATTCCTCCAGAAGCTCCTCCCCCAGGAGCTTGCTACAAGTGCCAGAAATCTGTCCACCAGGCCAAGGAATGCCTGCAGCCCAGGATTCCTCCTAAGCCATATCCCATCTCTGCGGGACCCCACTGGAAAGTGGACTGTCTAACTCACCTGGCAGCCACTCCCAGAGCCCCTGGAACTCTGGCCCAAGGCTCTCTGACTGACTCCTTCTCGGCTTAGCAGCTGAAGACTGACGCTGCCCGATCGCCTTGGAAGCCCCGTAGACCCTCACGGACGCCAAGCTTCGGGTAACTCTCACAGTGGAAGGTAAGTCCGTCCCCTTAGTCAATACAGAGGCTACCCACTCCACATTACCTTCTTTTCAAGGGCCTGTTTCCCTTGCCTCCATAACTGTTGTGGATATTGACGGCCAGCCTTCTAAACTCCTGAAAACTCCCCCACTCTGGTGCCAACTTGGACAACACTCTTTTATGCACTCTTTTTTAGTTATCCCCACCTGCCCAGTTCCCTTATTAGGCTGAGACACTTTAACCAAATTATCTGCTTCCCTGACTATTCCTGGACTACAGCTGCATCTCATTGCTGCCCTTCTCCTCAACCCAAAGCCTCCTTTGCGTCTTCCTCTCGTATCCCCCCACCTTAACTCACAAGTATGGGACATCTCTACTCCTTCCCTGGCAACCGATCACATGCTCATTACCATCCCATTAAAACCTAATCACCCTTACCCCGCTCAACGCCAATATCCCATCCCACAGCACGCTTTAAAAGGATTAAAGCCTGTTATCACTCACCTGCTACAGCATGGGCTTCTAAAACCTATAAACTCTCCTTACAATTCCCCCATTTTACCTGTCCAAAAACCGGACAAGTCTTACAGACGAGTTCAGGATCTGCGCCTTATCAACCCAATTGTTTTGCCTATCCATCCTGTGGTGCCCAACCCGTACACTCTTTTGTCCTCAATACCTTCCTCCACAACTCACTATTCCGTTCTCGACCTTAAAGATGCTTTTTTCACTATTCCCCTGCACCCCTCATCCCAGCCTCTCTTTGCTTTCACTTAGACTGACCCTGACACCCATTAGGCTCAGCAAATTACCTGGGCTGTACTGCCGCAAGGCTTCACTGACAGCCCCCATTACTTCAGTCAAGCCCAAATTTCATCCTCATCTGTTGCCTATCTTGGCATAATTCTCATAAAAACACACGTGCTCTCCCTGCTGATTGTGTCCGATTAATCTCCCAAACCTCAATCTCTTACAAAACAACAACTCCTTTCCTTCCTAGGCATGGTTAATGCAGTCAGAATTCTTACACAAAAGCCAGGACTGCACCCTGTAGCCTTTCTGTCCAAACAACTTGACCTTACTATTTTAGCCTAGCCCTCATGTTTGCATGCAGCGGCTGCCACTGCTTTAATACTTTTAGAGGCCCTAAAAATCACAAACTATGCTCAACTCACGCTCTACATTTCTTCCAAAATCTATTTTCTTCCTCACACCTGATGCATATACTTTCTGCTCCCTGGCTCCTTCAGCTGTACTCACTCTTTGTTAAGTCCCATAATTACCATTGTTCCTGGCCCAGACTTCAATCTGGCCTCCCACATTATTGCTGATACCACACCTGACCCCCATGACTGTATCTCTCTGATTTACCTGACATTCACCCCATTTCCCCATATTTCCTTCTTTCCTGCTCCTCACCCTGATCACGCTTGATTTATTGATGGCAGTTCCACCAGGCCTAATCGCCACACACCAGCAAAGGCAGGCTATGCTATAGTACAAGCCACTAGCCTGCCTCTTAGAACCTCTCATTTTCTTTCCATTGTGGAAATCTATCCTCAAGGAAATAACTTCTCAGTGTTCCATCTGCTATTCTACTACTCCTCAGGGATTATTCAGGCCCTCTCCCTTCCCTGCACATCAAGCTCAAGGATTTGCCCCCACCCAGGACTGGCAAATTAGCTATACTCAACATGCCCCGAGTCAGATAACTAAAATACCTCTTAGTCTAGGTAGACACTTTCACTGGATAGATACAGGCCTTTCCTACAGGGTCTGAGAAGGCCACCGCAGTCATTTCTTCCCTTCTGTCAGACACAGTTCCTCAGTTTAGCCTTCCCACCTCTATACAGTTTGATAACAGACCAGCCTTTATTAGTCAAATCGGCCAAGCAGTTTTTCAGGCTCTTAGTATTCAGTGAAACCTTTATATCCCTTACGGTCCTCCATCTTCAGGAAAAGTAGAACGGACTAAACATCTTTTAAAAACACACCTCACCAAGCTCAGCCACCAACTTAAAAAGGACTGGACGATACTTTTACCACTTTCACTTCTCAGAATTCAGGCCTGTCCTTGGAATGCTACAAGGTATAGCCCATTTGAGCTCCTTTTTATTAGGCCCCAGTCTCATTCCAGACACCAGACCAACTTGGACTGTGCCCAAAAAAACTTGTCATCCCTACTATCTTCTGTCTAGTCATACTCCTATTCACCATTCTCAACTACTCATACATGCCCTGCTCTCGTTTACACTGCCAGTTTACACTGTTTCTCCAAGCCAGCACAGCTGATATCTCCTCCTGCTATCCCCAAACCGCCACTCTTAACTCTTAAAGTAAATAAATAATCTTTACTGGCAAGGCTATGCTGAACCTCCTTAGGCACTCTCTAATTAGATATCCTAGGTCCTCCCAATTCTTAGTCCTTTAATACCTGTTTTTCTCCTTCTCTTATTCCGTTTAGTTTTTCAATTCATACAAAACTGTATCCAGGCCATCACCAATAATTCTAAATGACAAATGTTTCTTCTAACAACCCCACAATATCACCCCTTACCACAGAATCTTCCTTCAGCTTAATCTCTCCCACTCCAGGTTCCCACGCCACCCCTAATCCTGCTCGAAGCAGCCCTGAGAAACATTGCCCATTATCTCTCCATACCTCCCCCCAAAAATTTTCACCATCCCAACACTTTACCACTATTTCATTTTATTTTTCTTATTAATATAAGAAGACAGGAATGTCAGGCCTCTGAGCCCAAGCTAAGCCATCATATCCCCTGTGACCTGCACGTACACATCCAGATGGCCAGTTCCTGCCTTAACTGATAACAGTCCACCACAAAAGAAGTGAAAATGGCCTGTTCCTGCCTTAACTGATGACATTGTCTTGTGAAATTCCTTCTCCTGGCTCATACTGGCTCAAAAGCTCCCCCACTGAGTACCTTGTGACCCCCATTCTGCCCGCCAGAAAACAACCCCCCTTTGACTGTAATTGTCCTTTACCTACCCAAATCCTATAAAACGGTCCCACCCCTATCTCCCTTTGCTGACTCTCTTTTCGGACTCAGCCCACCTGCACCCAGGTGAAATAAACAGCTTTATTGCTCATACAAAGCCTGTTTGGTGGTCTCTTCACATGGATGCGCATGAAAATATGTAGTTTGTGAGTAACTATACAGCCCAATTGGAGACATTTAACTGGATACCTCACACCTTCAAGGATAAAAACATGAAGGGTATTTATAGGTTCTTTGAAAAAAGTTCTCTACATTCAAGTACCTGAAAAGATTGTAGGTAAGAGCTGTCACCTTTTTACCCCACTTTGACTATTAAAATCTTTGAAGATGAAAGATCTTTTTGAAACAAAACACATTTTTTCATAAAATGCTTATGCACAATACTTGTTTATTCTTAAACAAGAATATTGTTTATTCTTAAAACCTCTGAGTAATTCTTTATAACACACCTTGGAAAGAAATATTAATAAAAGATTTTGCTTTTAACTTTTTATTGACACCACGGGATTTTTAATGCACCAGATTAATGCTCAATGGTTTCCTTAAATTATACTACAGAACAAGTGTAAAATATGTTGCATAATTTTTTCTTATTTTTTTTAAATATTGCACATTGTAAAAAGGTACTTTATTCCGCTTTCTTCTCTGAGGTCGTTAATTGGTTTAAGTATTCATCCACATTATATGGAGAAGAAAATATCTGTTCCTTCTGATGCTAAATTTATATAATAGTATCACTTGGACATTAGAATAATCCAGATCAGTCTGTTAAGCTTAATAATACCCAAAAGGACTAGTAGATAAATTCCTAACGTGCAATATTTCTAAAGAGTTTTCAGGAATATCAGGAAACTGAGTTTCCTTCCTCTACTTATCCTACATCCCCACAGGAGAGCCAATTAGCTAACCAGTGACCAGGAAAATTTCCAATATTTCTCTAAGTGAGTCTAGTCCTGACTGCAGTTATGAGTGGTGATGACATGCTAAGTAAAGGTCTCGTTTTTCTGGGAATACCTATGAAGTTGCTTACAGCATGTTTATGTCTCTTTGATTGGGCTTTGTTTTTGTGGGAGGCTGGCATTATTTTTATGCAAACCAAATTAAGCCTCCACCCCACATACGATAATCCCCCCCAAAGAAAACATGCCAGAATTGCCATATCCCAGAAGTTACCTAATGAAAGCAATTAGTCAGCATTCCTGCATCTGAATACAACTTACAATGTTGTATTTCTTTGGAGGCTGTGTTGTATTTCTTTGGAGGCTTTGTTGTGGTTTTGACCTAGGCTACACATTATTCTTTCTTATTTAAACTGACCTTCTCGAGATGACATCATATGATGATGTATTACATTACACAGAAATATTTCTATTGACCATAGCTTGATGAAAAAGAAACATATTGATTTTTTTTCTGGTTTAAATACCATCTGTTGAATAAGCTAGATATTGGTATATCTCTCTTTTGCATGGCACTGGGCCACATCAAACCAAATTTCACCTTTTTATATAGCAGATGAGAAAAATAAATCACATTTTAGATGGATCCAAGAAACAACTGGCCAAGACAGTATTTTTCGTGTCTGGCATCTATTTGTTTGTTTGGTTCATTGGTTTTGGTTTTGGTAATTTTTTGTCAATAGTTTTAAACTACAAAAGCAGTCAAGCTTTTTTGCTTACCAAATCATTGTTCTTAAATTCATTCCTAGTTTTGTTTTATTGCTTCCCTCATTGCATATTATGAGTTAACATTTTTTATTATATCTAAAATTATTCATAAATATCTTTCTTATAAATAATTTTAATGGGGTAAATAGAAGTGATTCTAAATTCTAAAGTGAAGTTTTAGTGTGGCACATAAATTGATTATTGGCTACTGCTCAATGTGATTATTTTAATAACAATTTCAACAGGCATATGAGAATGTTACTGTTTATAAATGCAGAGCAAGATAAAATAAACACAGTTCTTAGTTTCCCAGTACAATTTAACAGAGTTCCAAAAATAAGGGAAAAGAAGATTGGATAGTAATCAGGCATTAGAAATGTTAGAACAACACAAAGAGAAGAACATTAACTATTAGCCACTTCAAATTCTTGTTTTGAAATCAGTTGGATATTGAAGTAGAAACAGAAAGACTGGAAGATAAGCAAGTGATGGTGGTACAAGAAGAAAGGGAGGAAAGAAGAAAAGACAGGAGAAGGGAAAGAAGGAAAGGAGAAAAAGAAATAATTTTTCATCTTACTGAAAAGTTACTTGTGTTTATATGCAATGCCTCTACTTAGTCAAGATTTATCACCATAAACCTAGCCCAGATTAGAACATTCATTATCATTCTCAATAGTGCTCTTTTCATACAGCCTATTGCTGCCTGCAAGTCCTAACACTTAGGTCATTGAAAATCATGTGTAACTGCTCTTCTTCCACGTTTTCTGACTTAGTTTATATGATCATAATCTATCTCTTCAGACTCCTCCGTGATTGTCTCTTTCCTATGCTCTTCCATTCTAAAGCAAACTCCAGACTGTCAACATAGCTCTCTCAAAAATATGCCATCAATCATGGTATTTCCTGGCCCAAAAGGTTCAGACAACTTATCATCACCCTGACCACTTTTTCCATCTTAATTCCTGTAATTTTCTCTGTTCCATGGTTTAATCTAAAAAAAATTCAACCTTACAACATTTTCTGCACCACCTGATTAATATCTTGTCCATATTCTCTTCACTGGACAATTTCCTGGTTATCTTTAAGACATAGTTCCATTGTCAAGCCTTTGCTTGAAAATCTTCTTCAACTTACCGACAAAATCAAATTCTCCTTATTCTGTACCTCAGTAAGGAATCACTTTGGTTATTCCACTAAAAGTGTTTGTACCACCATTTCTAGAATGCAACTGGATTGTCAAATGATTTGAACTTCAAGGGGGTGTAAACATAAAACAATTTTTCTCTAATAATTGGCTTCCAATCATGGTATGTCACATCTTTTTTTTCTTGTCTCTTAATAACATGTCAGACATATTCCGTATTTTTTCTGGTCGCTTTTGGTAATTAAAAAACTATATTTGGCCACTTTTGGTAATTAAAAAATTTATATTTAGTCCAGTCTAAATCTGAAAACTCATATGTAGTTTAGCAGTCATCTGCACCACAGTGACATAGTAGAAATCTAGTGCCAACCACATTTTGGCCCAAGGGAACTCAAATGAGACTGAGCGTGATCTGCTCTTTCACTTTTATCCTTTTCTTTTTCAGGTTTTAGCTATTTTATGATTTAGATCTAGCCAGAGGAATGACAGGCAAATGCCCAACATCTATTTACTGAATAGGAATACAACTGTAATCAGCTGTTGGTCCCCGCTGTTTCTCAGCTATCACTTACTTGCTGATGATATTCTTCTCTAGGCATGACCTGTGGGGTCTTCCCCATAGCACATCTCCCTGGCAGGTGAGATTGTCCCTGACTTGATCTCTTTTGCCTTTCCCTCTGACTCTGTATTGAGTCTCTTGAGTGGGGCACTTGCAGCCTCACCTAAGATTTTCCACGGGTGGCATGCCAAATGATAGGGCAGAGTGGAAAAGACTGGCAAATCCTCTTCTGACCTGTCTCTCTTTCCCACTCCCTTACTTTCCATTTCTTTTTTTCAGTGTTTATATGGATTCAGCGTATTTTACCGGGCCTGGTGCATGTTCAAATAGGGCTTAAAATGCCAATCTTACCTCCAAGTATGAAAATATCATTCTTACTAATTATTATCCAGAATATTATTTTCTGTTTGTTGATAGAAAGATAATTATTCTCCATTCTACAAACAGTTATCCCTAATTCCATTACAATAAATTGGGACTCTGATACTGTCTTCTAATCTTTATAATTACCCTTACTTTTCTCGTTTCAATAGATGGGGGAAGGAGAATCAAGAAGTGGGAAAAGGTGAATAAGTAGTTTGAGAAGCAGAATTAATTCTTAGGAAATCTCTTTCCCTCTTTAAAAAGTAGAGTACTTTTTGCTTTCTGCTTTTCCAAATTTGAATATTATTTTATATTTCTGGAGAAAGAAAAAGTTTTCCACTTGATAACCTCATTGTAGGTAATAAATATTTGTCCTATGAAGCAATGAATGAATAAATTAGTCAGTTAGTTGTTTTTTTTCTAAGTTTGAGTTATTAGAATTCATACTATCAGATGGAATTTATTAGAGAATTAGGTAACTCTCAGATATTCTGAATGGCCAGGGAAATAAGTTTGGAGGCTATATAACCAGGAATAACACAATCACTAAATAGATGCTACTACTTTCCTGAAATTGTTCTAAAAGATACCCTACTGTTGAACTGCAGTCTTAATCACAAAACAGATTTTTGATTCATCATCTCCCAAACATACCCATCTTCCCATACTCAAAAGCAAAGCAACTCTAGCAAAAATCATGTATCTTACCTAATAGACTTTAACTGTCATCATTCAAATGAAATATGCTCACTCCTCAACAAAAAAGGTCCATATTCTCATCAGATGCCACATGCATTGTTAGGTGATTTTTTTTCTGTCCATAATTCAGTCACTATCTTGGCAAGGTGTCCTCTAATTTATGTACTAAATTACATTTAATTATCCACTACATTATATTAATTAATAAGGAAATGAATTTGAAAAAAATGTGAATGCATCTGATTATACACATAACTCAGTAAAGAAAACACTATGGGTAGTTCTATGGTTTCGTTCTGCATCCCCACCAAAATCTCAAGTCTAATTGCAGTTCCCAGTGTTGGGAGAGGGACTCGGTGGGAAGGGATTAGATCATGGGGGAGGATTTCCCCCTTGCTGTTCTCATTATAGTGAGTGAGTTCTCACGAGATCTGGTTACTTAAAAGTGTAAAGCAATTTCCCCTTAGCTCTCTTTCTATTCTGCTGCCATGTGAAGACCTGTTTGCTTCTCCTTTATCTTCTGCCATGATTGTAAGTTTGCTGAAGCCTCTCAACCATGCTTCCTGTACAGCCTGTGGAACTGTGAGTCAGTTAATCCTCTTTGCTTCATAAATTACCCAGTCTCAGGTAGTTCTTTATAGCAGTGTGAGAACGAATTAATACAAGTAGCTGCTATTGCTTTTATTTCTGGAATTCTTCACAAGACTGTGGTTCGTATTTATACCTTCTTTTCACTACACCTAAATCCATTTCATATTCCATTTTCTCTCAGGAAGCATCTTGACTAGCTATAGTTCTTTAACTGAAGAGAAAATTTAAAAAACTTTATGCTCAAGATACCTGTGCAGTCCTGTCTGCATGAGATAGAGATAGTATTTAATTCATAGTTAGCATCAATTGTGTTGCAAGCATGATTCTCCCTCCTCTCATTGTATTGCATCATGTGCACATCACTTGCTAACTGAGTCAAGATGTTTGCCTGGTGGTATGACCATCCAGTGACAGGAAAAGCAGGAAAAAAAAATGGCTGGTTGATTGCCTCAACTTTTTGTTCAAGGGCAGCAACACATCCATTGTTGGAGGTATTGATTTCTTGTCTTATAAGATTTCTAAACCAGTACTGTATAAAGTTACAAGAATAGGAAGCAAAAAAGTAGCTGTCTCTCTTTCACCCTTTGGTTCCCAGATCCGTGCCTTCCGGCTATGGGGAAATGTCACTATATATCATTTGCTGGTTAAGAACCTGTTCTGCATTCTGTAGGGAAACACCAAAACTCCTTAATGCATTTTTCCCATCTGGTTCATTATTTCATCTTAAATAAGGATTTTATTTTTATAAGGTAAGGGGCTATTTGGTAATAGAATACACGAATTTTTAAAAAGTTTAAAAAATAAATTCCATGAGCACTAAAAAATGTCCTTACTTCTTCTGTGGCAAAACAAATTCATTGGTCAGAAACTATATTTTGTTTTGCTCATTTGGTTTTTTTTAACAGAAAATAAGAAAATATATTTATGAATAAAGTTTCTGCAGAAATAAGTTAGGGGCTCTGCATGGTGGCTCATTCCTGTAATCCCAACATTTTGGGAGACCAAGGAGGGAGGATTGCTTGAGCTCAGGAGTTGGAGACAATCCTAGGCCACATAGCAAGACCTCATATCTAAAAAAAAAATAAATAAATAAAAGACAAAATAAATGTTAGGAAGAAAGGAAAAATTCATATCCAGAATAAGAGTCAATTATAATGAGGACAAGACATTGCCCTTTCAAAATTGAAGTCTCCAACATAACTGACCTTCTCCAAAGTGGAAGATTATTCCCTCCAAATTATGGAGCTATAGCAAATGTTCGATGTACATCCCACACTTGGCAGGTTGGGTACTCAAGAATACCAACATCAGCCAGGCACGGTGGCTCACGCCTGTAATTCCAGCACTTTGGGAGGCCAACGCAGGCAGATCATGAGATTGAGAGATAGAGACCATCCTGGCCAACATGGTGAAACTCTGTCTCTACTAAAAATACAAAAATTAGCTGGGTGTGGTGGCGGGCACCTGTAGTCCCAGCTACTTGGGAGGCTGAGGCAGGAGAATCACTTGAACCCAGGAGGTGGAGGTTGCAGTGAGCCAAGATCACGTCACTGTACTCCAGCCTGGTGACAGAGCAAGACTCTGTCTAAAAAAAAAACAAACAAACAAAAATACCAACATGAAGAACACCCTTGAGGAGGGTTGTCTCATGCTCATAAGCCTATCTGTAGACTTTCATTGTGGAACATTGTTCATGATTACATAAAATACGAGCTGGGATGAGTGCAAAAAGAGACTGCCTGACAGAAACAAAAGTGAATCTTTTAGCTGATTACTGAGAGATTCCTCTGTAGACAGAACCATCTGCTGATCATTTACATGGGGCACAGATATTTCAAATGTGAGACCAATTTACATAATTTTCCCTCAAACCTTACTATTAATCTCCCAAACTTGTCCTTTCAAATCCCTGATCATCTGGCCAAAAACTGTAGCTCATAAATTTAAATAAAGCCACACCATGCTCATCATTCCTTCTAATCAAAGAGAAAAAATATCTATACTCCTCAAAGTTTTGCCTACTGACAGGATTTCTTTACTGAACTGTCATCCAAGGTCAATTGTAAATTATATTTCTAGAGTATTCTACTCCTGATTGGTGCCAAAACATCTTACAGAGGTATTCACACCTAGATTTCAAGTTTATCATCCTCAGTCATCAGGCACATAGAACTCCCTGAAGCTCCAAGAATTGGTTGAGGAAGAGGTAGCAATGCAGCAGGAGCAAGCACATGGAGAAAGTGATCACCTATTCATTTCTCTTTCTCATACCTTCAACATCTTCTTGAGTTTATTCTCGTCTATACCACTTCCTGGCTTGCCAAAAATTATGTGTTTTGTGGACTAAATAACACAAACCATGATGGGAAGCTCAGGTCACATGATTACTTGGCATCTCATGAATATCCACAGAATATCTAACAGAGGCAAGTACTATTTTTCAAACTAGTATAGTATTTTTAAAGGATATAGCTTTACTTAAAACCTAAAAGCTGGTAGTATGATTCTTTTCTTCAGGCTTGTCACAGGCTCCTTTCAGTATCCCAGTGGGTCACAAATATGTCCAACATCGCTAAATCTGTTTGCTCATATAGACTAAGTGGAAGAACTGCTTTCCTCCAGCCCGAGGAAGCTAGAAAGTCTTCTTTTGTGTTTGGTCCCAATTAAAAACTGGTAGCCTAATTATCCAATAGATAGGTTGAGATTACAGATATACCAAATGAGACTACAGATATACCAAATATCTACTGCTTCCAAAATTAAAATTAAAAATTTTTTTAAGGCTGGACATAGCTAAAAACAATGTGATTTTTTACATTGAAAACAAGATCCCAATATACTTCAAACTATTGGGTCTTCGGAAAAATTGATATCCTTTTGGGATTCTAAATTTCCTTAGAATTACATCTTACCCTCCTGCATGCATGTCTCTTATCAAAGCATCTAGGTACCTGTTATTTCTTGATCCCTATATTCTATTCGCATACCATCAGTGAAAAGGACTGGTGTGATGTTTTGGGTGATGTTGAAATTATAAGATTCTCTGCAGATATAATTATGGTCCAGAGGTAGAGAAATAACATATTTCTAAAGTTAGACACTGAAGGTATAGTATTTGCCTGACCAGATGAAATAAATTCCTTCTAGTGTTCTCAACTTATCAAAATAGAAAGTTGGCAAAAAACAATAACTGTATATAAAGTGTCATGGTGACATACAGTACTTACTTGTTTTATTAAAGAATCATATACCCCATAAGATATTAAAAGCATCAGTTTAAACCATTTTGTCTTCTATATAGGCAATCCGGTCACTTAAATTGGGAGGAGTAGATGAAAACTCCTGTATCTTTTAAGTCAGTCCTCAATTTTGTTACTTTATGCTCATTAGCTCTTCCTTACAAGGAAAAAAATAGCTTTTTCAGTACCCAGAAGATTAGCAGTAACTCTGTGCCTATTTTCGAATGATCTAAAAACAATCTGATTATGTCCCTTTCCCACTGCACAATTACTTTGGTGAATGGTTATAGGTTTTTTGAGCAAGGCTAAATAGAAATCTTCTTTTATGTACTTAGGCTGTTTCAAACATCTTCTTCTAACAGATCTGGCTTTGCATTCCTGCAAGCTGTGCTGTATCTCTAAACTTATTTGGGTTTAGTAATTGAGTGGGTAATAAAATTGGCCATTTTGCAGCTCAATTTAGGCCTCAGTTTAGTAGACTATTTTGTCTTTTTAAAAATTTTTTTGAGTGAGAGAAGTATTAATAGCAATTAGGAAGGACTTAGGAACCTGGCTATCTATTTTGGTATCAAAGCCTTTATGACATATTGGAGGTCAACAAAGATCTAGGTGGACCAAAATATTCTGCTTACCATTCTTTCTTTGTTGCCCATCATTATAACCATGCCATTTTATCTGGCAGTGGAATACTGATATTTAGCCTCTTCAAACATGAAATAAAAAGCCCACTTCAATGGCAACCTCTCCCACTTTTATTTCAGGCTACAGGGAACAACTGTCACACTGCTTTTCAAAGATTCTAGTGCTATCCCAAGTGCCATAGAAAATGTATCCTTTGGGTTGTTCTGAGGACTGTATTTGAGGGTAGATGGGGTGTACGTACTAAATGCTCTTCAATATTCCTATCTCTCAAAGTCATTGCATTCCTTCCTCTGCATTTTTCTACAAGGATATTTTTGTTATGTAAACTTCATTGAGCACAAACCTCATCTGAGAAGTAGAGGCCGGGCATGGTGGCTCACGCCTATAATCCCTCGGAGGCCAAGGTGGGTGGATCACTAGGTCAGGAGATCAAGACCATCCTGGCTAACACAGTGAAACCCTGTCTCTACTAAAAACATACAAAAAAACAAGAAGTATCAGTCAACTAATAAAGCCAACAGAACCACTGCTGCTCTTTCTGGCACACAAAAGTCCAGAATTTTTTAGTTCCCTATACAAATAAGTTTGTCAATAATTGTTTCTCCCTCTTCTGCCTCAAAACCCATTCAAACTCATATTTAACAGGTTTTTGCACAATCCTTCCCAATCAATTCTCTAACTTTTGCAAGGCTGTGAATTCAATTAGCCAATCATTATAATACAGCAATACTAAAAACTAAATTCTGCATCTTATTTTAGGTGATGTCAGTGTTGCCCTTTGGGGACATATTTCTTCTTCTTTCTTCTCTCTTTCCTCTTTTTTTTTTTTTTTTTTCAATCATGGGATATTATCTGGTGGCAGTTATTCGAGCCAAACATTTAAAATCTTAATTATGTTATTTTTTTCCCCATAAGATTGCTATGGAAGTCAGAAATAGC
This sequence comes from Pongo pygmaeus, assembly GCF_028885625.2. Taxonomy (NCBI): domain Eukaryota; kingdom Metazoa; phylum Chordata; class Mammalia; order Primates; family Hominidae; genus Pongo; species Pongo pygmaeus. The sequence continues at coordinate 140,625,725 of NC_072378.2, read as the reverse complement.
CAACTGATCTCATAAGTTCATATGTGTTCTGACTTTCAAAATGAATAACTACCATATCCATTCAGTCTGCAAAAGCCTTGGCTTTATGAAAAAATTCATCTGAATTGACAAGAGGCATAATTTAAGCAGACCTCTGTCCCTCATGGACTATCAGTATCTCGTTCTCTAATGCTAACCAGATCCTCACTGTTCCAAGCTCCATCTAGGTCAGAAAATCAATTCTAGGTTCCATATAATTGACATTATATCACTTGAAGGCACTTCTATTTTGGCCAGCGTTCTTAATTGCAGACAACAGTATCCTTTCTATAATTTGTTTAAACTAGCAAGATGTTATTAAGAGCTAAAAAAAAAAAAAAAAAAAAAAAAAAGTCTTGGAAGCATTGGTATATCAGCTTGGTTTTTACACAAGAATATTGAAAAAGCCCCACTAGTCCTGTAATATGTTGTTTGGCAACTACACTACTAAGCCCTGGATGGTAGAAATGCTAACAAAGCTTCCCAAAATATAATCTTCCCAGTCGTGATGGTTAATTTATATGTCAACTTGGCTAGGCTGTGGTGCCCAGCTGTTTCATCAAACACTAGTTTAAATGTTGCCCTGAAGGTATTTTTTACAACATAGTTAACATTTATAATCAGTTGACTTTAAGTAAAGCAGATTACCCTTCATAATGTGGGAGATTATGCTCCTTACCCTCATAAGGCCCCATTCAATCAGTTGAGGGCCTTATAAGTGAAGAGAAATTTCTCAAAAAAAGAGAAAAATTCTGCCTCAAGTCTGCAATATAAAAATTCTGCTTGAGTTTCCAACCTGCTAACATGCTTTATAGATTTTGGAGTCAATACTACAACTCTTACCTGAATTTCCAGCCTGCAGCCCTTCCTTACAGATTTCACACTTGCCAGCTGTCATAATTGTGTGAGCCAATTATTTAATAGTATTAAATGTGTGTACATGCATTTATATGTATGTATATATACACACATATCTATGCATATATTTATACAGCTGTCCTTTGGTATCTGCAGGAAGAATACCAACATTTGTGCATACTCAACTCCTGCAAGTCCTGCGGTGTGCCCTGTGGAACTCAAGGACACGAAAAGTCAGCATTCCATGTATGGAGGTTTTGTATCCCACTAATCCCGTATTTTCCATTTGCTTTGAGTTGTGGATGTGGAACCTGCTGATAAAGACGGCTGACTGCATTTATTGAAAAAAAATCCACATATAAGCAGACGTGTGTGTTTCAAACCCATGTTGTCAAGGGTCAGTCAACTGTACATATATACAACACCATATTGTTTTGTTTCTCTGGAAAACTAGCACACTAGGTGTAGCTGCCATCTCACATTGTTTATCTTTGGCTTCCAAGTCTTATGTGGGTTTGTCTGCTGAAAATATCCTGGAGTACATGCAGAAATCTAGCTGCAAAGGAATCCAGAAAACACGCTCATTAGTTGTCTAGCCCCTGTGGAAGAGAAAAGCATGTAGAAAGGGATTGGAAACAGTACTTAGTGAGTCAATCTAAAGAATCTGCCACAAAGATTTGCTTATTAGCTTTCCCTAGTCATCAGTGCTGAATCATTAGTTGTAACCTCATACCAGCCATCAAATCTGGCCATATTTTTTTTAACAAATAAATGATAAGATATATTTGCCCCTGATTTACCAGCTACAAAGGACTTAAACTATATATTCAGTTTTTGTTTCCTTGATGTTATTAAATATATCTGCAAGAAAAAGAAAACTAGTATAAAAATTAGAACTCCATTTTGAGGACACAGACGCCATGTGGCTGAACAATTTAACAAAAGTCATTTAGCAATTTAACTCGAGAAAGTAACAGAGTCTGGTCTAGAATGCAGGCTTTGCAAGTTCTCGATTAGTGCCCTTTGCATGCTACCATGCACAAGTAAACATTATAATCTACAAGGAAATATTTACCTGACTAAAGTTGGACGTGTCCATGTATAAATAAACCAAGGCGATAGGAAGAAATGTGGATTTGAAACAGAGGAAATTGCAAATAGACAAAAGCTCTGGGGCCAAATCTCAAACTTCATTGTTTTACAGAGGGATGAAATCCATGGAGCATATTCTTTTCCTTGAATGTTTAATTTGTTATCCTTTTATATGTAGAAATTAGAAAACAGTCCAAAATTCTAACAGCAGTCTGTGCTCTTTCACTGAATTCAAATAGTCCACTTTTATTGAACATTTTACTAAGCTCAGATAAATCAGAGAGATTATCCCAAAGCATTCAGCTCATTGTAAAAAACACCAGAGAGACCTTTAAAAGGATTGTAAAGACTCTCAATCAAACTAGTTCTCACAGAAAATGTGTAAAAGGACATGGGACACAGTTAAAAAGCTGAAAGCAGGATCCATTTTCACAGCTACCATTTAAATCCAGGCCTTTGTTACCTCCATCCAGAATTTGTTAACAGCCCTCTAAATTGCCTCTCTTTTCTAGTCTTTCCTCTTCAATTCTACCTGAAGACACTGTTTCCAGATTAGTCTTGAATAAATCATCATGCCAACCTACTCCTTAGGCAAAGTGAAGAAGAACTAAAAGCCAAGAAATTTTGGCTTGAGTTCGGGTCCTGCCACCTAAAATCTGATCTTGGACAAAATATATCTTTTCTGAGTATATTTTTCTGAGTTTCTCATAATATCTCTCTCTCTCTCTCCCTCTCTCTCTCTCTCTCCCCACCCCTCAACCCCAAACCCCCAGCCCCTGCCAATAACAATCACTTCCATAATACATGGTTCTTATGACAATCACATGTAGTGAATAATTTGAGAATATATTAAACACTTTGAATTACAAAATAGAAAGTAGTAAAATACTTGGGGCCATCAACTCAACAGTCCAAACTTAAAATCAGTAGTCAGCCTGTCTAATTTTAATTGTGACCATATATAGATTCTGATATACAGTTTTCATTTTTTAATATACAACCCATGAAAATAAAATTAATTTTGTGAACTTTTACATAAAATGTTATTTGTTAGTTCAAGGTCACATTCCTTAGACTGTTTATCCATGACACTCACCATGCTTTAACAGTTTTATCTGTAGAACGCTTCAGCCATTATTTCAGTATTCTTATTTTTCTTGGTTTTTTCTTCTCCTCCCAAATATACACATGTGCCTATGCACACACACATATACACTCATGTTCAAAGCCACTGTGCGAATCATAGAACATTTTATGTACATAATGAAACAATCAAATAATTTCAAGGGCAATGGTAAGAACTACTTTCAAATATTTTATTTAAAATAGAACTTGTGGCTCTTATATAACTTAATGATATTTAAGCAATCCTGCGAATTTTGAAAGGTAAAAATGATCGCACTCTCTTAACATGCTACAAATCACAGTAGTATTCTCCAATGAAATAAGGATGCTTCAAATGCCATGTTACCAATGGGTTTCCTCTCTTTTTACTCTTTCTTGAAGAACTCAAGCCACACTGATATATCTACAATCAGAAAGCTCTTGAAATGCACATGTTAGATGATTGGCTATTGTGTGAATCAAGGACATCTACATACTTACTTATTCTCCATCCCACTAAACATAGGACAAACCTGTTAAGTAAAATATGAAGCCAAAATTAGCATCCCCTGGCCAGGCATGGTGGCTCACGCCTGTAATTCCAGCACTTTGGGAGGCCGAGGAAGGTGGATCACTTGAGGTCAGGAGTTCAAGATCAGCCTGGCCAACATGGTGAAACCCTATCTCTACTAAAAAATACAACAATTAGCCAGCTGCAGTGGCTCACACCTGTAGTCCCAGCTATTCGGGAGGCTGAGGCAGGGGAATCACTTTAACTCAGGAGGCAGAGGTTGCAGTGAACCAAGATTGCACCACTGCACTCCAGCCTGAGAAACAGGGCAAGACTCTGTCTCAAAAAAATAAAAAATAGCATCCCTAGAGTTTTATCTCAAAATGATTTAGAATAGTTAAAGATAGTTTAATGTTAAGTGCTTTAGAACATTTCATGCTCTCTCAAATAAGATTGTATTTTAGAAGGTAAACCAATGTTGTTATGAAATACGCAATGCATAAAAAGTCTAAACAAGTGTGTGCATGAATTTACATATATTCAGTTATAGCTTATGATGTTAATATAATAAACACCTGAGCTATCAAAACACAAGTTAAAATACAGAACTTTATAGTTCCTTAGAAGCTGTCTGCATGTATGCCATTGTTCTCCTCCTGAAGATATAACCATGATCCAATATTTTGTATTAAACATACCTTTGCTGGAACTTATAATTATACAACTTAATTATGCATCTCGTAAAAAGATATTGCTTGTGCCAGTGGTTTTTAAAATTTGTATAAGTAGACTCATACTGTACTGAATTCATGCTGTATTATCCTGTGACTTACTTTTGAAAAAACTGAAATATATAATAAATCTGATAAACAGATGTATTCATATAGCTGAATATAGTTCTAATACAGTTTTCACTGCTGTATTGTACTTCCTTATATAAATATACTGCAATAACCTAATTTTCTATTGATACATATTAGAGGCATTTCAATTTTGATCTTTATGAAATTACTTCCAAGCATAGAATTACCGGGTCACAGAGTGTGTGTGCTTTCAGTTTTATAAGGAACTGTGGATTGTGTAGATTGCACCTTTGTATCATATCCTTGAAACCTTGTATATTCATTTCAGTCCAAGTTACCTGAGGTCTGACTGAAGCCCGTAGGCTAGAAAAAGACTTTGACACTTGCTAACTCTGTGCTTACCTGTTTCATTTTATTTGAGCCTATTGAATTCCTTTTATTTGGGCCATGTACTTTTTAAAGTATGTTTGATTGTCTAGGATGTTACATGTGTCACTTTGAATTTTGGTTTTATTTACTTTTTTGCTTAATTCTTCCTAATAACTATGTTGACAATAAATATGCAGTTATATTCTAGTCATCTTCCCTTGATGTACTTTGATCTTCTATATTTATTTTTCTCTTATAAATTATTTTGCTGTTTTCTACTCTTAGTTTTATTATTTACAAAATTAGCCCTTTTAAAAAAAATTTCATCTCTATCACTTTCTTTGTGATTATTTTAAGTGGCTTACGTTAACATGCTTTAGGAAGGTTGTAGATTTGCTATAAATCTGTCTTCATAGCAAGGAACAATGGTCATAGATTATGTCATAATAATTGGTGGTGGCAGGACAACCGTCATTAAAATCAATACAGTGTGTATCAGTCAGGGCTGGGCACCATGGCTCATGCTGTAATCCCAGCACTTTGAGAGGCTGAGGTGGGAAGATCACTTAAGGCCAAGAGTTTGAGACCAGCTTTTGCAACCATAGCGATACCTCATTCTACCAAAAAATAAAAAATAAATTAATAAGCTGGGCATAGTAGTGCATGCCTGTAGTCCTAGCTACTCAGGAAGGTGATGCAGGAAAATTCCTTGAGCCCAGGAGTTTGAGGGTGCAATTAGATGCAACTACACCACTGCACACCCACTAGGGCAACAGAAACAGACCCCATCTCTTTTTTTTTTTTTTTTTTTGAGATGGAATCTCGCTCTGTCACACAGGCTGGAGTTCAGTGGCGCCAACTCGGCTCACTGCAAGCTCCGCCTCCCGGGTTCACGCCACTCTTCTGCCTCACCCTCCCGAGTAGCTGGGACTACAGGCGCCCGCCACGGTGCCTGGCTAATTTTTTTGTATTTTTAGTAGAGACGGGGTTTCACCGTGTTAGCCAGGATGGTCTCGATCTCCTGATCTCGTGATCTGCCCGCCTCGGCCTCCCAAAGTGCTGGGATTACAGGCGTGAGCCACCACGCCCGGCCAACAGACCCGATCTCTTAAAGAGAAAGAAAAGAAATAAATAAAATGAACTATTAACTATAACAGGGCACTTGAATAATGAGGGATTATCTACTAAGGGGAAAAGAGAACTATAAAGAATAGAGGAATAGTAGATATAAGAATCAGCCATATTTCTAGGGCTGTGTTAGAGCATCCAAAGAAGAGTCCCCATCCCCATGACTGAGCTCCAAAACTTGCTGGAAAGAACATGGCTTGGCACCTAAATGGCCAAGAAGTCACCGTAGTATCACACTGGAAAGACTTGCTGGAAATTACCCTTTGGACCCTACCAAATCTTCCTTCTGTGGTGCCAGGAAGAGTTCTTCTTAAGGAATTGTCTTGCTGGAGGCATTCTGCTGCAAAACCACTCAAAGAAGTTGCAGGGGAAAGCTGTTTGCCATTGGGTGCTGCTGTCCACTGTGTACTGAATTCTACCAACAACCACCTTGGTTTAGAAGAGGGCCCTGAGCACTCAAGAATGGAACATTGCCCAGCCAACAGCAAGACTAGCCTTGTGGAACAAGAAAAAACAGCTAGGCTAAGCTGGACTCAAACTACTAATTTATTACACAACGGTAAGTTTTATGCAAAAGAAGTATACTGACCATCTATAGTAACATTATTCCTGAGACCTTTGCTAATTTTGGCCGTAGCTAGTGGATAAAGATCCATGTTTTGCCAAAGCAGACGGATGCTACTACAGTAACAAAATTGAAGATATGAGGGCTTCAAACACGCAATGACTTTTCCCCACCAGGCATTTGCTTCATTATGAATTTGGTTAAAAAAAAAAAAAACAGTAAAATAAAATCCTAAATGACAATCCTCTAAAATATTGATCTTAATTTTTTGGCAGTCTTTTGGTATTAAGAAACAAAAAAACCACTAGAGAGGAAACTACTAATCACCATATGCATGGAGAGTTATAATCTAGAAACTGGGAAAAATAGATATAGATTGACTATGGACATAGCTTAGCTTAATCCCTGATTTAGTTTAAGATGGTCAGCCCCCATTGTATCTACTTCACAAATGAAAATACAGACCCACTCCCTGTTACAATGTAATATGACAGGAAGAACTTAAAAATCTATATTTTTATGTCCAATGTCTGGAATATAATTTTTTAAATTCAACTTTTAAAATTTATCTCAAGGTTAGGCACAGTGGCTCAAGCCTGTAATCCCAGAACTTTGGGAGGCTGAGGTAGGTGGATCACTTGAGGTCAGGACTTTGAGAAGCCTGGCCAACATAGTAAAACTCTGTCTCTACTAAAATTACAAAAATTAGCCAGGCACTGTGGTGCACACTTGTTATCCCAGCTACTTGGGAGGCTGAGGTGGAAGGATCATTTGAACCTGGGATGTAGAGGTTGCAGTGAGCCAAGATCACACCACTGCACTCGAGCCTGGGTGACAGAGTGAGACTCTGTCTCAAAAAATAAAAATATAAATAAATTAATTAATTAAATTAAATTAATCTAAGAAATTACAGTGTAACAAAAAATAGAACAGATCTGTAGCTGATCCAGATTTCCCAGAAAAGGATACAACTATGACTAGTATGTTTAAGAAAATACAGAAAACTGGCTAAAACAGTAAAATTTCAGAGATTTTATAAGAAAATTTGACTCCGCAAAATATAATAAGATGGAAATTATAAAACTGGAACTATTAATATAATATGTGAAATTAGATGAATGCATGTTAATAACAGTAAATTTAAATATAAGCAAAAAGAGAATTAGTGAACTGGGAGACAGATCAAAAAGAATTGCTTATACAGATACACGCAGAGAGAAAAAAGAAAAACATAGGAAAGACTGTAAGAGACTAGTGGAATATATATGAACTAAAACTACTTATAATTGGAATTCTAAGAGATGTAACAAAGAATTGGGCAGAATAAATATTTGAAGAGATAATGAATTTTAAAAATACCAAAAGAGGATATTCAATCATAGAACTGAGAATCTCTACAAACACCAAGAAAGATAAATAATAATAAAATTAAATCAAATAATACACTGAAGTAGCATCATATTCAAAATTCTGAAAACCAAAGAAAAACAGTGTAAAAAGCAACCAGAGGAAAAATACATATTACCTTCAAAAGAGAAACAATATTATTGACAGCTGACATCTCTCTAAAAATATAGGAGCCAAAAGAAAGTGCTGGAAGCAAATAAATGTCCCCTCAGAATCTTATAAACGACAATGTCTCTGTAATACAAAGACAATTTTTTGTTTGTTTGTTTTTTTACTAGCAGACCTGCATTTTGAAAATGCTAAGGGGAATTATTTGGTCAGAAGGAAAATGATACCAGAAGAAAAGACGGCAATGCAGATGAAAGTAAGTTTATATAAAAATAAGTATGTTCTATAAATTTTTAAACATATGTATAACAAATATTCATAAAAATAACAACACAAAAAAGGTGATGAGCATAAATAGAATTGGTAAAACTGATTATTTATATTAGATTGTAATAAGTTAAATGTGTATGCTATAATATTTAGAGTAATATACTACTACAACTCAATAAGGACCAGACAGATAATCCAATAGACAATTTCACAAAACACTTGAATATGAACTTCACAAAAAAGGTAATGCAAGTAGCTAATAAACATTTGAAAACTGCTCAACATCACTAGTCACCTGGGAAATACAAAAAAAAGGGGGCACAAAAATTGCATGCTCCAATATCACTACAAACACACAAGAATGGCTAAAATGTAAAATACTGACAATACCAACAATTGATGAGAGGGTAAAGGAAAATGTGAATGAAACAACCACCTACTTTTACAACCACTTTGAAAATCTGTTTGATGGTATTTACTAAAGCTGGATATATTATCACGTTTTTTTAAAATTTTATTATTATTATACTTTAAGTTTTAGGGTACATGTGCACAATGTGCAGGTTAGTTACATATGTATACATGTACTATGCTGGTGTGCTGCACCCATTAACTCGTCATTTAGCATTAGGTATATCTCCTAATGCTATCCCTCCACCCTCCCCCTACACCACAACAGTCCCCAGAGTGTGATGTTCCCCTTCCTGTGTCCATGTGTTCTCATTGTTCAATTCCCACCTATGAGTGAGAATATGCGGTGTTTGGTTTTTTGTTCTTGCGATAGTTTACTGAGAATGATGATTTCCAATTCCATCCATGTCCCTACAAACGACATGAACTCATCATTTTTTATGGCTGCATAGTATTCCATGGTGTATATGTGCCACATTTTCTTAATCCAGTCTATCATTGTTGGACATTTGGCTTGGTTCCAAGTCCTTGCTATTATGAATAGTGCCGTAATAAACATACGTGTGCATGTGTCTTTATAGCAGCATGATTTATAGTCCTTTGAGTATATACCCAGTAATGCGATGGCTGGGTCAAATGGTATTTCTAGTTCTAGATCCCTGAGGAATCGCCACACTGACTTCCACAAGGGTTGAACTAGTTTACAGTTCCACCAACAGTGTAAAAGTGTTCCTATTTCTCCACATCCTCTCCAGCACCTGTTTCCTGACTTTTTAATGATCGCCATTCTAACTGGTGTGAGATGGTATCTCATTGTGGTTTTGATTTGCATTTCTCTGATGGCCAGTGATGGTGAGCATTTTTTGCTGTGTTTTTTGGCTGCATAAATGTCTTCTTTTGAGAAGTATCTGTTCATGTCCTTTGCCCACTTTTTGATGGGGTTGTTTGTTTTTTTCTTGTAAATTTGTTTGAGTTCATTGTAGATTCTGGATATTAGCCCTTTGTCAGATGAGTAGGTTGTGAAAATTTTCTCCCATTTTGTAGGTTGCCTGTTCACTCTGATGGCAGTTTCTTTTGCTGTGCAGAAGCTCTTTAGTTTAATTAGATCCCATTTGTCAATTTTGGCTTTTGTTGCCATGGCTTTTGGTGTTTTAGACATGAAGTCCTTGCCCATGCCTATGTCCTGAATGGTAATGCCTAGGTTTTCTTCTAGGGTTTTTATGGTTTTAGGTCTAACATGTAAGTCTTTAATCCATCTTGAATTAATTTTTGTATAAGGTGTAAGGAAGGGATCCAGTTTCAGCTTTCTACATATGGCTAGCCAGTTTTCCCAGCACCATTTATTAAATAGGGAATCCTTTCCCCATTGCTTGTTTTTCTCAGGTTTGTCAAAGATCAGATAGTTGTAGATATGCGGCATTATTTCTGAGGGCTCTGTTCTGTTCCATTGATCTATATCTCCGTTTTGGTACCAGTACCATGCTGTTTTGGTTACTGTAGCCTTGTAGTATAGTTTGAAGTCAGGTAGCGTGATGCCTCCAGCTTTGTTCTTTTGACTTAGGATTGACTTGACGATGTGGGCTCTTTTTTGGTTCCATATGAACTTTAAAGTAGTTTTTTCCAATTCTGTGAAGAAAGTCATTGGTAGCTTGATGGGGATGGTATTGAATCTATAAATTACCTTGGGCAGTATGGCCATATTCACGATATTGGTTCTTCCTACCCATGAGCATGGAATGTTCTTCCATTTCTTTGTATCCTCTTTTATTTCATTGAGCAGTGGTTTGTAGTTCTCCTTGAAGAGGTCCTTCACATCCCTTGTAAGTTGGATTCCTAGGTATTTTATTCTCTTTGAAGCAATTGTGAATGGGAGTTTACTCATGATTTGGCTCTCTGTTTGTCTGTTATTGGTGTATAAGAATGCTTGTGATTTTTGTACATTGATTTTGTATCCTGAGACTTTGCTGAAGTTGTTTATCAGGTTAAGGAGATTTTGGGCTGAGACAATGGGGTTTTCTAGATATACAATCATGTCATCTGCAAACAGGGACAATTTGACTTCCTCTTTTCCTAATTGAATACCCTTTATTTCCTTCTCCTGCCTAATTGCCCTGGCCAGAACTTCCAACACTATGTTGAATAGGAGTGGTGAGAGAGGGCCCCCCTGTCTTGTGCCAGTTTTCAAAGGGAATGCGTCCAGTTTTTGCCCATTCAGTATGATATTGGCTGTGGGTTTAAGGCTGGTTCAATATACGCAAATCAATAAATGTAATCCAGCATATAAACAGAACCAAAGACAAAAACCACATGATTATCTCAATAGATGCAGAAAAGGCCTTTGAAAAAATTCAACAACCCTTCATGCTAAAAACTCTCAATAAATTAGGTATTGATGGGACGTATCTCAAAATAATAAGAGCTATCTATTATCACCTTTTGACCCAGGAATTCTGAACCTAGATAAATGCCTAAGAGAAATCATTGCTTTTGTTCATCAAAAGACATGTATCAAATGTTCATATAAGAAAGACAATCAGTGCTACACGACTTCTGTTAAGTTTACTCATGTATAGCATTGGAAAACGTCTAGAAAGGTAGTCATACAAACTTTAAGATGCTTTTTACTGGGTCAACGTAAAAGTGATTTTAATGTATTAATTACACAGTTTTTACTATATTATTTAACTATTTGCAGTGAATAAACTTTTATAGTTTGAAAAAACAACAAGTCTAGGTTTCTATTTTGGTAATAGTCAATCTATATCCTTTTTTCCCAGTTTCTAGATTATAACTCTCCTTTATCTTTTATTTTTTCTTTTCTACTACATATTCTCCCCGTAAACCATGCCTTCATCTTTCAGCAGCTAAATTAATTACATAGCTACACTGGAAAATTATTTAGCTTCCTTTTCCCTCTTTAATAAAAACAATTTAAATTTCTAAAAATTTAACCCTTTTACTTAAGGAATCAAATCAGATTAAATAAAACTGATTGGCACCTAATCAATTATATTATATTTCCATTTTTAAAGATGCAAAACTCTGAGGTATAGAATATTTTAATTACAGCTGAGTTAGTGACAAAATTTGGTTAAAAGTGTTGCATATTCTCTTTCTTAGTGTAAACATAAGTGCTGCAAAGCATAGGATAAAAATAGTTCTCTTATAAATGGGAATGAACTAATGTAGAGCAAAACCTTTGGTCAGAATCCTTGCAAGTATTCCAAACCAAAGTAGAATTTCCTGTCTATAATCCTTTACTGATAGGTTTATATATAAGTTTATTAGGTTTATCAATCTTCCTTAACACACTTACATGCCATAAAACATCTGGTAGGAAAAAACAGAACACAGTATTTGGCTTAATGTTAGTGTAGTCAGGATATGTATTTCTTATTATATTAGTAACAGACACAATTCTACAATATAATAAGTAAAAATATTTCCTCTTAAAAGCAAAGAACTCCCTTCTTGGAAATAAATTACCCTTGCTAGGACCATCATGGGGCTCCTGAGAATACGTAATTCACTTCAAATGAATTAGCCGTCAACTACAGGGAAAGTGTTTCTACTAGCAGATTTTAAGCCACCACTTAACTTTCTGCCTCAGTTTCCTTATTTAGAAGGTGAGGTAACACAAATTTCTTATTTAAAAAGTGAGGCTAATACTAGTCTATTAACAGGAAGGTTGTGAATATATTGAAACAGATTTAAATGTATTTAAATGGTAAATCCTATACAAATACTGAACAATAAATGATCCAAAATTAAATTTATCCCTCGTGTGTTTTTATTCAGCCTAACTCCTCAGCATTGTCTGAAATATACCTATATACCAGATGAAAATGCTCCTAGTATTTCAACACTTCAGCAGCATCATTAGATGAGTATCTCTTGAGTTGAATATGAAATATTCTGGGATTGTTGGGTTTTTCCCCCTACTGTAAAAGGGCTATAACTCTTGGGGCCTCAGGGTTAGAATGAGCAATTAATGCCTTTTTCAACTATGCAGCACGTATAAAATTGAATGTTTCAGATTCATCTGAGTGCTTTGTTTATTCACTTTTGAGTGAGATATTTTCAACTGGAGTTTTAATATTTACTTGTTTTTTATACTCTTTATGATACAGATTTGCTTGCATACCTTTGACACAGTACTTAAAAAGTAAACACTTTATTGAACTATTTTTGGATGTTTTGTGTTTCCTTAGACACTATTTCTATAATTTGATTTTGAATTCTAGCTTGAGGTCAGAGATGCATGAAAGTGAAGCCCTGATTACTGACTAGTATGAATAGCATCAGTAGGAGAAAATGAGCACCTCCCTTCAGCCCTGTTCAGCCCCTCACTTCTAAACTCACATCCTCTCATTTCTTCTTTCCTTGGCTTTCCTTTGGAAGATGTATGGTCATGTCAGATCATATTTAAATGTGTGGAGGTTAATGATGTGTTCCCTCTGTTTCCCTTCTCACTTGGCACCGCTCGCATCTAAATAGATTTTCTTTCCTCCCTAAGACATTGTAAACAAAGCACAGTCCCTCAGAATGCCTTAGAGACTCTCATAGGACCATTACCGAGCTAGACAAATTACTTCAGCAGAAAAGGATCTTCATAAGTCTTTTCCCAGCTCTTCCCCTCTTTCCCCTTTTCTCTCACTGTCTCACTGTCTCTCTGTTTCTCTATCTTTATCTCTCTCCCTGCCTCTGTCTCTGTCTCTCTTTGTTTCTCCACCTCTGTCTCTCTCCCTTTCTTTCCTATATTGCAGAATAATAAAATCAGTTGGACACTGATGGATCTTCCAGTGCAGAAAGAGAATGGAGAAAGAAGAAACTACCGATTACTGGGTACTGGACACGTGACATTTAATCAAAAGGCTGAAGTTGATAGCAAGACACTCATTAAAGTGTGGCATATAGACCAAGAACAGGTTAAAAATGAGTTAATCCCAGCTCCACTATATGAAGCTCCCAGCTCCATTATAACTATATGACTTCAGACAAATTTACTTAAAATCTACAAGTGAGCGTCAGTTTTCTTATCGGTGAAATGGAGATAATAATCTCTGCCTTGAATAACAGGTTTTCTCTGACATTTTTTCTTCAATATAACCTTTCAGCATTAATAATCTTCAGACAAGGTGTGTTGTTTCTACTACATATTCCAATCTACTGAAATGCAATTTTTTTTATTATACTTTAAGTTCTGGGGTACATGTGCAGAATGTGCAGTTTTGTTACATAGGTATAAACGTGCCATGGTGGTTTGCTGCACCCATCAACCTGTCACCTACATTAGGTATTTCTCCTAATGTTATCCCTCCCCTAACCCCTCACCCACCAACAGGCCCCAGTGTGTGATGTTCCTCTCCTATGTCCATGTGCTCTCATTGTTCAACTCCCACTTATGAGTAAGAACATGCAGTGTTTGGTTTTCTGTTCTTGGAATAGTTTGCTGAGAATGATGGTTCCTGCAAAGGACATGAACTCATTCTTTTTTATGGCTGCATAGTATTCCATGGTGTATATGTGCCACATTTTCTTTATCCACTCTATTATTGATTGACATTTGGGTTGGTTCCAAGTCTTTGCTATTGTGAATAGTGCTGTAATAAACATACGTGTTCATGTGTCCTTATAGTAGCATGATTTATAATCCTTTGGGTATATACCCAGTAATGGGATTACTGGGTCAAATGGTATTTCTAGTTCTAGATCCTTGAGGAATTGCCACACTGTCTTCCACAATGGTTGAACTAATTTACACTCCCACCAACAGTGTAAAAGCATTCCTATTTCTCCATACCCTCTCTAGCATCTGTTGTTTCCTGACTTTTTAATGATTGCCATTCTAACTGGCATGAGATGGTATCTCATTGTGGTTTTGATTTGCATTTCTCTAATGACCAGTGGTGATGATTTTTTTTTTCATATGTTTGTTGGCTGTGTAAATGTCTTCTTTTGAGAAGTGTCTGTTCATATCCTTTGCCCACTTTTTGTTGGGGTTGTTTTTTTCTTGAAAATTTGCTTAAGTTCTTTATGGATTCTGAGTATTAGCCCTTTGTCAGATGGGTAGATTGCAAAAATTTTCTCCCATTCTGTAGGTTGCCTGTTCACTCTGATGATAGTTTCTCTCGCTGTGCAGAAGCTCTTTAGTTTAATTAGATCCCATTTGTCAATTTTGGCTTTTGTTGCCATTGCTTTTGGTGTTTTACACATGAAGTCTTTGCCCATGCCTATGTCCTGAATGGTATTGCCCAGGTTTTCTTCTAGGATGTTTATGGTCCTAGGTCTTACATTTAAGTCTTTGATCCATCTTGAGTTGATTTTTGTATAAGGTTTAAGGAGGGGGTACAGTTTCAGTTTTCTGCATATGCCTAGCCAATTTTCCCAACACTACTTATTAAATAGGGAATCTTTTCCCCATTGCTTGTTTGTGTCTAGTTTGTCAAAGATCAGATGGTTGCAGATATGTGGTGTAATTTCTTAGGCCTCTGTTCTGTTCCATTGGTCTATGTATCTGTTTTGGTTACTGTAGCCTTGTAGTCCAGTTTGAAGTCAGGTAGCGTGATGCCTCCAGCTTTGTTCTTCTTGCCCAAGATTGTCTTGGCTCTGTGGGCTCTTTTTTGGTTCCATATGAACTTTAAAGTAGTTTTTTCCAATTCTGTGAAGAAAGTCTGTGGTAGCATGATGGGGATAGCATTGAATCTGTAAATTACTTTGGGCAGTATGGCCATTTTCACGATATTGATTCTTCCTATCTATGAGCATGGAATGTTTTTCCATTTGTTTGTTTCCTCTCTTATTTCCTTGAACAGTGGTTTGTAGTTCTCCTTGAAGAGGCCCTTCATATCCCTTGTAAATTGTATTCCTAGGTATTTTATCCTCTTTGTTGTAATTGTGAATGGGAGTTCACTAATGATTTGGCTCTCTGTCTGTTATTGGTGAATAGGAATCCTTGTGATTTTTGCACATTTATTTTGTATCCTGAGACTTTGCTGAAGTTACTTATCAGCTTAAGTAGATTTTGGACTGAGACAATGGGGTTTTCTAAATATACAATCACATCATCTGCAAACAGATAATTTGACTTTCTCTCTTCCCATTTGAATACCCTTTATTTCTTTCTCTTGCCTGATTGCCCTGGCCAGAACGTCCAATACTATTTTGAATAGGAGTGGTGAGAGAGGGCATCCTTGTCTTGTGCCAGTTTTCAAAGGGAATGCTTCCAGTTTTTGCCCATTCAGTATGATATTGGCTGTGGATTTGTCATAAATAGCTCTTACTATTTTGAGATACATTCCATTGATACCTAGTTTATTGAGAGTTTTTAGCATGCAGGGGTGTTGAATTTTGTGGAAGGCCTTTTCTGCATCTATTGAGATAATCATGTGGTTTTTGTCATTGATTCTGTTTATGTGATGGATTGCATTTATTGATTTGCATATGCTGAACCAGCCTTGCATCCCAGGGATGAAGCCCACTTGATCATGGTGGATAAGCTTTTTGATGTGCTGCTGGATTTGGTTTGCCAATATTTTATTGAGGATTTTTGCATCAATGTTCATCAGGGATATTGGCCTAAAATTTTTGTTTTTTGTTGTGTTTCTGCCAGGTTTTGGTATCAGATGATGCTGGCCTCATAAAATGAGTTAGGGAGGATTCCTTCTTTTTCTATTGATTGGAATAGTTTCAGAAGGAATGGTACCAGCTCCTCTTTGTACCTAAGGTAGAATTCGGCTGTGAATCCATCTGGTCCTGGGCTTTTTTTTGGTTGGTAGGCTATTAATTACTGCCTCAATTTCAGAACTTGTTACTGGTTTATTCAGAGATTCGGCTTCTTCCTGGTTTAGACTTGGGACGTGTATGTGTCCAGGAATTTATCCATTTCTTCTAGATTTTCTAGTTTATTTGCGTAGAATTGTTTATAGTATTCTCTGGTGATTGTATATCTGTGGCATCAGTGGTGATATCCCCTTTATCATTTTTTATGGCATCTATTTTATTCATCTCTCTTTTTTTCTTTATTAGTCTGGCTAGCAGTCTATCTATTTTGTTGATCTTTTCAAAAAACCAGCTCCTGGATTCATTGATTTTTTTGAAGGGTTTTTCATGTCTCTGTCTCCTTCAGTTCTGCTCTTATCTTAGTTATTTCTTGTCTTCTGCTAGATTTTGAATTTGTTTGCTCTTGCTTCTCTAGTTCTTTTAATTTTGATGTTAGGGTATCAATTTTAGATCTTTCCTGCTTTCTCTTGTGGGCATTTAGTGCAATAAATTTTCCTCTACACACTGCTTTAAATGTGTCCCAGAGATTTTGGTAAGTTGTGTCATTGTTTTCATTGGTTTCAAAGAACATCTTTATTTCTGCCTGCATTTTGTTATTTACCCAGTAGTCATTCAGGAGCAGGTTGTTGAGTTTCCATGTAGTTTTGCAGTTTTGAGTGAGTTTCTGAATCCTGACTTCTAATTTGATTGCATTGTGGTCTGAAAGACAGTTTGTTGTGATTTCTATTCTTTTACATTTGCTGAGGTGTGCTTTACTTCAAATTTTGTGGTCTATTTTAGAATAAGCGCAATGCGGTGCTAAGAAGAATGTATATTCTGTTGATTTGGGGTGGAGAGTTCTGTTGATGTCTATTAGGTCCGCTTGGTGCAGAGCTGAGCTCAAGTCCTAAATATCCTTGTTAATTTTCTGTCTCGTTGATCTGTCTAATATTGACAGTGGGATGTTAAAGTCTCCCACAATTAAAGCCCCACCCTGCTTTGGCTCGCCCTCCATGGGCTGCACCCACTTTCCAGCCAGTCCCAATGAGATGAACCGGGTACCTCATTTGGAAATGCAGAAATCACCCGCCTTCTGCATCAATCTCGCTGGGAGTTGCAGACCGGAGCTGTTCCTATTCGGCCATCTTGCCAGCAATATTTACCCTTGTGTCTTTAACTATCTTCATTTTTATATCAATAACTCCAAAATGTATTTACAGCCCAGAATTCTCCTTGACCTATTCCACATGTCCTGAAAGTCTTAACTACACTTCATATATATAAAATTCTAAAACCAAACTAATGATCTCCTACCTGGCTCTAAAGTAATTCCTTTCCACTATTTTCTTTCTAAATGAAGGAGAAATCTATCGATTGCCTAATTTAAAAACCTGGGAGTTATCCTTGACATGTCCAATGCTCTTTCTTTTTGATGTCTTTCAAAATTTGTGTAGTTGGCTGTCTCTCTATTCTCACCAAATGAATCCAAGAACCACCCCAGGGTGACAGTAGATGTTTAACTGCATTTTCTACCATAATTGAGTACCACAGTTGAGTACTCCATACAACAAGCAGAGTGATCTTTTAAACTGTAAATCTGATCATATTATATTCTGTCTTAAAATTCAGTTATAATATGGTTAATGTATATTAAGTATTTACTATGTTCTAGGCCTTGCTCTAAGGACTTTATGTATATTACCTCATTTCATACATGAGATATGTATCATTTTTATCATTATTATTTTCATTTTACAGCTGAGAAGGCTGCAACACAAAGAGACTAAGAAACTTCCTCATGGACACACCACAACTGAGCAGTAGAGGCAGAACATCTAACACTCGCGTTCACACTCCTAACAGGCCTCTGCAATGATTTCCAACAGCTTCTGTTTACTCTTGGGGAAAGGCAAAACTTTTAAGAGCATCTATACATCCAGAGTGTTCTTATTATGCCTCACCTTGTGCTACATTTAGTGGTGCATGTGAACTGGCTTGTACTGCATTGCAAGAACCCATCATTAAATTTTCAGGAATATTGCAAACCCCATTGTTAAATATGGCCATCAGTAAAAATTAAATTTTATATATGTAAAATTAAATAAATTATATTTAAAACAGATAATAATTACTCAAAACTCATTACTTTCTAATTATTTTATGTTCTTGAGGTTATTTATGTTTATTGTTTATGTTTATTGTATTAGTATGGTGGAAATATGATATAACGGTGAATTACTGCACATCTCTTTCCAGTCCATGTTTGGTGATGCAATATTGGTAGCATGAAATTGCTAATAGTTACAGTATTAACTCCATGAACATCTGTAAATGCTTAGTTTATCACTTTTGTATTCTAGACTTAAGAAAGTGATGGATAAAAACATTTAATACAGAATAAACTTAGTAGAAGTGACTAGCAGTCTGCTGTGACTAACACAAAAAATTTAAGGAAATACACCCTGTCAGCTCAAGAGTGAAAATTTTCAATTAATTAGACTTGTGCAAGAAATAGATGTGTAGCGAGTTATCTACTTCCAGATCTATATTCTATGTGTATAAAGTTAACTATCCACAAGATCTATATTCTACCAACTGATAAATGTACACTGGACATATGTATATAACTGAAGGTTTCATGAGATTGGATGAGGTTGCCCCAGTATTCAAAAAACTATTATCTACTTAAGTAAAAAAGTCTCTCATACCACTAATGAATGAGTGAAGTTCTGACATATATATTTTTTCCACTTTAATCTTACTTTTTCATGTAAATTTAAATACCAACTAACATTCATGTGCAGGTTATATTCTTTCATTTTTTGCAACCATAGGTTACCTACAAATGCACTAGATTGGCAAAAAACATAAACAAAAGTATATTGTTAGAATCAATCAAATGGAATTGATTTTACTATTATACATAATATATAATAGTAAAATATGTATATTGTACATGCAAAATAAGTATATTTTGTTATCAATTTCAAATTATTGTTAAATTAACTGTTTCAGTAAATAAATAATTTTCTTTGTAACAAAATTAACAAAACTGCTAAATTCTTACTGTAAGTTATTTTTTAGATTCTAAGTCATGTACTTTGTAAATAGTGAAAAATCTTATTTTTCTTTTTAAATATAGCCCACGAGTTTTTATGGAACTGTTGGACTTGATAACTCTTTTATATGTTGCAAGGTGTTGTGTAATCTTGACATACACTTATTTGACATTGATCCTGGTTCAGGCAAGAAACTAGGTAGACAACTTAAAGAGATGACTTATGAGTATAGAAAAAGTGAATGACAATCACTAGAAGACCACATGAGTTTGCTCAACTCGAGTACTGGCAGATACCCAGATGAACACTTTCTGAAAAAGTGACTACCTTGTTAAATTGTTGAAATGCAATTGATATGTAATATATTTTTGCTTCAGTAAAGTATTTGAAGACTCAAGATATTGTGTAAACAAATGTTGAAATGTGGATTTCATGGTAGTACCAATAGGTATAATTACATGAGACAGATATCAGCTTAAGAGTGAGAACGTTCAATTAATTATACTTGTGCAAGAAACAGATGTGCAGAGAGTTATCTATTACCAGATCTACATTCTGTGTGTAGAAAGTTATCTATCAGCAGATCTATATTCAACCAACTAATGAATATCCACTGGACATAGGGTGTGTAATAGAAAGGTTCATAAGATTGGATGAGGTTGCCCTAGAATCTATTTCTGAGGGCCTCTTGCAATTCTTGAGTTGGTTTCAAGTGTTTGTGTAAGTTGCAAAATATTCATTTCTAAAGAAAAGCATTTTAAATATTCCTGTGAAAACATGATGAAAGGTAAAGATTCATAAGCCACTTCTAGCATTTTGACAAAGTTAATCAGTCATTTTTTAATGCTATGCAATTCATTTGATATCTCAAAAGTATCTCTGAAGGCTAACATATTATTCTCAAAAGATGAGATGGGGATGAGATTAAATATTATTATCCTTATATATAAATAGACTTATTTTTATCCTCTGGGATTCAACAAGGGACTTGGAAGATGTCAGTAAACTATGCTTCTGTTTTGTTTGAAGCACTTTCAGTACTTTGATTTGATAATCCATGATGGTAGTATTGAAATATTTTGCTCTTGGAAATATTCACATCAAGTAAATAACTTGGGATTGCTGATCATTTGTCATAATCTGTACACTTTGAAAGAGGTAAACCTGGAGAGAATTGAAAATAAATAACAAACGATATCAAGGAATGTCTGCCAACAGAAAAAGATTTCTATTAAAGTCTAAATGCAGAAATTTATCCATGATAGCTGCTAAGTGAAAAAGAAAAAATAATGCAAACAAGTACATAAAACTGAAGCATTTAATACAAATATCTCATCAATCACAAGAAAACATTAAAAGGCTGAAATAACACCATATAGCTCAGTGTCAATTAGCAAATAGATTTCATAGTTCTTAAACTTCATCTAATCCTAAAGCGTGGGTGACTCTAAACTTTGATTAGCTGGAGTGTATTTAGCTTCAAGTAATAGAAAAACCTAAGCAACTGCCTTGCAAAATAAAAATCTATTTTTCTCTCATAACAGAATATCCAGAGAAAGGAAGTTGCTTGTCTTGCTTTTGCTGCTCACTATTGTCATCAAAAACTCTTTCTACTTCTCTGCTCTTCAACCTCAATGTGTTGGCTTTTCATTCTCATGAATCTTATCTCATGATCACATCCTGATTTGCCAGAAACTTCTGTTCTCTGACCTTGTGCTAAAAATGACAGAGTATAAAGGAATGAGCTATCTAATAATTCCAGGGCAAGTAGGAATTTAGAATTTCCTATCAGCAATGATGTTAAGAATGTTTCTAGTATCTGTGAAAGTATGATTTACAGAAAATGGAAGAATAAATGAGTGTTTTCAATTTGATAGCAGTTGCTTTAAACTGCGCAGTAGTTCCTATAAATCACCATTCTTAGCTACAGAATCAATATGTTTTAGTTCTGGCATAGATATCGTGGGTTATCTGACCCAGCCCCCTTCCTTTACAAATAAAGAAATGGAGATACAGTCACCTTAAATAATTTCCTTGAGATCATGTGTGCTACAAAGTTGTGGATAAACAGCAGACATAGATTGCCAGCAAGAACATATTTTATGGATACCCATAGAGATCTGGACCAGACACATAAAAAGACTCACAGTCTAATGACTAGATTGGAAAGCATCCAACTTACTGTAATGGTACTGAGATCTGTGTAGGAAACATATTTAGAATTTCTTTTTATCCTCATCCAGATTCTGATACTAGATTTAAATGTTTTGCACTAAATAATTGATTCCTAATCTTTGCAGGTGGAATTAAGTAGAGTATCACAAAAATAATTGGGAGATACTTCGCATTTAACAAACAACATCATCCTTATTTGCCTTTCATTTTTCTTTTGCTGGAGGGGGACATTGATTAGAGCATTCGAATTTTACCTTTGGAAAGACTGTCTACAAAGAACCAGAAAAACAGGCAACTACATATTTACAAGGCATATTTGTCATGGAATGTATGTGTAATGTTACCACCCCAAAGCAGGGAGTATTTAGAATAACATCAATAAATACTATTTAAAAACAGGCACGCATCTGTAACAAGTGTAAAAGTATGTAGAATTGCTGGCAGCAAATTGCCTTAAGTTATATTGAATGACTGGTGCAGACCAAAGAGGTCAATTCTGCTAGGAGAACAAAGCATGCACCCATAACATAGCCCCAGAGTAAAGCAACAAAACAGACATATGTGTGAACCTTGGCGTAAAAAGCAATTTTATTTTCAAATAGGTGAAATAAGCATTGTATATATGATTTTAGCACCTACTGTGTTACAACTGAGGTCTGTAAGACAAGAGAAGCAAGTTCTAGAATCAGAATGACCTGAGAATGGGTTGACAGTCTCAGTTGCCTTACACATAAAATGGAAATAATGAAAGAACATACTTCATTGTGGTGTTGTGAGAACTAAGTGAGCTAAGGCAAAGCAGGAACACCAAAACCAGGGTCTGCACATAGTAAGCACTCAGCAACTGTGAGAAATTATGATTGTTAACAAGCCATATGCTACTATTTCTAGTAATCAAGTATTGTATAGATCTTGGAAGGGCTAGCTGCTGTTAGCTCACAGAAAAGAAAAAAATGATACATTGAATCTCAGCACCTTTGGCTTATATAAAGATTTCTTATACTTCCTAAACACTGCCTTGTTTCCAAAGCATTTTTAGGGACAGTTATATTTAAATGGCATCAACAGTGTCATATTCCTGTCATTCTATTAACTTTCTTATGCCAATAAGATTTGTGAAGAATAGAGAAGTTTATTACTTTATTATCTAAAATATTCCATCATGTTTAAATCAAATTTATAATTTAAGCATCAAATATTGCTGGCTATCTTTATTCTCATTTAATTCAGTTCAGAGGCTTCCCCCAGATATTCTAAAAGCATTGGCAATTATAGCACTCTATTTAACCTTCATTGTCATTGGAAACAGTCATTCTCCAAATAGAGCTCTGCATTGATTTTTACCACTACAAAATAAGTAATTAAGGGTCAGTACCATTTGAGGTGTGTGTATGCATCTGCATGTGTTTGTGTACTGAAAGAGAAAGATATTGGAGAGAAAAATTCTGTTTATTTTATTATTGTTTCTTTCATCCTAAGATGATTCAACTTTTGATGTTGTGAAAGATTAAGTGCCAACCAATATGCAAGGCAGTCATTGTCACATAGAACAAATCCTTAGATGAGCAGATACAGTTGCTTTTGTCTGATAATGTTATTATTGATATGTTATGATGTCTGTCTCCCTACCTTTGTCTCTGGGGCGTTATAGTTCCTAACTCACTAAATAATTTGCATCTTTGCTCAAATTTAACACTCTTGGTTTGTCCTATTTATTCACTAAGAAATAGCAGCTTCCATCAATTGCCCATTAATACTACTAGACTAAACTTCATGTTTCTATTAAATCATTCTTTCTTGATGGGAGGGACCATTTCTGATTCATTTTTAGATCTACAAAGTTTATCACAGTGCTGTTCATAGTAGACCCTATATGAGTACTGAATTGAAGCATACCTGTCTTTAGCCAACTGTTTTTATATCTACCCCCTCTGGTTTTTCTAATTGAATTCAGATCATTTGCAGTGAGATTTCAATTGCTGGAGATGGTGGCATTTCCATGCTTAATTACCAGTGACCTACTCTTACTTATTGATGTTAACTGTGGGCTTTTAATGTCATGCCTATCATTGATCTAGAAGCCAAATGCAATCTCTTCAGTTTGGGTAAAATTCTGAACCTACATTGCTTTGGATGACATTATTACACATAAACCTTAAACATATTCCTCATAATGACACCAACTCATAGTCTAGAAACTCTGGCATAGCTTCTATTGTAGACATAGGATAGACATTTCCTGAGTTTTATATTTCTAAGTTTTTTAACATCTTTAGCAGAATAAATTTGTGCATGTTTCTCCTGATATTCTGTATTCAGGAAAGGGTCTGTAGAAAAATTTTGCTTGATTTCTTTGAAAATAATTTCTGGTGAAATTAAAAAAAATTCTATTGATTCTAATGTGCATCCCTATTGCAGTAATCTTTTAGGAATAAATAAGATCAAATGAACAATCCAAGGACTGATTGTCTCATATAATTTATTAAACTATTAGCAAACAGTGATCCATTTGACTAGTTCTCCTTTTTCTTAAAAATTCATCCTCAGAGGCCAGGCACAGAGGCTCACGCCTGTAATTCCAGCACTTTGAGAGGTCAAGGCGTGCGGATCACCTAAGATCAGGAGTTCTAGACAAGCCTGACCAATGTGGTGAAACCCTGTCTCTAGTAAAAATACAAAAATTAGCCAGGCATGGTGACAGGCACCTGTAATCTCAGCTACTCGGGAGACTGAGGCAGGAGAATTGCTTGAACCCTGGAGGCGGAGGTTGCAATGAGCCGAGATCACGCCATTGCACTCCAGCCTGGGCAACAAGAGCAAAACTCCATCGCAAAAAAATAAAAATAAAATAATAATAATAATAATAATCCTCAGCACACATGAAAACGTATCCTACAATATTGAACATCTAGGAATATTATGGTATAACTTGTGGCCTTAAATTGTAAATTCTAGGGAATTAGTTATAATCAGTATTTAGATTTTATAGCTGAATCAGACTTTAGAAATAAACTGTCCTAATTTCTCCATTTTATAAATAAGGAAACTAAAGTTTTGTGTGAGTTAATGATTGCCCCAAATCATAGTTAGTTAGGGAGATGACTTATACTTGACAGTAAGCTTTTTCATTTTGGGTCTAAGCATTTTACTGTCAAATCACGTATCCTCTTTGACTAATCCTTTTAGAAGATAATTGACCAGAAAATGTGTGTGATGCCATTTTCAGACATTTAGAGCTATGTTACTGGTTGTTGGCAGGTACTACAAATTACTGTGCAGATAGTTGAATATCATTACAGTATATCACCAATTCAAACATTTTGTGGTAATATAAACTCAATGTCTCATCTAGACAATAAGAATCTGTTAAGAAATATAAAGCCTAAATCATTCATTAGAATCATGCTGGGAAGAGGTATGGAGCATAGAAAAGAAATAGTCTGTGGGGGAAGAAATGTTTAAATTTTAAAATTAGAATCAATATTTAAATATATAATATTTTATTTATATTTTATTTTATAATATTTAATATATTTTTTCTTAACAACAATAATAATGGTAAACAAAAATAGTAATATTTACCTTTTTTTGAGAGACTACTAAGGGCCAGGTTTTACTACATCATTCAAGAAATTTACAACAACCAATGTGGTTGTGATTATCCTCATTTTACAAAAAGAATATTAAAGTGCAAAAAGACTAAATTGCTAACTGCGAGAAATAGAATTAAAACCTAGGTATGCTTAATAGCAACGACATCTACCCCAAATAGGTAAATAACTCTTCCTTGCTTTCAATATATTATTCTTTCTGCCCATGTAAATTCGAATCTTCTGTAAAGAAAATGCCAAAACAGAGTTTGCAGCAGAAGATATTTATGTGGAGTAATGTGTGTCAAAGGTAACAGCAGAAGGAGTAAGAGTGGGCAGGAAGAGCTTTCAGGTTGTAGATCAGGTCTGACAACTGTGGAAGAAAGGGAAGACAGCTGGGAAGGAGGAGACTCAGACTGGTACAAATCTGAGAAAGTCTAGAGCCCAAAGGCAAGCTCTAAAGCAAAGATTGCCAGTAGAGGAATCCTTCCTCGAGCAAACCCTGTTGTTCTACTGTACTTGAACATTGGCTGACACTGCCTGAGCAGAACATATCTCCAGCTACACTGCTGTAGGAATTCTAAAGGCACTGCAATTGGAGATGGTCAGCCCAGTGCTGACCAATTTCTTCATGGTAAGATTTTCTCCTGAAAGGGTAATCAGAGTGGTGCTCCTCTACAGCTGCTATCTTCCTGTAAATTCCTTGGCAGCTCTGATCCTTAGTCTCCCTAAGATGGTGACCTTGTACCTAATTTAAGGTGTTGGCATTATATTGCAAGAAATAATTACTAAAAGTATCAAGGAATTTGCCTGGCACATGTGAGTATTCTAAAACAGTATTTCTGTGAAAATAAATGCAGGGCATTAAACAATACCGCTTTCAGCATTTTAAAAATTCTGTTTTTATATAGATGTTTGTTAGACTTTGGTTATAAAGTATGGAAATGGTCTTTCAGAATGCATCATTCTGAAAGGTGCGGTGGCTCGTGCCTGTAATTCCAGCACTTTGGGAGGCCAAAGTGGATGGATCACCTGAGGTCAGGAGTTCGAGACCAGCCTGGCCAACATGGTGAAACCCCGTCTCTACTAAAAATACAAAAATTAGCCAGGCTTGTTGGTGCACACCTGTAATCCCAGCTACTCCAGAGGCTGAGGCCTGAGAATGTCTTCAACCCGGGGGCCGGAGGTTGCAGTGAGCTGAGATGGCACCACTGCACTCCAGCCTGGGTAACAGAGTGAGACTCCAGCTCAAAAAAAAAAAAAAAAAAAAAAAAGTATCACTCTAAGTTTGTCAGTCTCAATCCTGGATCTGCTTGTAAGGGAATAACCCTTATTCAACTGCATTAGCCATGGAAAATCCATGAACTACACCAGGTCAGTCACTAGCACTGTGGAAGAAATATCATCCCCAAGGGTAATATTTCTGTTACTATTTCATATTATCACAGTCAATTAAAAATTTTTAAACCAAAGTTTATTGCAGAAGGATTGCTCAACTCCCAAGTGAATTTAAGACTGCAAACTAATAGGTCACTATTTTCCAATCCTTATCTGGATAATTCAGGCAGAAAATAAAACTAATTGGGAAGGGATAAAATATTGTTTATTTTAGATTGAGGAAATTATGAGATGATTACATTAAAAACTATTCTGTGTATACAAAGATATAAAAATATATATAGTGATGGTATGTTTTCGATCTTCACTAACAATTGAGCAAAGGAAAATTAATGTGACTATAAATAATATACTTTAGAGTATAAGGAAAATTATCTTACATTCAGGATTCTTATACTGCAGAATCAGTCACTTAGGCAGGTAATAAAACCTCTTTATGTGGACACTGATTTATTGATTCATTCATGCATTCACTCTTAAAATGCTGTTTAATATTTACTATATGTAGAAT
This sequence comes from Pongo pygmaeus, assembly GCF_028885625.2. Taxonomy (NCBI): domain Eukaryota; kingdom Metazoa; phylum Chordata; class Mammalia; order Primates; family Hominidae; genus Pongo; species Pongo pygmaeus. The sequence continues at coordinate 140,598,587 of NC_072378.2, read as the reverse complement.
TCTGGACTTCGTAGTAGAGAACCATCAAAAGTAGTATGAAATAAAAGTCCACACGGCAAGAAGTGACTATTCTAATTGTAAATTAAAATCAGTATTAAAAAGTAAGCTAGAATGGCCTTGGGAAAAAAAACAACAGAATAGAGAACTCCAAAACTCTGTCACACTGCAAAAGCAAACATGAAGATTGCAAAAATTGTCAGAATCAACTTTTGTGAGTTTTGGAATCAAAACAAAATCTTACAACAATCAGGAGAATGCTCAATGAAGGAAAAAGCTTGGATTATGGTAAGAGAGTTTTGGGGAATTTTTATTTACCCACTTACCATTTTCTATAGCCCAAATCAGTGACACACTTGAGGATGACATTCCACATTTTGGGGGCGAGTTATTCATGTTATAGGAAATAATACAGACCTTATTCTGAAAGAAATGTGGATTTTTCCCCCCAAGATGGCTGTCTAGAGGCATCTCAAGCACGCCTCATCCACTTAGAAGAACCAAAACAGTGTGTCGGCAATCACACTTTGAATACATTATCCCAAAGGAAGATGGGAGTTTGACAGAAAAGGAAAAGGAAACACCAAAATCTAGAAAGGAGAAAGAAAACAGGTAGCTTGCATGGTTAAGGCTGCCCAAGGCCTGGGAGAGAATCCCCAGTACAGGAGAGGGTGAGTGAATGCATTTTTGTCGTTCACTTTCCCACTGGGTAATTGTGCATTTTAGGCCATGGATGTGCATCTTGAGCCTCCCAGACCCTGAATCTAACTTAGGAAGTGTCCAGGAGACTGTGAGAAGAAACTACTCCATGGAGGTAGCATGTCCTGAGTTCCATACCCTCTCGGAGACTTAAGCATCTACAATAAGATGCCATTCTTTATCCTAGCTCTTAACATACTGTGTGCAGTCCTGGGATCTGGTGGTGCCAGTCCTAGGTGTTAGGAAAGCTTAAGCTGTGGCTTGTAGAACTGGGGATTGAGGGGACATGGACTTCCACAACCAGAACTGAAAAGCAAACCTGGTGTGGGCTCCATCCACTAACACTGGAACCAGGCAACCCTCTTGGGATATAAGAAGGATGAGAGTTGCCAAGGAGGCTTGGTCCTGAGCTGAGTGGGTGTTCCCGCTCAGCCTGGGGCTGAGTGATGGAATAGGAATGAACTGTCTAATCTGACTGAACTGCAGCATCAGCTTTGAAAGTCAGGACAGAAGAGAGAACCCTACCCAGTATGGAGTGTGAGAAAAATGCAAGTCTTCCACTTGCCAGCCAAGGCTGCAACTTCTGGGACCAGCAGGCTCACTCTTCCATAGCAAGGCCTCCATGCAGAGGCAATCACCCTCACCCAAGTATTTCACCAGGGTTCTAAAAATTGTTCGGCCCAGCTCCTCCTCCCAGTGCAGCTGGTGTGTGCACTTGCCATTGGGGGGCCTTGGCACAATATAGCCTGGTCCAGCTTCACATGGCTTCTCCCCACCCTCTGAGATGCAAGGCAGGATCTTGGCACCTGGAGCCACAGCTCAACCCACCACCTGAACACTTCCCACAAGGGACAGAGGTCAGGAATAAACACCCTACCACAACTACCTCAGCTGGCTTCTACCTGCAAGTGTCACTTGGGGGCCAGCTGCTACCTTTCATTGTGACCACTGCCAACACAACAGCATAGCACTTGGAAACTAGAAGACCATCTTACCACACTGCTACCACTATTGCCCATCTCACCCCACCCCAGCTGCCAGGAACTTGAGAACCTGCTCAGTCACTTGGCATGCCACTATAATAACTGGCATCTGAGAAAGCCACCCAGAGGCCCAAGAATTGGTCTCCTTGAAACCACCAAAAAAGGTGTCAGCATATGCTGCCCCTGGACACAAAGATAGGCATGCTTAGCCCATCACCATCACCACCAAAACGTGAGGAAGTACCCATTTGGCATTCCATTTCCCATCAAAACTTTACCACACTCTCCACAAAGGAGCCCAATGACTCTCCAACAATAGATCCTAACCCCAAAAAATCTTCAAAATCCAGGTAAATAATTCAAAATATAGATTTTAAAGAAGCTTGATGAGATGCAAGAGAAATCTGAACTCCAATACAAAGAACTCAGAAAATCAATTCAGAACATGAATGAAAAATATATACCAATGAGATAGATATCTTTAAAAAAAGAACAAAACCCCAGAAATCCTAGAACTGAAACATTTATTGAAGGAAATATAAAATACATTCAAAAACTTAAAAAAATAGAGTACACCAAGCAGAAGAAAAATAATTCAGAACTTAGAGGTAGGTCTTTTGAAATAAACTAGTTAGACAAAAAAAGAAAAGTACTAAAAATAATGAACAGAGACTTCAAGACACTGGGACTACATAAAGCCATTGAACTTATGAATTATCAGTATTCCCAAGAAGCCAAAGAGATTTTTAAAAGTTGTGAAAGCTTATTTACTAGAGAAAGACTCCCAAGTCTGGAAAGAGATTTAGACATCCCAATATGGGAAGCTTAGTGATATCCAAGAAAATGCAATGCAAAAATGACTTTATCACAGCATAGTATAATAAGAATTTCTTAAGCCAAAGTGAAAGAATGAATTCTAAAATCAACATGAGAAAGGCATCTAGTCACCTATAAAATAGTCCCCATCAGACTAACAGTGGACTTCTCAGCAGAAACCTTAAAGGTCAGAAGAGCATGGGATGACATACTCAAAGTGCTAGGAAAAATGCTGCCAACCAAGAATTGTATACTCAGCAATATTAAGTTTGATAAGTGAAAGAGAAATAGTCTTTCCCAGGTAAGTAAGTGCTAGCGGAATTCACCAGCACTAAACCAGTACTACAAGAAATCTTGAAAGAAATTCTAAACTTGGAATGGAAAGAGCAGTATTCACCATCATGAAAACACAGGAAAGTATAAAACTCGCTGGTAAAATAATCACACAAAAGAGAAAAAGAAAGGTATCAAAGGACACCACTACAAAATTCCACCAAATCCCAAAGACAGTCAGAGAAAGAGAAAGAAACAAAGAATTTATAAAACAATTAGAAGACAATTAAAATATAACAAACAAAACCTCACATATCAAAAATAACCTTAAACATAAGTGGATTAAATACTCCACTTAAAAGAGAGACTGGTTGAATGGCTAATAAAATATGATCTAACTATATGCAGCTTACAAAAAACCTCACTTTATTTGTAAAGACACATACAGACTGAAGATAAAATGGTAGAAAAGATATTCCACACAAACAGAAATCAAAAGTGAACAGAAGTAGCTACACTTACATCAGATAAAACAAATTTTAAATCAATGAAACAGTTAAAAAAGACAAATAATTTCATTATATAATGATAAAGGGATCAGTTCAGCAAGAGGATATAACAATTTTATATATATACATACATATATACCAACACCAGAGCACCCAGATTCATAAAACAATATTACAGGACCTAAAACAGAGATAGGTACAGTTAATAGTAGGGAGTTCAGAGAATCCAGAAATAAAGCCAGATGCTTACAGCCAACAAATCCTTGATAGTCAACAAGATCATACATTGGGGAAAAGAAGCCCTTTTCAATAAATGGTGCTGAGAAAATTGCATTGCCATATGGAGAAGAATGAAACCAGACTCCTGTCTCTCACCATATACAAGAGTCAACTCAACATGGATTAAATACTTAAACATGAGACCTGCAAGTATAAAAATACTAGAAGAAAACAGGGAAAAGTCTTCTGGCCATTGGCCTAGGCAAAGAATTGATGACTAAAATCTCAAAAGTATAGGCAACAAAATCAAAAATAGCCAATTGGGCTTCATTAAACTAAAAAGTTTCTCCACAGCAAAAGAAATAACAAACAGAGTGAGCATAAGCGGCAAAAATATTTGCAAACTATGCATCTAACAGAGGACAAATATCCAGAATATACAAGAAGTTCAAACTCAACAAAAACAACAACAAAATAAAGTGTGCCATTAAAATGTGGGCAAAGGATATGAATAGCTATTTTCTCAAAAGAAAACATACAAATAGCCAACAGGTATATGAAAAAAAGGCCAATATCACTAATCATTGGAGAAATGCAAATTAAAACCACTTTGAGATATCTTTACTCCAGTCAGAATAGCTGTTATTAAAAAGTGTAAAAAACAATGTTGGTGAGAATATAAAGAAAAGAGAATTCCTATACACTGTTGGTGGGAATGAAATTTGTATGATCTTTATGGTAAACAGTATGAAGATTTCTTGAATAACTGAAAATAGAACTATCTTTGATACAGCAATCCCACTACTGGATATCTACCCAAAGGAAAAGACATTAATATATAAAATACATGCACTTGTATATTTTTTCTAGTGCTATTCACAATAGAAAAAACATGAAATCAACCAAAGTGTCCATCAAGAGATGAATGGATAAAGCAAATATTGTACGCATACACTATAGAATACTGTTCAGCCAGACAAAAGAATGAAATTGTGTCTTTTTCATCAATCTGGATGGAACTGAATGTCATTATCTTACATAAAACAAATCAGACCCAGAAAGACAATTATCACATTTTCTCACTTATAAGTGGGAGCTAAAAAATGGATATACATGGAAGTAGAGAGTGGTATGATGGACGATGGAGACTCAGAAGTAAGAGGGAGTGAAAAGACCATGGATAAGAAGAAATTACTTAATGAGTACAATGTGTTTTATTCTGGTGAGGGATACACTAAAAGTCCTGACTTGATCACTAATATATGCATGTAAAAATTGCACTTATATCTCAGACATTTATACAGATTTTTAAAATCTGTATATTTTTATATACAGAGTGTTTATTTTTACCTATCTGGTGGTCCTCTAAAGGATCATTTCAAAAGCTTGATGTGTTTTATCTGCCTCAGAGCTACCATAGGATTGAAACAACTACCTAGGCAGTATTTGTTGAAAGCATTTAAAGGCTTAAGTGTAGTATTACATATTAAATGTGGTATTAGCTATGAACACCTGAAGCAAAGTATAATAGTTGCAACAAAATATAGACTAAGATGCTTATGAATGAAGAGTCTCGGAAATGAGAAACTTAGTGAGTAAGAGTTTTAAAAAGCTCGCATTTTCAAAATGGCAATATTTATCAAAGCAATCTGAAGACATAATGCAATCCCTATTAAAATCCCAACTGTCTTTTTTGCAGAAATGGAAAAGGTAATCCTAAAATCCATATGGAATTGTAAGGGATTTCAAGTAACTAAAACAATCTTCTAAAAGAAAAATGAAGTTGGAAGATGTACTTCTAAATTTCAAAACTTATCACAAAGATACAATAATTAAAACACCATGATACCAGCATAAGGATAGAAGGGGTGCAGGAAGTGCTGCTGAAAATATGGCACATTGGCATGTTGAATATTTTAAGCCAAAGGAAATTGAGAAAAACCACAGAAACAGTTTTGTTTTCTTTTGTTATAGAAGTATCAGCTATGAACTTTGTGACAGGTAAGGAAAACATATTACTTTTTCTCCCCTACACAGACATATAGATCAGTAGAATAGAATTAAGAGTCCAGAAATAAACCCATATATCTATAATCCTTTCATTTTTGACAATGAGGTCAGTGCCATTCTTCAGAGAAAAAATAGTCTCTTCAACAAATGGTGCTTGAAAAACTGGGCATTCTCATGCAAAGGAATGAAACTGGACTCACCACATACCATCTACAAAAATTAATTCAAAGTAAATCAAAGGCCTAAATGTAAGAGTTAAAACTACAAAACTCTTATAATAAAATAAAGGGTAATCCTTGTGACCTTAGATTTAACAATGGTTTAATATAATCCCAAAAGCGCAGGCAAAAAAAAAAAAAATTAATTGGGACTTATCAAAATTAGAAACTACTATGCTCCAAAGAACAACATTAAGAAAGTAAAAAGACAATCCACAAAATGGGTTAAACTATTTTCTAAGCATATTGCTGATCTGTTTAGATTATAACAGGAACACTTACAACTCAACAACAGAAAGACAACCCAATTTAAAAATGAGCAAAAGACTTGAATAGACATTTCCTCTAAAATGATATCTACATGTTCAGCAAGCACATGAAAAGATGCTCGACATCATTTGTCATTAAAGAAATGCAAATTAAACCCACAATGAGATATCACCTCACACCAATTAAGATGGCTATAATAAAAACATATTTTAAAAAAGAAAAGAACAGGTGTTGGTGAGCATATGGAAAAATGAGAACTTTCATACATTGCTGGTAAGAACGGAAAATGGTGCAGCCACTGTGGAAAATTGTTGGCAGCTCTTCAAAAGTTCAATATAGAATTACCATAAAACCCAGCAGTTCCACTCCTAGTTGTATACTCCAAAGAGTTGAAAGCAAGTGTTCAAACAAAAACTTTTGTATAAGTGTTCAAAGCAGCTGTATTCAAATTAGCCAAAAGGTGACAACAACCCAAATATCCATCAGCTCATGAATGGATAAACAAAATGTGCTATATGCGTACAATGGAATATTAGTCACCCATAAAAGAAATGAAACAATGATACATGCTACCAACATGAATCAAAAACATGATGCTGAGTAAGAAAAGGAAGACACAAAGGGCAATGTATTGTATTATTTCATTCATATGAAATGTCATAATAGACAGATCCTAGGGTCTAGGGTAATAGGGAACAGAGAATGACTATTAAACGGTTGCCAGGGATTGGAGCGAGGGAGAAATGGGAGTGACTGCTTAATGGGTAAGTTGTTTTCTTTGGGGTGATAAAAATACTCTGGAACTTGATTTTGGTGATGTCATACAATATTGTAAGTGTAAAAAAGCCACTGAATTATACACCTTAAAATGGTAAAATGGCTAATTTTATATTACATGAATTTCATCTCAATTTCAAAATGTGAAAAGTAATGGGCAGCACAAGATGATTTCATAGCAAAGGTCTGGCAATGCTATATAATTCCTGCCAAACAGGTGGGATACAATGCCATTCTGAAGGAACATGGAGGGAAAGAGAATACTGTAAGCTTGAGAAGAAGGAAAGATTGCTAAAGAATCCACCTTCCTCTAAACTTTCAAAGCAGGGTGGGAAGTCAAGGGGAGTTTGTGGGCCTCAAAGAAGGGGGCAGACATTCAGAAGCAGAGGATGTAACTTGGCATGGGGCGGGTTTAGCTCTGTTACCACCTTAAGGTAGAGTCATTGTCTGAAACATAAATGGCAAGTAAGTGACTCAAAGCCCAAATGCATGTCATAGATGAAAATAGTTTAGTGCATACAGTTAAACATGAGAAGAATCCACTTAAAATTTGAATTTTGAACTTCTCTTTCAAAATAAAAAAGATCTTATGACAGTGGGTCCCTATTCTTACACATTACAAATTCACAAGGAGCTGGAAAATCACCACCCAGCTGCATTATCTGCCTTCTAGGCATTTGAATTTGAAACATATATTTATTAACTTCTCTTTAGTTTTTACAGTATTGTAATTCTAAAATAAATTTATCAAGAAGGACCTTTCCAGGAACCTTAAGGATCTACATATTAATTGCAAATTTTTGAGTCATTGTGCATCCCATAGAACCTAAGGTACCCTGAGCTATAGACATCCAGTTTTAATTTTACAATGCAGTCATCCATTCCTTCTTTATGTGGAGTAGATTTATTCTTTCATAATCCCATTTTAGGAGTTTATAGACCAAATGGGACACATGTACCAGGAAATGTTAATGTGAAAAGATTTATTCAGAAATATGAATTTTCTCTGTTTAAAAAACATAATTTAAAGGAAGACTTCGTTTTTTCCATCAGTTTTATAATAGAACCCTAGCATATTTTCTTGCCTTCAAAATATCTCGATTTTATATATTTGTAGCTGAATATATTTTTGTTCTGACACAGCTGGAAAAAAGCCTCAATTTAGCAATTTAGATTTAGCAAACAATTTGTGCATAATATGGCCCATTTGCTTTTGGTGTTATTTCATCATGATTTTAGAGCCAAAAATACTGCAATATAAAAATCAGCAATTGAGTATGTGCAGTGACTCCGATGAACTGAATTTTCAATTGTGTTTTGTTTAAAATGTTATCCAGCCTACTTAGAATGTATAATTTCAAAAATGTCATGGCTTAAAAGGTAAGATGCTCCTTACTGGGTCTAATTTCCATTACAAATCAAGAGGACCCAAGCTGTGATATCACTCACAGTCTATGTGAGAGGAACTCAACCCTCTGACCTACCTCCCTCTTCCCCATTCTTTAGAACACCGAATCAAGGCTCTGCCTAATACATTTATAACTTAATTTGTTTTGAGATTGTATGTCTAGCTTTTATCCAAGTTTCTCAAATGGGAAGCAAATTACACTCTACACTTCAAGACTCTTGTCCTCTGACTAGAAGAAAGAGCAAGAATCAATTGCACTACAACGAATCAGTGTGAACTTTTCAGGCTCTTTCAGGTGTGGCAAGTGGCTACACTGAAGCTTCACCTTGTTCAAGTTTGCTTCAGCACTAGCAACAATTATCTCTCACACACACACACACAAAATTGAGAGAGAACTGAATAAGGAAAGGTGATTTCAGAACCAAGGGCTCCTGCCTCGAGCTTCAGTGAGCATTTGAAGGCTAGCAACCACCTCACCTTATAGCACTTGATTTCTCGCTTTTAGGCTGAGTGTCCTCCTGGTGCCTCCCTAATTGTAGCCCTGCCTTGACTTACTAAAGCAGCTGTGTGCACTGCTTGAGAACTCACTCAAGCCTAGAATCTATGCCATATGCTTTGGCTTGACGTCTACTTGTAGAGCAAAATCTACCCATTCATCCTCACTCATTCATCTATCTACACATCTGTCCATCCATTCATCCATCCAGCCAGCCATCAAGTACTAACCACCTATTATATGGCAGACTAGGTTGCTAGACATGTGAATCCGAATAAAGTGCTGGTAAATGCCTTCATAATATTTACAACTAAGAGAGGAAAAAAGGGGTCATTAAAGCCTCAACTGCATTTTTTCCCTATAAATGTTTCTGATTTATAAAAGATAAATAAAATTCAATTACACAGAGATCATATAATATTTGGATTGAAAAGCTCTTCTGTGCAATGATATATTGACACACAACATAAGAGAATGGCTTGAAATACAAAAATACCATTGTCATCCAGCAAATGGCACCACATTAGAACAATTTTATTGTATAACATAATACCAATGTATATACATTATGCTCCCAAATAAAAAACAATTTGATTCCAAAGGTTAAAATATTGTTTCCAAAATAAATTCTTGTTGTAAATTGGAAAAAAGAAAAAAGCCCCACAAATTAACACAAACTTAACTTTCATCCAAGACTAAAATATGTACTCTGTACCAATTACCTCTCTCCTACAAAAATGCACATATATATATATATACATATATATACACTATATATATATACATATATACACATATATACATATATATACACATATATATATATATATACACACATATATATATATATATTTTGGAGATGGAGTCTCGTTCTGTTGCCCACGCTGGAGTGCAGTGGTGAAATCCTGACTTGCTGCAACCTCCACCTCCTGGGTTCAAGTGATTCTCCTGCCTCAGCCTCCCGAGTAGCTGGGACTACAGGTGCCCGCCACCACACCTGGCTCATTTTTGTATTTTTAGTAGAGACAGGGTTTCACCATGTTGGCCAGGCTGGTCTCAAACTTCTGACCTCAGGTGATCCACCCACCTCGGCCTCCCAAAGTTCTGGGATTACAGGCATGAGCCACTGCACCCAGCCACAAAAATTCATATTATAAATAAAACTTTCAAAAAAATTATGGATGTTTTATTGCACATCATACAGAATGTTTGCCACTATCTGAATGGCTTTCAGTCTTTCACCATATTAGCTGTCTAAAATATCTACTCAAACTTGGGTGAAAATAACACTCTGCAGATCTTATCATATCTATGTCAACATAATAGTTGAGGAGTGCCCAGGGTTTTACAAAGGCTCAGGTGTGGGAAGGTAACTTATGAGGAGTATGTGAAAAAAGATTCTGTAGACCAAGGGATGCGTGAAACATTTTAATGAACAGGAATAATCAAGGGAAAAAGATGGTGAGGGTGAACGAATAAAAGAAGATGAAGTAGAAAAGTATTACCATCCAAGAAGTTGCAAAATAAAGACATGGGGATGAAAAGCAACATACTGCATACAGGGGGCTACAAGCTTCCATGTGTTGCTCAGTCAAAAAGTGTGAACCAGAGATCATGGGAAATGAACAAGGATATGTAGAGGGTTCAGATATCTGTGAGCCTTTTATTCCAAGCTTCTATCCCCTGGGCTCTAGTGTTCTACTAGATGACAGTAAGCATTCCACAAAAGTAAGCTTCTATGGTCAAATAAATCTGGGTTCTCTCACCAAGCACTCTCACAGTCTGGCTGTCTTCAGAGAGTGGTGTTATATTCACAAAGTTGAATGAGCAGACTGAAAGATCCTGGTGCATATTAGCAGAAGTTTTCAAAAGAATGTGCTTAGAGTCTGAGCCTGATAAGCCTGCTTCTTACAAGGGTCTTTTCTGAGGTTTAGTTATGGCTTTAACTTTAGGAATGTGAACTGAGATTTGCAATATATATTTGATAGTTGTTTTTTAAATGGTACGTGGATCTGCTTTCACTGGAGCATTTAAGACCTTAGAAAATGCAATTTTTTTTGTCAAAAGTATTTGACTTACAAGCATCATGTATTTTGGTTTGCCATAACCTGTTGCAAATGCCAAATACCCACATTACCAATTAAGGAATAAGTAACAAAGTATCAAGTAAATATGTTAGTAAAAGGCATTATTAACATATTAAGACACAATAAAAATTTTAACACAATAACATATTTAATGCAATCAGAATTTGAGGGGGTACTACAGTGGTGCGCTGCACACTGCGGTTACATTGGTGAGCTAAACGGGTTCATTACATAAAAGCACCACTCATATACTTACCGTTTTTCTATCTTACTATGAACATTATCTTAAGCATTATTTCTCACACTTTCTTGATAATAAGAATCCACTAGATTTGTAAAATAGGTTTAGGTTCTCAGGCCCTCCGTTTGAGAGCTGATTCAATATTGTCTGTGAGGGGCCCAGGAATCTGAATTTTTACCTTATAGAGTTAAAGAGTCTTATGACCAGACGTGTTTGTAAAACACCCAACTAATGGATTTTGCTTAGTAGTAACTTCTATTAAAAAAAATCAAAATGCAAAGTTTTCCCCCAAAATTTATATAACAGTTTAAAATATATTGAGGTTACATTATATATAGGAGAGAAATATTTTATAATAAAAATAACTTATTTAGTATGCCATAGTAGAGGCAAGATTTAAATTAGCTATTTCTCAATTATAACAAGTCATTTTATGCCATTGAATAACCCCTGAATTAATTAACCATAAAATGCTGATAACTAGTTTTCTTCCTACATTCTATTTTTAAAAGCAAATGAATAAAAATACAGATATGATAATTTTATCATTTTATAAATTCCAAAGATTAATTTCCATGTCCAATCTAATTTGTGTGATAATGACATTCTGTCAAGCTTAATTTTTACTCGGAATTTTCAGTTGGCCATGGTATTGGTAGTCATGCTTTTCTTTGTACTTTGCTAGAATTCTTAAAATAGGTGACATTTTAATCCAGAGGTGATGCAGGAAATGCATGTGTGATATAAGCCATGCAATACGTTCATATAGCTCCCAAAGTACCTGGCAATTCATCTACATGACAGCTGTTATTGAAGCTTAAGATCATTAGCACAGGAAACTTGGCAAGGACACAGGACGGGGTTATAAATATGGGCTTCAGATGTCATTTTAGGACAGAGTTAAATTCTCTGAGGATGTAGTAGCATGGATTATATGAGAAACTCCAGTGGGATCCAAAGTTACTTGTGAGATTAATGAATCAGACGAAAGTAAAAGTAGAAAACAGAATTTTAATTCACGTTTTTAATTTAAAAAAAAAATTATAGTAGAGTTAAAAGGGTTTCATTTTTGTTACTTACACATTGTCTAACATCAGGCAAGTTACTTAACTCCCAGGATTCATTTTCCTCCTGAGTGAAATTGAGTTAGATGTTTTCTTGTTGTTGTTTGTTTTCACAGTGCCTAGCACACACTAAGTTCTTCTCCTTCCTTCCTTTTTCATTCCTTTCTTTAACTTCCTTAATATTTCTCTTCTTTTAGTTTAATATTATTAGTGTCATTGTCATTTTCACACATTCAGGGACACATTCCCTTACCTATGTTTTCTAAAGATTTTTCAGTTGTCCTTTAAAGAAGCTGCATTTTAGCTACTAGGTAGCTGTATGTAAAGCAAAAAATTGTATATCAAATCACTTCTCCAGTGACGGTCATTTTGAATAACAAATGCTATTTATTGAAACGTCTACTCTCAGAATGATTTAAGGCTCTTTATACAATTGGATGCATTCTGATAAGCTAAGAAATAAGTTATAAAAATACAGAATGAATGACATAAAGTCAGAGGAAAGTTAATACATCAATGAATGCCATAAAATAATACCTAAGAAGTGGACTGAAAATATGCCTTTGCATTTCCTATGAACCAACGCATATAATAATTATAAACATTAAAAATAAAAATAATAAAGAATAAGGGAAACATATGTTATTATGTTTCATGAGTTATAGAAAAAAAATTGTAGCTTTACTTTAACACAAGAAAATGGCCTGTGATAATTTCCAGTGTAACATTTAGTGTTGGTATAGCTTAAAGCACATACTTAACAATTGATTCCAACTTGTGTCACATTAATAATTAAATATTCATCTGAAGAAATTCATATCCTAATGTGTGTGTATAATTAATAAAATCTTTGCCAAATGCATCTGGCAATTATCATGGTCTAGACATATCTGTTAAAATATACCAGTGTTCCTGGTCCCAACACAATTACCCTTTTATTAAGAAAGGTGGCACGCTATTGAGGAAAATGCTGAGAACTGAAAATGAGGAGATCTGTGTTTTAGCCCCAGACATAACATTAACTTTCTGTGTAACCACTGCCATCTTAGGTTAAGTTTTTTGCCTTTGGTACTGTAAAAAGTGAGATTGGTAACAAATAAATCAAAATCCTCTTCCATCTATAAATTTCAGGGAGTTCTCATTGACTTTAATATTTAAGCAGCAGTACTTCATGCATTTTTAAATCTTATTCAATTGCTGTCTTAAACTATTCAGGCTGCTGTAACAAAATACCATAAACTGGATGGCTTATAAACAACAAACATTTGTTTCTCACAGTTCTGGAGGCTGAGAAGTCCAAGATCAAGACGCCAGCACATTTTTTATCTGGTGAGGGGCTGCTTCCTGATTCAAACATGGCCGTCTTTTCATGTATCCTCATATGGGGGAAGGGGTTGGGGATCTCTCTGTGGTCTCTTTTATAAGGGCACTAATCTCATTTACAAGGGCTCCCAAAGACTCTCCATCCTAATATCATTATCACCTTGGTGATTAAAATTTCAACATATAAATTTTGGAGAAAAACATTCAGTCCATTGCAGTTTCTAAAACTGAAGATGAAGATGCTTTTTCAGTTTTCATCAAATACAAATGGGATTTTTTTTTTTAGAAACAGGAATAATCAATCAACAAATCATTAAATGACTAACGGATATATCTGGATCATGTCACTAAGCAAAATGAGACTGCTTAAAATCATTCATTTCACCTGGGGGTATTCATTATAGTTCCCATTTTAAAATTGAAGATGTAAGTAAATTTCAAAGGTCATACATTTAGCAACGAAACAGGAAAAGTTCCCTTGTCCCCTCGCCAGGCATGCGATGCAGGTGTGGCTTGCTTCTTCAGTGCCCCGCTCCTCAAACCTCTAGGGGAGCATACAGATGGGCAGGCTGTGGGGCTTCAACCCCAGGGCTGTGTCTAGGGGTGAAAGTTTACAGCTCCTGAAGCCCCAGTGGGGTGTGTTACAGAGTGCTCTTTTAGTTTGCCGTCTATAGGCGGCTTGTGTCAGCTCAATTAGACCCTCTAACTTTTCACAAGGACAGAGGGCTTTCTGTATCCCAGGGTTTCTTGCCTTGGTGTACTGGAAGAATTGGTTCACATGTGGGCTTGAAGAATGAGTGCAAGGTTTCACTGAGGGGAAGTAGCTCTCCGCAGATGGGGGAGCCAGAAGTGAGATGGTTTTCCCCTGGAGTTGTGCCACTCAGAGGCCCGGGCTCTCCCGGGCTCTCCTCCAACCACCCCAGCCAAACTCCATGTTGTTCTGCTGGTCAGTAGCCTGCCAGCATGCGGGTGCTGGTGCGTCCCTCTCAACATCCTGTGCCTGTGTGTTCCTCTGCTGATGTGCTCCTCTCAATGTCCAGCTGCTTCTTCTCTGCCTTGCTAGGGTCTTGGTTTTTATATACACAGGATAAGGGCATGGCGGGCCAGGGTGGTCTTTGGAAATACAACATTTGGGCATGAAGGCAGGAGTGCCTGTCCTTACCTAGGTCCGTGGGGGTGGAGCCCTAGCCAGGGACCACGCCCTTCCTCTACCTAGCACTTTCCCTCACCCCTTCCATATCATTTAAAGGAGCTATGCTCTTCCCTTCCCAGCACTTCCATATCAGTAAGATGGAGTCTGAGTTTAACTTTTTGACTCCAAAAATGTTCATTTGTTTTCTGAATAAGCCATGCTGTTGATGACATTGACAAAAGTTAGGATTACAGTGAAACAAAACTGACTGATTGATTAGATAGAGTAGAAAAAAAACATATATAGTATTCTAAGCTTTTCCTGCCATCATCTTTTCTGGGAAAAAAAAATGATATAGTTAGTTATAAAAAAGATCCATGGTTCAGCAGATGCTGGTCATATGTCTTAATTTTGTCACTGCCTTTCAAAATAGAGACACAAAGGGCATAATACTTTCAGACTTCAGTTTACTCATATATAAAATTGCAGAGATTGATCAAAACTATTTTGATAAAAACTATTTTGATCAATCTCTACATTTCATATATTTTAAGGCAGTTAAACTCTAAGACATTTTTAAATAGTTAGTTGTAAAATAGTTATAAATAGAAGAGATACAGAAAGGAAAGGAGAAAGGACTAGTGTAATATTTTTCCAAAATACAGCCAGGCAAGAAATTTTAGACTACCAATGACTCTCTTCCAAGATCTTTTTCTTTGTACAAAATATATTTCAAAAAAGCAGATGATGACCCCAGTGTGAGGGAAAGAGATTTAACACCTGTTTCACTCATTTTTGTGTCTTATTATATCACCTTGTGTAGAAATGAGCATAACTGATCATTTTCATTAGGTATTGTAAAATAAGGATTTGCAATTAAAGATATGTACTATAAGTTTTGTAACACATTTTAAAATTAGAGCCAACATAATCATAGAATTTTAAATACAGGATATAAAATAAATGAACTGCTATATATTTCAACAGATACCTTTACTATCAAAACATGAATCTACATCATCTGTAATGCTAATCTCTTTTCCAAAGTGTTAGAACGAAAATGCCTGTATTATAGTATCATAGTTAGTTGCTGTACTTTCAAAATATTACATGATTAACAGGTAAATTACATGGTATTGATAGTAACATTTCTTTTTTAAAAAAATCTTTATTCAGTAACATTCAAGGTAACCAGTACCTGGGAGAATCTCTACTCAAAGAAGCTGTAGAAAGAAACCTGAAAATATTTCATGTCTGTTAGGTTATGAACATTTGCATTTGAAAATGAATATCCTAAAGATTTAAGACCAAAAACAAAACTAAATCAAACAACAGTAAGTTTCCATAAGCATCCCTATCAATGATTTTTCAAATGGTAATTAATAGCACCAACCAACATAATTCAGGATTGGAGAATCTGTGACTCACAATAAAAGCCTCTTTGGGGTGCCTAGGTTAAGAGAACATACAATTATCTGCAACATGAATTTAAAAGGAGCAATTAGAATGAGTTGCTTTTGACACAGACAATCATTTCTGAGATTGAAATCTCAAAACATTTCAGAATCACATATTAAAGGAATGTTCATTTAATTAAAGAAGAATCAGAAGATTCAGATATTTATACTGTATCAGTTTCATTCACTTTTAACTAGGGTTGGGAATAAAGCACAAAACTTTAAACTGGACATTCAGACGTCACTGCTAACCACAGACTTACATTCTTTTGCTATTTATACCATTTGTTTACTTTTTGCATTTCCTTAGCTTGGACAGGGACTTTCTGCTTCTAGTCAATTTCACTCTTATTTTTGGCTCATAAATAAATTTTCCAGTACTTCTGGAAAATGTTACATCTAACAATTTTTTTGCAAAGAGATGATGGAAACATTCCTATTGGGCTTTAATAAATTGGATGGTGATAGTTGTCACTATTATCCCAAGAGATACCCACAGTAACCAAAAACATGTCTCCCAATTGTCTCTACGAGGTTGACAGCAGTAATAAAGAATATCTCCTCTCCTTTACCTTATCAGCACTACCATCTGATACTACTATTCTATTCTTTAAAACAAAGGGTCTCCAAGGTTAGCCTGGCAACAGCTCAAACGTACTCCAGCCCCACTTGAGTTTTCTGAATGATTCATTGAGAATTTCTGTCAATATTGTAGCCTGGAGAACTATACTCTGCTCTCTGGTAAGTTCAATTAACTCTGGTCTCCTGTCAGTTATCAAATTTTTTTACATTTAATCACATCCATTTTATTTAAAACTAAACTGTAGAGTACCATAAGCCTACTATACCTTTCTTTTTTACAAAACCTGCCAAAAGGTAAAGTGATGTTTTACTTATGGTAAGTTATAGCTCTTATGGATTAAACATTCTCCGTTAAAAGGAGTCTAGGACTTAATTTCCAGATCAATACTCATCCAAAAGTTTCATTAAGGATGCTTGCCAAAGAAGTTTGCCTTATTCGATTCCTAGTGCTGTTATTGTTTTAACTGGTGATCTTGAATTTATCTACCAACCAGCTAGAAGTAAATTTTTATTTATTTCATGGCTCAGTCAAAAGCAAATTTCCATACCAGTGTAGCCAAACTAAAAATGCACAGGAAGTTTTAAATACAGCTTGAGGAGGAAGGAAAGGCCATTTCCTTTCAACAACTCTCAGTTTTGTCCTCACTGTGTTATGACAGATATCATTTGCTTCAATCTGTAGAAAATACTCCTATTATAAAACACTCAGCACCTCCTCAAAACAGAGTACTGAGAAACTGTTTTCCACCAATATTTTTGACAAATGCCCTGTATCTCAAAAGTGGTTTTCTATCACAGTAATTTTCAACTGAAGTCGAAATCTTTAAACACTACAATTACTACTTATTACACATACATTTTGATTAATAAGATGTTCATGTTATTACAATGGGAATAAATGCCTTGACCACTTTGGTGTCTATCAGTTTTAATGCCTTTTTGCAATCAGGGAAGAACTCATCAACTATTGCTAAAGTTGTCTAACACGTCAGGAAGGGAGCAGGCTAAATAAAGATGATTACTTACCCTTTGAATATAATCCAAAATAATTCTCAACTAACTGCCTTTTCAGTTTAAGTAAATTCCTTACATTCCTACACTCTTAAATCAATCCTAAATTGAAGAGAAAATAAATCAATTTTACATGAATTTTACATTAAAAATTTTTTTACAAAAAAGAATATAAATCAATTTCACATGAAAAAAATTTTCATGTTATATTCTGAAAGTTCTATCATTTTACATTTTAACTTAGGATACATTTTGAGTTAATTTTTGTATAAGATGTGAGATTCAGGTTGAGTTTTAAGGCCTGGTGAGCAAATCTGTGACAAGACACCAAAAGTATGATTCATAAAAGGAAAAATTTACAAAGTGGACTTCATCAAAATTAAAAACATTTGCCCTCCAAAAAGTAATAAATTGGACATCATCAAAATTTAAGATGTTTGTTCTCCAAAATAACCTATAAAGAGGATGAAAATACAAGCTACAGACTGGGAGAAAATATTTGCAAAACACATACCTGACAAATGACTCATATCAGTATTATACAAAGAACTCTCAAAATTCAACACTGAAATATCAATTCAGTCAGAGAATGGGCAAACAAATGAATAGACATTTCACCAAAAAGGATATATGGGTAGTACATGAAAGGTGGAAGACCATGAAAAGATGATCATCACTAACTTTAGGAAAATGCAAATGAAAACCACAATGAGATATCATGGGATATTTATCAGAATGGGTAAAATCTAAAAAGTTACAACAGAAAATGCTGGTGAGGATGTAGAGAAAACTGCATGTCTCAATCATTGTTGATGGAAATGTAAAATAATACAGTCACTTTAGAAAATAATTTAGTAGTTTCTTCAAAAACAAAGCATACACATACCATACAACCCAGCAACGGTATCTCTATGGATTTTTCTCAGAGGAATGAAAACTTGCATGCCCCCCCAAAAAAAATCTGAACATGATTGCTCATGTCAGCTTCATTTGTAATAATAGCAAAAAGCTGGAAAAAATGACAATGTCCTTCAGTAAGTCAGTGGTTAAACAAACTGTGGTACATCCATACCATGGAATACCAGTCAATAATAAAATGAAGCGAGCTATTGATACATTCAGCAACTTGTATGGATCTCAGGGCACTACACTGAGTGAAAAATAAGGCTAATTTAAAAAGGTCACATGCACATAAAGATGGAAATAATAGACACTGGGACTCCAAATGTGTGGAAGGTGGAATGGGGACAGGGGCTTAAGGATTACCTACAGGGTACAACGTTCACTGTTTGGGTAATGGGTACGCTAAAAGCCTAGTCCCCAGCAACATGCAATAAACCCATGTAACAAATAAGCAAATGTACACCCTATATCTATTTTTTAAGTCACATACTGCATGTTTCTACTAATATAACTTTCTCAAAATGAAAACATGATAGAGAAGAAACACAAATTAGTGGTAGCTAGGGATCGAAGATGTTGGAGGGGAGAAGAATGGAGGTGACTATAAAAGAGTAGTATGAGATATCTTTGTGGTGATGAAATAGTTCTTTATCTTGATTGAGGTAGTGATTATACAAAGCTAGCTACATATGTGATGAAAAGACATAGAAATATATACATGCACATTGCACTGATGCCAAATTCCTGGATTTTATATTGAACTGTAAGTATATAAGATGTAACCATTGAGGGAAACTGGATTAAGAATGCATGGAACCTATCTGTACTATCTTTTCAATTTCAAAATGAATTCATAATTATTTCAAACTGAAAAAATATTTTTCAAGTATTATCATAATGTCACTTTGCTGCACCAGTCTCTTAAATATACTAATTATTTTTTTAGGTTGAAAGTAACCCCATCAAAGTTACTTCTTGGACTTTTTATGTTATACTTGGCAAGCTTTATTCTAAAGATGAAATTTTAAATGTATTTTGAAAAACTAAGTGTAACAGTGGACCTCTCTCACTTATGTCTGCCTGTATCCATTTCCATTTCTTCTAACAATAGGAAGCTATATTTGGGGAGAGAAGTTATGCTCTGTTTCCTCACCACACTAAACATGAGCTAGATAGGACCTTGCTTCCCATCTGCCAGGATTAATGCCTAGAACTAGGCTGGCCAATAAAACAACTTTATTCCCTTGACTAGAATGAATGATTTAAGCATGGAAAGTGTGATTTACACTGGTCAATCTCAGTTCTGAGATTAATTCATGGACCATGAAAGAAAGAGTGCTCTTATTTTTATTTTTTTATCATTGATCATTTATTTGTAGATCTGGAGCTTCTGGTCACTTGGAGAGGGTTTGCTTGAGACTTAAACTATCATCATTTCTGAGTCAAGGGATCCATCTGTTTGTTTCTTATGTTTTATTTAATTAGTCTGGGCTGGGACTCTGTCACCTGTATCTGAGGGCCCTGATAAATGTAACAATATATAAAAATAGATATGGAATATATTCTAGTTTCACTTTTTATAATATTTTCACTTGAAAAATTAAATAATAATAGATGTCTATGATCCTTATAAATGAATTGAGAAAGTAGATAAGATAAACTTAAATATACGAAATTGCTAATATTCAGCTATTTTTGAGCAACAAAAATTATAATCTCATATGCTTCTAACAAATAGTTCAACTTGATTAGTAGTCACTATCTATTTAGTTAACTAGTTACTCAATTGCTTATAGATATATTTATTTATACCTGCCTTTTTCTGTTAAAATTTGGCATCGCCATTTTCCTGAATATTTGAATGATAATTATATTTCTACAGAAAAACATTTGAAATATCTTCTGTTGGTCACCAGGTTTAAAACAGTGTATTTCAGAAATACTGCTATCCACTCCTGCCCATATAAATAAAAATAAAATTGAGGACTTGATTCAGAATAGTATTTGTCACGATATCACAGTGATAAAAGTTATTTAAATGAATTGCAGAGGCAAATCTTTAAGTCCTCTATTATCATACAGACATGTTTTGAGTTTGTTTACTCCCATTCCAATAGCACAGTATTTTAATTCAAGAATTTTTCTATCATCTGTCAACTTTTGAAAAGAAAAACTAGGTAACAGTTTAATTTTAAGAGACTATTTTGCATTTTGCGTATGAAAATATTAGCTTCAAGTGAAGATAAAATTATAAAATATTGATTCCATATTTACTGGACTTCATTTGCACTGACAAAATATTCCTAAATGTAGACATTTACTTCAAAAATGAAACTTTACCTATTTGTTTTTAATAATTCCTTTCTTTCTTTCAATGTCCTGACCCCCTGGCCTCTTTCTGTCTCCAAATATGGAGTATCTCAAAATCCAATTGCATCTCCTGCAATTTCTTTAAATTTCTTGAAAGCCATTTCCCCCCGGGAAAGACAGGGAAGGAGAATTTTTTTTAAAAAAGGAAAATGTGCTCTTGAATAGCAGCTCTTTTCTATGGTTCAGACTCATATCCCCATGACAACTTAATTGCCACAGAAAAACAGTAAGAACTTTTATTTCCATATCATAACATGTATAAAAGTCTTTTAGTTTTTATCAGCTGCAATTTGTGTGTGTGTTTAACACAATTTATTATCCAAACTGAAATCCAAAACTAGAATTGATATACACAGAAAGGAAATTACATTGAACATTATATATTTTAAACTTTTCATTTTACCAGTGCAAAAAAGAAATAACAGGTAGAATGATTTTATTTTATTGAGGTGAAATCTATGTAACATAAAATTAATCATTTTAAAATATACAATTGAATGGCATTTAATACATTCATAAAGTTAGGTGATCGCCACATCTATCAAGTTCCAAAACATTTTCATCATCCCAAAAGGAAACCCTGCATCCATTAAGCAATCACTCCCCCGTCGCCCATTTCTTCCTATTTCAGTTTCCGGTAAATGGGAACCTGCTTTCTCTCTGTATGAATTTAACTAGTTTAGATATTTCAAATAAATGGAAATATGCAACATGTAACCTGTTGAGTTTGTCTTCCTTCACTTAGCATAATGCTTTCAAGGTTCGTCCATGTTGTAGCATGTATCAGTACTTCATTGTTTTGTATAGCTGAATAATATGCCATTGTATGTCTGTATCATACTTTGTTTATCCATTTATCTGGTAACACATGTGGGTTGTTTCTACCATTTAGCTATTATGAAAATGTTTTCATGAACATTCATGTACAAGTATTTGCTTGAGTATCTGTGTTTTCAACTCTTTAGGGTATATACCTAGGAGAAAAATTGCTAGGTCATATAATAATTCTATCTTTTATGTTTTGAGGAGCTACCAAACTATTTTCCACAATAGCTTCACTGTTTTGCACTTCTACTAGCAAGGTATGAGGGTCAAAATTTTTCTACATTCTCTCCAACACTTGTTATTTTTCAATACTAATGATGATAAGATGATGTGCGCAATGTAGATAATTACAGCTCTCCTAATGGGTGTGAAGTCTTATCATATTGTAGTTTTGATGTGCATTTCTGTAATGACAGAATTCTGTTAAAGATATTTGCGTGTGTTTGTTGGCCATTTGTATATCATCTTTGGAGAAATGTCTCTTCAAGCCCTTTGCCATTTTCTAAATTAATTGCTTGTCTTTTTTTTTTTTTCTTTAATGAAGTCTCGCTCTGTCGCCCAGGCTGAAGTACAGTGGTGCAATCTCAGCTCACTGCAACTTCTGCCTCCTGGATTCAAGCAGTTCTTCTGTCTCAGCCTCCCAAGTGGCTGGGACTACAGGTACATGCCACCACACCCAGCTAATTTTTGTATTTTTTTTTTTTTTTTTTTTAGTAGAGATGGGGTTTCACCATTTTGGTCAGGTGGTCCCGAACTCCTGATTTCAGGTGATCCACCTACCTCAGCCTCCCAAAGTGCTGGAATTACAGGCATGAGCCACCACACCAGGCCAATTGCTTGTCTTTTTGTTGTTGATTTGTAAGAGTTCTTTAGCTATTCTGAATATTAACCCTTATTAGATATATGGTTTAAAGAATTTTCTCCTATTTTTGGATTTTCTCTTCACTTTCTCAATATTGTCCATTGATGCCCAAAAGTTTTAAATTTTGATGAAGTCCAATTTATCTGTTTTTTCTTTTGTTGCTTGTATTTTTTCTGTCGTATTTAAGCATCCTTTATTAAATCCAAGGTCATGAAGATTTACCCCTATGTTTTAGTCTAAGAGTTTCATAGTCTTAGATCTTTCATTTAGGTCATAATCCATTTTCAGTTAATTTTATATATGGTATGAGGTGGGAATTTGCTAGCCTTTTAAGGCACACTTCATTCATATTCAAGCCACTGTATAAATAATTTTGATAAAATAGGGTATTTACTGAGAATTGTAGCCCTTAAAATTAAAAATTTTATTAAAGTGGGATTTTGATGCATGTATGGCTCATGAAACTTAAAATTATCTGATCCTACTCTAGAAATATATAATATTCAATTAAGCAGAGGCATGAAACTACTGTGCCTTCCTAATCTGTTTGTGCAGATCACATTAGCACTGACCCACCAGGTTGGAACAGTGACTGGATAATATCTGAAGTCTATGATTTCTATGAACATAACCATTGATCTGTTGTACAGTACTCAAATATGGAGCAGGAGTGGTTCATTATTGCAGTTCCTTATAGTCATATAGATTGCAGTTCCTTATAGTGATATAGAGTTTATTTTTTTTCTCCTTCTACTTTTATTTTAGATTGTGAGGGTGTAATATACAGGTTTGACACATGGGTAAATCACTGAGGCTTGGTGAATGAATGATCTCATCACCCAGGTAGTAAGCATAGTACTCAACAGGTACTTCCAACCCACAACCTCTTCCCATTCTTTCCCCACAAATAGTCCCCACTGTCTATTGTTCCTATCTTTGTGTCCATGTATATTCAATGTTTAACTCCCATTTGTAAGTGAGAACATGTAGTATTTGGTTTTCTGTTCCTGTTTTAGTTCACTTAGGATAATGCCCTCCAGCTGATGTTGCTGCAAAGGACATGGTTTCATTCTTTTGTGGCTGTGTAGAGTTCTATGGCCACATTTTCTTTATCCAGTCCACTGCTGATGGGCATCTTGGTTGATTCCGTTATCTTTGCTATTGTTACTAGTGCTGCAATAAACATATGAGTGCATGCATCTTTTTAGAACTTATTTTTCTTTGAGAGTGTACACAGTAGTGGAATAGCTGGGTCAAACGGTAGTTCTTTTTTAAGTTCTTTGAGATATGTCCACACTGCTTTACATAGTAGCTGAATTAATTTACATTCTTACCAGAAGTGTGTATGTATTCCTTTTCTTCTGCAAGCATGCCATCATCTGTTTTTTGACTTTTTAATGATAGTCATTCTGACTGGTATGAGATGGAATCTTACTGTGGCTTTAATTTGCATTTCTCTAATTAGTGATGATTATCATTCTTATATTTGTTGCCCATGTGTATGTCTTCTTTTATAGAAGTGTCTCTGTTCATGTCATTTGGACATTTTTAAAGGGAGTTTTTGTCTGTTTGTTGAATTAAATTTTTTATAGATTCGGGATATTATACCTTTGTTAGATGCATAGTTTGTGAATATTTTGTCACATTTTGTATGTTGTCTGTTTACTCTGTTGATACTTTCTTTTGCTGTGCAGAAGCTCTTTTGTTTAATTAGGTCCTGCTTGTCAATTTTTGTTTTTGTTGCAATTGCTTTTGGGGACTCAATCATAAATTATTTCCCAAGGCCAATGTCCAAAATGGTATTTCCTAGGTTTTCTTTTAGGGGTTTTATTGTTTTAATTCTTACATTTAAGTCTCTAATCCTTCTTGAGTTAATTTTTGTATAGATAAAAGGAAGGGGTCCAGTTTCAACCTTCTGCATATGGCTAGCCAGTTATGCCATCACTATTTATTGTTTAGGGAGTCCTCTCCCCATAGTTTGTTATCATTGACTTTGTCCAAGGTCTGGTGGTTGTGGGTGTCTGGCTATATTTCTGGGTTCTCTAGTCTGTTCCATTGGTCTATGTGTCTGTTTTTGTAATAGTACTATGCTGTTTTGGTTACTGTAGCCATGCAGTATAGTTTGAAGTTGGGTAGTGTGATGCCTCCAGCTTTGTTCTTTTTGCTTAGGATTGCTTTGGTGATTCAGGTTCTTTTTCTGGTTCCATATGAATTTTCGAATAATTTCTTCTAATTTGGTGAATAAAGGCATTGGCAGTTTGACAGAAATATCACTGAATATGTAAATTGCTTTGGGCAATGTGGCCATTTTAACAATTCTGATTCTTTCTATCCATGAGCATGAAATGTTTTTTCATTTGTTTATGTTGACTCTGATTTCCTTTTTTTAAGTGAAGACAAGTTTATTAGAGAAGAAACAAAAGAATGGCTACTCCATAGGCAGAACAGTCCTGAGGACAGTTAGTTGCCCATTTTTATGGTTATTTCTTAAATGTATGCTAAACAAGGTGTGAATTATTCATGCCTCCCCTTTTTAAACCATATAGGGTAACTTTCTGACATTGCCATGGCATTTGTACACTGTCATTGTGCTGGTGGGAGTGTAGCAGTGAGAATGACCATAGGTCACTCTCATCGCCATCTTTGTTTTGGTGGGTTTTAGCCAGCTTCTTTACTGCAATCTGTTTTATCAGCAAGGTCTTTATGACCTGTATCTTGTGCCAACCTCCTATCTCATCCTGAGACTAAGAATTCCTTAGCTTACTGGGAATGAAGCCCAGGAGGTCTTAGCCTTATTTCATCCAGCCCATATTCAAGATGGAGTTGCTCTGGTTCAAACACCTCTGATATTTCCCCCCTCCCTTTTATAAGAGAACCCTTAATTGTAAGAGTCACAGAGGACAAAGATCCATCTTTTGTAAATTCTTCATGCTGAATGAAGGTGATGATATTCCTGCTTCACTATTAGAGTCTCTTGTATTCAGGGTAGGGAGGAGTACAGTCTGAGAGTGTCATTATGGTAAGGGTCATTCATAACTCTTGGGTTCCAAAAAAAGGTGGTATCTGGAAGATTCAGAAGTGTTCAATTCAAGAAAACATTCAGTAAGCTTATCTTGCATTCATATACAAAGAGTACAACAGCAATATATTCCACAACAGTAAAACAAAATAAGCAAAATTATTTTAAGTAAACTAAGAAGGTTTTTCATGAACTGAGCAACTGTTGGAACCAAGCTGATAATGTGGTTGCTAGCTGATTCCAATGTGTGCCCAGAATTAGAATATTAATCCAGATTTTTACATTACCTAACAGTGGTTCGTTCATAGGAATAAGCAGGGTCAGTCTAAGTAACAGGAAAAACACCTTAAAAATAACTGAGGAGACTAGAATTTAATAACAACTGTAACATAGTTCTTGAAACATAATTTTTCCCTCTCCAGTCTCCCATGTGTCAGATATACCCAGACAAATCGTGGTAAGATTGATTTGCTTTATTATGCTTGGCCTGATTATTTGTATAAAGTGCAAGAATAATTATTTTTTACATAGGCATTTAAAATTGGCTTTGATGGAACTCTATAAGTAATCTCAGATAAGACTTTTTTAAAAAGCCAAGCCCAACAATGGCTTTGTGCCATCAAATACTTATGAGTTAGGTAAATTCCTCTCCTCTTGAGGTCCCAAGATAACTTGGGACCCCTGGGCCTGTCATAAAGTGACATTCTTTATGTACCACAGGCTAGGAACCCTGCACAGGTTCTATGTAGACAAGGCATCAGGCTAGTTTTCCCAGGGGGCTTTCATTGGCTCTATAAGTCAAATTTGATTCGTTAAAGAAAGCACCTCATTCTACTCATACCTTGGTAAAATAACCAATTTCTCCAATTGTGTTCTGTTGCAAAAGAAAACAGATTCTTGTAGGCTGACCATGAGGTCAGGAGTTCGAGATCAGCCTGGCCAACATGGTGAAACCCCATCTCTACTAAAAATATAAAAATTAGCCAGGTGTGGTGGCATATGCCTGTAATCCCAGCCATGCAGGAGACTGAGGCAGGAAAATTGCTTGAACACGGGAGGTGAAGGTTACAGTGAGCCAAGATTGTGCCACTGCACTCCAGCCTTGGGAACAGACGAAGGCTCCATTTCCAAAAAAAAAAAAGAAAGAAACAGAAAAAGAAAAAGAAAAGAAAACATATTCTTATTGCACTTATGCAAATAACAAACACTGCCATGAGTTAAGAATACTCACAAATAGTTTCCAAATTTTGGAGAAACCAGGTAGAGAGAAATAAATATGCCCCACATTTTCTTCATAGGAGTACATTTTCTATTCAATTGTTAAAAAGCTGTAAATAGCTCAAAAGAACAGGGTTTTCTTGACTTTGCAAAACAAAACAAAGGATCAGCAACACTTTTAGCCAAAAGCTGAAAAGATCACTTCAGTTTTCTATTAGTTTAGCCCATGTAGTTAACTCCTGTGCTGCTTGAGATTCATGAACATTTCAGCTTTCCATGAGTCCTGAAATTTTTCCTCTATTCTAATGTCACAATCTCCAAAGTTATCAGAAATGTGCATTCAAGAGCACCTGTTAGAGTCCTATAGCAGATTATAAACCATCTTTTAAAGAGGATCAAAACAACAATTGTCTGTGGATAACAAAATATCTTAGGGCAGCCTCTATTAAAGCCATGATTGACAAAGAATTTGGGTTATCTCTGTGGCATATAACAATATTACATAACAATTGTAATTATTAATAACATATACTAAGTCATATAAGAATTATAAGAGTTTCTCATAAGTTTGAAACACATACCAATAACATATTCATACAAAGAAAGCCAAAGACCATTTGATATTTGACAATGGTTCCTGTATGATTTTAATACTAAACAAGCCAAATTTCACCTTTACATTAGTGTACTATTAATGTTAAACCCAATTCTTAATAAAATCTTATAGACAAATGTATCAAATTTTAATGTCTGACCAAAAGGTAAGATTCTCACAAACCCTCTATAACCCTTTACAAGCTTTTGTTGAAGAGCAGATCAGTGCTCACAAAAAACCTGTTGTGCTTTTATTCCAATGTTTAATTTACAGAAAAACTGAATACCCTTTTAACTTTAGCCAATATGTTCACACACAGAATTTTACCATTAATATTTTTATAAACCTTCTACAACTTGTTTACACCTTTAGAATATTCCCTATCTCACTTAAAACAATCCTTTTACTCTTTAGTCTAGGGAAAAAATCCACATTCCCATGCCTTCTTGTAATTTTTTACAAAAACACATTTCACTTTCCTTACACACTTTGCATGTAACACTGTTTCTATTTCCCAAAGATTACTTAAGTCACGTGAACTAAGACATTATACTTTATACTTTTTCAGACAAAATATTTGATTTGAACACTTACTATTTTTAAACAAATTGAAGCTCTTTTATATCACACACACAACACATATAAACACACAGACAGACAGAAGATCCAGTAGTTGTAATATTTTTCATTTGCCAGTTTCTAAGTTTCTCTTTAAAGCATACGGTTTCTAGGGCCTAATAAGCAGGCAGAGTTGGAAGGCAAAGCAGGTCTCAGAAATTAAGGGTCCCACTTTTATAACAAATCCTGGATCCAAAAAAGGGGAATCAGCCCAACTCTGTGGGAGTCTTATCTCTCAGTGGGGAGTGGGGACATTTCCATATTTCCTTGGTGGTCAAGAGCATGCATCTCTGATCCAAACATGCAAGAAGCCTAGTATCCCTCCACAACTGCTATTAGCCATCTCCAGAAGTAATTTTTCTACCTAATTTATTACACAATAAAGCTCTCTCACAATGTGAAATAATTTCTGATACCCACAGAACTAAAAAACATCAGCTAACACAATACAGAACAGAAGAGAGCCTTGTATTGTGAGGAATCTATTTGCTTCCAATTTCTGGGGTTTTATGAGTAAAACAGATTTTTCCCAAAACAGAGTCTGTGGCACCTCCTTTGTTTTTACCAAGGAGTCCCAGGCTGTTAGAACTTGAATATTCATTTTTAATTAAGCTGGCTTTTAACTCTTTAAAAAGCTTTTTTTATATCTCTTATTAACAGACTCTATCCAGTCTAAATAGGCAGCATTTCCATGCTCAGAGAAAGGAAAATTCAAGACAGTTCATGGAGGGGAAGAGAATTAACAAATGGTAAAGGTCACACAGATATCAAACCAGAAGAAAACTCATTCCCTAAGCTGGAATATGATCATGGCACATGGGGAGTTTTTTCTCTCCCTAAAGGGGGAAACTTGAGAGCTGATGGGACTGCTAGAAAATATCCCTTCCCAACTGATAAGCGGCCACCTGAACTTTTGATTCAGTCTGAGCTTACAATGGGTAGGCCTTTCTCTGGCCTTCCTGAGCTCCTCAATTTCTCCACCCTGCCACAGGCAATACTTTTCTCCCTCCCTTTCCTTTCTCTCTCTGTGCAAAACAATTGAATGAATGGTTAAAAAAAATCACTATCTCTTGCAAAGTTTTGAGCAATTGGAAAAAGGATTTGTGAGGCCAGTCTTAAGTTGTAGCAAACCTCGTGTGCTTTTTGTGTCTTTCTGTATTGTTCTGTCATAAAAGAGGGGTACCATAGGATAGAATGTAGTCCTAGGATTCCTTGTAACCTGCTGTTCAAGACAGCCCAGCAAACTAGTCAGTTATAAACTTTGCTGTAGGTTCCTGAAAAAAAAAAATCTGGATGAGGCTCTCCTCTCCTCCTGTTCTACATCCTTGGGAGCTTGACCTCATAACCACATGGTGGTACTTTCTTTTGGTCTCTGCCTTCTGGAGAACAGGAATTCTGGAATTCATGTCATAGTTAGCTCTAAAAATTATCTTGAGCAGTTAAAAGCCTTTGCAAGCTCCAAACTGGATCTCTAGGCTCCTTCTGAGAAGGGCAATGGAAATCACCCAATGCTGTAGCTCAGCAGCAAAGGCTTCACCATTTTACAATGACAGCCCAGATTCATCTCTGATTTCTTTGAGCAATGTTTTGTAATTCTCATTGTAGAAATCTTTCAACTCCTTAGTAAGCTGTATTCCTAGGTACTTTATTCTTTTTCTGGCTATGATAAATGGGGTCACATTCTTGATTTTGTTCTCGACATGGACGTTTATGTGGCATAGAAATGCTACTGATTTTTGTACATTGATTTTGTATCCTGAAACGTTACTGAAGTCAATTATTAGTTCTAGGAGCCTTCTGGCAAAACCTACTAGGTATTCTTGGTAGAGAATCTTATTATCTGTGAAGGGAGATTATTTGACTCCCTCTCTTCCTATATAGAGACCTCTTCTTTCTCTTACATAATTTCTCTGGCTAGGACTTATAGTATGTTGAATGGAAGTAGTAAGACTGGGTATCCTTGTCTTGTTCCAGTTCTCAAGGGGACTGCTTCCAGATTTTGCCCATTCAGTATGATATTGGCTGTCATTTGTCAAATATAGCTCTTATTATTTTGAAATATTTTTCTTCAATGCCTAATTTGTGCAGGGTTTTTAACACAAAAGTATGTTGAATTTTATTGAAAGTCTTTTCTGCATCTATTGAGATAATCATGTGGTTTTTCTTTTTAATTCTATCAATATGGTGAATCACATTTATTAATTTGTGTATGTTGAACCAACCTTGCATCCCAGGAATAAAGTCTACTTGATTGTGGTGAATTAACTTTTTGATGTGCTGCTGGATTCATTTTCCTAGTATTTTGTTGAGGAGTTTTGCATCTATGCTCATCAAGGATATGGTCCTAAAGCTTCTGTTTTGTTGTTGTATCTCTGCCAGGTTTTGACATCAGAATGATTCTGGCTTCATAGAATGAATTAGGGAAGAGTCCCTCCTTCTTGATTTTTGGAATAATTTTAGCATGATTGGTACTAGCTCTTCTTTGTACATATGGTAGAATTTGACTGTGAATCCAACTGATCCAGGACATCTTTTGATTGGTAGTTTCTTTTATTACTGACTCAATTTTGGAATGCATTATTGGTTTGTTCAGGATTTCAATTTCTTCCTGGTTCAATCTCAAGAGGCTGTGTTTTGCCAGGAATTTATCTGTTTCTTCCAGGTTTTCTAGTTTGTAGCATAGAGATGTCTACAATAGTGCCTGGGAATTTTTTGTATTTCTGTGGAGTCAATTGTAATGTTACATTGGTTTTGCTGATTGTGCTTGTATTAGTTCATTTTCATGCTGCTGATAAAGACATAACCAATTTATAAGGAAATTTGTACATGGACTTATAGTTCCACATGAATGGGGAGACCTCACAATCATGGCAGGAGGCAAGGAGGAGCAAGGAACATCTTACATAGATGGTGGCAGGAAAAAAGAGAGGTTTTGCAGGGAAACTCCACCTTATAAAGCCATCAGATCTCATGAGACTTATTCACTATCATGAGAACAGCATGGGAAAGACCTGCCCTCATGATTCAATTACCTCCCACCAGGTACCTCCCACAACATGTGGAAATTCAAGATGAAATTTGGGTGGGGACACAGCCAGGCCATATCATTCAGCCCCTGCCCACCCCCCACCCAAAATCTCACATCCTCACATTTCAAAACCAATCATGCCTTCCCAACAGTCCCCCAAAGACTTAACTAATTTCAGCATTAACTCAAAAGTCCACAGTCCAAAGTCTCATCCAAGACAAGGCAAGTCTCTTCCACCTATGAGCCTGTAAAATCAAAAGCAAGTTAATTAATTCCTAGATACAGTTAGGGCACAGGCATTGGTAAATACAGTTATTCCAAAAGGAAGAAATTGGCCAAAACAAAGGGGCTGCAGGCCCCATGCAAGTATGAAATCCATAAGGGAGGTCAAAGCTTAAATCTCCAAAATGATCTCCTTTGACTACATACATGTCTCACATCCAGGTCACACTGATGCAAGAGGTGGATTCCCATGGTCTTATGCAACTCCACCCCTGTGGCTCTGCTGGGTACAGCCTCCCTCCTGGCTTCTATCAAAGGCTGGCATTGTGTATCTGTGGCTTTTCCAGGTGAATGGAGGACAGTGGCCCTCTTCTCACAGCTCCACTAAGCAGTGCCCCAGTAGGGACTCTGTATGGGGACTCCAATCCCACATTTCCCTTCTGCACTGCCTTACTAGAGGTTTTTCCTGAGGGCCCTGCCCCTGCAGCAAACTTCTGCCTAGGCATCCAGGTATTTCCATGCATTCTCTGAAATCTAGGCAGAGGTTCCCAAACCCCAATTCTTGATTTCCATGCACCTGCAGGCTCAATATTATGTGGAAGCTCCCAAGGCTTGAGGCTTGCACCCTCAAAAGCCATGGCCCAAGCTCTATGTTGGCCCCTTTCAGCCATGGCTGGAGTGGCTGGGATGCAGGGCACCAAGTCCCTAGGCTGTACACAGCACAGGGACACTGGGCCCAACCCATGAAACCACTTTTTCCTCTGAGGCCTCTGGGCCTGCGACAGGAGGGGCTGCCATGAAGACCTCTGACATGCCCTGGAGACATTTTCCCCGGTCTCTTGGCGATCAACATTTGGCTCCCTGTTATTTATGCAAATTTATGCAGCCAACTTGAATTTTTCCTCAAAAAATGGGATTTTCTTTTCTATCACATTGTCAGGCTGGAAATTTTCTGAACTTTTATGCTCTGCCTCCCTTATAAAACTGAATGCCTTTAGCAGCACCCAAGTCACCTCTTGAATGCTTTTCTGCTTAGAAATTTCTTCTGCCAGATACCCTAAGTCATCTCTCTCAAGTTCAAAGTTCCACAAATCTCTAGGGCAGGAGAAAAATGCTGCTAGACTCTTTGCTAAAATATAACAAGAGTCACCTTTGCTCCAGTTTCCAACAAGTTCCTCATCTCCATCTGAAACTAACTCAGACTGGATTTCTTTGTCTGTATCATTATCAGCATTTTGGTCAAAGCCATTCAACAACTCTCTAGGGAGTTCCAAACTTTCCCACATTTTCCTGTCTTCTTTTGAGCCCTCCAAACTGCTCCAACTTCTGCCTGTTAACCAGTTCCAAAGCTGCCTCCACATTTTCAGGTATCTTTTCAGCAGCACCCACTCTACTGGTGCCAATTAGTCCATTTTCACACTGCTGATAAAGACATACCAAGACTGGATAATTTATACAGGAAAAAGGGTTTAATGGACTTACAGTTCCACATGGCTGGGGAGGCATTACAATCATGATGGAAGGCAAGGAGGAGCAAGTGACATCTTACTTGAATGGCAGCAGGCAAAAAGAGAGCTTGTGCAGGGAAACTCTGCCTTATAAAGCCATCAGATCTCATGAGACTTATTCACTATCATGAGAACAGAGTGGGAAAGACTTGCCTCCACGATTCAATTACCTCCCACCGAGTGCCTCCCACAGATGTGGGAATTCAACCTGAGATTTGGGTGGAGACATAGCCAGACCATATCAGTGTTTAATTGGATATTTTCTCTTTTTTCCTTATTAATCTAGCTAGTGGTCTATCAATCTTCTGTAATCTTTAGGCAAACCAGCTATTGCATTCTCAAGCTTTTGTGTCAGTTTCTGCATCTCAATTTCTTTTGGTTCAGCTTGTATTTTGGTTATTTCTTTTCTTCTGTTAGTTTTGGGGTTGTTCTTATTTTCCTAGTTCCTCTAGGTGCAACATTAGGTTGTGAATTTGAGATCTTTCTAATGTTTTGATGTAGGCATTTAGTTCTGTAAACTTTCCTCTTAACACTGCTTCAGCTGTGTTCCAGAGATTTTGGTATGTTGTGTCTGTTTTCATTAGTTTCAAGGAATCTTTTGATTTCTGTGTTAATTCTGATCTTTACCCAAAGTCATTCAGGAGCAGGCTGTTTAACTTCCATGTAATTTTATGGTTTTGATAGATCTTCTTGGTATTGATTTCTTTTTTTATTGAACTGTGGGCTGAGAGTGTGGCTGATATAATTTTGCTTTTTTTGAATTTGTGCAGACTTGTGTTATGGCTGAGCATGTAGTTGATTTTAGATTATGTGCCACAGGCAGATGAGAATAATGTATATTTTGTTGTTGGGTGGAGAGTTCTGTAGATGTCTATTAGGGCCAATTAGTCAAGTGTTGAGGTGAAGTCCTGAATATCTTTATTAGTTATCTTTCTTGATGATCTTTCTACTGCCATCAGTGGGATGTTGAAGTCCCCCACTATTATTGTGTGATTATCTAAATTGCTTCATAGATCTCTAAGAACTTGTTTTATGAATATATGTGCTCCAATGTTGGGTGAATATATATTTAAGATGTAAGTCTTTTGTTAGATTGGATCTTTTATCATTATGTAATAATGCCCTTCTTTGCCTTATTCGATCACGCTGATTTAAACTGTTTTACTTTATATAATAGCCACCTCTGCTCTTTTTTGTTTTCTGTTTGCCTGATAGATCTTTCCTCTATCCCTTTACTTTGAGCCTATAAGTGTTATTACTTGTGAGAAAGGTTTCTTGAAGACAGCAGAAATTAGATCTTGCTTCTTTATCCAACTTGCTACTCAATGCCTTTTAAGTACAGCATGTAGCCCATTTATATTCAAGGTCAGTATTCATATGTAAGGATTTAATCCTGTTATGCTGTTAGCTAGTTGTTATGTAGATTTGATTGTATAGTTGTTTTATAATGTCAATGGACTATGTAATTAAGTGTGTTTTTGTGGTGGCAACTATTATTCTTTCATTTCCATGTTTAGCACTTCCTTTAGGACATCTTGAAAGGTCTAATGGTAGTGAATTCCCTTAGCATTTGCTTGTCTGACAAGAATTTTGTTTCTCCTTCACTTACGAATCTTAGTGTGGTAGAATATGAAATGCTTGGTTGGAATTTCTTTTCCTTAAGGATGTCAAAAATAGGCCCCCAATCTCTTCTGGCTTGTAAGGGTTCCTCTGAAAGGTCTACTGTTAGCTCAATGGGTTTACCCTTCTAAGTGACCTGCCCCTTCTTTCTGCCTGCCTTTAAGATTTTCTCTTTCATGTTGACCTTGCAGACTCTGATGACCATGTGTCTTGGGGTAGTCATCTTGTACACAATCTCACAAGGTTTCTCTGAATTTCTTGACTTTACATGGTGACCTCTATAGTAATATTGGGAAATTTTTCATGGGGACTACATCCAAAAGTAAGTTTTCGAAATTGCTTGTTCTTTCTCTTTCTCTTTCAGGAATGCCAATGATACCTAGATTTGGTCTCTTTTTGGAATCCTGTATTTCTCAAAGGTTTTGTTCATTTTTTAAAAATACTTTTTTAAAAAAAAATTTTGTCTGCTGTGTTGCTTTGAGGGAGTGGTCTTCAAGTTCTGAGATTCTTTCTCACCTTGATCTATTCTTTTGTTAATGCTTCCAATTGTATTTTGACATTCCTATAGTGACTTTTTATTTCCAGAAGTTCAGTTTGGTTTCTTTTTAAAATGGTTGTGGCATGTTTCAAATCTTGGATCACTTTACTGTTTTCCTTGGATTGGATTTCTACATCTTCTATTGTACTTTGATGAGCTTTCCTGCCACCCAGATTCTGAATTCTAATTCTGACATTTCAGCCATTTCAATCTGGTTAAGAACCATTGCTGGGAAGCTAGTGTAATCATCTGGAGATAAGAAGACACTGTGGCTTTTTAAGTTGCTAGAGTTCTTGAGTTGGTTCTTTCTCATGTGTGAGGGCTGATGTTACTTTATCCTTTAAAGTTGCTATTTTTTAGATGGGGCTTTTTTTTTTATGTTCTTTATTGTACTTGAGGGTTTGACTATCGTACAAGTTGGGTATAGTTAAATGATTTCATTTCAGAGGGCCAAAGCTCAACTCCTCACTCCTGGGATGCATTCTCTAACCCTGGGTGGCTGGAACTGGACCTGTGACTTTGTCTTCTGGTCTCTTGAGGTCAAGTCCCAGTTGGGCTGGAGAGGCCAACGTGCTCCCAGACCACTGTCAGCAGTACTCCATCAGGAGTGGCAGGGGTGCTGGGGGGAAGCTTTCTGGTGGGTGAAGTGGGGATGGCAGAGGCAGAAAGCACTCTGGTGGTTGGGGAATGGCGGTGGGGTTGTGGACAAACACACCCTGGTGGGAGGCTGTCAGAAAAAGTACTCCAGTGGGGAAAGCAGGGACACTGCAGGGAGGACATAGTCCATCAGGGGCACATAGAGAGCTTTCTATTTCACAAAGTAATTTTCAGCACAATGATTTGTTTGATCCTGCTGCTACCCTTTGAATAGGCAGGGCATGTGCCTTTTCATCATTTTACACATAAGAAAGCTGAATCTTTTCAAAGTTAAATGATATTTCAATGTCACTTGGTAAAAAGTAGCAGATCAGTACTCAAAACTCAGACCTTGGACTCTGGGTCAATATTCCTTTTCTTCCCTGCCTTAACTCTGACAAGACAGTGTGATTCTGGAGCAAATTCATAAAAGTGGTTTTCCTAAAAATTGCTTTAACTCATTACTGAATATCATGTCTAAAAAGTGATAAAAAGCCATAAAGTGCTACTTTCCCCCTAAATGAATGTGCAGCACATATTTATAAGCTTTTAGTACAATAATTTTATAACCAAACAGCTGCTGAAATAGTAAATTTTTATGACCAGTGTCTCAGTTTGTGTTTTCCTCCTAAATATGGTAAAATAAAGTTTTTGTGACACAATTTATCTAGTTCAGACACATTTAATAGAAGCATCAGCAAAAGGATGAGCAACAAAAGGAGAATTCATGAAATAAAATCACACTGGCAGTAGAGTTAAATAAAAACACATGTTGGTTATCTATTATTTTTACACATATCTGTGGTGACACTCTAGGGAAGCTTTCTGAGATTCTTTAAAGAGATCACAGCTAGGACTCTTTTAAAGCTACTTAGAATAGACATCCATCCTTAGCTCAGCATCCAGTTAACACACTAGTTGAACACCTTTCATGTAAGTGGCCCTGTGCTAGATATTATGACAAGATAATAATATGAATAAGACTTAGTCTCTATCTCTAGTTTACAATCAAAGAAGGGTGGCATACATATATGCAGCCTTATACATTATGAAGGAATATTTCATGGCAAGGTAATGAGCTGCCCTATAAGGTAATGAATTTCCTCTCCCTGGAGGTGTTCAAGCACAGGCTGGCCTTCCACTCAATGGCATTGTTATAACAGGGATTGATATGAGGCTAGAGAGTGGCAGTGAATCATTTCTAAGTGCACTTCCAATTTTAACATAAGCCCTAAAATAATATAGTTTATAGTTAAAGCTACAAAATAAACCCCTTCTTAAAGCATTCGCTTGCTGTTGTGTTAGTATTTTTGTTCCTGTTTATGATTTTCTTTATTCATTATTCATATGTGCTTCTGAAACACTTTTATTACTTCTTGAATGAAACATTTTCTGAAAGAGAAAAAGCTTGGCATGTCTTTTGAAATGGTAGTTTCATGCAAGATACATCATGTAGTTATTCCTAGTGACTTTCTTTTGGTTTTTCATTGAACAACTCACTAACATCTGATAAAACAGATTCCACCACCAGAATGCCCTGCAGTTAATGTTTATCACATTATTATTATATACTGGATCAAAGCATTGTATAAAAACTGAAATATGGTGTAATTAGTAGCTGAAAGCCTAACAAATGTAAAATAAATTTTAGGGAAATTAAAAATGTTATTTGGCACTGATTAGTACCATATACAGCATATTAAATTAAATAGCATCCCAATATGGTAACAATGTGTTTTTGGCAAGGTGAAGAGGTTAATTGTGTTGTAAAAGGAATTTCCAGAAGAATGCATCATCTAGTTTATACTGAAACCTCAATTTACTATGGCAGGAGGCCATATTACAGAACTTTGCAGATTAGCAAGTAATTGACAAAACATTCATAAATAATTTTTCTCAATTGTTAGTTGTTCGAGCAGTATATATTATTATATTTAGCACTCCTTATTTAATTTAATAAATTAAGACGCTCTTTGTTGTAAACTAAAGTTTTCATTACACATTTTAAAGTTAATACACATGAAATTTGCTAAAAGATTTTCATGGTTAAATTTGTTATGGTTGACATAAAACTGCTCAGCCATTTGGAGGAAATGAATGTTTTTAATGTTTTATGCTACAAAATGAGAATTACTGATTATTATGATTATCATTCATCCTAACAATATTCACTCCTCAAATTAAGAATTTAATATATCTTGATTGTCAGCTATACTAACATACTGAAACTTTTATTAGTGTATGTAAGTGAATTACATTTTTTTCTGCAAATCCATAGGTTTTCTTTCTATTGAAATGTTATATTTTTCCACTTGTCCAGCTTCTAAAGGAATAGAAAAGCCCAGTAAAGACTGATGGATTTCACATAATGACTAACATTTATAAATTATTGCTGTCATATATAACCTCCTTGAAGAATGCATCATCCCTCTGCAAAAAATTCAAAAGTGACGGTTAAAATTTTAAAATATTAAAATACGAATGAAAACATGGCCAAATATTCATGAAGAAAGGGTGATGTCCTAGTCTGCTCAAGCTGCCATAACAAAAAAAATACCAAATGTATTAAACAACAAAAAATTTATTTTCTTAAAGTTCTGATGGCTGGTAAGTTCAAGGTCAAGGTTCTAGTCAACTCAGTTCCTAGTGAGGGCTCACTTCCAGGCTTGCAGACAACCACCTTTTGGCTGTGTCTTTACATGGTAAAAAGAAAGAGAGATAGTAAGCTCTCTGGTGTTTCTTCTTATATAGGCACTAGTCCCTTACATTAAGTTATCACCAGTTTTGCTGTGATGTATATAGAAACAGTGAAAGATTGGGGATGAGTGCCAGGAAAATTAGTTGGGGCCAATATAAGTTGCATTGGCTAAATAAAAACTTTTCAGGCCTGCTCTTATGAGCTGAATGTTTACATCCTTCCAAAATTCGTATGTTGAAACTCTAACCTCTAATGTGATGGCATTTGAAGACGGGACCTTTGGGTGGTAATTAGGGTCGGGTGAGGCTCCATTTAATGTAATCTGCCCAGACCCAGTCTGTCCCTGATACTGGTTAACAGGAATATGTGGCATTTACAGTTATCTGCAGATAAGGGAAAGACTAATATAAGATTTAAGCAAAACTCAAAATGGTTCTTACATTTAAATTTTAATACATATAACTCTTTTAAAAGGCGAAGAATGATTAATTCACAGAAATAAAAAATAATCATATCAAATAAGCAGTATTCCAAAATGAGGAAAGAAGATGCCAAAAATTAAGTTACTATTATGGTTCTACTCTTCAATATCAGCATATAATCTTTTGGTTGTTATCAAAGAAAACTCAAGTCAAAATAGCACAAACTATAAAAGAATTATATTGGCCCACCTAAGTAAAATGTTATGAACTTTTCTATCTATATTCGGAGAAAGCTTGCTTTGGCAGTTCACATTTCTGACCAAAACCCTCTCCTTTCCCAGTTCTTCCTCCTTGGTATTCACTCCATTCTTAGCAACTTTCTGTCCTTGTGGTCTTACATTGTCTTACAATGTCTCCCAGGCTTCTATTCTTTTTCATTTATGTCACATAGATAAGAGCAAATGTCTCTACCATGGTTCTGTCAGAATAGTGAAAAAGTATATTTTCCAGAAATTTCAGATACTGTTACCCCTCAGTTCCTTGCTCACATTTAGAATATAGGCCCTGAATCAATCACTCTGAACAGAGGAAGAGATGTGGTAGATTATGTTTAGCCAATGAGGCCTTACTTCTGTGGCTGAAGAGGCATCTAGTTTCCTCTGAAATTTATGGGCTGCATGGGGAAACGACAAAACCCCAATAAAAAGAAGAATATACTTTTATCAAGAGGAAAGGGGAATGGATGCTGGTGTCTAACAGAAAATGTGTGTAACTGTGTCAAACATTTCTACCTTCTCACTAATCGTCTCTTTGTCTTTTAAGCAATTAATAGAAAAATCATTTGTGTAAAAATCAGAGTCTACAAAACTACTAAGCCAATTCTCATTCCTTCCGTGAAGAGCCTCATCATCAAATGTGTTTCTTACAAGAAGCTGCCTTCTCCCTTTCTCCTGACAATTTAGAGTTCCAATATTCATGGAAAATGACCCAAGAAGTCACTGAATACAATCCCTTTGATAATGTACTCTACTGGTTAATACTTAAAAAATAATCTCAAATGTAAATGGCTTTCTATCCAATAGTAGAATGAGATAATAATGCATACAGCCCCACCACTAATTAAATTATATTCCACAATTCTCTTACCTTTCCAAAGCAAACCACATGCTTCAGTTCCTCAGTTTTCGGTTCTCTGTTTTTCTAATTGGGCCCCTGAGCTAATTAGTATGAGTCCAAATATAAGTCAGTGGGTACATAAAATATGTGAATAGATGAACAGGTACAAATTAACCTGGCATAAGGGTGTTTGTAACTTCAGATTCTCTATGCAAAATCATACATAATAAGGCTTCACTAAGTAGAGAAGAGGTCATTGCACAAATTAGAGCTGTGCTGGATATTTTCCGTTTGTTCCTCCAGATTCACTGCCTTCATTTCTGCACCCTGGCTTGTGTTCCAGTACCTAATCTGTATAGACTGAATCTATTCTTTTGCTCTTCTGACTCCTGGTTGGGTTTGGCCATTAAGAGGCACCAGCAGGAAATAAGCAGGGAGGTAGAGAGTAATGTCATAGAAATTCTTTCCCCAGCTCTCTCTCCTCTAGTAATTCACCATGGGTCGGCTGTGTCCCTCTATACAATTTCACTGCTCTAATTAACAGGCCTTTCTCATAGAGTTATTCTGGTTCCAGTAACTCTTCCTGTCTCTAGTTATTTCAAAGCTAGGATTAGGGGCTTCCTATTCTGGCTAGCCCAAGGGCTGGAATGTTGGATTATTTAAGTCATGCACACACTTCATAGTCCACTAACTCAACTCCTTCAACCCACCTGGTAGAATGTGCGATCCACTTCCTGTCAAGACCATGAATGACACCAAAGGTCAGTTAGGATATAGGAACAATATGGGAAACAGTGAGTTGTACTTAGCAAAAACTGGGACTGGCCTAACTAAACTAGACAGAAATATTAAGGAAAGTGAAAAGTAAAGTGGAATCACCAGGAGAAGTGCAGTTAATGAAGGCCCCAAATCCAGAGGACTTTAGAGTTTGATTAATAAGAAAAAAAAAATCAGAAAAGTTTTATAAGTATAATCAGAGCATGTTGAAAGTACGATTTCATTAAATTCCTTTTCTTTTTGTTTGTTTGTTTCTTGGCTTGTTTGTTTGTTTTGAGACAGCGTTTTGCTCTTGTTGCCCCAGCTGGAGTGCAATGGCATGATTTTGGCTCACTGCAAACTCCACTTCCTGGGTTCAAGCGATTCTCCTGCCTCGGCCTCCCAAGTAGCTGGGGTTATAAGCACGTGCTACCACATCCAGCTAATTTTGTATTTTTAATAGAGGTGAGGTTTCACCATGTTGGTCAGGCTGGTCTTGAACTCCTGACTTCAAGTGATCCGCGCACCTCATCCTTCCAAAGTGCTGGGATTACAGGCATAAGCCAGTGTGCCCAGCCTATTCCTTTTGTTTTTTACAGTAAAATGATGAAAAGACTGAATGATTCAAAGATAATTTAGAGAATCCTAAAGACATCTGGGCAAAAACTGATACAAGCCTGAGTCATGAGGCTGACCAAAAGTAAAGATGAATCACAAAGGACACATGGGATCTCTTAATTATGGAGAATAAGAAACATGAGAGGATGGGATTTATAGGGTAATCACATAATTTATCCAAAGCAGAACACTTTTGGAAGAGATTTTAAAAAATTCCATTAATATTTAAGGTAAGAAAATAGGTATATTCCAGGATGGTTTCCATCAAACAGAGACATATAGTCAGTTTAGGAATAAACCATTTTTAGATTATAAACCTGAATTCTTCAGAAATAGATTTCATTTTTGTGCAATTGAGAAATTGAGCAATAAAGTTAAGTATGTGGGAGTTGGAAAAAGAGATAAAAGGGCCATTTTTTTGGACATAAGATTGGAAATTCCCAGCTCAAATAGCATTTGATAGTACAAGACCAAACTAATGGTCAGTTGAGAACATGAGACAAGAAATAGAAA
The DNA here is from genome assembly GCF_028885625.2 of Pongo pygmaeus. Classification (NCBI taxonomy): domain Eukaryota; kingdom Metazoa; phylum Chordata; class Mammalia; order Primates; family Hominidae; genus Pongo; species Pongo pygmaeus. Next base: position 140,556,930 of record NC_072378.2, on the reverse strand, counting down.
TTGAAATCTTGTCAACATAAACAATGAATCTGCTCTACCACGGAGGTAATTTCTTTGGTAGAAATTCTCTCCCTCTTAACTATTTATGTCTGTGAATTATTTTCTCCACTGCAATCTAAGATTCTTTGGGGCAGTGCCAGCTTCTGATTCACTTTTGTAAACCATTAGGTTTAGCATAATGCTGCATATGGAAAAGATGCTAATAAATACTTGTTGAGTTAAAGATTTGTTTTACTAAGGCCACCTAAATAGTGCATCTTGTTACTGTGTCTCTGTCCTGCCGTGGCTTTGCCATGCCTCATCCTTCACCTAAACAAAGCCTGCTACTATTCAATATGCTTTGCCATGTAGAAATAAAGAAGAGTCTAAGAATTAATGTCAGCCAGGGACTGAGCTATAGTAAGATTCCTGTGTTGCTTGAAAGTGAGCTGGAGGCCGGGTGCAATAGATCACACCTGTAATTCCAGCACTTTGGGATAGCCCAGGAGTTGGAGACCAGCCTAGGCAACATGGCAAGGCCACCACCTTTACAAAATTTTTGTTTAATTAGCCAGGCGTGGTGGTGTGCACCTGTAGTCCCAGCTAAAAAGGAGGAGGCTGAGGTGGGAGGACTGTTTGGGCCCAAGAGGCCAAGGCTGTAGTGAGTTCTGATTGTGCCACTGCATTCCAACTTGGGTGACAGAGAAAGACCCTGTCTCAAAAAAAAAGAAAAAAGGAAAGTGAGCCAAAATATAAATTAATTTAACTGTGTCGCACATAAAGGTCTCATATCTTTACTGAGCAATGGAGTAGACAAAGGTTTTGTTGTGACACTGATTAAGTAGTGTTACATATTTATATGCAATATTTTTTAAAACCTTTATTTTTGAGGAGATTTTTTTGAGGTGTTGGAAAATATTCTTCTTTTTTATTTTAATAAGATAAATGGGCTGAGCACGGTGGCTCACACCTGTAATCCCAGTACTTTGGAAGGCCCAGGCGTGTGGATCACCCAAGGTTAGGAGTTCAAGATCAGCCTAGCGAACACGGTGAAACCCTGTCTCTACAAAAATGCAAAAATTAGCCGGGCGTGATGGTGGTGCCTGTAGTCCCAGCTACTCAAGAGGCTGAGGCAGGAGAATCGCTTGAACCTGGGAGGCAGAGGTTACAGTGAACCAAGATCACACCATTCCACTCCAGCCTGGGTGACAGAGCAAGACTCTGTCTCAAAAATAAATAAATAAATAAATAAAATAAAATAAATAAAAATAAATGGAGGAATTTTTTATGTATTAATAACACTTTGATAACCCAGGTCAGTGTCTGACCTCTAACAAAGCAAGTGAACACCAGCGCTCTACTTACTCTCATGTTTTTAGCAATTGGTTTTACAGATATAAGTAATGTCTTTCCCATTCATTTTACTTTTTTAAAAGCAGGGGCCATTCCTTTATTTGCCATTAAAACCTAATTCCCTGTTCTGTATCTAACTGGCTTCTGTAGCCAATAAATATGAAGTACATCCTGATAGATGATGTTATTCCTTATCTGGCAAAAATGTAGCAAGTGTATGAAATATTGCTAGGTGAAAAGCATGAGATATGGATTTTGAGGGTCAGGAATTACTAAAATAAATTAAACATATTCCCTGACCTCACAGAGTTATAAATTGTTACGGTGACTTACCTGTGTGATTGTTTTGCCGCAACACTTTATGACAGAAATGGAAATGTCACAAATGCTGTAGAGTCTCTCCGTCTCTCTCCTGCCCTTTTTCCTTCTTCATATTTAAGACATCTATTTTCAGAGCATGTCAATATTGAATATTCATTAATTTTCAAAGTCCTGGGTTTTTGCCAGTTTAGATTTAGTTGACGTTCCATTACCCTGTTGAACAGATTTCATGGCTCTCTAATCAAATTAGCTCACTTCTAAACACAAACATTTTTATAAGACACTTGCCCAAAGCAATTGTGACTTAGCTCCCATCTTATTTTTTAAATAAAAAATTGAACAGTGGGTTATTAAGTTCAGCACATCACCTGCTGTGCAAAGAGACCAACACACATGAGTTGCAGCCAATCTTCCTACAGCATTTCTCACACACACTGTAGATCAGAGAGTTGTTACACCACTAATATTCAAAGCCCCCTGGATTTTAATTATACTTTATTTATTATCTTAGCTGCTCCACCATTTGCAATGCACAGTAATCTTCTACACATTCGCTGCCTCCACCTTAATGGTTGTGAAGTATCTGCTATGATGCATTTTGTCATTTAATATTAGGTTTACTATGCAAAACAGCTAAATCTTGACAGGCCCCATAAAACCTCATCCTAAATGAACCATTATATTGTATGCTGTCAATATAGACTAAAAAAATACAGTGCCACTCCACAAAGCTTGCAGAAGCAGCAGAAAATAGTAAGTGGTGTTAGTTCCAAAAAGAGCCTACAGCTACATATTATGTGCTTCACAGGATTTATTGTTATTATAAACAACCAATCAGGATATTGGGTGAGCATAACTGAGAAAATGACAACAATTAAAATTTAATTCAGTTCAGAAAGTAGTTCTTGAATTCTTACAGAGGATTAAATTTTTAACAAGGTCTGGATTCTGCCCTCCACAAGTTTGGCAAATGAAGAGGGAGAAAAAGAGGTTCCCATTTGACCATAAACAAGGCAAACTGTAACACAGGGTGAAACAGACCCATAAATACCAGACTGTGGCAGGCCCAAGTAGTGGCAATTAATTGCAGACCCCAGGGCTATTGGTGAGTGGTGTGCTCATGATTCCTGAGGCCTGTTCATCTTTTCAAGGGTTCCAAAATGCAGGGCTGTGAACCTATTATGTTGGAATCATGGAGCGCAGTAGGTTCTGGGATCCTTGGCACTTGACAAGACACTGTAGGCACAAAGCTGGTTTGCTATCTAGTCTGTGTCCAAATCTCCATGAGAGTCCTAAGTAAACAGATTGACCTGCCCTGTCCAAGAGCTGCTTACATCCCAGAGTACAGTATATACTTTAAGAAATGTGCTGGGTGAATCAGATGTTTAGCTGGTCATTGAAGGCACAACTGTGCTGCTGAGACTTGCCAGATGTTGGAGATCCTACCACCTCACAGTCACCAAGATGGCATATTCTCTGTTCCTGACAATCCCCAGCTCAATAAAACTCATTCACTAGTCTCCCACCCTTCAGTAAGCACATTTGTGCCCTAGCTAACAAATACATCATTGAAGTACAAGCACTGCATTACTTCTTTAGCTCTGCCCCAATAAGGATCTCATCTCCTCCAGATAATTCAGCATCCTAAAGCATAAAAAGGAGCTGGTTCAAAGTTATCAATACCAAAAATCATCTTTCTCTATATGACATATATGAGATACATATCTTATTACATTTACATATAGTAGACTTAAAAATAATGAGGCTATGTATACTGTTTTCCCTAGAAAACAAAAGTGAACCCCTATAGGGTAACCCATGGAAATCTAATGGTAGTCTTTTGTAGATAATGACATAGTCTTTAATGCCATACCTTAAAAAGTGAAATTTTTTTTTTTTTTTTTTGAGACAAGGTCTGGCTCTACGGCCCAGGCATGATCTCAGCTCATTGCAACCTCCACCTCCCAGGCTCTAGCCATCCTTCCACCTCAGCCTCCCGAGTAGCTGGGACTATGGGCACATACCACCACCCCCAGCATTTTTTTTATTTTTTGTAGAGATTGGGTTTCATCATGTTGGGCAGGCTGGTCTTGAACTCAAGAGCTCCAGTGACCCGCCTGCCTTGGCCTCCCAAAGTGCTGAGATTACAGGTGTAAGCCACTGCACCTGGCCAAAAATGTTACTCTTATAGTGAGATATTTACATATTAAGTGTAAAGCTCTATTCAGCAATCTGGTCTGGTGAGTCAGGGACTCTTTAAAATTTAGTTTGATCTAAGTGACTTGAGGATTGCAACATTTGCTACAGATTTAACCCACATTCTGCCTTCAAGGTATATTCTGTGGTCATCATGTAGTTGCTTACTAATACTTGGCTCATGGCTTTTAACAGGCAGATTCCAAACCAACAATGGTTGGCTGTATCTTCTATTTCTTGTTTATTTGTGACTACATATTAACAGTCTTCCTGAAAAAAAAAAAAAGAAATGCTAGATAAAATAAAAATAAACATGCTTTTTAAGTAAATAGAAAAAGGTAAATAATCTCAACATTTTTGATCAAAAATTAAAGGGTTTTAGGATGCCAAACTGGGAAGCTGCACTGAAGCCACCGCAGTCTTGGGATACTTACTATTCCAATAATCTAGAATCTTGAATGTTAGGAGCAAAGCCAGAGAAGAAAGATAAGACGTCATGGTCCAAACAGACAATTTATTCAATACCGCCTGAATAAAGTTGGAGCATTGAAAGGCCTTCAAGCTCAGTGTGAAGATGGACTAAGGAAAATCCATCCTCCAGGAAGGAGATGTCACAGGAAACTTATCTGTCTTAGAAAGGACTCTTGGTGGAAAAATATAATGAAATAGAAAAAATCTGCTCTAAAAATGTGTAACTCAGGCCTGCCTTTACACTGATAGGGATTTGAATTTATAGCTCTTGCAATTAATTAAACTCTAGTTAAACAATTAAGTTCGTCCTGTGTTGGTAGGCTCCAAAGTCCTCTCTATAAGGATTCATAGCCACTGAGACTACATGCAGAACAAAAAGACAAACCCCAACCAGACATGAACTCACAATACAGAAAGAACTATGCCAATGAGAGGTGTAGTGAGCAGAAAGAACATATGATTGAATTAGACAAGCAAGGAGTTTAGATATTCCAACTACCAAATGTGCATTTTGGAGTAAATGCATTTGATTTTTCCTTTTTAAAATAAATGAATTTAGAGCATGAATAAGACAAAAGGTATTTTCAAGCAAAATTGGAAATGCTTTTAAAAGAATAAAACAGAATCTTTGTATAAGAGCATATAAAATGTACAGGCCCATATCCATGTAAATCCCACTTAGTTTTTAAGAAAAAAACCTTTGTAGAACCTTAGAGGATCCTTTCATGATTCTTAACAATCAAGATCTTTCCCCCTCATCATTGTAACCACTACCTTGACTTATAGAATAATTATTCCCTTAATTTTACTCACAGTTTTCTTAATATAATATTTAGCTTTGTTTATATCTAAATTCTACATACACAGAACTGTACTTTATTCATTTGGTTATTTTCTTATTTTGCTCAAAATTAGTATTTCTGATATTCATATATGTTCACAGTTACAGCTGTAATACACTCACTTTTATTATTATGTGGTAATTCATTTGTGTGTATACACACACACACACATATGCTATGATCAACATTTAATTCTAGTGTTAATGACTGAAACAGAATTTCAGGAGTAGAAATATAAACATTGGAAGTATTTAATTGAAATTACTACTAAATAATTAGAAGTAATGTTTAACAGAAGATTTAATATATAAAAACAGAGAATTGTTGCATTCAAGGATAGATCAACAGAAATTATATAAAATCCAGCAGAGAGAAACATGATAAAGGTTAAAAGCTCTAAAGGATAGAATGAAAGGGTATAACATATTGATGTGGTTTGGCAGTGTCCCCATACAAATCTCATCTCAATTTCCATGTCATGGGAGGGACCCCGTGCCAGGTGATTCAATCATAAGGATGGGTCTTTCCCGTGCTGTTCTCGTGGTTAATAAGTCTCAGGAGATCTGATGGGGTTTTTTTGTTTTGTTTTGTTTTTTGAGATGGAGTCTCGCTCTGTTGCCCAGGCTGGAGTGCAGTGGCGCGATCTCAGCTCACTGCAAGCTCCGCCTCCCGTGAACTGCAAGTTCACGCCATTCTCCTGCTTCAGCCTCCTGAGTAGCTGTGACTACAGGCGTCTGCCACCACACCTAGCTAATTTTTTGTATTTTTAGTACAGACTGGTTTTCACTGTGTTAGCCAGGATGGTCTCAATCTCCTGACCTCGTGATCCACCCACCTCAGCCTCCCAAAGTGCTGGGATTACAGGCATGAGCCCCCATGCCTGGCCAATCTGATGATTTTAAAAGGGGAGACCAGGCACAGTGGCTCAAGCCTGCAATCCCAGCTCTTTAGGAGGCTGAGGCAGGCAGATCACATAAGGTCAGGAGTTCGAGACCAACCTGGCCAATATGGTGAAACCTCGTCTCTACTAAAAATACAAAAATTAGCCGGGCATGATGGCATGTGCCTATAGCCCCAGCTACTTGGGAGGCTGAGGCAGAAGAATCACTTGAACCCGGGAGGCAGAGGTTGCAGTGAGCCAAGACTGCACCACTGCACTCCAGCCTGGGCAACAGAGCAAGACTCCATCTCAAAAAAAAAGGGTGAGGGAGTTTCCCTACACAAATTCTCTTCTCTTGTTTGCCACCATGGGAAACATGCTTTCACCTTCCACCATGATAGTGAGGCCTCCTCAGCCACACGGAACTGTAAGTCCAATAAACCTCTTTCTTTTGTAAATTGCCCAGTCTCAGTTATGTCTTTATCAGCAACATGAAAATGGACTAATATGGTAAACTGTTACCAGTAGAGCAGGATGCTACTGAAAAGATACTTGAAAATATGGAAGCCACTTTGGAACTGGGTAACAGACAGAGACTGGAACAGTTTGGAGGGCTCAGAAGAAGACAGGAAAATGTGGGAAAGCTTAGAACTCCCTAGAGACTTGCTGAATGGCATTGACCAAAATGCTGATAATGATATGGACAATAAAATCCAGGCTGAGGTGGCCTCAGATAGAGATGAGGAACTTGTTGGGAACTGGAGCAAAGGTGGTTCTTGTTATGTTTTATCAAAGAGACTGGTGGCATATTGCCCCTGCCCTAAAGATTTGTGGACCTTTGAACTTCAGGGAGATGATTTAGGGTATATGGCAGAAGAAATTTCTAAGCAGAAAAGCATTCAAGAGGTGACTTGGGTGCTGTTAAAGGCATTCTGTTTTAAAAAGGAAACACGGCATAAAAGTTTGGAAAATCTGCAGCCAGACAATGCCGTAGCAAAGAAAATCCTGTTTTCTGAGAAGAAATTCAAGCCTCAAGCTGGCTGCATAAATTTGCATAAGTAATAAGGAGCTGAATGTTAATCACCAAGACAATGAGGAAAATGTCTCCAGGAAATGTCAGAGACCTTTTCCGCAGCCCCTTTCATTACAGGCCTGGAAGTTTAGAAAGAAAAAATGGTTTCATGGACCGGGCCCAGGGTCCCTCTGCTGTATACAGTCTAAGGACTTGGTGTCCTGCATCCCAGTCGCTCCAGCCATGACTAAAAGAGTCAAAGTACAGCTCACGCTGTTGCTTCAGAGGGTGGAAGCCCCAAGCCTTGGCAGCTTCCACATGGTGTTGAGGCTGTGGGTGCACAAAAGTCAAGAATTGAGGTTTGGGAACCTCCGCCTAGTTTTCAGAGGATGTATGTAAACACCTGAATATCCAGGTAGAAGTTTGCTGCAGGGGCACGGCTGTCATGGAGAACCTCTGCTAGGGCGGTGCAGAAGGGAAATGTGGGGTCAGAACCCCCACACAGAGTCCCTACTGTGGCACTGCCTAGTGGAGCTATGAGAAGAAGGCCACCATCTTCCAGACCCCAGAATGATAGATCCACTGACAGCTTGCACCATGTGCCTGGAAAAGCCACAGACACTGAACACCAGCCTGTGAAAGCAGCCAGGAGGGAGGCTTTACCCTGCAGAATCACAGGGGTGGAGCTACACAAGACCATGGGAACCCACCTCTTGCATCAGCATGACCCGGATGCAAAACATGGAGTCAAAGGAGATCATTTTGGAGCTTTAAGATTTGACTGCCTTGATGGATTTCAGACTTGCATGAGGCCTGTAGCCCCTTTGTTTTGGCTAATTTCTCCCATTTAGAATGGCTGTATTTACCCAATGCCTACATCCCCATTGTACCCAGGAAGTAACTTACTTGCTTTTGATTTTACAGGCTCGTAGGCAGAAGGGACTTGCCTTGTCTCAGATGAGATTCTGTACTGTGGACTTTTGACTTAATGCTGAAATGAGTTAAGACTTTGGGGGACTGTTGGGAAGGGATGATTGGTTTGGAAATGGGAGGACAGGAGATTTGGGAGGCGCCAGGGGTGTAATGACGTGGCCTGGTGGTATCACCACCCAAATCTTGAATTCCCATGTGTTGTGGGAGGAGGAACCCAGTGGGAGGTGAATGAATCATGGGGGTGAGTCTCCTGTGCTATTCTCGTGATAGTTAATAAGTCTCAGGAAATCTGATGGTTTTAAAAAGAGGAGTTTCTCTGCACAAGCTCTCTTCTCTTGTCTACCGCCATGTGAAACATGCCCTTCACCTTCCACCATGATTGTGAGGCCTCCCCAGCCACGTGGAACTGTAAGTCCATTAAACCTCTTTCTTTTGTAAATTGCCCAGTCTCAGGTATGTCTTTATCAGCAGCATGAAAATAAACCAATACACATATATGTAATCAGATATCTACAGAGATAGAACAGAGATAATGGGGAATAGACAGACTATTTTAAAGTGTTTCCCAGAAATTAAAAAATGAATATTTAGATTAAAATGCATAGCAAACCTCAAGAAGAAAATGTCATTATCATAATATATGAGGAAAAACAAATTATGTCAAAAATAAACCCAGCTCAAAGAAAATATTTCAGTAAAACTCAGAAAGAAAAAGGTGAAATAAAACATCTTAGCTGAGATATAAAACAGATTACCTACAAGGAAACACAAATTATAATGGCAGAGGAGTTCTCAACAACAACAATCAAAGATATGAGATAATAATACAATATCTTCAAAATTCATAGAGAAAAGCAAATCAGAATTTTAAAGCCAAGCACATTATCTTTCAAGAGTGAAAGTAAAATAAAAATATTTTCAGATAAGGAAACAAGGATCTTGCCAACAACAGAATCTTGCTAATGGGAATTCTAAAGGAAATAATTTAAAAACAAAGAAAATTATCCCAAAAGGAGGATCTGAATAGCAAGAAGAAATGGTGAGAAAATATATTCTCATATATTTTGGCAATACAAACAATTATTTAGTATATAAAATAATATCAATGTTAAATTTATGAGATACTCAAAGAGATTAAAAGCCCCCTCAAGATTAACACACACAATATGTGGAGAGTATAGTTAGAATTCAAGAATTTTCTAATATTTTCATCGCTTAGGAAGAGTGTGAACTAAGCTTTTAGTTAATTTTGTCTAAATTATCATAGTAAACCTTCCAAACTAAAGTTGGTTTAAGGGAATTATAATAATAATAAGTAACAACAGTAGCAACAGCAGCAACAACGATAAAAGCAACCCCAAAAAGGAAGAAAGTGAAATAAAATGATCAAAAAAGTATGCAAACTGAATATTGTAAAATAATTCAATAATGTATCAGATATCATAATAAAAGTAAATCGACTCAGGCATCAATAAGCAAAGATGATCAGATTGGAATTAAAAATAGAAAATTCTGTTCTGTACTATTTATAAATTCCTCTTAAAAAATCACAAGTTTTTAAGTAAAAGAATAAAAATTATATAGCAATAAACACTAAGAAAATAATGCAGAAATATAGTGTGGCATCAGGAGGAATACTAGAGTCTCAATAAATAATGTAAAAGATGTGTTCACCAGAAGTAAAAACATTTTAAACTTATCTGAAGAAATGACATAGGCTCAAAATATATAAAGCAAAAACTGACACAATGTAAAGAAGATTTAATTGATTTACCACTTTAGTGAGAGAATTTAACATTCTTCTTCTAGTAATCAAAATTTGAAGCAAACAAAGAATTAGTGACAATTCAGAAGATTTGACAACATAATTAGGTAGCTTGGTATAATGGACATACATATATACAGAACTCTATAAAACTGGCATTCCTCTTCAACATATACAGAACGCTCATGAAAACTTATAATCTACTAGAACACATGGTAAGTTCTGTATCATACAGACCGTGATTTTTGACAACAGAGGAATTAAAGTGAAAAATCCTCACCATTGATATTGTATATAGCAATGCCAAATATCAAATAGAATTTGACAACAAGTTCTTAACAGAGGGCATACTTTTGGATATTTTAGCACATTTTCCCAAAAAACAGTAGTCAGCAAATTAATCATAATGAAAACTTGAAAAAATACAAAAATCAATGAAACTACAAATATTATATATGAAAATTTGTGGGACAGGGTGACTTCAAAAATAAATACAAAGCTTAAATGTTTCTATTAGAAAGGGTAAGGCTGAAAAAGTATTCATTAAATATCTGTCTTAAGAATTATTTCACATGACACCCCAAACTAATCCTAGTGTATTAATGCCAGTTTCCATTTTATGAACTCAAGTTCCTCATCTTGGTTAGACTTAGCCTATACTCAAATTTATTTCCTGCTGATCTGAGATTTTCATCAATGAATTCTGTCACACCCCTTCACAAGACTTCACAGCCCAACCTTCATCCAGCTGCACAGTCTCAGCCTTTTACTTTACACAATCAGATATATTAATTGTTTGTAAAATAAATCTATCCTTTTCTTCCCAAAACTTGCATCTGTATCACCCTGTCTTGGACCTTAATAATCTAGTAGCATCCCTGTCAGCACTATAGAAACAAATCATCTTCCAGGGAACCTAAGTCCATACACAGATAAAGAAATGTACCACCTAAATTTGCATGTGTTCATTTTACTGAAGATATCTGAATCTTGAGGCTTTTAGTTCAGACACTTTAGTTGTGGTGATAAAAAAAGGACATCTTTCTTGTCAACAAGAAAAATTAGAACACTGCCTGAGATTACCAAACACACATATACCTTATACTAAGTTAGAACCTGAACTGTCACCTTTTCACATTTTTGTCAACCATGTCATCTTTGTGCTAGTAAGTTAATAAACCTTTTTCACCATGCTGTAGCTGTGGAGGACAAGCTAGAGAGTTTGTTTTGTTTTGTTTTGTTTTGTATTTTACAATTCCCCAAGGAAATAAAGCTGGTACACTAAGTAGCTCCATAAAGCCCATAGTAACTCTCTCCAAGATGAGTTTGTCTGAGGAAATATAACCACATCCCTTGCTCAAGTTAAATGTTACATTCAGTCTTTTATGGAAATCTAGACACATTTTTGGTGAGGACATTTTGTTGTGATGTGCAGCCATGTATGTCAACTATTGTTCCTTTAAGAGGATATGTTACACATAAACAAAAGAAGAGTCACCTTCTATGAGCCCCAGAAATATGTATTCTACATTTAATGATAGCTTATATTTACAGACCAGCTGCAATGGAGGAGGCATCATTTTCAGTATTTTGTGTGTATTAATTTTATTTACTCCTGAAAGTAATTCTATGATATAAGTTCTATCATATCTTACAGGTGAGGAAATTGAGGCACAAAATGGTTAAGTAACATGTCAAATGTAAGTAAAAAGTGAAAGGTCAAGATTTGAGTTCAGAACCTGTATTTTGAAACTTGTTATTCCAATTTCCATTTAAGTTTCTGAGGGCATCCTAATTGTCAACAGTGAAATATATTAATGGATATGTACTTTGCAAATATTTTCTCCCATTCTGTGTATTTTCTTTTTACTCTTTTGGTAGTGTTCTTTGAAGTACAAAATTTTTTAATGTTTTTAAATTTTATTTTTTTAACTGACAATTAATTGTACATATTGTATATTCATAGGGTATAGAGTGATGATTCCATACATATAATGTATAGTGATCAGATTAGGGTAATTAGCATATCCATTATCTCAAACATGTATCATTTCTTTGTGTTGGGAACATTCAATATTCTCCTTCTAGCTTTTTGAAGCCATATAATATATTATTGTAAACTTCGTTGACTACAGTCATCCTTGACAAATGATTAATATCCAGAATATACAGAAACTCTTACAACTCAACAGCAGCAAAACAACCCAATTCAAAAATGGACAAAGGATCTGAGCAAATATTTTTCCAAAAGAGATACACAAATACGCACATGATAAGATGTTCAATATCATGAGTCATAATGAAAATGTAAATCAAAACTACAATGAGATAAAGCTTCCTACTTATTAGGAAGGCTATAATACAATAACAACTACAACAAATATATAAAACAATAAGTGTAATCAAAGATATAGAGAAATAGGAACCCTCCTGAATAGCTGGTGGTAAAGTAAATGATGCAGCCATTGTGGAAAAGTTTGGTGGTTCCTCAAAAAGCTGAACATAGGACTTCCGTATGAGCTATCTATTCCACTCCAAGGTATATACCCAAAGAATGGAAAACAGGGATTCAGGTAATTGTACACCAGTGTTCACAGCAGCATTATTCACAATGCCCAAAAGGTGGAAACAACCCAAGTGTTCAATAAAAGGTGAATGGATAAACAAAATGTACTGTGTGTACACACACAGACACACAGACACACACAATGAAAGACTGGCCATTAAAAGCCATGAGGGATACATGCTGCAACATAAATGAACCTTGAAAACATGCTAATTAAAATAATCCAGACATCAATGGACAAATACGATTCCACATATATCGGGTATCTAGAATAGGTATATTCATAGAGACATAAAGTAAAACAGAGGTTACCAGGTGTTGCAGGGAGCAGGGAATGGAGAGAACTGTTCAATGGGCCCAGGGTTTCTTTAGTAGTGATGAAAATGTTTTGGAATTAGATAGTGGTGGTGGTGGTGTAAATATACTAAAAACTTTATTGTACAACTTTAAAATGGTAACTTTAATGTTAATCATAGTTTACTATGATTTAATTTGAAAGTTTATTTTAATTAAAAAACAAGAAAATGATTAAAAATAGAGACATTAATGAGCTATGTAAGGTATACAAAAGCTTCTGAGATTATCCAATATTACTACCACCCACCTTGTCCCAATCACTTCCTCCATGACTGTATGTTCATCCTAAGCCACATATTATCTGTCTTTACTGGTATTAGGAATCTAATTGCTCAGAGTTAAGAATCACCATTATGTAAACCACTATATTTTATTGATTTCACTAACTATATTCTGAGTAGCATATGAATAAAGGGCCGAGCTTTGAAATGAGACTCTTTAAGTTCAAATCTAGCTCTACATGTTCCAGCATAATTTGGGGCATAATAGCCTCACTAAGCATCAATCTCCTCTTTTGTAAAATAGTGATATTAATAGTACTGACTCCACAGAGTTGTGATGAATAAATTAGATAACATATAGAAAGAAACTCAATAAATTTTACGTGATTCATTAAATGTCTAACACTTTAAAAAATTAATAGTTCAGGCATGCAATTGCTGAATGATTTGCAAAGATTACACAATGACAAAGATTTCAGAAAATAATTCACATTAAAGTGATTTACTGTTTAAATTTCTTTTAGGATATCTAAACTAAACCCTTATATTCATCTTGAGTACATTTATCGTAGGAAGCCAGTATGATTTTCTCATTTGTTAGGTTTCAGACATCATATTTTAGTGTTTTATACATCTTAATATATTCCAGAAAGCCCAAGAGAAATTGTTGAAAGTTCAAAGAAACCAAATGCAATAAAAGAGAGTGATTCTTACAAAGTACTAAGGAAAGAAGGGTTATTGAATCAGTGTCACCCTGACTGTGCCCTATGATTCCAGTGAAGCTTTGATGAAAACATAAAACAATACACCCTACAGAAGTTACAAATGCTCTGGGAAGAGACTAGAATCAGGAAGTATCAGAAATCCTCTGAGGGTATCTGCATTTACACAATTTGCAAAACAAACAGTTTATCTGAGAAATTTCAGTAGCTTAGCCAAACTGGTTCAATGCAATTTCTACTGTCCTAATAAACACAAATTAGTCAGGAGCAAATCTGTGATGTGAGAAAATGATAGGCATCTATCTATGTTTTGAAAGAGATTTCTTTTCAAGCAAAGGTATGGCTTAGAGGTGCCCCCACTAATACACATTTTAGATTAATGTTGAATGGCTGAATGAAGACAAAGCCAAAATCATTATGAATAGAATGAATGAGAAAGTAATAATATAATACAGATTGAATTTTAAATATAATCTAAATATTTTTAAAAAACAATTTTTTAACAAGTTGATTTTTAATTTAATAATGCAGGTAATACAGGAACAATATTTTCTCAGCACCTTCAACAGTTAGATTTCTGCAGTATCTAATGAAGATTGGTAGTACAAAATGGTACTTACAGGTGCTTATTTTCACCTAAGGGCCATGGAAGAGTCAGCTATTTGAAGAATACTTTGTTTTTTTGTAATATTTTCGTTTTCTTAAATCTCTAAACTCCCTATATGCTTGATTATTTCTTTATCAACATTGACTTATCCTGACTATTAATTGTACTCGATTTTGAAATTTTCCTTTCTTATAAATTTTTGAGAGGTGAAAGTTTTCTTCTTTTATAATGTGAAGTATATCTAGATAGGACTTTTTCTTTGATGTTTCAGGCCTGAATGGAATAATAGCTAAACTTTAATTCTTAAATTGTAAAGTTATTCTGGTTAATGTTATAAATATTAGCACAAAGATTAGAATATGGATAATAAGATAACCTCCATCACTGCAGCTTAAATTATTACTCATGGATATGTAAGGTTATATGGGTATAAGGCTCAAAAAGGATTTAAAGTCCTCACAGTATTTTAGCACTGTGCTACATAATATTCATATTAATTGTCCAACAATGTTTTGCAAAACATTGTTTTACAATGTCCTATTTAACATTTTTAAATAATTATTATTTAATTATTTAAATTAAAATGTCCTATTTTAATTATTGATTATGAAAGTGGATGATTTATGTATATTATTTAAAATAAATATGCCCAATAATATTTACACATAAATTATCCACTTTCATAATCATCAATAAATGTGGAAATAATAAATACACATTTATATATACCCAACTAATAGAATTTCGGCATATAAAGCACTTGAGATTTTCATTTTAAGTTACAGCTGGAATTCTTATTTATAATTGAAGGAATTACAAGATATTAACCTATAAGATTTGAGCAAAATTCAGACGGCATATTTCAATGACTACTTTTTAATGCTGTTTAAACATGATCTAACATAATTATATGATTATTGTTCACAAACAGGTTCAGAGGTACCAAAAATTAAAGCAGAACATGCATTTGGTCTTCAGCTTTCCAAATGCTGAATCTGAGACCAAAGCCCCAGAGCATCTATTTGATAAGCCCTAAATCCAAAGCCAAACTTCTGTGTAAATGTAGCTGGCAGATAAAATACTGGCATTCATAATTATCTGAACTAGTATTTTATTAAGTATATTTTAGCTTCCTTTTTCTCTTTCTCCCCCCCTTCTTTTTAATCCTCTCTTTCCCTCCTTTCCTAAGCAATTCCATTCTACAGCTATCATGTGGTATACAAAAGGCAGGCGTCTGTAGTGGTGGTTGGGGGGAAATAGCTGCAGCGTCTATACACAGGTGGTCAGAGTCCAGTCAAGATGAGTAGGACATCATTCTGGAGAATGATCTAGCAGGGAGTCAGAGTCCAAGAGAGCAAAGAGAATGTCCTACTAAAAGAACAGCCTGCATGGGCCTCAGTTAAAGACATCCATGCAGGGGAAGACTTAGCATGAGGAGTTACAGTCTAATAGGGTGAGGAAGATATCTGTTAAAGGAGTGCCCTTGTGAAGGGTATCAGAGCCCAGACAGGGTGAAGATGGCATCAGTATCAGCAGCAGAAGAGGATATTTTATGGGGAATCAGAGCCCAAGACAGGCAAGAATAGCATCCACATGGCACCTGAGGGTAGCCTCGAAAGCTAAAGCACATGAAGGTAAAAAGGGCCTCCCGCCAGCTCCACAACTTCACAATTTCAAGGTTCTAAAACCAATTGGAATATTTATTTGAACACCACTTAAAGCATGCCCCTTTTCAAGGCTTCATAAGTAAACTTCTTTTTCTATTAAAAAAAGATAAGATGATTGATAAAGGGTTGGATAGATAGATGGATGAATTGATGGATGCAGACAAATAGATGACTGAGAGATACAGAGGACAGATGAATAAATATAGATGATTGATATGTATAAATGACTGATACAGATATAGATTATAGATTTGGAGAGATGGTTAGATGTAAACGACAGATCAAGTAAACCTGTTTTATTAAAAAATATGCAGACACTCTGATACACTACAATGTGCTCTGCCATAAGGCATGCTCAGTTATTCCATAGGAATGAACAACCAGGTCACTCCTGGTTCCATCAATTAATGTTTACATAATAGATCTGTTTCCATCATTTTAGGAAATGCGTCTCTCTTTTCTTTTATATTGTTTATGCTACAAACTTCCACAAATGTTTTCTTCAAAAAAAAAAAAAAAAAACCTACAGAATGGATGATTCAAGGAGGAACCAGGAGACCAAAGTCTACCATTCTAATTTGTGTTCATTGTGTGATACTAGAAAACAACCGTAGCCTCCCTTTAAGTTTTCTCATGTGTACAATTGATTTAAATGGTATTTTTCTTCTTTCCTAATATGTGTGGAAGTGCTAAGGAGTCACGATTTCCTTGGAGAATATGGTTTGGCTCTATGTTCCCACCCAAATCTTATATTGAATTGTAATTCCCAATGTTGGGGGAGGGACCTGTTGGGAGATTATTGGATCATGGGGGTGGATTTACCCATTGTTGTTCTTGTGATAGTGAGTGAGTTCTCGTGAGATCTGGTTGTTTAAAAGTGAGTAGCACATCACTCCTTCACTCTCTCTCTCCTACCACCATGTGAAGATGTGCTTGCTTCCCCTTCACCCTTCTGCCATGATTTTAAGTTTCCTGAGGTCTCTCAACCATGCTTACTGTACAGCCTGTGGAACTGTGAGTCAATTAAACCTCTTTTCTTTATAATTTACCCAGTCTCAGGTGGTTCTTTATAGCAATGTGAGAACAAACTAATACAGAGAGATCTTGGCACTGGATGTATATACTTCCTGTGCACAATAATACATAACTTGAGGAAGGATTTTTGCCACTGTGGAGACTATCAACTCTGGAATGATGAGGCATTTAAACTAAAATCCAGAGACCAGCCAATTCCCAGTGTCACTGGTGAATATTCATAGCTTCCATAACTTTGTTATATAAGCAGAAAAAGAAAATTTAATGAACAGAAATGTTGATAAGTTGTCTACAGTTATACCACCCTGAACACACCTAATCTTGGAAGCTAAGCATGGTGAAGCCTGATTAGTAGTTGGATGGGAGAAATGGTAACAAGTTATGATTCACACCACTCTCTGAAAGATTTTTTCTTGAATCACCTTTCTAATGTCAAATACAATTCATATGGATTACACAAATTGCATGGGATTTTTATCTAAAGCAATTGTGTAACAATTGATTTTTTGCTGCATTAATGGCTTTTCTATATTAATGTTACAGCTTCTTCCAATTTAAGTTTGAAGTTAGGCAACCATAAATAAGGGTTTAAAATGTTCAGGTCACTAGAATAGAAATGTCCTGGAGTGGCAATTACACCATGCCAAGTGCTCACTGAAGGAGTTGCCCTGTGGTAATTAGCGGGCAAGATACAGCCCATATATACAATGCTTTTTCAAGCTGACAAAGTCTTAAATAAAAATTAAGGCTAGGTATGGTGGCTCAGGCCTGTAATCCTAGCACTTTGGGAGGTCTAGGCGGGAAATTCACTTGAGCCCGAGTTCAAGAACAGCCTCGGCAATGTGGTGAAACCTCATCACTACAAAAACTAAAAAATTTAGCCAGGCACATTGGTGCACACCTGTAGTCTCAGCTACTTGGGAGGCTGAGCCTGGGAGTTTGAGGCTGTGCTTAGCCATGATTGTGCCACTGCACTCCATCCTGGAAGGCAGAATTAGACATTGTCTCAAAAAATATATATATTGAACTAGACTTCTGACAGAGGAGGCATAAACTCTTCAGCTCAGTCAAACCCTCACCCCTACCTGTTATTGTCCCAGATCTAATTCATACATTTATATACTGACCTGACTCTGATAGTGGTCACAGTTTGCTCTGATAGATATCACAGTTAGATATCTGATAGATATCACAGTTTCCTCATGATTTAAAACAACTGCCAGAGTGACAAAACTTAGTAAAATATAAGAAATTAGGAATCCTGCTAAAATGACTTGAGTAATTTGAAACTATAGTAGGTAACCCTCATCTGTGGGGAGTATGTTCCAAGACCCTCTGGGGATGCCTAAAACCACAGATTGTACTGAACCCTATATATACTATTTTTTGTTTGTTTTTTTGTTTGTTTGTTCTGAGACAGAGTCTCACTCTGTCCCCCAGGCTGGAGTGAAGTGGCACTATCTCAGCTCACTGCAGCCTCCACTTCCTGGGCTCAAGTGATTCTCCTGCCTCAGCCTCCCGAGTAGCTGGGATTACAGCCGCCCACCACGACGCCCAGCTAATTTTTATATTTTTAGTAGAGACAGGGTTTTGCCATGTTGGACAGGCTGGTCTCAAACTCCTGACCTCATGATCCACCCACCTCGGCCTCCCAAAGTGTTGGGATTACGGGCGTGAGCCCAGCCTATATACAACATGTTTTTTTCTTTTTAACTTTTATTTTAAGCTCAAGGGTACAAACGCAGGTTTGTTACATAGGTAAACTTGTGTTACAGGGGTTTATTTTGCAGATTATTTCATCACACATGTATTAAGCCTAGTACCCACTAGTTATTCTTCCTGATCCTCTCCTTCCTCCCACCCTCCACCCTTGGAAAAGCCCCAGTGTGTGTTGTTCCCCTCTATGTGTCATGTGTTCTCATCATTTAGCTCCCCCTTATAATTGAGAACATGTGGTATTTGGTTTTCTGTTCCTGTATTAGTTTGCTAAGGATAATGGCCTCCAATCCCATCCATGTCCTGGCAAAGGACATAATCTCGTTCTCTTTTATGACTGCATAGTATTCCATGATGGATACGTACCACATATTCTTTATCCAGTCTATCACTAATGGGCATTTAGGTTGACTGAATGTCTTTGCTATAGTGAACAGTGCTGCAATGAACATAAGGGTGCATGTATCTTTACATTAGAATGATTTATATTCCTTTGGGTATATGCCCAGTAATGGGATTGCTGGGTTAAATGGTATTTCTGTCTTTAGGTCTTTGCAGAATCTCCACTATCTTCCACAATGGCTGAACTAGTTTACACTCCCACCATAGCGTTACACACACTATGTTTTTTCCTTATTAAGTCAAGAATTTCACCTTTCACTTACAGAAGAACTTCAGGGCTTCTCTTTGGCATCACTACTCTTGCTTTTTGGGGCCATTATTAAGTAAAATAAGTGTTACTTGAACACAACCAATGTGATACTGCCACAGTTGATCCCGTAACACAGACGGCTACTAGGTGACTAAGGGACGGGAACTGTATACAGCGTGGATATGCTGGACAAAAGGATGATTAATGTCCCAGGTGGGACAGAGCTGGATGCCATTAGATTTTTATCATGCTATTCACAATGGCATGCAATTTCAAATGTATGAATTGCTTAATTCTGGAATTTTTCATGTAACATTTTTGAACCATGGTTAACCATGGGTAACTGAAACCATGGAAAGTGAAACCATGGATAAAAGGTAACTACTGTATGTTTTCAAGCATATCCCTAAGAAGTTGACAGTTATATTCACTAATTACTGAATCATAAAAGAACTAGTGCATGAGAAAATAATATGGTTATGTGTTACTATTGCCAGACATCTATACTCACTCTATATGAAAGTATCTATATTTTTAGCCAATAGGATTGTTATAAAAGCAAAAGGTTAATTTAGCTGCCTCCAAGTCAAAGTCAGTGGCAGATGCTAAGTGCCTCATTTTCAATGATATCTGCTAAAAGAAATAGAGCTGACACTGTATAATTTGATTCATAGAGTCTTAATTACAGGATATAAAATGTTCTGTAAATGAGCTATTATGCATTTTCCATTTTGTTAGTTATTTCAGTGAATAAAAACTTCAAAACAGCAAATTTTTAGTTAACACACAAGTTAGATTTGCTGGGAAACAGTATTATCTAAAGAGTAATGCACTGATTTGTGAGCCCCAAATTCTGAATCCTTTTAGTTCTATGGACTTTCTACATGATCTCAGGCAAGCCTCCTCTCAGCACATGAGTCTTTGCAGCTTATAAAATGAAGACTAATACCCACTTCAGAGTAATCCACTGACCATGGAGATTTAAAAATCTGATTCATAAAGGACAATGAGCTTTTTGGAAGCAAATAAAAGGCAAAACAAATACATGTTTTATTGTTATTGCTATAAATTCTGTTATTATATTGGTTGATACTTTTCTCAATGAGAGATTTAAGCAAGAGATTCTTATTTGGAAAAAATTGTATCCATGTTAAAATTCCATTTTCTTGCTAAGTTAACCATCAAAAAGACCCATTTTTTTTCTGCAATTGTACATTCTTTGAGTTCTGTTGAATTACTGATAAAGAAAAATTCTTTTTTTATCTCTTTTTTTTCCTCACGCTTGGGAATATCTTATTATAAATGCCATTGCATATACTACCCTTCAAAGTAAAAAGAAAAAAAAAGAAAGAAAGAAAAAAACCTCCCAAACCAAACTAGGGCATAATTTAAATGAGATTACTTAGGCTATAAATACCCATCAAAATATGTTTTTGTTTTCATTTGCTACATGAAATTGCACAGTATATAACTCAATACATTCTGCTTCTAAATTACTGCAAATGGAAGGTAGTGGTTTTTTTTACAGAAAAAGTAAACAAAAGCTTTAAAACCTAGCTTATCCAGACAAATAACCTGAGTGGAGAGGAAGGTGGCTGTGTTATAATATTGGAATGTGGTATGCATGAAACTTTCCTTATACCAAATACCCTATATCAGCTCATTATCAAGATTGACAATAAATGCAGTATTATGTGTTGCTTAATGACCGGAATACATTCTGAGAAATGTGTCCTTAGGCGATTCTGTTATTGTGTGAACATCACAGATTATACCAGCGTAGATGGTGTGGCCTACTACACACCTAAGCTATAAGGTATAGCCTATTGCTCCTAGGCTACAAATCTGCACAGCATGTTACTGTGATAAATACTGTAGGCAATTATAATACATGGTAAGTATTTGTGTATCTAAACATAGATAAGGTCGAGTAAAATATGATATTATAATCTTATGGGACTACTGTCCTCTATACGGCCTGTCATTGACTGAAACATCATTATGTGGTGCATGATTATAGTCGCAACTGCTGAGGCTCTGAAGTTTATTATATTTTTAGACCTGGTTTTTTGCCTTTTCTCCTTTTATTGGCTTATCACAATGAAAGATCATTAAAACTTCACGTCATAAAAATTCCTCCACAGTATTGGTACAGAATTAACATTTAAAAGTTTAAGGCATATATTACATTATAAAATGAGTAAAATGGTGGTATATCATAATTCACCCCCACAAATGTCTACCTTTGACATTCAGGAAAAGAGCAAATTAATTTTATTGTTAGATAGTCCTGGATATTTTATGCTATCATTTGATGTGTACATGTAAATAAATTCTTAGGAGGAAATGAGGAAGGGCAAATAATATAGTAATGATAGACAATAATAATCATTTCAGCAAGTGGATCAAGCTGAGTACATATTTAAGTCATTCAGTTCTTCCCTTTGTCTCCTCACTGTTTTTCCTTTCATCTGTACTTATAGACTAAGAGGAGCCCTCAAAAATCATCTCATCAAATCTACAATGAGATAATATAATCAGTATAATTCCAAGAGTCAGCATCCAATAATAAAATCTGCCAGTAAGTACATTCATTGTTTCAGCAGCTTGACTCATGGAATAGTTTTCCACATGTGACCTCTGAGAACTCTCATTGTAACACTGTAATTTAAGGACACCAGCTCACTTCTCCTTTCATAGTCATACTCTTATCTCTGTTATGGGCTTAACAGTGCTCCTCCCACCAAAAAAAAAAAAAAAAATCATGTTGAAGTTCTAAATCCTAGTACCTCAAAATGTAATCACAGTTGGTGGTTAGCGCTTTAAAGAGGTAACTAAATTAAAATGAAGTCTTAGGGTAGGCCCTAATCCAATATGACTGTGTCTTTATAAGAGAAGATTGAGACACACACACACACATACATACACACACACACAGAGAGGCCAAAAACTTGCATACACAAAGAGCAAGAAGATCGCCATCTATAAGCCAAACTCAAACAGAGGCTTCAGAAAAAAATCTCCTTGATCTCAGACTTCCAGACTCCAGAGCTGTGATAAAATAAATTTCTGTTGTTTTAGCCATGCAGTCTGTGGTATTTTGTTATGACATCCC
Organism: Pongo pygmaeus; assembly: GCF_028885625.2. Lineage (NCBI taxonomy): Eukaryota > Metazoa > Chordata > Mammalia > Primates > Hominidae > Pongo > Pongo pygmaeus. The sequence goes on along the minus strand of NC_072378.2, from coordinate 140,534,520 downwards.
TAGCAAATGAATATAATATCTTACAGCCAATTCTGTGTGTATATGTGGGTGCTTGTCCCACTGGGAATATTATTGGTATAATGGGGTGTCTTTTAAAGCAGAGTCAATGAGATTAAGCAATTCTTTGAAAGGTGTCCACAAAATTATATTATCTGATGTCTAAGAGTAAAGGACCGCAAGTCAACTTGGAATGAACATCCTATGAAAGACTCTATTAGCCAAATTATGATAAGAAGAAATCTATTATTCAAAGGGAAAACACTTCTGTTTTCTTTTAGTACTTTGGCAAAATATGACCCTCCCCTTAGGATGTATAGTTAGTCACTAGTGAGTAGGTAAATAGGTGTCTGGGACTTCTGGGTAGGAAGAGACCAACATCCTAATTCTCACACAGGTCTATGGCACCTTGACTTTGGACTTTCCAGCCTCTAGAACCATGAGGAAAAAAATTGTTATTTAAGCCACCCAGTCTATAGTACTTTTTTTTTTTTTTTTTTTTTTTGAGATGGAGTTTCGCTCTTGTTGCCCAGGCTGGAGTGCAATGGCGTGATCTCGGCTCACCGCAACCTCTGCCTCCTGGGTTCAAGCGATTCTCCTGCCTTAGCCTCCCAAGTAGCTGGGATCACAGGCATGCTCCACCATGCCCGGCTAATTTTGTATTTTTAGTAGAGACGGGGTTTCTCCATTTTTAATAGCAACCCAAACTGTCCATGACAGGGCCCAAGAATGCAAACAAATGCTGCTCAAAATGTTCCCTAACTAGAAATGAGATCTAATTTCTAAACTCAGAATAATATCCATTTATTCACATATTGCTGTCTTTCTTGCTCCCTATTCTTCTGTTTTTTGTCTGATATGTTATTTATGAGAAATTTTAAAAAATATATTAATATTCAATAAAAGTACTATGCATTATCATCCCACTTTTCAGCAAAAAAAATCAATTTCAATAAAATTTAGAAAAACAAAACTTTATATATTCTTGGTGCTTTTGGCCACTTCATGGTAAAGTTCACTTTCACTTTATCCCTTAGATGTCTAACTGAAGTCCCACAACACTTCTGCATATCTGTGCAAGACTTGGTGTGTGTTTCTGTATATGTCAGTTTGGTTTTCAGCAGAGAAAATTAACATTCATTCATCATCCTTTGTCTAGCAAGTTACTTGGAATTACTCTTAAACTTGGTCATCTGTTTAAAAATTCTTCACTATTTTTCTCATAGTTTGTTTTCCCATCTGTCACTTCAGTGAGCATTTAATAAGTAATTTCTAAGTACAGATTCTTTGTTAGTTTTGAGATTCCACCAATGAATATAGTGTCTTATCACCCAATTAGATAATTATCTCTCAATGCTTATATTTAATTTCCAAAGTTAAAAAACCAAGTTACCTATCATTAATATAATTCATAATAGATGCCTAGTGAATTTTGGTTTACTTTTAGTATTTATATTTTGATTACATAATATCATGCTTAAATGTAAGGCATTCTTTACAGAAGATTCTTTTTGATGGTTAGGTTGTGATGACACTTGGCCATACTTTATCATTAGCCATCTTTAATTTGAGAATGTCTCCTGCCCTTGTCATGTTACCATTTAAGTTTCCATATGCAGCCTTATTCTTTTTGATATTTATAGAATATTTCTGAATTATGTTAGCTTTTCTCTTAATAACTATCACCCCTTCTACTTTGTTTCAAAATATATTAATTATTTTCATATAGGTTACTAATGTTAAAATATTGTAGTTCCAGAATAGAATTTAGGCAGAGATCCATGTCCACTCTGGATGTGATCATCTCATCTAATAAATATCTCCCTCACTGACATTGTGTAGTCACTGAGTTTAGGTTTAATTTTGTAGGAGCACAACTCTTTGTGCTATTGCATTTAACTAAGAAACCCAGTATATAAGACATTAATAAAAGAGCTGTTCTCATTAACAGATGTTCCTGCCCACTTGACACTTTTGATAATAATATGATGGCAAGAAAAATTCAAAGGATCTTCAGAGCATGATTTCAAAATCTTTGCTCTTGAGGCTGCCCTAAATCCTGATATGGAATCATACTGTACCTGTTTCATGCAGAGCCACTAAAAAATCAAGTGGTTACAACCCCAAATTACCCAAAGCAAAAAAAGAGATGAAATTCTCAATCCTGAAACAAGTAGGTTCCTCACATAAAACAAAATAAATGAAATTTTGAAAAATTATCGCTCTATATTTTATTATCCTACATATGATATTATGCTGGTTAACTGATAAGCATCTTTCAAGAATATATCAAAAGCTTTATTAAAGTCATTGTAGATTAAATTTATCCAGTGATTAATGATATTCAACCAGACTTGATCTTTGCCAAAGCATACTGATCATCATAATTTTTAAAAATGTAAAAATAGTCTTAATAGTGTCAATTTCTCACTAGAAATAGGATCTTTCAATATGTAAGATCTAACTCTGTTTCTTCACCCTTTTCACAATTCTCAAGATGGTATAAAAGATGGTGAATATGTTGTAATTTTAATATTAAAAATGTATATGATTTTAGGCTGGATTAAGCAAATGAGGAATTTAGTGTCACCTTACTTAGAGCGTCTTAATCTTTGGACACTGCCCCTTTTCACCAGTTTCATTATTCATTAAATATGTTGCTCTGCCAAGGGCATTCTAAGAGAACACGAACTCCAGCAATAACAACGTACATATTTGTTAGGTCCACCACCCCAAACTGAAAAATTTAAATAAAGAAAGCTCAGAGAAGACATTTTAAAAAATTAACTTTATATCAGCTCTCCAGGATTTAGAGCTCTTTCTTAGACAAATTCTTAGGAATTCTCATTGGAATTTCATTTAATAGATCTATCCACTCAGGGCAAAATTTATTTTTTTTAGGTTAAAATTCAAACCATTTTATATGTTTAAAATCACATTTTTAAGTAATTGATGTATTGGTAAATTATTTTAAATGATAATTCTGATATTTACATATGGAGTTTATCTTTGGAATTTATGGATAAAGATAGCGAAGTCAAGCCTGGTAAAATATTCTCCCTATACAAATATAAAATAGCTACAAAAAAAGTACTACTAAAAATAATATACCTCATTTGTCAAAAACTCAAAACAAGGAAACACAAAACGATACTAAAAGTTTTGCGTGACATGGCTCTGAATTTTCTTTGCCCCAAAATCATAATGCTGAATCTAAATGATCGTCAGAATTCTTGTAATACATACAAATTACCCTACCTGACTAGCAGGAAGTAAACATGGCTTTTAAGCAAGCAACTCCTGGAGACAAGTTTCTCTGACTGAAGTACAAGCTACAAAGTATCAAGCTGAATTAAAGAAATGCTTCTAAAGCACACCCCACATCGTGAAACACTACATCACTGCCTACTCCAAGGCCTAGCTCCAGTACGGGAAGTGAACCATGACAGGAAATTTAACATCTAAAGGAAAAGTAGAAACACAATTCTTCTAGGGCTTTATATAACTCCAACTAAGGTCATCTCTTCCTTGCCATTAACTTTCTGAAATAGAAGATATACTTAAATCCTCACACTCTAAGGAGAAGATAGATCTCAAGAAAGAGGGGATGGAATCAAGATAATTTACTGCCCACAATATTAAAAAAATGCAGCTGCCAGTACTAAACATTCTCGCAGAAAAAGAGAGAGAAAACAATTAGAGGAAAGTGCATCATGTAAAGCAAAGAAAAAAAAAAACTGAAACATCAACAACAAACAAAACCAAGGAATAGAAAATAATCTCTGAAAATTACATCTAAGACTAGGAAAAAACTTACTCTGACCATATATTTGATTTTTTTAAACAGTGAGTTTTAAAAAAAAACGCCCTACACTTTGAGATAAAGAAATAAACTGAAGACAAATCAAAACTATGCCAGAGATAAGAAATAAGAAGATTGCAAGGAGCAGAATATAGGTTACTAAAAATAATAAATTAACTGACATACATAACATTAAATATGCACAGTAAATTCAGAGGGGGAAAGGCACACATCACAGACAGCCATATATTTGAGTAGACTCTCGTATTTCCACATAATGTTTCTTATGCTAAATGTTATTTGCATGGTGAGATTTTATAAATATTTATTTATTTAGGTATAATTGACATAAAATAAAAGCACATTTTGAAGGTACACTTTAATGTTCTGACCTATGAATATATGCATTAAACCATCAGCACAATTATTAATAAAATAGGAATCATGGCTGCACTTCTGTTGCTCTCAGCCTCATGAGGGAGGGCAGTGATTAGGGACTAACGCAGACCCTTAGCACAGCGTAGCTGCCTCATGGAAAAGTGGCAGACTGTTTTCCATGCAGGTTCCCGCCCCTCCTACTCCTTGCTGGGCAGGGCTTCGCCACCTGGCACCCCAGCCGCCCCCTTACCTCACCCCCAACCCAGGATCTCCGGCTGCAGCTCTGTACTTGCCTAGAACTGAGAGGTGACAGTGTGGTAGCAGCCGTCGCAGCCCTCGCTCACTCTTGGCGCCTCCTCGGCCTCAGCGCCCACTCTGGCCGCGCTTGAGGAGCCCTTCAGCCCGCCGCTGCACTGTGGGAGCCCCTTCCTGGGATGGCCGAGGCTGGAGCCGGCTCCCTCAGCCTGCGGGGAGGTGTGAAGAGAGAGGCGCGGGCGGGAACCAGGGCTGCACACTGCGCTTGCGGGCCAGCTCGAGTTCCGGGTGGGTGTGGGCTCGACAGCCCCTCACTCGGAGCGGCTGGCCCGCCCGCAAGCCCCGGGCAGTGAGGGGCTTAGCACCTGGGCCAGCAGCTGCGGAGGATGCGCCGGATCCCCCAGCAGTGCCGGCCCACCAGCGCTGCGCTAGATTTCTCGCCGGGCCTTAGCTGCCTCCCCCGCGGGGAGGGCTCCGGACCTGCAGCCCGCCAGGCCTGAGTCTCCCCACCCCGGCCATGGGCTCCTGCGCGGCCTGAGTCTCCCCGAGGAGCGCCGCCCCCTGCTCCGCGGCACCTGGTCCTATCCACCGCCCAACGGCTGAGGAGTGCCGGCGCCCTGGGACTGGTAGGCAGCTCCACCTGCTGCCCGGTGCGAAATCCACTGGGTGAAGCCAGCTAGGCTCCTGAGTCTAGTAGGGACTTGGAGAATCTTTATGTCTAGCAAAGGGATTGTGAATGCACCTATCCACACTCTGTATCTAGCTCAAGGTTTGTAAATGCACGAATCAGCACTCCTGATCTTTGCTTTGTCTTTTCATTCTCTGAACAATGTTATATCAGCGGTGAATTTGAGATTGTGTTAAGTGCTTTTGCTGTATCTATTGTAGTGATCATATGTTTTTCTTTAGTTTGTTGACATATTAATTATATTGACTGATTTTTGAATATAAAACTACCCTCGAATTCCTGAGATAAACTCCATATGGTTATGCTGTCATATTTTTACATAATACTATGTTTAATTGTTAAGTTTTCATTAGGAATTGCTTACACTTATATTCATGAAAGATATTAGTCTGTAGTTATTTTTTCCTTGTGATGTCTTTGGGTTTGGGAATGGGGGTAATGCTGGCTTCAGAAAATGTGTTGAATAAGTATTAACTTCTCTTAAGTTTTCTGGAAACATTTGTTTAGGTATTATTTCTTCCTTAAACGTCTAGAAGAATTCACCAATGAAGTGATCAGAGCCTGGAGTTTGTGGAAAAGTTTGCAATTATAAATGCAATGAATGGATATAGTTCTATTCAGAATATTTGTTAACATAGAGAAGACTTTATTGTACGAGTATTGAGAGTTTGTGCCTTTAAAGAAATTTGTCTGTTTCATCTAAGTTGTTGAATTTATGGCCATAAAGTTGTTAAGAATATTCTTTTACTATCCTTTTAATAGCTTGTAGAATTTGTATTGATGCCACCTCTCTCAATCCTGGTATGGATAATTTGTGTCTTCCTTCCTTATATCCTGTTTAGCCTGGATAGATAGAGGTTTATCCATTTTATTGATTATTTCACGGAATTGCTGTTACATTGATTTCATTATTGTTTTGACTGTTTTCTATTTCATTGATTTATGCCTTTATTATTGTTTTCTTTCTCTGATTAATTTGGGTTCAATTTGCTTTTCTAGTTTCTCAAGGAAAATGCTATGGACACTAATTTGAGACTTTTTTTATTTCTACTGTAGGATTTTTGTGGTTATAATTTCCACCTAGTTACTGCATTCATAGCATGCCTTAATTTTCATGTGTCATGCTTGCATTTTCATATACTTAAAAACATTTTTCTTTTCTTCTTTGAAATACCTGTTAGATTGAAGTTTGTTATTTAGCTTCCAAATATTTCTAGATTTCACATATATTTTTCTGTTGTTGATTTATAATTTAATGTTCTATGGTTAGGGAACATATTTTGTACAAATGGGCTCTTTAAGTTTATGACGCTCATTTTATGGCCCAGAATATATCTATCTTCATAAAAGCTTTGCATTTACTTGAAAAGAATGTTGAGATATACATTTTCCACAGATGAACCATGCAGACAAAACAATATAAAACTCTTGACTCCCAAGCTCTCAATATAAATCTGATTGGACATAGAAGCAAAGAATAAATTGATACATAAAATATATCAATTAAATTATATAAAAATGTACAAAGAACCACTTGTAAATTGTTTCAACTTGTTTATAATTGGCAATGCTTTTTTTGCAAGAAAAAACAGTTTTGAAGAGATTAATGAAATTAAATAGTACAACCTATGAAAACATTTAACACAGTATATTCCACTTAACTATTACTTCTTAATATTTATTTACAAAATAGAAAGGACAGAAAAATAATATAGTAATTAATATAATCTTATAAATACTATAAATTGTAAAATTTATATCTCTGCTAAACCTTATTGATATAGGAGTTAAGAATAAATTACCTAGGCAGATAGTAAGTGTATGGGAGTCCTCGGTAAGGCTTTTCGTTTTAATGAAAAGCAGCCCCAAATTATTTTCCTTTCTAACGAAGGGCAGCCTGTAAAATGAGCTCCAGACATAGATACCAGCAGTTGTGCCAATCATGCTCAAGATGGTGGCTCCCTCTTCCCTTCTCTTTGTCAGCAGCATGTACAGTAAGAAGCAGACAAGATGGCACCTATCAATTGGAAAGTCGATTTGCATAATAAGATTAGGGTGGGGCACCAGCCTTGCCCTCGCACTATGTAGATATCATACCTGATCAGACCAATCCAGCCTGCCTTTAAAATCTGCTGCCGTCTGCTGCCTCCCCACTTTTCGGACGTCTCTCTCTCCCGAAAGGAGCTGCTCTCTTCTTTCCTTTCTTCTATTAAACTTTCCAGTCCTTAACCCACCCACATGTGTCCATGTCCTGAATTCTTTTTTGGCGAGCAACAACGAACCCCAGGGTGTATTCCCCAGACAGAGTAGCCATTTCATTATGTTAAGGATATGTGAATAAGTATATAAAATTACAATTATACAGTGGTCTTATATAATTACTTTTCATATAATTAACTATAGAGAACCATGCATTGCATGTTTAGAAAATAAATTTAACATGAGTATATTGCCAAATAATTCTTATTGCAAACAAATTTTAGAAAGAAAACTATATGCTTAGATTTATTTTTTAAAATACCAATAACAGTACAATTGGCAAAGTAAATTGCAAAAATCTTGTGAATTGATGATAAATATTAACAAATCTTTTAAGAAATTAGTTTTCTTTCCTTCCTCCCCATTTTTATAGTATTTGACTTGTTTAAATGGTACGTTTTTAAATGAAAGGGAAGTAAAAAATAGTAATATAATAAAAATTTGCAAAATAAAGAAAGTAAAACAGTAGGGATCCTGTTGAGGACTGCAACAAATTATTTTAGGAAGCTATATTATTTGGAATTACTTTCAGCAAAGAAAGATTCAAATCTCAAAGCCTCAACTAATGAGAAGATTTTTGTTTATTAATTTCTTCCTCCTTATAAACAGTGATCAAAATTTTATTCAAAAAAAGAGGCTGATAGCTCCCTGGAGATTGCATATTGGGGAATTAGAGTTACCATTAAGTAACATTTTCTTGAATACTTAAGGATTTTTGAGAATAGAATGAGAGTTACCATGGGTACAATAATCACGAAAAGAGTCTGATAGCTCTCTGGAGATCGCATACAGGGAAATAAACATTGTTATTAAGCAACATTTTGTTAAATGTTTAACAATTTTTGAGAAAAGAATAAGAATTACCATGGGTACCAAATTTGATACATATTCCAGTGGATATTGAAACAAAAACCTAATAATCATTAAAATGTCTTTAAAGATTATTTAGGACTTCTGGTTTTAATTCTGACATGGAAAGAACTTAGAAGTTGTCACTCCTGTCTTTACAAGAGTCAAACTGAACAAAGTGAAATTTATCACTTCACTTAGAAACATCAGAAAAGTGAGATGGTGGCAAGGCAAATTGTCACCCCAAAATTTGGAGAGTCAGATGAGTAAAGAGAATCACAATAGAGATCAGCTTATATAGAGCAAAAGCAGAGGGAGCCGTAAACTGGTGAGAACTCTTAAATAACAGTGTTGACAAATTATTGGAGGGTGAGTGTGAGATAATATGAGAATGAGAAACTCCTTGGGGCTGTAGACTTAGGGAGAAACCCTAAGAAACTTTCATAAAGTTAAATTCCAAAAACCCCAACAGATTTTTGCAGTGAAGGACATAGAAAAAAAAAATCCCTTGTTTTTCTAATGAGGAGAGGAAGTAACCATTTTGAAATAGGCCCAGAGTATTCCAAATAACACAGATAAGCCTACTTTCCAGGGTAACAGATGTTACCAGAGCCTTATCCCAGTTGATGGATGGGTACTTCCTTGATCACCTTCTAACTTTTCTATCTCCGTACTGGAGAATGGGAGGGAAACTAAGAAATACTTGTGAAGGTCATAAACTAGGGACACAGGCCCACTAAAAGAATAATATTTAATTATAAAATTTTTTCTCTCCCCCATATCATATCAATAGGAGTCCAAGAGATAACAGAGGATCATAGCTCAAAGAGCTGCAAGGAGCCCAATACCCTTTGAGAAGCAGTACGAAGGTAAGCCCCAAAGTCAAGAAGGGAGACCAAAATAAGAACACTAGAGGTATTTGAAAACTTTAGCCTCCATAGCCATTGCAACATGAAATCTTATTTTTCTTATTCATAATTGATCTAATAGGTGACTATTCAAAGTAATAATAGTAACAATTTGTTGGGTGATTACAGCATGTGGATAAGTAAAGTAAATGATGGAACTGTTCTAAGACACAGGAGGTAGGAAATGGTATATACTTTGTTATAAGGTACCTGCACTAAATGTAAGGCAGTATAGCATTTAAAACTAGGCTCTAATTACTTATAAATATGTATTTCAAATTCTAGAAAAACTACTAAAATTTTTTAAAGAATAATTGATATGCTAAGAGATGAGAACAAATAGAATTATATGAAATGTTCGATTTATACGGAAGTGGCAGCAAAAGAGCAGAAGGAAAAAAATCAAAGAATAAGTGTAATAAACAGAAAATGATTACAAACAAAGTAGCTATTAATCCAACTATATCAATCATTGCTTTAAATGGAATGGTTTCAATATTACTCAGGTTTCTTGTCATCATTACTGTCCTTCACCTCCACCAATCAGTTACACTGCTAGCAAGTAGCATTGCTTCAGCGCTAAAGGATTATTTGAAAGCACGTTTCTTGATTATCTGGGCTGGCATTTTCCTCTAAACATAGCTTGTAACGATGTCAAGAAAAGATCTCAGGAAATTGTATTTCAATCTTGGTAATGTCTGGATTTGCTAATGATAAATATGGCCTCTTCCTCAATACAAAATCCTCAAATTGGCTTGGGGTTGTACAGCACATTCACATTATCTCCTGAAATATCAAGGGACAGGTACACTTTCTGGAATGGCTTTGATAATATTTCAGTGCATAATACTTCAGTGTAACTGAGTGTTCACATTTGTCATATATTTATAATCCTACATAATAGTAAACAAATAATCTTGAAACATTAAGCTGAATGCCTTATTGGTATGCTATCAATGAATAACTACAACAAGATGACATTAAAGTTTAAGTTTTTCCCAAATACTAACAGATAAAATGAAAGCAAAAAGGTCCTCCCAAGAAATCAAATACCATCTTCAAGGAACGGAGGGGGTATCTGTCGTGTGGGCATTGAACTCTGGAGTGCATAGTGCCATTCTTATGCTAAGTGAAATATCTTCGGTACAATTTCATACTATTGTTTTTGACCACCCAGTGCCTCTTCTCTCTTCAAATGACAGACCCTAACTTACCTTACCACAAACACTAGCATGGTTTGGCATTAATGATAACCCATATCCCTCTCCATGGTTTGGTCTAAAGATAGGTATATAACAAAGGTAAGTCATTGGCTTTCTCCAAGATCTTTCTGCTGGAATTTTAAGTCATCATGAAAGAATCTTTCATTCCTTCATTGTCATGAGCATATAAAATATGACACCAGAGCTGATAAATGTTGTAGCCTTACTATATAGGAAAGCCTGAAAGAATTAAATTGACACACTGGGAGATAAAGAGATGAGAGGTAAAGACACTGCTTCTGTTGCATCCTGAGTTCCTAAGATCCCAGGAGCTGTGCTCAATTCTGCAACTTTTCCTCTTGCCCTGTAAACTACTACAGTATTTTTAGATAGATGGATAGACTGACAAAACATAGATGATAGGTAGATAGATAGGTAGGTATACAGATAGATAGACATACAGACATAACATATATGCCTATTTGACATAATATTGAGGAATATTGTTTGAGTTGGAGTTCAGGCATATACAACTAAAAGAGCATTTACTTCAAGGGTTATGATGAATAACCACAACAACTAGATTGTCTTTCTTATATTAGCACTGTGTAAGGGACGTTGAGAAAAACTGTAAATAAATGGGGATCCTACTTCTAAAGAATCCTCCTCTTTGCTAGGAACATAAAAGAACATGTATAAAACAAAAGATAATATAACTTAGAATACACTAAAGAGCTGTTGTATGAGGAAATGTAAACTTCTCAGAGTGAAAAAGACTTAGTGAGACTGACATCTCCATAAACATTTTGGCAGTGTAAGTTTTAAGACCTGCATAATAGTCCATTATATTAAATGTTGTACCATTATTTGGTAAATCATTTCCTCATTCCGTATATTTTGGTTGCATTCTCTGTATTTCAGGGTTTCTCTACTTCAGCATTATTGACATTTGGGGCTAATTCTTTGTTGTGGGGACTGCCCTGTACATCATAGGAACATATTAATAGCAGCATCACTAGCCTTTACCCACTAGATGCCAATAGCACAACCAGGTATGACAAATATATCTCCAGAAATTGCAATAAACACCTTAAGGACAAAATCACTCCTGGTTGAAAAACCACTACTTTATTACAAATACATTTTTATTGTTCTCCTGATTATAAAAGTAATAATCATTTATTGAAAAATATATATATACTACAGAAAAATAAAACAAAATAAAAATCATCAATATTTTATTTTATCCAGATGTAGTTACTTAAAAGATTTGGTTACATTTCAGTACACTTTGTTTTGTCCGATAATAAAATTTAAATAATATACTAAAATTAAAATTTAGCATCCTATAACTTTTTTAATATTTCATAGAATTTCCCCCATGTCATTGAATATCCTTTAAATATATGGTTTTCAGTGGCTTGTAGTGTCCAGTCGCCTGGCAAGTTCCTTTTTTTCTCTCAATTTAGGGCAACTCTCCTGAGCCCAAGCCAAATTTTAGGAGATAAATATAATGAGCTCTTTGTCTAATACTAAAGTGATTATGAACAAAGACCTTTTTATCATCTGTTTAAGAATATATGGAGCCAACCTGCTGGTCCTGCAGTGATTCAATATACACTTAATCTTTCAGTCTTCTGATTTTCATACTATTCTGTGAGGTAAATTTCATGTACAAATATTTTAAATCCAAGGACATTTAACTAATTTATTTAACAGAAGAATTTATACTAGCTTAAAAATAATTATGAAATAACTTTTAAATATTTACTGCACTGTTTTATTTTATTTTATTTTATTTATTTTATTTTTTTGAGACGGAGTCTCGCTTTGTCGCCCAGGCTGGAGTGCAGTGGCGCGATCTCGGCTCACTGCAAGCTCCGCCTCCCGGGTTCATGCCGTTCTCCTGCCTCAGACTCCCGAGTAATTGGGACTACAGGCGCCCGCCACCACGCCAGGCTAATTTTTTGTATATTTTTTTTTAGTAGAGACGGGGTTTCACGTTTTAGCCAGGATGGTCTCAATCTCCTGACCTCGTGACACGCCCACCTCGGCCTCCCAAAGTGCTGGGATTACAGGCATGAGCCACCCCGCCTGGCCTACTGCACTGTTTTACGTGCTACAGATGTATCAAGCAATTTAACCCCAATTCCTAATGTGCTTAAAATAAATAAGATGTGCCTATAGGTAAGTACAATGTACAATGCAATGTGACAGGAATGAAGAAAGATATGCAAAATGCAATGAAAATTCAGAAGGAGGAAAAAGTACAGTTGGCGAGATCAGGATAGTCCTGGTTGAGGAAGCAGCATTTACGGCACACAGGAAATAATAGAATTCTAACATGCCAAGGAAGGTAAGGAAAAGGAGGGCATTTCTAGCAGAAGAAATGCCTTGGATATGGTAGAAGGACACTACATAAGATTGGAGGGCAGTGAGGTGGTCTGGAATTCTAGATTAAGATATCTGGGATGAAGAAAGATGGAGTAGAGAAGCAGAGAAAGAATTGGGAAAGAAGAGGAGTAGACATTAATGAGACCCTACTCTCATCAGGTACTGTGATTTAAGCTTTACTTACATCATTTTAGTGCTACAATGTTTCCATGTTAAACATTCTAAGTCCAAGACTCATGGCCCACCCAGTTACTTAATGGTAGAAATGGTGATATAGCTAACAAACGGTGGTGACGAGACTAAAACTGAATGTTTGTGCCCATCCTATTGCCTTAAGTTATGCTGTGCTACCTTCAAATGCCATATATTTTGTTAATTACATTAAGCCTAAATAAACCTACAAACCTTCTTTCTCAAGCTTTTCCCTCTTAAGCTAAATCCAATGCTCAGAAATCTCTGGACATCTTTTGTTTTTCACCATCATGATGTATGCATTTATGTATACACCTCAACCCTCTCTCCCCAACCCACTCCCTATAATGTGGTAAGTTTCTTGATAGCCAAGAAAGTATCTTCATCATCTCTGCAGCTTCAATGCCTGGAACAGAGTAAGTGCTTCAAAATATTCATCAGTTAGACAAAACTGAATCCAAGCAGGATTACTGAGACTAGAATTTCCATCTTTTCAAAAATTGTTGTCAATCTGCCTTTCTTTCAAAGTAATTGTAAAAATTGAGGAAATGCCTTTATTCCCTTCTTGGCTCCATGAATGTTTCTACTGGGTCCTGGTTTAGTAGAAGCCCTCAATTATAAAGAAAACTTGCTGATAGCATGTTGCATATGGGAGTGAGGGTGTTAAGTTTGCTTTAATGTTGTGCTTAAAATTGGATTGATTTTTGTACTAATAGTGTAATTTCCAGGTATTTGTTTTAATAACAAACGGTACTTGAAATGACTGCTATTCAGCAGTAAGTTTATAGCTAATTAGAGGAGCTTCTCACTGATGCACATTAATGAGTGGGAGAGCTATTACTGATCAGAGTGTGAAAGTTTCAAGGATAACATCATAAAATGTAGTTTGCTTAGTTCTGTAAATATATGTTGTTTACTTTATTTACAACGGCACATAGATTACTCAAGTGCATAATAGGCTGGTATATTAGGTGAAATAAAATCTCACTAACGTGAGCTCACCAAAGTGCTCTATCTGCTATTAAACTTTTATTAAGGACTGAGATAAAACAGTTCTCTTTGGAGTAGGAATTAGAGTGCCTGCTGATAATCACTGAAGTGAAGGAGGAAGAGACAATAAGAGAGACAGCCACGTTCTCAAGGAAACGCCATTGTGCTCTGACCTTGCCCTTACCATTCCCAGGGGACTTCAGGTCACTTCACATAAATGGATAACAGAGCAGCTAAACGTCCTGGAGTGAGTGCCCCAGTGTGTGAAGATACAAAGGCCACTCCTGGGATGGGTACCTCAATGTAGGGTTTGTTGTTAGGACAGAAAGCAGCCTCAGAGCCACAGTGCCAACTACAGCATTCCACAATGTGATGTGAGATTAAAAGAAAGACACGTAGTCCCCAGCTTCCGTGGGGCTGGCGGTGAGGTAGACAGTGAACAGTGGCGAGGGCAGGCATGCTGAGGAGGAGCTCAAACTGGACTGTCTACTTAGAGGGGAGCTGCAACCTGGGAAGGTGAAAGGAAAGAGATTATTTTTTAATAACCAAAATACATAGCCATGGCATTAGCCAAAACAAAGAGAGGAAATTCCAATGAAGTAATTGTTTTCACTCCAGTGGTTCATTTTCTTTTTGACTGGGAGTGATCTGGCTGAATCAATTAGGTGTTTCAGCTTTGAGCAAACATGAAGATATGTTCAAATTTCTTAATAAAATATCCAAAGCCAGGCGCGGTGGCTCACGCCTGTAATCCCAGCACTTCGGGAGGCTGAGGAGGGCAGATCACCTGAGGTCAGGAGTTAGAGACTAGCCTGGCCAGCATGGTGAAACCCCGTCTCTACTAAAAGCACAAAAATTAGCTGGGCGTGGTGGCCGGCGCCTGTAATCCCCATCTACTCAGGAGGCTGAGGCAGGAAAATAGCTTGAACCCGGGAGGCGGAGGTTGCAGTGAGCCGAGATCGCGCCACTGTTCTCCAGCCTGGGCGACAAGAGCGAGACTCCATCTCAAAAAAATAAAATAAAATATCCAAATGAAAACTTTCACACAAGTAGAAAATTTATTTTTTTATGAAATCTTCATATTTATTTCTTACATATCATATGTGAAAAGCAGCTCCTTTGCTGAAAATCTAGTCCATCCAAGAATGCATCATCATCTCTGCCCAAAGACAATGGCTGGGGGTAAGGCTGTACAGAGAAAAAAGAAAAAAATGTTGAAGCTGAATAACCCTGAGCTTAAGATTTGATTTTGTCATCTACTGGCTGTGTGATCTTCAGCAAGTTACCAAGGCTCTCTGACCTGTAGATACCTCATATACTTATTTAGGGTAGTAATGTGGACTGCTAGATGTTGTTAGGAGGATTGAGATAGCACACTTCAAGAAGAGTATCTTGTACAGAAAAATACACTCAAATAAATAATATCTATTGATATTATCATTATCAAATCATTAACTCGTATTTTTAAATCAAATGAACTAAAATGTAGAAATAGATCTATTACAAAAAAGAATTAAAATTTCATACTTAATACATGAACAGTCAATGAAAAATAGGATGGACTTGGGTAAACATTTAATACTGTTATACCATATAATTTTTTACCAATAATTTGGAAAGACAGTGAAAATAGTAATTAAATTAGTTTTTATTTAGATTGCCTTTTGTTTGTTCAGTTATCAAAAGCTCTAAAAGACTCTGAGTGTTTTCAGAATGACATCAGCAAACAGTCCAGCTAGAAATTTCAGTATTCCCTTTCCCTACTCCCCAAGCTCATTGACCTCAGGTGTTCATGCATCTATTCAGTAAATAATTATTGAGCACTGTTCTTGCTACAAATATAAAACTGGGCTTCATGAAGTTTATTGATTGGTGGAGAGAGAGAGATAAAAAGGTGAATGAACAGTTAACTATATAGTTACAAATATTGGGAAGTGTTTTGAAAGAAAGTGTGAGAAATGGGCTGAGTGAAGAAAAAGCCAATCCCAGAGTGAATAATAAGCAGAGTGGCTGAAAATGATATCAAAATTTTAAAAATATTCAATTAACTCAGCACTTTATAGGCCAAAGCAATTATTTTTAATATGTTTTATTTTTAATTATGGTATATAATATTTGTATATATTTATTGGATACATGTGATGTTTTGATACTGTCATAAAATGTGTAATGATCAAATCAGGGTAATTGAACTATCCAACCCCTCAAGCATTTATCATTTCTTTGTGTTCAGAATATTCCGATTCTACACTTTAATTATTTAAAAATAAACAATAAATTATTGTTTAGTCACTCTATTGTGCTACTGAATAATAGACTTTATTCATTCTAACTCTCATTTGTACCCATTAACCTTCCCCACTATCCTCCACTCATTGCTACGCTTTTAGCCTCTGGTATCCATCATTCTACTGTCTATCTCCATTAATTCATTTTTTTTTTTAGCTCCCACGTATTACTGATAACATGTGAGAACAGAAAACATTGTCTTTCTGTGTGTGCCTAATTTTACTTAACACAATGAACCCCAGTTCCATCCATGTGACTGCAAATGACAGGATTTTATTCTTTTTTCAGCTGAATAATATTCTACTGTGTATATGTATTGTACTTTCTTTATCCATTTATCTTTTGATGGGCACTTAGGTTGAGCCATATCTTAGCTATTGTGAATACTGGTGCAATAAACATCGGAGTGCAGATATCTCTTCAATATACTGATTTCCTTTATTTTGGGTATATACTCAGCAGTAGGACTGCTGTATCACATGGTAGTTCTATTTTTAGTTTTTTTTTTGGAACCTCCACACCATTCTCCATAGTAGCCATACTAATTTACACTCCCACCAACAGTGTATGTGGGTTCCCCTTTCTCCACATCCTCACCAGCCTGTTATAGACTGTCTTTGGAATAAAAGCCATTTTAACAGGGGGAGAAATGATATCTCATTGTAGTTTTGATTATTATTTCTCTGATTTGTGATGAAGAGCATTTTTTTATTATACCTGTTGACCATATGTATGTCTTCTTTTTTAAAAAAATGTCTGTTCAGATCTTTTGCCCATTTTTAACCAGATTGTTTTTCTACTATTGAGTTGTTTGAGCTCTTTATACATTCTGGTTCTTAATCCCTTGTCAGATGGTTAGTTTGCACATATTTTCTTCTAATCTGTGGGTTGTCTCTTTATTTTGTTAATTGTTTCCTTTGCTACGCAGAAGCTTTTTATCTTGATGTGATCTCTGTTGTCCATTTTCGTTTTCATTACCTGTGCCTTCAAGGTGTTACTTAAAAAATCTTTGCCTAGCTGAATACCCTGGAATGACTCCCAAATTTATTTTTTCTAGTAGTTTCACAGTTTCACATCTGAGATTTGAGGCTTTAATCCATTTTGAGTTGATTTTTATATATGGTGAGAAATAATCTAGTTTCATTCTTTTGCATATGGATATCCAGTTTTCCCAACACCATTTGTTGAAGACTGTCCTTTCTCCAATGTATGTTCTTGGCACCTTTATCAAAAACAAGTTGGTAGAAAGGCATGAATTGATTTTTGGGTTTTTAAATTCTGTTCCGTTGGTCTTTGTGTCTGTTTTTATGCCAGTACCATGCTGTTTTTGTTACTATAGCTTTGTAGTATAATTTGAAGTCAGATAATGTGATTTTTCCAGTTTTCTTATTTTTGCTCAGGGTGGCTTTGGTAATTCTGGGTCTTTTGTGGTTTCATATAAATGTTAAGTTTTTTTGTGAAGAATGTCATTGATATTTTGCTAGGGATTGCATTGAATCTGTAGATTGCTTTGGGTAGTGTGAACATTTAAACAATATTGATGATTCCAATCCATGAACATGGTCTATCTTTCATTTTTTGTGTCTTCTTCAATTTATTTTATCTATATTTTATAGTTTTAATTGAAAAGATCTTTCCCTTCTTTTGTTAATTTTTAGATATTTTATTTGTAGCCATAGTAAATGGAATTACTTTCTTGGTTTTTTTTCAAATTGTTTGCTATTGGCATATAGAAATGCTACTAATTTCTTGTGTGTTGATTTTGTAAACTGAACGTTTACTGAATTTATTTGCCAGTTCTAATAGTTTTTTGGTAAAGTCTGCATTTTTCTAAATATAAGATGATGTCATCTGCAATCCAGGATAATTTGACTTCTTCCTTTCTAATTGACTGCTTCCTTTCTAACTTGAATGCTTTTTATTTATTTCTCTTGTCTCATTGCTCTGGCTAGAACTTTCAGTACTATGTTGAATAAAAGTGATAAAAGTCAGCATCCTTGTCTCGTTCTGGATCTTAGAAGACAGGCTTTCAGTTTTGCCCTATTCAGTATGATACTAGGTGTGGGTTTGTTGTACGTGGTTTATGCTTTCTGAGATGGCAAGCAGTGAGAATATTTCAACTGGAAAAGAATTTTGAGTGGGAACTTTTCAAATTATCATTCTGGCTGCTGAGTAGAGAGTGGATTAGAGAGGAGAAAGGGAGAAAGTTGGCAGAACCTGTGTGGAGGGCACTGCAATAATCCAGATGGTGATTTTGGCTAGGACAGTGGCAGCAAATCAGAGAGGTGCAGGCCCACACATAGACATATTTCACAGAAAAAGTTGGCAGGAATTACTAAAGCATGGCATGTGTTGGGAAAGAAGATGCAGGAATCAAGGCTGACTGCCAGGCCCCATCCCTGTGTGGTATCGGCCTTGGCATTTTCTTCCCAGGCCAGTGGCTCAGTCTCCAGATTTCCCTGATCACTTTCTCATCCCTTTCTCCAACTGCCATACCTACTTTAGAATTATGTCCCCTGCCTCCTTTCCTCAGGAATCTACTTATGTATGCAATATAGTTAACTCTATTTGTACCAGAAACACTTAGTCATTTACTGAGTGTTTCCTTCAATTTTAGAAATAGTATTCCAAGATTTAAATTGATGAAAAGACAAAGGCATTATAAGCAGGTGATGCATAGGTATTTTAGATGATTAATTTATTTGAATCCAGCTCATATCATAGCATCCCAAACACTTCCAAGTTATGTTTCAAAAAACATGTTTCTTAAAAGATTAGCTTATCCTCATGAATATATTATTTTCCATCTACTTTCTCCTTAATGCACTGCCATCATTATTTAACAAAAGCTTCCTACCTGAAGTTATCTACAATCTCCTATATTTTCTGTTCTAATGTACATATACTATTATACATTTCTTTCTAAACACTGCTTTCTCTGCATTCTACAAAAATTGACAAATTGTATTTTCATTTCCCTGATGATTAAAATTCGTCATTTTTTCATATATACCTTTTGAACATTTATGTCTTCTTTGGAGAAATGTCTGTTCATGTCCTTTGCCCATTTTAAAATAAAAGTATTTGTTTTTCACTGCTGAGTTGTTTGAGTGGCCTGTATATATTGGATATTAGTCCCCTATCAGATGAGTAATTTGCAAATATTTTTCTCCCATTCAAAATGTTGCCTCTTTAGGCTGTTGGTTGTTTATTTTGCTGTGCAGAAGCTTTTAAACTTAATATAGTCCCATTTGTCCGTTTTTTATTTTCTTGCGTGTGCTATTGAGATCTTAACCATAAAACGTTTGCCTGTATCAATGTCCTGAAGACTTTTACCTTTGTTTTCTTCCAGTAGTTTTATAGTTTCAGGTTTTACCTTTAAGTCCTTAATCTATCTTGGGTTGACTTTTGAATATGAAGAAATATAGGTATCCAGTTTTATTCTTCTGCATGTGGTTATCCAGTTTCTCCAGCACCATTTACTGAAGAGGGTGTTATTTCCCCAGTGTATGTCCTTGAAAGCTTTGTTGAAGATCAATTGGCTGAAAATATGTGCTTTTACTTCTGGACTTTCTACACTGTCTCATTAGTCTATGTGTCTATTTTTATACCAATATGATGGTGTTTTGTAATATGTTTTGGAAGTCACAGAGTATAATGCCTCCAAATCTGTTCTATTTGCTCAAGGTTGCTTTGGCTATTCAGGCTCATTTATTGGTATTACAAGAATTTTAGAATTTTTTTTTCTATTTCTGTGAAAAATGTTGTTAGAATTTTGATAGGGCTTTCATGAAATCTATATATTGCTTTGGGCAATATGGCCACTTTAATAATATTAATGCTTCCAAATCATTAACATGAGTTCATGAGTTTCATTTATGTCCTCTTTAATTTATTTCATCCACGTTTTATAGATTTCCTTGTAGACATCTTGCAGCTATTGGTTAAATTTATTCCTAAGAATTTTACTTAATGTTATAACTATTGTAAATGTGATCACCTTCTTTCTTTCTTTCTAGGGTACTTCATTATTGGTATATAGAAATGCTACTTATTTTTGAATGTTAATTGTGTATCCTGCAAACTTACTGAATTTTTTTGTCAGTTATAAAAATTTTTGATGGAGTCTTTGGTTTTATATATATATATATAATTATGTCATCTGAAAGGAGGGACAATTGACATTCTCTTTTCCAGTTTGGATGCTTTGTATTTTTTTCTCTTGTCTCATTGCTCTGGCTAAGACCCACTACTCTGCTGAATAGTAGTAGTGAAAATGGGCATTTTTGTGTTATTCCACTTCTTAGGCTTTCAAGTTTTCTTCAACTCGATACAGTATTGGTTGTAGGATTGTCATAGATGGCCTTTACTATTTTTAGGCATGGTCCTTCTATGCCTACTTTGTTGACAGTTTTTATCATGAAGGGGTTTAGAATGTTGTCAAATGCTTTATCTGCATCTATTGAGATGATCATATGGTTTCTGTTCTTCATTCTGTTGATATGACATATTATGTTTATTAATTTGCATATATGGAACCATCATTGCATCCCTGGTACAAATTCCACTTGATTGTGGTGTATTATCTTTTTGATGTGCTGTGGGATTCAGTTTGATAGTATTTGGTTGGGGATTTTTATGTCTATGCTCATCAGGGATATTGTTGTTGTGTCCTTGTCTGGTTTTGATATCAGAGTAATGCTGGCTTTGTAGAATGGGTTGTGTAGAGTTCCCTTCTCTTCAATTTTCTGGAATAGTTTCAGAAGGATGAGTGTAAGTCCTTCTTTATACATTCCACAGGATTATATTGTGAATCCATCTATGCCTAGGGTTTTCTTTACTTGTTTAGAGGAATTTGTTCATTTTCCCCAGGTTTTCCAATTTATTACTGTATAGTTTGTCGTAATAGTCTCTGATGATCTTTTGCATTTCTGTGGTATCCTTTTTCATTTGTGATTTTATTTGGGTCTTCCCTCTTCTTTCCTAGATCAGTCAAGCTGGTTTATCACTTTTGCTTAACTTTTTGAACCCCAACTTTTTGTTTCATTGATTGTGTTGCTTCTTTGTTTCTATTTTGTTTACTTCTGCTCTGATCTTTATTATTTCTTTTCTTCTGCTAATTTGGGTTTTGGTTTGTTTTTTAAATTTTCTAGTACATTGAGGTGCATTATCAGATTGTTTATTTGAATTCTTTCTGTTTTTCTAGATGCAGGCATTTATTGCTATAAAATTCCCTCTTAGCACTGCTATTGCTGTACCCCATTGGTTTTGATGTGTTGTTTCCACTTTTATTTGTTTAAAGAATTTTTTAATTTCCATCTTTATTTATTTATTTATTTACCTGGTCATTCAGGAGCATGTTGTTTAATTTCCATGTATTTGTACAGTTTCCAAAGCTCCTCTTGGTATTGATTTTTAGATTTATTCCATTATGATCTGAGAAGATACTTGATATGATTTTGATTTTTTTAAATTTGTTGAGACTTGTGTTGTGGCCTAACATATGGTTAATCTTGGAGAATGTACCTTATGCTAATTAGAAGAATGTGTATTGTGCAATTGGTGGATAAAATAATCTGTAAATGTCTGTTAGGTCCATTTGTTCTAAAGTCCAGTTCAAATCCAATATTTCTTTGTTGATTTTCTGTCTAGATGATATGTCTAATGCTGAGAGTGGGGTGTTGAAGTTCCCTATTATTATTGTATTGGAGTCTATCTTTTTCTTTTGATCTAGTAATTTGTTTTATTTATCTGGGTGCTGTAGTGTTGGGTGCATATATATTTTAGAATTGTATCCTCTTGTTGAAGAGATACCTTTATAATTATGTAATAACCTTCTTTGTCTTTTTATACTGTTTTTGACATAAAGTGTGTTTTATTTGATGTAGGTATAGTTACTCATATTCACTTCTGGTTTTCATTTGCATGAAATATCTTTCTGCATTCCCTTACTTCCAGTCTATATGTGTCTTTACAGGTAAAGTATGTTCTTATACAAAGCATACGTTGAATCTTTTTTTAATCAATTTAGCCAGTCTGTATCTTTTAAGTGGAAAATTTAATCGATTTATATTCAAGGTTATTCTTGATATCTAAGGTTTACTTCCAGTTATATTCTTAATTGTTTTCTGGCTGTTTTGTATGTTCTTTATTCCTTTTCCTCTTATGGCTTGTCCTTGTGTTTTGCTGCTTTTCTGTGTTGGCAACGTTTGAGTCTTTTCTCTCCCTTATTTGTGTGTTTGCATTACAAGTGAGTTATATATATATGCATTTTCATGATGGTACCATCCTTTTGCTTCTAGGTTTTGGACTCCCCCGAGTATTTCTTGTAAAGCTGGTCTGGTGGTGATGAATTCCCTCCGTATTTGCTTGTCTAGGAAAAACTTTTTTTCTGCTTCATGTATATAGGAGAATTTTGCTGGATATAGTATCTTTGGGTGGCAGTGTTTTTTTGTTTTCCAGCATTTTCAATACATCATCCTATTCTCTTCTGGCCTGTAAGGTTTTTGCTCATAAGTCTGCTGTTAGTCTGATGAGGTCTCCTTTATAGGTGACTAGACACTTTTCTCTTGCTGTTTCCAAAATTTTATTTTGTCATTGACATTAGACAGTTTGACTATAATGTGGAGAAGAACTTTTACACTGTATTTGTTTGGGGATTAGTGGGACTCCTATATCTGGATGTCTACCTCTCTTGCTGGACTTGGGAAATTTTTATTATTTTATTAAATACAATTTCAAACATTTTCTATTTGCCTTCAGGGTTATCAATAATTTATATATTTGGTTGCTGTGTAGTATATCATATATCATGAAAGTTTTATTTATTCTTTTCTATTATTTTTTATTTCTTTGTGTCTGACTGGGTTATTTAAAAAAAATCTGTATATTCTGAGATTCTTTCTTTTGCTTGATCTAATATATTGTTGAAGTTTTTAATTGTATGTTATATTTTATTCAAGGAATTCTTCAATTCCAGAACTTCTGTTTTGTTCTTTTTTTATGATATCTACCTCTTTGCTAAATTTTTTACTCATGTTCTGTGTTGTTTTTTCTGATTTTTTAAAATTATCTTGTGTCTCACTGCGCTTCTTTAGTATCATAATTTTATATTCTTTTTCCAGAATTTTACAAATTTCTTTTTTATTGGAATCTGTGGTTGAGGAATTAATGCATTCTTTTGGAGGTATCATATTTTCTTGGTTTTTTATGTTTCTTGTGTCTTCACATTGAAATATGTACATCTGGTGTGACAGTCACTTCTTCCAATTTTTGAAATTTGCTTTCATATGGGATGAGTTTTTCCTGAAGAGGTATCAGTGGTGTTGCCTGGGTAGAGCCCTTTGGCTTTGATTCTGAGTGTATGCTGCTGTGTAGTTTTCATATGATTTCTTTGAATGTAAACAATGTCAGTGGTATTTGTGATTTTCTAGATGGCTTGAGGTGTGTCTCTTAGTGGAGGCTATGATGAAGTTTCCTTGGGGACACAGGCTTGAAGTAGGCCAGTCTTAGGGCCCCAGTGATAAAAGTAGTGGATTGAGCATGCCTATTCATTAGGGCCCCAGACTGGCATACACTAACGCTGGTGATAGCACAACCAGGTGGGCTATGTATTATTGTGTTATTCCAATTCTTAGAAGACAGGCTTTCAACTTTTCTTCATCTCGTTGCAGTATTGGTTATGGGATTGTCGTAGATGGTCTTCATTATTTTTCGGTATGGTCCTCCCAGTAGCTTGCTCAGATGCCAGTAGTAGCAGCAGTGAGCTGGCTGGAAGAGTGAGTTCTCAGCTCCCTAGGCAGCTAGTGTCGTATGAGCAATCCACAGCAACAGTGGTGGGACAACTCTCTGGGTCCCAAGCAGTGCTTCCTGATATTGGCAGTGGCTGTGAAGCAGGGTTGCCATCCACAACCCAAGAAATTCAGCTTTTAGTCTCTTCTGCTCTTGGTGGGAGCAGTGCTACAGTGCCATGCAGAGGAGGGGTCCCACCCTTCAGAGGGGAGAAGGACTCACACCTTGCAGATAAACTAAAACACAGAGTCCATGCCACCAATTTGGGGCATGGTTGCCACTCACAGCCTCAGAGAGGTAGCCCTCTGCCTCATCCAACCCAGCCCCTGGTGACAGCAGCAGTAGCTGCAGCTGCAGTGGGATGAGAGGGAAAGAGGAGATCATGCTCTCAAAAGCCAGAGCACAGAGGCTGTTCCACCAGTTGGGGTGGGGTCATTGCTGCCAACCCCAAATAGTCAGATCTCAGGCTTACCTGTCTGGCTCCCAGTGGCAGCAACTGCTATGGCAGTATGCAGAGTGGGAAGGGGAATCTCCCTCATCCCTCCCAAGCCAAAGCATAAGGGTTTTTGCCACTCTGGGGACACAGTCACTTGTCAGAGCCTCATATAGAAAGCCCTCAGGCTCTGGAAAGTGCGTGCCTTAATTTTCTTTGCGGGGGTGTGTGTGAGCTTTCTATCATCTTATTATTAAATATTATCTTAAAATTAAATATTAGCTGTTACTTTCACAAATTTTTCTTAGTTTTTCACCACTATTTGAGACCAAAAAAAGGCTAGAGGGTATAGAATCTGGGAAATGCCTCTTCCTCAGGTAGGATAGAGTTCTGTTTTTGTTTTTTTTTGTTTTTTATGGAGTAGGCCTTTATTACAAAAAATACTCTGAGCTTATTTCACAATGGTTACTTTTCCCCTCTCCTGCCAGAGTCATGAAGGAATTTATTTTGACTCTTTACCTTGAGAAGCTGGTGACATTTCTAGAGGAAACCAGGGAAATGTGATAACCCAGGAGTTTCTTACTCTCAGGCTGGTCCACTCAGCTTCCTCAATTTGTCAAATTTCCCATTTAAGTCTCCCTACCAGATTATGGCTCCAGTGGGTTCTGCTTCAGGTAATAGAGCAGCTTTCACTTTCTGTATTCACCTAACTCTCCAGCTTTTGGGGTGACAATTTTTGCCCTGTAAACTTCACGCAAAAATTAGTTCAAGAAAGTTGGTGCTTTCATTTTGTTCAGCCTTTTTCTTGTTTTAAGAATGGGGATGATGACTCACATGTTGGACCTAAAGCAAAAAGTGCCTCATTTTCACTTATTTTGTTCAACAACTATAAAACATTTGACAAAGTCGACCACATTTCCCTTTTGAAATTCTTTTCTCTTCTGTCTTCTCTGTCATCATTTATTGCAGCTTTCTCCCTCTTTCACATCAGTCCATTATCAGTATTGCCTTTTCACTTTAGTCTGATTTTTCCATGATAGAATCCCTTGTTGTTCTTAGATTCTGTTACTGTCACCCTATAATCTTACAGTGCTTAGCTTTAGCATTATGGATGTGATGCAAAGAGATTAAAATCTATATGATCATCTCAGATATGATTGCAATATTTTTGTTTTTAATTGTGTTTTGGACTCCTGCTAATGGTGGTACCAAAGGCTTTTCAGAAAAAAGATGTCAAAAATTGAACTTACAATTGTATTCCAATTTCTATTTATCTTTCTTCATCTCCCATTTTAGTGGATAGCACAACCATTCATCAAACAACCAAATGGTTAAACTTGAATCCTCAATCTCTCTCCAGTGATATTAATTTAAACTCATTCACATTTTGTATAACTCCTCCATATCTACTGGCATAGATTTTGTTCAGTACTTCATTATTTCTGTTATTTCTTATCCAGACTATGATAATAGATTCTAAATAATCTCTTTGTCCATTCAACATCTATACTTCCATAATGCTATCAAATTCAGTTTCAAACATAATCTGACTGTTATTCTTCTGCCTAAATCTTTCAATGGCTTTGACAACTTTAACATAAAGGGAACATTCTTAAACATGGTATCAGGGCCCTTAAGTTTTCTTGCTGGCCTAACTCCCTAGTCCTGCCTCATGCCATTTTTCTAAATATATGATTTAGTCCTTTTGAACCACTTGCAATTTATCCATTTACACTATATTTTAACATATTTTTCTCCTTGTCTTTAATGCCCTTCTCTTACTTTTTCCTTAATGATTTCACCTGAATGTTTAAGACCAAGTGCAAGCATCACCTCCTCTTTGTATATATTTGTCTATCCTTTCCCCATGTTGTTCTTCCTACCACACCCGTCCTACCTTAGTGAGCCTTCTTTGTGCTCTGTTTTAGGACTTCAGACATAGCATGAAATAATATGGTATCCTGGATTGGATCCTGAAACAGAAAAAAGAAAAGAAATACTAAAATTCAAAAAAAGTTTGGAGTTTAGTTAATAGCAATGTACCAGTGTGTGTTTCCTGGTTTTGACAAATGTACCATGGAAACATAAGATGGTAACATAAGGAGATTTCATACCTAAAACTCGTGAGCAATATATGGGAACTGTCTGTACTATCTTTGTATTATCTAAATGTATTTCAAAACAAAATATTTATTTAAAATATTCACAGAAAAAAAGACTGCATTTACATCTCTCATAGCAATTACCATACTACTTGAATCACCTGGGGTACGCTACTGACCTTATTTCTCTAGCCTGTTTACTTTTCTATAAAACCAGATTAAAAATAGCAAATGTACCCATAAAAAAGTATCTATAATACTTTTGTGACTATTAAATCAGAGCAGCCATGTGAGGGACTTAGCACAGTGTCTTGCACCTAGTAGGCCCTTGTTTATCATTAACTATTACTATTACTATTAAAGAAATAATTGATTTTTCATATTTGTCAGTTCCAGTAGACTTTGAGCTTCTTATTTGGCTAGCATGGTATCTGTCCAACAGAAAATACTCGGTAAATATTTGTGGAACAAATATTGAATGAAAGTATACATTCTAATATTTTTCCTCTTTTCCTAGATATGCTTCTCATAACATGACAGAAATAAATGCCCTGCCAGTTGGTTTACCTCAGTGATCAGAATTCACTATAATATCACCGTTGCTTGCTCTCTTACTGAACTTTTCTCCACCTCAGACCTTGAAAGAAACTGCATTTCATCTATCATCCTAGAATTCATGCCCTCTATTTATTCCACTGCACAAAGGAAATCTAAACGACAGAGTATATTTTTTCAGCCAACACATCTTTCAAAAGTCAAAACTCTCCTTCTATTGAATTTCTAGCTTTATGCTCAGTCGGAATTCACAATTTCCCCTAGATAGAGTTGTTGTTTTTTTAACGTGTTGGACAGTCTTCAGAATTAAAATGGATAAGTTGTAGCTATGAAGTATCTAGATAATCTGCAGTCATAAAATTTGCAAAGCAGAAAAAAAATTAACCATTCAGAATTAATTTAATAAAGTCATTGAATTTCAAGTTAAAAAGATATTTAAATTACATCTAATCTGTTAAATTACTTACCTAAGGACACACAAGCAATTACTGCTTTCAAAGGCATTATTTCTTTTATTGTTCTGAATTCCCCCTAGCATTATGGATGATGGAGACTATATTCTATTTATTGTATTTTGTGTTTATTTTTAAGATACCAGCATAACCATCATTTCTCCTGGAAAGTTTTCACACACACCTGCACATCTCCATAGGTACACAGATACACACACACACCAAACAGGCGTGCACACACACACACACACACACACACAAGACTTGATCTCCTTCTATGTCCTCCCGCCCATGACGCCTCTGTCACTCCCCATCAAGGCATTTATTACACTTATTTCAATTTCAAGTTTGTTTGTCTTACCTGCTAGACTTTGAACTCCATGGTCAGATAACCATGTCTATCTGGTTTTTCATTGTATTCCTAGTTCTAAACACAATGACAATTGCTAAATTCAACACACGAGTGAATGAAAAATTTTTAAATATTGGCAAAGCTGAATATCTGCCCCCAAATATGTATTATTTTTGAGTTAAGTTCAACTTGATTTTATAAAAATGGGTATTTGTATTTTTTATCATATATTACACGATCTCAAAAACAAGTATGCACAAAAACATCCAAAATTTGCTATTCCACCCTTATTTCCAACCTCTCTTATTTTAATTCATCTCAGACATTTGGTCCAGATTGCAGAAAAATGTTTGGCATAGACCTTTTCTTTTACTGAGGTAATTCTACAAACTGGTAAGGTAAAAAGATACTATCATTTGAAAAATTGCTGTAACAAAGATAAGCTGCTTCCTTTTTTATTTCCACCCAGTGAACCCAAATTTAGACATAATTTACTTGCCGAATATATTTTATCCCTAAGAATTATAAGAAAGTGAAGAAACTGCTTCTTTGTATAAATTTATAAATAAAATAAAATCCTTTAAAACAGGAAAATCTTCCAAAATTTATCCAATGAGTGACACCATGTTATTATATAGTATTTTTCACTAGAAATACTGTGATTGTGACAGGTTTTTCATATATGCAAGGATGGGAGAAATGCCACTCTGAAGTATTCATGCTGAATATGCTTTGTATGACTGCAGATTCTTCCAAAGCTTGCTATGAGTTCTAACTTATTCTGGTTTTGACTACTTCATTACCTTCATATATTGGCCAAAATCTTCAACCATATCCCTAAAATCAACCTCCAGTATAGCCTGATATTTGCATATAAACCATAGACATTAAAATGCTGGTAGTATCATAAAAGAAACATTTCTTTCTACTCAATAGCAGTGATGACAAGATAAAACCCTGGAGCACCTGTATATTTTTTCTCCAAGCTAAATATAACCCCAATATGTTGAGAGGATGAATTGGTCTTGATTTCCCTCAGCATTCTGACACCTTTCTACAAGTATTTATAATCCTGCCAGTAATTATTCATATATAGACTGAGTTCCCTTCTGGATTAGATGTCTTTGCATGTAGAGTTTATATCTAATCTGCCTACACGTTTCCAGCTTCTAGAACAATGCTCAAAACAAAGCAAGTTTTCAATAAATGCTTCTTGAATGAGTATCTATTGTAATCCCAATAATGACTCCTAACTACTATACTAATTTTGTAACAATAATGTACCATAATTACTTCAGCTTTTGATTAACTGTAACTCACAATGTATCATTTCTGTTTGATCAATTACCTTTCATCTTCACTTTTTTTCAGGGCCTTTCTTCTTGAACAGCCTACTCTTCATGTGTTGCCATTCTCCTGCTATAAGATAATTAGGCAAATGAAACCAAGACTAGATCATTGGATCAGATAAGTCCAATGCTGGTTTTTAGGATATATGGTGAAAATAATTTCATAATAAAATAAAAATTCATCCCTAGATGACTAATACAAATTTTTCTGACAATCTTTATAAATCATCGAAGGAAAAAAAGGGCAAAAATTCCTTACGCAGAAAAGGGGTAAATACACCATGCCAATCAAGATTGAAGAATTCATTTTTTTCTAATCTTGAAAAAAATCACTCTCTACCCCAAGATAATTTGTATGTTACTTTTATTTGCTTTTTTTCTCCATAACTGTAAGTTGCTAAGGTCCCTTTTGGTCACCAAGAAGAAGCAAATGCTGTCCTTTCACTATAAATCTCTTTGGAACAGATTAGGGAACAAAAAAGGTAATAATCCTTGCACTCTTAGAAGTGATATGCTAGCGAGAAAAGAAACAAACAAGAAAGACTAAGAATAATTTATACGGTAAAATAGTAAAATAAACTTTGGGGTGCCTGAAGATTATACAATTTTGGAAAACCTCTTTAAGAAAAATAATTCGAACTGGTGGCTCTTCCTCTTCTGTTTCTTATCCTCTTACCTGCCTTTCCTGAACAATTTTGTCTAAATCATTAGGTGGAGCTGAGCAAGGTAAAAGATTATGCACAAGAAGAGTAGAGTAGGAAGAAAGGTAATAGTAATACTCAAAAGCAATGAGCACATCTAGTGCAGAGACATTAGTTTCTAAATATTTTTTTCCACAATAAGGAGTCAGGGCTCCTTAAAGAAATGGAGGCTGGGAGCGGTGGCTCATGCCTGTAATCCCAGCACTTTGGGAGGCCAAGAAGTGTGGATCACCTGAGGCCAGGAGTTCAAGACCAGCCTGGCCAACATGGCAAAACGCTGTCTCTACTAAAAATACATTAAAATTAGCAGGGCATGGTGGCACGCACCTGTAGTCCCAGCTACTTGGGAGAGTGAGGCAGGAGAATAGCTTGAACCTGGGAGGCAGAGGTTGTAGTGAGCTGAGACCATGCCACTCCACTCCAGCCTGAGCCGACTCCATCTCAAAAAAAAAAAAAAAAAAGAAAGAAAGAAAGAAATGGATAATTATAAGCTAATAAGGCAGGGAAAAAATAGAAAATGAACCTGGAATATCTCATTGTACAAGAAACTAAACAAGTGCTCAAAGAATAATGAGGACACAAGAAAGAAGAAAAGAAGCTAGTGAAACGTGGCTCTCACTGGCCAGATATTGGGCAATTCAAGCACCAAAACAAATAATAATAATATAGGAATATAACCAATTGCATGAAAAAGCATGAGTCCATATAGCTTAAACAAATTAATTGAAATATTGATGAGGAATGGGTCTTAAATTATCTCTTCAAAAATATTTATTCATTACAAAGAGAAAAGATTAACTTTACATGAAGGACCCTGGCAGACACTATCTTAAGTAATCAACATTAATATCATCAGTAATGACACAAAATACAATTGTGCCTGCGTGACAGTACCCAATGAGAGTAAGGTCACTACTGTGACATCGCTGTCAAGAACTCTTGGTCACAATGTAATTACAAAGAAACATCAGACAAATGTAACTTGAGTAACATTCTACAAAATGGATGCTTTATGATTTTCAAAAGTGCCAAGATTCTTAAATTAAAAATAAAATTATGAAAACCAAAAGATGAGCAATTATTACAGATTGAAGGAGATTGAAAGACATATGATAAATAAATGAAACATAATCCTAAACTAGATCCTTTTGCTGTCAAAGTCATTATTGGGATAATGGGTAAAAGTAAGTGAAGTTTGAAGATTAGATGGTAGTAATGCATTGATGTTAATTTTCTGATTTTGACCATTACATCATGACTATGTAGGAAAACGTTTTCTTATGTAAGAAATACATATGAAAGTATTTGAGGATAATGTAGCATAATGTCAATAACTCAAAGGATTCAGGAAAAATAAGTTATTTGTGCACTACTTGCAACTTTGCATATATCTGAGTTTTTTAAAACAGGAAATTTTAGAAAAATTTAAAAACACAAAAGTAGTTATGAAAGAAAATTTAGAAACTAAAATTAATCAAAGATACTGTAATAAAAACTAGAATGGTTTCATAATTAACTGTCTAATATATCTCAAATTAACTGTCTAATATATCTCTGTAACACTTTTTTTCTACATGTTTTACCTTTATATACTTTTACTGTCCCATTACCTAACAATCTTTATGTAATTTTCTTTGAGATGATAGACATATCAATCTTTCTTCCAATGAAGTAGATCTTTTTTAAAAAAATAGTTGAGAAGAAGAAATGGATTTTAGTTTGAGCTTTTTAAATTATACTTTGTTATAGGGTACATGTGCACAACGTGCATGTTTGTTACATAGGTATACATATGCCATGTTGGTTTGCTGCACCCATCAACTCATCATTTACATTAAGTATTTCTCCTAATGCTATCCCTCCCCCAGACCCCCACTCCCTGACAGGCCACGGTGTGTGATGTTCCCTGCCCTGTGTCCAAGTGTCCTCATTGTTCAATTCCCACCTATGAGTGAGAACATGCAGTGTTTGGTTTTCTGTCCTTGTGACACTTTGCTGAGAATGATGGTTTCCAGCTTCATCCATGTCCCTGCAAAGGACATGAACTCATCCTTTTTTATGGCTGCATAGTATTCCATGGTGTATATGTGCCACATTTTCTTAATCCAGTCTATCATTGATGGACATTTGGGTTGGTTCCAAGTCTTTGCTATTGTGAATAGTGCCGCAATACACATACATGTGCATATCTCTTTATATTAGCATGATTTATAATCCTTTGGGTATATACCCAGTAATGGGATGGCTGGGTCAAATGGTATTTCTAGCTCTAGATCATTGAGGAATCGCCACACTATCTTCCACAGTGGTTGAACTAATTTACCCTCCCACCTACAGTGTAAAAGCATTCCTATTTCTCCACATCCTCTCCAGCATCTGTTGTTTCCTGACTTGTTAATGATTGCCATTCTAACTGGCATGAGATGGTAGCTCATTGTGGTTTTGTTTTGCATTTCTCTGATGGCCAGTGATGATGAGCATTTTTTCATGTGTCTGTTGGCTGCACAAATGTCTTCTTTTGAGAAGTGTCTGTTTATATCCTTTGCTCACTTTTTGATGGGGTTGTTTGTTTTTTTCTTGTAAATTTGTTTAAGTTCTTTGTAGATTTTGGATATTAGCCCTTTATCAGATGGGTAGATTGCAAAAATCTTCTCCCATTGTGTAGGTTGCCTGTTCACTCTGACGGTAGTTTCTTTTGCAGTGCAGAAGCTCTTTAGTTTCATTAGATCCCATTTGTCTATTTTGGCTTTTGTTGTCACTGCTTTTGGTGTTTTAGTCATAAATTCCTTGCCCATTCCTATGTCCTGAATGGTATTGCCTAACTTTTCTTCTAGGGTTTTTATGGTTTTAGGTCTAACATTTAAGTCTTTAATCTATCTTGAATTAATTTTTGTGTAAGGTGTAAGGAAGGGATCCAGTTTCAGCTTTCTACATATAGCTAGCCAGTTTTCCTAGCACCATTTATTAAATAGGGAATCCTTTTGCCATTTCTTGTTTTTGTCAGGTTTGTCAAAGATCAGATGGTTGTAGTTGTGTAGTGTTATTTCTGAGGCCTCTGTTGTGTTCCATTAGTCTATATATCTGTTTTGGTACCAGTACCATGCTGTTTTGGTTACTGTAGCTTTGTAGTATAGTTTGAAGTAAGGTAGCATGATGCTTCCAGCTCTGTTCTTTTTGCTTAGGATTGTCTTGGAAATGTGGGCTCTTTTTTGGTTCCATATGCACTTTAAAGTAGTTTTTTCCAATTCTGTGAAGAGAGTCATTGGTAGCTTGATGGGGATGGCATTGAATCTATAAATTACCTTGGGCAGTATGGCCATTTTCATTTTCACGATATTGATTCTTCCTATCCATGAGCACGGAATGTTCTTCCATTTGTTTGTGTCCTCTTTTATTTCGTTGAGCAGTAGTTTGTAGTTCTCCTTGAAGAGGTTCTTCACCTCCCTGGTAAGTTGGATTCCTAGTATTTTATTCTCTTTCTAGCAATTGTGAATGGGAGTTCACTCATGATTTGGCTCTCTGTTTGTCTGTTATTGGTGTATAGGAATGCGTGTGATTTTTGCACATTGATTTTGTATCCTGAGACTTTGCTGAAGTTGCTTATCAGCTTAAGGAGATTTGGGGCTGAGACAATGGGGGTTTTCTAAATATACAATCATGTCATCTCCAAACAGGGACAGTTTGACTTCCTCTTTTCCTAATTGAATACCCTTTATTTCTTTCTCCTGCCTGATTGCCCTGGCCAGAACTTCCAACACTACGTTGAATAGGAGTGGTGAGAGAGAGCATCCCTGTCTTGTGCCAGTTTTCAAAAGGAATACTTCCAGTTTTTGCCCATTCAGTATGGTATTGGCTGTGGGTTTGTCATAAATAGCTCTTATTATTTTGAGATACGTTCCATCGATACCTTGTTTATTGAGAGTTTTTAGCATGAAGGGTTGTTTAATTTTGTCGAAGGCCTTTTCTGCATCTATTGAGATAATCATGTGGTTTTTGTCATTGGTTCTGTTTATGTGACGGATTACATGTATTGATTTGCATATGTTGAACCAGTCTTGCATCCCAGGGATGAAGCCAGCCTGATTGTGGTGGATAAGCTTTTTGATGTGCTGCTGGATTCAGTTTGCCAGTATTTTATTGAGGATTTTCGCATCAATGTTCATCAGGGCTTTTGGTCTAAAATCCTCTTTTTTTGTTGAGTCTCTGGAGGCTTTGGTATCAGGATGATGCTGGCCTCATAAAATGAGTTAGGGAGGATTCCTTCTTTTTCTATTGACTGGAATAGTTTCAGAAGGAACGGTACCAGCTCCTCCTTGTACCTCTAGTAGAATTCAGCTGTGAATCCATCTGGATAAATTCCTGGACACATACACCCTCCCAAGACTAAACCAGGAAGCAGCTGAATCTCTGAATAGACCAATAACAGGCTCTGAAATTGAGGCAATAATTAATAGCCTACCAACCAAAAAAAGTCCAGGAATTTATCCATTTCTTCTAGATTTTCTAGTTTATTTGCATAGAAGTGTTTATAGTATTCTCTGATGGTAGTTTGTATTTCTGTGGGATCGGTGGTGATATCCCCTTTATCATTTTTTATTGCATCTATTTGATTCTCCTCTGTTTTCTTCTTTGTTAGTCTTGCTAGCAGTCTATCAATTTCGTTGATCTTTTCAGAAAACCAGCTCCTGGATTCATTGATTTTTTGAAGGGTTTTTTTGTCTGTCTCCTTCAGTTCTGCTCTGATCTTTGTTATTTCTTGTCTTCTGCTAGCTTTTGAATATGTTTGCTCTTGCTTCTCTAGTTCTTTTAATTGTGCTGTTAGGGTGTCAATTTTAGATCTTTCCTGCTTTCTCTTGTGGGCATTTAGTGCTATAAATTTCCCTCTACACACTGCTTAAATGTGTCCCAGAGATTATCGTACATTGTGTCTTTGTTCACACTGGTTTGAAAGAACATCTTTATTTCTGCCTTCATTTCGTTATTTACCCAGTAGCCATTCAGGAGAAGGTTGTTCAGTTTCCATGTAGTTGTGCAGTTTTGAGTGAGTTTCTTAATCCAGAATTCTAATTTGATTGCACTGTGGTCTGAAAGACAGTTTGTTGTGATTTCTTTTCTTTTACATTTGCTGAGGTGTGCTTTACTGCCAATTTTGTGGTCTATTTTAGAATAAGTGCGATGTGGTGCTGAAAAGAATGTATATTCTGTTGATTTGGGGTGGAGAGTTCTGTCAATGTCTATTAGGTCCACTTGGTGCAGAGCTGAGTTCAAGTCCTGGATATCCTTGTTAACCTTCTGTCTCGATCTGTCTAATATTGACAGTGGGGTGTTAAAGACTCCCATTATTATTGTGTGGGAGTCTAAGTCTCTTTGTAGTTTCTAAGGACTTGCTTTTTGAATCTGGGTGCTCCTGTATTGGGGGCATATATATTTAGGATAGTTAGCTCTTCTTGTTGAATTGATCCCTTTACCGTTAAGAAATGGCCTTCTTTGTCTCTTTTGATCTTTGTTGGTTTAAAGTCTGTTTTATCAGAGACTAGGATTGCAACTCCTGCTTTTTTTTGCTTTCCATTTGCTTGGTAGATCTTCCTCTATCCCTTTATTTTGAGCCTATGTGTGTCTCTGCACATGAGATGGGTCTCCTGAATACAGCACACTGATGGGTCTTGACTCTTTATCCAATTTGCCAGTCTGTATCTTTTAATCAGGGCATTTAGCCCATTTACATTTAAGGTTAATATTGTTATGTGTGAATTTGATCCTGTCATTATGATGTTCGCTGTTTATTTTGCCCATTAATTGATGCAGTTTCTTCATAGCATTGGTGGCCTTTACAATTCAGCATGTTTTTGCAGTGGCTGGTACCGGTTGTTCCTTTCCATGTTTAGTGCTTCCTTCAGGAGCTCTTGTAAGGCAGGCCTGGTGGTAACAAAAATCTCTCAGCATTTGCTTGTTTGTAAAAGATTTTATTTCTCCTTCACTTATGAAGCTTAGTTTGGCTGGATATGAAATTCTGGGTTGAAAATTCTCTTCTTTAAGAATGTTGAATATTGGCCCCCACTCTCTTCTGGCTTGTAGAGTTTCTGCTGAGAGATCCACTGTTAGTCTGATGGGCTTCCTTTTGTGGGTAACCCAACCTTTCTCTCTGGCTGCCCTTTACATTTTTTCCTTCATTTCAACCTTAGTGAATCTGATAATTATGTGTCTTGGAGTTGCTCTTCTTGAGGAGTACGTTTGTGGTGTTCTGTGTGTTTCCTGAATTTGAATGTTGGCCTGCCTTGCTAGGTTGGGGAAGTTCCCCTGGATAATATCCTGAAGCCTGTTTTTCAACTTGGTTCCATTCTCCCTGTCACTTTCAGGTACACCAATCAAACGTAGATTTGGTCTTTTCACATAGTCCCATATTTCTTGGAGGCTTTGTTTGTTTCTTTTTACTCTTTTTTTTTTTCTAAACTTGTCTTCTCGCTTTATTTCATTAATTTGATCATCAATCACTGATACTTTTTCTTCCACTTGGTCAAATCAGCTATTGAAGCTTGTGCATGCGTCATGAAGTTCTCATGCCATGGTTTTCAGCTCCATCAGATCATTTAAGATCTTCTCTACACTGTTTATTCTAGTTAGCCATTCATCTAACCTTTTTTCAAGGTTTTTAGCTTTCTTGTGATGGGTTAGAACATGCTTCTTTAGCTAGGAGAAGTTTGGTATTACCAACCTTCTGAAGCCTACTTCTGTCAACTCATCAAAGTGATTCTCCCTCTAGCTTTGTTCCTTTGCTGGCGAGGAGCTGTGATCCTTTGGAGGAGAAGAGGCCCTCTGGTTTTTAAAATTTTCAGCTTTTCTGCTCTGGTTTCTCCCCATCTTTGTGGTTTTATCTACCTTTGGTCTTTGATGCTGGTGACCTACAGATGGGGTTTTGGTGTAGATGTCCTTTTTATTGATGTTGATTCTATTCCTTTCTGTTTGTTAGTTTTTCTTCTAATAGTCAGGTCCCTCAGCTGCAAGTCTGTTGGAGTTTGCTGGAGGTCCACTCCAGACCCTGTTTGCATGGGTATCAGCAGTGGTAGCTGCAGAACAGCAAATGTTGCAGAACAGCAAATATTGCTGCCTGATCCTTCCTCTGGAAGCTTCATCCCAGAGGGGCACCCACCTGTATGAGGTGTCTGTCAGCCCCTACTGGGAGGTGTCTCCCAGTTAGGCTACACAGGGGTCAGGGACCCAATTGAGGAGGCAGTCTGTCTGTTCTCAGAGCTCAAACGCCATGCTGGGAGAACCACTGCTCTCTTCAGAGCTGTCAGACAGGGACGTTTAAGTCTGCAGAAGTTTCTGCTGCCTTTTGTTCAGGTATGCCCTGCCTACAGAGGTGGAGTCTATCGAGGCATAGGCCTTGTTGAGCTGCAGTGGGCTCTGCCCCATTTCAAACTTCCCAGCCACTTTGTTTACCTACTCAAGCCTCAGCAATGGTGGACGCCCGCCCCCAGACAGACTGCAGCCTTGCTGGTAAATCTCAGACTGCTGCAGTAGCAGTGAGCAAGGCTCTGTGGGCATTGGACCTGCCGAACCAGGCATGGGAGAAAATCTCCTGGTCTACCGGTTGCTAAGACTGTGGGAAAAGTGCAGTATGTGGGCATGAGTGTCCCGTTTTTCCAGGTAGTCTGTCACAGCTTCCCTTGGCTAGGAAAGGGAAATCCCTTGACCCCTTACACTTCTCAAGTGAGGCGATGCCCCGCCCTGCTTTGGCTTGCCATCCATGGGCTGCACCCACTGTCCATCCAGTCCCAGTGAGATGAACCAGGTACCTCAGTTGTAAATGCAGAAATCACCTGTCTTCTGCATCGATCACGTGGGGAGCTGCAAACTGGAGCTGTTCCTATTCAGCCATCTTGGAATGGAAACCTAGTTTGAGTTTCTTACAGCATCAAATGTTGTGGATAACTAGCACTCATTGTGAAAAACTAGAATTATTTTATATTTTAAAGCTACAAGTTTTCTTTTCTGGAGTAAATTCTTGGCTTTCTATTACATTTGCATTTTGGTACGATGAATAATTTTGAAAAAGTCACATACAAATTTAACATGAAATTAACACATACACAGGCAGTTTAAGTGCATTTTGAAATTGCTTCTACATTCTAATAACTGCAGATTGTATAATCAAGTTACTCCTTTTTCACATTGACTCACTAATTGGTATACATTAGATTTTGGTCACTAGAAATCATTTATCTTTAGGCCAGTTTACTGTGTGGGTGGCATTCTAGAAATCCACTCTGTTCAGGACAGTTAGACTTCAACGAGACAAAATATGTCACTTGCTAAAATACAATCGCGTATGTTGGGGTACATTCAACACACATATTCTCATGCAAATGTATGACTCTTTCTAGTCTCACTACAGATCTGTGCACTAAAGCACAGAGATTAGTCAACTCTATTTTGTGTAATTCCCAACAGTAAAAAAGTATGGTGTATCTATAATTGCTTTACTGGATACACTTCTATAATTCTGGGAAAACAACTCTTCATTTTTTCCTAGGTATTCAGGAGAAACAAAGACATTTAATTATAATTTTACCTACCTAATGATAGGAATAATTTCTAACAGATCAACTTCTTGCTCTGTGCTTTTAAATATTGCTTTTCTCTCACTGCTAACATGCCCCCAGTGCCAGTTGCTGAAGGGAACATTCACTTCATAGAATAAACTATGAACTCGCACCTTTGACTTACAATGATGAGTAGGTGGGCACAATCACTGGTAGCAGTATACTGGGGGGCTAGTCATACACCAGGGTGGGTAGCAATAACATAACATAAATGAAATTGACTGTTTAAACTACTTAATTGTGTCCTATTAATCCCAAACTACATGTACCCAACTCAACTTCCTCTTGGCCTGATTCTCCCAATCCCAGAGACATTCTGGCACTACTTGAAATTAGGATGAGTTTGATGGAAGGGAAATATTTAAGAAATGTCTTTATTGCTCCCCCCAATAAATAAATAACCAAACAAATTAGATCTTAAGATAGAATAAAGAGAAGGCAGAATGAATGCTGTGGTTTGAGTATTACCCAGAATTCTTGTGTTGAAAATTTGGTCATTGGTGGTGCTGGGAGGCAAGGCCTTTAAAAGGTGATTAGGTGGTTACAAGGAATGAATGCTACTCTTAGGAGATTGGGTTAGTTCTGGTGGGAGTGAGTTCTCATTCTCTCAGGACTGGATTAACTACCTCATTGGTGCCCCTTTCGCATCTGCCTGCTTTCTCTTCTGCTCCTCTGCCATGTTATGATGTAATATTCAAACCCTCACCAGAGGCTACAGCCATACTCTTAGACTGCCCATTCTCCACAACCATGAGCTGAATAAACTTGTTTCTTTTATAAATACACAGTTTCACGTATTCTGTTACAGCAAGGTAAGCAAAATAAGGTAGTGGAGATAATAATAGACTATCAGAAATGATAATATATGTGGCTTTGAAAAAAAGATGTATGTAATAAAAGAAACAAAGGATTAGTAAAACAGTGGAAATATCCTTCAAGGGAAATGTTAGTTCCAGAAGCACACATCTATACTCTCTTAGTAAGACATAGGATTTAAACAATAGGGTTAAGAGTTCTGCGAGAAGGGGAGATACTGGAGATGTTCTACTAAAATTTCAGAGAACATATAATTCTATCTTTATACAAACTCTCTCAGAGAAAAGAAAAATGGGGAATAATCACCAAATGATTTTATGCATGAACATGGAATCAAAAATTTTAAACCAGTTTTGGCAAAAATATCTATTGATTTATTTTAAAAATACATCATGACTAAGATTTGTCCAATGAATACAAAATGTTTTAGAGATAAGAATATCGACATAATTTACCACATTAGCAGATTAAAGCAGAAAAATATCTCAATAGATATATTCAAATTATTTGTTTAAAAAATCAAGACCTATTCATAATTAGTCTTAGAAAATGAGATACAGAAACAAAACTGAATCCGATAAAGACTATCCAAAATCAATGGCTAAAATACATGTAAAGAAGAGTTCTCAGAAACATTGCTTTTCAAATCAGGATCAAAACAGACATCATCACTACATAATCCAGCATTGGCTATGAGACTCTTTCTGGTACAAGATTGTATCAATAAGAAATTAGGGAACAAGTAATAAACTGCCATTACTTGAGGATGGCAACAGAAAAACAACAAGAATTAATACTAGTTGAAGAACATTGGTGAATAGAAGATCAATTTATAATTTCTATTCCAAAGCAATAAGTGTCATAAAGGATACCATTTACAATAGCACAAAAATAGGGCATGTTGAAGACATTTAGTTGAAATATAGAGAAAAAGTAAAAAATTTTATTGAAAGACACAAAAATCTATAAGCCGAAAAGTAAACTATACTCATGAATAAGAAGATCAAGTTTAAAAAAAAAAGAAAAAAGTAAAAAGTCAGTTTTTCCTAAATCTATCCATTCATTGTAATTTTGCCTAAATTCCAAGTAAGATTTTGATTAGAAATTGACAAGTTAATGTTTAAAATTATGTATATAATTTAAATTTTTCTGATAACCCATGAGATGATTTCAACACTTATTTGAAAGTTATAGTAATCACCAAGATTGTGAAGTTAGTAAAGAAATAAATAAAACAATATTACAAAACAGAATACTCTGAAAGTGAATCACATATGACAGGAATTGAAGATTTAGATTAATTATTCAATAAATGATTCTGGGACAAATAGTTATTCATAGTGGAAAAAATAAAAGTCACTATTTCATAACATGTACAAAATCAATTGAGGTAAAACAAATTTTTTAAAGTACAACTTTAAAACTTCTGGAGGATATTAAAGAAAATATATTTATAACATTGTGATATGTTAGAATTTTTAATCAACTCCCCCAAAACAAAAATCATAAAGAAAAAGATGAGCAAATTTGTCTACAATAAAAATAAAAATTGCTATACATCAAAAGGCACTAAAACATGAAAACACAATCTACAGACCAAAATAGATTGGTATGCAATATAGAAATTAATACAAGCAAATATAAAAGAAAATGATTGAAGATAGGGCAGTTGATACATAGAGAAATTCACCAAAAATGAAACCTACAAAACAAATTAATGTTGAACAGATGCTCAACCACCTTGATAATCACGAAAAGACAAATTGACATAGCCAGATATTTCATATGCAATCATAATGACAACATTTTAAACATCAGACAATACCAAGAGATGGTGGATGGTGACTACATACAAAAATTTACACAGTTGGTAGTGGTGTACTGTATTAGTTTGAGCTGCCATGACAAAAATACCATAGCCTGGGTAGCTT
Organism: Pongo pygmaeus; assembly: GCF_028885625.2. Classification (NCBI taxonomy): domain Eukaryota; kingdom Metazoa; phylum Chordata; class Mammalia; order Primates; family Hominidae; genus Pongo; species Pongo pygmaeus. Next base: position 140,493,232 of record NC_072378.2, on the reverse strand, counting down.
ACATAATGGATGTTTATTTTGCATAGTTCTGGAGGCTAGGAAGTCTAAGATCAAGATGCCAGCTGATTTAGTTCCTATGAAGACATTCTTCATGACTTTCAGAAGGCTACCTTTTTGCTGTGTCCTCACATAGTGGGGAGAGAGCTCTAGTTTATCCTCTTACAAGGGCACTAATCCCATCAGGAGCTTCAACCTGTGAATTTTGCAGGATCACAATTAAATCCATAGCGTGCACATATGTTTAGCCAGTTGGGGAGCAATTTGACAATCTCTAGTAAAGTTGAAAAAATGCATCCATCAACCTAGCAGTTTAATCCTAGAGAAAATCTCACACATATGCACAAGGAGACAAAGAAGCATTATTTGAAACAAGGAAAAATAACAGAAGTTAACGTAAATTGCCAGTAAGTGTTAAAAGGAAAAATAAACCCTGGGATATTCAAACAATGGAATACTCTTTATCAGTGATACCTATGGGTAAATATAGGATTGTTGTGGTAAGCCACCAACTTTTAAATGATTTGTTCCATTTCTAACTAAACACAGTATTAAAGTCATCTCTGTATAACTTCTAATTTTATTACATTTTAACTACATAATAATGTCCATAAGCCATACTCAGAAGTGCTATTTTTTTGTTGTTGAATTACTGAGCTACTACAAATTCGTTTTGTAGAGATGCCCATATTCAAGTGTTGAATGGGCAGCATTGTGTGAATGCGCACTTTGTATCAGCTCCTGTAAGCTTATCAAGAACTGTGATGAGTCTATGAGTAACACTGAATGTGATTCTTAATTATTTAATCATTTATAACATTATTAATAGCTTATGTGGCTTTCTCTGGCTAGAAAAAAGTACAATTATGCTTGGTGGCTTAGATGATAGATGGAGTGCTCTCCCCTCAAAACCCATCACCACACACAGGCACACGTACACACGCACACATGCTTCATTGCTAATGAACCAAAAAGAAATATTAATAGTAAATCCACTAATAAGTATGCAACACTTAGAAGATGAAGACGGAGCAGTTCAAATAAGTATCTGAATGAAAACGGGCTATTTTACCTGCATCTAGTTGTCCTGCATCTCCACCTGGTATGCCAACCTTAGCATATCAAGTAGGCAGAGGGCATTTTGAAGAGTAGAAGTCTTATTTTACACGCAAGAGTAAGGTAATTTTATATCTACTCTAACACTGGATTAAGTAGTTACAGACTATTGTTAAGCTACTAAAATAATCATGAAGAAGAATGGATAGAAGAACAGATCCTTGCAACAAACCCATGTTAATTACCCTTGCAGCTGGGAGATCAATTTGCATAGAGTCTTTGAAGCCTGTCAGGTATGAATTGAACCACTGAACTGCTACATTTGATAATCCAGGCCTTGAGCTTATTTTTTTTCCCCTGAAGATATCGTTTCAGCCTACCAGGCAGCTTTCTTTATATAAAAGTACTCATTTCTAATTAATTTTCTCCTATATTTAACACACACAGAGACACATATATACCCATTTATGTCTTTCAAAGAAATTAATAACAAAATATTATGAAAAACATGGGTATTTTAATTATATATATGAAAGAAGAAATATTTGGGGTACTGTAAGTTTTAGGTTTAGTTCTCAAAATCTGAGAACTCAAGAAGAATCTGAAGACATTTAAAGATTACAGTTGGCTAATAAAAATGAGACAGTATTCTAAAGGGCTTTAACTGTGTTTACTCATTTAATATTCAGAACAGCCATATGAAGTAGGCAATATGGCTTTTCTTATTTTACCCAAAGGGAAACTGAGGCACAGAGAACTATCATAAATTGACAAAGTCACTCAAGAAAATGGCAGGATCAGGATTTGAATGCAGATAACGTTATTCCCAGCACATTCTCTGATCTGCTTCACCCTGCCTCTTCAAAGAATTCGGCTCTCCACTGTCTATCCTAAGAAATCTTCTTTCTATTTAATTGCATTAATTTAAACAGAAAAAAGTAGGGTTTCTTGGTATTTAGTAATATTTAACATTGGAATAATTTGCCCATTACTGGGCTTTGAAAATTAAAGAGCCAAGAGAGTTACAATAGGGAATAAACAATAAAAAAAAAGTGAGGAAAAAACTCAAGTAATTGAATGAATTCTCCTAAGGTTAATGATTTTTTTTTTAGAAAATTTAGCAAAAATAGGATTTGGCAAGAATTATTCAATCAAGTTAAAAAATTATTTGGAATGAATTATCATGAAAATGACAGATAGTTACCTTAACTTAGAAAATGTTAATCTACGTTCTTTCAGTAATATTTTGACATTAGGGCAAGTCCTCTTTGAGTATGAATCTGCCGATTATGGTTCTAGTCATCTTTTTCGCATAACCAAATCTTGTCAAAAAAAATCTTAGTTATATGTGAATTCAAAATCTTCTAAAATTTGGCAAAATTATTTTTCATTATTCACAGTAGTTTTAATCCCACAGAATTCCACTTGCCTTTATCAAACTTTTACAAAGCAGTCAGTTTAGTTTTCATCAAAATAACAAATATTTTCACATTGATATTTGCGTAATTTTATTCCTATTCAATTGGATTTCATAATTATTAATATAAGAATATTGTCATGTTTGTGAAAAATATAAAGTAGATTAGTATCTAGTAGATGCATACATATGGGGGGTAGGCATTAGAGTTGCTTACTAGCCACGAGTACCCAGTACTCTATAAGCATCAGTCAGCTCACATGGTACAGAGGGAATGGAGCTCTCTGGAGACCCAGAAAACCCTATCAAGTGCAGATCAGGAGTTTCTTCAGTATTTACAAAATCCTTCAAAAAATAGTGGGTTAGTCTGTTTTACATTTAGAATGATGTCACTGCATAATGTTCACACACTCATATCACTCTGTGTCATGAGGTTACCTCACTATGTGTATTTGTCATGTAGTTCTATTTTCATGTTACAAGAACCTAATTCAGATTAGCTTATGTGTTAAGATGGATTCATTAATTCAAAGAACCTAATGAGTAGGGCTAAAGTTCACCACATGGTACAGTGCACGCAAGAATAGGCAAACATAACTCCAGCCCAGAGAGGCAGGCTATAACTTAAAACATGGCTAAATTGGCATAATTAGGGAGAATTGTTACTAATTTAGAAAAAATATAAAACAATGACTGAGTACTCTCTCTTACGTCAGCTAATCATACATTAATTTCTGTAATATGCATAATATTCCATTAAATTATATAATTACAAATGCTTGAATGTTAGCATATTTGTTAGGGGAGAATCCAGCTGACTCTTGGTAATCATAGAATTTACCTGATTGAAATATACACGTGGGAAGAGGGATGAATAAGTATTAGAGAGTAGCCTACTTGCCAGAGCACCCATGCCCACCTGTGATCATACCAGAGGGGTTTCTCTACATGAACAGAATTCGAGTTCTGAGAATTTTGTCTTATATTCTTATAGTTGTAGCCAACTCAAATTCCAAGAATCTTAGAAAAAGATTTAATCAGCCAATCTTGGGTTTGATATCCATCAGTAAGTCAATTACTGAAGTCACCTGAATAAATGACTAATTTGCTAATTATTTTGGAGTATTTATAAATATTTATAATAGATATACAGATGTGTAGGCAATAGCCTGGTAAGGGGGTAGGTTTTCCATGAGAAAAACTAAATCTCTGCCCACAACTGAAGTTTAAATGTGTTAAAATATATACAATAGATTTAGGGAGAGTCTAACATCCATGGGACCCTCAAGCCACGTCACCATAAGTAAGATTAGGCTCTCACGGGATTGGATATTCATTCACCACAGGAAGAATTTGCTATTAAAAGGCTCAGTGTGATGCTATATTTAAAGCTACATAATTCTTGCCTGAGGCACTAATACAGACTAGGCTAGCCAGATCTCTGTAGTAAAATGGAAAGAATTCTCTAACTAGAAAAATAAAATAAAATAAATCACAGTAAAGACTCAGGCTTGCCAGAAATGGCTATTGTCCTGTCTCTTTTCTTTCAGAATGTAGAATATTGAATTGATATTACACATCAGCCTTCTAACTTGGAATCTGATAAGGTGATTCTAATGTAACCAAGGTGAAAAGTGTAAAAATTCAAGGAGAATCTGAACAATGTACTGCAGAACAATTCCTGTAGAAGTATTGATATGCAAACAGAAGAGGGGAAAACACATACACGGGGCAGAGGAAGACAGAGTGCTCAACAAGCACTGAACGAGGATATAATACACCAAATAATTTTCCAAAAATATTAATTATAGACTGCTAAAATTCAATAAGATATAGACCCCACGAAACAAGATATGAATGATGAAATGATAAAAATATGAGCTGAGATTAAAAATGAGATGTCTGAATGGGCAGTGAAAAAGTCATAAGGGAAATAGACATTTCTTAAAAAAGAAAAAATGTATAATTATCTGAATAGTTAATAAGTTTGATTTAACAATTTCTTTTTATTAAGCCTTGTGTTCTAAGAGATCACCTTCTTGTAAAGCAGCTTTTGGAATATTTATAAAAAGTAATCTCAGAATAAGGCACAAAGAAACCTACAAAACACACAGAAAGCAAACACAATGCCAACAATAATCTTTGTCCCAAGTACAATAAAATAGCAAAATAACAATAACAGAAACAATAGCAACAACAAAACAAAAAACCCAAAATGACAGGTTCTTTTCTTTTTAATATTCATATGAAATCCTAGGGTCAATAGGAAAATCAAAACTATGTATAATTAAGAAGAGTATTATATGTCATATTTCCCACAATTCAAAATGTTTTCATTATTAAATTAGAAAAAGTAAAATAAAATTATTTAATTACTTAAAATAAATTCAACTTAATAAATTCACAAAAGACAAACATACAATCAGAAATTTAAAAAATATACAAGAAATTATCATTTTTAAATAATAAATAAGGCAATGAATAAATACTTTGAAATAGCAATAAAACAGACAAACTTATAAAGTTGAATGCATTAGGACTAATAGACAAAAATCTACATAGCAAAGCCTCACAAACAGAAACGATGGGAACCAACGGCTTGATGAGAAAATCTGAACTGTAATTAAGAAACTTCTGGAGGCTCAGGGTGCACGGTTCTGAGACTTAAAACACTCCACCAGGAGCTAGTCAAAGGGGGTCCCCACACACTTTTGTGTTTTACCTCCAGGGGCATGGGCAGGTTCTCACTGTAAATATCACAGAAAAATTCCCTCGTGTTTCCAGCAGGGGGAGGGGAAAAGGAACCGTTTTGAAATGTAGCAGAACATTCTGTTCTTAACAAAGCCTTCGCTTCACAAATCCTGTCCTCAGGAGACTCTAACCTGCTGGGGCGTTAACAGAGCCTAACTCACTTGGAGGAAGCGAAATACCCAAGTTCTGTCAGCTCTAACCTTCCACATGGGAAAAGGAAAATACCTAACTCCAACTCACCTGAGAGTAGGAAAAAACTGAGAAACACTCGTGAAATTTACAGTCCAGAGGCCTAAGTTCACTAAAAGACTGAGATCTAATCACAGAACTATAGAATATTTGTCTTCCCCCCCACGCTTCACCACATTGGTAAAGACTACATTCCAAGTATCTGACATTCAGGAAAAGTTTCATCAGTTGTAACAAATGTACCACTCTGGTGGGGGCTGTTATTAAATTAAAGGAGGAGGCTGTGCACGTGTGGGGACAGGAGATACGTTGGAAATCTCTGCCCCTTCTTCTCAATTTTTCTGTGAACCTAAAACTGTTCTAAAAAATAAACACTAAAAAAGTCAGACGACATGCATTTTAAAGTAAGAAATGCTGCCAATGCTAAGACAAATATTCCTGAGCACAGGAAACATGGAACAGTTTTGAATTAATTTTGTGGAGCTAACATTACTCAGGCTATGGCTATAGTGGAAAAAAAAAAGACAAGAGCAAAAGGAAGGAAGGAAGGCAGGAAGAAAGGGAGAGAGGAAGGAAGGGAGGAAGGAAGACAGGGAGGGAGGGAGAGAGGGAAGGAAACATTTTTTCATTCTACCCTGATAGAAAAACTTTAAAAAGCAATAAAAAGAGTGTGAGTAAACAAGAATGATGTTTATCTGAAGCCCTAAGCCAATATTACGCATAATTGGGAAACACTGGAAGCATTCATTAAAGTGAGAAACAGCAACTATTACCAAAAGTACTAATATTTAGTATTTCTTTGGAAGTTCTCACCAAAGGAAAAAGAAAATAAAAATAAGTATAAGATATAAACCACTATAAAGAAGAAAAAAAAATATTATGTTGAGATACTTTCTAATTATAAATCCAAAGAATCAAGTGAAAAGCATTTTAACAAATATAATTTCCCGATTTCATATGTTCTAACTGATGATTGCTGATATGTAAGAAACTGTTTTACATCCACACCCACACACACAAATAAACTTAGTAAGAAACAGGCAATAATCTATTGGAAAACCTTTTAAACCAAATTGCATAAAAGAAAACATGAGTCAACAGACTAAGGAAGCATGAGAAAATTTATTGGAGCATATCTGCCCTGTTTCTACCAAATCAATAGATACATTTAATTTATAAGGACATAAATATAAAGTCTATCAATCTAGAAGGAAAAAACTGGTAGACAGATTACTGAAAAAAATTTAACTTAAAGAAAAAATTAATAAAAAAGTTATTGTTCTTTTGTATTTCAATATGTACCATAAGGCTTCACTAATTTTTAAATGACTAACAATAAAAATAGAAAGATCAATGAAAAATTTAAAAATTTCATCAAAGGGATCCAAGTTTAATGAAAAATTTAGAATATAAAATATAATCAGTGTAGAATTTAGGGATAATAACTAGATCATAGGTCATTTAATTCCCTCTTGATGGAATTAAAAAAAAAATCTTTAGTTTGCATTGTACCTGCACACACCTCCCCGCTTCAAATATATAGATGGATTTATCATATCTATGCAAAAACTTACACAGTAAAGGAACTAGAAGAAAATGTATCTGATCTTGGAGTAAGGAAGACTTTTCTAGGCATAAATGTAGAAAAGAATCTTTTAAGGAAATCTTAGAGGTACTTACATACACAAAATTAAACATTTCCATATGTCAAAACATTATAAGCAAAAAATTTAAATTTAAAATCAAATAAAAACATGGGAAAATATATGTAGACTATTAACAAGGCTTAATATTGCTATATAAAAATGTCTAGGAAATTGGTATGATTGAGAAAAGATTGAGGTAAGAAGAGAAGCAGAAATTTCACATACGAAGAAAAAAACTACTAAGCATATGAAATATGAATAAAGAAAGCAATATACATTCAACTAATGAAAAAACATCACAAATTACAGAATTTTCTTAAAAATTAAAATACCCATAGTAAGCAAGGTTTCAATTAAATAAAAATATACACACTGCTGGTGAATGTGCACTGATGCGAAAGTTAGGAAAGACATTTGACAAGTAACGGTTGGTTATATCATCTAGCTGAATGATTATACTTCCAGAAATGTATTTTATCAAAACTATTTGAAATATATAAAATATTCATGTACTCAATATTTATTATACTGTTATTTATAATGTGAAAAAAGAAGAAATACATTTGAATCCTCTTTAACAATAGATTGGTTAAATAAAGGATGGGCTATAAAAGCAATGGAATATCAAGTAGTCTTCAATCATTATATTTTAGAATAAAATATACCCACATTAGTTTTATTAGAAGAGCCATCTCTTCAAATGACACCTCAATGATATAGGAATAGCAAAACCGAGTACTGATGTAAGCATATCCACAGTATCCCAGTTCCCCTTGGCTTTGTCTCTACCTGCCCTTACAGTAGCCTATAGGGCACCCATATTTAAAAATAGCTGCTTTAGAATAGTACTTAGTGGAAAATAGGCTGGGTGCGGTGGCTCATGCCTGTAATCCCAGCACTTTGGGAGGCCACGGCGGGCAGATTACGAGGTCAAGAGATTAATGCCATCCTGGCCAATATGGTGAAACCCCGTCTCTACTAAAAATACAAAAATTAGCTGGACGTGGTGGTGCACTCCTATATTCCCAGCTACTCAGGAGGCTGAGACAGGAGAATCACTTGAACCAGGGAGGCAGAGGTTACAGTGAGCCGAGATCGAGCCACACTGCACTCTAACGTGGCGCGCGACAGAGTGAGACTCCATCTCAAAAAAAAAAAAAAAAAAAAAAAAAAAAACGAAAATAAATGTTTTAGATTAAATGTTAAGGAAAAACTAAACAGGTTATAAAACAATATACACACTTCAAATGTATACATACATGCATAAAACGGTTTAAAACATTCCTTTAATACACATGGAATGGATGTTTTTAAGATTTTCTTTGCGTGTTTTTCTGTATTTTTTCACTATGTGGGAGGAGGCTGTATTATGATTTAGTAGGGGGAAAAATATAACCCCCTCTCAAAGAGCCTGATTGAGTAAACCATAGGCATAGGTGGGAATTTGGGATGTAGGGATGGGAGCATGATGACCTTTATTTGAATCTGGCAGTGGCAGCCTTTTCTATAACGCCTCCCCATAAGTTTTTGTGAAACTTAGAAAATAAATTTTCCTCTCTGACCAAAGTAGCAAAAAAAAAAAATTTATTTTTCCTCGCTGTAAGCTAGAAAAATATTATTTTCTGTATGATTAGAAGAGAATGATCACATAATTAGATGAATATTAACTGAGTCATTCCCAAGATACATGGAAAATGTTAAGAATGGCTGAGAAAAGTTATTTATCTGATCTTCAGTGTGCTGCTATATTTTATATTTCTGTGTATTTCTATTTACTAATTTACAAAATTAAATAATCATATGAATGGAACTCAAGCATCAACTTCCCCATCTCTCTTTTTGGCTATCACTCTCCAGTAAACATGGGAAAAGAGTAAGTTTGTTAGGCAGTTTGTTATGTGTCTGCACCAGAGTTGTCACTTATTTAAAGTTTTTATGCCTCTCTGTTCCTCTGTAGGTCACTGTTCACTTTCTATCAATTTTAGTCTAGAACAGCATGGTCTAGTGGAAATACAATGTGAATCATATATGTAATTTAGTAGCTACATTAAAAATAATTTTAAAACAAGCAAATTACTTTTAATAAAATATATTATTTAGACTAATACATCCAAAATATTAGTATTTTGACAAGTAACAACAACAAAAATACTAAGACGTTTTTTTCATACTAAGTCTTGAAATCTGGTGTGTGTATTTCATGTACAACACCTCTTAGCTGGGACTGGTTGTAGTTAACTTGTCAGTAACCACCTGTGGCTAGTGGCTGCCACAAAAGTCAGCTCAGCTCTAGAACCTCTTCCTGTATTTTGACTATTTCCTCCTTTGCTATTTTCTACAATTCTGTTTAGAACTCTCCATTATATAACTTCATTCCAAATTTCTCCTAACAAACTTGTATCAGAAGGGTTTGAATAATCTAAGTGGAAATACAATATATGAAATAAGTAAAATAAAAGTGTACAGACATGACTCCAAGAAAAAAAATTCTACAAAGAGTGGCATTTTACTTTGTGATCATCTCCACTCCTAGCTGCACCCTCAACTTCCATGTCTATCTTTCTCTCAGAGACAATTTCCACCTTTTAACTTCCCCCACGTGACTCTTCACTCACCAATTAGGAAACACTTCTGCTTGCCTAGAGGAGCTGTCCTTACCTATATTTAGCACTCAGCTCTCAAGCAGACATGTCTGCTTCATGTCTGAGATGTTTGGATGAGACTCAAACCTCAGTCTAAAGTCACACTCATAAAGCATTGCAGTTTGTGAAGCTTCATGTCCCACAAAACGGTTTGAGAAGAGTGGAAGCACTTTAAGTAGCCCCACTTTCTGTGTCACTCAATCAGTGTGATTCAGGCTCATACTTTTATTCTTTTAATTGTCATATCACAGTTTTTAGAACACACATGCACACACGCAAACACTAACATGTGTCCCTGCCTTCCAAGGACAAACTTAACTCTCAACATGAATGCAGTTTAACCCAACTTAATAAGATAATTTGCCATTTGCCTTATAATTTGCAAGGCTACACTTTCACAAAAGAGTGGGTACATCACCCCCATGACCTACAACTAAAAATTTCCCCCTTCAGATCTGCTAAGAGGAATGGGGTGCCACTGATACTTAGCCAACACTGGAGCCCCCTCAGCTGAACAAAAAACAGGCTTTGGCTTTAAAGCCTGTTTTTCTTTGTGTGGTAAAGGAAAGCAATTTTTCTCCCCAGTATCTATTTGATAGGGAGGTGGTCTAGTTAGTCCAACTTCATAGGTTAATTATGAGAATAAAAAGAAAGAACTGTAAAGTGCCTGGTTGTAAGCCTGGCATGTAGAAGACATTCAGTAAACCTTAGCTGATAAAGTCTGATGAGAAGGAAGATGATGAGGATGACATGGTCATTGCTTTAGTTAGTTTACAATCAAAACCTATTTTGCTATATTTTTCAAAAAGTATACTGTAAGCGGAAAATATTCATCATACTAGGCTCTTGTATTGTCCCTTCGTGAAGTCAATTTGTGGTAGTAAAAACCCTATTTTGCCTGAGCAATTAAAAACATTAAATAGTAAAGATGTTTTATTATCAGATTTAATTTTTATTCACTTCTATATTTTTCAGCAATTTATTTGGATTTCAACATAGAAAGCCAAAATATGTCATTTTAGTGTCTTTAGTGGGACAATAAACATTACGAAAAAATAAGTTTAGGCCAGGGGTGGTGACTCATGCCTGTAATCCCAGCACTTTGGGAGGCCAAGGCGGGTGGATCACAAGGTCAGGAGGTCGAGACCATCCTGGCTAACACAATGAAACCCTGTCTCTACTAAAAATACAAAAAAATTAGCCAGGCATGGTGGTGGGCGCCTGTAGTCTCAGCTACTTGGGAGGCTGAGGCAGGAGAATGGCATGAACCTGGAGGGTGGAGGTTTCAGTGAGCGGAGATCATGCCACTGCATTGCAGCCTGGGCAACAAAGTGAGACTCCATCTCAAAAAAAAAAAAAAAAAAGAAAAGAAAAAATAAGTTTATTTGATAACTACATACTAAGATAATTGTATACCAGCATTCATGACCAATAAACCATATCAGCCTAATTTCACCTTCAGGTAGTTGTAAAAACAAATCAAGCTTAGTGAAATAAAGTTCTTCTCTGTTTTCTTAAACATTTTGTGATTGAGTGGGCTCTTATATCCCTTGATCTAATGAAAAGAAAGAAACACATTCAAAGCAAATTTCTTTTTGGCTAAAAGACTAAGTTTATATAACAGAAAAATTTTCTTAATATAGCAGATTTAAAAGATAATTATCAAGGTTAATTATAATTCAAGTGTAATCGTGCACATTAGCAAAGAAGAAATTTGGACACAATTTTAGAAATTAAAAGCATCCAGCATCTCTTCTCTCTCCCTGTACTTTTCTTTAGTTACTCAAATGTCTCCAATCTTAAAATAATAAATAAAAGTCTCGCCTCATTACATTTGCCTATATTGCTAATCTACCCCTCTTGTTTTCTTCACAGCCATACTTGACTCATTGCTTTCCATTCACTCTTAAACCACCGCAGCTCCCACTTTCACTCCACAAGAAAATATTGCCCTTTCAATAAAATCCCCAGTGAAGTCAAACAAAATCTGTTGTGTAACTTAGGTCTTCACTTTTTCTCTCTATGGACATTTAACATGTGACCATGGCCACTTTCTTAGAAGTCTCTTCTCCTTTCTTCCACACCATCACTCTCTCTCTCCTGCTCACATCTAATCAATATTCTTCAAATGATTCTCTTCACGTGTCTTCAAATTTTACTGGTTTCTAGTGATCCCTTTTCAATCAAAACTCTCTGTGAGAGATTTCATTAATTCCCATATTGTTACTATACATATGGTAACAGTAATGATTCACACATCTACACTCTTAAGTCAGACCTGTTTCTCTCTTTGACTTCAAACCTATATTTTCACAATGATCCAGGCGTCTCACTTGTATTTTCAATAGATATTTCAAGTTCAAGACTTCCAGAGAAGAATTAATCATGCCCCACCCCTATTTGCTTGCTTCACATCCTGTCCCCCGATCTTGGTGTAAGAGACCACAAGTCTCCAAGTCAGGAATCTAGGAGTCATATTCACTCTCTCTCCTTTAGCCAGCTGGCCACCACGTTCTGAAAATTTTTTCCCCAAAGACCTCTTAGAGCTCCTTCTGTCTCCCTTCTGCCCTCCTACTGCTCCCATCCAGGCTTTTGCATCTCCCACCTGACCTAATAATTGCTTTTGCTTCCTCACTCACCTCAGTGCAGCCACTTTCACATTCGTCCATACCCCCCATCACCAAAGCACAACACTTTAATCTATACTCTTGACAGCAGCCATTTTATTTTGCAAACATATAAATCAGAGGCTTTTCCTCTCCTGCTAAAATATTTTCATGGTGCCCAGTATCTACAGGTTAAAATACCAAGCTTTTGTACAGCATAAGACTTATGATTTTTACCTTCCTGTCACATTCTCCTGCTCCCTTCCCCCTGCACTTTGTACATGAGCCAAGTGAAACTACTAGCTATTTCCAGCTTCCAAATGTTTTCCTAAAGCTTTATATTTGGCACTCGAATAGGACCTTAAAATAACATTTCAAGAAAGAATACTTTCAATATTAAATCAAAGTGCATCTATTATGATTTGTAGCCAATGACATACACCCACTTGTCAACATATAAAATAATATATGAAGAGGTATAAATAATATCATCAATCCTGTAGAAACACAGAGATAAAGAAAATCAATGAAAGAGATGTTAGGAAGAAATCCACAGAAGACACAGGACCCAAGTTAAAAATGGAGGAATGTTATTTTGAAAGATAGAAGGGAGTTGGGGGACATTTCAGAAACAGCACTGACAGCAAAGGCACAAAAGTAGTTACTGTTTATGGGATAGTGAAAAAACAACTGATGAGAGAACAGAACACATGCTGGAAAGAGAGAAACAAGATCTGATAGGTAAATGCCAACAAAATGCAGAGGGCCTTGAAAAATTATACAGATAGTGAGTGAAACCCTTAAATAGAATAGTATTACAATTATGATGATGAGTTTAAGGAAAAGAAATATTCACTAAGCTGGTGAAGGTGCAGTTCCGTATTACGGATGAAACGGCATGAATGGAGAAACAGAACCCAGGGTAGCGAACGAAGAGTTCGTTGCTGAAGCTGTGGGAATCAGCTGGCTCTCCATAGAGAGTATGTTGGGGAAGGAGGGAGCAAGGACTAAACTGTGGAAAACACGCAGAGTAAGTGAAGAAGAATAAAAATAAAAGGAAGAAATATATGTAGGGTACTCAGCTGTTTTGTTTACGCTGCTATATAATGAACTCTCACAACGCTTCATCCTGGAAAACAATAGCCATCTATTTCTCACCATTCTGTGGGTTGACTGGTGCTCAGCTCTGTGGTTTCTCTGCTGGTCTTACTTGGGGTCTCTAATGAAGCTGCAGGTAGCTGGCAGATGGGGTTCACATACTTGAGACCTTGGTGGAAATGGTTAAAAGACCACACTAGCTGGAACACTGGGACAGCTATCAGGATGGCATGACCTCTTCTCTCGCTCCTTGTGAGTACTGTAGAGATAATTTCTCCACCATCTCTACAGATGTTCTCTCCAGCAGGGTAGACAGACTTCCTACATGGCAGCTCAGGGTGCCTAAATGCACGAAAGCCAATGCTTCTAGGCCTTCTTAAGGTTTAGGCCTAGACCTGGCACAGTGTTAACTCAGCAGTATTCACCTACCAAATTTTATTTCTTTCGTTTTCCAGCATGCTTTCTCTTCAGTTGGTCTTCTTAGTATCTCGGAAGCATGTCCAAAATTATCCTGTGGCTTTTACTGATCATCTTTGCCTTTTCTAAAATGTTTTTTCTTTTTCACTCCCACCCATCTTTTCAAATATTAGTTGTGTCAAAGTGCATCACAGGGGCCATTCATATTCAATATGGGAGGAGGCTATTCAAGGGTGTCAGTTTCAGGAGGCATCTTTTCAAGTGGCCAGCTTTGGAGTCTCACTGCCACACCAGCACACAGGATATTTTCAGTAACTATTACTCATCAGTGCATCACAGAAACATATGAGGAATGAATTATTATATCTTTTGACAAATGAAGAAGCTGAGGCTGATAAATGTTACATTTGGCTACTACTAGCCAGTAGTAGCAGATGGTTTTATCAACCTCTGAAATGCTATTGTACATTATGCTAATTTGTAAGAATAAAATAATACCAATTTTGATAGAGATAAGGTAAAGGCTAGGAGTGAGTGTATGATATGTTTCCATACTAAACTCTTAGTTTAAAGCAAGATAGTGACAAGAATAATAATCTAGGAGAAAATATGCTATAAAGGTGCTGTGAGATTCTTTAAAATGAAAAAGTCCCTTCAAAGACACCATTTTCTGTTGAGCCTTTGGGCAAGACACTTAGTTTTCACTTTACAAATGATAGTCACAGACCATGAACACCTTTTTAAATGCTATTTTTCAAGGCTGAGAGCAAGCATTCCAATTATAAAAGAATTGATCTTGTTAAACTTATTCTTAAATTTTTTATTTCCCTCCTTGGTTAATTCAATTTCCCTTCAAATGCATGAATCATCAAGACATAAACATTCAGCCACAATAGAAGAGGATGTTACATTATTTGGATGTACCTGATAGAATTCAGACAGAATAGATTGAGCAGGGTCAAATGAAATCCTCTTAGCCGCATACTTACAGCAACCAGGATGGTTACTGTTTTCTTGTCTTTATAAGACTTTACAAAAGATTCGTTATAATAAAAGAATGCACATCTCTCTTTGGTTATTCTATCCAAAACGGTAGCAAATATTAAGAGATAGAAAGCTAACATGTATCTGTGCTTAACACAGACCAAGATTTGTGTTGGAAAATTGCTCTCCACCTCAAGCAGTTTTTATAACAACTCTGCTAGAAGATATAGTATTATTCCATTTTACAGCTGATTGAAAATAAAGCTCAGAGAAGCTAAGTGCCTTGTGCAAGTTTAAACAGTAAACAGCTGATCTCTCAAAGGAAATTACGAATTTGAATGCATAACTAACTTCGAAGTCCTTCCTTGTTGACTACCTCTGAAGCTTTGAGTTTCGTGATCATTTATTACCGTAGTCAAGAAACTGAATATTCATAAACAAAAATTAACCTAACAATACCATAAAATCCAATTTGTAGCAAGAATCAGAAAGATTAGAATTTGTAGGTTTTCGAGGTGTAGGTTTCTGAGGGTAGATGGAAGAGGGAATGAGAGGCATTTGCCTTTGTTTTTCAGAGAAGGAAATAGGAACAAACCAGACCCCAGAGACCCTCCCCTTTTATCAGGACTTTGCTCATGAAATATTTTGGAATTGTCCTCTTCCTTACCCCCTACCACTTTAACCCAGAAATTTCTGACTGCACATTTGCCAAAGGGGTTTTACTATGGTAACCTTCAGGCCTACACAAAGAACACAGTCAAAACAAATAGCTCTCTTTAAATGTCATTATGGGGAGTAAAATTCTATGTGCTGTATTAATGGGCCTCCCACAGCTAAAACCTAGCATACCACTTTGAAAAATGTCCCCTGTGGGTATCGCTTAAACCAACAAAAGTGAGGGAATTTCAGAGTTAAGAGAAAACCTAGCTCTGGTGAAAATTAATAGAAGACAGAAGAGTATGAATAAAGAAGTGAGAAATCAGGGAAACAAATTAAATTTGCTTTGTTTTCATCCTCTTTAATGTTATTTTAATATGAAAGGCCTAAAGAGAAGGCTAGCTTTTTTAACATGCAATTTCCTTATTTTTGAATTTAATAAATCTTTAATGGAAGTAGAAATCCTGCCTTTGGCTTAAGAAATATAAAAAAGAAGAGAGATATGTATTTTTCCTAACCATCAGACAATATTCATAAAAGATCAGAGCAATGCCCTCAGTAAATAATAAACATACATTATTTACCCAGCGTGCACTGCTTACCTGATAAATACGTTGGTTGCTCATTTTTAAAGAACTTATTAAGGAATATGCAAATTTCAAAAGCTTATTAAGGATTTAGTTGGCATACCTAATAGATCTCTAGAGAAAATTTGACTCTTGATGTAAGTATATCTTGAGGATAGGACTGATGTATGGTTAGAAATCTTCATAAAATTATTTTAAATCTTTCACTAGTTCCTTACTAAACCTCTACTTATTTGCTTATTGTATCTTTTTCAAGGCAAAGGAATTGGTTCTTGTTTTTCTTCCCCTGCTTGGAGCCTGAGGCAGCTCGTTTCAATTTATGCTCTGGCTCCCCAGGATAGCTGAGAAACTTCACTGTCCAATCCTACAGGGAGAAAAAGTGACATTGAGCATAATCAACACTGTCTCTAACCAGGATGCTTATGATATGGTAGTCTTTACGTTAGCTTTGCTTTGTTCCCACTCTTCTCTCCTTTCTTCCATACATCTCCTCATAACTCTATTTATAAATGGCCTTCGCAAAACCAAATTAACACAGTAAAAAGCTTAACCATGTGGTGCCCAGCACAATAAGATCTGGAAGGTCTGTCGTTATTGGATGCTGAGGATGTATTTCCATGTCCTGTGCCTCATCAGCAAGTAAAAAAGAGACTCTGACTTCTTAAAAGACAGTCTGTGATTTCTTTTCTGGAACTTAATAAAAAGTCACTCATCATCCGTTTGTGAGTGAGAGCTGTCTGAGAAAACAGAATTGACTACCATATTATTTTTGAATTGTCTCATAGCTTCAACTCTGGAGAGATAACAGTGGGGTTGATGTAGAAATCATGCCTAAATGCTCCCTACCACGAATGACCACATGTTCCAGCATGATATGCCAAGGGTAAGTGCCTATTAATTATTCCTTTGTAAATGTTGCTATTAATTAAAAGAGAAAACAGATTCAGAGAGAAAGCCAGCTTTCATGGGTTCATGGTACTCCTTTATAATAGTAAGAATCTGGGTTAAGTTAATCTCTCACTGAAATAAGCCTGTGTTTAGAAATAAGAGACAGCAGTAGAATAACGTCTGGGCCTTAACTCTTTCGTATGCTTAAGGTGATTTTGATTATTTCATCAGAACTTTTTCACTCAAATTGAATGATAATATATATCGTATAGAATTTGTTGCTAAATTTTAATTATATAATATCTACTTATTTAATAAATGCTTATTGTGCCACTAGCTTGTGCTAGGCTAAGCCCAGGGAATAAGCTGATAGACAAAAATCTCTCTTCTTAAGTTGGATCTTATATTCTAGCAGTGGTTAAAAATAATAAAAATAGAGCAGAGAGAAAGGGAGATAGAGAGCAAAATAGAGAAAATGGTTGAAAATCACATTCTGGAGGTGGCCAGTGACAGACCAGTGTAGAATAGTTTGGAAATATATTTTAATGTATAGATGAAACTAATTAGAAGCAGAAAAGTCATAAAATCCAATTTACCTTTGAAAAGATTTACTCTGATGACTGTGTAAAAAATAAGAGGAGCAAGAATCAAATTAGGGGATCATAGAAGAGTTTATTGCAATAGTCTTAGCAAGCAATGTTGAGTTTTTGAACTAACATGTTAGTGCAAAAATTCTTCACAAATTGTTGAATTTAGGGTTCTTTTGTGTGTCAACAGTGTTTGCACATCGATTAGATATAGGGTAGGTAGGAAAGGAAAACAATCAATCTTGGCCTTATCAAAAGGGGGATGCCAGTGTCTAGATACAGGTAAGCATTGACACTCGTGGGGCTTAGGCCTCAGGGCTCCTCCCTTTTGCAGGCTCTTTCTAAGTCTCTTGTCTGACCCTAAAAGTGCATTCATGTTGTTACATATTTTTTATACCTTCCAAAACTAATCTATCTTAACTGTGATTGGTTAAGACCACCATCTCTTTACACTGGGTCACATCACCCCTAAGGTCAAGTGGCATTGCAGTAGTTGTAGACATTTCTGGATCCAGCTAACAGGCAGTTGCGCTGGGGATTGTGGTAAATTGTTAAACATGATTCCTAATAAATCACTCCTTTTTTTGTCCAGATCCCTTTGCAATGTAACTCTACTGCTCCCTCCATCAAGAAGTAGGGTCTATTTCTCCACCCCTTGAATCAGTCTGGTCTTGTGACTTGCTTTCATCAATAAAATGTTGCAGAAGTGAAGTCTTAAAGCCCTGCTTGGAGAAAGCATGTAGCTTCTACTTTCAATCTTGGAATCCAGTCTCCACAAAAAGAAGTCCAGGCTAGTCTGCGGAGACAGGGAACATGTGGAGAGAAAGATCATAGTGAATGAACCACCATATGGAGAGTAAAGCCACATGGAAGAGAACCACATTGCCCCAGTTTGACAGTAACAGCAAAGCTCCATTTATGGAGAATGAAGCAATCTTTGATCTCTTAGCCCTAATCAAGTCACCCCAGCTGACATCACATGGAGTAGAGACAAGCCATCCCCACTGAGCCCCAAATATCCAACCAACAAAACTGTAAGCAATAAAATGTTTACTGTTTTAAACCACCATAATGTGGGACTTTTTTTTCTTTCATAGCTGTAGATAACTGGTAGAGGACAATTTAGCTTGATTTCATTAGAATGTATTGATGTGGTTTGTAGTCACTTTAATATATGGTTATGTTGTCGCCTTCTCTCCATGTGTGGGACTGGGCTACAGCAATAGTCATGCCTCCCATTGTGCTGACTGTCCTGGCATCATGACACCAATGTACAAGGACAGAAATGCTACAGCAAAATGAATCTGTCCCATGATGACTGGCACCCAAAGTGTGTGAGCATTGGATGAAAAACAATACCGAAATGTACAGGGCCAGAAAAAATATGAGGAAAATTCTTCCCAGAATTAGCTGTGTAAAATTCTAAGTGAAAGATAGGTTCTTATCAATGATTGATCAAAATGGAAGTTATTAAAAATATACAAATTATCAATTTGCCATGTAATTTGTATAAGACTTACACACAATGAAATTTACCAGAAATGTGTGCTTCTTGGGCACAAACCTATATCAGAGAACATAAAGTAAGTATATTTGAGAAGGATCATGCTCAACAAACACTTTGTAGATATTTTTTCTATGAGACCACAGCTTCTAAATATGACAATTTTGAAAATTTTAATGACATCATCAATGACTAGTCTGAAGCTGAAGTAAACTTTCTAAACTGTCAAGTATTTAAATTTATTTTAGTTTATTTTTATTGTTAATTTTTTAAAGAAAGGATTATGCTAGAGGCAAGAATGAATATCATTTTATTGTTTCTATAGAAAATATCATAAATTGTGTAATATGGAGAAGTGAGCAGAAATGTGTGGCCAAAAATAGAAAAAAAATGTACAGACATGTTTGAGGCAGTTGATTCTTTCAAATATTATGTTATTTTCTGGATTTTCTGATTTTGCAATTTTTCAGCTTTTAAAATTTTGTAATTTATTGTTGTGATGTCTCATTTTAAAGAAATAGTTAGGCTGGGCGTGGTGGCTAACACCTGTAATCCCCTCACTTTGGGAGGCTGAGGCAAGTGGATCACCTGAGGTCGGGAGTTCGAGACCAGGCTGGCCAACATGGTGAAACCCTGTCTCCACTAAAAATACAAAAACACACACAAAAAAATTGGACGTGCATAGTGGTGGGTGCCTGGAATCCCAGCTACTTGGGAGGCTGAGGCAGGAGACTTGCTTGAACCTGGGAGACGGAGGTTGCAGTGAGCTGAGTTCTTGCCACTGCACTCCAGCCTGGGTGATGAAGTGAGACTCTGTCTCAAAAAAAAAAAAAAAAAAAAAAGGAAAAAAAGAAAAAGAAAAAAAGAAATAGTTACATTGCAACCTAATTTTGAATTTATATCTTTTAATTATTTTTCCTAACAAAAGCTGTCTAAACAGTATAAATTTCAAGCCTCAAAAACTCAGGCTATAACCTTGGTGGTTTACCATAATTAGAACATTTACCATAATTAGAACACTGAATTTAATACTGAAGGTATAAAAAGACTTTGGAAATTGTAATTTGCTACCTAAGCATGAAATCTTGCCATGTTTATGTTTCCTTTCCAAAAAGCGATGAATGGATCCCCAGTGTCTAACTGTGTAAAACAGCTGAGACGTCACTGCTTTCCAATCTCTTGAAGGACAAGTGCTCATCTTGGCTCATCTTTGACCCCACTTCAGAACCCAGGGGAAGTGGTAAGTGTTCTAGGGTACACATTGGAAAGGGAAATATACAAACAGGGCTGAGGATATCTCAGGACACAAGCAGCCATCAATATTTTAGGATGACCAACAAGCAATAGTCAAGGAGCTCCCATTGGACAACTCTTCTCAGGTCTAAAGAGAAGAGCCAGTGCAAATACCCAGCCCTGCTGTGACATGGTGCTCACCTGGTGGCCAGTAGGTGGTCTGAGGCATTGGTTCCATTCCCTCATTGTTTTTTGCTTCTAGCAATAATAGCTGCTCCACAGCCTGTCAATTAAGACATTGCTCCCCTACACCTCCAATTATTATTTCTTTTTCTTTCTTTCTTTTTTTCTTTTTTTTCCTTTCTTTTTTTTTTTTTTTGAGACAAAATCTGGCTCTGTCACCCAGGCTGGAGTGCAGTGGCAGGATCTCGGCTCACTGCAACCTCTGCCTCCCAGGTTCAAGTGATTCTCCTGCCTCAGCCTCCTAGTAGATGGGACTACAGGAGCTCACTAGTATGCTAGCTAATTTTTGTATTTTTAGTGGAGACGGGGTTTTGCCATGTTGGCCAGGCTGGTCTTGAACTCCTGGCCTCAAGTGATCCACTGAGCTCAGCCTCCCAAAGTGCTGGGATTACAGGCGTGAGCCACCACGCCTGGCCACCTCCAATTATTTCTGATAAATGCTTCAAGATCCTCTTTGGAAGTTTGAAAACAAAAGAAAAGAAAACCAACCACCAGCCAACCAATGACCAAAACTTGCTCTTTGTTTTCTTCCTAATTCTCCTGGAGCCAATGTGAAAAGAGAAAAGTCATGCATAAAAGTAAGCACAAATAATAATATATCAACAAACACTCATATGTACCCCACAAATATATAAAATATTAGGTATCAATAAAATAAAATAATCAGTATTCAAAGCTATTTCAAACTCAGAAATGCATCTCACCAATTATATATATATATATCTATAAACATCACAAATAATAGGATAATTGGGCATGTCCAGGATTATACTGGAGAAGCAATGTGCTCACAGCATTGAAAGAGCAAATGTCTTCACCCACTTGCAGATGATATAATTTTAACCTCCAATTCACCTGTCTCCATTGTTCATCTCCTCCAGGACTGTGAACAGATTTCATCAGTTTTTGGTTTCATTATTCCTCCACTGGGATATCTGTTTCAGTTTATAAACATATTCAGATCTCTTCAATAATTTAAAAAAGAATCCTTCCCTGAATCCCTGTTCAATATTAACTAACTGAAACCTACAGGGTAATGAATCTGTTTTTAAAAAAGAAAGATAAAGAAAATATCTGAGTTTTCTATAATATTATACGAACTTGAAAGGCAAAGAGTTAGATGACATTTTCACATAATGTGCATATTGTTAGATTAAGTATGATTTATATGTTTAAAATTAAACCTTTTTTAAGTTTTGTATGCAATAATAGAAGTGTTTCCTATTTTATGGTGTAAATCTGGTTGTCCATATGCAAGTTAACAGCATTTGAGGCTTCTTTTTATAATAACTGGTAAGATCTTGCCCATCTGAACTTGGTTGTTGGTCATTTCTTTGAAGCATTTCCCTATTGTCTGAAAGTAACTAAAAAGGTAGGTTTGTTTAGGATATGAAAACTAAGTTACCCTATGGCCCCAAAACCACATTAGATACTGATTAATTACTTATATTAAAGTAAAACATTGACTTACATTAAAAAACCTTAGGTTCTAAATGTCCTATGCCTAACCTATTCAGTACAATGTGACACAAATTCAACTTGATTTCCTATACTGGTTATGCCAGAATAAAGCTATTTCTTTATTAAAAATAAACATAATGAATGCTATTAAGGTGGCAGCTTCATATTCTCATAAGGTTTTGCTGTTCAAGCTAATCTTTAAAGGTTTTACCAGTGATACTGTGTAAGTGGGTTTGCATCCACATGTGTAATGCCTTTATTTCTACCAAATCACTTACAATGTCCAGATAGACATATTTGTCTAAGTTAGCCAAACTGTGGCAATGCCTTTTAAATGCCAGATAAAATCTGTTAAAATTTGTATCTTTTCATATGGGCTTGGGCTTTTAATTTTAAAACAAAGATTTTGAAAAACTGAAACCTACAAAATGGATTTAAAAGTTATTAAAATTATCAATAAATAATATTAATCATGTTAATACACATTATTATTACAATCTGGGGATAATTTAAGAGAAAAAACTATCTCCTTTCTCAATGAACATCAAATAAGAGGGTGGTTGTGATATTTAAAATTTTGTCTTCATTCATCTTTGTAGAATAAACTTTTGGAGAATGAGCTATCATTAGGAAAACTTTCACTTTATATTTTTGTCAGTTTCCATCATATTTTGCTATGAAGTACCAGAAACTTTCAAATAAATTTCAATTTCTGAAAATATCAACACATTATCTATGGCTTTTCAGGTCAGCTTTCTGGTTCTAAGTCTTTTTTTTAATTGGTATCGTCCACTTTCTTTTTCTTAGTTATGCAGGAATTATAATATGGGTCTTCTGTCAGAGCTCTACAGCTCCTAAACCAAGGTATCACATATCTCCAAGATTGCCGAACACTGGAAGCAAAAAAAAACCCCATGAATTTTGCAGGTATTTATGAGAATATTTATTAAGAACACATAGTACACATAAATAGTGTGGAAGTCCAATATTTGATTGAGTTCTCTTTTCCATGATGTGACTTTTTTTTCTATTCAGACTTACGAAAGTATAACTGCATTATAGCAGCCTTGATTTCAGCAATATTCCATAGCTTAAGAGTCCATCCTTCAGTAACTCATTGTGATGAAAAGGTCACTTGCATCTGCCAATAGAGTTTCTCTCTGCTTCAGCTTACATTAAGAGAAATATCCCTTAGAATCAGCCTAAACCAATATAATAGATACTTCTGTACCTATAGGCAAGGTATCTAGGAGGAGAACATGTGTTAAGTAGAAAGTACATCCCCTATCAATGAATTGTACACAATTATCACACATAGATTTACATAGCCTACCTTGTATGACATACTCACTTTGCCACCATAGTTCTGTAGTTCTTTAAGCAATGTTAAAAGCATTCTGTTCTTATTTTTGTTTTTTTCTGTTTTGTTAGAAAACATGTCTTTCTTTCATGTCCTTGACAAAATTTTAAATTGTCTAAATATATGCACATTCACACCATCTTCTAGATTTGTTAGATTTTCAAAATACACAAAGATGAGACTAGATTCCAAACTTTGGTCTGATGAGCAAGAGAAACTAAGGCAATAGTAAAGGAACAGAAACCTTGTTCAAATCCCAACACCTCTACCAGCTACTCCAAGTTTAGATGAAACCTCCAGAAAGGTTTGTAGGGTAATAAACATACTTCTAAAAGAAGATCTTAATGCTCAAGAAAATCTGATACACAATAACTGCTATCATAGTTCCACTGAGAGAATCTTCTGTCCTTATTTAAAGTATGTCATTTCCTTCCTTCGGAGTTCAGAAGCAATAATTAAAAAAAAGTAAAATGTTTTCCCCCTTATTTAATTACAATCAAATGATGTTATTGTTCTTCCTATGAACCAATAATCAAGGCATTGGAATGAAAATAAAAACTAATTTAACAAAAGAGACTACACAAAATCACTTTGTTAATTAAAAAAAAATTAAATTCACACCTCAGTCACAGGTATCTACTGGGAAATATGCATCTTGCTTAATTAGTCTTGGTAAAATCTAAATATCATCAGCTTATTTTGTGAGTGTAGTCAGCTGATGCCCACATTGGAAGCTTAGGAGAAACTATGCTACATTGTCCAGTACAAACATGTCATTCACTGAGCTGGAACCAAACTTCTCGCTGTGTCCTTCCCCCAGTTCAAAATCCCCATAGAGTTTCCAAACAACAGTGTAAATAAGATAGGTCCTTTCATCAACTCACACTCATGACTAAATCAGAACATAACAATGCTTAGCAGAAATTGATATTTTACCCTATGAATTAGTAGGGAGAAAAAATATTTTGCATGAGTGATTTGTCTTAAGTTTTGAACTAAAGGGTGGGGGAGTAGCTTGGTTCTAGTTACCATCAGGACCATTCATCAGAATTAAGATCCTAGTATTACAGAGCTGGAAGCCTCCTGCAGAGGTCATCAAGCCCAACCTCCTCCCTGTTAATCAAAGGGAAGCCCAACATATGCCCCAGCGTGCACTATGATTTGTAATTTGAAGTTGACAGGGTATAGAGTTCTCAGAAATTATGAATAAATTACCTTACCATTTTCTGCCTTAGTATCACCATCTCTACAATGAGGACAAGAGTAACTGTTTCAAAGAGCCATGGCAAACCAATCTGAAATTCACAGAAGAAAAGTCATATTGATAAATTAATGTAAAAGATTAATTTGTGACTAATAACCTCAGGATAGAAAAGAATACATGCTTAAAAAGTACAAAACATAGGTAGCTTAGTTTTCAAAAACAAGGAACTAAATTTGAAAAATTAAAAATAACATATAATAGAGACTATATGGAAATAGTCTCCCTGATATTTTATAATATTTTTGATCCATCTCTGAATTGCTTTTTCTGTCATCTTTATGCCTCTAATTTCAGAATATTCAGCAGAATAATAGGTCTCCTGTTGTAGATCCAATGTTAAAAATAGCATTAACATTGTAGAGATTTGGAGGGTGGTACTTAGAATATTGATTAGCCAATAATTGGCATGTTCCTAGAAAGGAGCATGGTTCTGAATCGAACATAGCATCCCTTTAAAAATGATGTACTGATACTTAATCAGGTTATGCAGCTTCCTTCCTCCCCTCAAAAAATTTCTCTAACAGTAGCTGAGTATCCCTTGCTGGTCAACATCAAAGCTGACAGAGTGACCCCAGAGCAAGAAGATCTGCTTCTGATTCTCTGGGTTCCCTGCCCAAGGGGAGGAGGAGCAACTGTCAGGCAGACCAGAATGGGAAAGATCTTTTCAGATTTAGAGTCTTTCCTCAGTGACAAAGTTGAAGCCATTTGGGGCTCAATATTGCAGAGTTAACTCCAGCCACTAAAGTACATCAAAATGGAAAAAAAAAAAATGACGAGAATGCCATGTCTTTGCATCACATTTTCAAAAGCAAGGGGGAAGAACCCTATAACCTCTGAGAATGCAGGTAATATGAGGTAATAGGCAAGTAAAGCAAAAATATTACTATCTTCCCTCCCTCAGCATCCAGAAAAGATGATTACTGTAATAACCATCATATTTTGCTATGCATTAAATATTTAAAAACTGTAAGATCTGGAAAATGTGGATATCAACCCTATAAGTAGCTGTGCTATCTAAGTATCATAGTAACCTTCTCTAGCTTAATCATTTTGTGAAAGAGCTCACCTGCTAGAAAACAGTTAACTATAGGATGGCTTTCCTTGTCTCACTCAAAAAAAAATACTATTCAACACATTATATATTTTTAATTTGTCTCATAGTTTTTATTTATATCTAAACTTTTCTATTTGGTCAAATAAAGAATGAGGGAATACATGAAATAACCCTAATTCCAAGGTGACCAGAGTAGTGACCCACGAACAAACGGATTCATATACAGAAACATTTGAATTTAAAAATTACCATATAATTCTGGGTCAACACATGCATGTGTGTGGTCACTCACTACCCCTCACCCAGGGAAGACATCACTGATCAATATAGAACATGCTTCATTTAGAGCTCTCCCCTTCCCTCCACACCCACCCTCACCTAAAGGCCTTGTGGTTTTTCAGTTTTTTCTCAACATGTCACTCTGGGTAATTACTACTCATTTCCAAAATGAGGAAAATCAAATGTGGACCCTCATGAAGCTTATTCATCGCAAGGGCACTTGGGCCAGATGAAATCTAAGAGGTTCTTCATGTCTTCCAAAAGAATCATCAGTGTTTCCTGTTCTGTAGAAACTTCCCTCTTCTAATTTCCTTTGAATAAAATGCTTTCCAACCGAATTAGTTATCTAGGGGTTGCCATAACAAAGCAGGATAGAGTGGATGCCTTAACCAACTGAAATGTATTTCCTTGAAGTGCTGGAGGACGGAAGTCCAAGATTAAGATGTTGGCAGGATTGGTGTCTTCAGAGGGCTCTCTTCTGGGCTTGTACATAGCCCTCTTCTTCCTGTGTCTTCACATGGTCTTTGTCCATGTCTGCGTCCAACTTTCTGTTTCTTATACGAGCACCAGCCATACTGGATCAATGTCCACCCTAAAGACCTTATTTTAACTTAATTACCCCTTTAAAGACCTTATCTTCAAATACAGTCAGTCACATTCTGAGGTACTGAAGCTTAGGACTTCAACACATGAATTTGGGAGAACAAAACTCAGCCCGTAATATGCACGTTACTTAAAACTGAGTTATTCTTTAAAAATAAGACAAATTCCACAACATTATGAGATATTTACCTTTATATTTCAAATAATCATATATTTACATTGATATATTTCAACTGCATTATTTCAGTCATCTGTATCATCATGGTATGGCATCTATGGTAAATTGTGTATTGAAATACTTGTACTGTTCTTTTCCTTTTGTGACATTTAAAGACAAAGTCAAGGTTTGCAATTATCTTTCTTAGCTGATTCAAATTCCTATATGGTGATGACCTTTGACCTTGAATTTCTGCCTCTAAAGTTTCTCCTTTCTTCCTGTTATTCTAAACTTTCCATGTATCCAGTTTCAGGATAATTTACACTATTAGAAACCAATCTTCTGTCCTTTCTCTTTTTCTATTTTGATCTTATGCCTTGATACTTATCACTGTTACTAATAATCTCTCTTCTTAAAATAATGTGTTCAGTAAGCAAAGTTTTTTGAGGAGGTAGAATACTATTCCCTAAGAACTCAGCCTTAGTATCTATGTGTGTTCAGGTGTTTCTATATAACATTTCAACAGAAAAGTCAGATTCTTTTTGACCATAAAAAAATGCTTATCCTCAATAAAAAAAAAATAGTTGTCCTTTAATAGTTGAAATGTTTTAAATGTATTTTGCTGTATACCTTCTGTAACCTCTCAGCAGAATTTCATAAAAAGTTGAAATTGATGTTTTCCCCTATAAGTTGGTGAATTTCTTTAATTAGGGAAAAAAGAAGGAAAGCATTTGGAAACACTCATAAAAGAACTCCCAAACTAGTGAAAAATCAAGGCTGTCATAATTGACACAATGGAATAGACAAATGCTGGGTATTTAAAATACCTAGCAATACCGGGAAGACTGAAAAATCAAAGATCTAAAGCTCTCTCTTCTCCCTATTATTCAACAACATTAAACATTCCTTTAAATTCCTATTAACATAGAAGATCCAGACAAACCAATAATTTGGCAACTTGTAACAATTAATTAATTGTGTAGATTAAACCTAAAGCAAACCTTAAAATTAAACACACTAAAAACATAGTTTAAAAGGTCACATGACTGGCGTTGCAAAGCCTGTTTTACTGTGCTGCTTCTTCTTAGAAACAATTTATTGTGTACTGAGTCAACTTAGTAGCATAAGATTTACAAATATGGAAGTATCTCAAACTGAAGTGTAGGTTTAATATCTGCCTATTGAAAATTTCTTTAAAAAATGAATTCGCTTGGGTTACTCTTACACTTTGTTTTTTTAGCAGAGACTCAATTATTAAAAGTTCATTTTTTCTATTTATGAAGTCGTTTTTATCCTTTCCTGAAAACAATATCCAACACTCATAAATGTACTAGAACCCCTGAGTATTTCCCAGAAAACAAAATGCAGTGTTTTCCTGAGTCACCTTGTACTTATGCTGACAGATTGACTCACAGTCAGACTTGATGCTTTATGGTTTTTTGGCCAGACTTCCATCTGCACAACGGGTTGAGGTATAAGAATATCTCTGTCTTGGCCACTGTTGTTTTCAGCACAGCTTCACTTGTTCAGTGCCCTTTACTTAACCTTGATGCAAAAAAAGAAGTCAAGCCTAGGCATTTGCCTTTTACCAAATAAAATTTTATTAAATATGTGCATTTGTGTGTGTGTGTGTGGAAGTGGAATAGGCTAGGAGCAATGCCAAAAGGAAAAGTTGCAACACAATTTTTAACAGCAAGTGTCTTTGACTTATTGCTGTGATTATACTAATTGCTCATCTACTTGGTGGGAGGTTGCAGGAAGCTGTTTTGAAGTAATCAAGCTGAGATGGGCCCTTCTATTTATAATAGTTCTGCAAATTCTTATACCCCAAAAAGACTTAATTGCATTTTTCTTCTTTTAAAAATAGATTCATTCTCCCTTCTTCTCACCATTTCCATTGCTTCAATCCAATAATAAATATTTGATAGCTTCTTAGTTATTATATGAATAAGCATAAATTATCTTTTATTTCATAGATCTGAACAGAAAGCCCTCAATATTCATTATTGGATTTGAAGTGCAATACAAACCTTCTACAAAATAACAATAATTCTTTAGGTAATCTCTTGTAGAGGGCAAATTTTATGCACATATCATTCTCGTGAAAGTAGTTCCATGTTATGAGAAAAACAATGATGGCCTTTGCTCAAAGCTTCAATCCATATTTATTTAGTAAATATGTTATTGCTATGATTAGCATTATTATATCACTGACTAGCATAGCATCAGTAGACATAAGTCTTTGTTAGCACCATATGTGGTCTTTTATACTGTATTTCAATTTATTCTGGGTAAGAATTTTTTAATAAAAATTCAAATGTTGATAAAAGATATTATTTTGAAACTCTTTAGGAGCCTAGACATTTCATGTGCTACTTAATCCTTCTGTGTGCAGTTCTCTTTTGCTATTTTATCCTGATAAACAGAGACTGCATCATGATCTGGTAAGAGCATGTACAGAATCACTCAAACCCAAAGACCTCAACTGTGTTACTTCCTAATTCAATGGATTTGGATTTTTCTGAGCCATAGTTTACTTAGCAGTATACACTGGACATTAATATCTGTTTTAGAGTAGTTGTGAGATTAAGTAACTAGCAGCCATAACATATATGGCACAAAATAGAAACTAAAGTTTACAGTGACTTTCCTTTTCTTCAAATTACCCACAAAATTGTATTGCCCATAATGCCTTTTAGTACTTTGGGCTTTAGGAACTATTTCTTATTCCTGTCTCTTGTTCATTCTCTTCTATCTTTAATTTCTCTTTAAATGTTAAGCAAGTATTAATATAACAAATGTATGAAACAATTTTAAGAAAAGGCTACATACAAATATGTAATTAGAAGTTCATAAATTAAGGTGTGATGAATTTCATAAAATGAGTCACAGAATTATTAAATACTGGACCTGAGAGAAACCTGAGAAATAGCTGGTCCAATCCTCTGGTTTTGCAGAAGAGGAAACCACAACCAGAGAAGTTAATTGATTTGCTTAGGGGCATATAGTTGCAATTTTTTAATGTAAAGCACTCTTGTGCATTTCAAATAATTACACTTTTAAAATTTTACTTTCATATTGTGTTTAGAAAAAAACTAATATTAAATAATCTTTTATGAACAATTACATAAAGTTGAAGATGATTATTTTTATATGTGTGGGGTTTTGTACACGAGGCATGGTTTTATCTTCACAATCATTTCTCAACTACACTGTAGTTTTGTGTGTGCATCATACTTCACATGCACACAAAGTTTAGCTCTACTCTGGGGTTTTTGAATGGCTGTTCTAGGTGGAGATCCTGGAACACATCTGCATCTTAACAAGATTCAACATCTGAACCTGTGAAACTTTAGACAGAATTCAACCTGATACCATTAAGGGAAGAACTACCAGAATAGATATTTCAACATCTTAATGAGTCTAGAATTGAAGCAAGCCTTGTAGAAGGGAAAATCCTCCCCAGTTAAACCTAGTCTTTGAAAAAGTGGTTAGATATTTCAGAAGATGAAAATAGCATCCGTAATAAGTTATCTGAATTTAGGCAAGAATTAGGAAGAAAAGACAATTCTCAGTTCTTCTTCCTAAATTTGTCTCTCCCATCTTCCCCATAAGGAGCCCCACTCTTCCCACAGGGACCAAGGTAACTATTTGACAATTCCTTCTTTGCAGCTATTTCCTGATGAGCTAGATGGAGAATTCACAGATTAATGCCAACCTCTTCAAATAACTGTATATGATGAAAAGGAAACACTGGCGTGGTTTGTCCATGTGGCAGGTTTTTAATATTTATTCAAAAAATATATACTGGAAAGAGAAAACAGATATGGGAAACTAAGACATATCATTCATATAAGAATACAATTTTGTCTATTAATGACCATTGTGTGTGATATTTAATTGGTCTTCAGAATAATTGCATATCAAACCATCTAAATCTGATAATATGTTTGGTCAATAATGATCTCCACATAGGTTATTGAATTTTTGCCCAGATGGCACTGGTTGAGGCCCAGGGAAGCTCTAAGTTTAAAAAAACTTGAGGAACAAAAAAGAATAAAAATTAGGTACAAGCCTTTTAAAATTTATGTTTATTCTAAGTTCATTATTTTGCCATTTGGGTAACGGTTATATATTTTGTGGAGCTCCCATGATATCTTAGACATAAACCCACACAAAGTAGATATTCAGTATCTATGACTTAGGGGATTGGCTGATCTATTTCATCTCTTTCCTTCTAATGGTTTTTCAGTAAGTCATATAGTAACTACTGTAGTTGCTGTACTGAAGTAGTCAAGTGAAAAAGAATATTTTTTTCTCCCTTGAATAGTATTTTCTGCTAACACAGCACACTTGTCAAAGCCCTTGAATATTTCAGCATAGGCATCAGATAAACATATAAACAACTAGATAAATAACTGACAAAATGCTGCAAATTATTTGGCGATAAATATAAGCACACCACAAATTGCAAGGTTAATGCTTAACATCTTTTAGAAAATGCTTCTAAACTAAGGCTGTATTGTTAACATGAGATTACAGAAAAGGATTTTGTAATACTTAAAAGTTCTTGGACTGTTGGACAGTGAGTATTTTCTAATTGCTGAGCAAAAATAACAATATGGCATGATTCAATTCTGTAAGATTGAATGATTAAAAAAATCAAAATCAAAGACTCTTCTGTTTGTACTATGAAGGATTTGGAGTTACGTTGTAAATAAGGACTGGAAAGAACACATACAATTTAAGTAGCAGTCAGGACCA
Organism: Pongo pygmaeus; assembly: GCF_028885625.2. Classification (NCBI taxonomy): domain Eukaryota; kingdom Metazoa; phylum Chordata; class Mammalia; order Primates; family Hominidae; genus Pongo; species Pongo pygmaeus. The sequence goes on along the minus strand of NC_072378.2, from coordinate 140,461,788 downwards.
GTGGAGTATAATTTGTGGAATGCTTAAAATGATTATGAGATTGAGTAAGAAAATAGTAATGCCCAATTTTCTCTGGAAAAAAAAAAAGTTATAGATGCCCTAAACAAGACACCAATGGTTGATAAAAAGGCAAAAATAAAAAATTTGGTCCCTGAATGATGACAAGTCAATGCAAATAGTGTGCTTTCTATTGGAAGCACAATTCCATATGTTCGTAGGCCAGCTCTGTCAGGCCCATTGGCAGGCCATCCTGCTGTGCTCATCCTCAGTATGACACTCACCAGGCAGAGATGATGATGTATAGAAGCCAGGAAAATTTCCACTACGTGTCACGATCATGAGAGGCATAGCCTAGCTGCTGCTGAATGGTGGCAGCAGAAAATTCAGTCAACATATTTTAACCTTCAGAGTTATTCAGGCACATTCTGATCTCACCAAATGAGCTGATAAGAGTGAAGTACAAACTTGGCATCAAACAGCTGTTTCCAAACAACCAATGGGAGGCAAGGCAAAGGAGTGCTTTCTTTCCGTTTTTAGGTACAGTCAGTGCTTTTCAAGGCTAAAACTTCAACAGTTTTTCCATTGTATAAAACACAAACAGCTAACCTTTTAAATGTATAGGAACACAGCAGGGTAATAAAAATAAAAGGAAGAAGAGAAGAAGAAAAAGAATAAATGAAAGAATAACAAATGTTATAGGGTAAAACCAGCCAGGTTCTAAGGCCAAAGCACTCTGTGAACATTAGATTATGCAGTTGATTCGACCCTAATTCAAGTCAAGCTGGTTCAAATGTTTCACTTGAAATTTTTTTGTCCTTTTTTGCTTGTTGCTTATTCTGAAATCTGATCTACTTGTAGATTTAATGCAGGGGACAGGCAAAAATCTGACCTATCCTTAGTATTGTAAGGGATTGCACTAAATGTGGGAGTAAGAGCAATAATTCCACAGCTTCCTCCTTGGAAACAGGCCCAGCTTGAAGAAATAAAAATAGAAGTGTCTGAATGCAACTAAAAAGCTCAGCCACATGGAATTAAAATGCCAATTCCCTTTAGCCTTTTTTTTTTTTTTTTAAGTCATCAAAATTCCAAAGCCCACAAATTCAAAAACTCTTACAGTCCAGCATCTTTTCTGGTAACCCATCACTCGAAGTCACATTGATCCAAAATGACTGCATATTGAATAGCTTCAACCGAACTGTTCTCATACTTTTAAAAAATTATTAAGTTTAAAATGTAGATAAATAAATGCATATGCCAAAGGGCACTAGAGCTCCAGGACAGGACTCGTTTAGTTGATGTTCATCCTTATGATTCCAGAATACACTTATATTAAGTTTTTTACGTTCTTAAAAAACACATTTTAAATTGAAATAAAAAAATTCCTAATATTTTTACCAACCTCTGTTTCTAATTTGCCCAAGGGCCCTGTTTAGCATATTTGCAGTATCATATATTCAAAGTAGAAGAACTGGAAACAAAAAACAGATTTAGGAAACCAAGATTTACCACTAGTATGAGATGATAATTTGGTGTGTCTCATGATTACTACATACATTAATTGTTTTTATGAGTGCTTCCATATTTTAAATTGTCTTCTGGATAGTAGATATACCTTACCATTCTCAGAAAAATTGAATTTCTCTGTCACTCTGCTGTTCATTGATCTTTTGTCTGCATGTGGTCTTTTTTGAAATTAAGTGAAACTCTTTGTTTAAAAGAAATACTTAGGGTGCAAAGAGGAATAAGAATCTGGCCTAGGCCATTTAAACTCATGTTTATCCAGTATTCATCATTTTCTCCTCTAACATATGAACATAGTTTCCAAAACCACAAACCTCACAAGTGTTTAGATCCAGACTTGTAAACAGGTTTGATTTCCTTTTATTGAGCGTCTTCCTTCCTCATCTCTTATTGCATTCAGCTGGCTCTAATTCCTTCTCGTGTACTTAAAGAAACGAAATATTTTGTCTGAATTAAGAATAATCATGTGTTTGAGAAGATCAATCCTGAAACAATAGAAAAGTGAATCGTTTCCAATGGATCTGTTTACAGTGACTGAGCAACTAGGATTTGGATGAATAAATAAGAAGACCAGTAATTTTATTGAGTTATATTGTTCAATTTCAATTGTGTCTCTTAACATAAACAGCTCAGTGATTGATGTATTATTGAATATTCGTGGAGTGTGCCTGTAATGAATATGTTTATGAATGACCCTCTGAGAGTAAATCAATGTTAGAAAGAGACCTCTGTTGATTAGGAGTTTAGATGATTGCAAATCAAACTTTCAAATGTCCAGATTTTAACACCTAGTACTTTGAAATTTAGAGGGAAAATTAAAAGTACCCAAAAAGCAAACAAGCCAGTGAATTATGGGAAAGAAAAAAAGAAAAATTTTTTTTTTCTTTTTTTCAGACAGTGTCTTGCTTTGTCACCCAGGCTAGAGTGCAGTAGTACAATCCCAGCTCTCTGCAGCCTTGCACTCCTAGGCTCAATCTGTCCTCCCACCTCAGCAGCTGGGACTACAGGCATGCAAGACCACGCCTAATTGGTTTTATTGTTTTTGTTGTTGTTGTTGTTTTGTTTTTGTTTTTGTTTTTACATAGAGATGGGGTCTCACTATGTTGCCCTGGTGTGTCTTGAATTTCTGGCCTCAAGAGAGCCTCCTACCTCAGCCTCCCAAAGTGTTGGGATTATACGTGTGAGCCACCACATCCAGCCAGAATTCTTACTAACCTTTTTTAGTATCTGAGGCCATTATTTGGAAGCATCCTTAAGAAAATGACCAAAACACCACCATGACACAGTCAAACACACTGGTGTCTTAAACAAATCATGCTCTTTTCTTTTAAAATTATGCAATGATAAATAGGCATGTAATTCTACTTATTATTCTCCCTAGTGGATAATTTATCTCTGTGAAAATGCTCCTCCTAGTAAGGTATTGAACTACATTTTGTCTTGAGGTTCATAGATGTCCAAGTATCTGAATTGATTGATGAGGCAAGGATATTCAATTGCAAAATCCCTCACTTCTATACAATTCATGATCTCCCTCAATTACTCTATTTTCTAAATGCTTATGACCTGGTCCAAGGAACTCATAAGTCTTAGATACATATCTTCCACCATTCTTGGAATAGCTGCCCATAAAAATCATACACAAATGGGATGCTTCAATAATTCCTAAGTGGGAGAATGCCTAGGAAACGCAATAGACTATTATCCTCAATCATGAGGATGTACAATTTGTTGATACAGCCCGGGGTTAGACAAGTAATGTCTCTATGACAAGGTGCTAAATAAACTATGCTCTATCTTCCAATAGTACCTCTTCCTTCTCACATCTTCCAACTGGTATCTCTTCCCAGATTCTCTACTTATTCTCTTTTTTTCTATATACCCATATATACAGAAATATTTTTCAATCATATGTGTACAACTCCAAAATTCTTATTTCAAGATTAAATTATTTATCAAGCTTATTCCTGTCTTACGTTTTCAACTGCCTGCTACTTTCCCCCCAAAATCCACATTCTGTTAAACCAGATGTCCTTCCTCACTTCTTTATTTCTATGTATGTGCCAAAATTCTCCTAGTCAGCTTAAAATTCAGTCATCTTTTTCCATTTCCTGTCTCCATCAATTCACTACTATCACCTTACATTTACATTTTGCTCCACAATTTTCAAACTGTTTCTATCTATATATTTTTATTTAATTGTAATAAATATGTGAAGTATGGGGAAATAATGCCTAGGTACTTGCTAATAGTAGTCCAGTTCATGAACCAGTAGCATGGCTGTCACCTGGGAGACTTTCAGAAATACAGAAGCTCAGCCTCCATCCCAGACCAACTGAATCAGAATCTGCAATTTAACAAGATCCCTGAGTAAATGATACATTATGGTGTTTTAAGTATTAATCTATTACTTGGAAAAGGTAATAGATTTGCTTAAGATATCACGGGCAGTAAGTGGAAGAACCAAAATTGAAAACAAAGTATTCTAGCTCCAGGTTTCCAAGCCTAAATACAACATTATTACAAATGTGGTCCTCAGACCAGCAGCATCAGCATCATCTTGGGAGCTGGCTTAGTAAAATACAAATGCTTGGGGCTTGCCTCAGACCTCCAAATGAGAATCTCTGGGGGTAGGGACCAAGGAATCAGTGTGTTTGCAAGTTCTGTTGATAATTCTTACATATGTTAAAGCTTGGGAAGCACTACTCTAAGGTAATATATATCTACTGAGTTCAATTAGGTGCCACTTTGTCTCCCATCATTCCTTCTTTTCTACGTCCTTTTCCACCTTCATATCTAATTAATGTTTCCCTTTTAGGAAATAAGCTAATAGCCGTCTTCTTCTTTAACCAACCAATCCAGGTATCTCTCTCTCTCTAAATCGCCTCTTATGCATTCATTCATTCAAAAAATATTTCAGTGTCTCAGACAATAGGTTCATTGCAAAAATTTCAGTGGCTCCCACTGCCTCCAAAACAAGGCAATTCTCTTCACATTGCCCTTAATGAACCTTTCCATTGTCCTTAATGGGAACCTCAAACTCCCATTTTTCTTATCTCCCACTATTGTTCTGTATGAGGCTATACTCCAGATAAAAGTTCAGGAGGAAAAACCCAAGGCAATCCACTAAAACAAGGACATGCCTCTAGGTGAGAGTCTTGTCTCCAGCAGCAGAATCTGAGCTGGTGTTGAGTCAAAGCCTTTGCAGGGCAGACACTCAGGCTCTTCCTCCTGGAGCCAAAATTTATCTTAAAAAATGATTGGCTGGCTGGGCATGGTGGCTCATGCCTGTAATCCCGGCACTTTGGGAGGCCGAGATGGGTGGATCACCTGAGGTCAGGAGTTTGTGACCAGCCTGGCCAACATGGTAAAACCTCATCTCTACTAAAAATACAAAAATTAGCTGGGCATGGTGGCGCACGCCTTTAATCCCAGCTACTCGGGAGGCTGAGGCAGGAGAATTGCTTGAACCCTGGAGGCAGAGGTTGCAGTGAGCTGAGATCGCACCACTGCACTCCAGCCTGGGCAACAGAGCGAGAACCCCATCTCAAAAAAAAAAAAAAGAAAAGAAAAATTGGGTTTGACTCACTGTCAGAATTGAAAGAGGCATGGATGTATAGTGAAAAACATGGACCCAGACAGTTTTTCACAGTATGGAGGGATTTTTTTGAATGGTTGATAGTCATTTAGTACAAGCACCAACTATGAAGCCACACAGATGAAGAGCCATAAACATAGTTAGAAAGACTATAGGTAGAGGGCCGTGTTCTTTGAATTGCCCAATGTCAGGAATGTAATAGGCATTAGAAAACTTCAAATGACTCCTCATCTTATTCTAAACCAGATAACTGGGTTCCACTGTGATGAAACATCTTATACTAAATCCAGTGCCTTATCAGCAACAGCCTGAGGTGTTCTGATACCCACTGAGGACTTTACATTACAGCAGTAATTTCCAATCTTGGCTGCATGCTAAAATCATTAGTGGAGTTTTAGAAAAAAAAATTATACTTAATACCCTTATCCAGGGACTATATTTAATTGATGCAGAGTGAGGACTGGTCATTTTATTTTATTTTTACCTCCCCAAGTAATTCTAATGTGTGTTCAGGTTTAAGAACCACTGCCCTGTACAGTGATCCCGATACTATGTGACCTGGTAAAATGGTAAACATCATACCACACCATCTTGTAAAATGGCAGTCTGATATAGTAGGTCTGGGATGGGGCCCATCATTCACGTAACTAACAATTTCCCAGGTGATGCTGATACTGCTGATCCACAGATCACACTTCAAGTAACAAGGCGCCATATGACTCAAACTTCCATTATTGTTTCCTCCGCCCTCCAAATGACTTTTTCCTCTGTGTGCAGTCAAAAATGGAATCCTCCCTTTAAAAGGGTCCCCATATATCTTATATAGTTTACTCATTCATTCCATAAATATGTGAGTCCCTACTATGTGCCAGACATTATTATAAACAGTGTCTAAAGTGGTTATAACTTATCCCAATCAACTTCTTTAAAATAAACATCTGAATAAAATAAATCACACTATGTAAAATCAAGAAGCTGATATTGGCATTCTACCTTGAAAATGTGCAGATCCATGGCTGTCTTGGAAATGGCCAAACAAGGCAAAGGGAAAAAGTATGGTATAGTGTGGAGATTACGCAACACAGGATAAAGAACAGAAGCCTAAGTACTGTGCATCTGAGTCTCTGTTGCCTCATTTTTAAACAAAGATGATGATAGTAGCAGCATCACAGGATTGGTTGTGAGTCAATAAGAGCCTGCATTTAACAGTGCTTTGTAAACAGAAATGTATTATATTATTCTCATAAACTGGCTCTTTATACTGAAATCCTGAGAAAATTTTCCAAAAGATTAACTTCTCATTTATGTGTAATTCCTTGCAAATAAGTTCTGCAAATATTTTTTTTTACCATTTAGCAGCTTTGTGAACTTAGCATAAATTTTTTAAATAGAAGAGGAAAAATCAATGATAACAAAGCTAATATATCTTTTCCTATAATAAAGACTTCATAACTACATACTCAGCTTACATATGTAGATTTTTAAGTATATGAGCTTCAAATGAGTTCTTTGTACATTTTAGAGATGCTATAATAACTTCAAAGCAGTAAGGCAAGGTAATAAAATATGCAAACCCCTACCATATAGACAGTTTCCAAACACTTATGAGAAGATCATCTCTCTCAACAAAGTCACATGCGTCCTATTAAGAAAAACCCTTTACAAGTAGTTTCTTTACATCTCATTCTTATAAAGAGAAGGGAATTGCCATCACACCCTTCAAAAACCAGGATGCTTCTTGTTTTATAGATCATAGAAATTTTGCATGATTATTTCCTGCTCTTGAGTTGGGAAATTCTTCAACATGCAAAGTAGCAAGTTTAGGTCATTTCCCCCTTTTTTAGCCTTAGCAACAAAAGCTAAACTTGAAGAAAATATTTTTAAATACTTATTTTTTTAATAAAAGTTAACTCTAGTTATTCATACAAAATTTCAAATTTGTACGATTTTTCTCATTGCTTTTCATACTTTGATTATATTTGTCCAATTTTTCTTCTAAAATAAACTTTGGCTTTAGCACATTTACAAAAACGCCAAACAGGAAAGCAGGACAAGTTCTAATGTCTATCAGGGTTTTGGCAAAAACCCTCTCACGTCTATCAGGGTTTCTGTCTGCTACCGTACAAACTCAAAATGAGGACATGAGAGTGCTTTTTAAAAGGTTGTCATGCTTAATCTTTAAGTTTTGGTTAAATTAATACTGTTCTACTATATACTTTTAAAAAAAATAGTGCTGACAAGTAAGTGTTTCATTTCCTCTTCTGTAAAAGAGTCTCAAAATAAGCAAACAAATAATATCTGAAGAATAAAAAACAGAACAAACAGCTCTGAAAAAGACAGGTGGCAATCAAAGTCGTACATATTCCTATACTATGATTAGTTTGAGAGGCATAATGTTTATGAATGAGAAACATATTTTTGCTACTGATCAGATTCAAATATTCTAGAAACTTGGAATTACAAACATTTGCTTCTTTGCCTGTCAGGGGGCAACTACAGGCAGCAGCTAGAGAATAATTAGTAGAAATATGATGGCAGGGAGTAACATTAAATATTATTAGTTAAAATGACAGAAGTACAAATTGTGAAAACTCAATATATGGTCAGCAAGGCATAATTGGAAAATATTTCTTAAAAGGTTAGGCTGTGACTCAAGGAAGTTTAATCTAGAAATAATATCTTTTTTAAAAAATCATTTCAACATAGATCATATCCGCTGCATCTTCACAGGTCAGAATAAATTGCCCTTTTCCTCTGATGGTGAATCATAATAGTTTCACAACATGGTCTTAAAATTCACTTAGATCACAAATGGTTGAAAATAATGAATTCTAGATTTCTTCCGTTTGCCATCAGTCACCTTGAAGATGCAAAGGCAAAGAGTCAGTAGTTGCTTATTGCCTTCCATTGCGTTTCACTGATATCCAGACACAGTGGGTGCCAAGGAAAACAAACTGGCATGATCTTCCTGTGCTTTCTAGCACAGTATGATTTGAAACTAAGGAAAAGAGCAAGTCCTTCAGACAAAATTGGCTATTCATTTACATGATACTTTGATTAGAAAGAATTGTGATCTCCCTCCACCTTCTCAAAAATATCTTTCCTGTTTATCACAACCATCACGTGCACAAGCACTCCTTTGGGTTAAACAGAATTGTCAGGGAGTCTATTATGGCCATATAAAAATGTCTCTCACTACCTGGAGTGGAATAAAATCTCTAGAAGTCTCTTCTAGCTTTATCCCATTAAAAATGTAGACCAGTGTGAGAAATTTACTAATTTTCACTTTGGTTCAATCAATACTGGCCCCAAGAACAAAAATTACAAAGCAAGGAAATGTTGATTGGAGACAGAAGTAATGAGGGCATAGGCGGGCAATGATAATTACCCCGGCAGAGCCAGAGGCAAGGGTGAGGGTGTCAGGTGTAGTTGGGGACACCTGTGAATGGAACAGGACATGAGTGTGGGGGTTAGGGACAGGGAACATCCCTTATTCACTTGATAATTTTTCATAGAACCAGCCCCATAATGTGCCATTTGATGATAGGGGGAGGATTGTTCAGCTTGTCTGTCCAATCAGGGAACCTCAATTACAGAAAAAGAGATGCATGGTAGCCCTTTGCCATTTATGATGGATATATTTTGAAACATCCATGATTTCCCAAATTCGCAATTACTACTTTTATAACTAATCTTCTCCTAAAATGCAATAAAGTACAATTGAAAAATTTAAGCAAGCTCTTCAAAGCTCTTAATGAGTCTAAGAATATACAGCTAATAATATACATAAAGTTTTTTCTAACTAAAAACAATCATAAAGGGTTTTTTTTCTCACTTTCTATTCTCTTTAATTTCTGACATTGTCTTTCTATTCCCACTTCCATCTCCCATTTGGGTAAATCTCAACAGGGAATCCTAGTACCCAACACTTCAGACCAGTTACTACAATGCACCCAAAAATATGGAAGAAGAGAGGATGCCTGCTGAGAGCCAAGGCTGTTTGGTTGGACAGGCTTTGTGAAGTGTGTTCTGATTACATCACCAATGAGAGCACATTCATGCCTTAGCAAAATGCAAATAATCTCAAGTACTGTCAACTATGGATGTCTTATTTCTTAGGAAGAAACAAATACATGTTGAATTTGTAAATCCCAGTCAACAGTCTGCTTTATACAGATTATTAAACACTTTGTGTAAACTTGCTTTTTTTAAACTTCTTGTCTCTATGCTCACTGGAGAACTGGGGAAACTGGCAGCTGATGGAGGCATCTCATCTAGGTCTTCATATATAACGGTGTCCTGTGCAACCTTTACCCACCAGAGTATTCCATGAAATAGATATTTGCTTTTGCCATAGTGTCAAATTTTCACTGAGGAGAATTTTTAGTTCCTTATTCTCTCAGTCTCCAAATGATTAGTCTGATGCTTTAAATACAGAGTCATCACTTTTTGCCTTTCTGAGTCAGTTTTTCCTTCACTGAAAATGGCAGCTGCCAGTTCTATCCTGGCAAGGTCTTTTCTATCTGCTTAGTATTTCAGCTTTCTCCTTAGGGTACTAATATTCACTCACCACATATCTGTACCAGTCTTCTCAGTACTATGATTTCTCTAATACACTCAAACTATTTGTAAGGGGATTTTTACATACGTCTCTGGCTGTGGGCAAAAAGAGAATAAGCTGAGTTCAAATTGAAGAAAGACCACCCTCACCGAGCAGAAATTACTCATTCTCTGATTGTTACCATCCAATATTCTAAAGCACCGACTCTGGCTGTAGTTGCCTAGTGTTTACTCTTTCATTATGTTATGCTTATTATCATGTAGTCCAGAATAGCACTAACGAGACCAGAAAACGCAGATGAACTTACAAGCAATGCCTGCGTTTTAGTCTAATTAATGCCTAACTTCCAACATCTGAAGGTGAAAGTAAGGGCAAAGTATTTTCCACTAACCTAGGGCATCTTTACTTAGGAAACACAGATTAATAAAGAAAAGGCAAGTATTACACTGCCTACCACTCCTAGTCTGAGAGGTGAGTTTGGGCAGAGTCATTATGTAGCTCCAATACTCCAAGCCAGCTATAGCCATCCTGAAATTGGCTTGGGTAGCCTGCAACCCAAAGAGGGAGACCTTCCCAGTATAATTTACTATAAGAAATAGAGGTGATTCTAAAATGCCAGTAAGGCAAGTTGCCTTTATATTGAACACTCCCTCGAAAGCTTCCTAGAACTAAGGATTTAAATCTTTTCTGACTGCTTCATCTATATTATCACTTCCAAATTCTTTGATATGGGATGAGTCCTGGATCAGTAATGGGTTCCTTAAGGAATACCTAACTAATAGCAAGTAACTGATATTTCAATGACATACATATAACTTATGAATTTTCATTTTTATTTAAGCAGAATTCTATATATCATGCATCTTTAGGATGAGAGGGAGAAACTGCTATCCAAATTCCATTGATAAAAAAATTATTTTCAGTTATTGGATTAATATTTATTCTGGTAAGTACTCACACAATTTCAAGCCATGTCACTCTTGACCACTGAGTAGAATTATAGGATCATCCTAAAATTCCAATAGAATGTTTTACTAGTCAAAGCAGGTGTTCTAGTTTTAGAAATCAAATCATGATTTTTGGCCTCATAACATGATTAAACAACTAAGCTAAGCTTCCCAGATTTCTATGTTCTCTTTTATCAAGCCTTAAATGTATAAATATTTACATAAGCCAAATTTAGGGTTCACACCAAAGTGTTTACACGAGGTTTTGATTCAAGTAGAAACACTGAAGTTCGTGTATCATTGTGATGATATTATTACTATGATATTATTTATTAAGCCACATAGTAGCTCTTTCTCTGCTTGTTAGTCACCTACACCTGGACTTGACTTCACTGAGGACAAGAATAGCGCCTTACTGATTTCTCTCTCTGCGGCTCAATGTGGCTCAATAACGCTTGTTAAATGAATAACTGCTGCCAGCAAATGCTTGTTCAATGAATGAATCAATCAATGAAGAGGCACTGAGGACATATCTTCCCCCACAGAAAGCCTCTCATGACCACAGTGCACAATTACAAAACCAAAATAGTAGCTAACAACTTGAACTCCTGTATAAAACCAAAGCAGCCTCTTTGGGAATGTCCTTCTCTCTGAAACAGCAATATAATAGTTAAATCCATTTCACCATAAGCATTTAATTATCCATTCCTATCTACTCATTTAGGGAGGTGCTGTTCTCATTGATTATTTTACAATTAGAACAGAGTTCAGATTCGTGGAAGAAAATGGGGAGAAATTTGGGCCTTAAAAAAGTAACTAACATTTTGTGCAAACCACATAAACCTCTGAGCCCTATTAAAATTACCAATAAGTAATCTTAGAAAAACATTCTCCAGTAATGGCTAACTGGGTTCTTGCAACAAAGCAAATTGTTTTTTCTTGGCAAGCATCCCACAAGCAATAGGCAGCAAGAAATTGTTTGTGCTACACATACAAGTTCTCATGTGTATCTGCAATTCTAATGCCAAATTTGGTCCTATCTTAAAAGCCACTTTAACTGAAAAGACAACTGCCAGAGACTTTACCAAGATATCTAGTCAGGAACTCCAAGATCATCAGAAAGAATTTCCATGTATTACTGTGGCCAGTATGGAAAATCACACTGTCCATTTTGGGAAAAGATTCCTACACATTTTCTTCTCCTTTCTCCTGGCAAGAATTTTTGTTTGGTCAAGGACATCTGGTTAGCATGTAGCACACAGAAAACATACTGCTTGTCTTTCAGTAAAATAAACTTAAAATAACTAAAATGACATCAATGTCCAAAAAAAAGGAAAAACAGAAGAAATGTGCACTGGTGCATTGTGATGGGTCATTGGAGGGCTTGCAGTGGCCAAGCCAGGTGGGCTAAGCTAGAATAGACCAGTGAAGATCAAGAATTTGAAGCAATGTTTTGAATGAGATAGAGATATATAGGGGAACCACTGGAATTTAAGTAGTCATTTCACAGGAAAGGGGGTTCTATGGAATAACTTCTTAGGAGAGAAGAGTGTTGACACAAATAAAGAAGGTTCTATAAGTGTTCCTGAATAGATGTGGGTAGGTGCCAGGTTTACACACACACACACACACACACACACTCAGACACACACACACAATTTGGCTGCAAGTGTATAGTGTCTATTTTTAGAATCCATTTATGAGTTGATGTGACTTTGTTATTCCTTGAGAGGTAAGAAATGGCTTTCAGCTAAGTTAAGCAAGACATAAATAACTGATTTTCAGGATTTATTACCTTTATAGATAATACCTATATCTTAAAACCAACTGCCTTACGCATAGAAAAGAATAAGGCAACAGAGAGAAAGTAAAGTCTGGAGAAAGGATTAGAAAGCAAGGGAGGACTGCCTTTAGGACCTCTATCGCTGACCAATTACATGGGTTTCACAGGAGATCACCCAAATATGAAGTATATGCAGAATTGAGAGTTTGTGCCAAGCTGCCATTGTCTTCTGACATCCATTAAACTTATACTACAGTAGTCCCCCCTTATCCTCAGAGGATACGTTCCAAGACCCCCTGTGGATACCTGAAGCTGCAGATAGTATTGAACCCTATATACACTATGTTGTTTTCTATACATACATACCTATGATAAAGTTTAATTTATAAATTAGGAAAAGTAAGAGATTGTCAACAGTAACTAATAACAAAATCGAATGATCGTAACAATATACTATAATAAAAGTTATGTGAGTGTGATCTCTCTCTCTTGCTCACTCTCAAAGTATCTTATTGTACTGTACTCACCTAATTTTGAATCCCAGTTGGCCACAAGTAACTGAAACTGAGGAAAGGGGGGATACTCTATTCTGTCACTTACACATGACTCTGCTTTTTCCCTATCCAAAATCACACAAGAAAGAACTCTTTTAAAAGATTTATTTATAAATTTAGTCTATTAAGTGGAGGTTTATGTGGTGATAAGGCAAAAAAAAAATGAGAACCAGATTGTTTTTCTGTGTGCAATAATTCCTGCCAAGGAAAGAAGCAAATTAAGAAATTTTTTTTTTTGGATTTTAAATACTGTAAAGTTTCCTTTTTATGAGTCTTCACATTATTTTAATGCTTTGGTGATGTTTTCTTGTAATACTTTTAGTTTTAGGGCATGTGGATAAAAAAAAGTAAAATAGAAAACAGAAACCATATTTGAAGATAAAAGTGAGACTATTATTATTGCTCTAAGTAACAACAAAACATCCAGATTAAAAAAGATGGGTAAAAATCTTGCTGATCGTTCCTCTATATGTCATATTTTACTCTTTCTAGCTGTCTTGAAGTTGCCAAATTCTATGTTCAAATGTCCAGCTTCATGGAGATACAACTTTTTATCCATGGAAATAAATACTCAAATAAATTATATTGGTTTATAATTTATTTTGAGACTCAGATTCTGGATTTATACTTATTCCTGGATGTATTTTATTGTCAATTCATGTTACCCTTATATTAGAAACCTGGAATGGAAATTGCTCATATTTATTGTCCTGCATGTACAAAGTTTCTCAATGTTCACTGCTATTTAATGTAGTATCTGCTAGAATGGGTCACTGTTTCAATCCAGCTGTATTAGCACTTTATAAATGCAATAGAATCAAATTCTGTATTGGAAAAAACTGAACTCTTTGGAATATGTCAGTAGTTAAAGAAATAAGAGAAAAAAAACCCCAACATTCCATGAGCTATATGTAGCAATAAAGAATATTTAAATATGGAAAATTTCCAAGGAATGAAATCAGGGTTGGGAAGAAAGAAAAATACTGCTGAAATATCTTCAAAAGTAAATTAAAACTCTATGGGAGACTATAATGTCTAGCAAGCATAGTTTGCAAACACTAATGTCTTGCATGCCATTACACCACCGATTTAGCCTCTTTCCCCTAAAACATAGCTGATTGCTATGTTTCTTGCACTTTGTCTCCATGTGAACACTGGTTCCATTTTATAATGGAAAAAATACAAAAATAGGGTAGGTGTCTTGAGATTCACACTGCAGTAACACTCTACTAAAGATATTGGATGGATTGCTGGATTCCTGAGTGAGATGTGGTGCAAAAGTACTCCCAAGGTTTTGGATTTTCAGGGAATCACACTACCATGGTGCTGCTAACTTACTTTGTAACGTAGACCACTTAAATATTCCAGAACCTGGGGTTAATGAGAAGTTAGACAATTAACGTATTATCTTTGGAGTTGCCTCGGCAAGATCCCTGTCCAGCCAAGCCTAAGAGGAAGAAAGAATAAGGACTGAGCTCTGAGCACCACGTCTGGGCCTTTTAAATCAAAACTGCTGAGGCTCCAGACAGTGCAAACTTCTTCAAAGACACAATTGTGCCTCTTACACCAATGATTGGTGTGTGTTCTCCCAACATCAGGTGGTTCCTATATAACCAGGACCTCCAAATAGGCAAGGGGAAACCTAATCTACTACTTCAGTCTAAAACACGAGCAGAAAGTCTCATGCATTATCATAGTAACTGTTCTTAAAATTGAAGAAGAAAAAAAAAAAAAAAGACAGGCACAGTCACATGCGCCTATAGTCCCAGCTACTTGGTATGCTTGAGGCAGGAGGATCACTTGAGCCCAGGAGTTCAAGTTCAGCCTGGGCAACATAGCAAGTCTCTGTCTTTAAACAAACAAACAAACAACAACAAAACTCTGATGCTTTAGGAAAACCTGGTCTTCTAGCCTTCTGCCTTGTATCCTGGCTTTCTGGCTTGGTCCTGTGTACTTACCTTAGACTTTGAGAAGTAAATTAAAGTATTGGTTGAGCCATATTGGTTCTGGGTTCTGATCACCTGGTTGAGGTCTGATCAAGTAGCTAAAGTTTACCCACCAGTTACAAGACTTCTGGCAAATTTCTTAAAGTCTCTATACTTTATTTTCTTCATCTGTGTAAGGGGGTACAAAACTGCATCTTTCTAATGGCATTTTTATGAGATTAATTTAGTTAATGTTCATGAAACTCTTAGCACAGTTTCAGAAATATGGCATGTGCTTAGTAAGTGTCATAATGAACCCCCACACTGTGAGCTATCGAGTGTTTGAATATCACAGTTCTGTCTTTGCCATCTTCCTTTGTTCACTTGTGACCTTCAATGGCCGGACTGATGAATTTGGGCCTCAGTGGCCTCCAACTATTATCCTCTGGAGACTCAAGCAGTCAAACTTGCCATAGATGGTGGAGTTCTGTTTCATTAAATTCTGCTCCAGAATACCCATCTTCTCTGTTGTTTAATTGCTCCAACTAGGAAGTGACATGAGATTTTCTAAAAGGCCCCTAGAGCAAAAACAGATATGTTGGTATTCGTACTTCCAAAGCTTCCTCAATTATAGTTTAAAAAACAATTCCCAAGAAATGAATTTTGAAACATAAAAGACTTTCTCAGGATTGTTGGATATCATTATATAATTCTATAGTTTCTAAGTAGCCTGATCTTTAGTTCCTAATTCATCCTATGTAGAAAACCCAACTGTGGTATCCAAGCTAAAATAAGAGTCTATAAATGAAGACACAGAGTCAGCTTTATGTTTAAAACATTTGAACTAACTTTGTTGTAAGAAAAAGCTTACATACTAAGAATTGAGAGAGTTTCTGCTAACTGGTTCTGGAGTTATGTTTTAATTGTGTGGTTTGCTCACAATTCACAAAAACAGAAAAAAATTAAAAGGTCATATACAAAAAACTAATATTCTAATAGATACAATTTAAATATTGAACTTAGGGTGAAAGACTTTGAAAGTTTCCCAGAAATGTGACATAGATAGTAAATGGTTGGTGCCATGGATTTGCAAAACAAGCTCCTAGTCTTCTGAGCCTGCTCTGAGGAAAGAGAAGATTGAATACAAACAGTGGTTGACTGTCACCTCAGGAACAGTCCCCAAGAGTTGCAGATCAACCTTTAGTCAAAAGGAAGCATCTGAAATATGGATCAGTTGGATTCTTTTTGAAATACAGGATTTAAATCAATGCCCACAAGAAAAATGTCATCAGTAATATGCACTAGAGAGCTGGTAGTTTAGAGCTTCCAAACAGCAAAATATACTAAAGAACTAGGTGCCCTCTGTAAACAAAAAGTTTGGCATTGAGTGTGAACACACATCTCAGTTTTGTAGTCCAACCAATAAAAGGAAAATGGCACTTCTCTCTTAAAAGCTTTAACAAAAAAACCATCATTTTCCGAGATCCCCAATAAACATCACAAACTGAGATCTTGGTTCTTCATTTACCCAATACACTAAAGTAGAGAAGACCAAGGAAATTGAAAATGATTGATAGGGAGAAGGATAAGCAGGGAAAAACTTAATCCTTTTTCCTGAACCTACCTATTAACCAACTATGCCCTGACAGAATTACAAATATCCATGTTTAAATTTTGACAGTTTCACTAACAAATTAAAGGGTTCCAATTGGAACTCATAGAAAAAGCCAGCAGCAGCAAGTAGTTTATTTTTCTTAATGCAAAGATCAAATGTCCTGAAATCTTTTTTTCAACTTGGCATGTTTTGCAAGTATTTTGCCTGCTTTACCTCAGAAAGAATAGAAAAAAAGAATTCACACAGCTTTATATGAAAATTAATAAGAATGACAAGTATCCCAAAATAGTACATGTCATTTGGTGCAAGATAAAATATACCATAAAATGAAAGATCAACTTTTTACTCCCTTTCTATTCTTAAGCACCAACAACACAAAGTCTTGCCTTCTTTTTTCTGAGTTACCTGACCAACACATTTTGCCTTTGTCCTCCTATGATTACACACAGTTTTCATTTTTATTTTTATTTTTATTTTTGTAGAGATGAGGTCTCACTATGCTGAGCTGAGATAGCCTGTCCAGGCTGGTCTCAAACTCCATGGCTCAAGTAATCCTCCTGCCTCAGCTCCCCAAAGTTCTGTGATTACAAGTGTGAGCCAGTATCCCCAGCCTCATTACACATCTTGATCACATTTTTTTTTTCTCTCCTAGAAAACTCAATATTCCATGCCTGTTTTCTACAACCCAAAAAAAAAAAAAAAAAATTCAGTTCTTTCCTTGTGGCAAACGCATTCAGAAACCAACACTGTGTCACAGCTACTTCCCAGCAGTTAGAGGTTCATCTGTTGACAATTGGAAAGGGGCAAGAGAGACATCACTTAGTAGGCCTGTGTTTTTCCCGCAGTTACTGAGTTTTGTGTACCTTAAAAATGAAAATTGCATATTCTTGGTCATGGTCATGTTTTATATGTAGGAAGAGATCTGTAAACAATTCAGAAGATACTAAATTTGATGAAAGATGTGAATACATTGAAGTCTTTTGAGAACGATTGAAGCTCATTCATTTACAACAGAATGGAACATTTCTGGGGGAAGGAAGAGGCAATAGAATGCAAAACCGCACCTTTCTGAGTGTGAAATAGAAATGAACGGGAATCCCAATAGAGTTTATTCCTTAACCCCACTGTATTGGTAAATAATAGTTCATGTCCATGGTGCTCTTGATTCCCTTGAAATGGTCATTAAAATTTCTTTCTTCCCTCTGGTTCCTCTCTCTCTCTTTTCCCTTCCCATCCCTTCCCTTCCCTTTCTTCCTGTCTTTAGTCATGTTTGGATTGATTTTCAGAATGTTTAGACTGTTTCCTCACGTTGTCACCAGCTCATTACCACAGAATTACACTTCACAAACAAGAGCTGGCTGGAGAGCTAACTTGGCTTAGCTGTGCTGAGGGAATTATTATTATTATTATTAGAGATGGAGTCTCGCTCTGTCATCCAGGGTGGAGTGCAGTGGCGTGATCTCAGCTCACTGCAACCTCTGCCTCCTGGGTTCAAGCGATTCCTCTGCTTCAGCTTCCGGAGTAGCTGGGATTACAGGCACGTGCCACCACGCCCGGCTAATTTTTGTATATTTAGTAGAGACGGGGTTTCACCACGTTGGCCAGGATGGTCTTGATCTCCTGACCTCGTGATCCACCTTCCTCACCCTCCCAAAGTGCTGGGATTGTAGGCATGAGCTACCGTGCCCAGCCGGGAATTATTAAAAGGATGAATTTCTTTCTTTTTGAAAAGACAAGCACAATCTGATCAGCGGGCAGGCAGGGCCACTGCCTGTTCTCTTTTCAGTGCTGTCTTGTGGCCTTTGCTCTCACAGAGTCACTCACTGATGAAGTAAATAGCAGCAGTGGTGTTTTTCTGCTAGGAACCAAGATCCCCTGTGTGCTTTGCTGCAAGAACACATCCTTCACAGCTTTATTGTAATGATTTTGCCATTTCTGCTGTTGTTACATGTACTAACAACTAGAAGTCTATATTTCACAATGATATTAAGCACTGAACTTTACATACACACACACACGATAAAGAGTTATCAACACATCCTCTTTTACTGAGGAAAGCTAAATGCTTTCCATATATATATGGAAAATATAGATGGAATATATATATATCATATATATTCCATGTTTTTTTATGTAGTGTTGCTTCCCTGATCAGATAACTTTGATTAGGCAAAGAAGTCTAAAACCACCTAGATAAATAATAGTTTAGAGGTATACATACAACATGAAAATGATGACAGTAGTGAGCATTGCATATTTGGAAAATAATTCAATAAGAAATTCTTTCTGTGCATATATTTAGCAGCACATAGAGTTTAAAGGGAGAAAACAGAACACTTAAAAAGTTTATAAGAGTCTCATATGTTTTGCTCTGTCTGGTAGTCTGTTTTTGACATTATTATCAGTGAACTTTTGACAAGAGACTGTGATGTCATCACTGAATATTTAAAAACAAAAACAAAAAAAATCAGACTCCAGCAAGTCTATTTGTCCCTCTCACAGAATTTTGGCAGATCAGAAAATCTTTGATTTGTGAGATAGTTTTTTTCAATAAAGTATCTTTGGTTACTTTCTTTGTTTTACATTTTATTGGTTTTATTAGACATGTGAAAAAATTTTCTATGTTTACCTACTAGAATCTCTCATGGGATGCTTCTTATAAAGAGTTAGTACAAATATGCAAAATTAGAGCAAATTATGGTGTTGTTATTGCCTATTCCAAAAGTATTATGGAAATACTGGGATAAATGTCAGAGAAGGCAGGCCCAAGAATGAGAACATAAGGAGAACGACTTAACTTAGCATTTTTACATCTATTAGAATCACGGTATACAGAGATATTTTTCACTTTCTACCCATATCTATGATCCTTAGTCATATGTGGCCATATCTAGAAACCCAGAGTTCAACATACATTACTAATCACGCTTCTTCTAAATCAACTCTCTACCCTAATAACTAACAGAATATTTTCCCCTCCTCACTCATTCCCAGCCCTCATTAGCAATTCCTTCTCCTGGGCTTTATTTATCATGAATTGCATCAGTTTGACCAGACATCTGTTCTCTTAGGAGTGTTAACGCTTCCATGTCTAATGTTCCTTCCAGAAAAGGCAAGGATCTTACATGCTCTTGACTTCCATGATGAAAGTGCATGGGTAATTTAAAATACACATTATCAAGAATGTGTGATAGCATAAATGAGCCAAATGTGCCTTGAAGCCCTTAACCAAGCCAGTAGGCTACAGAGCTCAGTTCCTTCCCTCATATCAACGAGTTGGAAGAACAGTATCTGGCTTGGCTTTTTGACCACTGAGGGGTGGAACATGCCATGAAACATAGAGGTCAAAATTCCCAAGGCTGGCATCAGGATGATGATAGGGATATTGCTGATGTTCAGATGACTTCTGTTTACCACAGTAATTGGCTGTTCCTAGGCTAGAGGAAGCCAGGATTAAAATACAGCCAGAGAGGCTTCTTTTTTTGCTGAGGTCTCTGAAACACCCAACAAAGGGTGAAGTCCAGAAAATAATTACCTTGTATTTCTGCCTTGGCTCTTTCACACAGTTTTTATTCATATCTCATTTGCTATACCTTAATAAAGATACCAGTTACTTTTGAATTAGGCTTTTGTCAGATTGCCAATATCTTGAAATCTTAAAAACTCACTGCAAATGTGAGCACAGACTTTGAATAACCTGGGCAGCTGGCCAAGCACTGAAGATCTTTAAGACAAGAGTAGTCAGCCATCCACTTAATGTTTTGATTTTGTGCTTGAATAAAAAAAAGACTGGACCAGATAACCTTCTAACCCGAAGATTCCATGACTCTATTTTTCAAATATCTTCATTTTCCAAGTATTCTACAGGAGAAATATTAAAACTGTGTGGTTTGTTGTGTTTGCCTCTCTCTCTCTTTCCCCTCCCCCTTTCTTTTTTCTTTTCTACTCATCCCACACCCAAATATGGTGCAATAACAAATTCCTTCACTAAAGCAGCAGAGTTTTTAGTTATTACCATACATGTTTTTAAATTCTGCCCTCACTGATGAAAACATGTGATATGAAATACTGAAGAAACCTCAGGGGCATTCCAAGCATTTATGGACAAAAAGTCATGACTTGTGGTATTTTCCTTCAAAATCCATGTGAACTGAATCAAAGAGACATAAGAATGTATACTTAAAAACTTCTGAAACAGAATGAATGCATTCTGTCATTGACAATCCATTAATATTGTAACTCTGAAATAACATAAATCTGTCTATTCCATTCCATCTCCCTCAGCATTCTTCTAGTGCAAGGCCTCCTATTCTTATCTAGACCACTAAAGTAGCTTCTACGTAGGCCTTTTCCCATTTTGCTCCAGGCTGCCTTAATGTGAGTACTGGGTTAAGCCTCCAAGAGTTCCTATCACAACTCTGCACAAAACCAACATTAGTTCCCCTCTCCCTACTAAGTAAACACCTGACCTTGATATTTAAGTATTTCCAAAGTTTTGCCTTGCCTTGTTATTTTAGCTTTATTTTCTACAATGTTCCTACATATTCCCAGAATCCAGTATTTCTCAATCTTGTCACTATTGGCATTTGATGCAGATAATTATTTGTTGAGAGGTACTGTCCTGGGCTTTGAAGAATGTTTAGCATCATTCCTGGCCTTTACCCAATAAAAGTTAGTAGCATTTCTAAGTTGCAGCAACCAAAATTGTCTTTGGACATTTTGCAGTGTCCCCTAGGTGGCAAAATCATACCTGATTGAGAAACACTGCTATAATAAAATCAAATTGCATTATTTATTGTTCCTAAACCATGTAGTTCTTCTACTTAACAATACATATTTATGGATAATAATTTCTTCTAAAATATTACCATAATCCCCCTTCCCCACACACTCCTTAGTTTTACATGTTAATATTTCAGGGGACATCTAGAGCTTCCTCCATGAAACCTTTCTCAATTTCTGCATACCAATATGGTCACTCCTTTAAACCCATCCTCTGTCTCCATCTTATTCATTAAACATCCTTCCTTTCCGGGCTTACAATATTTACATTGATCTATTTGTCAAATTGTCCTTGAAATGTTCAAATTAATTCATTCAACTTATAAGCATTGAGCCCCTATAATGTGCCTGGCATTGTTGTATTCATTGAGAACTACTAGAGTTCTGAGCAGAGCAAGCACTTTCCTTCTGTCAAACTCACAGGTCAGGGAAGAGGTGGATGGTAGAGGGAGTGTGTGTGTACAGGGGGAAAATAATAAATGAGTAGTTTCTTTTTTTTTAAGAAATACACCATTTGAGGAAACAAACAGATGGTGCAATAAACTATAAGTAGAAACTCTTTAGATACAGCAGTCAGGGAAAAGCCTTACGAAGGTATGATATTTAAACTGTGGATTAAAGTATAAGAAAGCTATCCTCATATTTTTGCCTTTGGAGATACCAGCCTGTGCAAAGGCCCTGAGGCAGAAGTAAGTTTGGCTTATTTGAAAACTTGAGAAAAATGCCTAGGGCTGGCTTATAGTGAGCAGAGGAGAAGGATGTAGAAAATTAATTGAGAGAGGCAAGTAGAAACCAAACTGTGCAGAGCCTGTTAGTTCAAGGTAAGCATTCTGGATTTTCTTTGAAATGTTTTAAGAAGTGAAGGGTTTTATGCAGTGAAGTGACATCATCTGATTTACACTATTAATACATTACTCTGGGATTCTGTATGAAGAATATGGAAAAGGAGTGTTTCAGTTTAAAGAACCTCAAAATTAGAGGATATCTTAATTTTTTCTATAATGAAAACTCCAGAAGGATTAAATTCCCTATTCTAGAACACTGTGCATGTATCACAAAGGAGTTAAAGGGGAGATGGTGTATTGACCTCTTCAGCCCTTGGAAGAGTTTGCTTCTGGTTGTATCTCAATGTGCCATTGAAATATTTTCCATGTGTACCATAGCAGCAAGAAGGATAGGAAGAGAAGCACTGCTAAAACACAGCATTAAAATAGTTGCTCACATGATGTTTCAACAACACCGAAAGACTGGGAACTCATTACCTCCAAAGAGAGCTTTTTCCAGTTTTGGAAATATCTGCTTTTCATTGAGCTGAGTCACAAATGTGTGGGATATATTGATGAGCTCATGAGTAGATCCGTTTGGCTCAGGCAAAAGTTCTTTTAGATGAGGCTCATCTAACTCAACAAAACCCCTCCTCCATCTACCAAATTGTCTGCCTTTGGGGAAAAATATTATCCTCTGCCAAGGACTTGTCTCATTTACACCTGCTTCTCTGCCTAGGCGTCCCTTAACCCCATTTTCCAATTATTCCAACCAGTCTTCCTCCCTATAAGATGATTTTGGTATCTGTAGTAAGCTTCTCTGATCCCATCACCATCTTCAGGTAGCTAGTCATTCCCTCCTCTTCTGTGTCTTCTTTACTAAACTGTAAACTCCCTGAGGACAGGGACTAGGCCTTATTCATCTTGCAAAGTTAAATGTCTACTACATTACAGATGTCTAGTAGAAACTGGTTAATCATTATGGGTGGACTAACTCTGAGATTTGGGGTAAAATGTTCAAATATTTATTCTACTAATTATGGGAGTTACTCATTCAAACATTTGTTCCACAAATATTACCCAGTGCCTGTGTGCCCAAGTGATGGAAATATACATGGGCCCCACCTCATGGAGCTTTGATCAAGATGAAGAAGCAAACACTAAACAAATATTGAATCATAAATAATTATTAAATGATATGAATTTTACAAAGGAAAAATAGAAGGTGCCATGAGAATACATATTACGGAAACCAAATTTTGCCTGGGTGTTCAGGAAGCCTTTCTTGATGGAACGAGATTGGAACTAAGACCTAAAGGATGAGTAAATCTTGAGAAATGCACTTTAACTCCCTAAGCCTCAGATCCCTCACCAATAAAATGAGACAAAAATGCCTTCTCTTTAGAGTTCTGCCAAGAATTAATTAGTTAGCACATGTAAAGTACCTGCTACAGAGAAGGAATTCAACAACTGGCAGGTTTTTTCTCCCATAGTAAATGAGGAATGAAGGCAGCCTGAGCAAGCAAAACAGTGGATGAACCTGAATGCTTCCTGTCATGTGATGAATTGTATTCCCAAAATATATATGTTGAAATCCTAACCCCTAGTACATCAGAATGTGACCTTATTTGGAAATAGGGTTATTGCAGACGTAATCAGCTATGTTAAGATAAGATCATATTGGAACAGAATGGACATTCAATCCAATATGACTGATGTCCTGTTGAGAACAGGTAGATTTGAACACAGACACAGGAAGGAAGAACATTATGTTGCGATAGAGACAGCAATTGGAGTGCTGTAGCTGCAAGCCAAGGAATGCCAAAGATTGTTGACAAGCCACAAGAAGCTATGAAGAGGTAAAGAAGGATTCTCCTCTATGGGTTTCAGAGGGAGCATGCCTCCGTCCATACCTTGATTTTGGACTACTAGCCTCAAGTACTGTGAGACAATAAATTTCTCTTGTCTTAAGTCACTCTATAATACTTTTTACAGCAGACCTAGGAAGCGAATACATCTCATAAAAGGATTTGGAGGCTGGGCACGGTGGCTCATGCCTGTAATCCCAGCACTTTGGGAGGCTGAGGCGGGAGGATCATGAGGTCAGAAGCTCGAGACCAGCCTGGTCAACATGGTGAAACCCATCTCTACTAAAAATACAAAAATTAGCTGGGTGTGGTAGCGCATGCCTGTAGACCTAGCTACTTGGGAGGCTGAGGCAGGAGAATTGCTTGAACCCGGGAGGGAGGGGGAGGTTGCAGTGAGCCAAGACCACACCATTGCACTCCAGCCTGGGTGACAAAGTGAGACTTAGTCTCAAAAAAAAAAAAAAAAAAAAAAAAAAGATTTGGAGTGCCTATTACATGCAATGATGCAGACTTTGAACACGGATGAGTTGGAAGGTAGAAGTTGAACAAGCAGACATATATAAAAAGGTGTCTTAGGAAGATAAATCTAGAAATTTAGCCATGTTAATATATTTCCTGTTCCCAGTAGATCCATATGCTCCTTGAGGGCAGAA
This sequence comes from Pongo pygmaeus, assembly GCF_028885625.2. NCBI lineage: Eukaryota > Metazoa > Chordata > Mammalia > Primates > Hominidae > Pongo > Pongo pygmaeus. Next base: position 140,437,217 of record NC_072378.2, on the reverse strand, counting down.
CCCACGCCTTCCATGCCAAGCCAAACTCAAAATATACTGGCTAAATGAGGTCTTTCAAATAAACACTTTGGTGTGTAAGCTATTTATGAAAAATTTGGAGGTAAAACATTTTAACACATTGAAATTTTACTCTTCTAAAGTAAAAATCATCTTCTCATTTTATTTAATGGAAGAGGCAGCGCATGGAGTAAATTAGGTCCAATTTGCATGCAATTGTGCATGCAATGTAGATCTTGGCTTTAACTAGTGAGCAAGCTGTGTACAAACTCAAGCACCCTTGTATTTGAAGTTAACATTAATTGTTTGCTTAAATTTTTCAGTACTTTCCTTCTTTTGCTTTCAAAGACAAATATTATAGCATTTCACTTTCTAATTTAAAGACCACAAAATCCATAGCTGATAATAAGAATCTATCCCTCAGGGACTAATACATTTCTCTGACAGCATAGTAGTAATGCCCACAAGCCCTGTAGCAAGCCTGTAATTCCATAAAAAAATCTTCATGGCTTTAATTCATACGATTTTGCTCTGTTTAATTATATTTATCATCCAATAATATTCTGTGCTTATAAAAATAGTGAATGGTATATAGAAGAAGCAAGGTACTGTATCATATTTTATGAAATTTCATATGCCATGTGTATTGATTGTGTATAAACTAGAGAACATACTTTGTTTAAATTAAGGTTTTAAATTCAATTTCATACCAATTCCTTCATCTCATTATCTGTAATATATTTGTTTACATCCATGAAAATGTTACCTGGTTAAATTACAAAATTTTTCCTAATTCAGATTGATTTATATCTTCTATCCTCTTAATTTGTGTGAGTTCATGTTGTGATCATTAAATAATTTAAAAAGGACCTTAGTTTGATCAAATTAATATTGTTGCCCATGAATATTAATTAAATTTGCAAGGAAAAAGAAAGCAGAAACCAGATAAAAGAGAAAGCTGGACATGTTTAAAGATGCTATGCTGACCTTACAATAATTCTAGTACAAGCAATTCTCAAGGTCTTTCACATGCTCCCCAGACTCCCACTCCGGTGACACAGGACACCCATTGACACTTTTATTCTTAGGAGCATTCGTCTTTAGCAGTTGTCCTTTAGTTCCCCTTTCTGCAAATTTTCTTCTTCTTTAGAAACTCCCAGATTTGTCCAACTATCCCCAGTCAGTGGTTTTTAAATTTTAATGGCAGCTGCAAAGATGCCTGGACCTCCATCAAACATTACTGAAATCAGATTCTTGAGGGATAAGGCCAAAAAATTTGCATTTTTGGAAAACACTCCAGATGACTTTGCTGCAGAAGATCTAAAACCTCAGAGGGAGAAATACTGTCCTGGACTTTTCAGCTCAGTGATGCCTTCCCAGCACACTCCACTTGCAACCACTGGATCCTCCTCCTTCCTAGTTTACAGACATTGTGTCCGCATATACCCTCCGTTGTTCTTTTCTCCTCTTAAATGTCACGTAATCTGCTGGACTATCTTGGGCTACTGAGAGAGTGCTGGGAGGATTTTGCCAGTTCACATGAAAGCATCTTCATAAAAGTCTTCTGATGGCTGTGGCCAGCCCCCTTGGAAGAGGTCGTAACCTGGACCTGGGAATATCATTCAGGTGATAATTAGGATTTCACCATGTTCCTTAAATAATATGTTGTGCATGTCTTCCATTTGCACGGTGATATAGGACAACAGTGAATATGTCTGGAGGGGACTTCCTATTGGATAGATCTTAGCTTGAATTCCCAGTCACTATGTGCTACCTATGTGGCCTAGGTCAAGTAATGTGACCTCTCTGAGCCTTGCATTTATCGAAAGGAAATAATAATTTATACTTTCCAGAATTCTCTGGATTAATAGTAGTGTATGAAAAGTGTCCATAACATGAGTACCTGGTATTTAATAAATGGCATTAAAAACATATGCCAAAAGTGTATCATTTCTATGAAAAAAAAAGACTGCTCTGAGATCCTTAGTGATGCCAGGTGCCCATGCAATTCTTGCACTGCTAACACAGGCCATAATTGTGGAGTTTGTCCCAAATTCTTAGCTGCAACCCCATGGGTAAATGTAAAGGCTGAGATAAGGATAAAGGCAAGACCGTTTAAATTAACTGAAGGTCCTGAATTTTTTCACTTTGGGGAACAGCTTAGGAAGGGGGAAGAAAAGAATCTCTCCATTAAAACGGTCTTTAAATTGGCAAGCAAACACTTTTTGGTTAATATCAAACAAAGGATCAATGTAAGAAAAAAATTATGTATTTCTCCTGTCCAAACTACCATATTTCAGAGCATACTCATTGGCAGTTTTCCATCATTTCAGTTTCTGGGACAGGGACAGAGGCTTTGGACAGCCAGTTTGTTTGTGTTTTATTATTTTCATTTGTTTGTTTAATTTTCCATTATGAATTGGACATGAAATGTGCAACCAAATTCCTGCATTAAATGTCCCTGGCATAAAGGACATGCATTAAATACCCCTGAGATAAAGGACATCCCCAATATACTCCATCAATAATGAGCTTAGTACTGAGTTTCAATCGCAAGAGAGGAGTGGCAAGTTTTGGTATGTCCTACAGCAAATGATCGAAGGTTTTCACCCTCCTTGTAGTATGAAGAAAGTATCAGTCAAGTTATCTCCTAGCCTGGAATGAATAGGTGAGTAGTTTCTATGTCTTAGATATTACTACCATGAAGTAAAGGATACAATTACATAACCGTAGGCCGGGCACGGTGGCTCACGCCTGTAATCCCAGCACTTTGGGAGGCTGAGGTGGGCAGATCACAAGGTCAGGAGATGGAGACCATCCTGGCTAACACGGTGAAACCTCGTCTCTACTAAAAAATAGAAAAAATTAGCCAGGTGTGGTGGCAGGCCCCTGTAGTCCCAGCTACTCAGGAGGCTGAGCAGGAGAATGGCATGAACCCTGGAGGCAGAGCTTGCAGTGAGCCAAGATCTCACCACTGCACTACAGCCTGGGCAACAGAGAGAGACTCAGTCTCCAAAAAAAAAAAAAAAATCATGTAGCCATACAATAGGTTTACAGCCTAAAATCCTACGCAAACCTACCATAAGCTTTTATGAATTAATGAGACCTTTGGAGCGTTAGACATTTTATTCCCTCTTTCTTAGCATCATAGTCGGTCCTCAATATTGTGACACTTCCACGCATGCAATACTTATTTTGAAATACGTATTTTCAAAGCATTTCGATGCCTACTTTTCCCAAAAGAGCATTTAGATTCTTCAGTAAATGAACCTGGACATACAATTTATGTCTTATCTTCCACTGGCCACAGCAACTTATATAGATTTGTTTTCTCACAACTCTGCAAAATACAGTAAATACAAGAATAGTGACTTTTTAATTTTGTGGACTAACTGAGGAAAACAACGATGAGGACAGTCTGGAGCAGGAGTAGGCAAACTATAACCCATGGGCCAAATCTGGTTCAATGCCTGTTTTCATACATAAAGTATTATTGACTGAAACATAGCCAGGTTAATTTGTTTATGTATTGTCTAAGGTTGCTTTCACACTAAGATGGCAGAGTTTTAAATATACAGATACTTATTATCCACAAAATCATCAATACTTACTATGGCCCTTTACAGAAAACATTTGCCAAATCCTGGTCAGGAGCACAGCCCTAACAATTTGAAGACCAATGTCTGTGGCCTTCCACAAATTTTCACTTGTTGACAATCCCTGGACAGCAGATGGAATTTAAGCTTAAACAATCTGATTATTTTTATATTCTTAAATATGAGAAGTTATCTTAATTTTTGTTGAATACCCACTAGAAGTATATTTAATTCTCTATTAGATGATATGATTTCCAAATAAGTTTCTGAAAACTACCATCCTACACATTATTCTTCTTCAGAACTCTTTGAGTACATTTTCAAATATAGACAAAATGAAAAGCAGACTTTTAAAATAATACTTTGATGGGAAATGCATTATTGTAGTAGTGTGTATAAGAAAAAGAAAAGGACAAGAAGGTGATGCACAGAAATTGCCTTTAGATATTTGAGGTTATACGTATAAAGATATATATGCATATACATACATACATATAATCTTATAGATAATTTGTATACTCCTTTTGATTCTGGTTTGATCCTCCAGGTCTATAATTCAACACAAATAATAGTGAATTGCATATTTATTGACTTTTTTAGGTAAATACTTTTACAGCATAATGTCATACAGTAGCGGCTGATAACATCAGTTTAGACGTGGAACTGCTTTACTTAGAATTTGTTTTTCTCTGAAAGGGTCAAAGTATCCTTAATAAAAGAGAAAGATTTCCCTTATGTTTTCAGCTAGCCACAGCAACTAGGCCCAACATTGAAAAAAAAAAAAAAAAGACAAGTGAAACTGTCTTTCAAACTTCTATTTGCCCTTGCAAAGTGTCCTGGCTTAGGTGGATATTGAATATTGAATAACTTTGTCTATTCTTAATCCAAAGGCAGTGCAAAGCAAAAGACTAATAAAGAAGGATTAAGACTAAGGCCACTACATAGAGTCATCAAGTCGTAGAAAAGACTATCATAACATTTCTGACTCCACATCTAAGTTATCCTAAAATAGAAGCTGTTCTTTGAGCAATAGAGCGTCCTTGCACTGACCTGGAACACTGATGCAGAGACCAATTGGGTTAGAATTAAATTACATAATCATTTAGTCATAGTACACATTCTTATTGAGTGACGCAGGCATCAGACATGGTACTACGTACTGAGTGTCCAAAGTCATGCCAGGCAAGGTCCCTGTCTTCATGGGGCTTTTATTTAGTGGCAAAGGGAGACAACTCAATCTGGGAGAATGTGGAGAGTGCTATACCCTACTGGAGTTCAAACCTGTGATTCCCACCCTCACATAATATGAACATGTTTTATTTAACTCATTAATTAATAAGATGTTATGACCAGATCAAAAGTTGTTTTATAAGCTGGACAGAGACCGTCTTAGAATGAGATTAATGGGTAGATTTAAAAAGTGGCTCATGTCCAACAGGACCCTAAACCTTTGGAGTTATCTGCTCCACCTGGCAGAAATTATTTGCAGCTTCACCATGCAAAAAGCTACAAGTCAACAGCGAAGGCTACAAAGTCTGGAATTTGTAATTAATAGTAAACAGTGAGGTAACCTAAGTATATTAGTTAATCTGTAGGTGGCCTTCTTTCAAAAAGACAATGAATGGAGGCTGTCCACATTTTTTACTTATATCTTAAGCTTCAGATATAGTTTCTGAAACACAGAGGAGGCCACCTTGAGGTCAGGATGGGGCAAGGCAAGCATGGCAGCATTTGAGCTAAGATTTGGAAGCTAAGTAGGAAAAACTGGCTATGGATGTGAAGATGGGCATTCTAGGAAAATAAAGAAAAATATGTGGCAACTTCACATTCATTCCTGTGCTAAGCTGTGTAATTCCCCTGAAGGCTGGTAATTCAAAAAAAAAAAAAAAACCTCTAGAGAAAGATAGAAAACACAGAAGTTCCCATTTTTAGAATGGAGAATGAATCTGCCAAGTTTAGATAGGCATGGATTAAGAAATAAACTCACAAGGAAGCATTATATTATCCAGAAGCTGTGAAGGACCAGAATGCCTCCACAAAGCCTAGGGGATGTTCCACATTGGACCATGAGCCTAGCGAATGACTGAAAAAGGGCAAAAAGGGGGAAAAAACTGTAAGTGGTCTATTTCCTAGCCACGTGTGCTGCTTGTCTGAATCAGGTTACGGTCTCTCACTTACTCTATTTAGAATTCTGTACATCTGGGTGTATTTTTTTCTAGTGTTTCCTATCATATCAGTGACAGAATTGCCAACACAGAGGTATCCATAAATTATACTGCAGTCTAGTAGTTTCCAGTGTCTGCAAAGCTTGGAACAAAAGACTCAAATGCAAATGTGAGCTGCTTAATTCAGTGAGTATTTGTGATGTTACCCAGGTGCCAATGACATCTTTCTGACCAGCTCAGAGGCACCAGGGAGCAACCCAACATACATTTTTAATGTGCTCAGCTGTGACAGCATATACACACAGAAGACCTTAAGGCCTTAAAGTCATCCTCCTGGAAACCACTGCACTTTTAGGGACCCAGAAGAAATGGTTTAATTAATCTTCTTTTTCAGGGTAGCTTTTTTTGATATAAATTATGTACACTGAAAACCTGCCAATTATAGCAAATTAAGGGACTTGGCAAGTGCATCCCTTAGAGGCAGATGGTAAATAATATCCAGATTCTGATTTGAAATAGGACCAGAGATTAGCTGGTGCAGAATGTAAAAGCAATCCAGATATGAGAAATAAACAGATTTAATGTGAGCTCAAGAGGAGGGTTTTGGTTTGGGAGAGCTATAGTGATGCATTGAAAATGGATGACTCATTATCGCTACGCACATTTCCCTGAGATGAGCCAGCTCCAAGTGCTTCTTTCCGTGATTCTTTGATGAACAATTATTTATTGCATTAGTATCTTCACTATGTTACTCAGATGCTTCCGTTTCCTAATCTGTGCAATGAGCATAGAGCAGGTTGGGGTGAGTTTTTAATGTCATCACCACATCATGTGCTCCGTGTAGTACTTGACGTACAGTAAACGTTCAAAAATCTTAGCTGTTTTTGTTAGTTACGACTACCAAAATAAAGAACAATTCTCACATACCTTCACCCTTATGTTTTGGCCAAAAATCCTAGCTAATGCTTATGAAAGCTGATTATGCGCTTCTATCTGATTCCATCAATTTCTTTACTTACTAATAGCATTCAAATAAACAGTCTGACCTTAACTTTGTTTATTTTTCCTTCTTAAATCAACCGTTAGCATTCCTCTTATCGATTAGGGCTTCCCATAATACTCTCCCCCACCCTCTGCCTTTTAATATATAGTCTAGATCATTTGTGCTTAATTAGATAAAACCTCATCTCTTGCCTCTATACAACATTTTAGTATCTATTACTGCACTGATAATGGAAAAATTTTTGCCACGTACAACACAGCTTTACAACATAAAGCTTCATGCATGATTTCATACCATGCTTCATACTCTTACTAGCTCTTCCACTATTCTCATTTATGCATGAGGAATGGGAGGCTCAGAGAGTTTAAGTACTATGCCTTTGTCACATAGATAGTGGGTCCCGGGAGCTGACTTGCCTTGACATTCTGTTGTCACTCAAAGACTGAAAACCACATAAAACTTAAGGAAAACGTGAAAGATAAAGTGTTCAGGTTGGTGTATCCTTGAAAGTTCCAGAAGAGAACTCCACTATGTATCAAAGTTAAGGTGATTATCTAGGGAGAAGTTTAGACACATGTAAGACCAGATAATATTACTTCTCTGCTCACCTTTTTACTCCTCCAACCTCAGTTGATATCTGGTTTGAGTCACTACAGCAAGGAGAATGGTGACCTCACCTTATCTGCTTAGTAACTAGATTTCTTGTTTTGCTAATTCACCACAGAAATAATTTAGAACAATTACTGAGTTCAGTTACAGATTCCACACTTTGGGAAAAAAAAAAAAAGTAGGGTAAAAGCAGGGAGACACCCACCAGATGACAAGGTAAGAATGGAGGTTAGAATGAAGGTAAATGGGCAGAACCAACAGAGCAAAACTCTCAGGCTCTGCTTGCACAGAGCTGTCGCAATCCTGCAACTCCCAGAAAACAGTCGTCACATTAGCCAGTACGTGTACGGGAATCTTCCCGGAGTCCGAAGTCTCAGATAGGACAAACTCAAGCGCATATTCGTCATGTAATTCATGTTCAGCCTAGGTTGCTAAAATTAGGGAATGACTCAATCATCATACACCATTACAGCTATTTTCAAGGCTGTAAGTGATGCGTTGCACCGACACTGATGCAAAAGCTTACCCCAATTAGCTTCTGCAAATGCTCTTCCTGCAACAGAGCTTCGTTTCCTAGGAGCCTTCGATCTAATTACAAAGCTTGATTCTCCCGCAGGGCCTGCCTGGCCAGATGATTTCATTTTACTTTTAGGCTAACCTTTGCCATCAGTGATGTCACTGAAGTGTTCCTTCTCTTGAGAGGCTCCTAGGAGCACACTAAAAGGTTAATTTGTTTGATATTTGGTTAAAGAGACTTCTCTACTGGAGGGGCTCTGTTTTGCTGTAGGCAGGTAATGGTACAAAGCAGGCATCTTCAGATGAAGGCAATTTGCACCCAGCCAGCATCAACATAGCTTTATGCACTAACTACCCAGGAGCCACTCAGATGGAAAATCACTGCTGAGAAAGAAGTCAGTGGATCCTTTCTACAATTCACATTATTCACTCAAGGAGATTTTGCATATTTCCTAGTGCTTTTTTCTCTCAAAAACAAGAGCTACGAGGCTCAGTGGAAAATGTAACCAGCTACGCAACAGGAAAAACTTGTGTTCAACCATCTTAGGCATCAGAAAGACAAAGGAAAAAGCACAAGTAACGTACATGCCACAATTCCATAATTATTATTCTCCAAACTCAAAGTATATTTGCTAACTATAGACATCCTCTCTACCCTTCTCTGCCCTTTCCCTAGTGGCCCTTGCTGTGCAGAACTAAAGATGCTATAGAAAAGCTCAGATCCCAACTATGGCCACCTGTAATGGTTATGCTTATTATAGAGAGCCAGTGCTGACAATGAGGGTGTGTAAATCAAACCAGGGCCACAAGGTAAGAAGCAGAAATCAAGGCAACCTAATATTTTTTATGAGTCACGTAATAAAAAAGAATCGATTCCACCAATTTTCTCCATTTACTAATGCCATTCAAAATAAACATTCTGACTTTAACTTTGTTTATTTTTCCCTCTTAAATCAACCCTTAGCATTCCTCTTATCTATTAGGGCTTCCCATAATATTCTCCCCTACCCTCTGCCTTTCAATATGTAGTCTGGATTGTTACTTTTGCTTAATTAAATGAAACCTCATCTCTTGTCTCTATACAACATTTTAATTTCCATTACTTCACTGATAATGGAAAAACCTTTACAACACAAGAATATGAAGCATGATATGAAATCAGCATATGAAAATAGCAAATGAAAAGGGGTAGCTATTAAAACAGAAATAGGAGGGTCCATGATCAAATTCAGCAAAACAAAAAAACATAGACAGAACGAACACACACACAATACTCTCTGAATATAAAAATGTAGTTTACATTAAACACTGTCATATGAGATAAAAAAGAAAAATTACTTTATTCAGCAGGTAATAAATTATAGGACTTGTCTAAGGGCTCTTAAGTGAAATTTTTAAAATAAATACATCCTTAGATAAGTTTGTAAATAATAAAGTAAAACCTGATTGTTGAAAGTTTGGGTAAAGATAGCAAATGGAAGAATGAAGCCACATCAGATTGCATCATTTCCATTTTCCATTATGCCTTCACAAATGAACAAATAAAGAAATCTCGGAATAAAATAAATCATGATCAGCAGCAATGAAAAAGGAGTGCTGCACAACTGAAACTATAAAACATTATTAACAAGCAAAGAAACCAAAATGAAGCAACAGAAGATTCTAGAATAGAGCAGAGCAGTGTGGGCAACATAACTGGCTTCTAAACTTTCACCAGCATCCTAAAAGTAATAATGCTGAGTTGATAATATACGAATGATTTTCACTGACTGCCAAACTTTGAAGAAGCAAATTGAAATTGTACTCTTGTATTTTTTTTTCTTCTAACTGAAAAAAGTGAAACTAGTTCCTGGGAGGGAGAGTGGAAAGGAGGAAATTAAGAAAAAATGCAGATAGTTAAGTTTGCAGGGGTTCACTATGGGAACAATATGTAAACCCTAATGTCTACAGAAAATCATGATTTAAGATGTTCAACACAACCTTAGCTTATCACCTTTTCATCTCCCATACTCTCAACTTGTAGCTCAAAGCAACAAAAGTTGATAGCAATCATGGTGGAAAAGAAATAAAAACTTTTTTTTCATTTTATCAGCAAAATTAGCAAATCAGATTACCTGCACCAAATAATTCACATTAAGTATAAGCAATGCTAAAACAATCTGAGTGCCAACAATTGAAAGACATTATAGGGGGAAAAAAATCACTAAATAACTGGTAAGTAAAAAATAGCATAAAATATGCAAAAGTCAAGAAAAAACACGTATGAAAAAAGCGTAGCACAGGAAGGAAAAATGCATTGCATTATTATATAGAAATAGGTAAGAAGAAGATCATTTCAATTTAAAAAAAGAAAATGGAAATATGTTTTAATAAGAGCATCAAGCATTAAGTAAAATTGATGTCCAAAGCAAGAATATTATGAAACATATTAATCAATTTTAAGGAAGAAGGAATACAATAGACAAAGCTAAAATAAAATTGCTGCTCTAAATTGTTTTTTATAATCATGATAAATATAGAGAATGAAGTAAAACATACAAAAGAAGGAGAAAAGGAATAAATAAATACAAAACACTCAAAGCTCATAATCACATCATTTGCCCTTGCTTAAATAGTTTTAGAATATCTGTCTTTTATAAGCTGCCTCAAATATTTTGGAGTAAAGAGGGATTGTAAATAAAAAGTGCAGCAGTTTACCTCTAACAGGATACAGGGAAGGGAGGAAGGAAGGAAGGAAGGAAGGAAGGGAGGAAGGGAGGGAGGGAGGGAGGGAAAAATGTGACCACGTTCAAGAGAAATAAGCCCACTTAAAATAACTGAATTCCTGTGAAAACAAAGCCAACCATGAAACCAAAAACATATTAAAGAATATAAAACAAGAAAATTTTGCTGAGATATTTGGGAAAAATAACTAAAAATAAAAAGAACACACTCTAATCCAGGCAAAATTATTACAAAACACTTAAAGCCAAAACATATCTTGGTCCACTATTGAACTTCAAAGATAAAGACTTTTTCAAGCTACCTCCAGGAAACCCATGTCACATACCAGAAGACAAAATCAGGATCCCCTGAAACTTCTTCACAGCAATATTTGAAGTTAAATCCTACAAAGTTCTGGAGAAAGAAAATGTGTCACATGAATTGTTTATCCAACCAAGTCTGAAAGAACAAAGGTAATAAAAAGGACATTCAGAATCATATAAGAACTCAGAGAACATGGTATCTGAGTGATTTATGCTTAGGAAAACTACAATAAGCCATTAGAATCCACTTTAAAGATTTTGTTATTTTTTAAATAGAAGAGTATTTTAAAAGACTGAGACTGAGTTGAGTTTGAGTACCAGAGAGAATTTGTTTTTAATAATGAAAGATGGATAAAATGAAGGCATTCTAAGCTGATGGGAGCACAGATAGAAGGAAAGAGACACATTTTTAAAGTTTGCAAACAATAGCAGCTAAATTGGTATTTTCTTGCATGCACAAATCTCTCAGCTTCACAGAAGATTTAGCTATCCCAGTATGCTAACTAACACTTTATATTTGTATACATTCTGTACCCATTTTTGTCAACTTCTAAAGCTTGTTTTGTTTGCTAAAAATATTTGCAAGTCAAATCATAACACTCTTCCTTCCAAAAATTTAAAAATTTATGCAACTTTTAGAATTGGTAATGTAATTTACACAAAATAATTGGAATATCCATTATAACTTGTAAAAATTAATAAAAAGTTTGAGTATTATTTAATTTCTATTCATGCTTCAGGGATTAAAATGCCATATTTTGGAAGGGAAGTTCTGATAACTTTATTACCTTATTATTGCATTGCTGATGTAATGCCATACTAACCAGGCATATTATGTAATGCCATAATTCCTTTGAGGAATTAGCCTAGTTTTGAGTAGGGTAGATAGTTACATTATCTTTTGGTTACATTATCAGCAATCTCTGTTGAAAAATTTGCTTTTAGAAGAGTTGATAGATTCTGTGGTTACATCTCAATAGGGGTGCTGACTGTTGCATTCAGGATCTTTACACAACCTAATTTCAGCCACAGCTGCCTAGATGAAGTAAGGCTGTTTTAGTCCCTTGACCCCAGAATGCAGAACTTACCCCTTTTACTAACTTCCATGATAAATTTACTCATACAGAAGTAATCCGGGGCATTGTAGACTTCAGTGAAGATCTGGATGATTCCAGGATGGAAAGTCACATCTTACAACACAAAGCATTTTCTTCTCTTGCTGGACCTTGTGCCTTTCTTTCTCCCTTTCCCATAGATCCCCAGTCTTTAGGTAGAGCAAATCCCTTTAAACATAGGAGACCACTTGTCAGCCTCATCAAGTCCTGAGGAGATCAAACAAGGCCCGTGCTTTCAAAAATGGGATCTGGTAATGAAGAATTCTCAGGTCAAGGTGAAGAGAATGTCATTTTTCTTATATTGTGGCAGAGTTAAATATGGAAAACCTCACCTATGGATAATATTCAATACATTCTACAGTAATTCATTCAAGAAATATTAACTGAACCTCTATTCTATACCAACCCAATTGTTATAAATTTAATAAAGGCCTCTGTTTGGGGGGAGCTTCCTTTCCCTGTTCTGTTTGTCACTTTAGCTACACATATGAAACCAAGGCAAGAGTGTGTTTGTGTGAGTGCACTTGTGTGTTGTGTATGTGCATTTGTATGTGGTGTGTGTGTGCATCTGTTCATGTGTGTGTGGGGGGGTGTGTGCTATGGTGTGCATATGCATGCATGTGCGTATGTGTCCCTGTGTGTTGGTGTGTATGTGTGAGTGTGTGCATGTGTGTGTGTGTGTGGTGTGTGTTTAGCTCCCCAGGTAATCCCACTTGGCAGTGAAAGATGAGAACACCCCACTGCCTGTGGCGTATCACTGGGGCTCATGCTCACCTTATTCACCCCTCACCCTAGTCGGAAGCATGACTAATCTGGGATTGGTCTGTAAGAACACATGTGGTATAGCCACTCCCTTTCCCTATTTTTGGATTTGTCCTCTTATGAAGTCATATCTTCTGGAATTCCTGCTTCCACACTGCAGGAACATTTGGATCAGGGTCAGGCCTGTCTTCTAGAGATGGATCTGAAGACTCATGTCTCTCTCTGTCCCAAACATGGCAGGTAGATAAGGCAGCAAATCTGAGTAAGTATGTCTTCTTCACAGACTCAAATAGGCCTTCAGCTAGGCCTTTCAAATCCATCTGGCTTGGGAGAAATGATAGAAAGCCTAGTATGACTATATATTTATGCCACTCTTTATTCCAGTTTTGATAGCAATAAACCTAATAATTTATCTCAATCTGACTTTTTAATCTACTTTCAAAAATTTCTTCCTAAAACACAGGAAAGATGTATGTAATTATCACTCCCTAAAAGGGTTTAAGAAAAGATAAAAAATGACACAAAAGATTTAGCTAAATGATTTTCACATTGGCATAATAAGAGGTCCATGAAATTGACCAACAGACCTTTTCCCTTTTCCTCCCCTCCTTTCTTTTCTCCTTTCTTCCTTCCTTCCCTTCCTCCCTCCTTCCTTCCTCCCCTCCCTCCCCCTTCCTTCCTTTCTTCCTTCCTTCCTTCCTTCCATCCTTCCCTTCCTCCCTCCCTCCCTTCCTTTGTTTCTTTCTTTTTTTCTTTAATTCTAAGATTATACAGGATTGTATAGGCTAAATAGAGCCCAGTCCTAACATCCAACTAGACCATGCCTCAGTCATCCTAATCCTAACAGAGGCTGCCCTGTGGTGTCTCTGTGATTGCTGCCCTAGGGCAGTCATACAGCAGTCAGGTATGGGAGTGAAAGTCTCCCCTTGAAAGCTAGCCTTCTGCCTCGAATCTATAACTGCTCAAATATCAGACTATATGTTACTTAAGGGTAATATTTTCCCACAATTGTATCCCCAATTAGGATTCTGTGAACATTCATTGGCTTATATGTTCTATGGTGAGAGACATCTCAAATGTATGACTGGTTTTATTCAACTGACCAGTTACCTCACTGAAGACAGGAACAAGTGATTGGTTCTCCTTTTCTTTGAATTCTCACCCTACTTACTCAGTCTCACATTATAGTTCTGACTCGTCCTCAATAAACTTGCCATCTGATTGACAAACCACACTAAATGGTAGTACCGTTTCCCTCTTAAGCTTATATTCTAGAATAGAAGATACTAATGCAGACATTGACATTTATTAAAAAGGCAAAATGATGCATGTTGAAAATAATTTTCAGGAAGCTCAAAGCTAAATTTGATGCTCAGTTTCAGAAGCTATCTTTAGCCTATAAATTCTCTCTTGACCTAGCATAGCCCATAATCACATTCATTTGCCCTTGCTTGAATAGTTTTAGCATATCTGTGTCTTTTATAAGCTGCCTCAAATATTTTTGGAGAAAAGAAAGACTATAAATAACAAATGCAGTTTACCTCTAATATAATACTGTAAGAGTTAAAATATCATAATTGCATTATTTACATGTAATGAATAAGGTACAGAACACATGTGGAAAAAAATAATGAATAAAGATGAAAGGTGGTTTTATAGCTCAAATCTATTTTGGGGAAACAGAGATGAACAGCTTGATCATGTGAACTTAGAAAGGGCAGAACATCAAGGTTATCATCTTATCTGCTTGTGAAAATGATTGCACAATTTTTAGCAAGTGGCTCAGAGCAGGATCTATGTTCAATGACTCATCCAAGAGATGGCCCTTCCATTAACTCCCCAACTATAATACTAAGACATTCATTTAATTCTGACTCACATTGTTAAATGCCACACACTGAATCACCAATCCTACTACATAAAGCACCTGGCTCAAATGTCTCTATGAAATACTTATCCAGGCTGAAAATCTCCTCTTGGGCCTTGGAGACAGTAGTAACTGTGGTTACAGCTAGTTGCCTTGGAAGTCACATATGAGTTCAAGTTCATTGGCTCTCTGGATTCAAAATAAAGCCCAAATAGTCAATGGGTTTTATTTCTGCATGGTGCTTTATGATCCCACTTATACCTTTATTGTGTGCAATAAAAATTCTCAATAATCCTATTTCTAATAATTCTTGCTTTTAAAAATATTTCTCTTTTACTAATGTTGTTTTCCTACTTGTGTTGTTTTCCACAGGAATGCTCTAAATATGGGAAAAAATATGCTACAAGGGCCTTCAATTGAAATGCATTCTCTAACTGTCCAGATGTTCATTTCAATGCATGCATCATATAAATCTAAACTGATGAGAACGGTAATGGCCCAGCTCAGTCTGTTTTAGTTGGTGAACTCTGAAACACAAATAATAAAAAATGAGCTTTTTAAAAAAAGTTAAGAGTTTTAACAGCTCAAGAAAAGAAAACACCTTTTAAATTTTATTATTTTGATTTTGTGGACAATAAAGTTGAGTAGTCTTCTTACTATATAACAGACAAATATTACCTCTGTTTCAAAACCAGGTCCAAAAACTTCCTCCATAATAAGGCTATGTTTGTAAAAAGACAAATAAAAATCCAAAGTAATCCCAGAACAAATACCAAAATATGACCGTAGTTTCTATTGCTTTTCTTTCTAAAGACTTTAAGAGATACTCTGTATCTTTACATTCTCTTTTTACACATCTCAAGTGTGGGCAGATGTGATTATTTTTATTTCTTCCACCTCTGAGAATTTACATGAAATTATACAAATGCCATATAATACAGCTTCATTTGCTATTTGATGTCCTTTGAGAGACTGGAAGAATAGACTTCAAACAAGGCTCAGCATCAGTCCCTCATAGCACCCTTATTGTTGGGTTATCAAAAACAATCATTTCTTCTGATTAATCAATATGGCTAGGAATCCTCAGAGATGGCTTCTATTTAATAGAAGGAAAGGGTGTACCTGATGCTACATGATGCAGCTGGTCTTGCTGTAATTTCCACTCTGGGAGTCAGAGAGAGAGCAGCATCTATCTCCTCACTCTCACCCCTAGAGTGAGACAACCTGAAAACCTGCAAATGTCCCTAGAGCAACCTTGTTCCTGGGCCTTCTGAAGTCTACGCTGTCAATTGAGGTATAGTGCTGCATTGCTTATGTTTGACCCAGACCTTCCCCCAAAGTATAACATTTCCTGTAGGTGTGCTTGAATGAGGCTCTTAACCTTGCACATGCAGCTGCTTAAACCATTTCCATAGCAACAGCCAGAGTTAACACCTACTCTGACCCACAATGCCCCAGAGCTGGGTTGCTAACATTGTACCCCAAGAGAATATTTTCAGGGATCTTACCTTACACATCATCAACAGTAAATACTCATTTGTTCCTGCCTTATGCCAGACACTAAATTCAGCCCACATTTATAGTACTTTAGGAAAATCAACACATGTAGGAAAAACCTTGATTAACTCTATCTGCCCCTAATCATTCATTCATTATGTATATGCCCTTGGCCACACCAAACTCAGTTTTCTATGAAAATGTTCTTAAGGCTTTTCATGTATGATTCTTCTTCTCTAACCCCTACCCCCTGCACTACTAGATTATGAACTCTCCCAAATGCAAGGGCTGTTCAAGAATCTATTTTTCTTTATAATCTTTCTACGGCTCCTAATACAGTGCCCTGGACATATCAGATTCTTGATGACAAACAGCTAAGTCAACAGAACTGGAAACAAAAGAAGATTCCTTTTAGCATGGAAGAATAGTTGCTAGCTTTCTTGGCTCAAGGAGAGGCATCAGGTTCAGTATTTATAATAGTAAAGAGTATTTGCCATAAGTCCATTTATTGTTCTAACTTGATTAACTCAAGAAGTTAGCCAAATGAAAATGATATTCATGGTTTCATATACTGCCAAATCAGCACTGTCCTTTGAAACTTTAAGTAAAAGGGTCTTGAAAATTCTCCTGGAACTACTGAAATAAATACCTTTAAAATCTGGAGCTAGTAATTTATCTTGTGGCACTAAAATTAAGTATGTGGTTATGATCTGGCACAATGACATTTCCCTGGATAAGTCTCTAAGTCTTTGGGACAATTTCAAAGGAAACTGTCCAAAGGCGAGGAGATGGACCAAAAGCCTGCAGCCTTCTCTAACCTGATGATTATGTAACACATAAAGACAGTGTGAGTGTTGTGGTCTTGGCATTTATTCTAGAAGCACTACAGCACATCTTGGAAAGCAAGAGTCCTTCATAGATCTACAAACCAACAACAACCACCTTTGCTCTTATCTCAAGCAGCATTTGACCTGGAGAGGTTGCCCCCTCTAAGAGCATCAGGGCTCTTCTCTGCCTAAGGGAATATCCTCAGTTCAGCACCCCTTTCCATGCCTCCTCCATCCCCCAATTTAGTAAAAGACTGGAACAACTTTGGCATTTTCATTTTAACACCTTCTTCTACATGTCCAATGAATGATATTTTAAGTGTTTCTAAATCCCCAAGTCTACTCATTTTTTACGAACTCTTCTCGTTAACACTTTCTCCTGGCAACTCCTCATATATGTATATATATACTACTTAAGTAAAAGGTGCCATTATTCATTTCCACATTTTCTCATGGCGGGATAAATCCTGGCTTCAAATATTCAGATTTACTCGTGAACCTGGTGGGCATCTTTATCTTCCCACATTAACAGCAGCTTCCTATTTTCAAGGTAACATTCTGTTTACTATATAGAATGCTGCTGAAGTACTTGTGATCTCACTATGGGTAAGGCAATTACTCAATGTGCTTCTGAAACTTTCTGAAGAAAACATTTGTCTCTCCTCCCTGAACTGACCAGGTTGATCTTCCGTGGTCCAGAGGTCTGTACACATACCTCCAGGAGCAAAGCTGGGCCTATTTTCAATCTGGCTCTATAAATATTTAATAAAGAGTTTGAGAAGAGACTGACTAGAGATCCATCTGTTAAACTGCTGGAGCCATACCAGACACCGTGAATTAACTACAGAATAGGTCCATTATATTGTCAGGGTTCGATAGAGGGCCAGAGATATGCAGCTGATCCCACATTCTGAATAGACTAATGCTGAGATAGGAATAAGGCAGTCAACAGTAGATGAATACAAATTCTTCCATAAAATGAAGTTAATTCCTTGTGCAAATCAGTTAGCAATGATCTGACCAGTTTAAAACAACACAACTAACTCTGATGTTTTACAATAAGCTATCTCAAGCTGAGCCAAAATTCTCAAAGTCCGATTTCAATTGCCACTAGCTCCTGAATATTGTCATTCCTTGACAAATGAAAATAGGCCAGAAGAAATGCAACAAAGATAAACTAGATGTATTTGTTCTTTCAGTCATGCAACTCCTAACACTTTATAAAATTAATGAAAATAATTTTAAAAACCAAACATCCAAACAACCACAAATCAGACTACCACGGTGCTTTGCTGTCACAATATGAAAGGTACTGTTTGTATTCTGTAGAACGAAGAATGTGAGGCTTGTTGATATAGCATTGATAGTTCATAAAAGGTTATGTCAACCTCCTTTAGAGCAAGTGGGTCTATTTTAATATGGTAGGTGAAGGATAGAATACACAGATACCAGGTTCTATCCCTTTTAAGCTTTCCATCCTGTTTTTCTTTCCAGGGACAATTTAAAATAGAAATAAATGGGCTTAAATAAAGATAAGTGTCGGTTTGTGTCCACTCAGATATTTTTTCTTTTTTTTCTCATATCCTCATTTCTTTTTCTGTCCTCAACCCCAAATGTTGAGAAAGAATACTTCCACCCAAGGCAGCAATAGGTTCCTATTTCTGGTCAAATGTCTTCCATCCCTTTGCTGCTTTCTAGCTCTTTTTTTGTTTGTTTGTTTGTTTTGGTTTTTTTTTGTTGTTGTTGTTTAAGCAACCATGTCCTTTAGGCATAAAAAAAAAAAAGAGTAGCATCTATTAGAAGACTCTCCTGAGGCAATTTTTTAAGGGAGGGAGACAGAAGAAGTGCTTGACACTGAGAAAATAAGAAAATAAATTAAAGTTCTTGTTTGCATTCAAATTCACATGCTAAGAAAAAGAAATTGACTGTTCTTTCCACTCCCAATCTTAACCCATGTGCACATATTACACATGCACACGTACACACACATAGCAAAAGCACACTTACATATATGTAGTCACACTGAAATGAACACAAACCTCCTGCAGCATTTCAGGTAAAAATTAAGAAATCTATTTATCTCAGATATGTGGGATATATACATATACAATCTTACTTTGAATGAATAGATATATGTTCCCAGAACAGATATGTTCCTAGAGTAGCCTTTGCTATTCTGTTGATATAAGGCCACCCAAAGCCCCATCAGTAAACAATCTATTAGCATTTGTACAATGCAGTAAGCCCATTTTTCATGCCATATTATGATTGGGCTTTAAGACAGTAGGGGAGTGAAGGAATTGCAACCCCTATGTAAAGATTGCCTGGTGGCTACTGGACCATATTGTACATTTGAATATATCTGTTTTAAGACTAAAAGTTCTGTATTATGGGTGAAAACAGATTCTCACCATTCAAGAATGATTACAGCTCCATTCGGTTGTGGCGCCAAAGGATAACAACAAAGCCCTTTTTCAATTTAGGATTTTAGAAAGTAAAGCTGACAAATAGGTATGGATCATACTGTCAGAAGGAATATCTGTATTCTACAGCACAGCCTTGTTTACAGCACCTGAAAGCTTCTAATAGAAGCACAACTGACAGATTGTAATTTTAAGACTCTTTGTTATTACTCTTAAAGAATAAATGAAATAGTGATGCTATTATTAAAATTTTCCAAATCCTAGTCCAGATTTGGGAAGTAAACAAGTAAGTTCATTGACATATTTCTCTAATTTGTAAGATTATTCTACAGTCATTATAACACACATATGCATAAAATATAAGGTAATAACACAAAGAGGTTGTTTCATGTCATTGGACCTGCTCTGTCCTTTGCGCTGGGAAATGTGTTTCCTGAGGAAGAAAGAAAATCAAGCTCTTAGATTTCTCTTCCAGTTCTAACATGCTAGAATTGAGTCTCTTTTCTCATGCATCAAGTTGCTGGATGTAAGATGTCACCGGCTCAATGGCTGCCCATACAACTTACAAATATCCAATGGGTGTAACAACACAGGAAATCAGTGCCACAGCACCAAGAAGCCATGCATGATGACCACACACTTTGATACAGCTCTGGGGTCTGCCGTGCCACAAGCTCTATCCCCATGTTGCCTTCCCACCTGGACCTCTTGGCAAGAGGTCACAAAGTTACCATATATTAGAGCCTGAGAGGGTCACAGGGATCATGTAATCCAACATTCTCATCTCATATATGAGGAAATGAGAGCTACATACTGCATGGCATTCCTGAGTTTTCACAGAAAATTTCTGTCAAAGTCTGGACTGAAACGTATGATTCCTGAAAAACAGTTTTCTAGAATCTTACTATGCAAAGCATAGTGCTCAGAGCAGCAGCATTGGGAACTAATTAGAAATGCAAACTCTCAAGATTTGCTTTATACCTACTGTATTAAACAGTAGGTATAAAAACAGAGAAACAAAATCAATAAAATATATGTACATATACCTATGTGTGTATACATACATGTATATAGATCTATCTATCTATCTATATATATATATATAGAGAGAGAGAGAGAGAGAGAGAGAGTGTGTGTGTGTGTGTGTGTGTGAAGAGACTTATTTTAAAGAACAGGCACATGCAATTGTGGGAGCTGGCAAACCTAAAATTTACAGAAAAGGCCAGCAGGCTGGAAACTCAGGCAGGATTTCTATGTAGCAGTATTGACAAAGGACTCTATCTTCTCTGGGAAACTTTTTTACTTTTTAGGCATTCAATTGACAGTGCATCATGGTCCATTAACGGTCCATCCACATCTCTGATGGCAAACTCCCTTACTTAAAGTCAACTGATTATGTTAGTCACTTCTACAATCCTTCATAGCAACATCCAGACTAATGTTTGACGAAAACACTGGGCACAATAGCTTAGCCAAGCTGATAAATAAAATGTATCTATCACCTCTACTGAATCAGAATCAGCATCTTAACATGATCCCTAGGTGATTCGTGTATCCCTTAAATTTTGAGAAGCTCTGATTTTGCTGTTTATAAGTTTTGGCAACATCAAAGTTACACTGTTATAACAGAGAGACCCACTGTAACAGTGCATTAGGTAAGTTAGAAGTTTATTTCTCCCTCGTGAAAAGTTTGAACATTACAGTCTGAGACAAGGAAGGAGATCTGACAACCTCCAGGAACACAGGATTCTTCTAACTTGTTGCTCTGCCATCTTTAATGCATGGCTTCCATTTGCTGGTCCAAGTTCATTGTTTCAGATCTTGCCATCATGCCTTTGTTCTCATCAGGATAAAGAGGGAAAACAGCCAGAGAAGGCACAATTATTTCCTTTAACTATGTGACCCAGAAGTTACACTCATCTCAGCTGTTCAAATCCCATAGTTCAAAACTTGGTTATGTAGCCACATCTAGCTGCAAGGGAGGCTGGAGAATATAGTCCTTTTACAGACTGGCCAATTATGCAATAATAATTCAGTAAGATTCAAAATTCTGTAATTAAAGAAAAAATAGGAGACTGGTTACTGTATAAGACAGCTAATTATTCCTGCTCTTTATTTTTCTGCACCAGGCTACCTGTAAGATGAGGAGATAGGAGAAGCAGCAGAAGAAAGGAACCAGATTTCCTGCTTTCTTCTATAGTGAAGAGAATTGAACCCAGAGTATCACTTGCACAAGGAAACAAGACTGTTGACTGCTCATGCTTTCATTGCATTGATTAGCTACTTCCTCAATATGGAGCCACTCTTGACAAATGCAGCCAGAATGTAAGTTTTCCTTCACCGACAGAAGTAGCTGTGGTAGAAGAAAGAGAATTCTAGACTCTGAGGGTTTTTTGGGGGTTTTTGTTTTGTTTTTATATTTCGTCACTTCCATTTCCTCATTGTCTTACAAGAATAACTCACTTCTCCCAGTTTCCAAGGCCAAGAAGAAATATAAGGATAAAATAACTCTCTAGCTCAATTTTTGTAATTCTCATATTCCACATCTGGGGATAAAATCATATACTGCCACTTTTAAAATTTATGCTGACCATCAAACTCCTTATTTCCTTTCCTTAGGCAAAAGTCTGTGTGTCTGGTGGGTAAATAAGAAGTATGCAGAGGTATGCCTAAGGATAGTTTTAGGTAGAAGAGTGATGTTTGCATAAGTATATTTTTAGTTAATCGATGAAAGCAGGTTTACACAAAAATTACTTAATAATAGAAGAAAAATCTGTAAAAAATATATCAATTTCTCTTTGCTACTACCTCCCACAATAACATATATACACAAATTTCCTTCAGAGACAAACAGCACGTTGTGCAGAATTTGCTGTAACCAAGGTAACAAAACATTGTTCTCATATCAACTTTTAAGACGAAAAAAACAGGCATTGTTGTATTGAATGTTTCTTTGTAGTAGTGTTTATTGCTATGATATTTGCTGAAATTTTCAATATTTAGGTTTATATCAGGCCACTTGTTTTCTTCTAGGCACTAACTGTACCTTTCAACAGATAGTTAGAAGCATCCGCATTATAGGCCAAAGCGTTTTTTGAACCAAACAAATAAAAATGTATCAATGACAGGATTCTACTTATTTTCACATCTCTATTAAAAAAGTATTTATTAGCATAACTGAATATCAATTTGTAGATACTATATATTAATTTCATGTCCCACAAGAATAAGTGTACGTATAAAGAATGATATATACAGTATGACATTATCAATAACTTGCCTGTTTACCATTTTATATAAAACCATTTGACATCTTTCTCACCAAACTTAATTCATTAATAATTATTTCTCATCTAATTTTTTGATGAAAAAGAATGAGAGTTCATCCCAAATTTTATATAACTTTATATGAGGATCATTTCTCCCAATTGGATATAAAGACATCTTTCTTAATGCAGATACTCTTTTCAAAGTTTTCATTTATATGAGTGTTGCTCTTAGATGCCCAATTATGCAACGCAAACAAAACTCTTTTGGATGTTCATGAGTGTAGAACCCAGTCTGAAGTTCTGTGACATTACATTTCCCCACTAAACTTTATCCTCTTGATCTTCAGTTAATATTAATCTTTGATAGACATGCTCTAATAGCCCTCATTCATTCCTACATGGATTCTATTTTTCCTTTTAAAAATATCTCAATTACTTTGTGCAAACTGGGCTCATAAGGGCACTTTGAGCGTCCTTACATTAGGCTCCTGGTGAATGACTGCTGATATCATGACTATTACCAAGTTTCTGAGAACTTTCACTTGTGTATGGTGGGTGTGTATGTATGTGTGTGTGCACATAATTGGGATTTCCAACTTATCACGTAACTGCAAATGGATATTGTCAACATCACTAATGTAATGATTGAGCTTATACTTTCATTAACTTAAAAATGGCCATTTTTATTCCAGAAACTAGTGGCTTTTCTTCTATCTTTCAAGAGAAGTACACTATTTTCTTAGAGTTTAACAGAGCAAGTATTAACTTGTTATCATAGTGCTCCCAATGTCCTCTGGGAGCATGTCTTACTCAATTTGTTTCTCTTATATTTTTCTCACATTAAGAATAAATTTCTGCTATAAGAATAAGGATTTGTATTCCCTGGAACTGTGTTCCCCATATGACTTAGTTTGATGAGAATAATTTCCACTCCCAGCCAGGAAATGAAAGCGTAGGGCAGTATAATGTGCATGTGATTGAACTTTTCCGATAGTATAGACTATTAGCACTAAGAATTTGCAAATTTACATGAATTTTTTCCTACCTCATGATATTTTCTCTGTAGCTCTTGAGTTAGATTTTTTATTCAACTTCACAAATGTAATTTTGGTTTCAGACTTAGACATCTTCTAGAGACTTAGCACAGGGGCTGCACTTACAGTCTTAAGGAGGGAAATATTTATTCTTTCTTTTTCCTGCTGAACTGATTTTAAGAGAATATTAAGTCACAGTATGTTTTAACCTATATTCTCAACTACTTTGAAGAAAACGTTAATTAACAATATTTAAGAGATCTGCCTAAAAATAGGAGTACATAGAACACAGTTCAGTGGTCTCTTAAAAGCGTCATTAAATTTTGTCAACTACATTATGGTTTAAGTCATTATTATAAGCAATGGTTATTAATTTTCTCACGGATATTAAGGTTTAAAAAACTACATATTCTTGTTTATAAAATCAAATTATATCTACCTCTAAGATCTACAGCCTGGATAACAGAAAGCAGTTCATGTTTGGAAGACTCCTATATCAGTCTCTCCAATTTAAGCCATTATAATCTAGGGCTCCGCAGGCAGCTCTGCTGCTCACATTCTCTGCTCTCGCCATAGGCATCTCAACCCTAGAACCTTTGCCTAGGTCCCAAAACATTTGACCCCAGGCCATTGCTGCATCCACAGCAGCGTCCTGCCATCAAACTGGCAGCACCAAGGAGAAATGAAAAGGCTACCACTTATGTATTCCCTACCCTCTGCTCTGCTCAGTCTCAGGGACCCACAAGTTGGTCATGTTCTCCATAGTCAAATCTTTCCATCATCTTTCAGAGTTGGAAAAGTCAGGCTGCAATTTCAATGAGCACAGGTTTTTAAATCAATCAATCAATAAATAATAGTAACAGCAAAGCTTAATTAGTGCTTACTGTATGTGGCACTTCAAATGTTTTAACTTAATAATCACAACATTAAGACCTACTTTTATTGTATCCATTTTGCAGATGAGGAATACTGAGACACAGAGAGGTTAAGTGACTTGTCATTTAGTCAATAAGTGACAGAGCCAGAATTCTAATTGATACATTCTGGCCTCAGAGCTTATACTCTTAGCTACGACATTTTACTGCCTCTCAGTATGATGAAGCCCTATTAATCTTTTCCTAAGTAAAATAAGTTATCTACGTCTTCAATCTATTGAGGCTTGATTTTATGGAGTGGTAACTGTGGTTGGGGAAAGAATGTGTGAAGGAAAATACTTCCCATACTTAATTTTTCATGAAACATCTCCAGGAGAATATAAAATACTGTTAAATTGTCAGCTAGATAATTTTTCCGTATACATGTTGTAGGGCCTCAAATATGCTCCCATTATAACTGGGATATGCAATGAAAATGTATTTTCTTTTTTTTTTTTTTTTTTGAGATGGAGTCTCACTCTGTAGCCCAGGCTGGAGTGCAGTGGCTCTATCTCAGCTCACTGCAAGCTCTGCCTCCTGGGTTCACGCCATTCTCCTGCCTCAGCCTCCTGAGTAGCTGGGACTACAGACGCCCACCACCACACCTGGCTAATTTTTTTGTATTTTTAGTAGAGACGGGGTTTCACCATGTTAGCCAGGATGGTCTCAGTCTCCTGACCTTGCAATCCACCCGCCTCGGCCTCCCAAAGTGCTGGGATTACAGGTGTGAGCCACCGTGCCTGGCCAAAAAAATGTATTCTCTATATTTTCATCTTTAAGTGTTCTGGTCTTCTATGTAAGCTCCATCTTGCTTGATAATGTGATGGGAATGTTACCAAAATCCAAAGTAGTTGTCAACTTAATTTGATTTAATAATTTAAACACCCAAGTTGTGCACAATCTATTGGGTTAATTACCCAAATTATCTTATTTTTGAACTCTCCCTCTTTGAGTCCTTTCTAAAATGGAGGGTATAAATTAAATTTTGTCAACTACATTACGGTTTAAATAATTATTATAATGGGCAAGTGGCTTATAGAACCTCATACTATGGAGGGCTTGGAATCCCCTGGCTTTTCCCTGTGCTTGTCATTCAGCACCTATGACCTTTGAAATGTTACTGGCCCCATGTGTGAATTTTCCTGTGACCTCTTGAGCAAGAGCCACTCATGGTGTCTCTCTCTCTCAGCTTGGTCATAGCCCAGAGGCAACTTTCTGGATACCATGGTCTCCAGGGCTTTTTCAGCCCTGCTAAAACTTTACCATATTTTTCATCAAGTCTTTGGCCTAGGTGGGCCACTCATACTTCTCCTCTGGTATTGTCTTTCTGTGGACTAGGAGGAGACCTACTCATTCTCATCTCAGTGGTCAGGTCATGCAGAAAAAAAGGAGGTGACAGCCGGACCTGGTGGCTCACCCCTGTAATCCCAGCACTTTGGGAGGCTGAGGCAGGCAGATCACCTGAAGTCAGGAGTTCGAGACCAGCCGGACCAACATGGAGAAACCCCATCTCTACTAAAAATACAAAATTAGCCAGGCGTGGTGGTGCATACCTGTGGTCCCAGCTACACCAGAGGCTGAGGCAGGAGAATTGCTTATACCCGGGAGGTGGAGGTTGCAGTGAGTCAAGATCACGCCATTGCACTCTAGCCTGGGCAACAAGAGCTAAACTCTGTCTCAAAAAAAAAAAAAAAAAAAAGGAGGTGACATTTAAGTGAAAATTAGAGCCTCTTTTTCTCCTTTATTATGCCTTTTATTATTGTTTGCCTCTTAACCCTGCTAGTTAAGCCCCAGTACTAGTGTGAAATGTTCCATCCAGGGCCCTCCTCATACGGTATCAAACCAATGTCAGAGCAAGAATTCTCACCCCTGTGCTTACAGCTACTACAGCTGTCACTAAGCTAAACCAGGCAAGCGAAATTGGGACAAATACCTGATTGTATTCCTTTCCTTCCTCTCTCATTATGTCCTCCCCTTTTACTCCACAATACCCTGGATGAACTCCTGCATTTCTCAATATCATAGTCACCTTCTACAAAAGATAACAAGCTTTATGTACACAACTTTCTTTTTATAAGTTAAATTTTTGCAATTCAATTTTGTGGCTATGAAAATCTTACTTGCTAGGTACATGATAAATGGATTTTATAATAACTGTTCTTAGCTTTAATCCCCAACTCCCATTCCTCAAGAAGGCAGAAAATTAATGTTCCAGTTATTTATGGCTATGTAACAAACCACCCAGACACTTAGTGATTTAAAATAACAATCATCATTTATTTTGCTCACAGATTTACAATTTGGGCAGGAAAGTCTCATCTCTGCTACAGACTGAATTAATTGTGATAGCTCAACTAGGTCTGGAAGAGGCACTGCCAACATGGCTTACTTACATGGCTAGCAAGGTGGTGCTCAGCTGAGTCTATTGCCCAGGTATCTTGGTACCTTAGATACCAAAAGATGTCTCGTGCCTTTCCACAAGGATTTTCCACAGTCGCTTCTACCTCACAGCACAGTAGCTATGTTTCAATTTAAAAAGTAAAAGACAGTAAAAGCGATCAATCTTGTAAGTCCTGAGCTAGAAATTGGCTAAAAGTTATTTTGCTATATTCTTCAAGTCAAAGTTTTCACTGAGCCTCCTAAATCCAAAGGAGGAGGGGAAAGGGAAGAGGAATGCAGATGCCACCTCTTGATAGGTGAAGTACAGAAAAATCTATGTCCATCTCTAATCAATCATACTTAATTTAGTAATTTCAAGTTAAATTAAGCTGGGACTTTTGCAGTGTATTACTCTAAAAACAAGTCAGATGGGCAGATCTTTTAATGATGGTAAAGAAGTCAGCAAATCCTGTATCAAAAACAAAACTATAAAACTAAACAGAATTCTTAAGAACAATCATCTAAGAGCTCAGAACATCAAGCAAGATTAAAAACAAATTAAGAAGTATTTATTTATGGAAAACTGTAGACCATTAGCTAAGAAGAGTGGGAATCTGTTGGTCCTATCCCCTTTTGACAGCTTATGTGGTAGGATGGTGATACCAAGGCAGAGCTGGTTATCAAAACCAGCAACTTCACTGCTGGATGGGGCTGTGTTATTTTTGAACTGAGGCCAAAAAATCCACTTCTAACTGGACTGTTAGTAAAAATGGTAAAATTGGTAGAAAATGAACAAGAAAAGCACACAGCCCTGCTATTCTGAGTTGTGATTGCTCTTAATGGAAGATGGCAGAACCAAAGAGTAGCCTGGAATTTAACAAGGAGATCCTGGAAATAAGAGAACCATACACGGACAAGGTAATTTCTGCATATAACTCTAGCTAGGGTGACACATAAATGTGAAGAAACCCCCCAAAAAACCAATCTCACCACACATTCTTGGCTGATTTGGAGTCTGTGTGAACACACAGGAAAGACCTGAGAAAGCTTAAGCTCTTCATACATCCTTCGTTGAAAGAAACGCTGTGCATCTAATGCGTGAAAGATTTGGGAAGGCCTAATGAAAAGAAAAGCAAGAATAAACTAGAAAAATGTATAAGTTTTGAATACACTCAACAACCTACACGAAGATCCATCAGTAAATGCTAAAAGCCCTTTTAAGTTCAGAAAATCGGAACAAACAAAAAGCAATAACAATTCTCATAGAGGAAAAACAGAATCCAAAATTTCTTAAATGTATTACCCAAAACGTCTAATTTTAAACAAAGGAAAATGAGACATGCAAAGAAACAAGAAAATGTGACCCATATGCAGGGGAAAAAATGTAGTTGAAAGAAATGAACTCTGAGTGAACCCAGATGTTGGATTTGGCAGAGTTGTCAAAACACCTATTATAAATATATTCAAAGGATTAAAGGAAGCCCTGTTTAAAGATTTAAAGGAAGATATAATGACAATAATTCTGCAATAATAAATTTCAATTAAAAAATCAAAATTATTTTTAAAAGAAAGAGTTGACATAATAAGAAAAAAATCAGTAAACTTGATTATGGATGATTAGGAATTATCCACCCCAAAGAACAGAGAAAGAAAAGATTGAAGAAAATTTAAAAGAGCCTCAGAGACCTGAGGGACAACACTCAGCATACCAAATATTTGTAGCAGAATTCCCAGAAAGCTAGCAGAGAGAGAAAAAGGGTAGGGAAAATACTTGAAGAAATAATAAACGTGGATTTCCTAAATTTTATTTAAAAATGTTAATACATAGATTCAAGAAGCTCAAGGATGCCCAATTTTAAAAAGCACAAAGAGATCCACACCTAGACACATCATGATATTCAAACTGTTCAAACCCAAAGAAGGAAATAAAATATCAAAAGCAGCAGGAAAAAAGCAACTTATCACACACAGGAAACAATACATGATTAATAGATAACTGCTCATCAGGCAAGAAAAAGAAATAAAGGGCATCCGAATAGGAAGAGAGGAAGTCAAACTATCCTTGTTTGCAGATGGCATGATTCCATATCTAGAAAAGACCATAGTCTCAGCCCAAAAGCTGCTTCAGTTGGTAATCAACTTCAGCAAAGTTTCAGGATACAAAATCAATGCACAAATATCACTAGCATTCCTATACACCACCAACAGCCAAGCCAAGAGTGAAATCAGAAAGGCAATCCCATTCACAATTGCTACAAAAAGAATAAAATACCTAGGAAAACAGCTAATCAGGAAGGTGAAAGAGCTCCACAATGAGAATTACAAAGCAGTGCTCCAAGAAATCAGAGAAGACACAAATGAATAGAAAACATCCCATGCTCACAAATAGGAGGAATCAATGCCATTAAAATGGCTATACTGCCCAAAGCGATTTACACATTCAATGCTATTCCAATCAAACTACCAACAACATTATTCACAGAACTAGAAAAACTATTTAAAAATTCATATGGAAGGAAAATAGAGCCCAAATACCTAAGGTAATCTTAAGCAAAAGGAACAAAGCTGGAGGCATCTTGTTACCCAACTTCAAACTATACTATGGGGCTACAGTAACAAAAACAGCATGGTACTGGTACAAAAACAGGCACATAGACCAGTGGAACAGAACAGAGAGCTCATAAATAAGGCTGCACACCTACAACCATCTAATCTTCAACAAAGCTGACAAAAACAAGCAATGGGATACAGACTCCCTATTCAATAAATAGTGCTGGGATAACTGACTAGCCATATGCAGAAGATTGAAATTGGAACTCTTTCTTACACCATATACAAAAATTAACTCAAGATGAATTAAAGATTTAAATGTAAAACCCCAAATTATAAACATCCTGGAAGACAACCTAGGCAATATCATCCTGGACATAGGAATGGGCAAAGACTTCATGACAAAGACACCAAAAGTAATCACAACAAAAGAAAAAATTGACCAGTGGGATCTAATTAAACTTAAGAGCTTCTGCACCACAAAAGAAATTCTCAACAGAGTAAACAGACAACCTACAGAATGGGAGAAATTATTTGCAAACTATGCATCTGACAAATGTCTAATATCCAGCATCTATAAGAAACTTAAACAAATTTACAAGAGAAAAACAAACAACCTCATCAAAAAGTGGGCAAAGAACATGAACAGACACTTTCAAAAGAAGACATGCATGTGACCAACAAGCATATTAAAAAAAAGCTTAATATCACTGATCATTAGAGAAATGCAAATCAAAACCAAAATGAGATACCATCTCACACCAGTCAGAATGGCTATTATTAAAACGTCAAAAAATAACAGATGCTGGAGAGGTTGCAAAGAAAAGGGAACATGTATACACTGTTGGTGGGAGTGTAAATTAGTGCAACCATTGTGGAAAGCAGTGTGGCAATTCCTCAAAGAGTTGAAAGCTGAACTATCTATTCCACTCAACAATCCCGTTATAGCCAAAGGAGTATAACTCATTCTACCATAAAGACATATGTGCACAAATGTTCATTGCAGCCCTATTCACAATAGGAAAGACATGGAATCAACCTAAATGCCCATCAATGACAAATTGGATAAAGAAAATATGCTACATACATACCATGGCATACTATGCAGCCATTAACAAAGAACGATATCATGTCTTTTATGGGAACATGGATGGAGCTGGTGGCTACTATCCTTAGCAAACTAACACAGGAAGAGGAAACCAAATAGTACATGTTCTCACTTATAAGTGAGTGCTAAATGATGAGAACTCATGAACACAAAAAGAAGAACAACAGACACTGGGTTGTAATTGAGGTCAGAGGGTGGGAGGAGAGAGAGGAGCAGAAAAAATAACTATTGGGTACTTGATTAATACCTAGGGGATTAAATAATTTGAACAACAAACCCCCATACCACGACTTTGCCTACATAGCAAACCTTCACATGTGTCCCCAAACGTAAAATAAAAGTTTTAAAAAAATCATGTGCAAACACACTGTACAAAATAATTGCTGTTAAAAAAAATTGTCCTTGAATAATTTGGTGTCTACATAGCATGCATTGATGGTTACTTCCAGTGTCATAATATCACTTATTTAATGATAATATTTTTGGATAAGGCTAAGAAGACTGCATATAGAATATTTTTTAAATAATACTTTCTCATATTAAATTTCCAGTTGGCAAAAACAACAACAACGAAAGGATAACTGCTCAACAGAAACAACAGAAGTCAGAAAGTGGTAAAATGAAATATTCTATGTACTGAAAGAAAATTACAGTCAACAAAGAATATCCAGCAACTTCAAAAGGAAGGCAAAAAAATAACATTCTCATTTAAACAAAGGCTGAGAGAAATAAATGCTGTGAGACCTGTCTTACAAGATGCTAATAGAAGTATCTCTGGCTGAAAAGAAATGACACCAGATGGTAACTAGATTCCATAGGGAGAAATGAAGGCCAGAAATGTTAAAAATGTGAGGAAATATAAAAGAATGCATAAAATATTTTCTCTTTTCTTCTAATTTTCTTTAAAGACATAATATTTTATCAAGCAATAATTATAATAGTTAACACTCTATTTGGGGTTTATAACATATATCTGAAAATAGATGGTGAATAGAGCAATATTAGAAGAAATGTGCTATATGTAATGGAATTAAGTTGCTATATTTAATTGAAATTAAGCCTCTTGGGTAGAACATGATAAGTTAAAATTCATATTGTAATCTCTAGGGCAATTACCAAAAAATAACTCAAAAATATGTTTTAAAAATCAAAAGAAAAATTAAAATAGGATGCTAAGAATATTTGCCAACACAAAAGGTGGAAGAGAGAAACAAAAATGACAAGAGACATAGAAAACAAACTAGAGATAGACAAAACTCCAAACAGGTGAGTAAATATATTAAATGTTAATGGTCTAAACACTCTAATCAAAGGGTAGAGATTATCATATTGGATCGAAAAAAGCATTATCCACATATGTCCCATTTACAAGAGAAACAGTTCAGATTCGAAGATACAGATAGATTGAATGTAAAGGAATAGCAAAATATATACTATGTAAATTTTACAGTTTAAATATTTATTTATTAATGAGCTGGAATGGCAAAAATATATGCTTGAGAGAAGAAATATTACTACAGGTTGATCACTGCAATCTGAAAATATAAAATTTGAAATGCTCTAAAATTTAAAACTTTTTGAGTGCCAACTTGATGCCACAAGTGGAAAATTTTACACATAAGTACTTAACATAACCTTTTTGTACAAAATTATCTTAAAATTATATGAAGTTACCTTCAAGCTATGTGTATAAAGTATATATGAAACACAAATAAATTTAAATGAATTTTGTTTTGAGATTTGGGTCACATCCTCAAGATATCTCATTATACATGCAATTATTCCAAATCTGAAAAATCTGAAATCTGAAACAACTTCTGGTGCCATGCATTTCAAATAAGGAATAATCAATCTGCAGAAATAAAAAGGAACATTTCGTAATAACAAAAGGGTCAATATGTTAGGTACATACAGCAAGTCCTCAACATCACTGACAGGTTTTTGGAAACTATGACTTTGAGCAAAATGACATGTAACAAACCAATTTTTTTCATCAATGTTACAAAGAAACAATGTTGAATAAAACAACATAATTTGGAGGACCTGCTGTACATAATTTCATTTAAAATTACAATTTCCAAGAACATATGGACAACTTTAAGTGAAGATTTATTGTACAATACTTATAAATGTATATGCACCTTAAAAGGAGCACCATAATACATGTAGCAAAACAAAACTGAAAAGACAAATAGATATTTCAACAACTGCTGTTAGAGACTTCAATATCTCCTTCTCAATAATCAATATAACAACTACTTGGAAAATCATCATGGAGGAAGACTTGAATAATATCAACCAACTTGACTTAACTGATATTTACAAAACACTCCACCCAAAACAGCAAAATAATCTTTCTTTTAAAAACGCATAGAACTTTCTCCAGGGTAGACCAAATACTATACGACATAAAACAAGTCTTAATATGTTTAAAAGTATTACAAATCATTTAATGTAAGAATTATTATAAAAATGGAATACAATTAGGAAGCAACAACAAAAATTACATAGAAAAATCCCCAAATATTTGGAAATTAACAGATAGTTAAAAGAAGAAATCACAAGGGAAATTAGAAAATATTTTTAACTGAATGAAAAAAACACAACATATTACAACATATCAAAAGTAACAAGATGGAGGTAAATCAATGCTCAGAGAGAAATTTATAGCTTTAAATACCTATTTTAGAAAAGAAGAAATTATAACTCAATCGTTTATACTTCCTTTTTAAGAAACTGGAAAAAGAAGAACAAATTAAATACAAAAATAAGCAGAAGGGAGAGAATAATAAAAAGCAGAGCAGAAAGCAACAAAATAGAGAAAAACAATAGAGAAAACCGATGAAATCA
This sequence comes from Pongo pygmaeus, assembly GCF_028885625.2. Taxonomy (NCBI): domain Eukaryota; kingdom Metazoa; phylum Chordata; class Mammalia; order Primates; family Hominidae; genus Pongo; species Pongo pygmaeus. The sequence goes on along the minus strand of NC_072378.2, from coordinate 140,403,710 downwards.
AAAGTCGGTTCTTTTAAAAGATCATAATATTGTAAAATCTTTAGCTAGACTGGCCGAGAGAGAGACAGAAAGATAAATCACAAATCATCAAAATTGGGAATAAAAGAAGGGACACTGATACTGACTTTACAGAAATTGAAATATAAGGGACTATTATGAACAACTCAATGCCAACAGATTAAACAACTCTGATAAAATGAACAATGCCATAGAAAGACATTAATCCCCAAAACTGACTAAAGAAGAAACAGATAATATACATGTACCCATAACAAGTAAGAAATAGAATTGGTAATTAAAAGTTTTTCCACAAAGAAAAGCCAAGACCCAGATGATTTCAACCACGAATTCCATCAAATACCTAAAGAGAGTATATTATCAATGCTACAAACACTTTTCAAAAATATAGAGGGATGAACACTTCACGAATCATTCTTTAAGCCAGAAATACCTGATAATGAAGCCAGAAAAAAAATCACGAGAAAGCAGCAGATAAATATCTTTCAAGAACATAGATGCAGAAAAATACCATGAGAAAATGTTTGCAAACCGGACCCAACAGCATATTAAAAGGATAGCTAGTAAGCACACGTAAAGATAGTCAACACCATAAGTCATTATGAGAATGCAAATTAAAACCATAATGAGATATCACTATATACCTACTAGAATAGCTATAATTAATGTATCAAAGTTACTGTCAATATCAAGTGTTAACAAAGATATGGAGAAACTAGAAGCCTCATACATTGCAGGTAGAACATATAATAGTACAGACAATTTGAAAAACAGTTCAGCAATTTCTGAGAAAGTCAAGTATAAACATACTATTTCAATCAGCAATTCCACTCCTAGGTATCTATCCAACAGAAATGAAAACATATGTCCATGTTAGTAATTGCATATGCATGTTCTTAGCAATGCTATTCTTAATACACGGAAACTAGAAACAATCCAAATGTCCATCATCTGGTTAATGGATAAATGAAATGCATTATATCTGTATAATGAATACTATTCAGCAATAAAAATGAATTACTAGTACATTTACAATATGAAAGGAACTAAAAAATTATGCTAATGGAAAAAATCCAGATGCAAAAGACTACATACTGTATCATTCCACTTAAATAAATTTTCTTTTTTTTAAAAAAAGAGAATCTATAGGCAAACAGCTTAGTGATTGCCTGGGGAAGAAGGTTAGAATGGGAATTGACTACAGTGAGGTACAAAATAACTTTTGGGGATGAAGAAAGTGTTCTAAAACTAGATTGTGGACATGGTTTCACACCTCAATAATTTATTAAATGTCATTGAATTGTACACTTATACAGGCATTTTTTGGCATGAAAATTTTATTTCAATAAAGCTGTCTCTAATAAAGCAAGTCAATTTAGTATTGTCCTTCTTTTGAACCTCTTACTTTCTTCCAGGTTAGATTATTCTTCCTCTAGTAGCATCCCAACAATTTGGAGGGGATTTGGGTGACAGACCTTCTGTAGCAATACTGTACTGGGATTCATTGAAATGTATCCATATTCCATTAAAATCACTGTCAGCTGCCTTCCATATTCCCATTTGCTGAAATGCCTATTCTCTCACAGGCCTTCAGTCCCATGCTTCATACTGCCATCTTTGGAGAGCAATCCTTTAATCCATAATGCTCTTGTAGGTTTTCCTGATGAACATTCTTCAATAAAGTATATGCACCCAAATTCTTATTTCAGCCTTGGCTTCTAGGGAACCTGACCTCTTAGCCCTGAAACCCTATGCAATATTCTGTTTACTAACCCTACTCTTCTGTTGTGTGGGGTGCATTTAAAATCTTCCTCCACACAGAGTTCCAGATGGACATGCCTCTGCAATTTCTACCCTACTATTTACTATGTCGTAATAGTGTGAAATAACTTTCTATAATGCTTTCTGTCTTCCCAAACATCACTCAATGAATGAAACAAAGACTCACTCTATTCTCAATACTCCAAATCCCAGGAGTTGAAATGCCTAAGAGAGGGGTGCATTCTAATCTAAATACAGATGATCCTGTCTCTAATCCTGGATTAACCTCCAAAATCTCTTTACCTGGTCTGAGGAACCACATTTTCTTCCCCAATCTTTCTGTCTTTAAAAGCCAAGTGTATAGCATCTTGGCTGGACCCTTTCTCCATCGGAACAGTAATACTTTTGAACTAATGAGAATGAAGACAATCTGTGGCAAAAGTGTGGGATTTCCTAAACAACTTGATTAATATCAAAATATCACCCTATTCTGTATGATGGCATACATGTATATATATATATAATATAATTGATATATATATGCACAGTAACTAATATTTTTGGTCTCAGCTTAACATTTTTAATTCTAAAAATTAAGATCTAGTGACAGATTGGCAGAATTCCCATAATGCCTAGTGATTCTTTAGATGAATACAATTACTGATTGTCCAGTGTTGTCACTGTTGACAATATTTGAATGCTAATATATTTCTACTTCCTAAGACAAAGAAGTTTAACAAATTGTCATTATCATTATCTTTCTTCCAGTACTTCTAAAAACTTTTGAGACTACTAGATAGAATAATTTTTTAAGATAAGATAATGTAATGAAAACTGCAGAGGCTCTGAAGGCAGATAAAAACTTGTTTCAATTCTAGTTCTTCAATTTTTTGTGAATGACCAAAAAAAGAAAAAAAAATGTGGCTCCCTTAAGTGTGAGTTATTCATGTAAATGAGGAGTTGTTTTGAAAATTATATGTGATAAATATATGTCACAACTCAATATAAAACATAAAGCACATCAAACATATTGGAGTAACTTTGTTGGATACTTTGTAAGTATCCACTGAGTTCATCAATGGGAGTGATAGGGTTTGATTTTGTGTCCCCCCCCCCCCACCAATCTCATGTTGAATTGTAATTCTCAATGTTGGAGGAGGGACCTGGTGAGAGGTGTTTGGATCATGGGGTGGATTTTCCCCCTGCTGTTCTTGAAATAGTGAGTGAGTTCTTATAAGATGTGGTTGTTTGACAGTGTGTAGCACTTCTCCCTTTGCTGTCTTACTCCTGCTTCGCCATAGTAAGACATGCTTGCTTCCCCTTTGCCTTCTGCCATGATTGTAAGTTTCCTGAGGCTTCCCAGCCATACCTCCTGTAGAGCCTGTGGAACTGTGGGTCAATTAAACCTCTTTTATTCATAAATTACCCAGTCTTGGGTAGTTATTTATAGCAGTATGAGAACAGACTAATATAGAAAATTGGTATGAGAGAAGTGGAGCATTGCTATAAAGATACCTGGAAATGTAGAAGGAACATTGGAACTGAGTAATGGGAAGAGGTTGGAACAGTTTAGAGGGAACAGAAGAAGAAAGGAAAATGAGGGAAAGTTTGGAACTTCCTAGACACTTGTTGAATAGTTGTGACCAAAATACTGTTAGTGATATGGACAGTGAAGCCCAGGCTGAAATGGTCTCAGATAGAGATTAGCAACTTATTGGGAACTGAAATAAAGGTCACTCTTGCTATGCTTTAGCAAAGAGACTGGCGACATTGTGTCCCTGCTCTAGAGATCTGTGGAACTTTGAACTTGGAAGGGATGATTTAGGGTATCTGGTGGAAGAAAATTCTAAGCAGCAAAGTGTTCAAGATGTGGCCTGGCTGCTTCTGAAAGCCGATAGTCATTTGAATAAACAAAGAAATGACCTGAAACTGAAACTTATATTTAAATCGGAAGCAAAGTATAAAAGTTTGGAAAATTTGCAGCCCAACCATGTGGTAAAAAAGAAAAACCCATTTTCTGGGAAGGAATTCAAGGCTGCAGAAATCTGCATAGTAAAAAAAAAACAGGTGAGTATTAATAGCCAAGACAATGGGGAAAATACCTCTAGGGCATTTCAGAGACCTTCATGGCAACCCCTCCCATCACAGCCCTGGAGGTCTAGGAGGGGAAAATGGTTTCATGGGCCAGGTCCAGGGTCCCACTGTTCTGTGCAATCTTGGGACATGGTTTACTGCATCCATGCAGCTACAGCTGTGGCTAAGGGAGGCCAAGATACCCCTTAGACCATAGTGTCAGAGGGTGCAAGCCCCAACCCTTGGTGGCTTCCATGTGATGTTGGGCCTGCAGGTATGCAAAAGGCAAGAGTTGAGATTTGGGAGCCTCTGCCTAGATTTCAGAAGATGTATGGAAATGGCTGTATGTCCAAGCAGAAGTCTGCTGCAGGGGTGAAGCCCTCATGGAGAACCTCTACTAAGGCAATGTGGAGAGAAAATGTGGGGTTGGAGTCCCGACACAGAATCACCATTGGGGTACTTCCTAGTGGAACTGTGAGAAGAGAGCCACTGTCCTCCAGATGCCAGAATGGTTGATCCCCTAACAGTTTGCACCATACTCCTGGAAAAGCCACAGGAACTCAACAGCCCATGAAAGCAGCCCCAGGGCTGTACCCTGCAGAGCCACAGGGGCAGAGCTGACCAAGGCCTTGGGAGCCCACCACTTGTATCAGTGTGGCTTGGATGTGAGACATGGAGTCAAATATTATTTTGGAACTTTAAGATTTAATGACTGCCCTGCTGGATTTTGGACTTGCAAGGGGCCTTTACTCCCTTTGTCTTGGCCAATTTCTCCCTTTTGGAATAGGAGCATTTACCCAGTGCCTGCACCCCCATAGTATCTTGGAGGTAACCAACTTGTTTTTTATTTTACAGGCTCATAGGTGGAAGGGACTTGCCTTGTCTCAGAGGAGACTTTGGACTTGGACTTTTGAGTTAATGTTGAAATGAGCTAAAACTTGGTGACTGTTGAGAAGGCATGATTGTGTTGTGAAATGTGAGGAAGACATGAGATTTGGGAGAAGCCAAGGGTGGAATGATATGGTTTGGCTCTTTGTCCCCACCCAAATCTCACATTGAATTGTATTCCTCAATGTTGGGGGAGGGTCCTGATGGGAAGTGATTAGATTATGGGGGCAGATTTCCCCCTTGCTGATCTCATGATAGTGAGTGAGTTCTCGTGAGATCTGGTTGTTTGAAAGTGTTCTCAGTCTCTCTCCTGCTCCACCATGGTAAGATGTGCTTGTTTTCCCTTCACCTTCTGCCATGTTTAAGTTTCCTAAGGCCTTCTAGCCATGCTTCCTGTACAGCCTGTGGAACCATGAATCCATTAAACCTTTTTTCTTCATAAATTACCCAGTCTCAGGTAGTTCTTTATAGCAGTGTGAGAATGGACTAATGCAAGAAGGAATAAGGACAAATTTCAAACCTGAAAGGGAAATGAGAAGAGTTTGATGAAAAAGTAGTACATATATCTGTGTGTATGTAAGGGGTTATTTCTAGTGAGAAAGATACTACGAGGCAAAGAGAAAGAGAGGAAAGGGGCAGAGACACAGAGACAGAGAGAAGAAGTGTAGTTTTATTCTCCCAACTTTATTCCAAAAGAGGAGAAGGAAAACAAAGAAGTATGACGTCAAGAGAAAGGCAATCAGGTACTTTGTTTATTTTTCTCTCATTTATTAATGCTTTCACATTTTCTGGTTGAACTTACTTATCAGAGAAACTGAGAACCTGAAACACAAGTAGGAAAAGCCAGAGAGTGTAGAAGCTGAGTATAAAATATAAGACCTGAAATGAAGAACACAAGTGCTAAGCATTGTGTTGCATGGAGGCCAGGTTCCATAGCAGAAAGGAGGAATGGTCTGGGTTCTGCCTGTGTCCTCTGCCAACTGCCGGGACCACCTATTGCTAAGATATGATTCTAACTCTAATGTTCAAGAAGAATGGAAGAAAGAAGTCAACTGAGGCCACATCAATTAACTCATCTCAGCTTCCATTTCCTTATCAGCAAAACAGCAGCAGGGCTGGGAGAATTGGAGAATGTCTGTGGAGGGCCTAGCACATATTAGGTAATAAATGAATCATGTCTCTAATTATCCCAATGTGCAAAAAGAAAACATTCTCTACCATGCCAGCTAAAATAAATGAGAAGACATATATAGGAAAAAAAATGGTGATTTTTAACAGACAGTTTCAGCTTTCATAGGCCATCTGTAGACATAATCTTTTTTATACTTTTATTATTGCTACTAAAGTTTAAATCTTCTTGTGCTAAAAGGGCTTGCAAAGGATGAGAATGAAGGAGCATGAGGCTGTCCAAAATAATGGATATCTTCTGGTGCATGTACCAGAACCCGCCAAGCTATGTGAGAAATTCCTAAAATAATAACCTGCATTCCCACTACTATGGAAAGGGAATATTTATTGTTGTCATTTCCTCAACTGTTATCATTATTGCAATTTTCTGAATTCCCTGCTAGACCAATTAATTCCTAAGAAGATTTAGCAGTGCAAGTTTCATGTCTGTACAACCCTACCTGGAGGAGTCACAAGCACTTGAAACTTAGCTCTTGTCCAAATTAAGCTCACGGCATTTTCCCACATGGCAGTTACCTGCCTGGCTGTTCTGTCTTGTTTAGCTGCAACACCATTCACTTAATTTTCCAAGCTCAAAACCTCAGATTCATAGTTTACTCATCCATCTCTCTCTCTTTCCTCTCTTCTCAAAGTCAATGTTCTATTCTTATGTATTGCACTTTCTAAGAGTCTTTTTAATTCCTTTTCTTGAATCTCTGCCAGTTGCCATTGCCTTATTTCAAGACTTGAATAGAGGACATTTCAAGTTAATGATTATTGTTTCAAACAATCCTGTATTTAAATATTAAAAACTTGAATTTTAAAAACATGAGAGACTTTAGGATACTCTAATTACATAGAACACTCTCTATTTGAGGGTCATCTTAGGATGTCCTCCATTATATATTTTCTCTTAAATAATTAGTCCATTTTTCTACCACATCCCCTTTGATTTTGTTCTTATCTTTATTGCAACATTTATTACATTCCACTCTAAATATTTACTCTGGGTACTACTCTGTACACTCTAAAAGGAAATCACGATTTATTCTTCTATGCGTCTGTTGAAACACCTAGGATGGTGCATAAACCATTGAAAGTCTACTATAAATGGCAACAGAAGATTTCACCTAATACAAAAGAAACAGATGTTAGAGAAATGGCAACCCAATAGCCCTAATATCAAGGAAATTGATCAATGTTCCTCTAATCAAAGTTCTGGGATTGAAGGCAATCTTTGATTGAAAACAATCCCAAGGGATAAGCAGAGACTATACTTGCCAGAGTACACTAGAGGTCACCTGGTCTGAAAATGATATGAATGATACTTCTTTGTATGCATCCCCAAATAGAGCAAAATGTAAAAATTATGAAAGATTCTACCTCTATAGGTACATTTAAAAGTCTCATTTTAGCAAAAGTGGAAAAAGGGAGAAATAATTTCTCCATCTTACTGTCAGTTTCAGAAGTTTGGAGGGAAGCTGGAAACAGATGCTGTGGGCACCCTGCCCATATATACTAGCCGTCACCTGATCAGTGCACACTGGCTGGACTTGCAGCTACCAGCACCAGCTTTCTTCGCCTGAGGACTTTTTCTTTAGCCAACCTGTTGCCCACCTGTGCAGCATTCTGGATATGTTTGAATATTAACTTCCCCTGGGAATAGGCTTTGACCAATTAATGCAAATAATTGGTATATAAAAACCCCACCAACCTTACCCCTTGGGTAGAATAACTCTGAAGTATTGCTCTAAGCTAACTTTCAGAGCTTGCCCAGTAGGATCAAGCTCAAGTGGACCACACTGGTAGGTGCCTTGATAATATACATTTTGTTGGCTGCTTTTCCTTCATTGTCTCACTTCTCCATTCTCCTACCACTGTTTTCTTCTCTTCTCAAGTAAGTTACTTGCACATGAATCTATGTTTCAAGATTGATTTCTGAGACAACCCAAATCAAGACTCTAATCCTATCTCCACCAAAAAAAGAACTGATTGATACATCAGAAACAGTAAAAACCCTAGGATAAATTCCCCACTCAATTCAATTCAGCAAGCAATTATTGAGTGCCTACTGTGTCAGGAACTATGCAAAGATAGGTAAGACATAAACTGATCTCTAAAGAGACCACTCATTCCAAAAGCAGACGACTACTGACTTTTTTAGTGCAGAAATAAGTATATGCAGAAATAACTCTTTATTATGCACAGAACGAGGGGCATCAAAACATTGTCAGTGGGGAGATGTGAAGCCACAGAAGAGTTGCCAAAAGAAGAAATAGTTGATCTAGTTTTTCTAGGCAGATATGGAAGGGGGAATATCAAAGATAGGAGACAGTATGCAGTATGTGCAGAAGGGAATGGTGTGATTTCCTTCATCACAAGGATTAGGGGAAGACCTCAGAGAGACTGGACAATATAACGGTTAAGAGCATGAAACTGAAACTATACTGGCTGGGTTCAAATTCTAGCTTTCCTACTTATTGTCTGTGTGATCTTGGACACATAAATTAATTTCCCTGTGGCTCAATTTGCTCATCTATAAAATTAAGGTGTCTAGCTCCTATCTTTTGTTCTCATTAAACAACTTAATATGGCATGGATTAAAAGTGTAGTACAGTACCTACATTATAGAAAGTGCTAAATAAATGATAATTGTGATTTATTATCATGGCTGGTTAACTCACAGGAAAAGAAATGGAAGATAAAACTGAAAATTTCAAGTAGACAGGAGACAAATCATGTCAGCTTTTATATTCCATGCTAAGGAACTCCTTCTTCATCCTTCAGGTTAAGAGTCAGCAAACTATGTAGAACCCACAGACATATCCAGCCCACCACCTGTTTTTATAAATAAAGTTTTATTGGAACATAGCTACACTCATTAATTTTTATATTGCCAGTGACTGTTTTCATGCTACTATGGCACAGTGGAATTTTTGTGATATATCTTATAGACCACAAAATCAAAAATATTTACTCTTGGACTTTTACAGAAAAAGTTTTCTAACCCTAGCTATAGAAGGAAGGAAATGGCATGCAAAGTGAAGAATGAGATGAACAGAGTCAAAAACTGCAGGTAGTTAGATGACTATTCCATGTGTCAAGATTAAAGTTGAGGTTAATAAAGCCAGATTTCATAATTCTCAAAAGAGGAAGGGTTTGGTATATAGACAAAAAAAATATTGAGAGTTGCTAAAGAAAGAGTAGAATAAAGTTCACAAACTTGCATGCACCACAGCATATCTAATCTAAAGATAACTTTATTCCATAGTGTTCATTCATTTTAAGTTAGTTGTCAATATTTAAAATAGAGATATATCACCAATAAAACTTGAATTTCTGGCTTCTGTAGAAATATTGGAAGATGGGCCAGGCATGGTGGCTCAAGCCTGTAATCCCAGCACTTTGGGAGGCCGAAGCTGGTGGATCACGAGGTCAGGAGATCGAGACCATCCTGGCTAACACAGTGAAACCCCCTCTCTACTTAAAATACAAAAAAATTGGCCGGGCATGGTGGCATGCACCTGTAGTCCTAGCTACTCAGGAGGCTGAGGCAGGAGAATCGTTTGAACCCAGGAGGTGGAGGTTGCAGTGAGCCGAGATTGCACCACTGCACTCTAGCCTGGGTGAGAGAGTGAGACTCCAAAAAAGAGAAAGAGAAGAAAGAAAGAAAGAAAAAGAAAGAAAGAAAGAGAGAAAGAGAGAAAGAGAGAGAAGAAAGAAAGAAAAAGAAAGAAAGAAAGAAGGAAGGAAGGAAGGAAAGAAGAAGGAAGGAGGGAGGGAAAGAAGGAAGGAAGGAAGGAAGGAAGGAAGGGAGGGAAGATCTCAGCAAAAGTTTGCTTATAATCTTGAATGACAAAATCTCCTCTAGCTCCAAGGCAGCTGCTAGATTTACATGAGGCATATACTTTCCAGTGTGTCACATCCTCCACTACTTCCTACTGTATTACAACTGGATCAGCTTTGTTCATGTCATAAGCACCACAAAGAGGCCACAAACGTATGTAGTATGGGAGAAGAAGCAGTTGCCCCTGAAAACAACTGTAATAGAAACAGCGGCCTTGAGGGAAAGCCAGAGTTTTGTAAGAATGGGTAAGGAGAGAGTACCATCTGAAGAGTAGAGGTAGGAGATCCATTTATTTATGAAAGAACAGAGATTTAAGATGGCAGAGGGCAAAAATGTTTAGGAGCAGTTGCATGCAGAGTCAAGAGGAGGAGTCAAGAGGGAGGATCAAGATAACTGGAAAAACAAGGATTGGTAGTCAGATATGTTACATTTGGATTAACGCATGAGCTTGACTTGGATGAGAGCCAGGGAAAGAACTGATTGGCCTCAAGGTCCCCACCTTCCTAGTAAAACTGCCACAGTGTTAGAACCAGTTATGGCTTAAGGTTAGTGTGGTGTTAAGTTTTGTCTTCACAGATGCTGCCTACAAATCTGTGCAAATTCATTAGAACCATCCTTAGGCTAAATTAAAGTCAAGGTGATGTCTCTATCAAGGAAACTGGTAACAAGTGCTGAGTTGAATGGTTAAATAATTTCTTTGGTTACTTTGAACTCTAAGGTCATATATTTTGCATATCTTAGAAATGGAGGAGAAAAAAGTCATGTAAAACAATAACTATCTTAAAAGAAACTCATAACATCAGTATTCTTACCTTCTTTTCTGCTTCTTAAGCAATAGGTGCTGCTTTTGTTCACTGAGCACCTTGGTGGACTCTACATATGGAGTCGTATTTCTCCTAAGCATCTGAAGATGTAGACCTTCTCCCCCTGCCTTACAGAAATGAACCTGGTCCATCATGTGCCTTCCATGATTTTTCCTCTTAATTTTTCCTTGATTTTCTATTCATTCATATCAGGGAACACTTACCTATTTAAAAAAGAAAAAATACAGAATATAATGAAGAGGAAAATGTCATTAAAATCCTCAGCCTTGGCCAGGCGTGGTGGCTCACGCCTGTAATCCCACCACTTTGGGAGGCCTAGGCGGGCGGATCATGAGGTCAGGAGATCAAGACTATCCCAGCTAACATGGTGAAACCCCGTCTCTACTAAAAAAAAAAATACAAAAAATTAGCTGGGCGTGGTGGCAGGCGCCTGTAATCACAGCTACTCGGGAGGCAGAGGCAGGAGAATGGTGTGAATCCGGGAGGCGGAGCTTGCAGTGAGCGGAGATCGTGTCACTGTACTCCAGCCTAGGCAAAAGAGCGAGACTCTGTCTCAAAAAAAAAAAAAAAAAAAAAAAAAAAAAAAAAAAAAAAGAATCCTCAGCCTTTTCAATTGTGTATTATTACCTTTTTTACTCTATCAAAGAGAAACATGTAATTGGTCTTACCTAATGAAACATTTCTTCCTATTGTTTAGTGTCTGTTCCAGAAAATCCTAGCAAGACACAATTTATTCCATCAACTGTTAGAAATATCCATGAGGGAATGGCACCCTTCAGCCATCCACATCTGCCCGGACTCTGGAGTCGAAGAATCAACCTTGAAGGGGTTGAAAAGGCCAAGGATCCCCACTACTTCACAGGCAAAAATCTTATACTGTGTGCTTGAGATGAAAAGAAATTTTAATGTTTGCATTCTTGACTGAAAAGATTCCTTATTCAAAATAAAATATTTTACATTTCAAAAAGAAAAAGGAAACTGCAGAAGGTACAGATGCAGATACCTAGAGTGATGAGGTTTAGAAAACAAATCTCAGGCCAGGCGGGCGGTGGCTCACGGCTGTAAGCCCAGCACTTTGGGAGGCCGAGGCAGGCGGATCACAAGGTCAGGAGTTCAAGACCAGCCTGGCCAACATAGTGAAACCCCATCTCTACTAAAAATACAAAAATTAGCCATGCATGGTGGCACGCATCTCTAGTCCCAGCTAGTTGGAAGACTGAGGCAGGAGTATCTCTTGAACCCAGAAGGCGGAGGTTGTGGTGAGCCGAGATCGCGCCACTGCACTCCAGCCTGGGCAACAGAGAAAAAAAAAAGAAAAGAAAGACAGAAAACAAATACATCTCAAAAAAAAAAAAAAAAAGAAGAAGGAAAGGAAAGAAAGAAAACAAGTCTCACTTAAATTTCTTCTCAAAGGAATTATCAATGTGTTAGGGAATGGAGAGCAAACAGACAGTAGCAAAGAAATGATTATAAATAGATCAGAATATTATAAACAGTAACACTCAAGTAAGAGAAAGATAATAAAATATTTCATATAGTGATATATCCCATATATACTACAATTCATCCTGATCTATGCCCTGGGAGAAAAGTCCACGTGGAAATAGATAAGAATTATGGCAGACATTTCAGAAGTTAATGGACATGGCTCTCCTCAGAGTTTTATAAAGTTGATTTCCCACAATGTTTTAAGAAAGGAGGAAGGAAAAGATGAGACAGGAAATACAAGTCCCTACTGACTTCTCTTTTGACCCACAAATACAAGAAGAGGATGAGAAAGCACAAAGTGCTGCTCAAAGTTAAATCATCATAGCTCAAACTTGTTCTAGAATTAGAAGTTCTTTACTTAATGGAAAAAAGTAAGCTATGGGTTTATATTTAGTCTTCTTAAAGCCTAAGGAACCTAGGAATTTAGAGCTTATTTATTTTCTTTTTTCCTTTTCTTTTTTTATCTTTTCTTTATTCTTTTTATTTTTTAAGATAAATAGACTCATGATCTTTTTAAATAATAATCTATATGCCTGTCTTCTTCCTTTATAGGCACAGACAAAATGGCCCACTAGCAAAGAGTTGATGCAATTCTTGCTTTCTTTAAAAGTTTAAGGACAGAGTCTTCCTCATGGTATAAAATTTGCTTTCTCTGTCATAAAGTCAAATTGCAAATTGCTTATGTGCTATGTGTGTTACTATTCTCTTCAATATGAGAAATTTAAGAGATGCAAACAACCACTTATTTTCTCCACTAGGCACAGAGGTCAAGATCCAAGGGTGCCTCACAATCTGTCCTGAGCTCTGTTGCAAGTAATTTGTTACTATTAATAGTTCAAAGTTAGCAAATGATTTACTTTTGTTTGTGAGTTAGAAGTCAAGGTTATCCTGAACTATCACTCCCACTTATCTGCTTTCTGATATCCTTTTCTGAGTGAAAGAGAACGGAAGGCTTTATAAATAAGATCCTGGTGAGCGAATGTCACCCACTGTTTGCTTTCTGGGGTAAAAAGGTTGAAATCGCTGCATCAGACTGAGGTCAGACAGCACAACACACCATAGATATTCCAAAAAAAGATGCCATTTGAAAGTTAAACCGTAAAATGAAGACAAGGTGAATATGCAAAGCCATTCTTAAGTAGGAGAAAGTGTGTGGGGCTATGCAGGACAGAAATTCCAGGCAATGTTCTTTGCCCTGCATGGCGTGCTCAGAGTCCTATTAGGTTTTATATGTTTGATTTTTTTTCTTTCAAGGAGCTCAAGTATCTAGGACTTTAGACATTTGTATATGTAGGATAAATTAATAAATTAGAATTCTGGTTTTATGAAGTGTACTGACTGTTTCATTCTAGGTCCTATCTGGGTTTGCAGAGATATTTAAGAAAGAGTCTTCTCAAGGAAATTCCTTTGTGAAATTAGTTAATGTGAGTTTGTTCCAGAAAGGTTAACATTCTAGGTCCTATCTGGGTTTGCAGAGATATTTAAGAAAGAGTCTTCTCAAGGAAATTCCTTTGTGAAATTAGTTAATGTGAGTTTGTTCCAGAAAGGTTAATATACTCTGTGTGCCCTGAAAATCATGTTCATGAACCTACAAAGTTGAAGAACAGACTTTGGATCATGGTAAATCCATCAAAGAAAATAACATATCACATTGTATGAAGCCTTGTGAGAATGAAACAATTGATCTCAACCAAAAAAAAAAATCCCACATCATGATTATCTTGGTGTTCATGTAAAGATTTAGTCATCATGGAGAGTCACTGTCACTGAGCTAAAAGTCAGATGATCTGGGTCCACTGCTTATTAGCATCAGTGATTGTAAATAAATTAACATCTTTGGGACTCGGTTTGTCCTCTTATAAAAGGAGGCTGATATTTCTTCCTGTCTCCTCCACATGGATGTTGTGAGAGTGGGAAGGTGGGAAGAGGCAAGGAACTGACTGCTATTCAGCAACCGCAGTGTGCCAGAAACAGGGTTGGGTGATTCCCCACGTTCCCTCCTTGAACTATCTCATAGCAACCCTCCCTGTAGGGTTAATTGACTTCAAAGCTGGCTTTCTCTCGGCCACATCATGTCATGGTGGAACCAGGATTTGAAAACTAATCTGTCTCCAAAGCCCTTGCTCTCCATCGCTTCACCCTGCTTATGTTACATCTGACACAATGTACACAAAACCACTCTGAAAATTTAAAACTACTCTACCATTATCATCCACGTCTCTGATCTAAGAGTAAAAGGATCCCCTAACTCACTCTGTTCTTTTACTCATGGCCATATTCCCACTTGATAAATTATTTTCTCTTCCTATAATTATTACCCATTCCTCAAGATTACTATATTCCTCTAGGCAACAGTGATCTTTCCTTGCTGAAAAATCTGATATATCTATACTATTCTACTGTCACATACACTTAATATGTTGTTTTCAGCAATTGTTTTGCATTTGTCTGGTGTTCTCAACTACAGTAAATGCATGGTTTGGTACTCAAAGATTCTAGTAATATTAAAAGCATAGGTCTTCAAGTATGTTGTATACTTACATATTTTTAAATATTGTAAAACAAAGACTAAAATGGTGGTTACAAAAATAGGCATTTTAACTAATCTGCTTTTAAAATAAATATAGACATTTATTTCCATCGATGTTATAGGAAAAGAAATATCAATTTTCACAATCTTTGTCTCATACTGAAAACACTGTAATATAAGGAAAATTAAAAGTATGTTATTGCCTGGATATAACCACTGTTGCTATTTTGTGTATAGAATATCTCCTTATATTTTATCTATACATGACTATACTTCTAAAACTTGAATTTAAAAATACAACAAGAAATTCTATTTTGTTATATGCTTTTTACTTATAATTTGCAGAGAATCTATTTCTATATAACAATATCGTTTTCTGTTGCATCATTTTAATGTTAAAATACACTGTGTGCTTATTAATTTTTTTCACATTTACTCTTGTCAGTTCATTCACGGAGCTCATTGCTATAGGGGTCTTTCATGTCTGCTTTGAGTGCCAGCTGAAGGCTTTCTGCTCAGTTACCACTTCCCTCTTGTAAGACATCTCTATTTCTGTTTCTAGAGAGTTATAGCATCTCTTTCTCTTTAAATTTTATACCTAATAGGGAAATATAGACTTCTTTCCCATCCCCACTGTTACCAAACTCTTCCTGTCAAAACCATTATCACTACCTATGTGTATACAATACCAATATTGCAATGTTGTCTCTCCTTTTTCTGTAAATATTTGTTAAATGCTTATTCAGCAAATATTTACAGATTACTCCGCGTGTGCCAAGTTCCACTCTAGGTGGTTGGGATGAAGAGCAAAGCAGTCCAAACTCTCTGGGATTTATACTCTAGCAGTAGGATATAAGGAACGAATAAAAATATAACACATAAATAAATTATAAAATAAGTTAGAATGTTAGTCCTACAGAAAAAAAAGAAAAAGTGGAGCTGAGTAAGTGAAATTGAAAGGACCAGATGGGGTGAGGGTGCATTAATTTGAATAGATTATATATATGCATGGTGAAAAATTCAGATTGTTTAGAATAGGCAATACATGTACATGATAAACAAATGATTTTTAAAAGTCTGCAGGTGAATGAAGCCTTCCTCCCATCCCTCCTTCCTCAGTTCTCCATTTCCCCTAACCACAGCGATTATTACCAAATTACTGCATACCCTTCCAGAGTTAGTCTTTGCCCACAGAAGTTAATAATGGAAGTTTGTGTATCCATCTTTTAAAAACCAGTAATGGATGCTTAAAATATGTACTGTTTCTTACCTTGTCTTTTCAATCAATAATGTATTTTGGATATGTTCCATATCAATGCATATAGATGTGTTTCGTTTTTCTTCATGGATGCATAGTATTCTATGTCATGGATTTACCATAACTTATGTAATCAATCTTCTAACCAATAAATGTTATATTTCTTTCACTTACATGATTTGGTACACATACATAGTTCTTTTATTCCAAATAATCCATAATATTATCTTTTCTAATAAGCCTTACTCCTTTGTTTTCTCCTGCAGGCTTTGCTTCTACAGCCCTCCATTCTGGGGTTTCTGTCTGGACTGGTTTCTCTCTAGGTCTCTTGCAAAGCTGCTACTTGAGTCTACTTCTCATCTCTCTCCTGGAGTTCACTGTCCTCTAATGACTATAACTTGCTTTTTCTTTTTAACTCCTTCATTTTGCTATAGCACATTGTTCAGTTGTTATGTAAGAAAGGGTCATCTGATGTCTAAACTGCTTATTTTGCCTTTCTATGTATTTTGGTCAAACATACAATTCCATGTAGAAAACGTCTTTTATTCAACTATCGAAAGTATTAATTGCTTGACTTCTAGCATCCAGAGAAGCTACTGGAAAAGCCAGGGTTCTTCAGAACCTAGTACATTGACACCTGTGACCCTCTTAGTTGTCTCTCAAGATGCTTTCTTTGTTTTATATTTTCCAAAATTTTTTGCAATTATTTTCCAATGACATTCTATCTACTATTTTTCGGTGTTAAACTTCATCTATTTTCTGCAGTGGAATCTGGGAAAGAAGAGGCAACAGATACATATATCAATATACCATCTCTAGTCCTAAAGCCCAGTATTTAACTATTGTGCTTCTATTGAATTATTTTTTTAAGGTCAACTTTTATTTTAGATACAGGGGATATATGTGCAGATGCTGAGGTTTGAAGTGCACAGCCCGTCACCCTGGTAATGAACATAGTACCCAAAAGGTAGTTTTTTAACCTACTTCCCCCACCCTCTAGTAGTCCGCAGTGTCTATTGTTCCCATATTTATATCCACGTGTGCTCAAATTTTCTGAGCATGTTTATATCCATATGTGTTCAATGTTTAGCTCCCATTTGTAAGTGAGAACGTGGGTATTTGATTTTCTGTTTCTACATTAATTTGCTTAGGATAATGGCCTCCAGCTCTATCCATGTTGCTGCAAAGGACATGATTTTTTCTTCTTTTTTTATGGCTGCATAGTATTCCATGGCATACATGTACAATATTTTCTGTATCCTATCTAGCATTGATGGGCACCTGGGTTGATTCCGTGTTTTTGCTATTGTGAATAGCACAGCGATGAGCATGCAAGTGCGTGTGTCTTCTTGGTAGAATGATTTGTTTTCTCTTGGATATATATTCTGTAATAGAATTGCTGGGTTGAATGGCAGCTCTGTTTTAAGTTCTTTGATAAATCTCTGGACTGCTTTCCACAGTGACTGGAGTAATTTATGTTCCCACCACAGTGTATAAGCATTCCCATTTCTCCTCACCAGCATCTATTGTTTTTTAACTTTTTAATAAGAGCTATTGTGACTGGTGTGAGACACTAGCTATCTTAGTGCGTGTGTGTGTGTGTGTGTGTGTGGTTGTTTGTTTGTTTGCTTTTTGAGATGGAGTCTTGCTCTGTCTCCCAGGTTGGAGCGCAGTGGTGCAATCTGGGCTCACTGCAACCTCCATCTCCTGGGTTCAAGCAATTCTCCAGCCTTAGCTTCCTAAGTAGCTGGGATTATAGGCGTGCACCACCTCATCCAGCTAATTTTTGTATTTTTAATACAGACCAGGTTTCACCATGTTGGCCAGCCTGGTCTAGAATTCCTGACCTCAGGTGATCCACCTGCCTCAGTCTCCCAAAGTGCTGGGATTACAGGCATGAGCCACCCCGCCTGCTCATATTTTAATGTGGTTATTTGTTTTTTTGCTTGTTGATTTGTCTCACTTGTACAAACACTTCGACGTTCTCATGGCCAAGTAGAAATCGTAAATCTTTAGGTTATATTTGAAGTCAAACTCTTGGATAAAAGGTTTACAAAATTTCTAGTGCACACGATAGATATTTCCAATTGTATTTGTTTTCTATTTCTGCATAAGAATTACGAAACTTGGTGGCTGGCTTATCTCAGTTTCCAAGGACTAGAAGTCTGAGCGTGTCTTATCTGGATCCTCTGCTTAGGATCTCCCATGGCTGTAATTTAGGTGTTGTTCAGGCTTGCGGCCCCATCTGAGGTGGAGGATCCTCTTCCAAGTTGACATGGTGTTGGTAGGATACATTTCTTTGCAGCTCTAGAGCTCATATTGGCTTTTTTCTTCAAGGCATAAAGGAGATGGAATGTCTGATCTCAAAGAAAGCCTGTCTTCTTTTAAACTGCTTAAGGACCTGATTCCATCTGAAAAATTCTTTCATCATGGCCAT
Source organism: Pongo pygmaeus (assembly GCF_028885625.2). Classification (NCBI taxonomy): domain Eukaryota; kingdom Metazoa; phylum Chordata; class Mammalia; order Primates; family Hominidae; genus Pongo; species Pongo pygmaeus. The sequence continues at coordinate 140,385,419 of NC_072378.2, read as the reverse complement.
ATAATGTAATCTAATCATGAGAGTGACAGCTATCATACTCACAGGTCTTTTCCACACTGAAGAGAGGGAGATGATACAGGACAAGGAGGCAGGGGGCAGGTAGGAGGCAAGAGGTAAGGAGGGATGGGTCTTGAAGGTCATCTCAGAATTCTGCCCCCAAAACATTACCTAATACAAATCTACATATTGTAAATCATATTGTAAATACTTACAGTTTATAAATCACTTTCAGTTAATTATATTAAAATTCGGAGAACAATAAAAACTATTTACTCAAAGTATATTTATTCTGATTTTTCTACAGTTTAGTTTATCTTTTAGTTAGCCATTCAACAAAATATTAGTAAACCTCTATCCATTACTTTTCTTCTGATTATTGTAGTTTTTCAATGACCCTATTTAATTTTTTTTTTTTTTTTGACAAAGTCTTGCTTTGTCTCCTAGGCTGGAGTGCAATGGCGATCTCGGCTTACTGCAACCTCCATCTCCCAGGTTCAAGCATTTCTCCTGCCTCAGCATCCCAAGTACCTGGGATTACAAGCACCTGCCACCACACGCAGCTAATTTTTGTATTTTCAGTAGAGACGGGGTTTTGCCATGTTGGCCAGGCTGATCTCGAACTCCTGACCTCAGATGATCCGCCTGACTCGGCCTCCCAAAGTGCTGGGATTACAGGTGTAAGCCACCACACCGGCCATTTAATTATTAAATAATGAAATTCTATCCATTCTTCAAAAACTAGAGGAAAATGCCATGGCAATGCTTTTGGCTTTTTACAAAAATGTAATTAGATATTAGTATTTATCCAGGCATTCTGCTAGTCCAATGAGTATTGGGAATACATAAATAAATTAATTAATGTCCTTGATCTTGGGGAGTGTCCAGCCCGTGATCAACAGTGAAAAGTATATAACAAGTGTGCCAGTAAAATGAAAAACTGCCAAGAAAGGCCTTTTTAAACATGAAACCAATGGAAACACTCACAAAGGAAAAAGATGATAAACTGCAATGCATATAAATGAGGACCGTCAATTTCTCAAAAAAAATGCCAGTACAAATAGTTGAGGGAGTTAATACATATATATGCACACACACGTATATGTATGTAAACATTACATATGTGTACATATATGATATGTAGATGTATGCACACAAATAATCAACAAATAGATAAGTCAAAACATAAAAGCATAAATAGAAAAATCCTTTGCAAGGACATGGATGAAGCTGGAAGCCATCAACATTTAACACTATTAGGAAATAAAAATTTGGGCCAATGTGCCCCAACTGTTATCAGTGGTTGCCTCCTGCAAGTGAGATTACATGAGACTCTCTTTCTCATTTGTATATTTTGATACTGTTCAAACTTTTTAAGATAGTATGTATTACTTTTATAATAAGAATAAAAGCAATAAACATACAAAAAAAACAGTTGAGGGAGTTAATACATATATATATAAACATTACATATGTGTATATATGAGATATATAGATGTATGCACACAAATAATCAACAAATAGATAAGTCAAAACATAAAAGCATGAATAGAAAAATTTTCTAAAAACATGAATCCAAAATTTATAGAATAGTAAAAATGACCAGTATTCGAAAAGCTATTCTATCTCTCCAGCAATTAAAGAAATACACAGAAAGATAACATTTTCATTTCTAAAACTAGAAATAGAAATTATCTTTAAAATATTATTTATTTTTATTAAGTGCTGGCAAGGGTGTGACAAAACAGCCTCTATATATGTATACATTGTGTGGAAGAATAAATTGTGCAACATTTCTTGAAACAAATTTGTTGATATTAAAGAGGACAAAAGAGCTTTATATTCTTTAATCCTGTAACTCCATAAATGATCAAAAAAATGAAAGGAATTGAAGAGTTTAACAATAAAGAAATTTTTAAGTAAATGAAATATTACACTGCCATTAAAAATGATGTTTTCTAAAATATTTAATTTGCATGGAAAAACAAATACTTTGATATATTGAAGGAGCCTAAAACAACATTAATCACTTTAAGATAAACCATGTACATAGAAAAATCTTGAAAAGAAATACATTAAAAATTTTAGCCATAATTATCTCAAATAAGTAATTCCGTAATTTTTACTTTCTTATTACAAATCTTCTATACTAACAAGAATTTCCTTAAACAATAATAATAGTTCCATAATGTTATGCAGTTGATTAACAGAATAGTAAAATTCAATGTCTTTCATATCTGCAAGAAAAAGGTCTGGTCATAATGAAATCCCTGAGACTTTAGGACTAGTATTGAAAAGCAGCAAGTGAGCATGAAATCCACTTCCTGTCTGAAGACACAATATTGATATTGAGAGCAAGGGAAGCAAGGGAGGCTCATACTCACGTGCTGGTCAGAGAGCTACCAACAATATAGGTCAAATGGATGAGAATCAAATGCTGGGGAAACTAACTCAGCAAGAGGGGCATTTATTGGCACAATATGATTAATTCTAACTAAAAGCAAATCACATCATCCTAACCACAGGGCACACTTTAAATATTAGTCAAAATCTTATCTTAACAATATTTTTTCTGGTTTAGAGGCTTGTGGTTCAAAAACAATATACACAATTTATCTTCAAGAATATGAAGAGTTTTATAATGAGGTTACTAGCAAATTGTTCTTCTTCTTTATAAAGGATTGAATAAGAGAAGGAGAAATAGGTTTAAATCACAGTAAAAATGTATTAGTCAGAGTTCCCCAGAGAAACAGAACCAATCTGATATCTAGATATCTATCTTTCTATCTAAAAAGAGAGAGTTTTTTTATTATAAGGAGTTGGCTCCCTAATTATGGAGGCTGACATATCCCATGATCTGCCATTGGCAAGCTGGAGACCCTGGAAAGCTTCGTTCCTGTACACTTTCCCTGAAAGTGTACTTCCAGTCTGAGTGCAAAGGCCTGAGAACCAGGAGAGCGGATGGTGCAAGTTCCAATCTGTGTGTGGGTGTCCAATGGCCCAGCTCAAAAACAGACAGGGTGGGCAAATTCTGCCTTACCCAGCCTTTTGTTCTGTTCGGGCCTCCAAAGGATTCCATGAGGCCCACCCACATGGAGAGGGCAATCTGCTTTACTCAGTCCACCAATTCAAATGGTAATTTACCCAGAAACACCCTCACAGACACCCTCGGATAAGTGTTTAACCAAATATCTAGGTACCCTGTGTCCCAGTCAAGTTGCCATACATCAAATTAACCCTCACAAAGAGAGAAGGGATTTTGTTTGTTTGTTTGTTTGTTTGTTTGCTTTGCTTTCTTTTCTTTTTGGAGGTATGAATAACGAACTTCTAACAAAATTTTAGCAACTAATTGCTTAGAAGTTTATTATCTTGCCACTCCTAAGCTCTTCAAAATAGTACAGTCAAACATCTAACTTGCTTTAGGTTTTTACTGTAAGCCTAAAGTCTGCTTGGAAACAGAAGAATGGACAAAATGACCTGTTCCTCTCCCTTAAAATTCCTATATTAATACACTGCAGTCCATTGTTTAAGAGAGAGAGAGTAATAGATGACACACAACATTTAGTTTTGAATAGCAATTAATAAATATTACATTAGAAAGATGCCAGATGCATATTAGACTATTAGCCTTTAATTTCATATCACATCTTTGCAAAATCACAGCAGATAGGCCAAAACTGGAGGAGGAGATTTGAGAGAATATATGTGAACCTTATGGGTGGGCCCTGCAATTGTTAAAGCATTAGTGAATGGGATCTTTTTCCTAGAAGAGAAATGCAATTCTGTCAGGATAAAGAGGGAACTGTTTTCTTTTTTTATGAAGCAGAATTCCTTTCTAATTCTCTTTTACTATAACTGCTGTGGCATGTGTTTTAAATTATATTGTATGCATGTGTTCCCTATAAAATTAGCCATCATGACCCATTGTTCCACAGTTCTTCTTTCATCACATTTTAGAGGCCAGTGTTCCATATTAGCAAATAGCCCTTAGGGAAAATTATGCATTTTTCCATACACCAACTTTGTTACATGTTTGATAACACTTATTGTATATTTAAAGATATAGGTCAATATATAAAATATTTTAAATAATAAAACAAGTCACGAATTGTTTCCTCATGGCAAACAAATGAGGAAGTCTAAATGAATATATCTAGCATTGATATCAAAGCAGAATTAACAGCTTCACTTTTAACTCATATGTACACGAATATATATAACTCCATCAATACGTTAACTAGGATGAAGGCATATTGCCAAGTTTAGAACCCACTCAAATTCCTTGGGTTCTGAGTTTAAATAGAAATTTGAAACTTTCCAGGTCCAAGGTCCTTTTTGGTGCTTTAAAAATGTGACTTCCTGATTTAAAAAAGTAAACGTTTTTGGACACCAGCTTACTCACGCAAAATATGATAAGTGTGAATGAATCAGTAACATATGGATTACATTTTCTTTCTTAAAATCTATGATTTTTTAAAACCTTTTAAATGAAAAATTCATGGTAAAAACATGCATTGGATTTAGCCAACTCTAAATCATTTGAAAAATATTTGTAAGGCATTTTTCTCTCAATGGATATGTGGCAGAATTTCCAGCCCATAACATTGATGTAATTGCACTCTTTCCCCAACCCTCTCCCCACACCCTAGAATTAATACACAAGAGAAAGCAATTAAACTGCTGCTAAATTCTCCTTCTCACTCTTGCTCTTTTTCTCCCTGCTTCCTTGAATGTGTCCTGAAAATCATATATTACTTCTGTTGCAATGATATAGATGTTTTTAAATTAAATTTGCTCCAAACTATTCTAAATGTAAAGCCCTAGGGAATAGCAGCAAAGATATGCATTAATGATGATAAGGAATACATTTGTTTGTGATTCAAATGGGACATCCCAAAGACAAGCATTTTCTTGTCTTCAGTCTACAATCCATTAATCAAAATTAACTACAACCAAGATATTTTCTCAGAATGACCTCTAAGTACTCGAGTAGTAAATAAAACTACAAGAAAATAAGAATATTGTAAAGTCTTCAATCTCAATATATTGAGGTGTGTATGAGGATGTGTTCGTGTGTAAAATACTATTTTCTGTATTTATAAACCTTTATTTGGAATGTTTTCTGTCATCAAGCACCTTGAATTAGGCTTTGACATAGAAAAAAATGATTTTATGCTGTAGTCAATCCTATATCTAAGGTCACTGAATTATCTGCATGAATTATCTACGAAAACAAGATTATATATCCATACTGCCTGATTGCAATTCTGTTCAATTTTCTAGAATTCTGCATGTTTATATCCCTGAGTTGTGCATGTTTTCTGAATTTGGTCAGGGCACTTTGCCAACTGCACATTTGGAGAGTTGTACTATCTTATCTATTCAGCTCAAACACTGCTTGAGGTCCAAGCTAGGTTTGGACTATCAATCAGAAATTATTACCTAATGGATTTCTGATTTAAAGATATAAATAAAGATTCCATTTGTTCTAAATAAGGCTTACCTTGTATAGATATGGCATGCCACCTATTTAATTCAGATTTTTATTTAAATAATATATATATAAATATACAAGCATAGTATATGGAATATTAAATACCATGGTGTATAATATCCATCTAGGTTATTTATACATAGCAAAAACTAAGAATCCTAAAATTCTCATATTTTATGCAATAGTACAAATGCTACAATATTATATAATATTTATCTATATAAAACTTAACTCTGAAGACATAGATAGCCACAATTAAGTGGACTATGGTAGATTAATCTATGAAGATTGTCTCCCAACTCTCTAATGACAATTAATAAATCCAATTACTACGATGACTTGAATACTATGTTTTTGTCTTAAAATCGACTGTGTCTGTTTTCTGCATCCCGTGTAAAAGAATGTCACCCTAAAATTTTCAAGAATGGTGAAAATTTCCTAAAGAATTTAAAATTTAACTGAGATAAAGTTGGGTTTATTTATTCAACATTCAACAAAATGTATTGAGTGTCTACAAAGTGTCAGATATCCTCCTACTTCTGGGGGTTTTCAATGGCTGCGTAAAATTTATGCTATGTCAGGATAGAAAAACACCATATGCCATAATGGCTATGATATTCTCTTTCATATTACCAAAAGTTAGTGACTCAATTTTCCACTCTGTCTTCTCTAGATTTTCTTATTTATCTTTCATATAATATTATAGGGAAGATTGCCTTTCTTTTCATCCTTCTAAGCAAAATTTTGTTCTAGTAAAAAGGAAGAAAACAGTCCTCTGTTACAGTCACTTGCTGAGTTCTGAGTGCATGTTTAAGGCTGAAATGGATTTAGGAGGCTTGATTCCTATTGATCAATTCTTGGTTAAGAGTAAAATGTCACTCAAATTCCAAATAAGAATTGCATCATCAGAATGTCTTATTCCATTAACAAGCGCTTAATGTTAGGAATAACTCCTGTGTTTTATCTACCCTGGCAATCTTTATCTACCATGTAACTGTGAATCAAGGTGACTGAAATAATAAAACATTTACAAATGATAAGTGTTTCTAATTAACAAGTTGTAATAGCAAACTTACATATCCCTACATACATGAATCAACACATAAAAACAATTTTAGTGTTATTTACAAATTTTTCATGCCTTCTTTTCCCTATTCAGCATCCTCCTACCCGGGAAGAAGGTCAAGTCATAAAGTAATTACTGAAAGTAATGTTGCATTTTTCAAAAATAAAGAAACAAGCCTAGTTGAGAAATGTATCCCTGGGGCATAATATTAGATCATCAGCTTTGTCATTTAAATTATTCATGTCACTAAAGGTGGACTACTAAGACTTGGAGAGAAAGGCTAGGAATTGTTGAAAGAAGAGCAAATCTTCTAAAAACGAATGAAAAATAGAGATATTGTAAAGAACATCCCTGGGTCTAGATCAAATGTTACAAAGGGTATCAGAGAGTCTTTAAGTTGAAAGAAATTTCCATGAAATGTCTGGTAGCTTTGCTATTATCAAATTTCTGTTAGGTAGCCATAAAATTCTGTTTCCACCATTTCAGAGTTCAGGAATCCACCACTTCACAAGAGCAACTGAATTTATTTTTAAGAGCTTTAGCCATGACAATCTTGCTTTGCTGCCTCACTAAAAATTCTACTTACAGGTTTGAGTTGGGCCTTGTAAAGTTAAACAGAAATCCACTCCACACATCATCTCCTCGTGTACAGTAATCCCCCCAATATATGTTTAAGACGTTTAGTGGATGCCTGAAACCATGCATGGTGCCCAACCCTATATACACTATTTTTTTTTCCTATGCATATCTACCTACAGTAAAGTTAAATTCATAAATTAGGCAAAGTAAAAGATTAACAACAATAATTAGTAATACTATAGAACAATATAACAATATACTGTAATAAAAGTTATGTAAGTGTGGTCTTTGTTTCTATCCTGAAATTATCTTATTGTACCATACTGACCTATTTCCAGACAGTAGTTGACTATGGGTAACTAAAAACTTGGAAAGCACAACTACAGATAAAAGGGGACAAAGTAGGCCATTATGTCTACTTTGTCTTCATTTCTTCACTTCTACCAGGGAAATCTCCTCAGTTCATCCAAATATTTGACAGAGAGCTTGGCCTTCGCCCCATCCCATAATCTTGATGGCAGCTCCTTTGTCCTTAATCCCTGGAAGAAAATACTCCTGTGCATTATCATGAGTGAGTTCAATAAAAAATTAATTTAAAAAAGTCCACCGATGTAATCTATATTTATTTAACCTGATTTTAGGATTGCTAATGAACAACAGAAATCCACTGGCTGAGAAAGCAGAAAAGAGTGATCCTGACCAAGTGTTCTCAAAGGAATTTAGTAGGAGACTTGTCCAGGAACAGAGATTACACACACCACCACCTCCACCACCACTGCCCATTTCACCAGGAAAGTGCATGACTTTAAGAATATAGCAGATACTTTCATTTTGGAAGAAGATCTACAGAACTGGATTACTCTGGTGCTGTACATGGAGTTTGGTGCTACTCTGTACTCCCACTCCCTCCCAACGAACACAATCACACCAAATCCAACAGAAAAACTTCATTGTAAATTACTTCTATACCAATATTATCTTTACCAACCAGCATTCTAAAAATATTAATATAGTTTTACCAGAGTAGGAGAAAAAGACTATAATACTAAGGCTTTCTCTCCCTGATCACAAGATGTGGCACCCTACAAGATAGCCAAAAGCAGGAAAGAATCAATGAGTTTCATCAAATTCTAATATTTCTCTTCTGAAGGCTGAAAAATAACAGAAGTCATGTTGAATGGTTTTGTTTGTGTATGTATTTCTGTGTGTGTTTGACTTTGAAAGCCACAGGCAATGAGGTGGGGCAATGGGGAGAGGTGGCTACAGCCAACCAGTAGACATTCCATGGTAAACCACAAAACTCTAGATGGCAGCATGTTACTGGCGTAGGGTCCAGAGTTAGTTATTAAGGGTGCCTCACGTTGAGCACCAAAACAGGTAGTGATGGCTCTCACCATCACAAGGGTATACATAGAGCTTCATAATGCTTATCTAACCAGTGGGAGAGCCAGTGACTGTGGAAGCAGAAAACATTCACAGCTGGACTCTCCAGGCCCAGAGTGCTGAGTATGCAAGAGTCACCAAAGAGAACCACAGAATTTCAGGGACTTGAGTGGGAGGGAGATGTCTGAGTCAAGGGATGACTGGAACATTTGGACAATCTCATATAGGAAATTTTTTTTCCATACTTGCAACCTGGACAGCATCTCTCCCACCCCTAGACACCTACACACGCAAAAAACTATCTTTGCATCTCACAACCCAAACTTCTGTGCCATCACTGGGCAGCTGAAGCGGAGAATTCAACTAAAATCCAGCAAGTGGACAGAGAGTAGATTTGGGCCCAGGGATGGAGAGAAGCACATCTATCAGCTCAAAAACTTCAGGAACATTGATAAACATTAAAATTAAAATACTTGATTGGTATAAGTAAGTACTCAACTGGATGATATTAGTAAGACAACTCCTACTAGAAAAAATAGTCTAAACCCTTTTTATAATCTTCCACCAGACTCAGTTTCATTTTTAGTCTCTCCATCTCACGCTCTATTTATTTTTCACAGTCACTTCATAGGGTAAGCTCATTTAGTGTTGGTCAACTAAAATACTAAGATGTGATTTATAGATTTCATATGAATTATTTTCTACATATATCACTTTTCTGTAATATGAATTTAATAGCATAAACCTCAATGTAGGACTCAACTTTGATTCCTGCTAAATTTTATCTTGTTAGTTTTGGTCCATTATTTAAGCCTATTGAAATAATTTTTCATCTTGATTCTCTCATCCATTATATTACCTATCATTCTTATCGTTGTATAAATGAGTATATAACTAGTATCCTTTATCTTTGAGGTCCAAATGGACCAATAACAAATAGAAAATGTTCCTTAAAAAGTGATTTTATTCAGCCTATTGACTTTTGAGTGCAATCCATTTGCCTTTTTGGGGTTTAATGAATGTACAGGTTATGAACTGAAGCTTCTCCTAAAAGCTAATAACATAGCTTTTGGGACAAAGCATCATTAACCATGATTTGTAGAATGATCATCAATCAAACTATTCTCCTTATTTATTTGAATTTTTTAATGCAGTTAACTTTTTATTATTTTTCTTTATGTGCTTATATTCTTCTATGAGATACTCTCTGAAATGTTTAATAGTTCAATTCAAAGGAATAGTGCAAAGGAAGGGAGAAGAGAACTAAATGTATGATTCCATTACATGAGTCAAGCACTTTGATTGACATATATGACATCATTCCTCACCACAATTCAGTGTATGATGTCTTACTCTCATACATTTTATTGACAAGGGAACTGAGACTCCAAAAAAAAAAAATTGTGTGTCTTGGCCAAAATCACAAAGTTGGTAAGTGAGTAATCTATAGCATAAAACCAGATTGATCTGCTTCCAGAGTTTTCCTTGCTTGCTTTCCACAGATGGTGCATTCATCCAACTTAAAAAGTACGCTTTGATGATTTGTCTTAAGTCACTTTGTGCAAAGAGCACCAGGAATGCAACTATGAGAAACACAGCGGAAGTAAGGAGAGTAAGAATAAGACAAGTGTAAGAACCTCCAAAGTACAAGATGAATGGGATTAGCAACAACAGAGGCATAAACTATGCTAGAAAGGGTGGCAGGGGGCGGGGGGAAGCTATTTTTTATTTGGACTTGCATTCCTAATTGCCTGGATTTTTCTAACTTCTCCCCACCTCCTCTACACTACTGTGGGCAACTGCATGGCACAAGAAAAGACATGTTTTGGAATCGGGCACACCTGGGTCTGAAACCAATCTTACCCTCTTACCTGTGGTCACTAGTAAGAGTTGGACAAATTACTTTACCTTTTCTTAGCTTCAGTTTCCTTTTCAACAAAAAAAGTCCCATTAACACCTAAACATAAGATTGTAATTATAAATGAAATTACATCAAATATGTCATGTCGACCCATAGCAGGTATTCTGAAAATGATTTTTCCATTCTCTTTCTGCCTCTCAAAGTAATTTTTTGTTGAACACTATTTTATGTATGTGTTATTCCTGATTTTTTGTGTCATATGTCTGCTGCGATTTGAATGTTTTTGTTCCCTCTGAAACTCGTGTTGAAACTTAATCCCCACTACAACAGTGTTGGAAGATGCGGCTTAATGGGAGGGTCTTTAGGTCATGAGGGCTCCACCCTCACTAATGCCACTATAAAAAGGACCTGAAGAAGTGGGTTCCCTCTGTCTTTTGTTCTGCCAAGTGAAAAACAGCCTTCCTCTACTTTATATGATGCAGTATTCAAAGCACCAAGTCGGGATTGGGGACTGGGCCCTTACCAGACACCAGTCTTACTATTGTCTTGATCTTGGACTTCCCAGCCTCCAGAGCTGTAACAAATAAATTTCTGTTCTTTATAAATTATCCAGTCTATGGTACTCTGTTATAGCAGTACAAACAAACTAATACAGTGTCATTCTTCTGTTTAGAATAATTAATGACTCCCTCTGCCTTCCCCTTCATATCCACTTTCCAATGCCTGGTTGGTAAAATACTCTCATAATCTACTCTTTCCTACCCATGGATCATGCCATCTCAATTCTGTATTCATCAGACCAGAGTTTCAATAACTCATAAATACACATCATTCTCATCCCAGTCTCAGAGATTTTGACCACTTTTTCCTTCCCTTTTTCCTGGGCTTAGTCATCCCACAAATCTCATGCATCATTTAAGAATTCAGCTCTGCTCCCACCATAGTTACAGTTAACTACCCAAGCCTTTATTTATTCTTCCTCCTGTGAGGGCTTACAGTGATTAGTGTTTGTAGAAAAGAATTGAGCACTTCATTTTCAACCCTTCTCCCCTAACCCTGCCTTATTTCTCCCAGACCCACACACCTAGGCCTCACAACTTTATTCTATCCCAATTTTCAGACCAATCTAGAATTGAGGTCCAGAGGCTGTCACGTCTCACAAAGGCTGAAACCATGGTATTCCTCAGGCAACTTGACCCAGCGTAAGTCCCCATCAGACCAAAGCCCCCAGACCCAGACAACCTCCTGGTTTCTACACTGCTCTCTGAGCCTGTTCAATGGCATCCCTAAGGTTCACCCACAGTGTCAATGTATTAATATTTCCAATTTTTCTTTTCCCTTTGTTCCTTAATGTTGGCTCAACGAAGTAAACAGGATGTCTGTCTTGTCCTTCAGATAATCTCAGCATTCAAAACCTGGTGAGAACCAATTTGCCTCAAGCGTATACTCCTTCTTGATTACTTTGCTAATTTTTGCCAGTTATTTATGCCTCTCCAAATTAAATATAACAACAATAATCATCATTATAAATAGGCTCTGCTGAGTGCTCACCCTTTTGTAGGCACTGTTTCAAGCACTTTACATGGCTTATCCACGTGCTTTAATCTTCATAGCAATCCTATGACACTTACTAAAATGGAAACTGAAGCTCCAAAGGTAAGTAACTTTTCCCAGCTCACATCACTAGTAAATGAATGATCCAGGATACAATGCAAAGCAAGTCAAACTGTCTAGAGCCTGCCCTCTAGGTACCACTCCAGAATTGAAATGTGTGTCACTTCATACCCATCAAAAGAATCCCTGAAACGTGACCAACCTGACAGATTCAAGACATGATTAAAGTCTAGCTTACCCCTCTGCGTTTCATTTAACCCAAGTGGGAGTCCCTGGTGCCAAACTTGAACCTCATCCACAAGCTCTACCACTCAAGTTGCCCTACTATGGTGTTAGTCCCCTGTGCCTGGCAAGTGCAGCTGGGCAGGTGGCAGAGCCTGGCTCCCTTCTGGCTCAGGCCATAAAGAGACAGGGCCTTAACTTGAATGTAAATTTCCTGAAATCAGCTAGTGTGCAATCTAATTGTAGTGCCACCCTATATTGTACAGAATCATACATTCTGCATATGCTGTATGATCATATCCTCTGTGTTTCTGTATTAACTGTTAGAGATATAGGGTAGCACTCTAATTACATTGCACACTAGTTGACTTCAGGAAACTTACATTGACTTAGTACATCAGAAAACACTGAATATGTGGTATGTTATTGTTTTGCAATTGTTTTTCAAGGCTATAAAGGAATGATTATAAATAGCCATGATAACCATGTATGCTCCAATTCATTATATCTACATAAAAAGCTAAAGTAGCATCTTATACTGCATCCATTCTTCAAAATGCCCATGTTACAAACAGAAAACAAAGACTTTTGTCTCATACTGGCAACCACCACCAGCATATACACCTGCACATAACATAAATTTCTTAGGAACTAGATCTAAAATTTTTAATTTTAGGAGAGTTGGAAGAAAATATTTCTGAACTGAAAGAAACATAGTAAGCAAGAAAAAAGAAAATGGAAGATATGACAAAGAGGTTTAGTATATGACCTCCCCAAGAGAATCATGGGTTTAACTAGAGAAATTGACAACACCTCTATTGGCTGTATTCTGGGCAAGTGAATCTCAGGAGTCTCAGGTATAAATTGGGGATAATAATTTAGATGTACTTCAATGTCTTATGGGAAGAACAGAAAAGACAATTACATAAAAATACTTACTACCTTAAATTGCTTTATAAATACTTTTATTGAACTTTTGCTCAATTTTATTTGCACTTAAGACAACTCTACTAAAAGTATCACCATTTATCCCACAAATTTAAATAATTCTAGACATAAAACCTATATCTACGCATCAAAAGTTAAATTATCCAGTATGTAAATGTTGATTTTTGTTGTTGTTAAGTATTTTAAAGTTTGTGTTATTGGGAAGAAATGCCTGGTGAATTATCGTTTTTGTGTTACACGTATAGTCAACCATAGTCTTAAATCTCCCAGCTCAGATCTCTGCCTCTGGCTCTCAGCAGTTCCTACACACAGTCCTCCCCGTGAGGGGAGAGTCACCTGAGAAAAGTGTACTTGGTCACATCTCTATCTCCAGGCTAAAGCTGACAACAGCCTCTCATCAAGTCTCTCCACTTACTGCACAGAAATTCAGTGTGTTAAACAACACATTCAAAAATTCGAGAAAAAAACAGCATCTGAATGCCTTTAATTTAAAACAGCCGTATTAACTTTTGCTAGTCTGTTTACCTATGTGGTAGGAGAACGAGGCGGAATACTTGAAAACAGCACTACTCTGATGACTAAAACAACACACTGGCTTTTGTTTTGTTTTGTTTTCTACTTGATACAGGGCTAGGATTCCATCTTGAGTCTGAAATAACTGAGATGGGTTATGTAAGCATAAAAACACATTGTCATCATTTGCTTCAAAAGTTTGTTTGAAATGTTTTAAATCCTAGAAAATCAGGGAAGTGTCAGCAAAATCTATATTTGGTATGGCATCGGAAAAATCACAAGATTAGAGTCTTCTGTTGAAACGAGGACTGAAAACATGGCTGTTGAGAGAAGTATATGCTGTCGTAAGAGCCTGCAGTGAGGGAGCTGGCCTCGATGAAGCAGCAGAACGTGAAATGCCAAAACAGGTCTGTGCTTTCACAGAGCTAGTTGGAATTACAGGGGATCATAGGCAGGCAAGGAATTGTAATCTTGCTTGATGTTTGAGAGTATTAAGTAAAATGAACAGCCCTGATTTTATTTTCAGGACTATTCTATAGGAAAGACGGAGTAGCAAATTTCTTTTAAAATACAAATTATTTGTTTGATTCATAGATCTTTTATTTGAGACTGCTGCTTAAGAAAGACCTGCTACAATTGCCATTTGGGAAGACATATTCATTATCTCCAGGCTGTTTGGGTTTTCTACCCTTGGGGAAAAAATTGGACATAATTTCACAGAATCTCGGTTCTACTATCTTTATTAGCAAAGCTAAAAAGATAAGGACTGATAACTTTTTTCCTGCTACAGATTATTTTATATGTGGTTAAGACATGCTGCCAAAAAGATGTAAGACAACATAAAATTGTAACATAGAATTTGCAATACTGGTGGCAAAAGCATGGATGATTATCAAGTGTAGGTTTATGAACCAATTTCTCGTCACTGTTTTCCAACCTCAAAAGCTTGTTTGCCTCTGGCTCATTCTAGAAAAAGAGAACTGCCACCAATGTACTCACAGAAGGCTGCTGAGCATTGCATGATACAGTGGAGAGATTTGAAGTCATGTGTCTTAGAAGGGGAATCTCCTTCAAATATAACTGGGAGGAGTGATTTCATCAACAAGTGCCATTTTGAGATGTATTTGGCTCTAGTTTGGCTACATTGAGATAAATATGAATCAGAATCTTTTGTTTATATTTTCCTATCAAGATAAAAAGAGGCATAAATTCAGCTCCGAGGAAGTGTTGCAGAGATAGTGAGAGGTGATTTGTTTTAGAGTGTAAGCAAACGCCAGCTCTGTTGACAAAGCCAGTTCATTAGAACACACTAGCCTGTCCTCAACCTCTCTGCTAGCTAGAAGGGACCACAGTGGTCATGACAAGACTAAGACGGAAGCTCACATTACTAAAAACTTACAAATAAGGAACAGCTAACAACTGGCAAAACAATGCCATCCCATCACCAGGTCCTAAGCTGTATGACACCATGAAGGGCCATACAAAGCAGGCTTTATAACAGTTATCATGCATTTGGATTCAAAGTTACTTCTAAAAAACATCAAAACTTTCAGCTTAACCTGATGTAAGTGAAAATGAAACAAAACAAAGAAAAGAAAAGTATCCAGGGATTGTATGTATAGACCTCCATGGCTTTTATTTATAATACAGGTGAAGTGGAGCCCTAACTCTCATTATGGGAACAAATCAGAATGGGAAGAAAAGTCCAGTTAATTGTGAGAAAGAAAATGAGCATCACCATCCTAAACCAATCCATGGAATTTCCTCCTAAGGACTTTTCCTTCAAAAGTGATACAATTAACAAATAGAAAAAGGCTGTTTGGTTTCTTGAAACAAAACAAGAGACACACAAGCAATGTAGTTTTTCTGAATTCCCTGGCTAAGAGTTATGACTTTGGAAGGACAACTACTTGTATTCAAATCCTGACTTATTTGCTATGTGACAAGGGGCATATTGCCTAACTTCTCTGTGCCTAATTTCTCCACTTAAAAGGGAGTAATAAAAGGAATTACCTCAAAGATTGGCTGTAAGGATTAAGTGAAACACTACATATAAAGCGATTAGAATGTTTCCCAACATATGGCTGATACTTCATTCTTCCATTTAGCACATATTTATTGAACTGATCCATGCAGATAGCATCTTAGATGGTTGGGTTACAGCAGTGAACAGAGAAATGTCTCTACCCTCATAAAATTTACATTCTAGTGGAATTTAGCTATTGTGATTAATCTACTATCCAAGTATCTACAAAAACTATTTTAAATAATTTCAACTTGTACTGGTAGCCTAATGCATTATAGGCATAAGGCAGAGTCTAGCACTCATCTTATTGAGTCTGTAACTGAGGCTTAAAGAGAAATGAGAAAATATTTTTAAATAAACAAAAACATTTGTATAGATGCCCTAAAAGCAGGGCTACTTTAAGTTTTGGGATGCAAGGTCCCTTTAAGGGTTTATTAAAAGCTGCAGATCTGTTTCTAATAAAGTTAAAATACCTATCTAATGAGCCAGCAATTCTACTCCTAGTTACTTACTCCCCAAAAATGAAAAGATAATGTCCACAAAAAGACATGGACAAGAGTGTTCATAGCAACTTTATTTATAATATGCAAAAGCAAGCCAAAGGTCCATGAATAGATAAAAGGATAGTCAAATTGTGTGATAGTCATATGGGAGAATACTGCTCAACATTGAAGAAAAGTTATTGATTGAAGCAATACTATGATGAATTTCAAAAAATCAGAAACTAGACACTAATGAGTATTATATACTATAGGATTCCATTAAGATGAGGTTCAAAAACAGACAAAAATAATTTATAGTGATAAGTATCAGTAAGCAGTTGCACTGGGTGGTAGATGGGAAATTGATTAGAAAAGGCCCCAAGAGAACTTTGGGTGATGGAAGTCTTTTATGTATTGTTTTAAGTTGTAGCTACACAAATGTATATAATTGACACAACTCTTAGAAATCACCTTTAAAGGTCTATGCATTTTGTTATATATTACACCTCATTAAAAAAAGAAGTCATAAAAAACGGTAGCGACTTTCCCCAGATAAATACTCATGCATTGCACATAAAATTTTAGATGGTAAGTGGACCCCAGGGTAAAATTTCCTGATATAGGAACTAGTGACTGAGTTGGCTAAAAATGTCACCGTTAAAATATGTATATAGATAATTCAAGAAGAATCTTCTAGAGAAAAAGCTTGGTGTAATTCACTGACATTTTCTATGTGCCAATGCTATTTTGAAATGCCTTCCCCATAGAACGCTGTACTTGATCAAGACATATTTACCGCGAAGTATTTTACCATTAATTTTGAAAGGCATGTGTTTAGAGTAATTTAATATTTCCTTGAAAGTCACGTAGAATAAAAAGGAAGAGTGTTAAGTGCATTAACTATGAAGATATCAATTCATATCTCTGCTTAAACAGCATGTCATACTTTGAGCAATGTTCTAATATGTTCTAAAGAAATATAAGCTTGGGCCTTTAAAAGAAAAAAAAAGGCAATTTTCTATCAGGGGTCCATGACCCAGGCCAAACTATACACCTGCAAAAATGACTATAGAGACTAATAAGGAACCCAATTGTATGCTAATTTCAAATTAGCTTTTATACTTGCTTCAGGCTTCAAAGGGGACTGAGAGAAAAAAAGTAGTTATATGGAAGAAAACTACTCATTATTAGGAAAAGGCCATCACAAGGGATTCAAATTTCTTTTATTCTGATTATAGCAAAAGATCATGCAGAAGAGAAAACCATAAAGATTTCTGAGAAAAAAAAAGGCATAAAAGAAGAAAGCTAAATACAAAAATGGTAGACAAGCCCAAAGGGGAAATGAAATGATTCAGATTGAAAGCTTCTGATTTGTGAAAAAAAAAAAAAAATTGGAATTAGGCTAAAGATAATTGAAGTTTAATGAGAAGGTATCTAATTATACTGGTATATTTATTTAAGTATTTTCTAATTGGGTATTATTTTTATAATGATTTAATTACTTAATAGTGCTGCTTGTTGATTTAACAAAGAGTTTTGTTTTTACAGAGAGAGCATGACATAACAGGATAAATGTTCTATCTTCTGGATGCCTGTGGGTAGTTTAGACATTTAATTACATGACCTAAATCTACCAGCCACTGTCCCCATAAAGAGGCTAGCCCTTATTGCAGAAATACAACCTGAGAGAATATAATCTGTATCTGTACACCCTATTTCTCTAACCCATGTCTAAAATATGACCAACTTTATATATCTGAAATAAACCATAAGTGCAGACCAATAGCTTTCTAACTTTTTGACCAAGACCCTTAGTAAGAAATGCATTTTACATTGTGTCGTAGTCAGTTCGGGCTGCTATAACAAAAATACCATAGACAGGATGGCTTTAACAACAGAAATTCACTTCTCACAGTTCAGGAAGCTGGAAAGTTCAAGAGTGCCAGCCAAGTCAATTTCTGGTGGAGGCCAACCTCCTGGTTTGCAGATGAATACCATATTTCCACCAACATTCTTTACACTATTATTTAAGTGTTCCATGAGAAGATGAACCTCTCTCTTCAGCTTTCCTCTTCTGTTTCTAAGGTCTTACTAGAGTTGCCTTTAAAACTCTCTTCACAAAAACATTGGCTTTTGCTAGCATGCACCTCTTCCAGAATCTATTATTATTATTATCATTATATTATTACAGTAGTCCCCTCTCCTCTGTGGTTTTGCTTTCCTTGATTTTCATTACCTGCAGCCTACTGCAATTCAAAAATATTAAGTAGAATAATCTAGAAATAAACCATTCCAAAGTTATTAATTAGTTTTCAATCGTAGCCAAACACTGCATCACAACACCAATGTCGTTCACCTCACTTCGTCTCAGAAACAGGCATTTTGTCATCCCACATCATCACAAGAACAAGAGTGAATAAAGTACAATAAGAGATTTTGGGAGACATAGAGACCATAATAACATAACTTTTATTATAGTATATTGTTATCCTTTGCCTATTTTATTATTAATTATTGTTACTTTCTTACTGTTCTTAATTTATAAACTAAACCTTAGCATAGGTATGTAAGTATAGGAAAAACATAGTGTAAATGGGGTTCAGTACTATTCACAATTTCAGGCATTCACCAAGGGTCTTGGAACATATTTCCCTGTGGATAAGTGGGGACTACTGTATTATAATTACCATAAGGCATTGGGTCACATGATTACAGAGACTGAGAAGTCCATGATTTGCTATCTGCAAGCTGGATACCCAGGAAAAGCAGTGGCATAGTTTGAAGGCCTGGAAGTCAGATAGCCAGTGCTATAGATTCTGAAGGTCTGGGAACCAGCAACACTAGAACTAGGAGAAAACAGATGTCCTGCTCAAGCAGTCAGACAGAGTTAACTCAAACCTTCTTCATCTTTTTGTTTTATTCAGGCCCTCAACAAATTACATGATGCCCACATACCTTGGGGAGGGCCATATGCTCTACTCATTCTACCAATTCAAATGCCATCTCTTCCAGAAACACTCTCACAGACACATGCAGACATAATGTTTAATCAGATATCTGGACATCTTGTGTTCCAGTCAAGTTGACGCATAAAATTTACCATCACACGTCATGACCCAGAATACAAATTTATATCAGAAAGAGAGAAAAGGAAGGAGGGAAGGAAAGAGGAGTGAGAGACGAAGGAGGGAGGGAGGGAAGGTAGGAAGGGAGGTAGGAAGGAAGGAAGAGAGAGAGAGAGAAACAGAAAGAAAGAAGAAGAAAGAGAAAGAAAGAAAGAGAAAAAGAAAGAGAAAAGACAGAGAGGAAGGAAGGAAGGGAGGGAGAGAGGAAGGGAGGGAAATAAAAGATCCATAAAATAAATCTAAGTTGCACCACTTTCATATATTTTATTATGTTCTATTTTTTCATTCTATTTTTAATGTGAATTGTTATCCACTAAAATGATTTTGCTGCCACAGTTTAAAAAGCAAATATTACAAATGCTTAATCGACTCCTCTTTACTTAAATTGTTTCTATGATTGGTAAAATAGCCATAAATTTTCTTTGCTGACGTGCTGGATTCTGAGTGCTTTAAGACTACCTGAGACATGATCAAAAGGGAGAAGCCTTGAGTCTTTCAAAGAGACCTCTGGGAAAACTCATTTCTGTCTGAAGCTTCATCAAAATCATCCTGAACATCCGTATTTCTACTAACATCCTGTACATGATTATTTATGTGCTCTCTAAAACTATGGAGCTTTCTCCCCAGCTTTCTTCTTTTCTTTCTGAGCCCTCACCAGAATTGCCTCTAAAAGCCAAAGGGGCTGAAAAACTAGTAAGATATCTTTCCACTTTGCCCTTTTCTCCACAAACTCTGATGCTCATACTGCCCTGTTCTGAGATATGATCAGGCTCCTACTGATCCGACTCCCAGAGCAGTGCTCAGTAGCCTGCTTTTCCTCACCTGGGTAATTCAAACTTCACCTACTCAAGAATTGAGATTTGCTGATTTACTACAGCTAGAAATCTAATCAAATATTTGTGTTAGTTTTCAACCACTCAATGATTTATCATTCTTTTCATTATCTATTGTCTGGCTTCTAACCACCATCTTGAGTATAAACGGTGAAGACGGCAAATATAGGAAAGAACGGTCTTTTATTGTAGGAACCTACAAGTAATGAAGTGGGACCAAAGCAGCCTCTGAACCAGGCTTACATCTTTACACGGATGTCTAAGAGAAGAAAGGTGGCTCTCCAGCATGTTCAGTTGCAGCAGCCGAAGAATTTATGACAGTGGAAAATGTAGAAGGTGGAATAGGCCAACAACAAATTAGCTGATTGTTGGTGAAGCAATAGGGGCCAGGATACCTTTTATAGGCACACTTTCCAGTCCAGTGAGTCACCTTTTAGTATGCATCAGAACCCCCTAAGTAGTCTGCTTAAATCAAGATTAGTTGTGGTGTGTTCTACAGCCCTAGACCCTACCACTGAATGGGAAGAGAGGGAGAGAAAAAGAGGGTGCAGGGAACCCTAAAGAAGCACAGGGCAATTCAAGTAAAAGTGGGGAAGGAATATATCAGCTCTGCACTATCAATATTTTCCTATCAAGACATCCGCTGCCTCAGGATCACATGGTGATGAATCACAACAAAGACCCAACAAAAAATGTTGACACTTTGAGACTCTTACTTAAACATGTACATCAAAAAAGTGGGAGGGGAGAGGTACTCCAAACTGCATGACTTGATATTGACTTGATCCTTGCACAGACTACAGTCATCATTAAACACACACGCTCTCCCAATTTGTATGCCCATACCACAGTCCTTACTCCTTGTTGAGCAATAACAAGGAGATCAGTGTGACTGGAACCTAGTTAAACTATCATGCTCATGATGCTATGCAGTAGCTCTAGATTCCATGTTACAATGTGTGATGTTACCAAAATAATATCCTAAATTATCACAAAGTGGTATTTAAAAAATGCAGTTTTGCGATCCAATTACTTCACAGGTCACATGGCCTCAAACACTGACCTTAGAACTTAACAGCCATCTATAGTGTTTCCATGAAAAATATGTTCCAGGCTCCAAACAGCATTCTTTTAGGCAAACTTTTAGAACACAATCTGCTTAGGAACTGTCTCTACTGTTCTGTGATACGTTTGTTTTGCACATGAAGTTTATTTCGGACTCTTTTCTACAAAGATATTTCCTGCCCTTGGAAGATGACTTCAAATAATAAATTGTCACCAAAAATGGACATGAAACTTTTAAAAAGCAGTAGGGAGGTGGAAAAGATGAACAAGCTGAAAACAAGTCCATTTTGGGAGGGTTCTGAACATCCTGGTTAAGGGAGTTTTTCATTTTAAAGGAAAAAGTATTCATCTGATGTGCTTCTTTGTTCATGGCACTTAATATAGAATTCTACAATGTTAAAAATAGGAAGTCAGGTTTATATGGCGTTTGCTTTAATGACACTAAACTGCCTGGAAGTAGCAGCACATGCTATAACAAGTTTCAGATATTAAAAGAAAAGCTACAATGTTGAACTCTTTTCAAAATTTTATATGAAGTCCCAGGCTTTGTGGACATTCAGGAGTAAATCAGGGCTAATACGGGAAGCTTACAGATGGTAAAATGGCTTCAGGCATCCCAATTACATTAAAAAGTTGAAAGCGGCAGATTCATATTCTCCCTTTTTACATGTCATAAATTCCAAAGTGTTGGTGTCAAACTGTGTCAATTGCACTCATTTATTAATACTTGGAATACCATCAGTGAGCTGCCTGTTATCCATTTATTCATTTACAGCCATCTAATACTAACAGCACCAGCCACAGTTTTCAATCCTTTCCCTAAAACCATACATGCCTCAGGGAGACTTACATAAGCCTGCATCTGGGGAGAGGGGGGAGGAGGAAGTAGCAAATTGCAGGATCTGCTGATCTTGGATATAGGTCTCCCTGCAGGAGCTTCCAAATGTGTCTTTGTTTATGTTCTGGGCTCTGGGTTGTTGTGGGGCACGGATCTAAGGAGGAAGGAATTTGTTGCCTCAATAAAAAAAATGTGTAATTAAGATGTGGAAGAAAGGTTAGGTGAAAGACAGAAAAAAAAAGACTATCTCCGTGTATTCTAAAACAAATATTTACACATTCAAATATCATCTTTTTTTTTTTTTTTTAACTATCTGATCTTCAGTCTTGGATGCAGTGGTTAATAAACCCTGATGTCTCCACACAAAGTAAAAAAATAAATAAAATAAAAAATGTATGGCAACGATGCACATGATTCAGACCCAAAAACTACCCTGCATAAAACATTCATTATAATTAATGCAGTGTTTCTTGGCTGGTATTATTAAGACCTTAATTTTCCACTTGGTGGAACTTACTGTATGTAGTAGAAAAATCACTGGCTCTGAGTCAGAAATGCCTTGATTCTAATCCAGCCCCTGCCACTTCTTAGCCAGGCCATGTGTGTAAATTAGTTGACCTTTCTGAGCCTTGGATTTGTTTTCTTTAAAATGTGAATTATAAGGAAATATTAAATGTGATGATTAAATAAAAGAAAAAGTAAAACAACTACACAGTTCCTCTAAATTTCAGCTTTCCTCCCTCACCCCTTTCCTCTTTAAGAAATGCACAGACATTTTTAATAAGAAAGGATATAAGTGATCAAAATAATTATTCTGAAACCATATGATTCATTGCAGACATTGGTAGTGTGCCCTACATACTATTGGGCATGAAAGGGTTAAGTGGGAACGTCACCTTAGAGTCCTGGGGGAAGGGTGGAAGGGAGAAGGGTAATAGTGGATTTAATAGTGTTTCACAGGCAGAGTCCTGGTGCTGTGCAAAGCTCCAGATCGTGTTTCTTCTTAGACGCCAATCAGTCAGGAAGTGATTCTCAAAGAAGTTTACATTGCCCTACTCTCTTTACACTGCTGCACAGTAGGAAACCCAGGACACAGAATACTCACAAGAAAGATGCTAGCATTTCCTGGGATAATAGGGAAAGCAAATGAGCCTCATGTCACATAACATATTACAAGGAAGCAAAGCTTCCTGCACAACATTATATTAAAAAGACCAAACTTATATTAAGCCTTGAACAGTTGCATATGTAAAGACCAAGAAAATAATCCAAATAGTAATCAAAAGCTCTAATTCTTCTTCAATTCCAGTTCATGTGCTACGTTTTGAGAATGACACAAAAGTGTACATGCTCTCTCACACACACACATGCACACACACACAAATATACACAACTCATACAACACATGTTCACACCTTCTGGTCAATACGAGAAAAGAAACCTAGATTATATCAGAACACAGACAGTTTTACTAGTCAGGCTGTGTCCTCACCACATGCTTAATGGAGAAAAATGGGTAAGGTATATCAGAACTTCATCAGAGAACATTCCAAAGCTGTTACATACATTTATGCTTGTCAAGTGCGTAACATGCACATAATTCTCTTTTATTCTTTCACCCAGTATTTATTTTCTGTTAGCTAGAAGAGGGCATGGGCTTTGTCTAAATTGCTTACTTTTAAACTTGTGACCACCTGGCATGTAGTAGGTGCTCAATAAATATTTGCTGAATAAATTACTGAACATTTCCAATTCTAGGGGGGATTCTGCCATTTTAAATAAGCAATTACAATAGAATAAGCTAATTTGATTTTTGACATCCCAAGGAACCGTTCCAAGCCCCCTTTGTTAGTAGTTTTCTTTTTAGAACACTGTCTGAACTAGGCCTATTTTATATGGCTTTGCTCCAGCTGACTGGGGCAAGGCACATTTTGTAGACTCACGTGGTAGCCTGTGGAGAGGTATCTACATGAAAGATAAAGACATTGGTTATATTTGTACAGGTATTACACTATTGTGCAAATAACCAACTCTGTCTTTTGTTTTCCTTGAGACACAGTCTCACTTCTGTCAACCAGGCTGGAATGCAGTGATGCAATCTCAGCTGCAACCTATGCCTCCCGGGTTCATGAGATTCTCCTCGTGCCTCAGCCTCCTGAGTAGCTGGGACTACAGGCACGCACCACCATGCCCGGCTAACTTTTGTATTTTTAGTAGAGACAGGTTTTCGCCCTGTTGGCCAGGCTGGTCTCAAATTCCTGACCACAAGTGATCCACCCGCCTCATCCTCCCAAAGTGCTGGGATAACAGGCGTGAGCCACTGCTCCCAGCCTACCAACGCTGTCTTCTATACATTAATTCTAAATCAATGATTTATGAATTTACCCAAATTGATTTTTCTCTATTTATATTTTCAGCCTCTTCTCCTTCCAGGCAATGATCTCCATGCCAGCATTCCCCTTTCCTTCAAAGTAATACCTTTTATTTTTTCTTAGAATTCATCACAAGCAATTCAGCAAAATGCCACTGGCGCCTCCTACAAGATAGCATGACAGCAAAATTTTATCTTTACTACATAAGGATTTTTTACTTTTTCTAAAGTTTAAATTTTTTCCACTTCTTTCTCCCTTTATTGTGACCTTACAAAGAACCATCATGGTCCAGTTACGGGATGTCCTCTTACAGAAACCACATTTTCTTTCCTTCATTAAGTCATGCAAGTTTAACCACCAAGTGAGTGTCTTCATCATAACCTCCAGTGGGCAGTTCAGGGACTGGAGGGGGACCTACCAGTCTGCAGACCTGGCACATTTTCTATAATTTTGCTCTAGAAAGGGATTTCATTAACAATCTCCCGACTTTCTTCATATTTGTAACAAAAGTGTCACAATCTAGTCCCTAGCAACCAAACCATTTTCATTATTAAAATAAAGGTCATCAAACATTTGTCAAAACTCATTAGGTACAACCTAAGAGCAAAGCCTAATGTAAACTTGGACTCTGGGTGACAATGATGTGTCAATGTAGGTTCACCCATTGTAAACAAATGTACCAGTCTGAGGGGAATGTTGATCATGGGGGAGGCTGTGCATGTGTGAGAGCAGGGGAGATATGGAAACTCTCTACTTTCCACTCAACTTTCCTGTGGACCCAAAACTGCTCTAAAACAAAAATAAAGTCAATTACAGTAAAATACCTGCATAGGACATAACTGCATGACACTGTTCAAAACATTTTACTTATTTTGTGAATATAAGTATATGCAATTCTTGTAACAATATTATGAGAGATATAGTACTACTATTATCCCCTTTTTGCTGATGAGAATTCAGTTTCCTGACCCCGAATGTCATGACTGAGAAGTACCAGAACTGCCGCCTAGCAGCAGCCGACACACCCGTCCTTACTCCGCTTGGGTGCTTCTCAGTCGTGCCAAACTAAGTCTCCAGCCACACATTCCTCCCCTTCGCCCCAAGCACAGTTCTTTAAACTATTAGCTATGGTTGTTCTCATAGGCGTATTGTGTACTTAACAGTAAATACACATGTGTAAAAAATATTTCTGCATGTGCCACTCTGGAGGATATGCTTTATATTAAAAAAAAAAAAGGAAGTGAAATCATTCCCAACAGTTTTCTCAGTAAAGACGAATGTAAGGATTCACTTGAGTTCATCAAAGTGCCCCACAGATTCTTTGGTTATCTGTCTAATTCTGACTTAATTCTGGAGTTTTTATAACTCACTTGGCAGTCTACTACAACCTTGATTATCCCATGGTTATTTAAGGAAGTTTTTATTTTTTAATATATTTTCTGTTTTACAAATTATCTGATGATGTGTATCATTTCTAAAAACAGAACAGAATCAACATTTTTTAAAAGTTTAGTCAAGAAAGGGACATCTAAATTGTTTAGATAACTGTGGTGACATAGACCAGAGAAGGTTTCAAAGGAAATCACTGTTCGTAAAGTGCAAATCCCTTTCCAGGAAATTAGTATCATGAAAATTATTATCAAAAAAATCATAAATATATGCAGGGTTTTGTTCTGAATATATCTCTCATGAAAAAAACAAATTATTTTTTCAGATGGAGTTGCTTGGATACAAGGAGAATCTTACAGAATACAAATGAACTTGAAGGCATTAGTAATATTTTCAAAATAATAGAGAAATGACACAAAGAGTGAAAGAGGTAATTGAAATCTGTCTTTGATGGGAATAATATCTAAAAGGAGTATTGTACATATCTGCTGGCAGCTTTAAAAAAATTAATGATTACTGAAATTCAGAAATGTCAACAGTATGAAATGAGCAAAATTACTTCCCTAACAAGATTTTATAAGGTGAGCAATTGTTTTGAACATTTTCTAACCTTGACTTTTCTATTTATCTTAGGAATTAAAAAAAAAAAACCCTAGAGTTTAAATATGAAAAGGAGACTTGTGGGAAATTCAGAATATAATAATTGACCATTAAAATAGAAATGCCTTCTCTAACCAGAAAAATGAATAAGGAAATTATAACTTACATTCTCTATGGATGTCTTTACAGAGATAAAGTAGTGGGATATTTCCTTGAAATGATGTTCATCATCAATGCTGAAGTTTACAGAAGACAAAAATATGAAATAATGTGTTCATAGACAGTCCCAGGACACACACAGTGGATGCATTGTGTTCTCCTGGGTTGCATAACTACTTTGAAAGAAGTTTTCTTTTCTGTGTCATAAAAGAAGACTTTTTGGCTCTGCCAGGATACTCTACCATTTGGCCCCATAGACTTCAAGCATGCCTGAAGATACGTGCCAATTGCTTGTTGGTTTTTGAAGATCATTCTGATCTCTGCTGAGTTACCCAACTGGACTCAGAAGGGTCTGACCCACGTGCCACATTCCAGCTGTTTGCTTGTTTGTTTTTAATCTCAACCTAGTTTAATGGGAAGAAGGTGAGTCACCTTGTGTGTATGTCAGCTGATATTTATGTCATGGAAACTTAAAGGGGATAGACTTGAAATTGAAAAGATAAGATTGTGATTGAATGGGCCTTGTATAAATTATGTTTTGTTTTTGTTCTCTTGCTTACTTACCTTGTAAACAGATTCCTTGAGTCTTAAACCAAGGATCTTAATCTTTGGTATTTACAGAGTTTTTCTTCCATGAAGCAGAGTTATTTAGGATGCTGCTAGCAAATGAGTTCTCAACTGCATCTGTCGTCATCATCATAGAACTTACCATGGTCTGGTAGTATTCAAAGTGCTTACTTAAATTAATTTCTGGAAACAACCTCAAACATTTGACTCTATGTATTTTTCCACCTCATGATGAGGAAACAGACACAAAAAGGCCAAATGATTTTTTCAAGGACATTCAGCTAGGAAAGGGCAAAGTCAGGCATAGATGAAGAAATAATCACAGGCACAAATGAGGTATCCGATAATAGAGATCCTAGGAATCTGTGAATGTCAATATGAATTACAAATATGAAAATTATTTGTTGAATCAACAAAGTGGAAATAAAACTATTTTTTCTCAGCTGATTTGTTAATGACTAACAGTCAACATACCTATTAAGTGGTTTTGGTTGAAATAATTTAATTTGTTGTCAATACTAGTTCCCCTCTTTAAATTTAATGATACAGTTCCAATATCTAGATGAACAAATAAAGATAGGAGAAAGAATTCTATATTTTAGTCATTTCTGCTTATGGCCTCAATTTCAGATTCCAGAAATCCATAACTAAGTAGTTATAAAGCAATTACAGTTGTTAGAGTAGCCCAGGATGGCTGGACAAAGTTGAATATTTCATGACTAAAAACAACAACAGCCAGGCACGGTGGCTCACACCTATAATCATAGCACTTTGGGTGGCTGAGATGGGTGGCCGCCTTAAGCCTGGAGTTCGAGACCAGCCTGGCAGTAAACTGACACCTTGTCTCTACAAAAGATACAAAAATTAGTTGGTGTGGTGGTGTGTGCTTGTAGTCCCAGCTACTTTGGAGGCTGAGATGGGAGAATCACCTGAGCCCAGGAGGTTGAGGTTGCAGTGAGCTGAAATCATGCCACTGCATTCCGTCACTGCACTCCAGCAGCCTGGGTGACAGAGTGAGACCCTATCGCAAAACAAAACAAAACAAACAAATCAATTCTCACTAAAAATAAACATACCTAAGATATCATTGTATATTTTAAATTCTTTCTAATTAGAGCAAGGTTACTAAATATATTTTAAAGAGGCTTGTTATAAATGAAATACTTACAAGGTCATTGTACCGAATTCAAAATTTTTGTTATATGGAAGTTGTAGAACTTTGGGATTATGAAATACTAACACAAGTAAAAATATAAAGTCCGATCTTTGATAAGAAGATACTTTGTCTTAGTCAGTTTGGGCTGCTACAACAAAATACCATGGACGTGGTGGCTTCAACAACAGACATTTATTTTCTCACAGTTCTGGAGGCTGGGAAGTCTAAGATCAAGGTACTGGCCGATAGGGTTCTTGGTGAGGGCATTCTTCCTACCTGATAGACAGTTACCTTCTTGCTGTGTGCTCACATGGTCTTTCCTCAGTACCTGAGCATGGAGAGAGAGAAAGCTCCTGTGTTTCTTCATTTCCTTTGAAAGACATTAATCCCATCACGTAGCCCCCAACCTCATGATCTCATCTAAGCCTAAATACCTCCCAAAGGCCCCACCTCAAAATACCATCAAGATGGGGATTAGGACT
Source organism: Pongo pygmaeus (assembly GCF_028885625.2). Lineage (NCBI taxonomy): Eukaryota > Metazoa > Chordata > Mammalia > Primates > Hominidae > Pongo > Pongo pygmaeus. The sequence goes on along the minus strand of NC_072378.2, from coordinate 140,356,648 downwards.
TCAACATATGAATTTGGGAGGAACACAGTCAGTCCATAGACACTTCTAGGAAATCTTTTCCATGTAGTCCAGATTCATCTACTATGCAAACCACAATAGGCTACAGAAGTGACTTGACGGCAAGAAGAAAGATCCTTCTTTCAGACCTTAAACTCATCATTCACGGGCCCAGGAAGGAGCCCCCAGCATGGAGGATACCCATAGACTGAACAATAATATGAAGCTTGAGGCTCACAAATAAACCTCATTAAGAGAGAACTGGGAAAAATCAGAGTCAGAGAAAGAAGGAAAAAAGGTATGGTGGTGGGTAATGGGATTTGAGGTAGGAAAGGAAATGGGAAGGAGCAGAGCACTAGGAGGGAAGGGGAGGCGAAGGAGGAAGGTCAAAGGAAGAGAGAGGGAAGAAGATGACAAGAGCGAGCAGTTTCACTTTCTCAGCATTAAAATCCTGAAATGGACACTCTAAAAATAAAAACTACAGGGGGTGGGGATTTTACTTGTAAATAATTTAAAAATCACTGAGCTTCCTGCCATGATAGCGCAGGATATAGATTCCAACAACCTGAAGTGATTTTAAACACCCTTCTCTAGAGAACAAGTAAAAACATCCATCTCCCCCATAAAACAAAATTCCCTTTCTTGATGGAACTGAATGGGGTCAGTGGCATTTTTTTCTTGGAATCTTCACCAGCCCAAACTATAGACATAAGCCAACTTTCACAGAGGCTAGAGATTGTTAAGCTGTGGCTTGTCACCTATAACCCATTTTTATAAAATGTGAATGAAGGCTACTATATTGTTAGTGGCCACCTGTGGACATAAAGAATTTATAAGAGAAAGGTCAATAATGTCTTATCATGTAAGCACATCTGAAATACTGATATGATTTCAGCATTAAGTAAACACTAAAGCAAATTTGGTGACTAGTTGTATGTGTGATACACATATACATATGCATGTATGTATACCATTTAAAAAGAAACACCAAAAGAGTTTAAAATATACTGATTTTGTGACAGCTGAAGAGCTAATTGTTGCTTTCCACTATTAAAATGGGGTAAATGCCAATAGGAGAGGAATTGCTCAGCTTTAGGAAGGGGTAATTAGGTTTAATGGAACCAGTTGAGAAGAGGAACATTAAGCCTATTGGGAAAAATTTCCTCCCAATGAAAACTATTAGATAATGGAATCACTTCCCAAGAGAAATGCTTGAAATCCTATCACTGAGGATATTTAGGACTCAGCTGGACATTACAAGATATTCCATGTCTCAGGCTTTATGCCCTTTTATGTCCAAAATATTTTATTATTTTATTTGATGAAATATATTCCAATCCTTTCTTCAGGACTACATATATAAAGAGACTGTATATGTGTATAAATACGCATATATAGTATAAATTCATACATATATGTACTATATTTAGACTATATATGTATAGTCCAAATATACACATAAATATGCATATACATATACATACATACTAAATATACATATACATATGTACTATACATATATAGTCTAAATATAGTACATATGTGTATATGTGCATGTAGAGAGAGAGAGGTAGATAGGCAGGTAGGTAGATTAATTGATAAATAGATAGATAAATAGATATAAGGGAGAGAAACAGAAAAAGAACCTTAAGATTCGACGTTCTTTTCTGTTTGTTTTTAAACTTGCAGGTTACAAATGAAAACACTAAAAACTGATTGATGAACAATAAAGAAATATACCGAGATAACAAGCACCTCTATTTTTCTCATTATACTAATTTCACCCTCAAGAGTCAGAAGCAACCAGGTTTGCATTTATTTTCAGTTAGTACTGGTTGCTTCTGAGAATAAGCCCAACTATTAATCTGAAATTCCAATAAAAGCAACAAAAAAAAAAAACCTCAGATGACAAAAATTAAAAATGTTCAGACTCTTAGTGAGAATTTAAGGTTCAATGACTTATCTAACTTTTTCTTGTAAAAAGAACAATCACTTTCAGAAAACCTATGCCCGCATGGAATGACGCATCCACTTCCTCCTAAACATAGATCACATTATCAGTGTTGCCAAATATATCAACAACCGCCTGACTGTTGAACACCATGTTTATCTAATGGACCATAACAGACAGCGAGAACAAGCACAGTTGGAGACAGCAATCTCTAAAAGTATTTCCAAACCAGCACCATTCTTTATTTTTTTTCTTTCCTTTTTCAATTAAGGGAAAGGGAGTTATTAAGCAAGACATACAAAAGCACTGTTAGGATAGCTCCACTGAAACCATTTCTTTCTGCTAAAATGTAAAATAATTCTGGAGGGTCACATTTTTATGTATTCACATGAGAACTAGGACAGAGAAGAAGGAGGGCTGTGGAGTCAAGTTTACACTGGACACCCAATCAAATCTGTTGTGAATTGCACAGAGAAAATTCCTAAGGACTCCAGAGATAAATTCTCAACTTTTCCCCTCTGCAGAGTGAAACAGTTCAAAGCTGAGGATCAGGATGGGACTGAGAGGGATTTTATTTAAATACTTGTGAGAAAAATAACGCAATTATTCAAAATGTTTAACATGGTTTAATTTCAGGAATGAGACAAATTTGTTATAAAATGCTGAGAAAATACGAGTAAGTCAAAAGGAGAAAATAAACCACATATAATCCAGTAATGCAGAGATAAGTGCTATTAAAATTTTGGTTTATATTTTCCCAATCTGATATGTCCTGAAACAGGTATTTTAAAAACAAAATAGAATCTTTTTGTATATATAATTTTGTGTAGTAATATTTTTCAATACATACCATATTCTGCACATTTTTCATAACAATACTTTTCTATAACACCGTTTAAATTGCTATTTGATACTCTGTTACATCAAGGCGCTCTATTTATTTTTCCAGCCCCACACTGTTGTTACCAAACCTTTGCTATTATTAATAGTTCTGTGATATGTACTCTTACATTGTACTTTTATATGTGACCATAAATATTTCCTTAGAATAACTTACTTGAAGTGTGTCATAAAATATACAAAACTCCAAGACTTTGCAACAGAGTGAAAATGCCCTTTATAATGTTTGTAATAATTTTCCTTTCTGCCCACAACAATGTTTATTGTCGCTTTTACAGAGTACCTTTTGTGTATTTGTTTTTGTTTACTTGAACCTATCAATCTTGTTTTATGGTTGCTTTCATAAGTTAATATTAAGAAAATTGTCACTGTCTAAGATTAAATAAGTAATATATAAATAAGTAAGCTATATAAATCAAAAAATTTAAAAGATGAACATTTATTTTCTTCAAGTAGCTTTATACATCTTTTTAAAATATATAATATCTGCATCGTTATTTATTTATAATTTATGTTGATAAATAGTATAAAACAAAATAAGTTGTTACCGAACTTTCTCAATACATTTGTTAAATAAGCCATCTTGATTTGCTGATTTGATTTTATAGCACCGATTTGATGTTCTACCTCATGAAATTATTATATGCACACTATTCTTTATTTAGTTGAATCTGTAAAATTATTATGACCACTTCTTTCATGTGTCTCTAAAGAACCCAGGAGTCGCAATTATTGTACCTATGCAGGAAGCAGTTAAAATTGAGCAGCTTTTCATCATCTATGTCTATGTATTCTCAATTATAAAAAAAAACTTTAAATATTAATCTTTCCCCAAAAATCTTAATACATGAATAAGAAGAATGTAGAAATCAGTAAATCATATCAAAAGAGTTTATGCAGCAACCACACTAGGGTGAGGAACCAAATTGCAAGAGAAAAATGTCCTCTTATTTAAAGGACCAATAGGGTTTCCATTCTTCTCTTTTTGTTTCCTGTTCTTTCGTTACATTTCATTAAAAGCAGAGATTCTCAAAGAGGGGTCCCCAGACCAACAGCATGACATGGGAACTTGTTGGAAAAAAATCATCCCAGACCTACTGAATCAACAATGGGGCCCGGAAGCTATGCTTTCACAAGTTTTCTACGTGATATTGATGCACACAAAAGCTTGATTTAAAATAACTTTTTCAAGAAAGAATCTGAATAGAACCCACAGAAAATATTATGGTATCTGTGACATGATGGTACAACAAGCCTTTACTGAGAGATTTAATATAGACCTTTCTCCATTTGTCCTTTCCACATTTATTATGTATGCGTTCATTTATTAAACATTTTTTCTATACCTAGATAAAGGCTGGAAGCTGAGTATGGACACTGAATAAAACAGATCCCTCGCCCTCAAAATATTAGCAATTTATATATGGTTTTGTTCTACCTTGAAGGGAAAAGAAAACAAAAACCTATAACAGAAAAGAAAACTAGACTATTAGTTCTTTCATTTGTCAAGTTTTTTTTTAAATACACATGGCTAGTTAAAATAAAGCCAAGTATTCTGCTTCTTAGAATATAAGCTTTTTTGTTGAAAAAACTTGTGATAACATTCAAGATGAGAGCCTACAAAAATAGTACTAAAATAATCTTCAATTAAATTGCATATTATTGGGAGTGAGGTACGGAGTCATTATACTGAAACAATCAATCCAGAAAAAGCCCAAGGAAGGTGAAACTTTTGGAAAGAGTAGATAATTGACAATTTAAAGTTATAGTAATGACAGTGACAGATAACTGAGGCATCATTGAAAGGGATCTCTCTGTAAAGGAAGAAGGACCACATGATGTATAAAAGATTGAGAAACAGCAACAATTTAGATTTGGGGAGTAGATGTAAGAAATGGAAGGAGAGAGCAGGATGATTTTGAGTATTAGAAACTCAAGAAAAAGGCATAACCACAACCTTTTTTAAAGATGAGGACCAGGACTAACTAACTGACACGTTTGCTTTGTGCTAATTATGTTAAACCATTAGTCTCTCTCCTCTAAGCCTGTGCCTCTTTCCACAGTGAGCAAAGCAATCATTTGTCCTAACATCAAATCTCTTCCTCTTCAGGCTCAGCTCAGGACACACTTTCCCTGACAAACCCCTTCCCCATGCTGACTACACAATGCATTACCTGGTCTCTTATTCAAACAACTCTTATGATAATTACAGGAGACCCAATGCAATGTTAATAGCCCGATCCAGATTTATGAATGACATAGTGAGATAAATCACCTCAGCTTGCCCCAAAGGGTAGGCAGTAATCAGAATGATACAGAAAAAAAAAAAAAAAAAAAAAAAAAGGTCTCCAGAATGTTCAAGGGGATACTTGCAGCAGAGTATTTTCCACTCTTAGGAAAAAAAAAAAGCTCTCCACCGCTAATGTCTGATCACACTCCCATATCAGCCAGTATTTGTCCTCTTCACCTAGACAACTTCTTATTCTTCAGAAAGAAATTTAAGTGTCATTTCCTCCATGAAGCTCATTCTAATTTGCTTGGACTATTCAAATTTTCCTGTGAGAGGTTCTTATTACTTTTGGATCCCTCTTCACAAAACTGACCACAATTATAACTTCACATATATTTATGTGATTAAAGTTCACTTACTTCCCCTTTCCACATCTATTTTTTTTCTTTTTTGAATCAGAACCTAAGGTACTGTCTAACACATGGCAGCTGCTTACAAATTCTTTAAATACTTGTTGAATGAATAAATGACTATTCACATCCTTGAACAAGTAAAGCAACCTCCCATTCCTGACTTTTTAGGTCTCTTTTACTATTGTTTTCTCTGTCTAGAATATTCCTCTCTTGAAATCCATATCTTGTTCCCACAGTGCCATCAGCAGCATTTGTCAAATTATCAATAGAGGTCTTTCATCCTGGTTTTTTTTTTAATTTTAAGTTCTGGGGTGCATGTGCCAGATGTGCAAGTTTGTTACACAGGTAAATATGTGCCATGGTGGTTTGCTGCGCCTATCAACCCATCACCTAGGTATTAAGCTCAGTATGCATTAGCTACTTTTCCTGATGCTCTCCCCCGCCACCCTCTCCCGACAGGTCCCAGTGTGTGTTGTTCCCCTCCCTGTGTCCATGCATTCTCATTTTTCAGCTCCCTCTTATAAGTGAGAACATGCGGTACTTGGTTTTCTGTTCCTGTGTTAGTTTGCTGAGAAAACAGCTTTCAGCTCCATCCATGTCCCTGCAAAGGACATGATCTCATTCATTTTTATGGCTACATAGTATTCCATGGGTATATGTACCACATTTTCTTTAGCCAGTCTATCATTGATGTGCATCCTGTTATTTTCATACAAAAAGCCACTTTTCTTTCTCATAAGTTCTTACGTATTCCCATTTACTATTTGTTTTCTCCCCAACAGAATAAATTTCTATGAGAATAAATACTGACTCCTTCATTTACTACTGTATTTCCAGTATTGTACTGTGTTTGAAGGAGTGAAAAAGGAAATTTTTACCTCTCCTGTGTTAGAGTAACTGAAGGAGACCATCACGGGACTCAGGTGCTTCAGAATTTACCAAACTGATTATAGTAGCCACAAGATAAGGATACTATCTATTTTATGTGGCTCAGACTTGGAGTAACAGCAGGGAGAAGAATAGGGAGGTGCTGTTGTGTACAAACTTGAGGATGTGTTGTCTTTAGCCACTGTCACCAAAGCAGATGACATCTCAAGATTTTAGACACTGAATGGCATGAATGGACAAGGCAAAAAAAAAAAAAAAGGTTTTTCAAGCATAAGCTAATAACTTAATGCTAACATACATTTTTCTGTTAAATTAATATAAATATAACTCTAGGCCAAGAGCCCTCGCAAGATACAGGTGATAATGGAAAAAGAACATTGCCTGGTCCCACATAGGTGGTAAATGCAGACATACTCCACTCACCAAAGTGAGTTCGTTGTTAAGAGTTATAATCTCACCTCTTCATGACAGTTGCCAGGATCTTATGAATGTTGTGTGCATTGTGATGTTTATTTTATTTCTCATTGCCCTCCATAATGGACCTTGCTGTGTTCCCCCAAAATTCATATGTTGAAGTCCTAACTCCCAATACTTCAGAATATTACTGTATTTAGAATGACCTATTTAAGGACATAAAGGTTAAATGAAATTATTGGAGAGGGCCCCAGTCCAGTTTGGCTGGTTTCATAGCAAGAGGAGATTAGGACACAAACACACACAGAGGAAAGACCATGTGAACATACAGAAAGAAGACGGCCATTTGCAAGCCAAAAAAAGAGACCTCAGAAGAAATCAATCAGGCCGACACCTTGATCTCAGAATTCCAGGCTCCAAAACCATAAGAAAAAAATTCTGCTGTTTAAGTCACCCAGTCTATGGTATTTTGTTTTGGCAACCATAGCAAACTAATACACACTCTATTTTAAACAGTTTTAATTTATACTTACAAACTTAGTAAAATGCATAATGCCCGAAAAGCCTATCTGCTGATTTATTGAATGAGAAGGGAAAAAATAGTCAAAGTTAGAAAAGATATCAGCAAATATTAACCCCAAAGTGAAATAGACAAAGAGTTTAGAAAATATTTACTGGCGATATATTTTCCTGAGAAGAAACCCCTATCATTAGGACAATGGTTCTCCAAGGAAATATATAGACTGCACTTCACGTACAGTGATACCTGAGAGTACATAATTTATACATACTGATAAATGAGAAAATACAACTGGAAAGAGAGATAAAAGAAGTATGTCCCCAAAGAAGTGACAAGCAGTGGAGATTTGGGAAGATACAGGTGTCAAAAAATAGGTTACTTTTGGAGGAGTGGGAAGGAGCAGGAGAACATGAAAATGACAATGAAAAAAAGACCTATGGAAATGATAGAAAAATGAGTCTAAAATGTAAAGTAGAGGCAGAAGAGCAAAGAAAAAAGATGATTATTAACATCACTGACCCATGGGCAAGGGCCCTAAAACTTTTTAAGGGTCATTAGGAATATCTGAAGTTCGCACATAAAATGCATTCAACACAAACATGAAAAGAAAACTGGAAAACCAAATTTTAAGATACATAGGGTTTACAAATTATGTCCTCTAGTCAACTGTATTTTATAAGTATACAGCAGTTATGTATCAGTTTTATATTACGTGGGGAAAAAGAACATTTAATATGCTCGGTATGATTCATGTGGGCATTTAAGAGAGTCAAGGATCTTTGAAGTTTTTTTAAATTGCTCCAGAAAAAGGTGACAAAGCAATATAGAGGAGAAGGAGGATATGGTAAAGACAATATAACTTTATGTAAGGTATGGAATTGTGAGCTTTTTAGCAATTTTTATTGGTACCATCAGACAGTTGTTCCTAGAAGAAAACATTGAGAGAAGTAATAATCAGTGCTGAAAACTCAGACATCATGTTTTATCTTACTTTTTGGCATTATGGTTGCTAAATTATAATGCAAAAGCATATTCTTGCATTAGCAATCAATCCATTTTTTCAAAAAGCACATGGTTATGTCTAAATGATAGCAGGTAAACATTAATTTAACACACTCAGTGAAAGAAATATGCCATCAGAGGAAAAAGCATCATTCACCAATTGCTTGGCATTATGGAGAGAAGTTTTTTCTTACTTTTTCAAGAGATTGAATCACCATTTCCTTTAGAAATGATCTAATAAAACATATTTTGTTGCTGACATTGATATGAATCCATTGCTCAATAAAATATGGCCACTGTTGACCATTAAAAAACAGTGTTTCTGGGGAATGCAAATAAGCAGTTATGTTAGTATCTTCAGAGAAACTTCTATAACACTTCAAATAGAATAAAAGTCTATTGATTAACACTTAATTAAAAAGATAAAGCAACCCAGTGTGATTTCACACTTGAAAGAAGAATTATGACAACTTAATTTAATGCCAAAATATGGAGTTTTATTTTTAATGGAACAGTATGGGAATTTTAGGGAGGGTATAACAAATAATAAAAATCAGGATGTTTATCATATTGATAGGGCATAATAAATTTTTACAACATACTGTCAGCATGTGAAACCTGAAAATAAATTTGACTAGAAGATAAAAAAGCCTGAGTTTCAACTCTCAGAAGAGGGAAATCAATTGTTTAAGCCATAAAAATTAAAACCATATCTTAAATTTTCCACCATTAAAGATTCTAAGGCCTGGAAGTATACATTTTCTAATGTGTACAGGTACCTCTCTTATGTAGTCAGACTAAGTAAATCCAGTATCCTAAGTACTTCACACAATATGTGTAGATGGTGAATTTTGCAGTTATAGAGTTCAATTATTAAACAAACAACTGGTCTCCTTTCTTGAAACTAAAACTGTCATTCAGTATAAATCTATTACTATACTTTAAGCACAAGTATCATTGCATTCCATCAATATAAAAGAGATTAACCAGTATGCTCTGATTCACACATGAGCATTTCTGGGATCAGAGAATATGGGAAACAAACCTTCACTGTTAATGTGGGCAATATTGCTAAGAGGTAACAATCCCCACCATACTTAATTATACTTTGAGCTTTGCATTTTTAAGCAGTGAATTTTAAAATAATAAATATAACCAATGTACACGTGTCAAGCCGAAAACTCAGTTCTATTTCAGCAATTATACAAGTTGAAATTTATGCTTTTATATATCTATTTCTGGTATCATAGTGAGAGCACTGGGCTGGACATTCAAATGCAAAACTATTGTTCAAACCTGTTGATTTAGAAGCTCAAGAATTCAAACTAGTCACTTAACTTCTCAGAGCTGATTTCTTCATCTGTAAAACAGATATAATTGTACTTACTTACCATAACCTCAGAACAAGATAGGAGAAGCAGAATACAATAGCAAGTATCACAAGTAAAAACTTTGAATCAAATGTTAACTAGATGCTCCTAATGGACATATCACATTGGGTAAATGATTTCATCTCATTGGGACTTGTTTATGAAATAACAAGAACAGTAATAATAGCATCACACATGTGTATAGCATGAACTACATGCCAGGGAGTATTGCAGGTGTTTCAAATACATTAACCCATCAAATACCCAAAATGCATGTGAAAGCTATACTTCATTGCCTAGTAGATTTCAGTCTGTTGAACAAAAGTTGGATAAATAAAACTGAAATATGATTTGAAATACAAGATTTTGGCATTGTTTCTGTGTAAGATAAAATACCTAAGTGTCTTTATAAGGAAAGAAAAGGTAGAAAAAGAGTTAAATTTCTGTATAGGTGGAAAAATGGGAAAGGATACTTTACATTTCTAATTTTCATTAAAAAATAAATTAAGAGCAAAGTATATGAACAAGAAAATACAAAAATGGGCTACTGAGAAATATGTGGAACAGTCCAGCTGTTAGAATTTGCTATTAAACTTGACCTAAAGTAATAAAACAAAGCTTTACATATATGCTTACAGAAGCCTTCGAGTTAACGGGTTCCATTCTAACATTTGTATTTAGTGATGTCTGGTTGCTAATTAGTTAAAGACACTCTGGAAGTGGGCAGTTCACTGCAGGGTAAATTGTATACTAATAACCTAGGGAGAACCATGATCCATTTTCAGGATTTAACATCAAGAGTGGCAAGAAGGAATAATTATACTGAAATAAACACACACACATAAATGCACAGAGATAATTTTAAAACATTTAATGGTAGTGAAAAGTAAATTATTTAACTCCAACCAGGGATAAGAGCCTTTTGGTAGCTATCACTTACTGCAGTAAATCTGCTGAAGTTTGCATTTCCTGGCTGCTGGCTCTGTTTATTTAAAGTCATTCTGAATGCTCTGCTAGAAAGGATTTCAGCGGTGCTGCCAAATTTTCACTAGATTAAAAATGTGCTCTGCTGATAATATTTTTATAAACACTGCACACTGAACAAGAGCAATGTTCTTTAGATATCAATTTGCTGCTCTTCTACAGCCAGTCTTTCTGCTAGGTCTTGTCAATTGACAGATTCTGTTCAATATGGTTATTTCTGCTGAAATGTACTAGAGAACTTACATCAAAGTCCCCTTATGGGTTAAAATGTTGAATTTGGTGTCTCTCTTCAACTAGTACAGCCACATAGACAATTCATCAGTGTGAATGCTGGAATGTCTAAATATTTGTTAGAAAAAAAAAATGTCTATAAAGCCAAGGCCTTCAACTTCAAGAAAGGCAACAAATGATTTGATGTCAAATGTGACTTGTAGGAAAGCACTCAGTTTAAAAATATCTTCTCTTGACCCTAATGCTTAGGTAGAAATTGCTTTCACTATCATTAAAGTAGTCATAGTGAAGGAATTCTTAGGCTTTCCATTATTTCCTTAGATTTATCCCGGGACACAAAAGCCACAAGTGTTTCATTAAAACAAACTTAACTCACAATACGTTTCATGAGTGGTGGAGAGGAGTCTAATCTGAAAACCAAGAAGTCAGCAAAAGTTAATGGCTGGAGCAAAGGGGAACTCAAATTATTAGAAAAGAAAAGCTTTGACTAAGGAGTAGCAAAAGTTGAGGATAGAAATAGCGGCTATACAATAAGAGATCAAAATACATTTCTATAGGGTTAAAGGCAAGAGAAAATCAAGTAAAAAGGCCAAGTACAAGAAGAAAAAAAGGAAGAATATCCCAGAAGAAAAGTATCAAAATAGGTAAATGTGGAAATATTGCTGAGTCCTCCCTCATTGGCGGACCTTTTCCTATGGGTTATCTAAAATTACTTTCAAACTAAAGTTCCTGGACCTCAGAAGATGTCTGAAGCTTTGGCATCAATATAGGTCAAGTTGCCTGGATCACAGACTTTGCTGGGAGATAAAAGTGAAGTATTTTAATATTATTTAAATTGTTTATTTGATTTTTAAAAATACTTATATGGCAGACAGTAATCTTACAAGATGTTTTTAAACTAAAATAAATTTTAGACTAGCTCAGGTTCACTTTCTGCTTTTGCCCCAGTCTATTTTCTACCCCTCCAGTTAGAGACACTTTGAATAGAACAGAAGGTTAATTATTTCAGCCACTGAAAAGGGAATGAGGTTTAGAGCAAGTTCAAGAAGGGCTTCTTAATTCTTCCCTGGTACTTAGACTTCACTCTGATAGCTGTTACTGGCTTTTTAATGGGACTTCATTAGGGAAGACTAGTATAGCCTTTTGACTTTCAACAAAGATAACTGAAAAACACAGTCATGTCTCAATGTATTTCATATATATATATACATATACACAGAGAGAGAGAGTAATATATTTTTAAAACAGACAAATTAATTCAATTTTTCTAAACATGAAACAAGATACAACAGAGAACAAGTGCTAAAAATCAATTCAGGGTGGCAGCATTTTAAGTGATATTTTTCTTCTAGATTTAGTTAGTAAGTTATAAAAAGTTATCCCCATTGACCCTAAGAAGATTGAATATGGGACGTTGATGAGCAGACATGACCTAATTCCAATCCAATCTTACTTCTTCTTGTGAAGGTTAAGCACCATCCTTAGAAAAGAATTTCAACTGTATCAACAATTGGGGTTCGGGCTTGTTTTGTTTATTTGACTACAAGGAACCTAACAGAAGCCAAATGCCTAATGTGGAAGATGAGGAAAAAGGGAAGGGAGTTTCTATGAGGCTCCAGGGAGCAAGTTCATGAAAAATAAAGAGGTCTAGCACATTGAGTCAGATTCTGGAATGGGGTTTGAAGATGGCAAGGCAGAGCACAAATAGCTGCCCACCCTGAATTATATAAGGCCCTGTGGAGTGTAAAACTGAGTATGAGTAAAGTTTAACAAAAGTAATAACACTTTGAGGCCCAAGCTGCATTGCAGTGGAGACCCTTTTGAAAGAGCCTACCATAGCAGAGACAGAGCCAATGCCCCCACCTGTTTACAGAGGGACAGTAAAGTGTTACCAAGCAATCAATGGGCTTGTTGCCCAATGTGCATAGAGACCAATGCCATGGCACCAGCTATCGAGAAAAGAAAAGCTTTACTATGAGTCAACTGGCAAGAAGACAGGAGAAAATGCTCAAATGCTTCTCCCTGAGCTGGGGTTTGAAAAGAATTTATAAGCATAAGGTAATGAAGTGCGATCTGATTGGATCTTACAATGAGGTGATGCTAGGAGGCATGATCTGACTGGATCCTGCCATGGAGTCATTTCACAACTCAGTCTGATTGGATGCTGTATCTTGCCATGGGGTGGCAGAATGGGGCTTCTTAATTCAGTCTCCCCTCCTTGGTCTGAGCACTTACGTTGCTCCTGTGGTTGCACACTTGGTTCATCTGGGCATGCTCAGGTTATGTGACCTTCAACCTGCAGGGTCCATGGCAACTGAAAAACAACTCACAACTTTGTTACATAAAAGTTGAACCAGATTGTTGTGATCCGGTTACAGAAGCAATCCTATTTAGAGTGTAACAGCACTGCTTCAAGTAGTGGCCAAAGCAAAAGTAACTAGAATGTGTCCTTGAATAGCTTGCCAAGTGATCACAGTGGCCCTGGGGAATAGTACAGCATCAGCCTAAAACAGCGACAAAGTGACAGCAATACCACTGGGAGCTGCTTACAAAGCAGACTAGACCGCAAGATATCAGAGAAAGGAGGAAATTGTGATGGGTGGAGCTAGAGTCCTTGCAAACTGATGGCTGAGAAATAGCCAGATAGTAAAACCCAGGTATGCATATCTATACCTCATTGTACCCGCAACCTAGAATATACTCTGGGAGTATTTGGAAAAAAGAGAAAGGAACCGATATGAGACATTGCAGAGACAGAATGGAAAAAACTCAAAAAGCAACAGAAGAACAATGATAAGAACTCCAAGATGACAGTGACGTATTGAGTCAGAGTCTCTGATGGAAGATTGGGACAATTGTTTTTAAAATATCTAATATTAAATATAAGTGTTTATTGATTCAATGTCATCTGGTTTTCTGATTAGTATACAATACAATCTGTGTCAAAACAAACCTCCTACTCTTCCATCTAAATGTATGTTTCCTTTGTGTTTCTCTGTATTCTCTTGGGCACTCAGATTCAGGACTTTACCATCATCCTAGACCAGTTCCTCTTCCATGTCACTCATATTCAGTATCTGAACTCCTTGATTCCACTTCAAAAATGTCTCTTGTTTGTCTTCTTTTCTCTATTCTTATTGTTCAGTTTACAGAACATGACATCAGGAGTGGCTTTAAAGTCAGTTATTTACTAATCATCCCCAAACTTAACTAAACACTCAAGCATTATTATCTCTGATTATCTAAAGCATATCTTTTTTATGACCATTAGTACTTTGTATTTATATTAATTTCTGTGGACATTTCAGCTCCTCTATTAGACTATAAGTTTGTGGGAAGAATCTGTAATGAATCATTTTTAATGGGCTTGTACATTGTAGCCTAACATGAGTTAAATGAGGGCTGAAAAGATGAATAAATGACATTCTAATCATCTGTAAGTCTAAATATTAGGTAATATGCTAAAAAAGAATATATACATTTTTAGGATATTATTTCTAATATTTGCACAGACATTTATAAATTCTTCAAATAAACATTCATTATCATCATTCTCCTACCTATAGATATCTAGGAGGGTTTATATGCATATACTCACACATACATATTATGCTAGGCTATGCTAACAAGACAGCATTTAATAGCATTAGACTTAATGAAAAGACCTGAGTGTTAATTCAGCTCTGTCAATTACTCGCCATATAATCTGGCTTAGTTATTTTACCTAGCCTCCAGTTCTTCTTGTGTAAGTGATTTAACTTCTAGAATTGTTTTGATGCTAAAATGATTTGACGAGTAAGAAAGCATAGTCTGTTCCAAATAGATCTAATACTGCAAATGGAAATTTTTGTATATTATCCTTCTTCCTTTTATCTCTTCCTTTTATTGCCTTCTCCCTTCCTCTCACTCTCCCTCTGTCTCTCTATTTCTTCAAGCTACTGTTTAATGTACTAGAATAAACACAGGACTAGGAGCCAAAAGACTTGTGTTCTACAGTTTAATGGTTGAGTGACCTTGGGCAACGCACTTAGTGTTTACAAATCTGTTTCCTTTTCTATATAATTTTTTAAAAAATGGATGTGGAAATGCCATGAAAGCTGTAAATCTTTATTAATCTATAAGGTTTTATTAGGTTTAAAAAAATAACATGAGGTCATTATTACTGCCCCAGTTGTTTGTAATACCTTCTCTTGAGATCATATTCTTGACCTTGGGTAAAACACAAACAGGATTTTTGACAGATTGCATTCCTTCAGGAAAATCTGAAACTGGAGTTTGGTTTACAATACACAGACCCTCATACAAAGCAATTGAATTAATGGAGCATAGATTGGTGAGGCTAATGTACAATTCCTTCGAAGTAATTCTCATTTGCCTTTGAAATGTTTTGGGTAACTATACCTAAACACTGATACATAAATACTGTGAGAAGTAACAGAAATTCGCACCCTGAATAATGCAAGCACCCTGAGGCAGTCTGACTAAGGAAAAACAAATGTTCCACATTACCCATTTTATTCCATTGTTCAGAATCTTCCTTGTCCCTAAGTATTCTAGAGACAGGTGGACCTCCAAGACATATGGTAATAGAGCACCAGCCTGGCTGAGCCCTACTTTCATACTTTCTTAGAATTATAACAAATGCTTTCCTACTCGTTGCTGGAGCTTTGAGAGAAAAAAAAAAATCAAGTGAAAATTAGAAAAAAAAAAATCCAAAGTACTTTATTGTTTAGTGTACTTAATTTCATCAATAAAATCTGAAAATGGGAGCTGTCAGATATGCAAATATGCAAGAATTGGCTAGTATTTCACTTAGCTCTTCATAAAATTTTTGCATGTTCTGGCAAAGATTGTCAAATCATTCTAGCTGAAAGAAAACTAATTTCCACAAACTGCTATTTGCTATATTCTTCCAAAAGTCTGTCATTACCACCTGTACACAGTAGCTAATTATCTCCTGTCTGTTGTTTAAATAAATGTATTTTGTTTACATTCATCTGTACCACTAAGTAAGAGGTCTTTAAAAATAATTGATCATGAAAAACTTGAATTTGAAAAAAACAAACTTGTAGAAAGTAAGTATAATTTAAAGGAAGGATGGTAGCTTAAAGGACTGTGAGAGAAAAGACGCAGGAGGAGAGGAAAGGAACAGATAAAGATACATTCATGTATTATTCATATCATATATGCAGCCATTTTGTAAAAGGTGAAAATAGGCTCACATGGGAAAATAAAACATACTCTTCTGTTATAAGTTGTGACTGTTAGGAGGTTTTTTTTTTTTTTTTTTGAGATGGAGTCTCACTCTGTCGCCCAGGCTGGAGTGCAGTGGCTTGATCTCGGCTCACTGCAAGCTCCGCCTCCCAGGTTCACGCCATTCTCCTGCCTCAGCCTCCCGAGTAGCTGGGAGTACAGGCGCCCGCCACCACGCCCGGCTAATTTTTTGTATTTTTAGTAGAGATGGGATTTCACCGTGTTAGCCAGGATGGTCTTGATCTCCTGACCTCGTGATCTGCCTGTCTGGGCCTCCCAAAGTGTTTTTGTTTGTTTTCTATTTTTTATTTTTATTTTTTTTTAAGATGGAGTTTCACTCTTGTTGCCCAGGCTGGAGTGCAATGGCGCTATCTCGGCTCACTGCAACCTCTGCCTCCCGGGTCCAAGTGATTCTCCTGCCTCAGCCTCCCAAGTAGCTGGGATTACAGGTGCCAGCCATCACGCCCAGCTAATTTTTGTATTTTAAGTAGAGACGGGGTTTCACCATGTTGGCCAGGCTGGTCTGGAACTCCTGACCTCAGGTGATCAGTCTGCCTTGGCCTCCCAAAGTGCTGGGATTACAGGCGTGAGCCACAGCGCCCGGCGTGGTTAGGAGTTCTTTGAGAATAATGCATGATACACTTACCACTTGAAGGAAGGTCCTAGATTTGCATTAAACTGTGACATGAGTGAGAAAGACAATTTTGTGTGAAGGCACTGAGATATTCTGCTTATTTTTTAACACAACCAAAATTAAGTACCCTGAAATATATGAGGAGTAAATGCTAATTCATAAAGTAAAAATCTTAAGTGCTGTAGAAGTTTAAAGAAGATGGAGATCTGTTAACATCTCAACATTATGAACTCGAATACTCCATAGAGACTTACTTTCTCACACTCTGTTTTTAAACGAGTTGCAGCAGTCAAGAGGAAAACATATGGAAGAGAAAGAAATCAAGCTGAACTTTGGAGGTAAACATGTTGTAAATAAGTGGTAACACTGGTATTGATCTAATTATACTGTTTTCCTTAGAAAGGAAAGAAGACTTAGATGAAATATTATGCCTTTAGTTTGAAAGGCACGTACTCAAATCTCAAAGCTGGGAACTACACTAAATCTTTTCATGTAGGAAAATGGCAAGGATGTAGCAATAAAGAAGTTTGGTTAGATTAAGTCAATGGATGGGAATTAAATGTACAGCTTTTGGTAGACCCATAAGGCATTTCTCAAAAATACTATTCAAAATCATAGTCCTAGTAGCACAAGTTCTGGACTACTATGGATGCCCAAGATCATGCAGAAAAAAATCATTGCTGGCAGCTCTCTGAAAATATCAACTTTCTATGATAACAAAATAATAATTTCCAACTTCGATCATCCTGTTCTGTGTGAGGATTTTTAAATGACTCTTCTATACAGGAAATCAATGTTAGTAGAAGTCTTTAGGATGATTTCTTTGGATTTCTGCCCACATCAATAATCTCATCCTCAAGCCCCTCTCTCTTCTCCTACCCAACTCTTAGATTCTTTATCCCCCTTAACATTTTGTGCATATATCTATCGTGGAAATTATATTTTTGTAAACTTTTTAATTGAAATATAAGTATATAAATCTTAAATGCACAACCTGAAAAATTCTTATTAAGTGAATATCTCACTGTAACCAACACCTAAATGAAGCAATAGAATATTACCAGAATCAAAGAAATCTCCCTCATTCTGCCTTCCTAAGAAGTAACCACTATTCTGATGTTTATCACAAAGATTTAGGTCTGCTTTTAATCTTTATGTGAATGAAATCACACAATATACATTTTTGTGTGACTGACTTCATTTGTACAATATTATCCATTGAGATAAATCCATGTAGCATATTCCCATTGTATGACTATACCAAAAATTTTTCACTCAGTCAGCTGCTAAGTGGATATTGTTGCTAAGCCCAGTTTTCAGCTATTAGCAATAAAATAGCCATCAACATCATTGTACATATATTTTTGTGTACATATGGACACATTTATGTTAGAAATATATTGAGAAGTGAAAATGCTAAGTTGTAGGATATAATTATAATTAACGTTAGTAAATAATTTCAAGGAGTTATCCAAAGTAGTTGTACCAATTTAAACTCTAATCATGTATTAGAGTTTCAGTTTCTCTATGTGTTTGCTTATATTTGGTATTGCCAGGGCTTTTGTTTCTTTGTTAAATTTTAGTTGTTCCAAAGAGTAGGTATTGGATTCTCAGAATGGTTATTATTTGCATTTCTCTGATGACTGATGATGTTGAAGAGCTATTTATATGCTTCTTGGTCAACAAGGTGTCCTTTTACGTAAAACACTTCTTGAATTTTTTGGTGATTCTTAATTGAGTTGTCTGATTTTTTAATCTTTGTTATTTTAAATTTCTTAATATGTTCTGTATGCAAGTGCTTTATTGGAAATATCTATTGCAAATAGATTCTTTGTGGTTTACCTTTTCATATTCCTAATGATTTGTTTGGGTACACTTCTACTGCTCAATATTTCCTTCGTAATGTTTCAGGGGAGTCCTTTTTGTCCTCAATTGAAATTCATTGCCTCATCCTAAATTAAGAGGGTTTTTAAAAAAATTTTTCTTCTAGGAGTTCTATTTATTTATGGTAAACAAATAGATCTACAACTGTTATGGAAGTAATTTTAGGGTATGAAATATTTCCCTATGTAGATATCTAGTTGATAACTACACCTCTTATTTAAAAGAACATCCTTTTTTGCATTGTATTGCCATGGAAAGTTTGTTATACATTAGGTAACTATGTGGAAGTCTTTTTCTTTGATCGATTCCACACCACACTGTACTGAGTATTTTAAGTCTATAAAGCTTGATATCGAGTCATGTAAGCTCTCTAACTTTCATCTTACTCTTCCTCAAGACTAAGCTACTCTTCTTTTCCTCTTTGCGTTTTATTGTGAATTTTATAATACATTTCTCAACTCCTCCAAAATTACCTGCTAAGATTTTTATTGGAGCCGCAGTGAATCTATAGATGCATTTGAAAAGAATTGTTATCTTTACAATAGGAAGCCATCCAATTTCTGAATATAGAATATCCCTCCATTTATTAAGGCACTTTAGTTTTATAGATTTTAATGTGGAAATATTTCACTCCTTCAGTAAAACTTATTCCTATATATTTGGTGTGTTTTAGAAGATATTGTGAGCAATAAGTTTTAAAATATCACTTTCAAATTGTTTACTGTTACCATATAAAAGCACTTTTTTTTTTTGGAGACGGAGTCTCACTCTGTTGCCTAGGCTGGAGTGCAGTGGCACGATCTTGGCTCACCGCAACCTCCGCCTCCCAGTTTCAAGCAATTCTCCTGCCTCAGCCTCCTGAGTAGCTGTCACTACAGGCACAAGCTGCCTCGCCCGGCTAATTTTTTTAAAAAATATTTTTAGTAGAGATGGGGTTTCACCGTGTTGCCCAGGCTGGTTTCAAATTCCTGAGCTCAGGCAATCTGCCTGCCTCGGCCTCCCAAATGGCTAGGATTACTGCGCCTGGCCAAAAGCACCATTTTTAGTTACATTTTCAAAAATTAAAATAAACTTTATTAAGGTATTATTTATATAACATAAAGTGTATCAACTATATGTGTACAGTTTGAAAATGTTAACAAATATCTATATACATATAAACCTGACCACAATCAAGATTTTTCATTGCTTCAAGAAGTTCCCTACTGCACCTTTGCAATCAGTTCTGCTATTCTTGGCCCCAGATATTCACTGATCTGCTTTCTATCACAATAAATTATTTTTGTCTGTTCTTGAATTGTATGCAAATAAAATCATACACAGTATACTTTTTTGTGTCTGATTCTTTTCACTTATAAAAATGTTGTTGGATGTTTTATTGCTAGGTAATACTCCATTCGATGGAATTACCAAGACTTGTTTATCTGCTCAAACGTGAATGGATATTTTGGCTGTTTCCATGTTTGAAAATTATGAATAAGGCTACTCTGAATCTGTGGACTTCCAGCCCCAGCTCTGACACACAAACAGAACGGATGTTGTCACTTACATTATTACAAAAAATAAGCTGAAAAACCTGAAAATAAATGACCTTTGATCATTGGAGAACTGAGATTGCAGGGCAAACAGGGATCACCTCAAAATCTGGGGTAATAGGTACATACAGAAAAACACAGCTGAGATCTGTTTACCTGGAACATTTCCAGAGCCCAGAGCTTTATGTTTGCTTAGGGAAGGGAATTCCTCCCACTCCAGTTCTCGTCAGTCTTCCTGGCTCACCTAATGGGGTAAAAAACATAGTTAACAGGGGTGAGGGCTTCAAACAAATAGACTGGGAATGCTATAGCCAGAAAAGTAAGCAGATGATGTCAGGGGGAGAGAGCAGATACACCACTGGGGAAATATTTTTGAATATCACAGCACCAAGACACAAGCATTCTAAAAGACTGAGACTTAACCTTAAGGTAATCAAATGTTCCACCTTACCATCACCCTAACAAGGCCTCAGTATGATAACAGCAGATTAAGGCTGGAAGAGTTGTAAGACACAAACTTTCTCTGATGGGGAGTACTTAGAGACAGTCCAATGTCAACAGGAGACTAAAACAAGCATACTACGATAATTTGAAACTCTGGCAACAACAGCTATAGCAAACATTAAACACTGCCCAATTTCTCAAACATAACATAAATCCATACATTTCTTTTATTATTACCCAATATAAAATGTCTGGTTTTCAAAATAAATTGCAAGGTGCCCCAGAAGACAAGAAAAAAACATTCTGAAGAGACAAGCATCAGAACTAGACTCAAATGTGACACACAGATGTTGAAATTATTAGATAGGGAATTTAAAATAACTAGAATTAATATGTTAAGGGCTCCAGAAGATCTTACAAGACTAGATGAGTAATGAAAATTCAAAAAGAAATATAAGAATGGAAACACTGTAATAAAAATGAAGAATATGTTTGATAAGCTCATCAGTTGATTTGACATGGTTTAAGAAAGAATCAATGAGCTTGATGATAGGTCAAAATAACCTTCCCAAATTGCAATGCAAAGAGAAAAAGAATGAAGGAAAACAAACAGAAAAAATGCAAGGACTATGAGAATATATGAAAAAGTGAAACATTTTTAACTGGAATATATTTTAAAAAGAAAAAAGCAGAATAAATATTTGAGGTAATATTGGCCAAGAATTTTCCAAAACTAATGACAGACATAAAACCACAAATTTAGGAAGCTGAGAGAACAACAAGCAGGATAAGTAACAATAACAACAACAATAAAACCTCATACCTAGAGACATCATATTTAAAGCCAAAAAAAAACATCATGAAGAACCCAGATGGTGACTGAGGAACCTCACCTATATGGATACAAGAATTATAGTGAACTTCTTTACAAAAACCATCAAAGCAAGAAGAGAGTAAAATAGAATATTGTAAATGTTGAAAGAAAAAAAAATACCAACCTAGAATTCTGTATTCAGCAAAATTATCCTTCAAATGTAAAGGAAAAATAAAAATGCTCTCACATAAACAAAAATCTGAGGGAATTTGTTACCAGCAGACCTGCCCTGAAAGAAATTTAAAAGGAAATTCTTGAAACAAAAGGAAAGTATATAGTTAGAAACTTGGATGTACGTAAAGAAAGAAGAAACACTGGAAAAGGAATAAATAAAAGTAGACTAAAATATATTATTTACTTTTCTTATTTTAATTAATCTGAAAGATAACTGTTTAAATCAATAATGATAACACTGCATTCGTGATTATATAACGTGAATAAGTAAAACAAAAGACGACAATGCTGCAAGGGACAGAAGGCAGTAATTGGAAATACTCTTTTATAAGGTACTTGTTCCACAGATGAAAAGGTATAGTGTTACTTGAAAATAAATTTACATTAGTTAAAGATGTACATTGTAAACTCCAGAGGAACCACTAATGTTTTTTGGGAAAAATTATAATTGTTCCACTGAAAGAGGAGACATAATGGAATCATTTTATATGTCAGTTAAAATCAGAGAAGATTAAAAAAAAAAAACCTCTGGCCACAGATAGAGAATAGTTACAAACATCACTTATATAATAAAAATATATTGGCCGGGCGCGGCGGCTCACACCTGTAATCCCAGCACTTAGGGAGGCCAAGGCGGATGGATGACGAGGGCAGGAGTTCAAGACCAGCCTGGCCAACATAGTGAAACACCATCTCTACTAAAAATACAAAAATTAGCTGGGCATGGTGGTACATACCTGTAGTCCTAGCTACTCGGAAGGCAGAGGCAGGAGAATCGCTTGAACCTGGGAGGTGGAGGTTGCAGTCAGCCCAGATTGCACCACTGCACTCCAGCTTGGGCAACAGAGTGAGACTTAGTCTCAAAAAAAAAATAAATAAATATACATATATATATGTATATTTATATATTATATATATACATATATGTATATTTATATATTATATATATACATATATGTATATTTATATATTATATATATACATATATGTATATTTATATATTATATATATACATATATATATAATCACGTTAAATGTGAATACTCTAAATATGCCAATTAAAACAAAGAGATTGTCAGAGAGGATTAAAAAAATCAAGACCTATGATATAGCTTGAATGTTTGTACCCTCCAAATCTCATGTTGAATTGTGCTTCACAATGTTAGAGGTGGGGCCCAGTGAGAAGTGACGGGATCATGGAGGCAGATCCCTCGTGAATGGCTTAATGCCATCGCTTTGGTGATGAGTGAGTTCTGGCTCTGAGTCCACATGATATCTGGTTGTTTAAATGTCTTTGGCACCTCCTCCCCTCTCTCCTACTCCCGTTCTCACCTTGTGATGCACCTGAGGCCCTTACGAGGAGTAGATGCCAGTGCCACATTCTTCCTGTACAGCCTGCAGAACTAGGAGCCAATTAAACCCCTTTTCTTCAGAAATTACTCAGCCTTAGGTATCTCTTTATAGTGACACAAGAAGATACTAATACAACCCAGTTATATATTGTCTACAAGAAACCCATCTGAAATACAGTCAGATAGGTTAAAGGTAAAGAGATAGAAGGCATACCATCCTAACACTAATTGAAAGTAACCTTTTAGACAAGCGTATTTCAAAACAAGAAAAATAATCAGGGATAAAGAGGGACATTACATAATGATAAAGGGGTCAATTCCCCCAAGAAAACACAGGAATACTAAATGTCTATGCAGCTAAAAGTAAAGCATCAAAATATGTGAGGAAAAAACCGATGGGACTGAAAGGAAAAATAGACAAGGCCACTATCATATTTGGAGACTTCAACAACCTTCTGTCAGTAATTGATAGATCAAGCAGGCAGAAAATCAGTAAGAATGTAGTTGACCTGAACACACCATCAATTAATTTGAATATTCCTTCCAACAGCAGCAGAATACACATTATTCTCAAGCTCACATGGAATATTCGCAAAGATAAACCACATTTGGTCCAGAAAACACATATAAACACATTCAAATGGATAGAAATAATACAAAGTATACATTATCAGACAACCACAGAATTAAAGTAGAAATCAATAACAGAAAGATAGCTGGAAAATTCCCAAATATTGGACATTAAACAATACACTTTCAAATAACCCAGGGGTCAAACCAGAAGTCTCGAGGCATTAAAAATATTTTTAAATTAATGAAAACTTACCCAAATTTGTGGAATACAACTTAGGAAGAAAGCTCTAAGATCAATAACCTAAGCTTCCACCTTGGGAAACTAGAAAAAAGATAATTTGTTAGTCACTAAAGTAAGCATGAGAAAATGTATAATGATAATTAGAGGAGAAATCAATGAAATTGGAATCAGGAAA
Source organism: Pongo pygmaeus (assembly GCF_028885625.2). Classification (NCBI taxonomy): domain Eukaryota; kingdom Metazoa; phylum Chordata; class Mammalia; order Primates; family Hominidae; genus Pongo; species Pongo pygmaeus. Next base: position 140,332,609 of record NC_072378.2, on the reverse strand, counting down.
ACAATAGAATAAATCAACACAACCAAAAGCTGCTTACTCAAAAACATTAATAAAATTAATAAAACTTTACTTGGGCTAACCAAGAAAAAAATAGAGAACGCGCAAATTACCAATATCTAAAATGAATAAATCTACTATAAACATGTTTGTACAAGTTTTTATAAAGACATATATTTTCATTTCTCTTGTATATATAGCTTTGACTAGAACTGCTGGATTTTACTAATTGTTATGTTTAACTTATAAGAAACTGCCAAAAGTTTTCCAAAGTGTTTGTATCATTTTATACTCTCTGAAACAAAAGACAGTTTTAGTCTTTGTCAGCACTTGGTATTGTTAGTCTTTTAAATTTTAGTCATTATAGTGAGTAAATAATGGTATTAGTTTGATTTTCATTTAAATTTCCCAGATTAACATAGATATTAAGTATCTCATCATGTGTATATCAATCATTTGTATATCTTCTGTTAGAAAGTATCTAAGCCTTGCTCATTGTTGTTTTTTTTTTTTTTTTTTTTACCTTGGGTTGGGCAGAATTTAATTTGTCACACTCAGTTAGTTATATGTTACTTTACATAGCTTAGCTCTAAATACTTTATATAGCCCTTGGTACTATTTGCTCTTACATTTTTTTAAATCTGCTTTTTTTTTCACTTTTATTTTATATTTAGTGGTAGCCATGCAGGTGTCATATAGGTAAATTGTATGTTGTGACAGTTTGGTGTACAGATTATTTCATCAGCAACACCCAATAGGTGGTTTTTTGATCCTCACCCTCCTCCCACTCTCCACTAACAAGTAAGCCCTAGTATCTATTGGTCTTTTCTTTGTATCCATATGTACTCAATGTTTAGCTCCCACTAATAGGTGAGAACATATGGCATTTGGTTTTCTGTTCCTGTGTTAGTTTACTTAGGAGAATGGCCTTCAGCTCCACCTGTGTTGCTGCAAAGGACATGATCTCATTCCTTTTTATGGCTCAGTAGTATTCCATGGTGTATATGTACCACATTTTCTTTGTCCAGTCCACCAGTGATGGACATTTAGGTTGATTCTAGGTCTTTCTATTGTCAATATTGCTGCAATGAGCATATCCATTCATTTGTCTTTTTGGTAGAATGATTTATATTCCTTTGGCTATATACCCAGTAATGGCATCATTGGGTTGAATGGTAATTCTGTTTTTAAGTCCTTTGAGAAATTGACAAACTGCTTTTCACAATGGTTGAACCAATTTACTTTCCCACCAGAAGTGAACTGTGTAAGTGTTCCTTTTCTCTGCAACCTCACCAGCATCTGTTATTTTTTGACTTTTTAATAATAGCCATTTTGACTGGTGTGGGATGGTATCTCATTGTGGTTTTGATTTCCATTTTTCTAATGATTAGTGGTGTTGAGAATTTTTTCATATGCTTCTTGGCCACATATATTTTCTTTTGAAAAGTGTACATTCATGTCCTTTGCCCACTTTTTAATGAGTTATTTGTTTTTGCTTGTAAATTTGTTTAAATTCCTTATAGACCGTGGATATTAGACCTTTGTCAGATGTATATTCTGCAAATATTTTCTCCCATTCTATAGGTTGTCTGTTTACTCTTGATAGTTTCTTTTGCTGTTCAGAAGCTCTTTAGTTTAATTAGGTCCCATTTGTCAATTTTTGCTCTTGTTAAGATTGCTTTAGTTGTCTTCATCACAAAATCTCTGCCAGGTCCTGTGTTCAAAGTGGTATTTCCTATGTTATCTTCCAGGATTTTTGTAGTTTTCGATTTTACATTTAAGTCTTTAAGCCATCTTGAGTTGATTTTTGCATATGGTGTATGGAAGGAGTATTGTTTCAATTTTCTGCATATGGCTAGCCAGTTATCCCAGCAGCATTTATTGAATAGAGAGTCCTTTCCCCATTGCTTGTTTTTGTCAACTTTGTTAAAGATCAGATGGTTGTAGGTATGTGTCTTTAATTCAGGGTTCTCTATTCTGTCCCATTAGTTTGTGTCTGTTTTGGTACCAATATCATGCTCTTTTGGTCACTGTAGCCTTGTAATATAGTTTGAAATCAGGTTACGTGTTGCCTCCAGCTTTGTTCTTTTCCCTTAAGATTGCCTTGGTTTGGGCTCTTTTCTGGTTCCATATGATTATAAAGTAGTTTTTTTTTTTCTAATTCTATGGAGAATATCATTGGTAGTTTGATAGGAATAGCATTGAATCTATAAATCTGTGAATCTACACATACTGATTTCAGCAGTATGGCCATTTTAATGATATTGATTCTTTCTATCCATGAGCATGGAATGCTTTTCCATTTGTTTGTGTCATCTCTGATTTCTTTGAACAGGTTTTTGTAATTCTTGCAGTGATCTTTCACTTTCCTGGTTACTTGTATTCCTAGGTATTTTATTATTTTTGTGGCTATTGTGAATGGGATTGCACTCTTGATTTGGCTCTCAGCTTGGACATTCTTGATGCTTAGGAATGCATTCTTGATTTTGTACATTGATTTTGTGTCCTGAAACATTGCTGAAGGTGCTTATGAATCTAAGAGAGCAGAGACAAGGGGGATTTCTAGGTATAGAATCATATAGTGTGTAAAAAGGATTAGCTTGACTTCCTCTCTTCCTATCTGGATGCCTTTTCTTTCTTTCTCTTGAATGATTGCTCCAGCTAGGACATCCAACACTATGTTGAATAGGAGTGGAGCAAGGGCATCCATGTCTGTACTTTTTTTTTTCTTGCCCTGTTGCACTGGCTAAGACTTCTAGCACATGGCTGAGCAAAAGCAGTGTCAATGTTCATCTTTCTCTTGTTAGAAAGAAAATATTCACTTTATTAGCATTAGGTATGATTTTAGCTGTAGGATTTTTATAATTCTAATTTGTTATATTCAACAAATTACTTTCTAGTCCTAGTATGCTGATTGCTGAGAGATTTTGTTTTGTTTGTTTTAAACAACTGGGTTTTGGATTTCATCAAATACTTTGTTATATCTAGCAGATGATCTAGAAGTATCTCCTTGATTCTTTTAATATAATCTAATTTAACTTTGAATTAAATTGAATTTCCATAATAAACTCCACCCTGGTAATAAAGTTTTATTCTTCTTATATACTACTGATTTAACTTGCTAAAATTCTGTTAGGTATATTTGCGTCTATATTCATGAGAGACATTGATCTCTATTTTTCCTTTCTTGTAATATGCATTCCTGGTTTTAGTAACAGAGCAATGCTGGTCTCATAAAATCATATGGGACATGTTGCTTCCTCTTTGATTTTCTGAAAAAGTTAGTGTATGATTAGTATAAAATATTTTGTGAAATAATTGATAGAATTCACTGCTGATGATCTCTGGACCTAGAGATTTCCTTACTGAAAAATTTTTAGTTGCAAAAAATTTCTTTATAGGGCTAGGTTTATTGGATTTTCTCTTTTTGTTTTGGATTATCTTGGATAATTTGTATTCTTCAAATAATTTTTTCATTTTGCTTCTTACTCTTATTTTGCAGTTGTCAAATATATGGAGATAAATTCGTTGATAGTATTAGCCTATTCATGTACCTAGGCTGTTTTTATAAATTCTCACTACAGAATTTATAGTGAAGTTCTGCTGTTTTATTCCTCTCACTGGTAACATCTGTCTCCCCCTGAACTTTTTCTTCCTATATCTACTAAGATTGAGATTAATCAATGTCACTGAGTTTTTCAGAGAACTACAATTTTATTTTGTTAATTTTCTCTATTTTTTGTTTGCATTCAATTTCATTAATCTTTGTTCTTATCTTTGTTAATTCTTTCTTGCTACTTAGTTTGAATTTCCTTTGTTCATTGTCTAATTTATTTCAAGTGGAACCTTAGTTTTTTAAATTTTAAAATCTTTTTTTCCTTTCTAATATAAGGATTTAAAGCATAAATTTTCCTCTAAACCTTACTTTATTGATAGCTCACAATTTTATATATTATATTTTGATTATCACCATTGATTAAAAATATCTTCTTTTATTGTGATCCTTTTCTTTGTTCTATCAGTTATTTAGAAGTGTGTCATTTAATTCCAAATATTTGGAGTTTTCTAAGTGTTTCGTTATTGATTTTTGAAAATATTTTGTCACTTTCAGAAAATATTTTCTATTATTTCAATTCTTCTAAGTTTTGGAGGACTTGTTCTATAGTCTACTATTTTGGTGAATGTTCACTACGCAATTGAAAAGGATATATATTCTGTTGGTAGTGGTTCCCACAAACGTCAAAAAGGTCAAGTTGGTTCACAGTGTTGCTCATATGATTTCCATCCTTATTTATTTTCTGTTTATTTGTTCCATCTATACTGAAAGATGAAAGTAGAATCTCCTACTGTGATAATTAATTTATCTATTTTTCTTCGATTTTATCAGTTAGGATATATCTTTCTAAATTTCATATGCTTTGAAGCTTTTTTGAGGTGCATACACATATGGGATTGATGTATTTCATGATAAAATAGTCCGCTTCATCTCTGGTAATTTTCTTGTCTAAAGTCCATATTCTCTTATATTAATATAGTCATTCTACTTTTCTTATAATTAGTGCAAAAATCATATATTTTTTACCAAATTTTAATCTATCTGAATCTTTATATTTAAAGAGTTGTTTGTATAGGCAGCATATAGTTGAGTCTTGCTTTTTATTCAGTCTATCTCTGCCTTTATCTTTTGTGTTTATCCTTTGCTTTTTTTTTTTTTTTTTTTTTGAGACAGAGTCTTGCTCTGTCCCCCAGGCTGGAGTGCAGTAGCGCGATCTGGGCTCACTGCAAGCTCCGCCTACCGGGTTCCCGTCATTCTCCTGCCTCAGCCTCACGAGTAGCTGGGACTACAGATTTGTAGAGTTTTAAATGTCCTTCTGTTGTCTCTTGCTTACATTGTTTCTGATAAGAATGGTTAGCTATTCTTATCTTTATTCTCCCTAAAACTAATATGTCCCCTTCTCTTACTGTTTTCAAGATCTTCTCTTTATCACTATTTCTTTTGTTGTTATCACGTTGATTATTATTCTGTGCATTATTCTGGACTTCCTATGTGCACAATCATGTAAAAATTACAGTTTTATGTCTTCCTTTACAGTCCTTATTTATATTTTTTCTTGCCTTATTACACTGCATAGGATCTCCATTAGGATGTTGAATAACATGGTAACAGTTGACATCTTTGTCTGGTTTCTAATTTCTTGGGGAAAAATTGGATTGGGAGCCCACCCATCTAAACTGCATAATCAAAGAGAGTTAGTCATGTGGTAAAGACATGGTCAACTATTTATAAGAAGTTACCACAGACATCCTTCATCATTAAAAATGTTCTATTATAATATTCTTATAATAGACAGCAAGTAATGCAGACACCTCAATTTATCCATCAATTACAATTATTTGTATTACAATAGAAAATTCACAGAGTAATCATCTAGTCCAATATCCTCATAAAATGCTAGCAATTCTTGGCCGGGCGTGGTGGCTCATGCCTGTAATCCCAGCACTTTGGGAGGCTGAGGCATGCGGATCATGAGGTCAGGAGATCAAGACCATCCTGGCTAACATGGTGAAACCCCATCTCTACTAAAAATACAAAAAAATCAGCCAGGCGTGGTGGCGGGCACCTGTAGTCCCAGCTACTCGTGAGGCTGAGGCAGGAGAATGGAATGAACCCCGGAGGCGGAGCTTGCAGTGAGCCAAGATAGAGCCACTGCACTCCAGCCTGGGTGACAGAGTGAGATTCCATCTCAAAAAAAAAGAAAAAAAAAAAATACTAGCATTTCTTGTCTAACATGACTCATCAGTTGACATGAAGTCTTTATTTGAGTATTTCCAGGGATAAGAAGATGCATTTTATTTTATTTTTCAATCTTTTTTGTTTAGGAATATCTTCATTAAATAACTCAAAATCTGTATGTGTCCTCTCTTATTCAAACATAGTGTTTCCTAGACAGTCCTTCAACCACAGACATTACTTGCAATTAGGAGTGGGCACCTGAAAGAATCAGAGTAGAGGTGGGGAATGGGAGTAGTGATGTAAACAAAATAGAATTTTAGGCCTCTCTCAAATAAATATCTTGACAGGTGGTCCAAAGCTGGTGTAATATTCCTCAGTGTAAGGAACTCACACTCCTTATTTGTTACCATCCAAATCAAGCATGGTTCAAATGGCAGCATCTACAGTCTAGATAGCTGGGCTAGGGAAAGACATGAGAAAGAAGAGACTAACACTCCATACATGCTGTCTTATAAAGAAGCTCCCCAGAGGTTGCCTTGTGACATTTCTGTTTAGATTCAACTGGCTAAAATGTATTCATCTGACCCATACCTCACTGCAAAGGAGCTTGGGAGATGTAGCAAGCATGTATCTTATAATACTTTCCATTGTTCTGTATTCCAGTGATTCATTATTATACTGACTCATCTATTCTTTTCCTCCTACTTCTGTTTCTCCTCTTTCTGCCGCAGCTGGCTAACCTCTCTCTGATTAAAGAGAATATTCTGACTGCTGAATATTTCTGTTGTCTTTTGCCCCATGCCCTCTGCTGCCTACTCTTTCTGTAGCTCTTTGTCAACCTTTCTACCCACATCTTTGTAGACCTTAGATAGCAATCCTCTAAGAAAGTAAACTTTAATACCGTTACATAATTGGCCAGGCACAGTGGCTCACACCTGTAATCCCAGTACTTTGGGAGGCCAAGGCAGGTGGATGACTGGAGGTCAGGAGTTCAAGACCAGCCTGGCCAACAGGTGAAATCCCATCTCTACTAAAAATACAAAAATTAGCCAGGTGTGGCGGTGCATGTCAGTAGTCGCAGCTACTTGGGAGGCTGAGGCAGGAGAATCACTTGAACCCAGAAGGTGGAGGCTGCAGTGAGCCAAGATTGCACCACTGCACTCCAGCCTGGGCAAGAGAGAGAGACCACATCTATTGAAAAAAAAAAAAAATGCCCCTACTGGGCAGAGCTCCAGGATTAGTTCATAGCCCAGTATCCTGGCCAGCCTGGAGAGGGCTGCTTGCAGTTTGACATTCAAATTTTTTCAGGGCATAAAAATTGCCCTTATATTCCACATGTATTACAAAGGACATATTAAGAAGGACGTGTAGTATGGGTTTTGTTTAGTTTTCTAGACCACAGGCAATCTTCCTAATAGTTTTAGCATAGAAAATTGAAAAGAAAAAGACACTAATTTCAGCCTATTGGAAATCACTAGCCAGATGTTGTAAAAAGAACCCCTAGTGAAAGGACTCCCTGGAGAGTTTAAAAGTTTCTTTATATTCAACCTAATGCTCTTAAAAAGAATATCACGTTTCATTGACATACAAGGCATTCGAGTTAAATTAAAAGGTTTGAAAAACACCGTTCTCTGAATTGAAGTCTAAGGGACTGGTTTTGAAGTTTACCTGTTTTCCTAGGAGGGTTTTACTTCCCTCTGCCATAAACTGAGTAATTTTTCCCAGTTTGACTTGATGCCATTCAACCTTTTTAATTAGACCTATAGTTGGATGTTCGGTGCAGGTGAAGCTGAGTCAACAGTCACACTTTAAGTCTGTTAGGGCATCATGAAGCAAGCAGTTAAACTAGAAGTGAATTTAAAAGGCAAAATAATATTCTTTTTGTTCAGAAATCAGGGGGAGGAGTAAAACAAAGTAATTAAAGAATTTAATTGGTAGATTTCATAAAAATCAGTAGTCAGGTATTTTCTATGTACTGGATTCAAGAAATAATTTATGGATATAATCTGGAGAGAAACAAATTTATAAAAAAAGCAATTATTTTCAACTTGTTTTAAATAGACAACGCAGTTACAACCTTATCTCTACAAGTAACTCAACATTTTCTTTTTTACATTTTTTCTAAAACCAACTAATTTGCAGTTATAGTTTTCATCCTGAACTATTGCCTGCAAAAACGCACTTCCTGGTTATTCATAGCAAAATAATTCCTTTCCCCACCCCCTTCTGATTCTGATGTGATGAGGTAACTTTGAACAGTTGTGTGCATAACTCATTTTCCTCACTGCTGGAAAAACATGAGTTACTCGGGGAAAGGGGGAAATGTTGTTGTTTTTTTTTTAAAAAAAAAACTCAACACTCAGACTTGCTGCAAGTTCATTTGTTAATGGAAATAGAAGGGAAATTTTCGTTTTTTTTCTCCTTTACTTCAGCTCATTTAACAGAAAAGGGGGATATTCACCTATAGCTATAGTAAACATCGCTTTAGAAGACTGCTTTATCTATACGGAAATTTAGGAGAAACTAATGATGGAGAAGATATAAAGATTCAGAATATGATAAAGGCAGTGATGCTACCGAAAGTAGAGAACTTAAAGCCAAAATCAAAGAAACAGTAATTTGGTGAGAACATGTAACAGTGCATAAAGTATTGCTTGGGTGACTTTTACATATGGGCAGGCAGGTTCTGCCCACATGTTGAAAAAAATCTTTACTGGTTTCCATATTGTTTTTCCTGGGCCCTAAAGTGAGCCATGGATAAAATGACAGTAATTAGGATATTCAGTAGGAATTACCTGAGCTGACAACTCCCACAGGGAAGGTGGCAAATGCCAGGGCAAAAGCTAGAAAGTGACAGTGGCCTTTGCACAGTAAATTGAAACCTTTGTGCCAGGCCTCTGCTGATCTCCTGGGGAGAAAAATCACTACAAAAACTCAGAAAACTCCTTTACACATTGCAGCCCGTATTTGTCTCAGCAAACACTCATCTTCCTGTCTGTGAACCATTATCCCTCTCTGTCTCTCTTTCCTCACACTTTGTCCCCTTCGCATGCTTGCTAATTTTACTTTGGCCTTTCTCTCCACTTTCCTGAGTGAATTTCTTCTCACCGTTTTATGTATCTCATCATTTTAGGTTTTTCATCGTCCCTCTGTCCTTTGTGCTCTATAAATGTTTCAATGCTTACAAGTCATATGAGGAAAAGGAGAGTCCTCAGACCTACCAAGTAATCTAATTTGGTATCTCTCATCTCCTCTGCCCAAATGACTTGAGCTCTGTTCCCCTAACATCAGCAGAATGTCTTCAAAGAATTAACTTGCCTCCCAAATCAGCAAGGGTGAGCCCAAACAGCTGTGTCTGAGGATTCCACTTATGCAAGAATTCTGAAAAAATAAAGGCTGAAAGGGATTTTGTTTTAAATGTACGTCAAAAAAGACCAAGAGAAAATTCACTGTTGTTTCATCTTCTACTTTTTTAAAGCAGCAAAAAGATATACATCCAAGGTCGTTTCGTCTAAGGGTACAACTATTCCTCACCTGAACCTAGTAATTAACAACTACAACAACACATACACACACACAAGAAGCAGAATCTTTATAGGATGGTAAAATCCTATGTTACAGAAACAAAGCTATATTTGTTCTCAATAAATTATAATTCTTTGCAATTCCAAGTGTTCACATCTTGTTACATACCCATAAACTTCCTTCGAAATATTTCAACTTTAACACTGTGTCATTGTATTAGCTTATTGTAACATTGTTATAATACACACAAAGTAGTCCTCCCTTATCTTGGGAGAATATGTTCCCAGAGCTCCAGTGGATGCTGGAGACTACAGAGAATACGCTGTCAATTAGAACATGTTTTCTGTTCTAATTGACATGTCTTCCATGCATGCCTTCCATGCGCAAATTTAATTTTAATTCTTTTAATTCTTAACTAAGCATTTAGCACACCCCTTTTCCGGACATTTCCAGTTTGAGGTGAGACAGCAAAACTAGTACAAATATTTTTCTTTTATTCTTCTTCATAATTTCACAGATAGAAGATTTGTTGTCATTATAGATCTTAGCAACCTTGGCATGTCAATTTTTTTTTTTCCTAACTAAGTCAAAAAACTTTTGTCTTTTCACTTAAAAGAAACACGTCTCTTTGGCTTCTCTTTGGCATGTCTCAGTGGCCAGTGTCATTACTCTTTCACTTTGGGGCCATTATTAGGTAAAATAAAGGTGACAAACACAGCACTGGGATGTTGCAACAGTCTGATAACCCAAATGACTACTAAGCCATGGTGTCTATAGCTTCCTAGGCTTATCCTGTCCTATGAAGACTCTGCTGGTTGTGTGTGTGTGAGTGTGGGTGTGTGTGTGTGTGTGTTGTTGTTGTTGTTGTTGATTACTGGTTTAGACAAAGGGAAGATTCAATTCCCAGGAGGAACCAAGGAGAACAGCAAGAGATTTCATCCCGTGTCTCAGAATGACACACAATTTAAGACTTAGGCAATATTTTTGTAACTTTCCATGTAATATTTTCAGACTGCAGTTGACCGTGAGTAACTGAAACCATGGAAAGCAAAACTGCAGATAAGAGGGCACTACTCTATAAATGTATGTAAATTATTGCTCACTTCCTTTTTAAGAGGAATTTCCACAGCCTTGTACCCCTAATAGAACCTTCTATCTCTATATAGTTTACTCTGCGCAGGAACAACACAGTAATTATAGCTCGAGATGCTGAAATAAAAATATGTTGGCCAAAATATCACCAAGCCTCTTTTTTATTTTTTCTTAACAAAACATTGTCACCACTTCTGCCAAAGAATTTGTTAAGAAAAAATGATGAAACGGGGTGGAAAGTGAGCATTCAGTGCTTCAGACCAGGGCACAGCCTCAGGGTAGACAACTTTCACTCACACTTGCAGTGTAAACATTCTCTAGTAGCCTGGTGATCAGCCTGGTGATCAGGCTTATGCATGTTCAGGGTGGGAACTAAATGTAAGCAAAGATTACCAGAATCTGAGAAAATCAAACTCAGAGTCTTGACAATATCAGAATAATCCCTTCTATTAAAACCATGGTTCCCAATTGTGTTTCCAAAATCACTAGCGTGCCACAAGATGTAATTAAATGTTTTATGGGTGGTGGGGTTGGGAGATGGTGAGGATTCATGGTCAAAAGCCTTTGGAAACAGAATAGAACTTTTGTGTGTCTTTAATATGTAAACTCATTTTGAATCACCAAAAGGGTGATAAAATGCAATTTTTTCCAAACTAATTGAGTTATAAAACTCTTTGATGACAGAAAACATATTAACATTGCCCAAAACACAAGTGTCTCAAAAGATAGTTTGGAAAATGCTACATCTGAAGTTTAGTAGTCATTGACATCAATGTCTTTATTGAATGCTATAGCTATTCAGCAAAATGATGAATTAATAGAAGGGTAGCTACATATATAAAACCAAATTTAGCTATTACTTTCCTAAAACTGTAATCAAAAAGCCAACAACAAATGTACTATTGTGCATCTGCACTCTGCAAAATAATATGAGCATCATTCAAAGTTCCTATCAACTTTAGAAACATATATTGTAATTTAGGAGAAAATTTTGTCTTCATCGCTTTCCATGTGCTTGTTTTCATAGAAGAAATCTAGTATAAATAATTAATTAACTAACTGTAAAGCATTCGCATCTTAATCCTTCCATCTCTCTCTTGTAATGCTTACAAAATATTTTAGAGATTTGTCTCAGTTCCGTTTTATTAAAAGATGAATGAATGAGTAGAGGAGCCCAAAAAGGAAAGATTGTTTTGTGTCCAAATGTTTATTAAAAGGTCACTCAATAAAAATTGCCTATACCATTTTTAAACTGGAGATGGAAAAATCATCTATGAGTGACAAGAAGCTTCTTTCTCATTTTAGATTGCTAGGATCTTTCCTTTCTGCATTTTTCCTACTTTATTGGCTTCCAGTCTGAAAACTCAGGATCTCTTTCAGATGTAGAGCTCCTTTACAAGCGATGAAATTGCTGAAGCAGCTTATTCTTACACAATAAAGCCTACATATAACATGTGTCATTCTATAACCCTCATGCTAATCCAAAATAAATAGAAATCATACATGAACTGAAATCTGACCTGCTCCTTGAAGCATAGCTCAATGGGAAAGCTGGGTTTTAAGACATTTACATTTAAAAGAAAGAAAATAATTCCTTTACCTTGAAGCTCATAGATAATTTTAGAAGTTTGGGAGACAGCTAAATTTAATCCAAAGTAAATGTTTTAATATCTTGATAGATGTATGAAAAATACTTTAAATTCAATAATCATGTGCTAATATCTGCAACTTTCTTTAAGGCTAAATAAATGGGGAAGCCATCTTGTTTTCCACATCACTGGCTCTAGCATGCTATAGAAGATCACCATGACAACAGGAGCTGGTTTGCCTGGTGTGAAGACAACAGTGTAGGCCTCATTTCCTAGACGCATGTTTCTACTAAAGTTGATTCACCAATTAAAAGACTCTTTTCTGTCCTTGGGGGCTTCAGAGATGCAAATAGTGTTGGAAAAGCTGGCTGGTCAGCTGCTACACCTAGTAACTCCTTTTGATTATCTAAAAATAAAATGACTCTTGTTTAATTTTTTTAAAAACTAGGTATTTCTGATTCACACTGAGCTGGGAGTTAATACTCAAATTGAGAAGACTTGCTTGAAATTGTGAACTACTGTCCTTGTTATAACTTGTGATTACTCTTTAAATCCTTTAAAAAAGATTATTCTGAATGTGGTTTTAAGCATCCTATTACCACGTTATGAGATACACAGTAATGCATTGTTAACTCTTCATGTCATTCATTATGTGAATAAGAAACATATAATGTCATGATGAAAATTAACCGAGATTTTTTAAAAATATATAAAAAATGTGTGATGATGACACTAAAGAAAAATTTAAATGTTAATCTGAATGTATTCCTATAGAATATCTTTATGATTTAAAGCAAGAAAATATAAAGCAAGTATTTATTAAAGACCTAGATTCACAAAGAAGAATTTTCTTGACATTAGGGAGCTCAAACTACAAATGTGGTTAATGAGTTTTTATTTAAAATAAAGAATTGTGTGTCTAGTTTAGGGACAAATGAAGAAACTAAAAACTTTAACACAAGTATTTTAGAATAAATATACCAATTTTAAAACTATAGATTAGTATTATTTGTTGTATACAATGATAAATAATGTTTGACACCTACCTCTGTAATGTACACTACTCTATGAATTTCTCTTTTTTGCATCAACTTAATAAATCCATATTTCAGTTTTGACACTTTACTGTAGTTAATTAAAAATGCAATGCTAAAAATATCCAAATTATGTTACTCAATATATTTATGATTTTTTATTAAGAGAAGATAGAAGAAATACAACAAAATTAATTTTCAAGTAAAATTACACATGTCTATTAATAGGCATATGATAAAGACAAATGTTATTAAACAGTGCTATTTAGGAATTATGTGCACAAATTAACAATACACGCTAGCCAATTTTCTGTAATGTGTGTTTGTATATTTAACTGTTTCTTTGTATAGCTAATTAAATGTTTGTTGCAAAGTCTCATGGGATGCTCATTTGCATATACCTTTTTATAATGGCTAAACACATTCTCACTAAGTATTGCCTGATGAATAGATATTTCACAAATGCCTGCCATGGACACAACAACAAACTATGGACACATGTCATTATTACTGTAGTTCATCAGCACAACACTCCATGGCTGTCTCTGAATAATTAGACTACTTTAAAAATCACTCATTAGCTTATGAGTGGTAGCTAGTGTAGCATTGCATTTTAATTTTAAAAGTTTAATTAAAATAAAATCGTGTCCAGTTTTTTGCCTACTTAAATTTATATAGATATTTTAATATGAATTTACATGAAACTTTGATTTTAGGAGAAAATTTCATATCAAATATCAGAAAATGAATTGTCAAATTCAGATATAAGCTGAAACAAAAAAGAACAGACGGCAGGGCACGGTGACTCACGCCTGTAATCCCAGCACTTTGGAAGGCCTAGGTGGGCAGATCACGAGGTCAGGAGATCAAGACCATCCTGGCTAACACGATGAAACCTCGTCTCTGCTAAAAATACAAAAAATTAGCTGGGCATGGTGGCGGGAGCCAGTAGTCCCAGCTACTCGGGAGGCTGAGGCAGGAGAATGGCGTGAACCCAGGAAGCAGAGCTTGCAGTGAGCCGAGATAGTGCCACTGCACTCCAGCCTGGGCAACAGAGTGAGACTCCATCTCAAAAAAAAAAAAAAAAAGAACAACAGACAAAAATATGAACACTGTACCTTCTTCACACAGTTATATTGAAAATTATATGAGATAATCTATGTAAATGAAATGCTTATCGATGGTAGGTTTACAGTAAGTATTCATTTCCTTCTAGCTTTTTCTCCAGAATTAAAGAATTTAGAATGACCTTAAAAGAACAGTATGTAACTTATAAAATTAATTATTCTAAAAGAGTCACAAGGCATACTGGCATATATAGGAGTAAAGGTTGTTTAGTTTGGGTGTGATCTTAGTTTTGCAGTCATATCTCACTACAAAAGCAGAAGTCACTATTTCTTCTTCTACTTCTTATAAGTAATTGGTGGGCTGATTAATGAGCCTTTAACACATTCAATTAAATTTTTGGCAATCTAAATATTGTTTTGCTGTTTCTTTTTCATATTTCTAACTTCTTTGAATATCAGTCCTCACGGATGTTCTCAACATCTCTCAATTTAGCATCACCTGTAAATTTAATTAAGTACTTTCTTCACCTTTTCTTGTAGATAATTAAAAAGTATGGGCCAGGCATAGTGGTTCACACCTATAATCCCAGCACTTTTGGGAGGCCAAGGCAGGCGGATCACGAGGTCAAGAGATCAAGACCAACCTGCCCAACATGGTGAAACCCCATCTCTACTAAAAATACAAAAATTAGCTGGACGTGGTGGCACGCACCTGCAGTTCCAGCTACTGGGGAGGCTGAGGCAGGAGAATTGCTTGAACCGGGGAGGCAGAGGTTGCAGTCAGCCGAGATCATGCCACTGCACTCCAACCTGGCGACAGAGCGAGACTTTCTCAAAAAAAAAAAAAAAAGTGACAAACTCCTCCGACCCTACACTGTCTTGTCATGCAAAGCATTTTACCTCACAAAACACCAAAATCATGAATGATGTTTAAAAAAATGCAGGAATTGTGTAGACATTCCATTTTTGTCAATGGAAAAAAAACCCCAAGTGTTTCTTGCTAGGGGATCACTAAAATTTGTAACAGTTACGGTGCCATAATTTTGATATATAAATTTTATTGAATCCACTGGACAAATGACTATAGACAACTAAATCAACAGTTTTCTATACATATGTGTAAAATTATGTTATATATGCATATGTGAATCCAGGTGTATTGCAATGCCAAATGTCAGTGCAGATTTCCTCAGTGGCCAAATGACTCTGGGAATAAAATCAAGGAAAGACATTAAAAAGGACTTTCTCTTTTTTTCTGTGTTTTTGTTTCCATTTTTACAATAAACGTGCCTTATTTGTGTATTTTTAAAAATTCAAGTTCATTTATAGATAACACAGAATTCAGCTACATGCTGTGCTCCCACCATGTCAATGAACGTCCGCCAAATGTGGCTCTTAGAATTGAGTCACTGAACGGGAGGCCGAGGAGGGCGGATCACAAGGTCAGGAGATCAAGACCATCCTGGCTAACATGGTGAAACCCCATCTCTACTAAAAAATAGAAAAAATTAGCCGGGCGTGGTGGCGGGCACCTGTAGTCCCAGCTGCTCGGGAGGCTGAGGCAGGAGAATGGTGTGAACCCGGGAAGCGGAACTTGTAGTGAGCCAAGATTGCACCACTGCACTCCAGCCTGGGTGACAGAGCAAGACTCCATCTCAAAACAAAAACAAAAACAAAAAAAAGAATTGAGTCACTGAAGGCACTGAAGAAAGGAGGTAACTTTTACAAATTCAGGCAAATTATCATCTTAAAACATCAAATTTAATTTATCTCGCATATTAACAAATATACCTTGATAATGTATTTTATGCAAGACACTTTGCTGGGCAATGCATGGGATGCAGAGTTCGTTCATCAGGAGGCAGTGTGGATTACAGGGTAAGATGAAATGTTACGGCTATGAGAGTTACTAGCTCTACAGCCTTAAGTAAATTAATTGACCTCTCTGAGCATCCGTTCCCTCAAATGACAAATGGTTATGATAACAGTGCCTATCTTATAGAATTGTTGTGAGGATTACGGGGTATTCTTTTGTCATTTTTGTAAAGCACTTAGAACAGATCTTGGCACTTAGAGCACTCTAAATGTAGTATTTCATTTTAATTAATGAATTCAATATGAAGTGATTGAGAGATGGTTCCAGCTGTCTTAAATCATTTTGGAACAAGGAGAGATAGAAGCAAGCCAATCAACAAATAAAATAATATAATAAATAAATAAATAAATAAATAAATAAATAAACCAGAGCTGCTGAATGAATTGTAATAAATGGTCTCTTGATATAGTTTATGTTCTAATTAAATACAGAAACTAACTACGTATGTTGAATAACACAACATGTTGCATTACAATGTTTCTCTCAATAAAGCCAAGAAGAAACAGAGGCAAGTGACCTATTCTACCTGTGAAGGCAGAGAAAGTCTTAGAAAGGATATGATACCCTTGCTGAAGTCTAAAATAAGAGTATAAGACACAGGCCTTGAAAATCATGTTCAGCTAGGTCTCTTATGCACACTTTTGCTCATGTTTGTAGTTTCGAGTCCAAACTGACTAGCCTTGGAATAAAATATTCTATACAGTCTGGCCCCAAATTATTTTTCCAGTTTTATCTGTTTTAATCCATCTTAACAGCCATTAGAATTTTTGTTGTTGTTGTTTGTTGTTTGTTTTGTGAGACAGTTTCACTCTTGTCTCCCAGGCTGGATTGCAATGGCATGATCTCGGCTCACTGCAAACTCTGCCTCCTGAGTTCAAGAGATTCTCCTGCCTCAGCCTCCCGAATAGCTGAGATTACAGGCACTCACCACATTTCCCACAGTCCCGAATCCAATGGTGCTAGAGACAGATGTGTTACAGAATTCAGAATTTTTCAGATTTTAGACGGTAACTTGGTGTACAACTTAGATGATTTATCAGAAGTCTGGGGCAGCACCATATCGAATACATCAATATAGCTGGAATAAAACATAAAATTACTAATTTCATGTCAGTTCAGTTGAGGTTTTCTGAGATAAGATGAGATCAATATTAACATCAAATGAGTTAAGGAAAAAATGTTTAGTTTTTGAAACTTTTTAGATTTGAGAGTGTGAATAAGAGATTGTTGATCTCTGTCAAACAATATCCCATGCTCTTTCTTCTTCTGTAAAACCTATTTTCTTTGTTACTAATGCCCCTTCCCCTCACAATTTATTCCTCAAGGCCCACTTAGACATCATCATCTTGATAAAGATAATCTATGACAACCATGATACTCTTCTGTATCTCATTAATACTTTGGGGATCTCTCTCTTATTTTGTTTTGATAACAGTGTATGCTAATTATTTGTTACAATGTGTGTCACTACCTCTTAACTGTAAGCTTTCAAGGTCAGGAATTGTATCTTACTCTTCTTCATATCCCCTGTTTATCATATAGTATCTACTGTATGGTAGCTACTCAATATTAGTGGTAGAATAGAAAATTAACTTGTATACTTATACAAGTATGTGTAGGAAAGTTTAAACTTTCCCACTGGAGGTTAGGTAATTGAGTCTGCTGAAATAAACAGACAATAAACAGATTAACAGGAGAAAAGGCAAACAAGTTTATCAATGTGCACATGTACATGGCAGCCACACAAAATATGAAGCTCAAGAAAGAGCCTAATGGTTGAAGTTTGAATACCTTCTTCATAGGGGAGCAAAAACTGGAGAATGTAGGCAATTTTAAAGAAAGAATAAATAATTTTTAGAGAAAAATGAATAAGTCTCAGCAACACAGAGTAGTATACTGGGACAAAGTTCCTCCGGGCTTGGGAGAGGTGGTGATAAGTTATGGGAAGATGAGGGGCAGAGCTGCACTGCAAGCAAAGGTTGTCTTAGGATGCAGATAAAGTCTCTAAGGTTAAAAAAATTTTTTTTCAGAGCAGCCTCCAGAAGAATAGGCCATAGCCTGCCTGGGTATGGTGATAACTTTTTAATCTCCTCTCCAGTAATTAATCTTCCCTGGTTGTTTGATGAGATTCCTAGGTAGGGAGTTTAAGACAACTGCATTCCTTTTGAAACAACTTCCCTCAGTTAGATAAGGGAACTTCAGAAAGAACACCTCCCTGCACTAGGGAAGGGAAGTCAGAGAGAGACCTTGGTGCTAAGGCTTATTTCTGAGGCCTTTCAATCTCCGTTCAAAGCACTCAACATGCCAACATGTCATATTCTGAGGTATTGTTTTCTGAGCCCCAATATATGCAAAACTGTACCAACATGCTTTGAGTGGTAGAAGTTATATAAGTGGTTGAGACTACAGGTCTCAACCACTTATAGAAGAACAATCAGAAAAAGTTCACTTCCGTGAAATAGATTGAGGATAGGATTTAGGAGGCAGTAATTGAAGAAGTATGTTTATGAAAGGTAGTCCAAGCTTAAAGAGCATACTGAGGAAGTGATCCAGATGAGCTAGATGGAATTCATGTCAGGGGCACAAACAGGAGATAAGGCCACAGAGGAAGGATGCTGCCAAATCGAAGAGAACCTGGACCTCTGTGGTAACAGAGTCTATTCTCCTTCTACAGCACATCAGATACCAGTATTTTTAGGCTTCTGTATTGGACAAGGGAAAAACTAGTAGAGTGAAATTGGGCAATAAATCTTTCCATGCTGATATGTTATGTTTTGGTAGGAAAACAATTTATACTGACTAATAAGCAAAACAATTTTTAGGTGGATGGTTGATGAAGAAAATCATTGCTCATTCCTGCACACTGAACCATGAAAAACAAGTATAGGTAAGTTGATTTGACTGTGAAGCAGTAAAATCAAAGAAAAAAAAGGTTAATCGTTTTCTAAAGAAAAAAAGAGATAATTGATGGATAGGTTTTTAAAATGCTTTTAGTTATTTATTCCAACACCAGGAGGAAACAATATAATTGCCAACTTGTTAAAAAAAAATGAGGAAGGTGGTATAGAACTTACAAATATAAGGAGAGAGGAAATATGCAATTTTGGAAAATTTTAATTGGTGACCCTGGTTATGAAATATTTTTTAAAGAAAAATGCTCAGTGTTTTGTGGGAGTACACTAATTATCAAAACTGATGTTATGTATTTTACCACTTTTTTTCCAAAATATATTGTCTCTAATGTTAATTATTTCCTACTACTAGATTAAATGTTAGTAAAAATTTATATTTTAAGAATGACAGACTGAGAGTAGGTCTGGATATTTCTGTAGTGTGATTTTGATGAGTCCATCATAGACATCTCTCTCATTCCAGCATCAGTGTTCAGCCTACCATGAAGACCAAATATCAACAATAAGAGACTATTCCATTGAGTCTTGCAAGGTGTTCACCTACATCTGTGTAGATGTTTCCCTATTCAAACGCAACCTTCTCCGAAAAGTAGCCCTTTAAATCTATATCAGCTGTTATCGTTCGTACCACTTATTCATCATTAGCTGTAAAGTTCAAGGTAATGAGAGAGGATGTTGGCTAGATTAAACAAAAGGTAGGAAGAGAGGTGTGCTGTGAAGAGGGATGGGAGAGAGGCAGACTTCGCTGTTGAAACTTCACTGTGTTTCATGACATTGCACACAAGTGGAAGTGCATTCCTCAAATGCCAGCCCCTCCTCCCTTGTAGGACCTCATTTCACAGCAGAGTTGACCCTCAGTTAATCATAAAATGGTATAAATAAGGAGCCTGAATCTCCCAATCATGTCTGTTAATTTAAGCATTATTACCCTGCCCGACCCTGTTGGCTCTTTTGAGTCGCCCCCTTTTAGAAACTATTTCAGATTCTTAGGCAACACTTTAAGAGATTGTATTGTGAAGCCACTAAGCAAAAATTATATGCCACATTTACAAAAAGAAAAAATATTTTCAACTAAAACAGTAACAAACATCTATAAGCAAATGTTTGCATTAAATTAGTGGAGGTGGTTTCCTTTTGTAAGTAAAAGCACATAGCATTAAAAGTAGTAACACTGATAAGTTAAAGGTCCATTAAACTTTTAGCCCTATCCATATTAACATGAACTTTATTGTAATTTAATTACATATATTTAGTTCCTATTTAGTTCATATTATGATAACTGTCCCAAATCCTTTTTGAAACAAAGAGAAATGAAAATAAATAAATCTTGCTTTAACTGAAGGTACACTTAGAAAAATGAGACCTAATACAGAGCAACAGGCTGGTAGACCCTTTCAGTCACTTTCTTACATAGCTAGTAAAAAGCCTTGAATTTTTAAGCAGAATTTGTGCAGTTTTGAGAGGAAATGTGTTCTCGTGGCCTTTTATTTCACAAACTCACTTTTTGTTATATTTTCTTCTGTATGTATCTAGCACAATGTTATGCTCACCATGGAGTCTGAATAATTTGATGAAGATTATATGGTGAAAAGCAATAAATTAGACTTCGTGAATCTTAGAGAAATGTACGTCTCTCTCTTTCCCCTGCCTCATATACAAACACAACTACAAACACATATACTTCTGTTAAATCATTTGTACCCTAACCTAATCCCAAAAAGGATAAGCGGTGACATATTTTTAAAATGCATAAATATAGCAACTGTTACAACAAAATAATTAATAAAATAAATTCTGAAAGGAAAAACCAGTGAATGAACATACACAGGAAATCCTACCTGAGGAACGTTGCTGTGATTGGGCCAAGTTCTAGTTCATCATTTCCTAACAGCCGAAACAGAGACAACATGATGGATTACAGAGCTATCATTTTCTATGAACAGAAAGCACACCAGTTCATCAACAAAGATAAACTTTCCTATTCCTGAGTTCGAAGAAGAATTTGTCAAAATGATCTTTATATAAGGGACAGGGAGCTCCATAATGTCCCCCATAGCAATTTTACAAGCAATATAGATACTTTCCACATGGCTATTCCTCATATTGCTCTGACACTGAAGCCAAGCACATTAAAAATTGTAGTTCTATAAAGGCAACATGGGAAGTAAAGTTGGAAAGTGAAGAGAGAAAGGAGAGGTTGGAAGAAAGAAAAGACACAGATCTGCATGTTTCTGCAACATGGCCTAATACAAGTTTATGCTTAAACAATATCTAAACTGAATAGATAATACTTTCAGAATATATTGTGGGAATATCAGCGTCTCCTCTGAGCTTCTAATGAAAGTTAATTGGTAGATAATTCAGATATACTAGGTCATTAATCATGCCACCAGACACATAGATAACAAAGTTGGTATATTATTATAATTGAATAAATTATCTTATGTTTGCCATATTGAATAGTCAAATCATATACACATGAAGTGGTCTGTAGATATGAGAAAAAAGTGGTCTGTTATATTTTGTTTTGTGTTTCTCGAGAAAAATAGCTTTGTATTTTGAATAAGTGCAAGGCAGAAGTGTCAAATTCTGCCCCATACAGCGGTGTACGCTGATATGTGTGTAACTTAAACACTTCCTTGACTGATATGTTTAACTGGCTTCATGGAGATCTTTAAAGCATTAAAATTGTATTCCAAAGCTCTATAATTTGCCGAGAAGAAAGACAGGTGTTAGCTGTGCAACCTGTAAAGGCGAGTTGGTTACCTATCACTTATCAAACTATTTGCTTGAAATTTGAAACTATCCTTTACAATATTAAATGAAGCTGGACATTGCAAGAGCTTTGTGGTTATAGCTGGGTTTGAATCTCAGCTCTGACAAATATTAAAGAAGTGAGCTTAGACAAGTGCTTCAATCTTTGTTAGCTTCAGTTTCCTCATCTGTAAGATGGTGATAATAATACTTCCCTTGGAGGTTGTCTGGAGGTTGGGAGGTCATATGGTGAATGTACTGTGCCTGAAATCTTGTGTGCAAAATAGTCAATCAATAAACCAATAAGCCATAGCTATTAAGCATTTCAAATATTATAATCCAATCTTCAGAATTGGGTCCTCCTTTCTTTACAAGGAAGCAGAGACTCCAGTTCATTCCACAAACTGTTTGCTAAAGGGTTTGTGGTCTCTTAATACCAAAAACTATATAAAAATAAATGCATATGCAAATAAAAGGAAAAACTAAGTAGCTTTGTTTGTTTTTATAAGTAGCTTAGGTTGCAAACATACCTCTTGCTTTGGCTAATATGTGAACCATATAAATCATGGGTTTTATTCTGTCCGTACCTGTAGAGGACCAAAAAAAAAATTTTTTTAGTAAGTTTAGATGAAGAGATTTCATGAAAACTATCTACAGAAATTTATGAAAGAAAAACTTAATATTTCCATGATAATTTTTGTGGAGTTAAATTTTTACATAAATGAAAACGGCAAATCAACTGATACAGGAGCTTCGGCAATGGGTGAAATCCATTGATTTCTCTATGGCACTGAATTAACAATAACTTCTTTTAATAGACCACCATTTGACACAATTAGCTCACTTTTTACCACTGATAGAGCCTCAAAATGTAAAGAAAATCAAGAAAGCTGAGGGCATCCTAGGAGAATCACACTTTGCAATGAACTGATCATGAAATTTGCCAGTTTTGAGTGTGTGTATGCGTGTGTTTTAATATGGATGAAAAACACATTTATCTCTCTCTCTCTCTCTCTCTCTGGTAATTGCATGAGTGGGAAGAGTTATAATTCTGCAAATCAACTATTAATTTTCTTCTATTTTGTTTATTATCTGCAAGAATGGGACTGTATTGACTCTCACACCTGCTTATCTTCTCTCATGTAAAGGTTGTGTGGTGTCACAGAAATAATTTGGGTTTCTGAATTGGACCAACTTGTATTTTAACTGTTTTCTCCTGTCAATTAGTTGAGAATCTTGAGACACACATGCACACACAGAAACATCTTCAAACCTTGGTTTCTTCATATGTAAATAGGGTTGATAACCACTATCTCCTACTTTAAAGTCAATTTTTCTTTTTTAGTGGAAGTAAAAGAACTTTTTCTTTGCCTGTACACGAAAGTACCATTATACAGGGACTGACCAGAGTATGAATGAAAGCTCAAATGAGTTTTAATTGCAACTTTTTCCTCCAACACTGAGGAGATAAGGAAAGGGAAAGAATTTCAGTTAGCCAGGGATGTTAAGGGGTGTACATCTCTACCACTTCAGGCATGAGACACACCGATGGCAAAGGAGGACTGGGGTGTTATCTTGACAGCCACTTACCCTTAGAAACCCGGTTCCCTTCTAGCAAGCCAGAAGAAAAACAGAACTACCAGGGATCCTCAGAGGGACATGAACAGCCTGCCGGGCAAAATGTGTGTGCTGTGGTCCAGTATGTCCCAGAGAAAGGCTGTAAGGAAGCCCCAACCAGCACTATAGGTCCAATGGGACTGAGTGCAGTCTGACTCCTCTGAGGCAAGGAGAGATAGGGAGGTGGGGGTGGGGCAGCCTCATCACATCTAGAGTGAGGGAGTGCTCAAGGGTGGGGTTTTTCAAGGGGTGCCAGCAAGACAGGGCAACCCCACCCAAAGAGATCTTTTAAAATGATAGATAAAATCCAATCCCACATTTACAGTGAATCTGAAATTAAACTGTGGCAGCATAGTCAATTGCCTCCAGTAATTCTATATCTAAAGCATCCAGCTTTCAAATTTCTTAGGGGCTGATTTTGTGTCCAGATAAAAATCTCATTACAAAATGGCTTCTCCTTGGAAGAGTTTAGACCCCAGGAAGAGGGATTTCTCCCAGGGACCCCTTCCCAAGATGGGGGTGCAAATGAAACACTGTATGAAATGTGTCTGGCCCATAGGAGGCACTCAATGCCTGCTAGTGCCTTAATGTAGTTCTATTCATTTCTCCATTCTTCCAAAAAATATAGATTTATTGAATGTCTCCTATGTGGCAAGTATTGGCCTTGGTCCTAGAACTAAGCAATGACTAAGAAAGGCAAATCCACATGCTCATGGAATAAAAAGAGCAGCTTTGACCTGTGCTTTAAATGAGTTCTTCCAGACATGGTCTTGGCAATGCAGCTTGTTAGAAAGAGCACTTTACTAGGAGTTAAAAAGATTGGAATTCAACTTCTACCATTAATTAGTTATGATTTTGGAAAAGCCATTTAATGCCCTTGGATGTCAGTTTCTTTGGAAAAGAAAAAAAACAACGAACTTTGGATGCATAAGTTCTAAAGCCTCTTTTGTCTGAGCATAGGTAACTACGTGGTTATCAAACATGGGTCCTTGGGCTTGTTCATGCCATGCCAAGTTCACTAGCCTTTTCAAAAGTGCTGTTTTTCTTGCCTGACCCTATTACCACTCTCTCTTTATGCCTAGCTGACTAATAAAGGCAGCAGAGTTCTTTCAGCCCACTTTTAGTCATGATCCTGTGGCAAAACAGTTTGCAGATCAAAGTGACTAGCAAGACTTAGAGTGCAACCATTGACAAACAGGTCTCGGTTACCCTCTCCAGCAGTGGACACTGCTCAGAAGCTGTCTACACCATGATTTAACACTGTGACCTTGTTTTGAAACAGTTCTTTTTGACACCAGATGTCCAACAATGGCTATGTTAGCAGACCTTGCACAGCACCTGCAATATTCATGGATGTCATTTTGCTCCAAAATGTGCTATATCAACAACCTGTCTCAACACCATCTCCTATCTCAGGTTTCCTGAGAAAAGGAAGGCACTGGGGTGAAATGAGGAGACTCCACTGGATTGATGGGTGAGCCTCAGCCTTATCTAGATTTCCCCATGTTTCAGGGTAGTTTTGTGCACTTTGGTGATGCTGAGAACAGATTGATGCCAATAAGCCATTTGAGATAAGAACTAATTGGAAACAGAAGGTTGAAGAATGATTATGTTGGGAATGAGCAAAGGGGACAGACAAGTAATTATTCAGGCAGAATTTCTTTACACAAAACGCAGATGGAAGAGGGAACAAAATTCCAAAGTCCGTGGCAGAAGTACGCAGCTGCACATTTCTTTTTTGCGGAAAAGCAAACAGAGTGATTCACTGGGTTGGTAATGGGCTTCGGGGATCCCTAGGGATTCACAATGTGCTGGCAGCCCACAGCATGTAAAATAACTCAGTGGCCTCTGTCTACTTCACCTCCTCAACTGGCTCTAATTGTGAAGCACATGGACGAGATGGAAGGGAAGGACTGAGGAGAAGCGGCCTCCTGCTTACACATGAATCAAGGTGGTGGTGTGTTGCAAAGAAGGCAGAAACAGCAACGCATACATATTCCGCATTTGTAATGAGCCATAGATCAGACTGGACTGCACATTTCCATTCATAAATATTCACAAATAGAAATCAGGAGAAAGTAGAATCTTGCACAATATTCCTCAAAATTATTATAGAGTCATCAGGCTGCAGTTAAATCGAGCTCTGTGATTTCAAAACTATGATTTGATTTGAAAGGCAAAGACAATAATAATTAGTAATCAGGGTAGAAAACTGAGCAGCCACCCCAACCCACAAAGAAAAATCCATCAGCAGCATCTTCACTCAGCGAGGCTAATTTAAAAGCTGTCTAACACTGTAATGCATACAAAAAAACAAAATAAAGACAGAAAACCTTCCCTAATTTTGGTCTCAGAGTTAAACTATATCTTCCTTTGGCTATCTGTGTGTGTATATATATAAATATATATTTATAGTCAACAGTGATTTAAGGACAAACGCATTCAAAAAACATTCAAGGACATCCCTCTTAAAGCATGATATAGTCAAAAGGAAACTGGACTCCCCACTGATGGGAACATGAAGGACATTGCAGGCTTCACAGTGATAAGAGGAGTTATTAACATGTAGGAAATTATAGAGAAAAAGAAAAAAGTAAAGAGATATAAGACCTTGGCCGGGCTCAGTGACTCATGCCTGTAATCCCAGCACTTTGGGAGGCCGAGGAGGGTGGATCACTTGAGGTCAGGAGTTCGAGACCAGTCTGGTCAACATGGGGAAACCTCGTCTCTACTATAAATACAAAAATTAGCTGGGTGAGGTGGTGCATGCCTATAATCCCAGCTACTCGGGAGGCTGAGGCAGGAGAATCACTTGAATCCGGGAGATGAAGATTGCACTGAGCCAAGGTTGCATCACTGCACTACTGCCTGGGCGACAGAGCAAGACTCTGTCTCAAAAAAAAAAAAAAGTGATATAAGACCTCATATGAGGTAAGAGCCATAATTTGGAAATACAGATAAGAAAAAAGATAGGTACAGTTATTCAAAAACGAAAAAGAGGCCAGGCACGGTGGCTCATGCCTGTAATACCGACACTTTGGAAGGCCAAGACAGTTGGATCATGAGGTCAGGAGTTCAAGACCAGCCTGGCTAAAATGGTGAAACCCTGTCTCTACTAAAAATAAAAAAAAAAAATAGCCGGGCATGGTGGTGGGTGCCTGTAATCCCAGCTACTCGGGAGGCTGAGGCAGAGAATTGCTTGAACCCAGGAGGCAGAGGTTGCCGTGAGCCGAGATTGTGCCATGAACTCCAGCCTGGGTGACAGAGTGAGACTCTGTCGGAAAGAGAGAGAGAGAGAGAGAGAGAGACAAGAAAGAAAGAAAGAAAGAAAGAAAGAAAGAAAGAAAGAAAGAAAGAAAGAAAGAAAGAAAGAAAGAAAGAAAGAAAGAAAGAAAGAAAGAAAGAAAGAAAGAAAGAAAGAAAGAAAGAAAGAAAGAAAGAAAGAAAGAAAGAAAGAAAGGAAAGAAAGAAAGAGAAAGAAAGAAAGAAAGAAAGACAAGAAAGAAAGAAAAAAAGAAAGAAAGAAAGAAAGAAAGAAAGGAAGGAAGGAAGGAAGGAAGGAAGGGAGAAAGAAAGGAAGGAAGAGAGAAAAGAAGAAAGCAAGAAAGAGAAGGGGGGGAATGGGGGAGGGAGGAGGGAGATGGCAGTAATATATTTCAGAAGAAAAACAATAGTAGATTTCAGAGTAATAGATTTTTGGTGAGATGAGATATGGACTTTTACAATGCTTGATTAGTTTAGGGTTTTTAAAAATTGATGTCAAAGTACATCCAGTTGCAACCTCTTCCCTGCCCCAACTCCCTTTTTCCTCTTCCCTCAAGTGTCTAAACTCCTTTCTGCTGTAGACCGACACAAAGAGTTCTTCTGTTGATCTGGCTCTTCTTGACTTTTCCCTCCAGCTAAATCAAACTCAATCTTCTGGCTTCATGGGTTTTTTTGCACATGATGCAATGAAATCTGTAATTATATATTTATTTCTGTGTTGGCTGAATGTCAGTCTTCCCTGCTACACAGTAAGCTGCCTTAAGGCGAGACTTGCCTGTCTCATTCACCACTGTTCAATCTGGTCCTCAGCCAAGAGACTGGCACAGAGTAAGTGCTCAATAAAAGCTTGTTTCTGAATTGATAAACATCACCCCAAAACCTCTCACAGACCTTTGTTCGTAGGAAAATGGTTAGAAGCCATAAAGCTAGATCAAGAGACTGATGTATGCAAGCAAAATATTTAAATTTGAAAAAGTAATTTAAGCAGCATTTTGCTACTTACAGCTGGCTAAAAGTGATAATAATAATAATACACAATTCACCCTAAACTGAGGTTATGTTTTTCTTCTGTGCTGGCCAGAGGTGCCTCCTGAATCATGATATTAATATGGTTCTTCAGGAAATGACTTAGGTGAACTGAAGCTGTTACCACAGGCAGCAAATTGCCTTGGTTCACCAAATTTGCCTGTTTTGAGGGGTTTCATCCAGAGAGACTTCTTAATTTACTCTAACTTTCTTTTATGGTGATGAGTAAGTACACTCAAACACTCAATACAGGTGTGCGATAGGTAGATTTTTGCACAATAGTGAATGTGAAGGCAAGCTTGATGCAAAACTTCCTGTCCCTTCCTACCCAAAGAGCCCTCTAACTTCCAGGAGGAAAGGTCAAAAAAAGCTTTATCTTCAGCTTTGTTAATCCCAGTTTTAGTGTAGCTTGAGAGACTGCTAGTTAAGGAGATAGCAGTGGCTGCAGGCTGGGTTGCTAGAAAAGATGGTAGCCCAGTCTTGATATTCAGGTGGAAAACATAGAAAACCTGAATAGTACCTGTATCCAAACTGGATTGTGTTTTAATGGCTGATGGCTGTATTTTTCCCATGTTAGAAAGACACTAATGAATGCACCTCATTTTTAAGTTCCTAGGGGTCTAGTTGTTCAGAATCCCCAAGGATAGAAACTTATTTCCCTATGGGAGTAGGACCTTAACCTCACTTAGTCACAGTGTAGGAGCCAGGATAGCTGTGGAGTTTTCTTAGGAATTCAAGCTTCCAAAAACATCCATGTAGTCAAAGCTTAAGAAAAAGCAAATAAAAAGAATACAATTTATTTTTTATATTCATTAATGAATGTGGTTTGTGCTTGGAGATGATCACCCATATGATGTCTCATTTTTTGTTCTGTTTTGGTTTGGTTTTGCCAATTATTTTGTTATTTATATTTAAAAAAAATAAAATACAAATCATTTTCATTTTTTAGTTTGAAAAAACATATATAGTTTAATTATATATACAATCGTAACAAAAATGATATCTAAGACTTGTATAACAGTTAACCATGTGTCAGGCACTATTCTAAAAATCTTATTTACATTAATTCACTTAATCCTCATGACACTCTTGTGATGTAGGTACCATTATAATTTCTATTTGTAGAAATGGAGACATTGAGACAGAGAATGTTGAATGACTTGCCCAAAGTAATACAGCTATTAAGTGATGGAAGTTATATTAGTCAAGGTTCTCCAGAGAAACAGAACCAGAGAAAGGAAGATTTGTTTTAAGGAATTGGCTCACATGATTGTGGCAGCTGGCAAGTCCAAAATCTGCAGAGTGGGCTGTTGGGGTAAAGAGCTAGAAAAGGGTTGATATTGCAGTTCAAGTCCAAAGACAGTTTACGGACAGAATTCCCTCTTCCTCGGGGGAGGGCAAGGCTAGTCTTGTAAGACCTTCAACTGATTAGATGAGGCCCACCCATGCTACAGAGGGTAATCTGCTTCATTCAAAGTCCACAAATTTAGTCTATGGCCATATCACCCTGAATGCACCAGATCTCATCTCAAAGTCCACAGGTTTAAATCTAACATATCCTCACATCAGTGTGCAAACTGGTGTTTGATCAAAACTGGGTACCTTAGTATAGCCAAATTGACTCGTAAAATTAGCCGTCACAGAGCCAGGATACAAACTCGTCTACTCTGACATCCAAATACTTCGTGCATACATTATCCAGGCATTTAGACGATAAGGATTAACCGAACCATTTGATCTTAATTTTAGTGGCTGCATGAATTCACCCTTAATGTTTATTTTCCATATGTATGGGGTGTGCATGTGTGTGTGTGCGTGTGTGTTTGTGTGTGTATAAAATACAGGGTCATTTTGCTTCAATAGTTTCCACAGGTATCATGATAACTGCTAAATATGAAGGTGGCAAAAGATAAACTGCAGGAGTTATAATTTAAAAATAACATAGTGTTCATTATCAGTTTTCAAATGAGCTTCAGATGGCAGGGAAAGAGCTAAGCACTTCAAAGCATTCATACACTACTGTATTCCATGACAGCAGAGTCACTAAAGTACTGGTTATGTTTTCAGAGATGAACAGTGAAGAGAAGAGGCAATCCCAGGGTTTCAGCTGTGATTCTACCATGAGTCAGAAAGTGGTCTCTCTGTGGAGCCCACCATGAGCCTTCAGAATGCCCATGCCTTCTCCATGGCAGCCTCTCCACCATCTTCCCTTCCAAGCGAATAGTCCATGCTTCATGCTCATTCCTTAGAGTAAGGTCCTGCCTCCAGAACACCTGGGTTAAATAAAAAATGTGTTGACCTGTGGCTAATACATTAGGTCATGGATATACACTCATACAGGCAAAACTGAGTTTATTATTTATAAGCCACCATACTGGAGACCCAAGTCCTGTCTAAAAGGAACACAGGTTCATTCTGCTTTACTTTTCACATCCATAAAAGAGGGATAGATATTACAATTATGAATGTTGACACATTATAGAATATTGGGAGAAGCAATTTCAGAAGCTCACTCCCTAGAGAACAGCTTTTTCTCTAAAGTGGAGCCTGGCTTTGCAGGAGATGCCCACTAGAGAATTGGGGTAAATATTTGCCAAGATTTTTTTTTTTGAGCTGAGGATAACAGAAGATATTTGCTGAGAACTTTTGTCCATCATTAAAATAGATACCCTGAAGCCTGGCAGGGGATCGAGTTCTACTCTTCCTCTGACCTACCCACTTTTTGGAATAAACCAGAGTAGAGGTGGTATATCAGCAGATCCCAGAAAAAAGTAAGACCCTACAGGTCAGTTCCGTCAGGGCAGCACCTCCTCACCGAATGACAGCTACATGATTCTTCAGACAGGGACATCAGTTAATGTAATACATTCTAGTTACAGAGTCTAAATTGAGGAATCAAAATTTTATGTATAACTAGAGGCATGATAATTGATGGTTTGGAACACCAAGAAGCAATGTTTACATTTCAAACAGAGCGCTTGATTTTCCTGGCAGGAACATGAAAAAGACAAAAAGGATCTACACAGTTACACAGGAGGAAACATGTTTCAACCATGAACATTTCACTGGAAATGACGAAAAGAGCTTCTGGGAAAACCTGGAGGACAGGGAATTGAGTGAACAAAACAGGGAATCACACACAGAGATGGTGTTAAAGAGGGTGGGACCAGGCTCTTTAAGACAAAAAGAGAGAGCACTACATTTCACAATGTTTCCCTTTGCCTGGTCCCCCACCCCCGCCACCCCTGCCTTCTGATAATAAGGAGGAGAGAGTTTGATTGACTGCTATGTCTCCCACAAAACAATGCCATGATAACACAATTCTGTAGGGCTAGACACCAGAAGAAATGCAGATAAAGTCAAAGAGGATATTATGGAAAGGATGTGATAAATATATTGGGTCATGAGAGAACATTAGAGAGGAAGAGGTGAATTGTGAAGCTTGTCAGTGAAAAGGGGGAAAAAAAAGCAAAAAGCATTTGCCAAGGGGCTGTGTAAACAGGGAGAAGCAGAAGTGAAATGCTCTCCCAAATTCTAAGTAAGATGCTGGAATAAAAAGAGTCGCTGGCTCTCTGAACAGAAAAACTGGTAGGAGAGAGATGCTTTGGGAAGAAATAGCAACAATAAACTGTTTTATGAAGCACCTTCGCGTCTGGGGCATATTGACCTCATTTGGTGTGCAGGTGGCCGCATCTGAGAAGCAGAGAAGTGTCAGGAGAAAGGCAGAAAAATGCAACAGGGCAGAGCCAGGAAGAGGGACGCTGGCGGGGTCATTAACATGCGCAGCAGGTGACAGCTGAGCCCCAGTGAGTTAATAGAATCCCCCAGGTAAAAATAGCAGATGAGGAAGACCAAATGGGAAAGTAAAAAGGTGGGACAGGCACTGAAAGAAATGCTAAAGCTATAAATTAAGAATTGGATTATACAGTGAGTTAGAAAGAGGAAGTATTAAATTTAATAGAAAGAGGAAGAATAAGCCTGTAAAATAAAATAGGAAACTGATGAGGAAAAGAGACCCAACACAAAATATAACACTTAACTGACTTCACAAAACTTCTACAAAATGGAGACAATTCAATTATCCCAGTCAACTGAGTGCCAAAAATGTTTAGAGGACCAAATGAGAAGGTTGTCTCCCTCCCCTGGGCTCCAGCATTTTTACAAAGCAAACGGTACCTAGCTTTTCTACCCCTGAGCTGATAGAACATACTCTTCTAAGTCACAAGAGGAGTAAGAACACAGTTCAAGCCTCACATAGTTTGGAAAGCCAAGTCACACAACTTTCTAATCTACAATGGTCAGCATTTCTACGACCATTTGCGAGTTCTATCTACAAGTCAAAATGACAGAGCACTGAAATACTGAAGCCATGGGGGATGCCAGAGCTACTTTAAACCAATGTTCCTCTGGCTCACACCTATAATCTCAGCACTTTGGGAGGCCAAGGCAGGCAGATCACTTGAGGTCAGGAGTTCAAGATCAGCCTGGCCTATATCGCAAAACCCCATCTCCCTTCTATAAGTATAAAAAAAAAAAAATGGTGGTGGTGCGTGCCTGTAGTCCCAGCTACTCTGGAGGCTGAGCCATGAGAATCTCTTGAATCCAGGAGGTGGAGGTTGCAGTGAGCCAAGATGGTGCCACTGCACTCCAGCCTGGGCAGCAGAGCAAGACTCAGTCTCAATAAATAAATAATAAATAAATAGAATGTTCCCCAATAAAATAGTAGTTGAAGCAGAGTTGGCTTCCTTGACTTTC
This sequence comes from Pongo pygmaeus, assembly GCF_028885625.2. Classification (NCBI taxonomy): domain Eukaryota; kingdom Metazoa; phylum Chordata; class Mammalia; order Primates; family Hominidae; genus Pongo; species Pongo pygmaeus. Next base: position 140,300,367 of record NC_072378.2, on the reverse strand, counting down.
AGTTTACATTCTCTTTTTCTTTTCATTCTTGTTCTCATCTTAAGAGCTATGAGAATATCCCTGAACATGTTCCTGCCGTCCACCTTATTAGTATCTTGAAAAGACACATTGCCAGTTACCATACTGTTTGTTTAAATACTTCTGAGCCAAATGACCCATCTCTGAAGATTAAGAGACCTTCTTTTCAAAATTATAAAACACCTTTCTCTTAGTTTTGTGACTTTTCAACATACTAGCATACTCTCTGTCTTCCTAGGTTCTAAAAATGAATGGTTTGAAAAACTGTCATTCATAAGTCAGAAGCAGGTTCGAGGTGGAAGCATTTCTCCCTCTATCCTGTCCACTCCAATATTTTAAAAGTCCATTATTCTTCATGTTTGTGGAAAGGCACAGAGCCACATTTCAATTTCCCCTGAATGCAATCTCTCATGACTAAAGATTTTGCAATAGTTTATGGAGGCGACAGCATGCAAGAATTTAGCTTTTGTGGGGTGCGTGCATGCATGTTGGGGTGTATGTTTATGTGTGTGTGTTTGTGTCTGTGTGTGTCCCCTTCCAAAAATGAAGGTGTTCTTTTCACCTCTTTGGGGCTGTGGCAGAGAATGAAAGCCTCTACAGTTTACATCCACTTTGTCAGCCCCGTAAGCAACCATCTGTTTCAGCTGTGGAGTGCGATCTGTCAGTTTTGTTTTAGGTTGTGATGTAGTGGCAGGAGCCTGCTCATTGTTGTCTTCTTAGAGAACCGCAAAGTAATTAGCCATTCCAGTACTGGCTACAAAAGACATGGCCACTCTCAATGTTGGGCCAGATTTTTGCTTTCTCCAGTGCTGGAAATACTACAAAAAATTGAATAGCTATTCATCGTGTTTCATTGTTGCCTAAAGAGGCAACATGCTCTTTGTTATAAAGGCAACCTGGATTTTCCTACATACCATTTCATTTCAATGTCTGTGTGCTAAAGATGAAACAAAGTGTGGGTGATGTAGACAAACAATCAAAACATGACAGTGACAAACACCCTGAGAGACCTCATTCACTAACACGTGAACAGTGAAATATCTTTCACAGACGATGGAAGGTGTGAGCTGGGGGCTGGGAAGAAATAGGAAAGAAGAGGGGGCAGGGCTTGTTTTAATATGATTGGGGATGAAATACTCTCCTGATTGAGCGTAACTTCATGGAGGAGGGGCGCAGTCCTAATAAATAAAAGACCTGTGGAAAGAGATAAGGGCCAACAGGTTTTATATTTCATTCTGTTTTCCTCATTGCTTCTCTGTGTTTTCCTTTCTTTTTTTCTCTCCAATCTTGATTATGATCTTTTATCTCTTCTCATCATAAAATGAAATTAACAATCAAATTTTGAATTAACAAAATATTGAAAAATACCTCTAAAATGGATATGTAGAATAGGCTTTAAAAACTCTGGGAAATAGTTACCCTATAACGAGAAAAGTAAGGGAACAATGAATAATTTATTGTTTTGTCTCTCACATCAAGATTTCTAAGGAGTATGTAATATAAATGTATGAATTTAATAGAGCTAGTCAAGCGTCGATTCCATCTCTATTTCCAACTGACTTTTATTTTTACCAGCAAATTAAGAAGTTTGATGAAACAGTTAGGTTGGCTATCATATCAGATAAGAAAATATTGCCAGTGATATGGAGTATATATTCCACATCTGTAGCTATTCTAGCCATGTACACAGTAACAGGATTTGAGTAATTAGGTTCTCATATTATGAATATATCCTCTAAAAGTCATTTAACCACTTTCCCTGACAGCTTGCTAAATTTCTTGATTTTTCTAATTAACATTTATTATGCTTTAAATAATAATTTATAAAGATGTTTTCCTTTGCAATTAAAACTACTCCTTATTAATTAATGAGAGTAATTAATTCATGTCCTGTTCTTAATGTTCCTTTCATATCTTTAGTCAGATCTCTAGTCTTCCATTCTTCTTTTCTCAATATGGTACATAGAATATTCATTAATTTTACTTTTCCCTGTAGATGTTTAGTTATACAGTTTTGGGTCTGCTATGCTGATGGCTCCTCTTTTTAAAACTGTATACATAAGCAATATCAAGCCATAACCAATACCACGTGAGACAATATATGTTTCCATCCTACTTTTTAGAAATGAGGGTCTCGAAGTTAGGAAGGTTATTGTTTTTCAAGTTTATGCGCATCATTTTCCTGACACATATTTTATCTATGATTCTCCTTATGACTTCGAAACTTTCAAAATATTTAGTATTTAATTATAATTAGAATCATGCAAATATTTTTGGTGCCTTGTTTAAATTTGATTTTAAAGACTTGTTTTGCTTCTTGCAGAAAGAATATTCTGTATCTGTCCTTGGGATCTATATAGATCTATGTAGCTATGTCTGGTAGCCATAGCGTTATGAACATCTTAACTCAACAAATATCTTTATCCTGCTGTCTCCATCTAAAATAATACAGATCACCCTTATCAAGGCACAGTCTTCTAGAGAACACCGAAAGCCCAGCCAAAGAGCAAGCTCTTGGCAAAATTACAGAGTAAGTGATATTTTAAGTTGTACATCTCTGACCATCTCATTAGAATTCAATATCCTAGAAGTCAGGCTCAATATTTTGTTTAAGTCTGCAATTCTTCAATCTTCCCTTTATCCTCAGCCTCAGTGCTTCTAGTCTAATAGAAGGCCTCTGTCTACAGAGCAGACATCTAGGAAGTGTCTAAGACCCTTGCCTATACCGCATACCTTATCTCTCACTCTTTCATTCTCTCTCTCTCTGTTTCTCTCTATCTCTTTATCTCTCCAAAATTCTCAAACAGAATCCCCATGCAGCCAATCAGACATATTCTCCTCAAGGGTTTGGCATGCTCTTGCCTAGGGGTGATGGAATGATCATCCACCCCATCAATAATCAGTAAGTATATTCTAAACATTAATATATATACAAATAGATTTTATTCATTAAAAATTTTTTTTTGGAGACAAAGTCTCACTTTGTTCCCCAAGATTGAAGTGGAGTGGCATGACTGGCTCACTGCCGTTTCTACCTCCTGGGCTCAAGCAATCCTCCCACCTCAGCCTCCCAAGTAGCTGAGCTTTCAGGTCCGCACCACCATGCCTGGCTAAATTTTGTATTTTTTGTAGAGACAGGGCCTTACTATGTTGCCCAGGCTGGACTTGAACTCCTCAGCTCAAGAGATCCTCCTGCCTTGACCTCCCAAACTGCTAGGATTACAGGCATGAGTATGCCCAGCCAATGAGACTTTAGAATAATGGAATAAAGAAGAAATACATATTCTTGAAATAATTTACATTTTGTTTATTGATGGTACAAAAGATTTTGCTTTCAGAAAATACATTATCAATGATAATGCTTTAGTGTTTACAGGGATACTAATTCAAATAGTAATAATTTCAATCTGTTTTAATTCTTGATTTTGATGTTTGTCATGACTGAAAAAGATATCTCTCAAAGATAATGATTATATGGAAGAAGTCTATTATTGTCTGTACTTACAAAAATCACAATACTAATTTTTTCAACCCTAATTTTTTAATACTAAATTCAACCTTGATTATTGATACTAATTTTTCCTTTTTAAATTATGAAAAGAACTTTGTTGAAATGTGGCTACTAAATTTTCATCTTCCCTGATGTCATTCAGTTGTCCTTGGAAGTAAATTGGAGATTCAATTTTGTACTTACAGCCGATAGCACAGTTGAAGTTCCTCAGTTAGGATATACAAAAACAGGTTTGATAATCCTTTTTCCAAAGCTTTTAAGTGTTCAGATGTGAGAATTATAAATAAATGACATATTTGTATTGTTTTTAGCATCAAAATCACCCCAATTTTTCTTAACAATCATTTATAAAAACCTTTCTCCATAGCATTAATATATTTCAAAAGTCACTTCTTTTTCACTCCTTATTAAAAATGACATGTTTACAAATATATATGCCAGGTCACTTACCACTGAAAGCAATTTTCTGAGTTTGGATGATAAAGAGCTTCTATTATGGACAAAGTCTGAGGTGTGCCATTTTATTGTTTCCTTGTACCTGCCTTCTTAGTATTTTCTCAACCAGAATTTCCTTTATGGGACTCTTATAAACACATTTAACTGTTCTGTGCATTACCTAAACTGGATAATGAATTAATCAAATTAATATGACTCTTTTCCCAAGAGAAGAACATATATTTCACAAGAAAAGACATAGAAATGGCAAATAAACACATGAAAAGATATTTAATGTCATTAGGCATTAAGAAAATGCAAATAAAACCACAATATAGTACACATACTTATTAGAATGACTAAAGCTAAAAATATTGACAATGCCAAATGCTGACATGGATGTGAAGCAACTAGAATGCTCATGTATTGTCAGTGGAAATGCAAAATGGTACAATCACTCTGGAAAACATTTTGATAGTTTTTTATAAAGCTGAGCATACACTGAATGGCCTAGACAAATTAAAACTATGTTTATTCATATTTAAACAGCTCTATGTATAATTGCCTATGGACTTCAATAGGTCAACAGATAGATAAACTATAGTATAGTCACACAATGAAATACTATTCAGCAACGAATGGGAACATACTATTGGTACATACAACAACATGAATGAATTGCAAAAGAATTATGCTGACTGAAAGAAGCCAGTCTCCAAAGGTCACATATTTTATAATTCCATTTGTATTGCTTCCTTGAAAAGACAAATCTATCAAGTGTTTGCCAGAGATTATGAGTGGAGGGAAAGGAGACTATGAAGAGATAGCAAAAAGGAGTTATTTATAGTGATGGAACTGTTCTGTATCCTAATATGGTGGTGGTTGTATGAAACACATGTATACATGTATTATAATTTATGAAACTTAAACCAAAAGAGAAAAAATCAAATTTACTGTATGACAATTTTAAAAATAGAATTAAAAGTAAAAAGCCAATGAGGCTACAGTCAACCCATCAGCATAATCACCATTTGACATAGGGACTAACTGAGAGTATAACACTTGATAGCAAAGCTAAATTTACTTATTTTAGGTGAGAGATTAAACAGAAATAGAAACTTTAATATGTTTTCCTGTAACTCAATGGATTTTCTAAAACACACCTGATTTTGCAGACTGCTGTCCTAGACCCCTGCTACTCAAAGTATGGTCCATGGACCAGTAGTATTTTTGCATTCCTTGGGGACATCTTAGAAATCTGGGTTTTAAAAGGCCTGCCAGGTAATTGTGATGCATGCTAAATTTGGAGAGACACTGCCCTTGAGTACTTGTTAGATGAGATTCCTGAGCCCCATCCCCAGAGTTTCTAATTCAGTAGATATGCTGTGAGAATCAAGGGTTTTCATTTCTTGCAAGTTCCCAGTTAATGTTGATGCCACTGATCTGTGTACCACACCATGGGAATCCCTGCTCTAGCCCACTCGCTCGGCTACAGCAGCCACTAGCCACATGTGGCTTTTAAATTTTGATTTATTACAATAAAATACAAATTAAAACTTCAGTGTCTCATTTTCATTAGCCACATTTCAAATGCTCTAAGTCGCGCTATTTGTTTTGTGGCCCTTTAAGAAACAGTTTCCTGACTGTGGATCTAGGGAAGCACTGCTCAGTAGACTTCAGTGAAGTTGTTCCATGTCTGTGCTAGTACAGTAGCCAATAGCCACATGTGGCTATTTAAATTTTAATTTTAATTAATTACAGTGAGACAAGATCAAAATTTAATTCCTAATTCATAGTAGTCATATTTCAAGTACTTAATATCCACTTGTGGCTAGTGGGTACAATATCAGCATAGATATAAAATATTTCCATCATCATATCTATTTTTTTTTTTTTGAGATGGAGTCTCGCTCTGTCCCCCAGGCTGGAGTGCAGTGGCATGATCTCGGCTCACTGCAAGCTCCGCCTCCTGGGTTCATGTCCTGCCTCAGCCTCCCAAGTAGCCGGGACAACAGGCGCCCGCCACCACACCTAGCTAATTTTTTGTATTTTTTTGGTAGAGACGGGGTTTTACCACGTTAGCCAGGATGGTCTTGATCTCCTGACCTTGTGATCCACCCGCCTCGGCCTCCCTATCATATCTATTTACGGGATAGTCCTTCTCTAAACTAGGGGCCGGGGAAGATTTTCTTAAAATTTTCCTTAACAGTAAATAGTAAATCCTTGAAGCTTCCAGACCAAATGACCTCTGTCACAACTGCTCAACTCTGCCTTTGTAGTTGGAAAACAGCCATATCTAGTAAGTAAACAAATGGACATGACTGTTTTCTGATAAAAATGTACTTACAAAAAACGAGCAGCTAGACTGAGGGCCACAAATTGTTGAACCCTTCTCTAGACCATTTCCATAACAGGTCTTCAAAGGCTCTGGGACCCCGCTTTCATACCCCAAAATTAACACTTCATATTTCAATATAGAAACTGAACTGGAAGAGACTTCTCACAGCTCTTCTCCTGGCTACTTTAACACTGATTATGTCAAGACAATGTCCAAATGTCATTGTAAAAATATTAAGTAAAGTAACACTCTTGGTAGTGGCTTTATTTTATGTCAAGTGAAAGGAAATGGTAATTCTGTGGCAAACCTAAAATAAAAATATTTTAGATTGAAACATTTTGGGAATGTGTTGCCTTTTGGCTTAGAATAGATTAATATCCATTATGGGAAAATTTTTTTCATTGTTTCAGTTACAGCAGTAAGTGAAACACACAAGGTGTATCTCCACATACTCTTCCATTATAACTTCATGAGTAGTCGGTTCTTTTAGCATGTGTGACAAACAGATACATGAAAATCATTATTTTCTCATTCTTTACATCAAAAATCTATGTTCAGGAAGAAATAGTTAGCTATGTACCTAGTGTTTTAGGAAAAAAATGTACTAGTGTCTCCTTTCAACATAAGAAACTTTTTTTCAATATAATTTGGATTAGTAAATCTCTAAATACGCATAATCTACTAGGCACCGGGAAGAAAAATATACAGTGTTGCCTTTACCAAGTGTTTAAATTAGTGGCAAAACTTAAAAGTTTCTAGAATCTTGAAGAAGAGATGTCTCAGTTGTTTTTCCTCACTTGATCTTCTAACACAAGCTTGTCCAACCCATAGCCACATGCATCCCAGGATGGCTTTGAATGTGGCCCAACACAAATTCATAAACTTTCTTAAAACATGAGATTTGTTTGCAATTTTTTTTTAGCTCATCGTCTATCGTTAGTGTTAGTGTATTTTATGTGTTGCCTAAGACAATTCTTCTTCCAATGTGGCCCAGGACAGCCAAAAAATTGGACACCCCTGTTCTAACAGGTCTAACTTCGTTAGAAGTCTCCAGGTTTCCAGGGGAGCACCTGAGAGAAAGAGGGGGCAGCCTGATCTGAGAGCTCCCTGCATGAGTGTGGGAGAGGGGAAGAGTTGATCTGAGCACTCACAAGGGTCAAGCTCATTAGACAGAACTATTTTTCAATCATTTTATTTCTTCTTTTGGCTGCAATAATTTTCATTTTTATCTAGATCTTCATGAAAGTTTCAGAAACAAACAAAAAAAAAGGTTATTTAATAATTTACTGACTCAAACCATCCAAGGCCAATGAACGTCTGCTTTTCTCCAGTACATGTCATTTCCAGGTAAATTAGGTTATGGTACTGTTATGATTTGAATGAGTCCCCACAAAGTTCATGCTTTTGAAACTTAATCCCCGATGCAACACTGCTGAGAGATGGGACCATTAAGAGGTGACTAGGTCATGAGGGCTCTGCCTTATGAATTGATTAATGCTGTTGTGGGAGTAGGTTAGGGATCTTGATACTAGGTTTCTGAAAAAAGGATGAATTTGGTCCCTTTCCTCATCTGATCTTGGTCTTGTTCTCTTGAGCTCTCCTGCCACTGGATGACACAGCAAGGAGACCTTTACCAGATCCCAGCACTTTCGTCTTGGATTTGCCAGCCCCTAGAACTGTGAGGAGTCAATTTCTTTGCTTTAAACATTACCCAGTCTGTGGTATTGTTATAGCAATACAGAATTGTTGGGACAAAGATGGGCACCCTGATCTAGAAGACAAATACACTCTACTAGGAAAATAGATACTTAGTTCTGCTGCTTTTCGGAAATGCCTATATTGGTTAATTAGTTAGTTAGTTAGTTAGTTGATTAGTTAGCTTGTTTAAGTGGACTTTTTTGTAGTTGGGAGTGGGGGTTCCTGTTTGCTCTCATTTAGAGTTGTGCCCAAATCTGTGAATCTTGCTATAGTCCAAACCCCCAAACCACTGGATCCTGGCAAAAGAACAGGTATCAAGAGAAAACTTTGAGACTACAAGTTAACAAATGAAAGGTGAGCAGTAAAGAATGGGACAGTCACCTATCACTGTACTACAGTCAGGTTAGAAATCAAGATTGTGAGGTTTTACCTTTTCAGGGAAAAAAATATTCAAAATGAAAATATTATAGGGAAAAACTATACTTTGATAAATAATAGCTTTTCTGTTATTCTGATAAATATTTTACATTTTTCTATATATTATATATTGTTAATCTATAGGAAAAGATTTTATTCAATTTTGAATCAATTCAGTAATTAGAAAAATACTATATTAAGTGTGAAGTTCTGAGATAACTGTGTATCTTAAGGAAGATATGAAAGAATTATACTACTTACAGTAATAGTAATTCTTACCAATGCATCAGGCACATAATAGATAGCTGGCAAGTGTTTATGAGATGAATATTGAATTAGTTTAAGAAGTGAAAATGAAAAAAATATGTGAGTCATTCTAGTTCATAGGTTTACAGAAGACAAATGATCACGCTTAAACAGCTTAGAGTTGATTAAGCCACTGGACAAGAAAAATAAGGTGAATGTATCTAGCCAAGAGGAATAGATATTTGAATAAGAAGTTCATTAGCGTTTACAGACCAGTCACATCACCACTCTTCAGAACACTTCTTTACAATCATGTTGTTTTCCAAATATTTTTTTCAATCTTTCTGCCAAAGGTTTTATGTCAGCTTTTGATTGGCAGCTGATGAATCACACCACCTATAATCATATCCTGATTTATCTTGATCTTTATGTAAATAAATGAGGAAAGAGGAGGCATGCTTACCATGAAATACTCCAGTAGAGTTTGAAAATGCTTGTTCTCATTGAGCAATGAATGACTTTGAAGATTAACAAAGCTAAGTATGTAAATGACATCAATATGAGAAACAAACATGAATTCAAAGAATCACGGGATTCTATCAAATTGCTGGTTTGTGGCTAAACTTACATAGTTTAGGTAAGAGGAACAATGTATACATGAAATATAAGACCAAAGAAGTTTGCTTAGTTATTAATACACCTACTGTAGGAACATTACTCTAGAAATATCCTATGGAAACGTATTTAAAATGATAGATTAATTCATAGAAAGCGTTATTTGTAGTCTGAAGTTAGTTGAATAAATAAGCCTATTCTTCTTCTACTATGGATTTTCCTGGGAAATATATAAAAGGTAACAGATCCTGGCCGGGCACGGGGGCTCAAGCCTGTAATCCCAGCACTTTGGGAGGCCAAGGCAGGTGGATCACGAGGTCAGGAGATCGAGACCATCCTGGCTAACACGGTGAAACCCCGTCTCTACTAAAAATACAAAAAATTAGCCTGGCGTGGTGGCGGGCTCCTGTAGTCCCAGCTACTCGGGAGGCTGAGGCAGGAGAATGGCGTGAACCCGGGAGGCGGAGCTTGCAGTGAGCCGAGATCGTGCCACTGCACTCCAGCCTGGGTGACAGAGAAAGACTCCATCTAAAATATAAAAAAAAAAAGTAACAGATCCTTAGTGAATAAATTATTTGGAAATGCCATGTAGGTGGTTCTTTCAAAGAAGTCCCCAACAATATACACGAGACCTGAACAAAATTAAGTAAAGATGGATTTTAATTTAAGGCATAAACCAGCCAAATTTGGTAAAAACTGGAACCCAATTTTGTAGACATAGTCATAATGGCTGCAAAAATTAACTATGATTGGAAGCAAATTTTAAAATCAGTGTAAATGTGTTAACAACTAAAAATTATAGGCGAAACTATCAACACTTATAGTATGTTCCATTATACCTTATGTGGCAGAAAATAAAATGATAAAAATAAACATTTCTCTGATTTAAACAACAAAAGTCCTGTTCACTTGGCCCAGTCCAAAGTCTCCTTCTTGTTAAAGTAGATTGCTAAACAAAACTTTCTCAGCAGGATTGGAGATTTATGTTGGTTTTAAGTGACAGGATGTAAACAGATTATTAAAAGTAGAACTATTTAATAATGAGTAGAGAATCAATATGAGAGTATTTAACACAGCTTTTTTTTTACTATTTTCACTCTTCCCAGTTCTCCACAATAATATATTAACATGGACCTTTGTAAATATCTTTTAAAGTATAACCTTGCTTTATTACTGTCTACATATTACTGTAGATTTGTTAAATATTACAAATATTGATACTTTTTCTCAGATGTCTAGTAATTGACATTGAAAACTAATGCAGTACATTTTGGTTCAATTGGTGTTTCTCTTTACATACATTTACTCCCTCTATTTCACTGTTTCCTTATGGGAGAAATAGTATTTTTTTGCAACCTAGGAAAATGCAAATCCATGTTTGGAAATTTTTAAGCAAAAGCTCACAGTTGGTAGTGAGCAGTCTTTGTGTTATCAACAACCTAAGGGCACTTCAATGAAGTTTTCAGTCACAATATTTAAAGGCAATTTATCTTCTCTTAAAAATTTTTGGGGTATTTTAAAATTGTATATTTAGATCCTTCTTAATAAAGCACATATTCCTATGATACTGAAATTGTTAGAAAAATAGCTATTACTAAGTGTATGCTATTTGAGAATTGAATTACAAAATTAATCCTGTGGGATGTAGAATTAAAGAGCAACAATTATCTGTAACAAGTTGTAATTCCACTACAGATCTTGTTAATATTTTTTAAATATTGAAAATAAATCCAAAGCATATTTTTAAAACAAATAAACAACAGAAAATTGTAAATGTCAGATTATAGTATTAAGTCATAAATGAAATCTTCACTTGATATAGTGATAAACATGTTTATTTAGAAATGTTTTTCTATCTTTTATTTTTGTTTCTTCTACTAGACTTTTGTGTGTACTACATTTTCATCTATTGATGCTCACTTGAGCCCTTTGTTGTATGTCTTACTCAAAAGATGATTACCTTCTTGAGAACTAAATGTCATTGAAAGCAAATTTATTCTGAGATCATATAACCAACCTGTCTTAGTCTGTTTAGTGTTGCTATAAAGGAATAACTGAGGCTGGGTAATTAATAAAGAAAAAAGGTTTATTTAGCTTACAATTCTGCTGGCTGAAAGACTGGGCATTTGGTGAACGCTTCAGGCTGCTTCCACTCATGGCAGAAAGCAAAGGACAGTTGATATGTGCAGAAATCAAATGGAAAGAGAAGAAGCAAGAGAGAGAGCTAGGGAGTTGCCAGGCTCCCTTTTAAACAACCAGCCCTCATGGGAAGCAACAGAGTGAGAAGTCACTCATTAGCATGAGGATGACACCAAGCCATTCATGAGGGTTCTGCCCCCATGACAAAAACACCTCCCATTACCCCCAACCTCCAATATCAGGATCAAATTTCAACATGACGTTTTGGGGAACAAATATTCAAACTACAGCACAACCACTACCCAATCTGCAGTGGTTGTGTGTGTATATACCCAGAAGATACATCACAATAGAGAGAAAGACAAGATTCTAGTTCATCTGCCACTAACACCTTTGTGATCTTGGTCAGCTTCTTAACATCTGAGTCTCAGTTTACTCATCTTTCAAAGGAGTTTGACACTCTAACTTTGCTTCCAAGTTCTGATATTCTGTGATCTTATCACGGTTGTTTAGCTTGCCAAAGTATTGATATTAGTGGTATGCCAACAACAATGTTGAGAAATAACCTCACACAAAGCATCACAAACTTAATTATGGCTATGAAGATCATACACCAATGGTAGGATAACTGGAGATGTTTGCATGAAATAGAGCTTTGGTAAAATGAAATAAAAAATGTAATGAGCTGTGTAGTATGCCAGCACTGTCCATGCTGTTTAAGGCACACAATGCATTCTGATTCAAAGTGAATATAATTAACACTGTCATCAGTAACTGAAGTTCTTAATTTTTTAAAAAGAAGACCATAACAATTTATATATGTTACATCAGAATCTAGAAGAGTTCTTTATACGGTAGGTGCTATATAAGTATTTTTAATCAATTGGCAGAGAGCATCTAAATAGGCTGACAAATTTGCACAGATATTAAGCAACTGACAGGACAAACATAGGCAGTGATGTGGTTGGGCTGTGTCCCCACCCAAATCTCATCTTGTATTGTAGCTCCCATAATCACCACTGTGTCATTGGAGGGACCTGGTGGGGTGTAATTGAATCATGGGGGCAGTTTCTTCCATGCTGTTCTCATGATAGTGAATGTTCTTACAAGATCTGATGGTTTTATAAGAAACTTTCCCCCTTTTGCTCAGCACTTCTTGCTGCCACCATGTGGAGACGGACGTGTTTGCTTCCCCTTCCACCATGAGTGTAAGCTTCCTGAGGCCTCCCCAGCCATGCTGAACTGTGAGTCAATTAAACCTCTTTCCTTTATAAATTACCCAGTCTCGGGTATGTCTTTATTAGCGGCATGAGAATGGACTAATACAGGCAGAAACCCACAAAATCCAACAGGCAACATCTGAGTCTTTAATATAAAATGTGCTGTACTTTCAAAGCAGTAGAAGCCATTGTGCAAAAATTAGCTTCTAGGTCAAAACCTAGTGCTTAATACATAGTCAGGAACAGAAGTTCGAGACGTGAAAGACAGCAATAGTGTTGTAGGTCTATATTTTTGTTGCAGAAGATGACTCTAAGTACCATTCGATAAACCTATTAAAAACTATCAGGTCTCCCATGACATTTTATAGTCTCATAAAACAACACAAATGCTAAATTGTTTGAATTTGAATTAGCAAAGAATAAGAAAATCAATTTAAGTGTTCCCAATGCACCTTCAACCCTTGCACCCTTGCTTTACATCTGTATATTTCATTAGTATATTTTGTTACATGATCATGTAATATTTATGCAGTAACATAATATGCTCTGTACATCTACGATTAGAGAAAAACTGCAGTTCTTTTCCATTATTTTGTGCCCTTTATCTGCTGAACACTATGTAACATTACCCAGGGTTTGGTGATTATGTAATGAGGGCTCCTATTGTAATACACGCTGCACAGTTGGAGGATTGCTGTGGGAAACTTAACTCTGCAAATCCTGAGTTTGGGAACAATTAAAGCCTTGATTTTAATGTTACAGTCACCTCATTTTTCCCAAAATATTTTGCTTTTTTCTTCTTAAAACCTGTAAGTACTGCAGTAGAAGAAATGTAACAAGAATTATAGGAAAAAGTTCCACAGAAGATGAAATAACAACTGCCATCTGGTGCACAACAGATGTGTGTTCCACAAAGTTTTTTTTTCTTTCTTTTGAGTTCTCCTATCCAAGTCCTGGCCAGACCCAAGCACTGTGTCGAGCTTATGAGATCTGACAATTTTACAGCCCCAGGCTGGATGACTGCAGGCTAGTGTTTTTCCTAGAATTCACTGAGGCCCCAGGGAATAAACTAACAGGTTCAAGAATGATACTGAAATGTTATTCTCCCCCAAAAAGCTGTGAGGAACTGCCGCTAATTTCCTTCATAAGAAATAAAGTCCAAAAAAATTTCAATAGAGGGTCACTACAGATTTTATGCCTTAGAAGAGAGATATTCAAGACTTGGTATCATTAGCAGATGCTCTCCCAGTCCCAGAGAAAGGAATCACCTGGAGGGCACATTGTATCTTCTATCCAAGTAAAACTGGCCCAAACTGTTTACCCATTAACATTTGCACAAGTGCAACTTTACTGAAACTGATAAAAATACCTGCTCCCTAGCAGCCTTCACAGTTCCTGAAATTTCTAGGGCTGGTGATTTCTATTAGAAAGTATTGAAACACGTGAAAAGCAAGTAGAAGTTTATAGTGCCATTACCTTTGTGTGTTTGTGATTTTATAAATTGAGATGTAATTTTTTAAAGATTCAATTCCAAAATTAAAATTCAAATAAAGTCATTTTTAACGAGTTCATGGAAATGATACTTTCTTTTTACATTTTGGTTTACTCCCACAGCTCAAGTGCTGCTTAAATCAGCTCTCAGATTTTGCCATGGTGCTTGTTCATAGGTCAGATAAGCCTGTTCTTAATGCATTGTGATCATAATGTGCTTGACATGCCCTAAGACTTATAACAGTCCAATTTTTTTCTGTGAATGTGACCTCTGTCTCTCTGATTTCCACCTACCTGGCACCAGTGAGCTCAAAGAACTATAGGTGACACTAATAGTAGTCTCTAGCTCTAGATAAAACAAATGTAATGGCTGAAATTCCCTGTTTACTAACATACTCTATGTTTTCCACTTCTTCGGATATGACCCTAGGGTGTCCTAGTTTCAATTGGTGGTCATTATTTCTTTTCTCCTTAAAGCCACTATTTTTAGAAACATTTCCTTAGTGCCTCAACCATGGTGAAGTTCTAGATGCTGCATTGAGGAGCTTCCAGATATTCTCATGCATTGTGAGTGATTTGTCTCCTTTCTTGATTTACCTTCTGCCTTGCTATTGTTTCTAATGATGTGGGTTCATGATACAGTGAGTGAGTTTAACATTTGCCACTTTGTCATTGAAGCCACATTCATTATGTCATCACCATCAACTCAGTTCATCTTTTCTCCCCTGACAGCCTACCGTAATGGATCCCAGCCTGCATACTTAGTAGTTGGAAGAAACCTCCAGCATTAATTCAAGATAACTTGCTATTTGGTCAGGTAGCTAATGTGTTCATAAAACACAAATGTCCATTAAAATCATCACTTATGGAAAATAGTCCATTATAATTATGTATGTATGTCAATCAATAAACATGTTTTTAAAAGGTAATTTAATTGGAAATCAGTAGGACAAGGCCTATTATTGGCAGCTCAAATAGAATGGCTTTGAGGTCTAAGTCCTTGCAACAGCCCTAGTTTCACAACACTTTTATTGTACTAATCTAGCAGTCCGATTCTGAAAACCTGAGACAAGTTCCGTTGGGGGATGGAGAGGAAAGGGGAATGAAAACTGAAAGCAATATAATTTTCTGTACCTATTTGAAACAATACTGAGAGCAAAGCAAATTTAACTCAGCTACTTGCTCCAGAAACTACTCGTTTCTTAAAGATAAGACTGAACCAACTAAACAGGTTACTTATCAAGACTAATAGCTTGTTTATAATGAATAGCTTCAGGACTCTGGCTTCTCTGAGCCCATTTGTCTAAATCCATTCTCTAATAAACTCTCTTCAATCCCAACCAGTACTCTATCTTGCAAGATCTGACATAAAAAGTCCTAGCCCGGGCCCTAAAAGCCTATATGATATCTTACCTTGAAGTTCACCTTCTGAGACACTACTAAGATTTGTCATGGTGGTATTCTTTCTTTTTCTTAAACAGGTATTTCCAGTGAACTTTTAAGGAGTCAACAGTCGACAAACCAAAAGATCCTACCAAGACCCAATCAAGATCCCTCCTTTACTGCATACATGAAGATCTGGGGAAATACATTCCCCTGAGATTTCTTGATCCTCTAAATTGGGATCGAGAGAGTGTCTTTGACCTCAAGATTGAGGTATGACTTAAATTGGGTCTGAGCTCCAATTTTGTTTTGTCAATTCACAAACATTATTTTCCCAGGAAGGGACAAAGAAGTATTTTAGGCATTTTTTTAAAAAAAGAAACATTTTAGGAATTATTA
The DNA here is from genome assembly GCF_028885625.2 of Pongo pygmaeus. Lineage (NCBI taxonomy): Eukaryota > Metazoa > Chordata > Mammalia > Primates > Hominidae > Pongo > Pongo pygmaeus. The sequence continues at coordinate 140,284,457 of NC_072378.2, read as the reverse complement.
ACATTTTAAAGAAGTATTTTATATATTAGATAAAGATTTAGGTATCACATATTATATAAAGAAGACTTTTAGGAATTATTAAGTAGAAAATTGCCTATTTTTCTAACAACATGTCTTAGTGTGTTCTCACACTGCTATAAAGGGTTTCCCTGAGACAGGGTAATTTATAAAGGAAAGAGGTTTAATTGACTCACAGTTCTGCATGGCTGGGAAGGCCTCAGGTAACTTACAATCATGGCAGAAAGGGAAGCAGGCACTTCTTCACAGCTGGCAGGAGAAAGAGTACAAGCAGGGAAAATGCCACACATTTATAAAACCATCAGGTCTCATGAGAACTCACTTACTATTCATGAAAACAGCCTGGAAGAAACTTCCCCCATAATCCAATCACTTGCCTCTCTCTACACATAGCGATTACAATTCAAGATGAGATTTGGTTGGGGACACAAAGCCTAACCATGTCACAACATTTTGGATCATCTCTGTCTTTCTGTTATAAGTCTTTAAGAAGGAAGCCTATAGAGAGAGGAGGTGCATAGGCCAAGTGCGTCCATCCCAAGTACTGAAGAATTTAAAAGATCATATCACAATGGCATTATTTGGACATAATTTGCATTGGGTCAGTTTTCTGAAACCTTATACATATGCTCTGAGTGGATGTATTAATAGTTTATGTATACCTTAATAAAATTGATTTAAAGTAAACATTTAAGGACTTTCCTGTGGCTTTTCTTTGTGTCCCTAGAATTGCTTTATTTAGTTTTGTCTGACCTGAGTTGGAGGGTTCTTTGGGCCCTGTGTTAGTCTGTTTTCATGCTGCTGATAAAGACATACCTGAGACTGGGGAATTTACGAAAGAAAGAAGTTTATCGGACTTACAGTTCCACATGGCTGGGGAGGCCTCACAGTCATGGTGCAAGGCAAGGAGAAGCAAGTCACATCTTATGGGATGGAAGCAGGCAAAGAGAGCTTGTACAGGGGGACTCCTGTTTTTGTTTTTGTTTTTGTTTTTTTTGAGACAGAGTCTCGCTCTGTCGCCCGGGCTGGAGTGCAGTGGTGCTATCTCGGCTCACTGCAAGCTCCGCCTCCTGGGTTCACGCCATTCTCCTGCCTCAGCCTCAGGAGTAGCTGGGACTATACGCGCCCGCCACCACGCCCGGCTAATTTTTTGTATTTTTAGTAGAGACTGGGTTTCACCGCATTAGCCAGAATGGTGTCAGTCTCCTGACCTCGTGATCCACCCGCCTCGGCCTCCCAAAGTGGTGGGATTACAGGCGTGAGCCACTGCTCCGGACCAGGACTCCCATTTTTAAAACCATCAGGTCTGTCTCATGAGACCCATTCAATATCAATCATTAATTGATCAAAAAATAATCTTTTTGTCACTATGTACATACTCTAGGAATATGTAGCCCAGGTAAAAATAAAGAATTTTCCAAAATAAAAAAGACCCACCCCTATGATTCAATCATCTCCCACCATATCCGTCCCACAGCAGGTGGGAATTATTGGAGCTACAAGATGAGGTTTGGGTGAGGACACACAACCAAACCATATTAGGCCCCCAGCTGTTATCAACTCATCTTTGACCAGGTTCTAGAGACACGAAGTAGAACTACCTTTTTTGACTTTTACCATCTACACGGGATCTTTTTTCTTGTGTTAACTCATGTGCATATCTCTCTAAAATAATTACACCAAAGATGATCTAAAATTTCAGTGGTTACTTTGGGAAACTTTTACCATAAACAATAATGTTTATTTGAAAGAGACATTAAAATAAAAAGAAACCCTTATAGAGAGATTGTCTGACTGACTCCTCTGTCTCAAAGTGAGGTCTCTTTCTTTGACAGAATAAACTCTTCCTCTTTCATGACCGTATGTCAAAGGTAGATGAACAATTAAAAAGCATACAACTTGATGAAATTGTAAAAAGCCAAGTGAAATTCTTCACTACTTGGGATGGACTTACTTGGCCTATGCACCTCCTCTCTGTTCAAATCAGCTATAATGGTTTTCAATCCCTTTCTCTCTCTGTTGTGTGTGTATATGTGAATGGGTGCACACACGTGTATGCGTGTCAAAATGAGTTTTCATGAATCTAAGCTATCTCCTCTCCTTGCAGAGGATAAAACAATTTGCCATCTGCATTAATAATTTAATATCCGTCTGAAACCTGCTGCCTCTCACTTTTTTCTCCCTTCCTCTTCTACTGTCTTGTTTTGTCTCCTGGGTAATTTTAGAAATTAATAAAAAATAATCTTTTTGTCACTACGTACATACTCTAGGAATATGTAGCCCAGGTAAACAATAAAGAATTTTCCAGAACAAAAACAAATTGTTCTAATGTCATATGTTTTTTCCTTGCCAAAACCGTGAATCAGAAGAAAAAGTTTACTTATGAGTTGGATAATGGTAAAAATTAAAGCTAGGCATATAAACCTTTTGACATGAATATATAAATCTTAATATATTTTTCTGATATACAAATACAAAGGTAAATTTATGTTTTTAATGTTCATGCAGTATAAATAGATTATTATTTAGACAAATTAGAGTGATTAAGCTTAAAAGCAATTTCAGTCATCTCCCTAGTATTGTTAGTAGAAAAAACAATGTGAGTACAATGGTTTCATTGTACCATTCAATGTCCATTAAGACATGATATGGGTTTAGTTTCTCATATTTTAAACTTTAAATTTTTCCTTCATTAATTCTATGAGTCTATTAAATTATTATTATTTCTCTCAATAATTTAGGTTACAAACATATATTGAAAAGTGTTTGACTATATAACACCAAATAATAGGTATCTTGTTAATATTGTGTGTTGTCATAATGCTATTAATATGCCATAAAATTTAGCATTTCAATTTAACTCATAATTTCCAAATCTGTAGTCAACTTTAAGACTTTAGCCTTACATTAAACTGAATTAACTAATAAATTGTTTTTGGATAAAGAGACATGCTCTAAATAGGAAAAAATGCTGCTCAAAGAAATCAGAGATGACACAAACAAATGGAAAAACATTGCTTGCTCATGGATAGATATAATCAATATAATTAAATGGTCACTGCCCAAAGTAATTTATAGATTCAGTGTTATTCCTATCAAGCTACCAATGACATTCTTCACAGAAGTAGCAAAAGCTATTTTAAAATTCATATGAAACAAAAAAAAGAGCCCAAATAGCCAAGGCAATACTAAGCAAAAAGAACAAACCTAGAGCCATCACGTTAACCTGACTTCAGAGTGACAATAACCAAAACAGTGTGGTACTAGTACAAAAACAGATACATAGACCAATGAAACAGAATAGAGAGCTCAGAAATAAGGCTGCATACTTATAATCATTTGATCTTTGACAAAGCTGATAAAAACAAGCAATGGGAAAAGACTCCCTAGTCAATAAATGGTACTGGGATAACTGGCTAGCCATATGCAAAAGACTGAAGCTGGACCCCTTCCTTACACCATGTACAAAAATCAACTCAAGATGGATTAAAGACTTAAATGTAAAACCCACAATGATGAAAACCTTAGGCAATATCATTCTGGACATAGGAGCAAGCAAAGATTTCATGATGAAGATGCCATCATGATTGCTGTTGAAGATTTCAAAATTGGTCTTGAAAAGCAACATAAACAAGAGCAAAAATTGACAAATAGGACCTAATTAAACTAACGAGCTTCTACACAGCAAAATAAACTATCAACAGAGTACACAGACAACCTACAAAATGAGACAACATTTTTGCAAACTATGCATCTGACAAAGGTCTAATTTCTGGCATCTACAAGGAACTTAAACAAATTTACAAGAAAAAACACCCCATTAAAAAGTAGGCAGAGGACATGAACACTTTTTGAAAGAAAACCTGCATGCGGCCAACAAAGATATGAACAAAAGCTCAATATCACTGATCATTAGAGAAATGCAAATCAAAACCATAATCAGATACCATCTCACACCAGTCAGAATGGCTATTAAAAATTTTAAAAATAACAGATGCTGGTGAGGTTGCAGAGAAAAGCGTACACTTACACACTGTCAGTGGGAGTATAAATTAGTTCAGCCATTGTGGAAAGCAGTGTGACGATTCCTTAAAGAGCTAAAAACGGAACTCTCATTCAACCCAGTAATCCCATTACTGGGTATGTACCCAGAGGAATATAAATCATTCTACCATGAAGACACATGCATGCACATGAATGCTCATTGCAGCACTATTCACAATAGCAAAGACATGGATGTCAACCTAAAAGTCCAACAATGACAGATTAGATAAAGAAAATGTGGTACATATACACCATGGAATACTACTCAGCCACAAAAAGAACATGATCATGTCTTCTATTGGAACATAGATGGAGCTGGAGGCCATTATCCTTAACAAACTAACACAGGAACAGAAACTTAAATACTGCATGTCCTGATTTAAAGTGGGAGCTAAATGATGAGAAATCATGGACACAAAGGGGAACAACAGACATTGGGGCCTGCTCGAGGGTGGAGGGTGGGAGGAGAGAGAGGATCAGAAAAACTAACCATTGGGTACTAGCTTAATACCTGGATGATGAGATAATCTGTACAACAAACTCCCATGACATGAGTTTACCTGTATAGCAAACCTACACATGTACCTCTGAACCTAAAATAAAAGTTTTTTAAAAAAATTCACACATTAAAAAAAAATTTAATAGATAATCATCAAATAAAGGTTAACAAATTTGAATGTTTTTGAAAAGAAGATCAATGATAAAAACATTGGTCATTAAACTTTCTTTAAATAACTCTTTTTTCTTACTTTTATATATGGAATTAGTTTACATTAAACAAGATATGCAAATCCCTTTAAATTATATTTTGCATATGCTTATCTTGTCATCTTAAAATGCGTTAATACTGTATAAAATAGGTGCTCATGAAAAAATAGCTAGATAATTTTTTATGTACTACCTTCTAGTTTTTTCAATTATCCACAAAATCAAAAGTGAGCTCCTTTAGTTACAGGTTATAGTTAATATAAATGATTACAGAGAAAGGGGAACATGTATGCAAGATAATAAATATGGTCTGAAAGTTCATTAAGGGAAATTTTTTCAGTTTATTAAAATGGTAATGTAAAAATAATATATACATACTGATAATGTATAAGCGATTAAGTTAATTACATTTAAAAGATAAGATTAAAAGCTTCAACTTTATCTTCTCTTTGCATAGATATATATGTCTTAGCAATAAATAAAAATATATAAATACCTATAAATATATATTACGTACACAAAAATATATTAACATTAATTCAAAGGCTTATACATAATTTTAAATGACAAATTTAACAGCATATTGTCAATGAAAAGTATTCATGAGAAGAAAATTTATTTATCTGACAAAGGCATATCAGGTACTGTGAACAACTAACACAAAAGTAAAAGTCTAAGGTGTGAGTTCTTAGAGCCACCTTTCTCAATTAAAAAGGTAACCATCATGATTGATGATGAAACATCATCAGGAATCTTCCAAAAGCGTATGACATTTGGGAAAAGAAAACTTCCACTCAAAAATTTTGGGTAAAGATTACTGTAAATAGCTTCTATGCCAGACCCACCAACAAGACCCATGGCTGGTCACACTCTAATCTGCATGTCTTATTTTTAATATTCTCAGCAATTTTCTTTCCTTTTAGCTGTTTTAAGGTTCTGGATTTTTACCTGCCACTTTCTATCTCTGAACTTTAATTTGATATTTAACTTTGACATTGGTGATTTCCCTATACCAATACTGCTGTAAGTCTAATATATGGAGCTTCGCTTACTGGATGAGTTTATTTAGTGGTTATGTGGGGAGTTGGAGTTGACAGGGCCAAGTCAGGAAACTATGATCCCATGTTAACTTCCCTGCCCCTACAGGGAAATATTTAGAGGTTAAAGAAACACTTATTATTATTATTTTTATTTTTTTTTTTTTGAGAAGGACCTTCATCCGATCAGCCAGGAAATCTGTGTGAGGACCCATTGGGTTCCCATGCAAACTGAACCACTGTCAGTCATCCTTGACATGCCAGTGTTCCACAGGGGATCTAAAATTAGGTTCCCAAAAGTGTAAAAGAAAATTGAAGGGAAGATTGATTTGAAATAATATTAACATATAACATCTCATATATTACATTCCATTTATGTATACTTAAATGTGTATATAATGTTTTAAAACTTAATTTTTTATTTTTATCAGGTGCAAAAACTGAGAGTGATACTGAATATGATAAAATTTCTCTATTAAATCTAAAATATATGCAGCTAACACATATGGATCAACCCAACTCCTCACAAAGTATCTGACTTTACTAAAATATGTCTCAATATTTTTAGTTCCTGTAAGAAAGGGCATGCTTGGCTTATCTACTTAGATATTAAAGCACTGTTAGTGGAATTTCAATGTCAAAAAAACCTCACTGGTTTATCAATTTTTACTGAGAATTTTTAGGACTATTATTATGAATCAGCTGGATATTTCATGCACATGCTATTGCACTGTATACATTCCCTCACATATGTTGGGTTCCATCATGACTAGTTTTAATAATGTTGATTATTACTCAACTAATCCAAAATTTAATTCCTCCAAGATATAAAATGGGCCTAGTTTATTCATGTTAAAAAAGTCTCAAATGAATATCCTAAACTAGCATATAATTTGGAGATTAAGAAAATAACACATGGTTTAAGTCCGGGGTGAACTGTTAAATGTTTGTAACCACTCAAAGCAATCCAATTCATAATCCAACACAGCAAATTAAGTCAAACTCAGAGAATGGAGTCAGAAGCATGTATCCTTTCTGATTTTTTCATATGAAGCCCACAAATTTCAAGATTTTATTATTTTAATACAAAATTAAACAAAAACTTAGCTAGGAAAGCAATATTTGCGTTAAAGCAATATTTGCTTTAAAGAGCCCTAATCACAAAAGAATATTTTAACAAATAAAATTCTAAGTGTTTACCAACTTGAAACTCTCTAACACACTGTCCCATGTTGGCTATTTCACCCACGTGAAAACATTTTTCTTTTTTTTTTATTTTTTTTATTTTTTGAGATGGAGTCTCACTCTGTCACTCAGGCTGGAGTGCAGTGGCGCGATCTTGGCTCACCGCAAGCCCTGCCTCCTGGGTTCACGCCATTCTCCTGCCTCAGCCTCCTGAGTAGCTGGGACTACAGGCGCCCCCACCACCACGCCTGGCTAATTTTTTTGTATTTTTAGTAGAGACGGGGTGTCACCGTGTTAGCCAGGATGGTCTCGATCTCCTGACCTCATGATCCGCCTGCCTCAGCCTCCCAAAGTGCTGGGATTACAGGTGTGAGCCACCACACCCAGCCCACGTGAAAACATTTTAATCCAACATCTTGACTCAATGCAATTTGGGTTTATCCCATTGGCTTTTAATAAGTTATTTTCCTCCAATATGCCAATATAAGTCATCTCACTTCACATTCAAGTTAATCAATTTTTTAGCAAAGCTCACATTCAAGCTATAAAAGCTGTAAATTAAAAACAAAGCTTTCAGGTAAGGTCAGTCTGGGACAATCAAATCCAAGGGTTCATTGATGTAGGACAAAAAGTAATGATGGAAAAGCAAATGCACAATGTATTTTAAACACTAGAGGGGGTGAAAAAGAAATGTGAGGGATGGAGTGTTTTGGGTTTGTAAAATCTACAAGCAGAACTTTCTTAGAACATCAGTGAAAATTCGACAATTAAATCTGCCAATAAATGCCCAAGCTTGTCATGCAACATGAGTGGTAGTGTTTCTCAGATTACTTAGCATTGGATATTCAAGCCGTATAGGAACCTTGTACGCTGTATTGCCTTGCTGTGTGATTTTGTACAAATCACTCAACCTCTCTGGGTCTCATCTCTCTTATGTATTAATTGAAAAGAATGCGGAAAATATAAGTAGTTGTAAAATTACTTGTAGATTTTAAAATAAGTTACTAATGATAGAGGCAGGAGGCAGATAAATTCTAGGCAGATGGGCTGGTCCCTGGCAAAACCCCACCTTTGAGCTGAAAAGCCTGAAATCCATGGCCCTAAGTGACAACTTCTATCCCTGTTTGCCTGCTCTCTCCCAATTGATTCTTTCTGAATAATGTCTTTTTATCAATCAAATGTTGCCTTTTCCAAAACTACCTACAGCCTGCCCCACCCCTGCCCCCATCCTGTGTCTATAAAGACCCCAGGCTCAGTCGGCAGAGAGAGAGAAGCAGCCTGACTGCAGAGAGGTAACTTGACTTCAGGGAGATGGCTGGACTTCAGAGGAGAGATGGATTAACTTTGGAGAAACAATGAATTCAAGGAAGAGCTGGTCAGAGACGGCCAGACTTTGGGGGAAGATTACCTGCCCATCCTGTCCCCTCACCATTCCCCTCCCCAGTGAGAACCATTTCCGTCGGTTAATAAAATTCTCCGCCTTCACCATCTTTCAAGTGTCCAGGCGACCTCATTCTTCTTGGATGGTGGACAAGAGCTCGGGACCTACCGAGTGAGGGTACCCCAAAAAAGGCTGTCATACTGGCCCTTTGCCCTTGCTGGTGGAAGGCATCTACCCCATGCAATGAGGCAAAGGGCCCACTGAACTGATAACATACCACTGTCCATGGACGGTGGAACTAAGAGAGCATTGTAACATGCCCTCTGGAGCTTCATGGGTCGCAGTCACCCCCATCGGGTTGCTGCCGCTGGGCCCGCACGGAGCCTGCTCCTGCCAGTACCCACAGCAGCCAGCTGGATCCCATACTTGCTTGCTCACTTGCTCCCTCCCTCAAGGAGTTGAGAGCAGCAGACCAAGTATACAGGACAGCCCTGTTGCAAGTCCGATGAAGGGGTCAAGAAAAATCCTGCATCACTAATATTAATTAAAGTGGGAGAAGCTTTTAGAGCAAAGATGTGCTATAAAAGAAATTGCATAATTAACAGAATAGTTCTGAGAGTAAGCAAGAACTGGAATTAAATCCTAAAACTATCTAGAATTGAGTTTTACTTACTAAGTCTCTAACCTTGCGCTACTTAGAACTTTTCTTAACCTCTCTTTCCTTAGCCTTAAGAAGAGCTGATCTCTGCCTCAAGAATTTTGTAAGAACTAAATATGGCAATGGCTTAAATTCTAAGACAAAGCTAGCAAACAGTAGTCATTTAATACTTGGCAAATATTATGCTTGTTTTTATTTAGGTATTTAGCCAGGAGATAGTCCCAAAAATTCTAAAGGTCACTCTCAAGGTTTTATATTTCTACCCATCAATGATATTAATATAGTCACATTAATCTAAAGTAGATTCCTTCTGGCGTTTCCTTGATCTTATCAGAAATTGTCCAAAAAAAATTTTTTGTACCACTCTGGAATGACTGTCACCTGACTTAGAGAAATTGAAAAATGTCAGAGATTGTAAAATACTGTAGGTTATTAATTGCATTACAGAAATGCTCCAATTTTAAAAACGTCTGTCTTAGGATAAATGAAATAAGTATTCTTAACCATTCTTGATCCTTTGTGTCTGGGAATTTGGTCCCAATTCCTCTTTCCAGGCCTTTCTTCCACTAGCTCATTAACTTTCCTGCCTCCACATGCTTTCCCACTCTTCAAATGCTCTCCTTAAAAGTCCTTCTCCTGAAGTCTTCCTCCATCTTTCTCTCTTTAGGACATCAGTAATCCTTTATTGGTTCCTATGATGCCGTAGTTAACATTTCCTCCCTTGCATAATGTTTATGTTTCCTTTTATTTCATCTCCCATATTAGCATGCACACTTTGAAAGCACGGAAAGTACTTAGTCATTTTTGTATCCCTCACAGAGCTTTGTATAGGACAGAAACTTAATATACATCATTTGATCAAATCAATGAAACTGTAGCAGAATTATTTACATTTCAGTGAATAAGTTATTTCCAAGAATTTCAAAGATAGCCCATTACATATAGCAAAACATTTAACCTAATTAACTCTCATTTTAGGCAATGTGAGCACAGAGTTGTGCATTCAATGAAGTAAAAGGAAAACTAGAAATATTCTCCATACCACTGCTCAGTTCAAGTACTTCAATGCACCCTTTTGTTATCTTTTATTGAATGCATTATCCTTAAACATGAAAAACAAGAGGGTATTTAATGATTATCATCTTTGCATGAGGGTTCTGAACTATATTGACCAATAATTTTATGAAGACACCTGTGTAATACCATGATACCATGCAGAACGTTGTTCAAGAAATGTGAAGGGTCTGAGATTCTACTTTATTTGCAAGTCAACCTATTGGTCTGCCACAGTTTCATTAATGCTGGCAAGAGACATAAGGCTCATGAATGAAAAACAAAAGAAAGTTTATTACTCATAGCAACAGTAGTAGCCAGAGAAATGTCACTTTTTTTTTTTTTTTTTTTTTTTTTTTTTTTTTTTTTTTTGAGACATGGTCTCGCTCTGTCGCCCAGCCTGGAGTGCAGGGGCACGATCTCAGCTCATTGCAAGCTCCGCCTCCTGGGTTCACACCATCCATCTGCCTCAGCCTCCTGAGTAGCTGGGACTACAGGCACCGGCCATCATGCCCGGCTAATTTTTTTTTTTTTTTGTATTTTTAGTAGAGATGGGGTTTCACCATATTAGCCAGGATGGTCTTGATCTCCTGACCTCATGATCTGCCTGCCTCGGCCTCCCAAAGTGCTGGGATTACAGGCATGAGCCACCGCACCCGGCCCTAGAAATGTCATTTTTTAACTCATTCTCCAAGCCTTAGTTCCCATGGGGTGATACAAAGAGCATCAAGTGACACCTGAACGCACCTGAGAAAAATCCTGAACTTGGAGAACTGAATGTTTTATACTGGACAGTAAGCATACCTGCTCATTCTTCTGGGGGAGAAATACTTCCTCATGCAAGGCTGTAAACAAATCTGCCCTTTATTCCAACAGGAGATACTGTCTCTAATTTCCAAAGCTGTTTGCTGTACAAATATCCTTGAGAATATATTCTGGAAGAAAGCCACTTTTCTCATAAGATGGGCAGAAACATGAGAGACCTACTGATAATTCTCTTCAATAAATGCCATTCATTGGCTCCCATCACAGCAGAGTGAAAAGCTCCAAAGTTCACTGGTCTGTTATATATTGAGTACCATCAGTTCTACGATAATGCATATGTATTCCTTAAAAGTGCCATCCTATGTGAAATCGTGCAATAAAAGCCAGAGGTTCTGGGAAAAATCGTGTTAGGATACAATACTCAAAGAGTTTGTCAACAACAAATTAAACATAATATAGGAACCTAACAAAAACAGTAGCATGACTTTACATGTATTAAACAGTTAACTAATACGTACATACCTCAATAAATATAGCACTTGATTTTGAAAAAAAACTTGACATTTGCTTGTGAAAATGAATGTCAGGAGTTTTAGTTTTGAGTTATTGTGAAGTAGTAAAGGAGGGTTGTCTAGAATCAGATGAAAGCTATAACAACAGATGTGGATGGACGCAACTCATAATCCATGTGGTAAACTGATACAGATGGTAGATGCTTGAGATGTGTGTGTACATTTTGCATTTTTCTTGTGACTCAGCCGAGCTGGGTCCAGTTGTTTGCACTTACCTAGTATTTCTCGTGGATGAAGTCATAGATGAGGAACCACACATGGATGAAATCATACATAGCACAACATTGTGTTATGCTGCACTTAATTACTAATATATCAATCTTATTGACAAGCATTACAGCAGAACTACCTTTATATGATGATCTAGTCACAAGTAACACAATGTTCTCATTCATTCATTAAAGTTTACTTCCTGCAGACCACTATTAGCAAACATTCCCTTTAGCTTAATTTGAATTAAGCTGTGCACTTGAAAGTACATTCTTTTCATTGGTTTGTGTTACCAAAATAAAACGTAACTGTAAAAATCTAGAACAAGCTAGTAATTCCTTCATTTTATTATGCTGCAATCCAGTCTCTCCTCAGAGTTAACTGTGTGGCAGTTTGGTGTTACGTTCCCAGATATTTGTTTTACTTTTACACACAGGTATAGAGGTCTTTTTTGTTTGTTTGTTTGTTTTTTTCCTTTTCTTTCACATCTATGAGATTTTTTTTTTTTCTTGAGATGGAGTTTTGCTCTTGTTGCCCAGGCTGGAGTGCAACGGCACCATCTCGGCTTCCCAGGTTTAAGTGATTCTCCTGTCTCAGCCTCCCAAGTAGCTGGGATTACAGGCATGTGCCACCACACCCAGCTAATTTTGTATTTTTAGTAGAGACAGGGTTTCTCCAAGTTGGTCAGGCCAGTCTCAAACTCCCGACCTCAGGTGATCTGCCCACCTCGGCCTCCCAAAGTGCTGGAATTACATCACCGCGCCCAGCCTGAGATCGTTCAATGCATATTTTTCATTCTGAATTCAATATATTATATAGAACATTTCTACGTTAGGACATCATTCTCATTAACTGCTATATAATATTCCATGTTGTAAATGTAACATCACTTTCATTGGTTAATTTTTCTTTATAAATAATCTTGAAAGAGGAAAAAAGATACTGAAAAGTTATTGGTGCTCATATCTGAGTTTTCCATAGAATAAATTTTTGGAAAAGGCATTAACAGATGAAAAAGTATACAGTTTTACATTTTGATAGATATTGTCAAGTTGATTAAAACTAAAGCACTAACAAAATTATACCATTACTCTGTTCTCCATATTTTTGCCAATACTGGATATTATACGTCTTTTATAATTTTTGTCAATATGATGAGGATTTTATTTTCAATCTCCATTTAATACAGTTTATCGGTAAGAATGACTTTTTTTATATGTTTGTTACCTATTGCACTTCATCTCTGAATTACTTATTTATAGCCTTTGCCTCCTTTTGTCACTGGGTTTTTGTATGTTTTTCTAAAATATTCATTTGTGAGAGTTCTTTATATATTATGGTTAACAATCTGCTCTCTCTTAAATGTGGTGTAAATAATTCTTTCCAAACTGTTTATACGTTAACAATGACATGGTTAACTGCAAAAAAGAGAAAAGAACAGGGGGAAAAAAATAAAATTGTATTCCCAGAAAATAATCTGGTTTTTGAAAGTTTTTCTAATTTAGAGAAGAGTCTCCTGAATTAATCAGGTGTTCGTAAGTAAAAAAATAAAGCAAGTAAGAAGTAAGAAAGCGTTAGGCATTTAAAAAAATAAAAAGATAGAACAAAAGAGAAAGAGAAACCGCAAGCCAATAAGGTATAAAATGTCAATGAGGATTGAGAAAGACACATCAGCCTTATGGTGCTTTTCTTCTGGATGAATCCTGTTAAGAGCATTATGACTAAAGTAAAGCTCTTTTATCCAAAGAAAAAAGGCTTCTAATAAAGACTAACACAAATCTATAAATAACACTAAGATTATTTTTACATGTGTAAAGAAAATGTAAAGGGGGGATGCTATTATTAGGTTTAATTATAATATCAACTAAATGGAAAGGCTGTGTTTGATGGGTACAGTAATATCACATAACGAGTTTCTTGTGAAAATTTCTAGTATCTCAGAATTAATGCCAACCCAAGGTCATATTCTATTTCCTAGGTGCCCAAAACAAAGCTCCAAAAGGGGGTGATGGAATAAAAGCACTAAAGGTCTCTGAATTCATAATAAGAAAGGAAGTCAAGATAAAACAAATAATACACAGGCTTTATCTGAAAAATATTCACAGAAAAGAAAAAAAGGAACTATTTTCCACTTTACTTCATAATTTTAAAATACTCAAATATAGTTATAACTGTTGATAGCAGTTCTTTATATAAGTAGATAATATAATGTGAGAGGCATTAATTTTTTTTTCAAATATGATTACCTGCGTTTGCAAGGTCAGTGTAAAAAAAGAGGCCAAGTTGTGACAATTCAATGATATCTGCCTTCTCAGATTAAGTGGAGAGAAATACACAACTCACAAGGGGCTGAAATATGCAGGGGTGTGATTATAAGACTGCTGTCTCTTGAGAACCTGGTAGAAATAAGATATATATCTCTTGAGGCCATTCCCGAGATGAGAGAAATTTAGTGAATACAAACAAATAGACACGTTGCCCACATTTCTCAGCTCTAAACATTATGTTGAGCATAGCTGGGTTCCATTATTGTCGTTAGGCTGTAGGGCAGTGATCTGACCGTCTTTGTTCTCCCCAGTAAGAACTGATGCATTTCAAGTCAGTAATCAGCATTGTCTGTGCATTTGCTCAGCTAATCTTCTGGCAATGCGTGATGAACAATCTGCCTATTGACTGTCTCAGCAGTTGCTAGCCCCTCCACCCTCACCCCATGTTGATCCTCATCTAGTTTCTGCTGGCTGCTCTTTTTTCCTATAAAAGAAAGGTATAAAAAGCTGTCCCTTCTCTTCCCCTCCCCCAAGATACAATTCTCACACTCCTAGCTAGTTCTCTAGTCCCCCACTTGCAGTGATTCCTTCTGGAATTTGAAAAATGCTGCCTACTTCTTAGCAGCATTACTTGGATAATTACTTAGCAGCAGTACTTGGATAATTACTAAATTTCAAGCTACCTTGAGCTCCCTCCCAAACAAGAGAAGCATTTCTGCCATCTTTCACATCTGTGTGTTTGTGTGTTGTGTATGTGCGCGCACGTGCCAACTAATTTATAACAATTTTTAGGGACATTTTGGTAACATCTGTCATCACTCCATTCAGAAAATATTGTGATTAACGCTTTCTATTGGGAGCTAGAACAGGCAGTCAGAAATATATTGACCTCTGTATTACTGTGATAAATAAGTTGATTTGACAGTGAATCCCTCCACAACACACCCTGGAGAGGAGAATATGAAAAGTCTCTGGGTTTCCTATTTTAAAACTTTTCATCGTTTATCCTCTTGCAGGAATAAAACAAAAGAACTAATTTGCTGAGACTCAGTATGAATTTACATTTAACAGAAGGTGTAGAAGAAGCTGTAATATGAAATGTACATAATTATAACTTTTAAACCTACTAGTACAACAGAAAATATTATTGCCCAACATTACAAAATTTGACTTCACCTGTTCATGTTAAGTGGCTCACAATCAGCTTCAACCAAACATGTATTCATTTGCCAAAGTAAGAAAGGAAATCAGATAATTACCTGTGTCTCCAGTTAGCATCACATCCTGCTCTCAACTATAGATAACTACATATAATGAATACAGAATAGGGAAAAGAAAGTTCTGTACAGGCAGAACACACACCACAAAAGAATATTTGCACTCCTTGAGTCCTTAGCTCCCCTCGCCCAGTTTTCCTTTTCTTCCGAAAGGAAACAAACACAACTATCACTGTTGTAACTGAAATGTTTCAAAGATCAATATACTTCCCCTGTTAATAGCAGGATCTCAGGAGAAGAGTCATTGCTTAACCCAGGAATTCTGGGCATAGTCAATGCTCATACATAAGCTTAAAATCTTTGGAGACTGATTCTAGATCATGTGTGCTTCTGCCCTGTGGGGATTCAGAAAGACTAAAAATTGTCCCTGAATTTAGAAAATGTAGCAGGACTCCTTCCCTAGACAGATTATATACTGTGTTACTCCAAATTTTTTGCTTAGTCCAGGAACTTAAAACTCCTCTTGGGGCATGTAATAGAATCACATAAATTTTCAGGAATCAATGAAAGAAGCAACTCAAAGTTAACAGATTGTTAATAGCGTTACTATACCCACTATGTTCCCAAAGATGTTTGCCCATCTCTTCGTAACAGCACTTACATTGTATCGTCATTTTTCTATAGCTGTCTACCTTCCGATGGACCTTCATCCCTTAAAGGGATCAAAGGGCAGCCTGAAGGTAGTTTATATTCCTCTTGCTTCAAATCATTTGTGCAACAATGATAATTATAAATAAACATAAATATAAATAAATAAAAGTTGGCTTTGCATCTCGAGGGAATACTACAATGCATGCCTACCAAGTAGTAGACAATCAGCTTCATTTAATTACAATAACTTTGTAAATAAGCATAAATGAAGAAATGAGACGTGGATCTTCTGATTAAAACTAGTTTTAACTTAAACCTTCCCTTAACCATAGTTTTCTTTCAAGCCACTCTCTCTTTTCCTTCTTCTGCCAAACATCTTCCAAGAAATACCTACATTTACTGTCTCTAAGCAGAAGTAACCAAGACAACTGAAAGTCTTAACAATTCATATGGTTCTAGGATGGAAAGCAGGAGATTGAAAATTAGTCACTCAGGTTTTTTTTTCAATAATTTCATCATGAACTATTGATATTTTACCTAAAAGGACAAACAAAATTGGAAAACCTAAAAGCCATCTACAGAAGACTCAAGTTCCCAGAAGTCCTGATTGAGATATTTACATTTCTTATTTTATTCTAGTTGTCTAATAAATTCCAGTAAGAGCATCTCTTCCTAATGATGGGTTTCAAAATGTTCTGCACTCTCTGGATAAAATGCTTTGGAGTACTCACTATCAATTCATCTTAGTTCATGACATGTATGGCATTTTTAAAAGGTTTTGCTTGCTGAATTTTTATAAAACTTCCAAAATAAATTTGATCCTCAGTTATGCTGTGTTACTTGTCTAAAAGAAAACACTTTGCTCCAGGAAATAGAAGTAATCTAGAGCACAGTTGCTCAGGATGCACACTGACTCAACTCACTCCCCAGCATTCCAGGAAGTCCCTCTACCTGGTAGGTGAGCTTTTGAATTTCAAATGAAGGGACCTGGGCAACTCGAACTTATGATCTCATTTAATGAGGTTTTTTTATTTGTTTGTTGGGTTTTTTTTTTGCTGGACATTTATTTTGAAATTATTGTTACTAAAGTCAACGCCATCTTGTAAGGACTGATCAAGTTTTCCGTGTAGAAGAGAATTTAAGGGAAGATTACATATCAACAGCCTGGCATCAGAAAAGACTGTGAGTGAGTGCTATGGACTGAATTGTGTCTCCCCAAAATGCACATGTTGATGCTCTAACTTCCACTGTCATGTTGGTGAGGTAATTCAGGTTATTACCTTCCAATGTCAGGATATTTATGAGGTAATTAGGTTTAGGTGAGGTCATAGAAGGAGAGTCTCACGATAAGATTATTGCTTTTATGAGCATCAGAGAGCTTCCTTTCTATCTCTTTCTGCCATGTGAGGACACAGGGAGAAGGTAGCCATCTGCAAGTCAGGAAGAAAGCCATCACTGGGAAAACAAATCAGCCCTGCACCTTGACTCTGGACTTACCAGCCTCCAGAACTGTGAGAAATAAATTCTTGTTGTTTAAGTCACCCAGTCCATGGTATTTTGTTACAGAACCCCAAATTGACTACAACAGTGCAGAAACAGGAAAAGTATTGCAATGATACAAAAGCTTCCGACCTCCTGCCTTTTAGTTTTTGCCACCTATGCTCCACAAGAGCATCAATGTGCCAGCCTTTAAATTATTTTTAGCATTGAGTTGGAAATCTTTGAGAGTAGAGTCAAATTCCCTAATAGAAAATAGAACAAGAGCCTACTTGTGCACATATAAAATTCTGTCAGGACCTAAAGGAAGGATCACCATAATCTGAACTTTCAACACATGTTCTTTTAAATATCAAAACTCCACTTTTAGTGTTTTATAAATGGTTAGGAAGTTCTTAAGTTACTTCCTGTTATTATCACAAACAATTCTGCTAATGCATGAATGGAGAACTAAAACATAAACATAATTCCCCAAATGCGGGGGGGATAGTGGTGAAGAAGGGACACCCACATTAAAAAGACACCAATCCCTATGACCTCCAAAACACACAAAACATTAGACTACAGAGGAAAACACAGATGTGACTATCAAATGTTAAAATTATAATTTGAAAAAGGTAAGACATACATTTTTATTTAGGACAGAAAAAAAGTGAAAACTAAATAGAGGACAGATTTACATTGGAAATAATTTTATAAACTTCTACAGCAGCAAAAAAGCAACTTATGAGCTAAGTTAAATTCTTACATATGGATTCAAAGGCATTACATAGTAAAGTAATAGATATAACCCACTGGAGAAATAGACAGCAAAAAATAATTAAAGAATGCCTAAAACTAGAGAATGGAAACATGACAATTCAGAAATTATTTTTGTACTAAAAGTTTTCAATGTATTAAGGGTCCATTTATTTATTATTTTAATAAAGAGAGGTGGTGGTGTAAGTCTAACAGTGAAGAGATGAACTCTAGAATCAGTCTACTGAAGTTCAAATCCCAGCTCTGATCTTCCCTAGCTGTGTGATCTTTGACTGGTGACTTAACCTCTCTGTACCATTTCCTCATCTGTGTAATGAAGTCTATCATAATAGGCCAGTCAGAGGATAATTTGAGTTAACACCTATAACGCACTGTATCTGGCCCACTGTGAATGTTTCATAAACCTTGGCTATGCTTAGCCTTGTATACCCATCTCAGTGGCCCCTTCAGTAGTATATAGTTCTCAGCTCAGGCCAGTGCTAGGCTTGATTGACTCAGAAGGGGCAGATACAGTAGGAAACTGAGGAACCATGCCCTCATTTATGTGTATCTCTCGAATAATGTTACACTTTACGGTATGGCCCAGTGTCCTTCAAATCAGATTTATGTCATAGGAATAAGGCCAAAGAACAATCCCATTTTCTTTATTTTTCAAAGAATAAACTCACAGAATTATATTTCACCAGTTTCAAATACAATTCTTTGAATTTTAAGATTTCTTTTCTTTTTTTAAGAGGGTATTTTATTGAATAAAACCAGGCCCATTTGTTCCCTGATTGCATTTCTGAAGCTGCTCTGCCAAGACAACATCATCAATCAATGAGAGAATGTGTCAGCAGGGGGCTTCTCTTCTTTTTCTGAGGGTCTATGATGTTTGTTTTTCAACAGAAACTGAGCTCTAAGTAAACACAAATTTTTATTTCAAGGTAAATGTTTTTGAGTTCTACAGCACCTTTGTTTTCTGAGAATGTCAATTTTATTTTGGCTCCCAAGTTGATAGAAAAAGAAATAAATCATTTAAAGTATCACCTTTATTTCTTGCAACAAAATGGTCCAAGAAAATAGCCAAAATGTTCAATAAAACAAGGCATTTGCTAAATAAATAAAAACTCCACAGGCTAAATAGTAAATACATGTATGCATGCATGCCCACACGAGAAAAGGAGAATAAACAAATTCTGCCAGCCTTAAATAAAAAGTGCTATGGCATTATATATGTCTGTAAAGTTTATAAAACAAAAACAGAAACAGATTCAGTCTCTGTTTCCCCAAAACCTTGGTTCAAGTTTGTGTTCCGCCTTCTGAAAAAAAGGAACTTGAAATTAAACATGAAACATGGTTGTACTCAAATTCTTCAAAACATACTTGTTAGTGAAGTTCCAAAGTGTTGACATCAGTAGGATATTCACAAACATGTGGGAAACAACTCATGCACTTTTAGTTACTGATAGAGTATTTGTTTGCTGTTTTACATGTTAATTTAACAACGTCTTCTGAGAATCAGAGACATTCATGTCTCATATGGGCTATATCCTTTATATCAAAAACTGTCATTCATACATCCCTCCAAGTCTCTATAAAGTTGTCTGCAAGTTGAAGTTTTAATTAACACAGTTTAAAGGGCCACAAAATCAAGTGGAAGGTTGGCAACCATCTGTTGAATTTGTGTTCCATAGATAGACAATCCCCACCATTTAGAAACTGGAGTAGATTGTTTTGCCCTGAATGGTGTGAATTTCCTCTCCAGGCAGTCCAAAAGCACAGATAATGACCACGTTGTACTGGAGAGGCCTGGCCTGCTAGCTTTGAGACCAGAAATAAAATCATATATTGTATTCCTTTTTGAGGAGGTCAACTTGCTTTATGCACACTATCTAATCAATTCTCAAAGCATTCCATTGAAATGAGCGAGAGGCAGCTACAATATTCACTTTACAGATGAATAACCTGAGGCTCCAAAAGGTTAAGCAGTTTTCCAAGGTCATGTTAGGCCAATTCCACATAACTGCAATTACCTGGGCAGTGCAGGCAAAAAGCAACAGACACAGAGCATAGAAGAGTTTTGCTTAAATAGAGGTACAGTACCTGCATCACTAAAGAAAAACAAGGACTAGGTCAGATTTATCCAAATAAGCTGGCCTATATGCCCAGATGATTGACAATTTTCTATTCTACTTGCAACTGGAAACGGCTAGGCAGAGAGAGAACAGGAATGAGGTCACAGATCTGCTATTTATAGGATATCAGCCACCACACTCAGCTGCCTTTCAGTTAAGGTGAATATTGAATGTAATTTTCTTTCTCCAACTCCATACAGAGGAACTACTTTCAGAAAAGGAAATTATAGAATTTAATAATATTTCTTGTGACATGGTGATTTGCTTTGTGACAGTCTGCACAACTTTTACCACATATTCATCTGGGCTTATTGACCATAAATAAAAATGCAGTCACATTCTTTCTCTTACTCCATGGATTTTTAAAAAAAATAAAGCAATAAAGATTTCACGGACTTTTTCTTTCCCTCCCACCTACAAGCTATTCATTGCATTTGCAAAGTTATAACAAAACAGAACACCAGTGTGGACAAGGAAAGCACAACATAGCCATTTATAAGGTAAAGAACCTAAAGCCACCTGATTTGCCTGTTTGGCTGCAAGAGTTAATTCCTATGAAAAATACACTTCCTCCCATTTCCTTTGGCTGAGGCTTGTGAAGGCTGCAGACAGTGAGCGGGGGAGGGCCGGAAGCCTCTGGTCTTTTGATGTAGATTGATGCATGACACTAGCCCCTGCGCTAAATATCAAGTTTTCTTTCTCTTCAGCATTTCTCCCAAATGGTGAAAAGGGATTCCTTTAGCACAAATGCACAGAGAGTAGTCCTAGTTGCAGATAAAAATGGCTTGTGTTTTCTGTGACTCACCAACCATAACCAAAACTAAAACAGCAAGCTGACACAGAGAGGTTCGAGTGACGTTCGAGATTATAAATAAAAGGCAAAGAAACAAGAGAGGAACCTGCCCATGGAGAGTCTCCAATCTTTTAATTCAGAAGGGACTGAGGAAGATGAGGGGCTGAGAACCCTTTACCTTTCCTCCAGGGAAAAGACTCTTTACCAACCACCCAGGAGCGCTGGGCTTCCCAGGCAGCCTGGTGCTGCTGCAGCTGAGACTGATCTGGTCCCACGGCCCTGTAGCTGGTGCCTATATTGAGCAGATCAGGGATCTTCACCCTGGTGTGTGAGTAGCAATCCCTTAAAATAATCTCATACAGCATGCAGATGCCCAGGTGCTACCCAAACTGGCATTGATTTGGTCAGTTTGAAGTGGGTCTCAGGAATCTGCATTTTAACCAGAACCTCAAATAGACCTAGGACCATACTTGGAGCCTGAAAAATTTATTGATAATGCCACCTGGAGGGCATTTCCAGAACTGCTTACACACCCAGCATACCAGAGCACCACCTGAAACCTTGCATTTGATGGATTTACAGATTTTTTTTTACAGATAGTTACATGTAAAGGCCTAAGAACAAACCTAAAAGATATCATTTAAAGGCTTCTTTTTACTGGCAAAATGAGACAGAGGTTACATTTGTTTAAGCAGTCAGGGCTGCAGCTGTCAATCTGAAATTGACAATTGGTTTTATAGGGCAAGATTTGGCAAAAAAGATCAGAGACATTTTAACCCTACTATCCACTTTTTTTTTTTTAACACATAAAAGCTAGTTGTGGAGAAGCATGGTGTGTGCATGTGTGTGTTTCTTCCACTGACCAGTATCTTCATGCCTTGCCCCTCCCCCTCCACACCATATGCCAGTCTTTCTTCCTGTGCCCTCACTGTTCCCTTTGTCTCATTTGACAGCCCTCTTTGTCCTCCTTTTGCCATCATTCAGCTTATTGCCAATACAATAAAGCTCACAAAGAGGATTGCTCATTGGTGAGGGTGTTGACCACTTTATGAAGAAGAGAACAAGAAT
This sequence comes from Pongo pygmaeus, assembly GCF_028885625.2. Taxonomy (NCBI): domain Eukaryota; kingdom Metazoa; phylum Chordata; class Mammalia; order Primates; family Hominidae; genus Pongo; species Pongo pygmaeus. The sequence goes on along the minus strand of NC_072378.2, from coordinate 140,262,457 downwards.
TATTAAAACCACAACTCAACGTTTGTTAACATTTGAAATATACAGAGTACATTCATATTGTGCCATTTGACTTTCAGAAAACAAACAAACAAAAAACCAAGGTAAATATAATTATGCCCAATGAAGGCTTGACATTGAGAGAGTGTTAGGGACTTGTTCAAGACCACATTTGAGTAAAGAGTAGAGCCCGAGCTTGGACCCACAAAAGTTACACTGCTCTTTATAGCTGTACCATTTAGGAGAAGGAGACTCTTAGAACTACTCAGGTTTTTGCCATGATTGAAGCGTTTCTGTTTGAAACTCAGGTTTTAAAAAGTTGATTACATAAAACTACTGGACTGTAAACAGGATTCAATTTATCCTGAAGTAATTTTGTCCAATGGTGTAAAGAAAAGCACTTTTTGCATTTTCCTAGAAAGGCGGCAGGAAATAAAAAAAAAACAGCATAGACCCATCATCCTGTAAACGTGTCTAAGGCATAAATGCTTTTGTCTCAGTTATTTAGCCACTTCTGGGTAAATGCTTTTGTCCCAGTTATTTAGCCACTTCTGGGATTATTGGTGGTTTTCCAAGTCAATCCAGTGAATCTCTGTAAATTTTAAGGTTGGGCACTAATCTGCAAAAGAAAAACACTCAACCACCCATTCTGTTTTAGTTGGAAAAACTCAGAATTAACTGAAATATACAACAGAATTAAATGATGTTTTAACTCTTTTGTTAACTCAGTCAATGTGGTTAAAGCAACAATTGAGAAGCTATTACGTGTGGGCAAGCACAGCAGACAAGTCACGTAAAGAATTGCTTGAAAAAGCCAATTTAAGGTAGTCAACTCTCAAGTGCAGTGCTGTCCTCCAGGTGTTGTAAAACATCCTGAACATCATTTGAAGCAAATATTCAAACTATTCAAAATAGTTTGTAATTGGTTTGAAGGGGGTGTTTTAAAAAATAGCTTTGTTATTTACAAACTATTTTGAAGTAACTTTGGAGAAGTCAAAAAGAACTTAGTGCAATTTTAATTTGCGTTCTTTTTCACCAGATCAGGGAAAACTGAGTTTGCTAGGGCTATGATTCCCAGTAGTCCATGGAAGGGACAGTGTGACCCTAAAAGCAAGTCGCAGAAACCTTCATTCAAAGATAGAGCTTTAGAGTCAGATTTCTATCTTACATTTCTCCAAAGAGAAACTGACATCTCACATACCTCACGTGGCTGTTTGTTTTTGTTAGGTTTTGTTTTTCCGGTTCAAAGTATGCTCTACCCTTCTCTGAGACCAATGCTTAGGACTGAGGCAATCATCTCATTTGATTGCTATGGGCAGCGAGGACTCTGAAAACTTGGCAGTACATGGACATTTCCTGCTTTATGGAGGTCAAGAGAAGCAGTGGCTGAAAATCTGAGAGAAAAATTTGACCCAAAAGAGAGATTTAATGACAAAGTGGCAATACAGAAATTAAATGAATTTTACTTGGACTTTATACGCAAAGGATGCTAAGTAAGTATTCAAGTGGACTTAGAAAGAAATTAGGCTGTGTGACTTAGCCTGCTCCAGTGTTCTCCCAAGCCCACTTGCATCTTCTGGAAGGTGATAACACTCAAAGGCATGCTACCTAGATTTTTTTCTAACATACAATTGCATGATTGTATGTTAGAATTTGTTAGAAATGTCCAGATTTATCTGTTCTTACCTAATTGCCCTTAATGGTCTACGAAAATGCCTATTCTTCAATTCTCTGGCACCCTACCTCAACCTGCCTCCTTCATACGGTACTCTTTCTTTGAAGACTCAGTAATACTGGTTTACAGGAATTGGGTAAGAAGTCACAGATAATGGCTGGGTGCGGTGGCGCACACCTGTAATCCCAGCGCTTTGGGAGGCTGAGGCGGGCAGATAACAAGGTCAAGAGATCGAGACCATCCTGGCCAACATGGTGAAACCCTGTCTCTACTAAAAAATACAAAAATTAGCTGGGCATGGTGGCACGTGCCTGTAATCCCAGCTACTCGGGAGGCTGAAGCAGGAGAATCACTTGAACCCGGGAGGCAGAGGTTGCAGTGAGCCAAGATCACACCACTGCACTCCAGCCTGGCAACAGAGCGAGACTCTGTCTCAAAAAAAAGAAAAGAAAAGAAGTCAGAGATAGTGAAATCACTACAGATGTTCAAAATTTTCAAAATTGTCTTTGCTCTTCATCCTGTCATTTCTTCAACACAGTCACTCTCCCAGTGTTCCTTCACTTTCCAAGTGCCCAAGACTTGATTGATCCAACATCCCTGCTTCAGAGAATATAATCTGCTTTGACAAAATGAATTCCCACTAGGTAATTTATAACTTAATATATTCCTTCAGGCAAGAATTTGCAGAAAGATTAGACCAACTAATGACGGAGTATAGGGCATTTGCCTGTGGGCTGTTGGAGATTTGGAAGAATTTTCTTGGAGCCTCTCAAATACTGCTAAGTAGACGGCCAGCATCATCATTGTCTAATAAGCCTTTGATACAGGCAGGAGTCAGAGAAATTCTAGACAGACAGGCATGGGTCCCCAGTGAAACACCACCTTCAAGCCAAAGTAGCTTGAAACCCACAGCCCAAAGTGAGAGCTTCTATTCCTGTTTGCCCACTCTCTCCCAGTTGGTTCTTTCTGAATGCCTTTTTAGCAATTGAATGTTGCCTCTTCCAAAACTACCTGCAGTCTGCCCCAACCCTCCATCCTATGCCTATAAAGATCCCAGGTTCAGTAGCTAGGACAGAGAGAGATGGCTTGACTTCAGAAGGAAGACGGCCAGACTTTGGGGAAGAAGAGACAGCTTGACTTCAGGGAAGAGACAGCCAGACTTAAGGGAGAACTATCTGCCTTTCTCATCCCATCTCCAGCTCCCCTCTCTACTGAGAGCCATTCCCACCACTCAATAAAAATCTCTACCTTCATCTTCCTTCAAGTGTCCACGTGACCTCAGTCTTCTTGAACGCCAGATAAGTGCTTGGGACCCACCCGATGCAGGTACCCAGAAAGGCTGTCACACTGGCCCTTTGCCCTTGCCAGTGGAGGGCAGCCATTCCACAGGATGAGGCAGGGTCCAACTGAGTTGTTAACACACAGCCGTCCATCGGACTGCATAACTAAGGGAGCACTGTAACACCACCTCCAGGGTTTCAGGGTTGTGGGCACCTACACCTGGGCCTTGCATGGAGCTTGCTCCCGCCAGCAGCTGGAGCAGCCAGCCAGGTCCCGCACTAGCTCGCTCATACCTGGTCTGACTGTGGGCCCCGCATGGAGCTTGCTCCTCCTGGCGCCCAGTCCTACACTTGCTCACTCATGTCCTACCTTCTGCCGGGGTTGAGCATGGCAAGCATTCACCCTGACATGAGTCTGACGAAGGGGCTGAGAAAATTTCTGCATCACCTTGACCAGGAATGTAGGTAGAATTCTGCTTGTGTAGCTCTATGATGGAAAATTAAGCTAGTCAAGAATGTCATCCCCTGCCCTTTTGGCTACTGAGGAAAATAACTTACCATTGGAATTGTTTCAGAGAAAAATAAAAATTATGTTTAACTAATGAAAGATTCAAATAAATATAGAAGGTAGACATGACGATTAAGGTAATTCAGCTCCTTTGCCTAAATGGTTTCTATAATTTGAACAAAAGAGGATGAAATGCTTGAAAGTCAAAATCAAGTATCTTTAAATTGATCCAATAAATGGTTTAACACTTCATTTCATCCTGTGGACACAACAAGGGAACACTTAGTAGACTGTGATTTGAGACAGCTGTTGAAAATTCCCTCCAGGTGGTCATGCTATATAAATGCCACGTATACTTTTAGAGAATATTTAATGTACTGTATCTAGGTTTTAATTGTTCTTCTCTGGCAATTCCTTAGGGACCACACTTAACAAAAGGAAGCAAGAAGGCAGATAACGGCAAAGAAAAATGTTTGTAGTTTACTGTGGAGGACCAAGTGAGTTTATACAGGTGTGTATAAATACTTGCATATAACATACACAGAGATATGAGGGTGACCTAGTTTTTGTTTGTTTGTTTGTTTGTTTGAGACGGAGTTTCGCTCTTGTTGCCCAGGCTGGAGTGCAATGGTGCGATCTTGGCTCACCGCAACTCTGCCTCCCGGGTTCAAGCAATTCTCCTGCCTCAGCCTCCCGAGTAGCTGGGATTACAGGCATGCACCACCACGCCCAGTTAATTTTGTATTTTTAGTAGAGACGGAGTTTCTCCATGTTGAGGCTGGTCTCAAACTCCTGACCTCAGGTGATCCATCCGCCTCAGCCTTCCAAAGTGCTGGGATTACAGGCTTGAGCTACCGCGCCCGGCCAAGGGTGACCTAGTTATGACATCTGAAGTCACCATCTTCACTGTGGAATCCCAGATTGATCAGATTAAGCTGGCCAACTTGGTGAGTGTTCCTTTTCATATGAGATTCCTTAGAAATTCTGCGTTTGGTCAAAGAAGAGTTCTTAGGCCATAGAACGCATTGACTTACACACACAGGTAGCAAAAGGATAGGAATGCTTGGTGACATTCAAAAATACTGCTTTGCTTTATGTATTTACAGATTGCAATATTTTATTTTTAAACTTCAAAGCTACCCAAAGTACCCAAGATAAACCCAAAAGCACCTCAAATGGAAATGGCAAAAATGCCCACTTCTTTAAATTATCTTTGCGAATATATTTTATCGTTTACTATCACATTATTACACTACTTTTCCTACTGAATACAAGAGGAAAAGAAAAAATGAATTTACCACTAAATGATCCAATTTGCTAATATTTCCACACTGCGCTTATGATAGATTTCACGAGAGTATTAGTGTATCCAGCTCATCAATATTTAAACATTCTAAATAAATCAATGAGAAGAGTAAACAATGCTAAAATACTGCTTAAGGGAACATATTGCCATACCAAAAATTATTGCAAAGCGTAGAAAGAGGAGTTAAAAAAAAAGACAAGGCTGAAATTAAAATCTTGTCCACTTACTAAATAGTTGTCCTAAATGAACATGTATCAAGTGTTCATAAATTTAAAATTTTCCATTGATAATCAGCAAGTTTATATACTGTATTAGTCAGTTCTAGCACTGCTATAAAGAAATGCCTAAGACTGGGTAATTCATAAAGAAAAAAAGGTTTAATTGGCTTATGATTCTGCAGACTGTGCAGGAAGTATAGTGGCATCTGCTCAGCTTCTGAGGAGGCCTCAGGAAACTTACAATCATGGTTGAAGGCAAAGTGGAAGCAGCACCTCGCATGGCTGGAGCAGGAGGTGCTACACACTTTTAAACAACCAGATCTTGTTAGAACTCTATCGTGGGAGCAGCACTAGGGGCATAGTCTAAACCATTCATGAGAAACTGCCCGCATGATCCAATCACCTCCCATCAGACCCCAGCTTCAACACTGGGTATTACAATTAGACATGAGATTTGGGCAGGGACACAGATCCAAACCATATCATATACAATGCAAATTTGATAGTTTTCTTTCATGGTTTGATTGTTTAATGGATATATTCTGTCTGTATTAGGAGATTCTTAGCACATAAACAAACTGTTAAACAAATTTCAATAATAAAATTAGTAGAAAACTAATGCAACAGTGGCTGTACTGGAAACTCTGAAATTCACTCATTGATAAAATGAATGTATACCAAAGATAAAAGATGAATGATATACACCCGGAAAGCTTTGTTTGGAAAGCTAGAAAGCTAAAGCCAGATTTAATTGAAACTTCCTAAAAATGCTAAAGGATAAATATTAAGAATGGAATAAAATGGTTTAATGTTAATAGGTGGCTATCAAAAACCACTCAAATACAGCTCTCAAATATGCTAGAAGTTTAATGCTGGGAAGAATAGGAAGAAGATGAAAACTAACCAGGTTACATCCTGAGGGGGGAAAATCGTCATTGCTAAAATGATGGGATCCTCTGAGATGCACCAGCTATTGAGATATCAAGTCCAAGGAGGTCAGTGGTTTTATGGAAGACAAAATGTGAGCTCTTGGATTTCAAGAAGTATGTCTTACTGATCTGTATAACCCCAGTAGCTGACATAATTTCACATTCAATAAATACAGAAGAAAGGATAGAAGGAAGAAAGGAGTGGAAAGAGGGAGAAAGGAAGAGGACCAGGTTATAAGACATAATATGTACATTTCATTATTTTAAATGACCTAAAATATCTAGACTCAAGAAAATCATATTATAGCTTATAGAGAGTTGTCCTAATTCTCAGAAAAGGGAAATTACATCCTGAGATTTATACATAAGTAACATTGAAGTTGAATCTCCAGTCATTTTCTGGAACAACCTGTTAAACAGAGACAAAGTAGACTCTTAGAAAATAGCATAGTAAACACTAGGAGCCTGCACAATTCACTAAAAAAACTTAGCCTCTGTTTTATTTTTAATTGTATCACTGGATTGTAAATTAATAGGGATGCTTCCAATATAGTTCATCTTCAAAAGGTATTTGGCCTCATGACACCTTTGCTTGTTTCTACAATTACATAGACTAGGCATTCCTTGGGCACTTATATCACAAAAGTGATTATTAATAGGATTTTATCAACCAGAAAGGCTTCTAATATTGTGTTTGCAGAATTATTTCACAACCCAGTCCTAATATGTTTTAAATAGATAAGTTGGCTAAACCTGGAACGTATGTCCTAAAGCTAGGAGAAATAGCAATGGCTAAAGATGAAAAATTGTCTTAATAAACTAAAATGATAATCTTAATAAAAAGATCAAAATGTAAAAGGATAAATGTTAAACTTTGCTTGTAGGGTAACTAATAAATTCCATGGGGATATTGCTTGTATAAAAAAAATCTTAGTAATTTTAGTTAACCAGAGCATAAGGATGAGCTAACTTTTTAACAGTTGTCCAAGCAGTTCATGAATAGAGTTCAGGGGGTACACAAATTTGAAAGGGGAAAAAGCATTGTTTTCACTAACTTTTAGCAGAAATTTAACATTTATTTTCATTATGAATGTAGGCAAAACACAACAGTAGTGTTGGCAGTACCTGTAACTATGTCAACAATAGTAGACACAGATATTTCCCTATCACATTATAATTTCTGTGAAAATCTCAAAATGGTCATTATGTTTCACTACTTCAAAATTAAGATAATTATTGAGCCCACCACTAGATCTTGCTACTCATACATTCATAAAGATATATATGGCTGGGCACGGTGGCTCATGCCTGTAATCCCAGCATTTTGGAGGCCAAGGCGGGCGGATCACAAGGTGAGGAGATCGAGACCATCCTGGCCAACATGGTGAAACCCCGTCTCTACTAAAAATACAAAAATTAGCTGGGTGTGGTGGCGCATGCCTGTAATCCCAGCTACTCGGGAGGCTGAGGCAGGAGAATCACTTGAACCCGTAAGGCAGAGATTGCAGTGAGCTGGGATCACATCACTGCACTCCAGTCTGGCGACAGAAAGAGACTCCGTCACAAAAAAAAAAAAAAAAAAATATATATATATATATATATATGCACATATACATATACACACACACATAAACATATATAGTACTAAATAATAAATTACATTTTGCTAGCTGTATTTTAATATAATTTATTGGGAAGTAAGTGGCATAGTAATGTTTCATGGAAAATCTGCTAGTCCAGTTCACACCTGCACAGATCATGCTTGAATTTGCATTCATGTTTTATTGAAAATATTAACAATTGGAATAAATTAGGGGTGTGTGGGGTAGAAGCAATGTCCAGCAAGATTCAAGCTTAGGAATTATATTATGAGAAACATAACTCCTCTAGAAGCAAATACTAATTGGCACAAGACACTAGAGAGAAACTATGATGTGATGAAAAAGATGATGTGTTTCAATTTAGACAGAACTAAAAGCATATGCCACCTCCACTGCTTATTGTCCTGTTATCTTAGGTGGCTATTTAACTCTCTGATTCTCGGTTTTGATGTCTATATCTTGAAGATAATACATACAGCAGTGCACAGTTGGAATGAGGAATAGAAAAAAAAGTATTAAAGACTAACAATGCCTGGTACGTAATAGAATCTCAAAAGTTGTGTTGTGGTTGGCATGGTCTTATCAAGAAAACCAAAGTCTTCACATTTATATGCCCAGGTCTGCCTCATCAGGGGTGGAAGATTTGGGTAGACCCCTCTACCTTTAGGACTGTTATATGAAAATTGAGCAGCTCTGCTTTATTTTGCTCTAGGGGACAGAAACAGGACAAATGGTGCACGACAGCTTTTAGTTAACTGTCATAAAGAACTGCCTAGCAATCAAATTGTTCAATGATGGACTTTGATGCTCCATAAAATAATGAGACTCTTGCCTGTGTGTGTGTTTAAGGAAACAGTAGATTTTCCCTGTACTCTGGATGGGGTGGGGAAAGAGCTTGCCAACATGGGAGGCTGCCCATGGGGCTCACAGGTTCCCACCAAGTGCAAGGCTCCAAGAGTCTCTATAGCCTCATCAATAAAGCTAAACAGAAAGAATATATCAAGTTGTCAGATTCAACAAATGTTGTTTTTCCTCTACTGCTGAGGACCATAGTCATCATTTAAACAATGAGATCACTAATTTGAGAATAGAATTTCCAGCCTCTGGTAAAATGGACATAATATTGGACAGGCAACATTTAAATTTCAAATAGGTAAAATGACAATCATAGCTACAGGATTCTAACATGAACTAAAGTTCAATTTTGTAATAATTAATGACTACATAAAATGACAGTAATGATAACAAAAAGGTACATGAAGATGCTATCGTCAAATAAATGTTTAAATAGGCAACTGCTTTTTCTGGAAAATTATGATCCTGAAGTTTGTTCCAAACAATACCAGCAAGGCCTTTTTAGGAAAAAGTTCATCTCCAAAAACAGTCTAGTAGCAAGTCGAGAATTTGAACAGCAGCAAAGGAATCATAAACATTTTCTTACCAGATGTACTTCCCAGATGTAAGGACACTCAATGTTTCAGCAAGAAAGGAAAGACAGAAAGAACCAGGACAGCTGGAAAACAATAAACGAGTTAACCATTTGTTTTAATAACTACTTAAATACACAAAATATTTATCATTTATTATATAGTTAACAAAAATAACTTTTTTCTTTTTCCTTCTTTTTTCCCTCAGTGTTCTCCTCTCTCTCCCTTCACCTCCCCTCCATCCCCCTCTGGTCATTTCCTCTCCCTTAAGGGGCCCCTTGAATTGCTTACAAACTCTGAAGTTTCCTCATGTTTCCACACTTTGAAGTGTCCCCTTCCCCCACTCTATCTCCATTCTGCAAAATCTATTCTTCAAAAAGAGAAATAACTTTTTCCAAAGAAAAGTACGTCCTGATAGAACTACAGTTGATCAAGTCATTCACATTACTAAATAAGCTAACCATAGTTTTTTTTTAATGAGCAAATTCTCATGCTGTTTAGAGCCATTTGGATGCACACAAATATTTACTATTATAGTTATCTACATGTAGAAAAAAAAACTATAAGAAAGAGAGTTCAGGCTGGGCACAGTGGCTCATGCCTGTAATTCCAGTACTTTGAGAGGCTGAGGCGGGCGGATCACTTTGAGCTCAGGAGTTCAAGACCAGCCTGGGCAACTCAGAGAAACCCTGGCTCTACAAAAAATACAAAAATTAGCTGGGCTTTGGTGGCTCGAGCTTGTAGTCCCAGCTACACTGGAGGCCGAGGCTGGAAAATTGCTTGAGCCCAGGACGGGGAGGTTGCACTGAGCTGAGATAAGGTCACTGCACTCCAGCCTGGGCAACAGAGTGAGAATCTGTCTCAAAAAAACAGAAAGAAAGAGAGAGAGAGAAGGAAGGAAGGAAGGAAGGAAGGAAAGAAGGAAGGAAAGAGAAAGAGTTAAGTAAACATATCAGTATCTAAAGATTTTTCAAATAAAGTGTTTATACATTGCATTCTGGCATACTACATAGATTCATGTTACATATTTGACTTAGGCAATAATTATTTTAATCTTTTTTATAAAGATACCACAATGTATATTAAGTTGTAACTTTGATATCTGAATCTGCACATGATTAAATATTGTGATGTCGCTGCAAATGTTCCAGGAGGAAAAATCACTCTCAATACAACACTACCTTGGCATGTCCACTTAGCACACGGAAAGTGCTCCTGAAGGTAAATCTTCTATTCAGAAGTACGGTCCCAGGACCTTGACCCATCCACACATTCAGAGTGTAGTTTTTCCACAGAATGGTGTATAAACTCCATCCCAATTTATTCAAATGCTATGAGAAATACAACTGCTAAAGGGACCAGCTCATTCTCTTTGTAGAAGGGAATCAGAAAGAGAGTTCAAAAGATGAAGAGAATGTCTAATGGGACAGCCTGAGGTGGCTTATCAAGGTTGGGTTTATAATTGAGGCTGGACAGGCCAGTTTCCCAGACCAGATACTCACTCTCCTAGAGAGGGCTAGAATAGACACTGCTATGAACAGTCTTCTTCTGTTTCTTCATAACTGACCAATATTCTTCTCATTATATTTTTCTTTAAATATAATCTAAAATAGTCAAAATTGATGACTTTTAAAATAGTCAAAATTGATGCTCTGGCTATAATTTTTGTTTGTGTGTTTATTTTTTGAGATGGAGTCTCGCTCTGTCCCCCAGGCTGGAGTGCAGTGGCGCAATCTCAGCTCACTGCAAGCTCTGCCTCCTGGGTTCATGCCATTCTCCTGCCTCAGCCTCCCGAGTAGCTGAGACTACAGGAGCCCGCCACCACCCCCAGCCAATTTTTTGTATTTTCAGTAGAGACGGGGTTTCACCGTGTTAGCCAGGATGGTCTTGATCTCCTGACCTCGTGATCCGTCCGCCTAGGCCTTCCAAAGTTCTGGGATTACAGGCATGAGCCACGCGCCCGGCCTCCTCTGGCTATAATTTTATACTTTTAACATGATTTTTTACTTCTTTGCTCTAATCTACTAATCTGTTGATGTCAGTGTTTTACTCTAAGGTGATGGGGTAAGGAGATTTCTATTATAAATACAAATATAAGAAATGTTTTTACCTGTTGATAACCTGAAATGTAACCATGGAAATTTTTGTATAAACATACCAAAAGTGATGCATTTAGAAGCTACTGCCTGTAGCTTCTAGTGCCAGACACACTATTGGTCCCACCATATGCCTCTTGTATGAGCACTGGTCAAATTGTTCAATCTCTTATAGCCTCAATTAGATCATATATAAAGTGATAATAGCATCTCCCTCCCAAGTCATGTATGAAGACTTAATTGGTTGCATGACATGAAGAGTGTGATACACTAAGGAGCTGTGTGGGACATTTCTCACTTGATTTATTTTCACTCATTACTTACTTCTCTCCAAAAAAACGAACCTTTGCATCATTTCCCACTGTGTCGCTAACAAGTCAAATGACTTTATGTGAGACTGCTCATTTGCATGCCCACATCTTTTCCCTCCAATAACCTATGGTGATATCTCTCTGACAAGCATCAGCAAAGTCACCTTCAGGATGAACGTCTCCTCGTACATGCATTATCCCCTCACAGCATTGCTTTCTCAATCTGTGCTATGTCAATTTGCACTTGAAGACACATTGCTCAGTTTCATTACTCCTTATGTGCCTCATTGCCTAAATATTTTAACTTCTTGAGAGTAAAGATTTTGCTTTCTTCTTCTTTTAAACTGGCCTGCTCAATCACCTAAACCCTCACCCCTACCCCTAGCTAATGTAACAGTGGCATTAATTTCATGTGGACTGTCGGGCTAATGAGAAATTATTTTAGCACTACAGAAGGGGGAATTCTACAGAGAAGCTGTTAGGTATATCAAAGCAACAGAATAAAGAGAGAAATCAAAGAAGGTCAGAAAATTACTTACCCTTCCTTTCTTCTAAATGGTAAATGATTTATTTGCTTCAGTCTCTTAAGGGATACATACAGGTACCTTCCCTGTGGCTGCTTTCTACAAATAGTGGCAGCAAAGAAAGTTAGAAATGCAAGTCTCAAAGCAGAGATAACAGAAACACTTGAAGAAATAAGCTACAATAAATCAATAGGTACTTAGAGTTACAAAGAAATTAAGGAGTAAATGCAAACATTTTTCTCAAGTGTGTCCTAAGTCACCATCTAAAACGTCTTTTATAAAAAACTATGTTAAAAAATAGAGGTCTACAGTGGTACATATAAATGAATACAGGTAGACTGTAAATATAAATAGTTAAACATGTCCACAACTTCTGAGTAAGTTCTCTGTTAACAGAAGTAAAAATAGATAATTTCAGAATGGATAAAAGGTAAGGTTCTGCACCAATTAAAACCAGATTAAAAAAGAAGAAACATGAAGCTAAATAGGTAGTTATTGTTTCTGTTTTTCTGTCCCATAAAAACCCCTGAAGAACTTTTTCCCTCCTACCATTTCCCAAAGGAGACACATTTATTCCAGGAATGTGCTTTTAGCAGGATGGAGAACTGCATTTTTGTTACAAGTGAATGACACCTAGGAATGAGTGTTTAAATTGTGGAGTGATTTGGAGGTGAATTAGTAAATAGGATTCAAACCAGAGCAAAATCAAATCATAACAGACAAATGGGAAAACAAATTCCATCCTGATGTGTGTTAGTCAGATTTTTACTAAATAATAAAAATGTGAAAATAGCTTTGGAATTTAAATCTCATTTAAATGCAGGCCCGTGAAGACTTTATAATTCTAAATGAATGTAATAACTTTAATATTGTATAACCTATATAAGATTTTGATTAGCATGACTTGATGAATGGGAATTTTCTCTTTAAAAATACTGCAGAATGTTTACAAAAAATAGCTACTTCAGTTAGACATGGAAATTGTTTTTAAAATTTTTTATTATGATTTTTAAAAACCTTCTTAGGAATTACTTATTTAATTTTACAATACTTTCTAAAAAGCACCCCGGCAAACATTTCTTATTAACATTAAAGTGGATTTATGTTGATGTTTTTAAACTTTCACAGGACTTCAGGACATCCTGAGATAATTTTTGATACTTGGGAGTCACAAAACATATATAGTAAATATTTAATGTGAAAGAAGACTTCAGTATAGGCATACTTTGGAGATATTGCAGGTTCAATTCCAGACCACTACAATAAAGTGAAAATCACAATAAAGGGACTTACACAAGCTTTTAGTTTCCCAGTGCATATAAAAGTTATGATTACAGGCTGGGTGCGGTGGCTCACGCCTGTAATCCCAACACTTTGGGAGGCCTAGGCGGGCAGATCACGAGGTCAGGAGATCGAGACCATCCTGGCTAACATGGTGAAACCCCGTCTCTACTAAAAATACAAAAAAATAGCCAAACGTGGTGGCGGGCGCCTGTAGTTCCAGCTACTCGGGAGGCTGAGGCAGGAGAATGGCATGAACCCGGGAGGCGGAGCTTGCAGCAAGTCGAGATCACCCTACTGTGCTCCAGCCTGGGTGACACAGCGAGACTCTGTCTCAAAAAAAAAAAGTTATGATTACACTGTAGTGTAGTCTGTTAAGTGTACAACATCATTATGTCTGAAAAAAGACACAGTTTACATCTTCATTAAAAAATACTGATGGGGGAGGTGGGAGAAGATCAGAAAAGATAACTATTGGGTACTGGGCTTAATACTTGGGTGATGAAATAATCTGTACAACAAATTCCCATGACACAAGATTACCTATGTACCAACCTTCGCAAGTACCCCGACCTTAAACAAAAGTTAGAAAACAAAAACTTTATTGCTAAATAATACTACTACAATCTTCTCAGCCTTTGGCAGGTTGTAATTTTTCTCTTTTTGTTTTTTTTTTGAGGCGGAGTCTCACTCTGTCACCAGGCTGGAGTGCAGTGGTGCAATCTCGGCTCACTGCACCCTCTACCTCATGGGTTCAAGTGATTCTCCTACCTCAGCCTCCCGAGTAGCTGGGACTACACGTGCATGCCACCAGGCCTGGCTAATTTTTGTATTTTTAGTAGAGACGGGGTTTGGGGTTTCACCATGTTGGCCAAGATGGTCTTGATCTCTTGACCTCAGGTGATCCATCCACCTCGGCCTCCCAAAGTGCTGGGATTACAGGCGTGAGCCACTGTGCCCAGCCAGGTTGTAATATTTTTGCTGGTAGAAGGTCTTACCTTGTTGATGGCTGCTGATTGATCAGGGTGGTGGTTGCTAAAAGCTAGGGTGGCTGTGGCAATTTCTTAAAATAGGGCAACAATGAAGTTTGCCGCATCAATTGATTCTTCCTTTCATGAAATATTTCTCTGTAGCATGCTACAATGTTTGATAGCATTTTGCCCACAGGAGAACTTCTTTCAAAATTGAAGGGAATCCTCTCAAAACCTGCCACTGCTTTATTAAATAAGTTTATGTAATATTATAAATCCTTTGTTGTCATTTCAACAATGTTTACAGCATCTTTACCAAAAGTAGATTCCATTTCGGGAAATTACTTTCTTTGTTCATTCATAAGAAGCAATTCCTCATTCATTGAAGTTTGATGATGAGATTGTAGCAATTCAGTCACATCTTCAGTTCTAGCTTTCCACCACGTATGCAGTGATTTCCACCACGTATGCAGTTATTTTCTTCTACTAAGTCTTGAACCTATCAAAGTCATCCAGGAGCGTTAGAATCAACTTCTTCCAAACTTCTGTTAATGTTGATATTTTGACCTTCATCCATGAATCACAGATGTTTTTAATGGTATCTAGAAAGGTGAATACTTCCCAGAAGGTTTTCTTTTTTTTTTCTTTTTTTTCTTTTTTTTTGAGATGGAAAATCTCGCTCTGCCAGGTTGGAGTGCAGTGGCACCATCTCAGCTCACTGCAACCTCTGCCTCCCGGGTTCAAGCAATTTCCCTGCCTCAGCCTCCGGAGTAGCTGGGACTACAGGCGTGTGCCACCACGCCCGGCTAATTTTTTGTATTTTTAGTAGAGACGGGGTTTCACTGTGTTAGCCAGGAAGGTCTCGATCTCCTGACCTCGTGATCTGCCTGCCTCAGCCTCCCAAAGTGCTGGGATTATAGGTGTGAACCACCGCGCACGGCCCAGAAGGTTTTCAATTTACTTTCCCAAATCCATCAGAGAAATCACTATATATGGCAGCAATAACCTTATAAAATGTATTTCTTAATAAAACTTGAAAGTCAAAATTTCTCCTTGACCCATGGGCTGCAGAATGGATGTTGTGGTAGCAGGCATGGAAACAACATTCATCTCCTTGTACATCTCTTGGATGACTAGGTGCATTGCCAATGAGCAATAATATTTTGAAAGGAATCTTTTCTTCTGAGCAGTAGGTCTCAACAGTGAGCTTAAAATAGTCAATAAACCATACCATAAACAGATGGGCCATCTTCCAGACTTCGTTCTTTTATTTATAGAGCACAGGCAAAGTAGATTTAGCATCACTCTTAAGGGCCCTAGGATTTTCAGAATGGTAAGTGAACATTTGTTTCAACTTAAAGTCATCAAACTGCATTAGCCCCTGAGAAGAGAGTCAGCCTGTCCTTTGAAACTTTGAAGCCAGGTATTGGCTTCTTGTCTTTATGAAAATCCTAGATAGCATCTTCTAATATAAGGCTGCATTGTCTTCATTAAAAATCTTTCAGAGCAGCCACCTGTGTTAGGCTGCTCTTGCATTGCTATAAAGAAATACCAGACGCTGGGCAAGGTGGCTCATGCCTGTAATCCCAGCACTTTGGGAGGCCGAGGTGGGTGGATCAAGAGGTCAGGAGATCCACACCATCCTGGCTAACACGGTGAAACCCTGTCTCTACTAAAAATACAAAAAAATTAGCCAGGCATGGTGGCGGGCACCTGTAGTCCCAGCTACTTGCAAGGCTGAGGCAGGAGAATGGTTTGAACCCAGGAGGTGGAGGTTGCAGTGAGCCGAGATCGCACCACTGCACTCCCGCCTGGGTGACAGAGCGAGACTCCATCTCAAAAAGAAATAAATAAATTAATTAAATAAATACCTGAGACCAAGTAATTTATTAAGAAAAGAGGTTTAATTGGCTCATGGTTCTGCAGGCTGTACAGGAAATGTAATGCTGGCATCTGCTTAGCTTCTGAAGAGGCCTCAGGGAGATTTTACTCTAGCAGAAGGTGAAGCAGGAGTAGACACATCACGTTGCTTGCGTGGGAGCAAGAGAAAGAATAGCGGGGAGTTGTCACACACTTTTAAACAACCAGATCTCATGAGAACTCACTCGCTATTGTGAGGACAGCACCAAGTCATGAGGTATCCACCTCCATGACCCAAACACTTCCCACCAAGCCCCACATCCAACATTGGGAGATTACATTTCAACATGAGATTTAGAGGGGACAATATCCAACCCATATCACTACCTTCATCAATTATCTTAGCCAGATCTTCCAGGTAACCTGTAGCTTTTACATCACCACTTGTGACTTATGGAGATACCATTAAACTTTATGAACCAAACTCGACTAGTTTCAAACTTCTCTTGGCAGCTTCCTCATCTCTCTTAACCTTCACAGAATTAAAGAGAGTTTGGGCCTTGTTCTGGATCAGGCTTTGGTTTAAGGGAATGTTGTGGCTGGTTTAATCTTCTACCTAGACCTCTAAACCTTTCTCCATATCAGCAATAAGGCTGTTTCTCTTTCTTATTATTCATGTATTTATTGGAGTAGTAGTTTCAATTTCTTGAAGATTTTTTCTCTTACATTCACTACTTGGCTAACTCTTTGGTGCAAGAGGCCTAGCTTTTGGCCTATCTCAGCTTTCAACATGCCTTCCTTATGAAGCTTAATCATTTCTAGCTTCTGATTTCAAGTGATAGACCTGTGACTCTTCCTTTCACTTGAACACACAGAGGCCATTGTAGTGTTATTAATTGGCCTAATTTCAATATTGTTGTGTCTCAGCAAATACAGAAGTGTAAGGAGAGGGAGAGAAACGGGAATAACCACTCAATGGAGCAGTCAGAACACACACACATTAATTGATGAAGTTCACCATCTTATATGGGCACAGTTTGTGGTGCCCCAAAGCAATTACAATAGAAACATCAAAGATCACCATAATAGATATATCAATAATGAAAGCATTTGAAATATTTAGAGAATTACCAAAATGTGACACAGAGACACAAACTGAGCACAAGTTTTTGAATGATACCTATAGACTTGTTCAACTCAAGGTTACCAAAAACCATCAACTTGTAAAAAAAAAAAAAAGCCACATCTGCAAAGCATAATAAAATGAAGTATGTTCACACTCATCAATTATGAGAAATTTAAAGTACAATGAATAAAGAAAAATCTGCAGCATGAAAATGTAAGTACGTGTAACATATTTATCTAGAGGAAGTCTTTGGACTTGAAACATGCATATGACTAAGTGTTCATAGCTCTTCAAAAAACAAACTCTAGTCAAAACTTAAAGAAGAACAGATGGATAGAAAAGAATGGCAGCAGGCTATGTGAGTTTTGGAAACAGGTTTGTAGGAATAAAGTGGCTCAGAGAGATCATTGCCTTGGGGTTACTCCAAGATTAATGTGTAGGCACATTTGCAATAAATGGGGAAATTTTGATCAGAGTTATTGGAAAAGGCAATCTATGCCAAAGTGAGTGTGTGTGTGCATGTGTGTGTGTGTGTGTGTGATTTACATGTTTAAATAACAGGAGACATCTATTTTGAATCCAGTTGAATTATAATCCTTTTCTCTAGAAAGTAGATACAAGATATAAAATATGAATGGAGCTAGTTTTGTTTGTTTGTTTGTTTTGTTTTGTTTTTTTGAGACAGGGTCTCACTCTGTTACCCAGGCTGGAGTGCAGTGGTGTGACCACGGCTCACTGCAGTCTCAACCTCCAAGGCTCAGGTGATGTTCCTACCTCAGCCTCCCGAGTAGCTGGGACTACAGGTGTGCACCACCATGCCCAGCTGGTATTTTTGTATTTTTTGTAGTAACGGGGTCTCACCATGTTACCCAGGCTGGTCTCAAACTCCTAGGCTCAAGTGATCCTCCCAACTTGGCCTCCCAAAATGCTGGGATTGCAGGCATGAGCCACTGCACCTGGCCGTGGATGAAACTAGTTGAGATCAGTCAAGGGAATAAAAAACAGTAGATCTATGCTCTTATTTGGCATAGAATAAGAAAAGAAAATTAACAGAAGCCAAAGAATTGAGAAATAAAAAAGAAAGCAAGTTATATAAAAGACAAGCATGTTATAATCACTAGGATTATTGTATTATGGCTGTTACATCATTTCCGGAACTCTTCATGCTGAGTGTAGGGAGAGGGGCAGGACGGGGAGGAAGAGGTAGAAAAGGAGTGGGAGGAAACAGAGAGAGGGAAACAGAGAAGAGGAGAGAACTAATGGGAAAGATTGGTTAATTTAAAATACCACTTTCACGATTTCTTTTCCTTGCACAAGAACTCATATATCTTAGTTAAAAACCTATTTGTGTAGTAGTGATTTTCAGCCTGCTTTAGTGATAGAAGCCATTTTTTTAATGTACCCAGGATAACCAACTTCATCAACATGTGGTGGAAATCTAATCACCTTTGAAAAACAGCTTTGAGTAATTTCTTGGACTACCATATCCTTTGTAATAGAAAGTCCAATCTCTCTCTCCCCAACTACACATTTGCTATTAATACCAGGCCTTATTCTGTCCAAATAGGTTTTCTCTTTCTTTTCTTTTCTTTTCTTTCTTTCTTTCTTTTTTTTTTTTTGAGATGGGGTCTCTCTGTGTCACCCAGGCTGGAGTGCAGTGGCGTGATCTCGGCTCACTGCAACCTCTGACTCCTGGGTTCAAGAGATTCTCCTGCCTTAGTCTCCCCAGTAGCTGGGATTACAGGCACGTGCCACTGCACCTGGCTAATTTTTGTATTTTTAGTAGAGACAGGGTTTCACCATGTTGGCCAGGCTGATCTTGAACTCCTGGCCTCAGGTGATCCACCCACCTCAGCCTCCCAAAGTGCTGGGATTACAGGTATGAGCCATCGCGACCAGCCAGGCTTTATTTTTTTTTGAGACGGAGTCTCGCTCTGTCCCCCAGGCTGGAGTGCAGTGGTGTGTGGTGTGATCTCGGCTCACTGCAAGCTCCACCTCCCGAGTTCACACCATTCTCCTGCCTCAGCCTCCTAAGTAGCTGGGACTACAGGCGCCTGCCACCACGCCCGGCTAATTTTTTTGTATTTTTAGTAGAGACGGGGTTTCACCGTGTTAGCCAGGATGGTCTCGATCTCCTGACCTCGTGATCTGCCTGCCTCGGCCTCCCAAAGTGCTGGGATTACAGGTGTGAGCCATCGCGCCCGGCCCTTCCCCCTCCCCGCCCCCCCCAAATTTCCAGTGCAGGGAGAAATTGGAAGACACTAGACTGATATTGCTGATGCTTTTTGCTACTACAATGTGTAGATATACAAAACTGACTTTGCACAGACTCATGAACCTGTGATTCCCACAGTGATTACAAACCCTGCATGGGCCATACTAATCTATTCTGCCTTGCCACCAAATATGTCAGCCATCTTGGTTTACACTCACATGTTCTACCATAGCTACTCAAAGGACCATACCATTCCAAAATGGATGCTTACTAAGGTTCCAACCTTTCTTTGATTTATCTAGCTCTGTAAAAACCAGTACCTAGTCCTTTCTTTCCTTTGATGGTATCTGTTTTTGGAGAATCCTGGTATCCTGTTCTACTTTTGGACCTTAGTAGATGACATCATGATCCACTCAGAAAAGTTTTCTGGATTTCATGTGAGTATGTGTAGTCAATTGCATGTTAAAGTAACCATAGGTGAAGATCGTGTTTAGACAGAGTTTCTAACCTGAAGATTCCAATCCTTAACTTGCTGGCATTGGCACCAATAACTTGCATTTACTTGGAGACCCCTTGAAACATGAGTAGAAGTCAACATCTTCACTGGGATTTTTGTCAGTTGTCTGGATCCCAGGTTTTGGTAGAGAAATCTTAAAGGAAAGTAATTCAGTGTGGTGTGTATGAGGGTAGTTTTGTTTTGTCAATCCTACCAGCCTTGAAATTACAGGCCTGTATGTCATACTTAGATTGTAGGCTGAAGGCAAACCAAGCGTCTCTGAACCCCCCTTCCTGTCTATATTTCCGATGGTTTTTTCTTAGTCTGAGTTTAGCTTTCTTGATGTAAAGAACAAAAGACAATTAAAATACACTAATGTTTCCTATCATTCATCCAACTGTACATTACGAAACATGTGGTCTTCAAGACATAGCAGGCAATAACTTGACTAAATGTTTTGCAACCACATAACATGGTCAACAGTTTTTCACCTCTTAATATCTTCCTCTCCACTCACTTCACTTAGCCAAAGTCATATTTTAGGTTCTGTTTTGCAGCAACCCAATCATAGTCCTAAATTCATTATGACTTGGTTCAACTGCATGTAATGAAAATTCCACAAATAACAATGGCTTAAACAAGATAGTTTATTTTTCTTGCACATAAAAGGTGTCCACAAGGAGAGTATCCAAGGCAACTATGGCAGCTTTATGGTTCAATGAAGTACACAGTCCCTTGTCTGTAAGTATCATTCTGCACATGGCTTACATTCTCCAGACCATCATATTCTGGTCCAAGATAGCTGCTGGAGCTACAGACATAATACTCATACTCTAAATAACAAGGAAAAAAAGACAGCAAGGAAAAACCCTCATATTTTTAAGGAGACTTTTCAGAAAAATTATATCCAACACTTTTACTTAATTGTCTTTGGGCATTACCTAGTCATACGGCCACACTTAAACACAAAGGAGTCTGGGAAATGTCATTGTTTAGCTGAGAGGCATTGTGTCAACCTAAAAATGTCAGGATTTTTTTACTAAGGAGAAAGGGGGAAATCAATTTGATAAGATGTTTCTCATAGATGTTTAAGAGTTCTTATAGAAGAATTAAGTGTATTTTTTGTGTCTATATTTGGCATCAAGCACGTTTATCTATCAACGTACTAATAAGTGATTTCTTTCTGTTTGTCTTATGTTTTTCAATTATATACAATAGAGAAACATAAAAATTCAGACTTCTCGGAGATTAAGTGAAATACATATACACACACATATACACACACATACACACAAACATGCATATAATTGACATGGAGCATAATAAATCCTTATCCATGATTTAAAGATTTTAAAAAATCTATCATTACAAGGAATTTGTTGCCATAATTTATTGTATAAAATAATATTTTATTGTTTAAACAATATTTGCCATATTTATAACTAATAGCAAAGGATTATTCCAAAACATATTCCTGAGATGAATTTTTGGTCAAAATTTAAATTGAAGCAAATTTGTAAGTTTGCAAAGAAATCAAGTTACTTTCCCCACACCCATAAACTTCTTGAATTCAGTTAGCACTAGACATAGCATATTACAAGAAAGGCTGTTTGTTTTGCTGTTTACAGCCCAAAAAGTACTGGATATCTCCCAGGAAATTCCAATTTTAGAAGGATTCCAACAAGCATGAAGAACTGAGTGGTTCAGATTTAAGCACAGATTGGAATCATAACGTGGACATTATTCCAAGTCCAACATGTCTGATCTTTGAGATTCAGCTTTCATTCATGCAGGTTCCAACAGTGAGACGTTTATAAATAAAACCTGGAGATAAAACAGGATTCAATATGTCAATATATAATCTTCATTACTGGCATAATAAAAATTAAAATGTACCACTTTCACATAAGCAAAAAGTGATAAATTTTAATTTTTGTTACTTTTTTCTAAGATAGATGGCAGTTACATATAGGTTTTTTTTTTAATTTATGCTGTCCCATAATATACAAAGATGCTATAAAAAATGCTTGAAAACTTGAGTGAAACCAATGTTGTAAGATTACACATGTCCACCAAATATGCACTTTCATTCATGAAATTAGTTGTTCTTATGTATGTTTAAAATAGGCTTTTAGTAATCATTCGTTATTTAACAAATTTTTCATTGTAATGTACAATAAATGCATTTATTTACTAGAGGTACTTATGGCTCTCAAAGCAAGTAATGCACATTGAACTATATATTAGTGGATTATTTCTGTGATATAAAGTTCAGTGTTCATCTAAAATACATCGAACCATATATTAGTGGATTATTTATGTGATATAAAGTTCAGTGTTCATCTAAAATAGATCTCTTTCTCTTTTTACTCTATGCCCTTAGTCCTCCTAATTTCTTTATCTGGTAAAATATCCTGCACAAGGAAGATATTTAATAAATGAGGTTAAGTAATAGGTAGGTCAACAGTAATATTAGAATTACCTTTCTACAAAGAGATGCATTAAGAAGCAATGTAGGTCAGTCCTGCAGAGCCTGACTAACCGGTTCTGACACAGGCAAACAGTGCACTTTGGCTAATCCTCCAGATTGCTTATTACCAACACTTGCAATTTTAACTTATTGGAGTCAATATCAGAAATAAAGATGAGAAAATGATTCAATCCACATTGCTACACTTCAATCACTGAGTTGAGAGACAGGACGTTTTAAGATTTCCAGAAGTTACAAAACCTGTCTCTACCCAATAATTGGAACAACCTGTTAACAGGTAAAAGTTATCACCAACCCAGTTTTGTTATCCATTAATGGTGTGTGTGGGAAGGGAGATTTACTGGATTTATCGATTTTATTTGACAATTTATATGCATAATTCTAAAGAATCTTTTCTAGCATAAGAAAAATGAACTTGGGACCACTGAGAGTGAGTTCATTAATTTTCCAGTACATAATGTTTTTATCTTTTTCACTAATTTTTTCCAACCTAGCAGGATATATTTTCCTCATCTTCAGGATTTAATAGGTATATTTCCAATTTCACTAGTACACTAACAGAAAAAAAGAAAGAAAAAAATCATAGATGTGTCAGATAAATATATACATTACATTTTATTATTTAATGTAAAAACATAAATAATTAGCCTGAAAGTAGCAAATATAGAAATGAGGAGAGCAAATTGTCATCCTAGCTTTGTCCTTACTTTCTGGGTGACCTTGAATAAGCCTCTTACTTTCCTGAGCAATAACTTTCTTGTCTGTAACATAGAATGATCATGCTCATTTCCTCTTTCATGGCATTGTCATAACAGTCACATAACACGATTCATGTCAAATACTTTTCAAGCATAAACAATTATATAGTAAAATGTTAGCCCTGTTAAAAACCAATTCAAAATATGAAATGCAATCCTCTTTAAAAAGATAAATTAGAACCTTGGGACGTCATTATTGGCATTTCAAAATGATTATTTGCTTTTTAAACAAATTTACTGCAAGATTAGTATTTTCTTTTAAGGGAGAGGATAAAAGAGAAGAAAGAGAAATTTAGAAAATTCTCTGAATCTCTGGGAATAAACGATTACTCAATTTCTTGGTTTCTGGCATAAAATGTTTAGTAGAAGACTTTCTTTGAATTATTCAAATTATATTAGGAAGTAAGTCTGAATTTACTACCAATATGAATTTCACACCACTGTATTCAACCAAGAGGCATTTGAGCACCCTCTCACTGTGATTATTGTATTTCAAGCATTAGATAGTTCTAGGGGTCAAACTTTGCACTGTCATCTGTGTGAATGGTGACTCTAGAGTTCAGTTCTATTCAGCCTGCACAGCCATATGAGGCAGCTCTGAGCAAGGAAACTTGAGTCTGTTTCTATTACATTGGAACTGAGTCAATGATCCCAATAATGTAAGGATACATTACCAAGCTTCCCATAATATATGTGAAACTACAAATTCTAAATTCCAAATCTAAAAGAACAGAGTATTTTCTATCTTAAGGCTTTCTAACACACTTTTGAATAGAAGCCGCTCATTTAATTATGATAGGACTTGTCAGGAACATAATTACTACATAAAGCAAAGATTTCAAATGTTTCTTTCACTAATCTTCTTCATATGTCTAATAACTGGGTGTTTTCTAAATCATAACCTTAATTTTTGAATGCATTTCACATTCCCATCATTTTAAGCTCTCTGTAATATTAAAAATATGTTTTTATCAGCCATCTACTTTCAATATTTTAAAATGTTGGTAGCTCTGGGGCAGATGGAAATAGGCATGATTACGTGTTGTAAAGGTGTCTTGGGTTTATGTTCTAAGATCACAGACTACTCTGACTTAACTGTTTTCGTTCCTTTCTTTTAGATGTTTATCTCCTTTAGGATTATTTCCTGCTGGCTAGAATGAAAAGACAAACGTTCCCTTCAAACAGTATGCCATTGCCTAATAATTTTGCAAACTCAAATGAAATCCAAACCAAATTCAGAATTTAGATTTTCCTACTGGCTTGTGTAATTTTTGTTTGTATGGGATAGAATCAGGTTCCATCTTTTATTCTCCTTCAGAATATCATTAACAAAGAAAACTTTGAATGTTAGCTGGTGGGATACATTGACACTGTTTACACAGCACTGTTTCCTACTCAGGCCTGCACACAAACATTTGCACACATTTTCATGTATGCACACTCCTGGGGAGGTCAATGAATATTACAATTCTTCTTCTGGAAATAATCCTTAAGAATGAATGAGCAAAAGACACAGTTTTCAACCCTATTTTCTCTTCTCTTTCTCTCTTTTTCTTCCCTCTGTTCTCTCTTTCTCTCTCTCTCTTTTTCCTTCGTTTTATTTTTTTCTTCCTGGAGAGGTTTCTGAAGTTCAACAGTGATTTCTTTAATTAAGAGGAAAAAAAAAAACCACACATACACACACTAGAGAACAAGAAGGAATAGTAAACAGTTCCCTCCACTGCTAGAGGGGTTAGTTACAAAATAAACATTTCACAGACTGGACCACATCTCCTATAATGAGACAGCTCTGGCTAGTGAGACTGCAACTAAAGTCCCCCCATTAAGGGCATTCACTGGAAAAATTAAGCGACCCACTTGTATTGACTGAAAACATCCTTGCAGAGGGTTTTCGCAATCACCTACAGCATTTTTTCACAATCTGCCTTGTGCTTAGTACTGCCTTTCCTGAAGGCTCTCTCTGCTGTGTTTTGTTTTAATGGTTCAGCCTCCTCACTGGTGATTCAAAGTCTAAGCTCTTTCTGTTAAGCCTCTGTATAAAATAAAACTCCTTAAGTCAGAGAAAAGGAGAGGTGAGAAGGGCATTCAGTTTGATTTTTTAGGAGGACATACAGAGGCAGGAAATTAGTATTACATTTTTTTCCTTCTCCAAACCAAAACACACTGACCAAAGAAGATTGTTCATATTTGCAAAATTTGCTTTGAGCTCCTCGAAGGAAAGATGCTATATAAAGTCTAAAAATAAGCCATGAAAAAAAAAATGCCTTAGAATAAAAAAAAAAGAGCATTCTAGCAATAACCTCAGAAATGTCAGTATCAGTCCAAGAAATGCAGCAGGAAGTCACACTAGGATATTATTTACAATCCAGTGGCATGTCACATATCAAAATATATCATGATCTATCAAAATTAGGTCACTGTCTCTAAAGTACTAAATACATACAAACTATTAATGAACATGACATTATATTCCTGTTTAAGCAATGAGAAGATGGAAGTAAAGAATTAACCCGGACAAAGTCATTGGAAAAACAACTGAATTTTAGCTCAGTATTTTCAAACAAGAAACACTCAGCAAGGGTCATACTTGATAACATTACAGATGAAATGAGACAAAAAGTCTAAACCACCCATTTATTTGTCTTTCAAGCTACAATTAAGAGCTATTAATTTATGAAGGTGTTTGTTCACTTGTCAACCAACACAGCACTGCATACTGAAACCTGTAATTCACTTCCAAGTCTCTTCTATCATCTAGAGTTATTTCTTTGACCCACTCACAAAAGGCATTTTTCTAACATATTAAATAATTGATTTCTGCTCTCTATTGTATCCATTGTATTCAGAATTAAAGAAAAATACAGACAAATACATTTGTTTCTACAAAAGGTAAAAACATATACATGTAAGAACAAATTGTTAGCTAAACACTTCGGGGAGTACCTTGGAAAGCCAGAGACATAGATCACCTTAATTTACTCCAGGCATGGCTGGGTCTTCACTGTTACTCGTTGACGTCTACTCACCTTTGCTTCTTTACTCTTTTCAGCTTTAATAGCTCCCTTCTTCATCTCAGCTATTCAAACCCAATCCAGATTTCACAACCCTGCATGAATAGCATTTTTTCTTCAGACTCTTCTTTGAAAAATGCTAGCTTTAAATTGTCCCCCTTCTCTGAATCCTTATTATAGCTAGATTTCATATAACTCTAATAAAGACTTGGTTGTTTTGCTTTAATGTATGTTAGCTTTGTCATTCATTAATTCATTCCACAAATATTTATGGGATGCCTACTATGTGCCAGGTATAACTCTAGCTGCTGGGTATACAGCAATAAACACAACAGACAAAAACCTATGCTCTAATTTGTGTTTACATTTTATTGGAATTTGTAGCCAATATACACTATAAATAAGCTATAGCGTCAGGTAGTGATAATGGTAAGAAGAAAAGCTAAAGCAGAGAAGGGTGATTAGAAATCTCATAATGGAGATATATGTGTGGAGAAGTGCATATGTGTGAATAGTGTTCTTATTTGTCTGATTTTGCTGCAAGTTTCCTTATAAAACTAGCATAAGAAAAACTTTTGCAAACCACTGCTATATGGTTCTTTTTTTTTTTTTTGTCTTGAGGCAGAACAAAATAATTTATTCTAAAACATAATTTGAATTATAATAGCATCATAACACTGTAACATGAATAATAAAATCTGATTGGGACTGTGAGCAGGTTCTTAACACAGTAACGGACATAATACAAGTATCACTAAATACTTAGTAATTAATTCTTTTAGCTCTCTGCTACTGCCTTGGCCTATAATTATAAATAAGCTATTTTTACATTTGACTGTTATTCTCTGATGAAGAGGAAAGCAAAGGATCTTAACTCTGCTTAAAAAACAATAAAGTGTTTTGGAGTCTGAAGTCTTGCATTTTGAATTCACCTTTATTATTCATTAACTGCTTGACCTTGGTCAAATCCATTTTTCTCAGCATCTCTTTTGTCATTTGTAAAACAGTAATAACTATATTTGCTTCGCAGAATAAGGACCAATGAGGTCAGCCATATGACAGTATTTGTAAGCTATTCTATGTTACACAAGTGGTGGTTATTTATATTATCAATGAGAAGTTGGGAGAAAAAAAATTTCCCTAATGTCCAGTTAGGAAACATGCACGTAAAAGGAATGTGGGGCTGTGGAGAGCTGAGTTAGGACACCGGAGCTTTAGGAATACACTCATCACATTTTACAAGGCAATATTTTAAAATGTGCCCAAGGGCTTCAACCAATAAAAAACTAAAGTTGCCATTTGCTAGAAGAAATAAACCTCCAGAAGCTATATAGTATCTGTTCCTTGTAGTTTATTCTTAAATGGAGAAAAGCAATTACATACACACAGAAATACCTAGTCAATCAGCCCTGAAGTAGTTACCAGGAACTTGAGACGCGCTACATACTTTTGTTTCAATAACTAACTGAACACGTGCTTCACTCAGGTCTGCTCCTAGATACTTTTATGGCTTATAGTTAACTCTGCTGGGTAAAGGTCTTCCTACTTCCCTGAACTTGGACCTTGATGCCATTGTGAAACTGCTGCATCCAATTCCAACTTCATTCTCAAGTCAGCCTTAACCACACTTACTGTTCCACCCAGCATTTGAGAAAGAGTGTGTCCCCAGAAGCTGCGGGAAAAGATCCAGAATGCCTGTAACCATTAACGAGTTGTTAATGGTCTTAACAACTTATATTCTCTTGTATTCAGAACCAAAGCTCTTTGTTTTATGTTTAATGAAGAATATAAAAATGCAAAAATGGCCACAGGACATCAAAAAAGTATACTTGAATCTCTCATCCATTTCTGAAAAAGAAAAAGAAAAAAACGATGTTGAATTGTTTGGATTCCATTCAGAGGCATACAGAGAAATAAAAAGTTGAAACTACGTTTTCAGATTAAAGAGTCTTTAAAGCGTACAATAAAAAAAATCTTGTGTTGTAATAAGGTCCAAAGGAAGGATCTATGTCTTTTCTCACGGCATTAGGAAAACAGGCTCTCACTAGAGCACAATCCACACAGACCAGCTGTGGAGTCAGAGGGACATTGCCATCACAAATCCTTTTGGTATTCTCAGTGATAACTACTCTGAATTAGATTTTTTTTTCCATGGCGGTCTCTTTTCAAGCCAAAAACCTTCTTCAGTGGACCACTGGAATGGTGAGTGTTCAGTGAACCGCACAATTGCCACAGAGATAAGTATTCCAGATGTTGGGAATCAGAGGTTAAACTAGGTTTTGTTTGCATTACTAACAGACACCTTCCTACTTAAATCAGAAAGACTCATGGGCCTACAGGAAGTGACACACAACCTCAGAGGTGTTTACTGTCCATAGTCTGTAACAGCATCTCACTCCATGCACAGTTATAACTGCAGAGACGTTCTTGGACATGTGTTCCCAGCCCTAAGTAATCTCCATAAACTTAACCATAAATCTAACTACAGCTAAACGTGAGAGTTTCTGTTTTGTTATTATATATCTTAATCCTCCGTGTGGCACATCACTCATTCCACAAGAAAAAGGAGAAGAAAGGCTCTGAACAATAAAATCAGCAATGTGTCTCCCCAAATCATGAAACAGTTAAGAATGAGCCCCACTGAAAATACAACCAGAATGTGAAACAAAGCCCCTCTCAAGCCCATCATAAAACTGTGGTCTGGTCAAGCTGCCTTTGTTTAGTAATCAGGTCTTTGCTAGTGAAAAGGTTGTAAATGCATAGGAATGTTTTATCCTTGGGTGTGATTGTTAGTAGCTTGCAAACAAGGAAGGAGAGGAGAAGATAAAAAATATATATCAACCTTTTTTGATACCACTATCTAAAAGTGTTTTTTTCTCTCTTTCTGTAAAACCGTATAGATAGATGCCAAGCCCATAATCAATTTTTCTTATCCAGTGTTTGAATATGAAATCATTGTAGTAATAGAAACTTATAATACTCAACCACCTTGACTTATATAAAAACTGACTAAGTCAGAAGAACATAGAAACAAAATTATTGACCAAAGCTGGTAAAATTTAAATAATTGATTTTATCTTTAAGTCTAGCCTTGGTGTATGTGGATATAGGCTGAACCAAATTAAGACAGAAAAAGAATTCCAGATCAATGTGGAGGAATGAACGCATACCATTTACCATGTTTTTCTTCCAAAATTGGCAGTAAACGTATTTTATTTTATTTTATTTTATTTTTCTTTTATTATTATTATTATTATTATACTTTAGGTTTTATGGTACATGTGCGCAATGTAACGTATTTTAAAAGAAGAAAAAAAGCACGTTTAAGAGATTAATGAAAAAGGGAGAGGAGATAACAGGATTTTTTTTTTAATAAGAAAATCAAGAAGCAGAAGGATGAGTAGTAAATGACACAGTAGGAACCCCAGTCTATTTTAAGAAAACCTTAAAGTTGAGCCAAATAACACTAGGATTCTGGGGATCCTTGAAACATAAATCATTAAGTACTTATGGAAGTAGAGTATACAGCTAAAAGTCCATAGGTATTAGCTAAAATTCTGTTTAAGAAACAAATAGAGACCTACACCCTAGGTGCTCAGAGATAGCCCCTTCCCCATCCTTGACAGACTAAAATTTTACTTTCTAACAATACAGAATAACAAAAACCCTGGATGCAAGAAAACCAGGCCCAGATAAGAGCTGTGATTCATTTCTTAAAAAAGGAAGGTTACGTGAAAGTCTATATTCTGAATATTATTCCAGTCTGCTTATTTGGCAAAGTTCTAGAAAGAATGCTATCAGGCTTATGCCTGCAAGAAGAAGATGGGAGAATTACTAGGGGAGAAAAGCTCTATAAATTCTACCATTTGGGGACCTCCCCCAGTGAAGATTCCCAACCCTGTAATTCTACTGGGAAGTCTAGCATTTAACAAGTTCCACCCATAAATGCACAGTGTCCAGTTAGCTTCTTAGTGTGTCGTTAACAAATGTGCACAGCAAACTAAATATTCAAAGATATTTTATGAATGGCATAGACAAAAATAAAGATAATTTAAAACCTTGGAAGACATAAAGAAAAGGAAGAGAAAAATAGATTTATAAAATCTATTATCATATTCATAATTTAAAAAATTATATGAGTGCAATAAGACAATGCTGTTAAAAAATCTGAGAACAAAAAGAGGTATTCAAAAATTTAAAATATAATATAAAAAATAAAAATTTTGTAGAGGATTAGAAGATAAATTTGATGAGGCGCCATAAAATAGAAAAGACAGAGAAAGATGGAGAACCGGAAATAAATTAATAATAGAGAATCAGCCAAAGAGGTCCAATGTCTGAATAATAGGAGTTTTTGAAGAGAAATTGGAGTGAAAAATTACCCAAGAAATTATTCAAGTCGATTTTTCAAGAATGAAAGGCATGGATTTATAGATTAAAAGATCCCATCAATGACCCAGCACAATGAATAAAATAAAGAACTACATCAAGGCAAGTTGTGAAATTTTGGATCACCGGAGATATAGTAACAATTCTAAAAAGGTCTATATTTTTAAAAATTGTTCAATTTTACATGAACAACAAAAACCAATTTGGCAGAAAAAGAATCAGAAAATAGAGTAGCCTCAGTTTTCTCAAATGTACTCTTGGAAGGTAAAAATGTCTTTAAAATTTTGAATAAAAATTCTTTTCGATCTAGAATTCTATACCCAGCAAACTATCAAACATGTATGGAAGTAAAAAGATGTTTTAAGACATGCAAAGTCTCAAAAAATGTAACTCCTATGTATCTTTTCTTAGTGAACTAATAGAAAAGGTATAGCAATTAGATGTGTGTGTGAGTCAAGATAAGGAGCATTTGGGATTCAGAAAACAAGAGACCAACCAAAAAAGATCAGAAGCAGTCTCTTCAAAAGGATGAAGGGACATTATGGAATAATAATTGAGGTGTAGATAGCAAGAAACTGGTCCAGGTTGAAGCAACAGGATGGAAGATTCCAGAAGGATATCTCCTGGGGGATGGGGGAGTGGGAGTGGGGGGTGGATGAAAGCTCACCTGATGCTTTGAATGAACTTTGGCAAAGAAGTTTGGAAGAAATCAGTGGTAGGTACACCGATTTCTTATTAATTTCAGGTTAAAAGCTGTATGAACAAGAAATGTAGTCATAGTACACTGTATAATTAACCTATGGATGCTGGTTAACATAGCCATGACAATGTAAGTACTGAATATTAGTTTAACCTAACTATTGATTGTATTGGGTGAATGGCGAAAACAGTGGAAGGAAGATGGTACTAAGGAAGTGTAAGAGAAATCAAACCTGCATTATCCAGAATGGGGAATTAAGATCTAAAATGGAAAAATCAAAAAATAGTGTCACAAGCATACCATTTAGAAATACAGAGGCAACTAGAAGAAACTACTGAGATCGTAGAAGGTGGCAGTTTTGAAGAAGTAGAAACAATGTAGACAAGAGTGAGACAAGGAACTTGTTTCTTGTTTAGCATTATAGGACCAGTTGATATGGAAAATTATGTGTGTACAGCTGATAAAAATAACTTTTAGGCCAGGCACGGTGTCTCACGCCTGTAATCCCAGCACTTTGGGAGGCCGAGGCAGGCAAATCACAAAGTCAAGAGATCGAGACCATCCTGGCCAACATGGTGAAACCCCATCTACTGAAAATACAAAAATTAGCTGGGCATATTGGTGCGTGCCTGTAGTCCCAGTTAGTTGGGAGGCTGAGGCAGGAGAATTGCTTGAACCCAGGAGGCGGAGGTTGCAGTGAGCCAAGATCGCGCCACTACACTCCAGCTTGGTGACAGAGCAAGACTCCGTCACAAAACAAAACAAACAACAACAACAACAACAAAATAACTTTTAATTTTAAAAAGAGAATAGCTAGAGAACTAGTGCTATGAAATGGTTTGGTATATCCAGCTACTAACCAACTGGGGAGATTTACACAACAAACTGTTGCTCAGTTGAATTTTTACGGAGAAGTAGTTTACCAACAAGAAATAATTAAGATAGACATTCTGGCAGACAGTACAGCCCAATCAAATATATAGAGGCAGGACAGGGGAGGACACACTCAGGAACATACAGGTAATATGAAACGGTCAGAGCAGGGGGGCACAGATGGTGATAGTGGTCTGAGTTGAAGTAGGTGAGGAATGTGTCCAAATGGACATTGGAATCTTGAAATCCACACTAAGGAGTTTGAACTTTTTTCTGTAGACAGTCGGGAGCTCTCTGCAGATTTAAGCCAGAGAAATAACATAACAGATTTCCATTTGGAAAAGTATATTTGACAGTTTTATAGAGAGTCAATACAGAGGCCCGAGACAGAAGGCAAAGAGTCGATGCAGGGGACTATTACGAAAGTCTAAGCAGAAACAAACAAGTGACTAAACCAAGGTATAGTAAAAGGGATGTAGAAGCATAAGGATGTGGTAGCTACAACGCAGGAAACTGGTGCTAAG
This sequence comes from Pongo pygmaeus, assembly GCF_028885625.2. Taxonomy (NCBI): domain Eukaryota; kingdom Metazoa; phylum Chordata; class Mammalia; order Primates; family Hominidae; genus Pongo; species Pongo pygmaeus. The sequence goes on along the minus strand of NC_072378.2, from coordinate 140,229,890 downwards.
AAGAGAGATGCAGAAAATCTTCCCAATTACCCGGAGACACAAACCATTATCCCTGTTTAAGGGAAAACCATGCTGATTTGTCAAGTAACTTGAGAAGAGAACACAACTAGTAAATGATAAAATCAGAATTAAACCTAGGTCCCCATGAATACAAATCTTGTTTTTTAGCTGGATCACATGGAGACAAACCTTTACTTCATACATAAAATGGGAATGATAATAGGATGTAACTCATATGATCACTGGGAGGAGAAAATGAGAATGCACATAAATTTGTTTTTTAACCTAAAAAAAGCGTTACATAATATTGGTAGTTAAAATAACTTTGCCTTAAGTCCAGCTGTTTCCAAACTTCTGTATTCATCATTTCTACTCACTTCTGTACACTTATACTAAGACGTGACAAATATTTGATTTTTACATGTACTGTAATTTCATGCAGTTATACATCTGTGATGTAATCCTGTCTTTTTGAAAAATTGCCCATTTGTTCCAACTGAACCTAAGTTCCCTGAAAACCAGATGGGAACTTTAGACTCTTCACATAGAATCTACCTAATGCTTTCTATCTGCTTAAATATATACTGACCCTTTGAATTAAAATCCTTTTCTAATCTCTCGAAATTTCTGTGCAGTATTAAAATACACCTTTCCTTCCCCACCCATAGGGAGGACAGACTGAAACACAAAGACGAGGTTTATTTTTTGGTAATAATCATTTGCACTTGTGGGTTGGGTTAATAACAGTCAAGAGCACAAAATCTGTCGGAAACAAAAACACAAAGGTCTTATCTTTGATATGCTCAGAGGTCTCCAAGTTTTTTATTATTTCTGTTTCAGTGTGACACACATTGTCTGAGGGGAGTAGAGGGAGGGGCTCTCCTAGCAGCTCCATTATCTATGCCTCGTTGTTAGCCTGGGGAGAAGATATCATTTACTCTGCCACCTTTGTGTCTCCTGGAAAATCAGATAACCTACTTAATGATTTCTAACCAGTTGAGCAATCTGGACCCTACATAGATGCTGTAACTCCTTGGCACTGATGTCTCAGGCTAATCTGCTTAGTCCCTGAGACTATACTATTTCACAAAAATACTGAAGAAAACAGCCTGGTGAAATAAGGTTTGCTGTTTTGTATGGGGGTTGCTATGTTGGTGTTTCTAGGGCTTCATCAGTCTCTCTCCATTTAGGATCATTTGCCTTAATTTTCCTCCATGATTGCACTAGGTTTATTGCTCCAGTAAATTTCTGCAGGGGAAGGGAGGGTGGGGAGGTACCTGAATACCCAAGGGATTGCCAGCCCGCCTGATATCACCTGACTGCTCAGACCTTCTATCACAACAAGCACATTCCTGAGGATTCAGTTGCATTGGTGGTGCTAATCCCAGGCTAGAGACATCAGAGGAAACTAAAAATGAATGTGTATTTTCTATAACTGCAAAGGTAAGGAGCAAAGACAGAAGTGGGAAGAGGGCAGAGCCACAGCTCAACCAGAAACAGTCACACTGTGCTTACACCTCTGCCGGAAACAGTCAAATCCAAGGACATGTCATCGAGCTAAACAGTCACATTATTACAAATAAAATTTCATTCTTCACTGGTTTTTTATTGTTATCCTGACTATATTATTATGCTTAATTATTCATTATCATTTTTCTCCATTATTGCTGTTATTGATGATACTGTGTTTTTAAAAACCCTGTAATAAAGCCACTTCCCTTAATCAGTCACTGTTTATTTTCTGTACTTCTGTCTCCATGGTGCAAGGGACATAATTGCTTTTCATTTTCAGCAGGCAGCAAGGGTGGAGAGAGAGGGAAGGTACTGGAAAAGGAAGGCTCTCCCTAAGTGCCTTGCACAGGGTACATGGCAAAGTTACTCTCACAGGCATTACACTTTCATCTGATTTTCTCAGCACATTTAAAGTGTGGCATGTGTTCCAGGAAGAGGAACTTAACCTGCAGGAGAAGTTAATCCAGCAAGTTACAAGTCCTAGAAAGCCTGTGCCCAATAGTGAGCCACAAAGCCTAAAAGATAAAGTTATTAAATATATATCACTGCCTTGGAAAAATTTCTGGCCTTTGATTCCTATCTAAACTTAGTTAGCTTGCTATCCCAGGAAAAAATTTATCTTAAAATAACTACCTGGGCAATCTACTGAAAATGTAAAAACTAGAGCAATCATGTGATTCAAAGTACTTATCCTACAGATGGAAATACTGAGGCTGACAAGAGGTCAAATGACCTCTTGCAAGGTCACACAGTAAATTAGGTGTGGACCCAGGAAAAGAAACCAAGGCTGCAGGATCCCGGTCAGGTTCTCTCTCTTCCTTAAACTAGCCTTCCTCAATATGATTCTCCAGAACTGACAATGATGAAAAATAACTTACAAGATGACTTATAAATGGTCAGTAAGGCCTATGCTTGCCAATGACAAATAAAAATAAAAATAAAAAACAACTTTAGTTGAATTGGCTTTTCTCCCCCCAAAAATCTGATCATCAAATACAATGTCTGTATATTGTTATAATTTACTGCCAGCAAATTGCATTTAACCTCATATTAGCTGTGGTAACTCAGAAATTTATATTATTCTGATTCACATTCTACCATATACTGAAAGCCGACTATGTGTGAGATATTGCATTAGATGCTGTGGGGACAAAGGCAGCCCCCCCTTTGGAGTTCAAAATCAATGAGGCTGGGATTCAGCAGCTAACCTCTCTGCAAAGACTTTAGGTGGAAAGTTGGGCATAGGAACCCTTGTAAACCTGTGAGCTTTGGAGCCTTGGGGGCCCACATAGTGATTGTGAAGAGTCTTTAAATCCATATATATATTCACTTGCTCCTTCAATGAAGGTCACAAATGTTGCTAACATTAAAAGTGGTCCTTATGTTGGAAATTTTAGGAAGCAGTTAACTAGAAAAGCTTTTTTTTCCCTTCATCTTTTAAGTTACAGGGTATATGTGCAGGATATGCATGTTTGTTACATCAGTAAACAAACAAAAAAAATGTGCCATGGTGGTTTGCTGGATAGATCAATCCATCACCTAGGTAATAAGCCCAGCATCCATTAGCTATTCTTCTTGATGCTCTCCTTCCCTCAGTCCCCAACAGGCCCCAGTGTGTGTTGTTCCCTGCAATGTGTCCATCATCTGGATGGATGCTCTTATCATCCAGTTCCCACTTACAAGTGAGAACATTTGGTGTTTGGTTTTCCTGGTTCTGCATTTGTTTGCTGAGAATAACAGCTTCCAGCTCCATCCATGTCCCTGCAAAGGACATGATCTAGTTCCTTTTTATGTTGCGTAGTGTTCCATGGTGTATATATACCACATTTTCTTTATCCAGTCTATCATTGATGGGCATTTGGGTTGAGTCCATATCTTTTCTATTGTGAATAGTGCTCTAATGAACATACCCATGCATATGTCTTTATAATAGAATGATTTATATTCCTTTGAGTATACACCCAATAATAAGATTGCTGGGTCAAATGGTATTTCTGCCCCTAGATCTTTGAGGAATCTCCACATTGTCTTTCACAATCATTGAACTAATTGAACACTCCCACCAACAGTGTAAAAGTGTTCCTTTTTCTCCACAGCCTCGCCAACATCTGTTGTTTCTGGACTTGTTAATAATTGCCATTCGGACTGGCATGAGATGATATCTCATTATGATTTTGATTTACATTTCTCTAATGATCAGTGATGTTGAGCTTTTTTTTTTTATGTTTGCTGGCGATATGAATGTCTTCTTTTGAGAAGTATCTGTTCATGTCTTTTGCTCACTTTTTAATGAAGTTGTTCATTTTTTTCTTGTAAATTTGTTTAAATTTTTTGTAGTCTCTGGCTATTAGACACTTGTCAGATGGATAGATTGCAAAAATTTTCTCCCATTCTGTAGGTTGCCTGTTCACTCTGATGATAGTTTCTTTTTCTATGCAGAAGATCTTTAGTTTAATTAGATCCCATTTGTCAATTTTTGCTTTTGTTGCAAATTTTTTGGCGTTTTCATCATGAAATCTTTGCCTGTGCCTATGTACTGAATGGTATTGGCTAGATTTTCTTCTAGGATTTTTATAGTTTGGGGTTTTACATTTAAGTCTTTAAACCATGTTGAATTACTTTTTGCACATCATGCAATGAAGGGGTCCAGTTTCAGCTTTCTGCATATGGCTAGCCAGTTCTCTAAGCACCATTTATTAAATAGAGAATCCTTTCCCTATTGCTCGTTTTTGTCAGGTTGTTGAAGATCAGATGGTTGTAGGTGTGTGGTCTTATTTCTGAGTTCTCTATTTTGTTCCATTGGTCTATGTGTCTGTTCTTGTACCCCACTACCATGCTGTTTTGTTACTGTAGCCTTGTAGTATAGTTTGAAGTCAGGTAGCATGATGCCTCTAGCTTTGTTCTTTTTGCTTAGGATTGTCTTGGCTATTCGGGCTTAAAGAAGAGTTTTGCTGTTGTTTATCTTTTTCTCTTTTGCTTTTTGATCTGGAAGATCAAGGATGGCACTACTTCATCACTTAATGGTTGTTTTCTTATTAACATAAAAGGCTATCAAATGTCCATCCTAGTAATGACTCTTTTAAGTTCTCACCACATGCTATTGGCTTCCAGTCTTTATTTAAGAAGAAAAGGAGGCCAGGTGAGGTGGCTCACACCTGTAATCCCAGCACTTTGGGAGGCTGAGGCAGGAGGATCACAAGGTCAGGAGTTTGACACCAGCCTGGCCAATAAGGTGACAGCCCGTTTCTACTAAAAATACAAACATTAGCCAGGAGTGGTGGTGCACACCTATAGTCCCAGCTACTCGGGAGGCTGAGGCAGAAGAATCACTTGAACCTGGTAGGTGGAGGTTGCAATGAGCCAACATCATGCCACTGCACTCCAGCCTGGGTGACAGAGTGAGACTCCATCTCAAAGAAAAGAAAAAAAGGATGCTATATTCTCATTGTTATAGGTTTTTCTATAACGGGTAGAGCATTATATTGGAATATAGCATTCCTGTGGGGAGAAAAGGTTTGTAGGAACTAAATCATGCAGATTTTTAAGTGTCCAATCCAGTCTGTCATGTGAGAGGTTATATCATTTATCCATTTCACAAATATGTAACAAGGGCACACTATCAAAAGAATGATCTGGGAAAGAAGGAGACAGACTGGGTTGAAATTTTATCTTGGATAACTGGAAGGATAGGGAAGACAATAACAGAAATATTAAATTGAAAAAGTAAAGAAAATTAGCTGCCAAAAAAATTTTGATGAGGAAAGGAGATGGCTTAGGAAGAAACTTGAAGTAATGACATATTCAATAGTTTGATAGAGAAGAAGGAGCCTGCAAGGGCAACACAGTTGGAAGAGAGAGATGGGTATGAGGAAAATAGAGGAATTGTGGAAGATAAGGAAAGAGAATAATTCAAAAGGCAAGAAGATGCCAACATTGTCCAATGCTGCTGAGAGACCAGTGAGATGAAAGGCAGAGAAATATTCATTGAGGTTGCAGGTATCAAAATGTACTTATATGAGGGGATAAATAATCAGTCTTTAAGAGGGAAGCTAATACAATTATAAATGTAAAGAAATAAAGTGGAAATATATAAAGAAAAAAGATACGGTTTTATTGGGAAAGTAAATCATTGATTAATTTTATAAAGGGTAGATATGAGCTTGTAATTTCTATACTACACAGCCTTTAGTAGAAATGAGAAAATGAAGATAAAGAAACTCAACAAAAAACAACTTGAGTGACCAGGATCATGTTATTCAGTCATATTTTGTGTGTTTGAAAAGAGAGGGTGCAACATTTCAAATTAGATTAAAAAGGTGACCCTGGAGAATCCATATAGAGAGAATCTTGCTTTCCCTATGGTTAAGGAATTATCTATTATGCATCAGATGCCTTTTTGGGTATTTTATACATGACTCCATTCAATGCTTACAATGATAGCTAACACATACTACTATGGGGTAGGCATGTTTCTATGGGCATTATGTGTAACACCTCACTGATAACTTCCATAATGTTGGTAATACTATTCCCTTTTTTAAAATGAGAATAATGAAAGCATTCAGTACGATTAGGTAGTTTGCTGAGAGTCACAAACTAATAAACAGCACATCTGGATTCAAATCCCTGAGTTCAAAGTCCATGTTACTTTCATTGCATTTATTACTTGGCTCAAAAAAGGAAGAGAAGTGAAACAGAACAAGGAAGTGAAATCAGAGATACATGTCAAAATGTTTAAATTTAATTAACAAACCAGCTGCATTTTGGCTCAGATATGCCCATACGGTGCCTTGCAAATGCCTTTGTACTAATATTGGCTAAGAGGCAGTAGGTTCTGCTGAAGGCAATACTGTAAGGAAAATGAAAGAGAAAGGCTGTGACAATACAACCATGATCATGAGTGAGAAAAGCCTCCTTCAATTTGCTGAAGTGGTGGAGATTATTCAAAGCACTGGAAACACTGGTTCTTACTTTTTTTCTCATCTCTTTCTCTCAGTTCACTGAAACATGTCTGCTTAACTTTCACCCTTAGAAACACTCACTGAATATAAGCTTTTCGAATAAGGAAGAACAGTTGTATGGTCAAAAGACAATGTTAGGGTCTACCTTTTCCCAGTTATAATTCATTCACATGTATGTTTTTCTGTTCTGCAGCTAATTTCTACAATGGGTACTTCACAGATCCATGGGGAAAATTCAATAGAACAATGTATATACATAGATTTTATGGAATTTAAAGTGCTATACAAATGGCATGCATCATTATTCTCTGAACATTCAGATTCCAAAAGACAGCCCCATACACCTCAATTCCCTCTAACTTTCTTCTCAGCCTTCTCCATTCCATGTCCACTTCTCACTGTGTCCCAGAAAGGACAGACTGTATGCTCACCAATGATCCTTGTTGATTGCCAAAGCTTAAGTGGCAAAGCATTGTGGGGATACATTATAGATGTTAAAACCCAGGGAATCCAGAAGACCTAGGATTCTGTAATACTGCACTATCACATTCAATCTAAGACGCACATATCTCTGCATTCTAACAACTCTGAAATATGGATGCATCTTGTAATTAACATGATAAGAAACCATAACGTCCTGTCGATCAAATCTAGCTGACCACCTGCTTTTGTATGGCTCTGGTGCTAAGACTGGTTTGTACATTTTTTACAGTTAAAAAAAAAAAAAGAAAAATAGTTTTATAACATGTAAAAGTTACATAAAATTCAAATTTCCATGTCCACAATTAAAGCTTTATTGGAACACAGCCATAGCCATTTGTTTACATATTGCCTACGATTGCTTTCTTGCTGCGATGGCAGGATTCAGCCATTATAATAGAGACCTTGTGGACCTTAAAGCCTAAAATATTTACTATCATCATTTACAGATAAGGCTTGCCGATTCTTATCATACTTTAATTGACAACACTTTATGTTTTTTAGTGGTTGTATTAGAGTTCTCCAGAGAAACAGAAGCAATATGATAGATGATAGATAGATAGATAGACAGATAGATAGATAGATAGATAGATAGACGATAGGTGGATGGGTAGATAGGTAGATGTTAGACAGAGATATCTCTATCCATCTGTATCTATATCTATATCTATATCTATATCTATATCTATATCTACATCTATATCTATATCTATATCTGTGGCTCCTGCAATTCTAGAAGTTGAGAAGTCCCAGGATGTGCCATCTGCAAACTGGAGACTCAGCAAAGCCAGTGGTATAATTGGGTGCAAGTCTGAAGGCCAGAGAACCACGGCAGGCAATGGTATAAAGGACGAAAGACCCATGGCCCAACTCAAGCAGTCAGGCTTCTCTGGTACCTTTTTGAAATAATTACATTATACAGGTGGTTGGAAAATAGTCTTCACAAACTCCTAGAACAAAATTCCAGGTTAGCAGCTGGGAATCAAATGTACATGGGGCAAATCTCTCAGATTTTTTAGAGCCTAAATGATGATAGTGGGGCACTGAGAGAAAAAAATACATATTTCTTATGAAAGAAATAAATCCGGCATGAGAAACTTATTTATGCAGTGGGTCCTGGAGTTTGGGAAAGAGTATAAATTACAAGATTAGTACATCTACTTAACACATACCAACACAAGCTAGTTTCTCCTAGTTTACCAAAAGACCTAAAAATATGCTATTAATAAAAGAATTTTCTCATTAAATGAGGACTTAAGCCACCCTGCTTTTGGACACCACTCTTTGAGGATAGCTACAGGGGCAGAAAGTATTTGTCTTTATTGATTGCAAAAATAGGATAGCAGTCACGACCTCGTGATGGACAGCTCAGAGGCTGGGCAGGACTCCTCATGGTTTAGCTCTTTATGTTTGGTTTCATTTTCTCAACTTTCTCTCCTCAAGCACTTCTTGAGGAGTCTTGGCATCCAAGTATTTCTCCCCTCTGGCTCAGATTAGGAAAATTTCACGGAAAGCCACTGATTGCCTGGTTTAGGTCACGTTCTCACTTCCTGGACCAATCTGCAGGTTAGCAGGTGAGGTTCTACGTGACTGACTCTGGAGAGGTGCATACTTACTCTTAAACCAGTCACTGTTGCTAACCAGGCAGGTTGGGCGGAGGAACTCCCATCTGGCTCTCATGCTTGTGAAATGGAGAGCAGCTGAGGAAGAAAGAATGAAGCCCCTAAAAACGGAAGGAAGCACAGACATAGCCGTGGGGGAGCTCTGAGTCAGCCAGCCTCCCTGGTTCCTGTATCCTGCCCTAGGTCTGATGTCAAGGCCCTCTAGCGTTCATGTCCACAACATGGTATTTCAAGAATTTATGAAACAACTTCATCAATGACATCATGGTAAAAATGGTAACTGTGAAATACCTACTGTATTTAATGGTCAGAATCACCGACCATTAAAAAAATATTTTTCACTAATGTAAATTTACAAATCACAGAAAAAAGATTTAATAGAAAACATAATTTGTTATTATTTGATTGTTGCTCATGACTCAGATTCTTTGATGTCCACCATATTCTTTAGTAGTCTACAATTTCTGTTCATGAGACTTAAGGACTCTGCCTTGAATAAAGAGCAGATCACTTTAGTAGGTGACACAAAGAAAAATGAAATGTCTTAGGATCAGGCAGAGAAAGCTCAGGAGTGCCCCAGCTCTGTATGTGTGAAGGAGACTTGATTTTTGGCATATCTGGCACAGTTTAGAGGAGTCTCTTTGGAGCTTGAGTTTCTAGCTGTATTAGTCCATTCTCATGCTGCTGATAATGACATTCCAGAGACTAGGTAATTTATAAAGAAAAAGACGTTTAATGGACTCACAGTTCCCCGTGGCTGAGGAGGCCTCACAATCATAGAAGAAGGTGAAAGGCACATCTTACATGGCGGCAGACAAGAGAGAATGAGAACCAAGTGAAAGGGGAAATTCCTTATAAAATCATCAGATCTCATGAGACTTATTCACTACCATGAGAGCAGTATGGGGAAAACTGCCCCCATGATTCAATTATCTCCCACCAAGTCCCTCTCACAACACATGGGAATTATGGGAGCTACAGTGCAAGATGAGATTTGGGTATGGACACAGCCAAACCATATCACTGGCCAAAGAGCAACTTATCCCTATATTCCCTTCCTCCTTGTGCACTTAACTCAGAAAGGATGTTGTCCCAATGTATCTACATTTTAAACAAGACTCATTTCTTAACTGCTCAGAGAAAATTTTTTTCCTTTATTTTCTTCTATAGTTCTCTAATTTCTTCTTAACATATTTTCCTCTAATCCTCTTTATTTTTAGTTTCAATGCCTTAATTTTTTTCCTACTTAGTGATTAATTCCTACTAATCCTTAGTTTTATCTATTTTTAAATTGAAACTTTTATCTGATGGGTTTAAGTATTTTATCTTATTCTTTAATCTTCTATAGTTTTATAATTTTAATGATCTACTTTTTATCTTTTAAATCTCATTTGTTTAATCTTACTTTCAAACTCAACATTTTGTTCTACTGGAATTCTAATTCTCTTATATGTACTTTTACTTTATTCTTGTTTTTTTATTCTAAATTTTATGTTAAATTTTTTCTCTAAACCTCTACTGCCTTGACTTTTCTTTTTCCTTTCCTCTTTCTTTTTAAGTTTTAAAAATTATGATTGACAAAAGGAGTGTGAAAGTGGTGAAAATGAGAATGATGATGGAACTGATAATAATAGTAGCAGAGGAGAGAGGTAGAAGCCCTTCTTTCTCTCCATGGCTCTTAGGGCTTCTGTGTTTGCCCCCAAATGAATTCCTAACTTTCTTCCCCTCCACAAAAACCCTCACCTTAGGAAATTTGGGAAAATCTTTAATCAACACCCCCAAGATGACTATTTTCTCTACACAGGAAGAACAACTCATTTATTGAGATGTTTTCACTTCTTGAGACCTCACACTATGTTGGTTTTGGCAGTTTGTAGGCTTTGCAGACAGGAGAGAATGGCCAGGGAGACACCTTTCCTGAGGGGCATCCACTAGGCAATAATGCTGGCCTAAGCTCCTTACAGTTCACACACAGCGGATAATCCACAGCTGGGTTTCTGACTCTACTTGAACAACAGTCTGCCCTTAGAAATAGCAGTGTTTACCTCATAGACTTTCATAAGCATTCAATGAGTTGATGTTCATAAAACCCTTAGAACTATGCATGGCATACAGTAACTGCTATATGCTAATTCAATTTAAAATTTCTGAGTTGATTCCTCACATTTATTGGTGTCACAGAAGAATCCTCTTGTGGTTCAGTGAACCCTAGTCCCATTTCCTCACTGGGAGGGCAAAGAAAAAGCCAATGAAAGTGAGATTTATTCAAAAGAGGTTTGTTGTTATTATTTATTTTACTTTTGTTATGGAATCATCTAGCATCTCTGGAAAACCTTCATAGATGCCAGAGACCATATTGTTCAAATCAGAAAGTTGTCTGTTTTCCATCTTCTCTTGAGCATAAGAAAGTAATAGAGATTGGTTTCTTTCAGGATCTTTCCATCTTCTTAAGGGACAGATAATTGGGGAAAGTTAGAAAGAACTAATGACCCATTGTATCTACTGCATAGGGATGGTAATCTGTAAGATGGAGCTGATTATATTCCTACTTCAAGAAATTTTCCCTCAGTAGAGCTCCATCCTTGCAATGCTCCATGTAGAAGAATTTCCCTCCTTATGACGGCCCTTGTCACATTATTAATGCATGTCCTCCTGCTCAGCCTTTAGGAATTGATACCTCTACCTTTTTCTGCATTAAAGACTGGTCCCTCGGGTCTTCTTCAACCACTGCCCAACACTCTCAGGCAACAAATAATCCTTCCTTGGTTGACTCACCAATAAACTCCACCTCAATGCATTTTCCCATTTCCAGAAGGTCCTGTCTTGTATACATGAATTGTCAGGTCTAGGTGAGCCTTCTCCAATTAGGACAGTGGTTTTTAACAGATGATAATTTACCTACGAATGTTGACAATTATATTTCCTTAGATTTACTAAATTTGCCTGGAATTTTTCCTTCAAAGGCAAACTGAGCTTAAAAAAATCTTTTTTATTTCAACAACTTTAAGGGTACAAATGGTTTTTGGTTACATGGATGAATCATATAGTGGTAAAGTCTGGGCTTTTAGAGTACCCATTACCCAAAGAGTGGACATTGTGCCCAACAGGCAATTTTTCATCTCTCACCCTCCTTCCCATTCTCCCACCTTCTGAGTCTTCAATGTCCAATGCCCATTATACCACTCTGTACGCCCTTATATACCCATATCTTAGTTCTCACTTGTAAGTAAGAACATGTGGTATTTGGTTTTTCATTCCTTAGTTACTTCACTTAGGATAACAGTCTCTAGTTCCATCCAAGTTGCTGCAAAAGACACTATTTCATTCTTTTTTATGGATGAGTAGTATTCCATAGTGTATATATATATATATATACACACACACACACACACACATATGTGTATATATATACACACACACATATGTGTGTAGATATATATATACACACACATATGTATATATATACACATATATGTGTATATACATATACATACACACACACACACACACACATTTTCTTTATCCATTCATTAGTTGGGCACTTCGATTGATTCCATATCTTTGTAATTGTGAATTGTGCTAAAAGCAAATTGTTTTGTTATTTTCATTTTGTTTTTCTCATCTCGGACCTCACAGACTTCTGTACTGTGGAAAACTAGTTCTTTGACAGAAGATTAAATTTTAAAATATCCATCAAGTGATAGCCACGGTTTTTAGACTATTTATTTTTCCAGTGTTTTTTTAAATATAATACATACGTTTATTTTGATACATACATTTCCTAATCAGGGCTCACTCTGTGTGGACATTGGGTTGCTGTTTGACATTCATTTATCCCACTGATCTATGACAAATTTAGTCATTCTTGGATGTAAACACCAAAATTTCTGGTGGCTCACGTGCTGAACTACCCGGGTCATTGGAAAGTAGATGGATTGCTTATTCATGGACCAGCTTTTAAAGGCCATTATATTTATGAAAATTTTTTTAAACTGCTAAAATTATTCATGAAGTGAATACTGATGGTACTGAGTGGTAACACATGGAATGAAACACGTGAAATGAAACCAGAGAGTATTTGACCCCTATACATAGCCTTGGTGGGAGGTTCGTAGATAATACTTACAGAGAGTTTCTGTGAGCTGATCGTCATCTCTAGATCCCTATTCTGAACATGGTAAAATGTAATCATTTCCCTACTGTAGTCCCTGGAAGGGCTTTTATGCAGTGTGCCTGCCATCCTGACTGGATTGGGGGAAGCAGTGAGACTCAAACATGAAAACTTTACGGATGACCAGTTGATCTCCCAGTAATATTTAAAATTATGCATGGGTACCATAAGAGATTTTTTCTCCTATTAATGAATATCTAACAACTTAAACTATTTATATCCTACTAACAGAGACGATAAAATATTTTTTCCCTTCTGACATATTCATAAGGAAGCAACTGTCTTTGATTGAGAAAATATTTCAGGCCGGGCACGGTGGCTCACACCTGTAATCCCAGCACTTTGGGAGGCCGAGGCAGGTGAATCATTTGAGGTCAGGAGTTTAAGACTAGCCTGACCAACATGGCAAAACCCTGTCTCTACAAAAAATAGAAAAATTAGCTAGGAATGGTGGCACGTGCCTGTAATCCCAGTTACTCAGGAGCCTGAGGCAGAAGAATAGTTTGAACTGGGGAGGCAGAGTTTGCAGCGAGCTGAGATTGCGCCACTGCACTCCACCCTGAACCACATAGCAAGACCTTGTATCAAAAAAAAAAAAAAAAAAAGAAAAGAAAGAAAGAAAGAAAGAAAATATTTTAACACAACAGTTAGGGTATCACTTAGGGAACTTGAAAACCTGGGTTCAAAAGTCAATGCATCACATTAAAAGAAAATTGAGAGGACTTTATTTTTATTTCTGAAAAGTGACGGAAGAGAAGAGATAGAAAAAATTGGGGGAGATTAGAGCCTGTCACAGAGGAGGCAGCCAGGGAAAACCTCTGGGGATATATGGTAGCTTGGTGCAAATATCTGCTATAATTTCATCTCCATGAAAGCAGGGATGTTTGCCAGTTTTTTTCACTGATAACTCCCAAGCACCATGAGCTGTGCCTGGCACAATGTAAGGATTTAATGTTTTTTATAGAAAAGAGTGAATGAATGAATGAATGAATACACGAGTAGAAATTTTTAGTGTTCAATTTGAAATAGCTTGATCTTGGAATGTAAACTCTCAAAAAAGCATTGGCCGACTTGACTATTTTCAAAGTTCTTTGTGAGTTGGTATATGTTCTGAGAAAACTGCGGCTGAATTTCACATCTGGTAAAATCATGCCAAACAGACAGCAGGTGTGGGAGAACATGATGATCCCTCACCCCACCTAATCCAGCGAAGGCAGATAAAGCCCCAGTATACGTGCAGGGATAATTGCGATATTTTTGGACTTCCATGGGGGCATAGAATAGGGCTTCAAGCTGATTTTCTCTAAATACTACATAACCTGAAGTTTCCACCTAATGTCCAGGTTTTGTCCATTCATGTACCACCACATGTGAGAATTTGCCTGCATGTACTAGATCAGGACTGTAAGGAACAACAGAATAACAAACACACACACACCAATTTAAAAAACGCTCTCATAATATTAGTATAGTACTAAAGGAAAGGTTTAGAAGTTGATTGCCCCCAAGAAAGCATTGTGTTTAAGCTATACCAATCCAATGAGAATACACTGTGTCTTTTAAAAATCTTATTACAAAAGAGGCCGGGGGCTGAAGAATGAGATTGGAGGTGACGGATGAGGTGGGAGTAGCAGAGGGGGGCACCATCTCACATCTGGTTGCAGCTCTAAAGCCGTGGCTCAGGCTGACCCTTTGCTCACCTGTGTTGATGCTGCCACACACGTAGGCAGCACTATGCCGCGGGCACTATGTTTGCCCATGGGCTGCTGTCCATGCTGTTGCAAAATATCCCTGTTCCCATAAACTCTGCCCAGACCATGCATCACTGCCTTATTTGTGGCACTAATTCACCCATGACCTCCAACCCCTTTCAGGATTTACAGCACCAAGTCCCTCTGCTGCCACTGCCCATTGTTCCTCTTAGTTTTTCTCATTGTCTCCGATGTTTACCCCTCCAGGTGGTGGGGAAATGTACTGTTCTTAGGTTTGCACTTTAGCAGAGGTACCACTAGATTGAGGGGCTCTTGAGCCCTAATAATACTGTTTTGATCTTCCACTCAGCCAACTGGATTGAAGTCTAATTTTACAAAGCTTTGATGTTTTCTCTAGCGCTTTCTTTCCCATAACATGCAAAACTTTCTTCCCAAGGCACACAGATAAGGGAAACTGAGGCTATTTGTTTCCCTTTATACACAATTTATTTGTGAAGAGAGTATTTGCCAAACATAATTCACAGAAAACACAGACTGTACTTCATCCCAGGTTTCATCTCATTTTTATATCCTTACTTTCCTTGGGTCTTTTTCCCTAAAAACTTATTTTCCATTTATGTTATCTAGCTGCATTGAATATATTTGTACATGTCCTTCAGTTATTTCTAAAACAAGATGAAGTAAAATTAAGCAAGCATACTACGTACAGGTAGACACTCATGCCAAATGTGGCAAGACTTTTCACCGAGTCACTAGGGAACTTGAGAGCACCATCGTTGCTTCCATTGTACCACAGGTTCATCATATGATCTTGGCTGATTCTCTTCCCCCTCTGTTTTCATTTACTTTGGCATAAAGGAGTATCATAGCAGTTAACCTATCTCTGGGGTGTGTTCAGGTTTAATGAATAAATGTGTATAATGTCTTCAGAGCACCTCACGTGAGATGTGCTGTAACTGCACATTATTAGAGCTGCTATTACAGCACCACCTCGGGACCCTTAGCCTTTAAGCTAGCTCGAGACAGGAGGTCTCGGAAATAATAACAGCCATTCTCCCAGTGTGCTTTTCTCCTGAAACCTCAGAGATCTTAAAGACATTACCTTATTAATGCAAGACTCAGCACGAGATGGATGGGAATGACTCCTGAGTATTTCCTGTTTCCAGGTGGGAGACATCAGGCAACACTTTTGCACTAACACACATTTCACCTGAAATGTGAGCACTTAACCAACATTGTTCATGTAAGAAAGAACCCCTAATTCATGATTTCTCTGCAGAGACCTGGCGCTGGGCGATGCTGCTGTGAAGAGTGGCTCCAGTCTAGTATTACTTACGCCTCTCAAGATAGTAATGAAGGAATCAAGCCACATTCATATATTAATAATCATAATGGTGATCATATGTTTTTATCTAGCCATAATTTGGCAGAAGTTTGCTTAAGAAAACATCCAATTTTTTTGATAGTAATATCAACGGAATGCGCCAGAAGCCTCTATTTGTAGTTATATGGGTTATTGATTACTTTTAAATGGCTGAAACATTGGCTCTTATTTCAAATTATGACACACTTTTCATAGATAAGAAATCATTGGCTGAGAATCAGAGTGTATTTGCCTAGAACCTCATTATTTGAAGGATGAAGAGGCCATTGGCTAAAACAATTATAGTATCAGCCTGCTTAAAAGTAATTCAACTACATTTCTTAAAACTATTCTATAAATCAGACAGCCCTTCCTTACAATTAGTCTTAATTGGGAGGCAATACTTTTATGACATTCAGTCTCAGTATTATGCTGTCCTTGATGCCTAGTATGATATGCCCTGATGAGTTAAACCTTTCTAATAATGCTCTTCGGGCTCTTTAGTAACAAAGTCCTTTTGAATTGAGCTCCAAATGGACCTGGTTATACTGATCACTTGAAGCTAGGAGTTCAAGAGCAGCCTGGCCAACATGGCGAAACCCCATCTCTACAAAAAATACAAAAATTAACCCGGCATGGTGGCACGTGCCTGTAATCCCAGCTACTCAGTAGGCTGAAGCATAAGAATCACTTGAACCCAGGAGGTGAAGGTTGCAGTGAGCCGAGATCACACCACTGTAGTCCGGCCTGGGCAACAGAGCAAGACTGCCTCAAAAACAAAAAAAGAAAAAAGAAAAAAACAAAGGATGTGAGTTCAAATCCCTGCTGGGCTACTTGATGACCCTGGATGAATATGTAACTGTTTAGAGCCCCCTTCCCTTACCTCATAGAGGTTTTTAATAAAGAATAAACCAGATGCAAAAAAAAAAAAAAAAGAGTATAATTACTATTACTCATGGTGCTTTCAATGTTGAACCCTTTTTACCTTAAATTTTCTCCAACGTTTTTATAAGTGATTTTTAAAGTTAACTCCATAATTCCACTACGTAACACTGGCATTACATACGGAGATGATGGAGATTTCAGTGAGTTGTCTGCTCACACAAATATATATTGGAAATAGAACGAGCCCCTGGGCTCTCTGTCACTTGGTTAAACCTCGGGCATTTGGCTGACATCATTCTTTGGCATTTGCCTCTCTGCTCTCACTCTTTTACCAACGGGTAATGGAAATATGGTTTTCAGCCTCAAATTATCCAAATGTGAGGAAACTAACTCCTTATAACATTCTGCCTTTCCCATTCAAGCACCACCGAACTCCACATGGCTCCAGCACCTCTATTCTTCAGCTAGTGGGAAAAGAGCCCAGACAAGCTCAATGTCAGACATTTAACTTAGTCTTAGGCCATTGCAGTCACCGATTCCTCATGCTTCATGTAAAGGCAGAAAAAGACATCAATTTACCCAGGCTAGTTTATAATGATGTATGTTATGAAAGCATTCCTTCTAGACACCTGCAGCACGCAGCCTAGGCTTTGAAGCATGAGATTTGATTTCTCCATTTCAGCATGCAGGCATACAAATATTGTTATTGATCATAAAATTATCCTGTCCTTTAAAAATACAGCTACACTATTTGATTAAAGTACTTTCCACTGCCATAAATTTCAGACTGACTCCCCTTCAGTGCAGAAATTCCTTTCCACTTGGTTTTTTAGAGTATCTGCAATTAATTGCCTTGAGCAATTCTTTAGTCCCATGTCAGTGGATGGTTTAAAAAGGAGGAACTGGCAGGTTCATTTTACTGTCAGCTTAGCGGAATACTAAACTGTCACTTCTAGTAAAATACAAAGTTTTGTTGCTTTCTAACTTTCTGGAGAAAAGTACATCATCCTCTCTACTGGACAAGAGACCTGGAATTGGAGAAAAGCCTGTGGTGATACAGTCTCGGTCTTATCACTCACTCATTCATGTGCGGACATTACTCAGCTCTTCCTGAGTCCTTGTATTCTCTTCTTCCAAGGCAAAGAATCAGAACACCCAACTGGGCTACCAATTGTCTGCATTTAGCAAAAGGGCACCATCACTGTTTGGTGGGAGCCAATCCTAGTATTTGTGTTACAAACCAATTCAAGTTCTGATTCATAGCTTTCTTAAAAGCCAAAGAAAAATATTGGGGCTGGTGTATTATAGAATGAATTTTGAGTTTTCCCAGGAATTAAACTTGATTTACCACTAACCAAAACAGAACACTGCAGGCTATTTTTAACAACAGTTCTTTTATTGAAACAATTAGATTAATTTCCTAGTAATTTGAGTCCAAAGATAGGACTTTCCTGGGAATATTTTGAAAATTAGTTTTTAGCATCAATTATTAAGGATAAATTTATACATTTTCCTGTTCGCTACTTTAGATTTGGCCTTAGGAGATCCTTTGGAAGCTTGCCCTAAAAAAAAAAAAATCACTTGGAGCCAGCAATCAATCACAATTTCAGAGTGCTTGATTACCAAAAAGACCAAGAAAGAATAACCTCTCATCACTCTTCATGTTAGCGTGTGTCAACGCTGACAGCAATTTCTACCTATGTTGTGGGTTGGTTGAAAAGATAGATTTGGTAACAATATTTTTTTCCACGTTTTGAACACACAAAAAAAGGGCCTTTGATTTCTGGCCATAGACCTTACTTGATGGACTTGATATTGCTTTCAGTGAAAAAGGAGTAGTTAGTAATAATCAATGTAATTTTAAATGCCAGTGTTTTTATTTATCCCACAAATCAATACCTCTATAGGAGCACTGCTTTCCATCAAAGACACTATGGAGAAACTCTGTTCATCAGCTTAACCATATCCATTTCTCAGCACCAATGATTAAATAACTTCAGCCTGTATGAATTTGTTTGGGGTGTCCTTAAAGTAGGCTAATTTTGTTCCGGTTGAATGTCCTTGATTATATGGTACTCAGACAGAAGGAGATTACAAACACTAGAAACGATTCAAATGTCTTTGTGTTAATTAATTTGCCAGAAATTTTATCATGAGGTTGTAATGATTCCAAGGCCCTAGCAGGATGTGGCTCCTTTAAAAGGAGCAACACCCTGGACCCGCAGCCTCCCTTTGCTGACTTAGCAGGGCTGCAATCAGCCTGCATGCTAGAGCCCCTGGGAACTGGGCAAAGCAGCCCTTTAGTACTAAGTGGATGTACAGAGGTTTTGCAGGAAGATTTTTAGAATGCATGCTGAATGTCAAATCTCAAACCTACTCAAATAGGACAAGGCTTTACCAAACCTCCTTTTTATTTCAAAGTCCAACACTGCTATTAGAACTTGGAAATGCAACTTTTCTTTTCACCTTCACAGCCTGCTAGAACTCATTTCATGAACAATATTTTAGGAATTGTCTATTGATTCTTATCATTGTACTTTCTTTTCCACTCTTTGGAACTTGAGAGGAAATGTCCCATGCATTCTTCTCTCCAGTGCAAACTTTGAAAAACCCTCTGGTAGAGTACTTTCCCCTAGCTTGGCTTTGAATGTGGGAACATTATGATACAATGTGATAATGAACAATGTGAAACTGTTGGTGCAGTGATAGCAGCCAGGTCCATTGAAAACTGCATGTTCTGAAAGAGGCTGGATGGGTTGCTATGAAATGTGTCTCCCTGGAGGTTTTATTCTTGGTGAATTGTCTCTTCCAATAAGTTATCCAAAGTAAGAAACTTGGATTTTTCTCAATTGCAAGCAGCCCTCTTGCTTAGACTGTTGAACATTTTACACTGGAAATTTGAAGCCAGGTAAAACTTTCATATTTCTTTTGGAATCTGACACTACCCAGTTTACCAAGAGATTTGCCAAGATTTGACGTACCTTTCTATGAATCTCGGAAAATTTCATGCTAGTGCTGAAACCGGAAACGAGGCACATTTCACCAGGTGTCAGATTTCCTTCTGACCAGCTAGCCGGGCTCTTCCCCCAGGTTGTATTAATTATTTCCTGCCTCAAGATGCGAAAGATTAACTGGCCTCGCACACTACCAAACAAAATATTTCCATGGAAAAAGGATTCCTACCAAATATGTATCTGAAGAAGACGACGTCACGATATCACATCATTTTTATCTGGACTCATTATTTAACCAGTGGCTTTGTTACAACACGGATAGTGTTCTGTGAAAACGGAAGCACAATTGGGGATTAAAAGTATATTATGACAGTCTAATAATGATAATAACAAGACCTGCAGTAATAGCTTCAGAAGGAAAAGAAAGAAGGAGTGAAGAACTTTTGAAGATGTTCTTAGTAAATTTACCAGTGAATTCAGTGACCCAATAGAGTTCTTGATGTGGAAGAGGAATGCAAAAACAAGCATGCAACTTATAAAATTTTACAATATTAGTACACCTAGGCAAGCCATTTTGTAATTCTTTCCTTCTTTTCAAATGTATGAAGTTTTTATGTGATATTTATTTCTTAGATGTTTGTAGAAACCAGGCTTCCTCAGCCTCAGCATTATTGGCATTTTGGGCTGGATGATTCTTTGTTGTGGAGGCTCTGTCCTGAGCATTGCAGGGTGTTTAGCAGCATCGCTGCCCTCTATTCACTAGATACCAGAAGCACCGCCCCCGCCACAAGTCATCGCAGTCAATACCCATCTCCAGACATTGCCAAGTGTCCCCTGTGAGGCAAAATTGTCCCGGTTAGAACCATTTGTTTAAATCTTGTGTGCCCTATGTCTCCAAATGTTCCAAATTCTGCGATTTATGTGTCAGTTTTGTTTGTCGTTTGTTTGTTGTCCCATGCATTCAGAGTACTTTATATATATCAAGACTATAATTGCTCAACGTTTCCAAGGAACATCTAGAAACAATGATAGAATCTGAGTTTGAAGAGACCTTAGGAAAAAGAGGATCGTAACAATAGTAGCAGCAGTAGCAACAAACTAAATTCTGAAGTTCAAACCTATCAACGAGGAAACAAAAAATGCCCTAAAAAGAAAGTACAAATATCAACAATCTCTTGAAATTTCTGAAGGGCCAGCATGTGAAAATGATCGCTAGCTTTTTCAGCAAACTACTATGGTTGTGTTGTCCAGTACAATAGTCACTAGCCTATTGTATTTTGTGATTATTTACATTGTATTATGTTGTGATTATTTATGTTGTATTGTGTGACTATTCACATTTAAATTTAAATTAAGTAAAATTAAGTAAAATGAAAATTTCAGTTCCTCAAGTACTAGTGCTGAAAGCCATATGCAGCAAGTGACTGCCCTATCAGATGGTGCAGATAAAGAATATTTCCATCGGGGGAAAAGTTCTGGCCAATGCTGCTGAGAGTGCAGATGCAACAGGTGGAAATTCCAGTATGATAAGTTTCAATTTTATATATATTTTTAAAAAACATTTAAAAATTAGAGCTTTGCAACAGTTATTCTCTTCAATAAGATTTGAGTAGATACCAAGAAAGAATTCTTGCTGAGTAGACTGGTGCAACGGATGAACCGAATTTTCTAGCCCAAACTCAAAATGGCCTGGTACAAGTTTTTATAATGTTTTAATGTAATAAAATTTTCATAATTTCTAAATACAACCCCATGAAATTGAAAGAAACATTCATATTTTAAAAGTGGGACATTTCAAATATTACATATCTTCTTGATTAAGACAATATTTACAAAATGAAGACTGCTTATTTAAAATTTTCCCCTGTGCTAAGACCTGTTCATACCTTATCTGCCTTCCAAAAGAAAGTATTTATTATTATGCCAATATTCTCAAGTGAATTCCAGCCACTTATAAAATATGAACCTTGGTTGTATGCCATTTCAGTTCATACAATATCCAAACTCAAGATTTAGTTCTGTATTATGGGAAATGAAAAACAAGGACTCAGGATGCTCAGGGCATGTGAGGGTCATCAGAGTGAAAGTCAAATGCTACACCAACTTGACAGGGAAGATATTGCTCTTATATGTAGCAAAACAACTTCCAGTTAAAGAAAGAAGTCCTCTGGAAGGCATTTGAAATTCAGGTGATAATTGAGGCTAAATTATCCTCTAAAAATACTCCCCAAAACAAAACAAAAATGCTACATATACAGTTGACCCTTGAAAAACATGCATTTGAACTACCTGGGTCCACTTCCACATGGATTTTTTTTTCAATAAATATATTGGGAAAAATTTTGGAGATTTGTGTCAATTTGAAAAAACTTGTAGGTGAACCATGTGCATATCCTAGAAATATCCAAGAAATTAAGAAAAAGTATGTCAGGGATGCATAAAATATATGCAGATATTAGTGTATTTTATCATTCACTGCTGTAAAATATACACAAATCTGTTATAAAAAGTTAAAATTTATCAAAACACACACACACAGACAATACATGGCATCATTCAAAGTTGAGAGAAATATAAACAAACATAAAGATGCAAAATTAAATCATAACTGCATAAAATTAATTGTAGTACATACTGTACTACTGTAATAATTTCATAGCCATCCCCTATTGCTATTGCAGTGAGCTCATGTATCTGTCTGAAACACCATGTGATGCTAATGATCCCCACGTGAGCAGTTCCAGTTCCATATTGCAGTAAAAAGTGATCTCTTGAAGTTCTCGCATATTTTCCATCATGTTTAGTACAATAGCGTAAACTTTGAATAACACCATGGGATCCATAGGAAGCGCCAGCAGTGAGGCTGGAAGTGCCCATAAGAAGCAGATTAAAAGTCATGACATTGCAAAAAAGAGCTGAATTGGTTAACATGTGTGGACTGTAGATTGAGGTCTGCAGCTGCAGTTACTGCCATCTTAGACGATTCATCTTGTAAACAGACAACGTAAACTTATAGTATGGAATATAGTACTGTAAATATATTTTCTCTTCCTCATGATTTCTTAATAACATTTTCTTTCTCTAGCTTATTTTATTGAAGGAATACAGTATAGAATACTCATACAAAATACGCGTTAATCAACTGTGTTATCGGTAAGTCATTCTGGTCAGTTAAGTTTTGTGAGTTAAAAGTTTTATGTGGGTTTTCGACTGCATGACAGGTTGGCACTGCTAACTCCCACGTTGTTCAAGAATCGATTGTACTACTCTCTTTATTTATGATCTTTTTTTCCCAAAATACAAAGTCTATTCATAAAGCATGCACACATGCACATGCACAGTTTACAAATCTAATTCACTGAATTCCAGAGAACCAACTGGTACTTATTGAGGACTTTATTTTGTTTTTATGATTTTTATTTATTTTACTTTGTACTATTGCTAAGGCAAAAAGAAGACACAATTCCTGTCCTCTAGGAAGCTTAATGGTTTAGGTGGGTTGTATTCACACACAAATACAATGAGAGAATATTTGTAGGTAATACAAACACGCAGGGCAATTAGAGTTGACGCAGTAAACATTGCTACAACTACAGCAGTCCATGGAGGCTTCCCGGAGGGCATGAGAGGAGTAGGGCTTAGATGTATGGATGAAGAAGTGAAAACCAAACTCTGGATGAAAAGCAGAATGTGCAAAAGCAAAGCAATATCCCAATGCAAGCAAAGATGAGATCTGCAAATCTGGACTAGGATAGGGAAATGACGGTTGAAAAATGGAGCAGGTTCCAATAGTGTGTGGCCTTAAAAGCTAGGTAGAGGATCATACACCTGATGTGTTAGGAAACAGGATGTCTTTACACTCTTGTTTAATTAAGTGGTACAATGAAATAGAACCTAGGAATGTCACTGGGCATAGACCATAGAATTAACTTGAGGATGGCTGGAGGAGAGTGACTGCTAAAGGGTGCCTAGTCATAAGGCCATTACAGGGAATCAAGTCATGACAAAATGAGTGCGAGATTTATTTGTGGATGATGGCAAAGGCTGAGGAGGATCATTCAAGTAATGAAGAATATTAAATATTGGTACGGATTAGAGTCAGGAGCTTGACATATCTACTGGCTAAATTCACATATAGGCGTCTCTAAAAAGAAGATAGTAGGCTGCCCGTTTCTCAAAGAATCTTTCAGCCCCATGGTGCTCTGATCCGTAGTAAAGGAGAATCAGAGAGGAATTAGGCTCTTTCTTTTCTCCGTCTTTATTCTGCCATTCCTTGCTGAGCTGCTGGCGTGCTGAAGCAGATCACATACTTTCTCTGTGCCTCAGTTTTAGCATCTATAAAATATAAATCGGTTTGTTACCCATCTCGCAGCAATGCTGCTGAGCTTGTGAAATATTGGACCCTAGGAAATATTAGACATTGGGAGAAAAAAAACTTGTCATAAATAGGAGACAGAGACCATCTAAAATTAGCACAGACCTTTACCTTTGAGAGCTGCGTATTTCTTATCCTGCAGGTACCCAGAATTCATCATGGACAAATATATTCATGCACACAAACTCTGAACAGTAGAGAATATTAAAATCCACATATTTTCTAGCATTCCAGGATTGCAATGATGAGTTATAAATGTGAACTTTAAAAAATATATGGTCAAGGTAATTTTTCTATGCATTTAGTACTCTAGAAAGGAATATGTGAAATGAATGTTAAGACAAAATGACAGATATTCATGAGCAGTTGTTACAAAGTGAGAATAAGTAAATCATTTCTTTATAACCAACACCACTAAAAAACAATTACCATCTCCTGGCCATCAAGCACAACACTCCCAACCTAGGAGAGGACGACTGTATTACTGTATGGTACTAAGAGGCCACACAGGAAATATTACACTCGTGGCTGGAAGACACTAATGTCAAATAAGAAAATTTCTCAGAGGACATCTAGTTCAACACTTTCACTTTAAGTGGGGAAGAATCTGATGCACCGGATTATTAAGTGGCAAGTCCAAGATCCCAGGGTAATTAGTGTGAGGGGCAGAAGTGGAATCCTTGGTCAGGGAAACACTGCTCACTTTTTGTGGGTCAGAATTGGCCTGGGTGCCATATTGAGCAATCATGGACGTGCCATTCCTGAAAGTGATATGATTTCTCCCTCTGAGGTTCCAACCTTGCCAGAAGACCAAAACTGAACAGTGGCAGCAAAGGGATGGAAAAGTAAGAGTAAGACAAAGATATGGAACATTCAGATTAAAGGTCTCCTCGGAGAAGGTCTGGTTATCTCTACTGCTTGTCCTCATTACAAATATCTAGTCCTAGCGGCCTGCAGGAAGGAAAAGGAGGAGTTACATCATAACTTGTATTAGAGATAAAATATCTGCTAGAGCAAAACATAAAGAAACTTAAGGGGGAAATTTCTCTTTTTGGTGTATTAGAAAATATGAAAGATTGCTACTGAGAAGTCAGAAATAGGGACCAAAAAAATGAAATGAATGGAGCAAACTTAGTATCAAGACTTTGGAGAGTAGAATATTGTGACAAAGAGGAGAAGAGAAACTGTATCACTGGATTCACATGTTGGGCATGAGAAGGAACCTTTCAAATAAGGTGAATCGAGATCTTCTGAAAAAAATAAATTGCTGGCTTCACAGAATACTAAGAAAGCTTCACAAGTTTTGGATACCCTTGAAGTGAGATAAGGGGCGTCCATCGTCTAACAGAGATTGTAACTCTCGGGAAGGGAGGTCTGAGCTTCTCACGTGTTGACTTGGCATGACAGTAGTGTAGCAGCACAGCAGTGTGCAGTGTCTGAAGGAGAATTTGCTTATGTTTCCTAAACCAACCAACTCTGCCACTTTTGCTTATTCAGTTGAACCAATAATTAGAGAGACAAATAATAAAGAAAAAAAACTTAAAGAGAAAGACAGAATCTCTATCTGGGGATTTTGATTCCCTGAGAAGGATTAAGAACATCCAGACACATGTAATATCTGAAAATTTTCTTTGAATTTATTCTCATGGCATAGTAAGAAAAAGTGTTTAGAGGTTGTTGAGTAACCACTCTTTTTTTCAGAGGCATATCACGTAGTATATAAAATATAGTCAAAGGGTGCTTGGGGGAGTGTTACTGATACGCTTATTTATAGATTTGACAACATGATCAAAAAAGTATTAACTTGAAATTTGAAAAAGAGAGATAATTACTCAGATAAATTGATAAAGATGGAAATTATCAAAAGCAGCAGATAACACATATGAAAAGTATTAATTCAAGAGAAAAGTGACAGGGAATAACATTAAGCAATATTAAGCCTTGAATTCTTCTATTCTAATGTACAGAAAATGCTACGGTAAAGCAGGCTTCAAATTTTTATGAGAGACTACCTAAACCTTGTGTACTAATAAAATTTTAAACATAGCAATGAACATTGTGTTTACAAAATCAGACTTATCAGAAGTGGTAAGAGTATGGTACAGTAGAATGAGACATGCAGTTGTACAAAATTTCATTAGCTATCAAGGTAAACTGGAGAAAAGGCCATTTAGGTGAAAATTTGAAAGAGAGAGAGGGAAAGAAAGAATATAACAGTGTGAGGATGCTTTTTATGTGGAATGACTACTTGTCCTTGGCTGTCTTAAATCTCATCTTAAATATTTTTTCCAAGTGTAATTGCTAATAGTGTATCTTTCAGTCTCATAAGTGTCCTGGTTTGAATAAAAAGCATGTGGTGTTCCTAGCTAATGGTAAATACAGACTGTAAATTTAGATTACATTTGTAAATGCATAGTATGCTGATTTTTTTTAAAGTGCTGTGTTCAAACCCAGTTTTTATACATTTTTAAAAAGACTAACAAACTAGAGTAACCCATGCTAGTAAGGAGCTGTGAATTACATCAGAAGAAAATCCATTTAAGAATTAAAACAAGAAAAGACTTCAGTCTAGCATGATATTATCTTTATTCTTTTAATAGGAGTTTCAAGAAATGATGATTCAGCTTCATCTTAAACATTGTAGTAGGGTGATCTTTGATTAATGGATACAATTTATGGAAAGGCAGATTTCAATGAATTGTAAACAAGTTCTTCCTAGTAGTTAGAGCTGTTGTTAAAAGGGATGAACTACTTTGACAACTCATGACAGCTCAGTTGGAGGCTGGATTTCTGCCAGTCATGGATGATACAGAAGGAAATCTCGTTTTCCTGGAAGTCTGGACTAAAGTACTCTCAAGATTTTATGTATCCACAACTTAAGTCTTCAGCAAATGAATAGTGTGCCTGTTCTTTGAGCTTTCTGTATCACAACAAAGGCACATGGCCAATATCCACTTAGAGATATAGACTCATAAATAAATAATATTTTATTGTTTATAAATTTTTAAGCAAATAATATTTATTAAGCACCCACTTTATACCAGAGTCTTGCACATATAGCGCTATATTTAATCTTCATAATAAGCATGGGAAAGTCACTGTTAACCCTTCCTAACAGATAAGGAAGATGAGGTTCCAAACGCTTTTGATGTCACCAAAGTTACTCAGTTAAAAACTGGGAGAACTGGAATTCCAATAAATATACTGTGAAATCAGTCTATTCAAGTCAACTTTCATTTTGTGCTCCTAACACCCTAGCAGTGTACCCTCCTGGGAGAAGTGCTGAAATGCTGTGTTGTTTCATTTTTCCGTATTTCCCTTAAAATTTCTACAGCTTAGCTGTGTGCTGCAGAAAATTAAATATCAAGTGATATCAGAGGAATGTGCTCTAGAGTGTCTTCCTCTCCCACTCTGTGTGTGTGACCTCTTGGTGATCCAACACCTTTCTCACTCCTACAACGAAAATTAAAGCAGTGGAAAGTGTTTGCCTCAAAGTACACGTTCTCTTAATGAAACACAAGTGGGCTTAAAGGTCAATAGATTAACAAGGGGACATAGATAGTGTTTCTTATCTGGTGGGCAGAGTGATGGTACTAGCACTGGCATTTGCGGAATAAGAGAAAAAGAAGTTTTGGGGTTATATGACAGAGAACAGGAATATTGGGTGAGATGAGAGAAGAATGAGGGGGTGGATGAATGAAGCAAGGGAAGTGTCTGAAAGTCACATTCAGGACCGGGCGCGGTGGCTCACACCTGTAATCCCAGCACTTTGGGAGGCCGAGATGGGCGGATCACAAGGTCAGGAGATCGAGACCACCCTGGCTAACACGGTGAAACCCCGTCTCTACTAAAAATACAAAAAATTAGCTGGGTGTGCTGGCGGGCACCCTTAGTCCCAGCTACTCGGGAGGCTGAGGCAGGAGAATGGCCTGAACCTGGGAGGCGGAGCTTGCAGTGAGCCGAGGTCGCACCACTGCACTCCAGCCTGGGCGACAGGGCTAGACTCCATCTCAAAAAAAAAGAAGAAAGTCACATTCAGGCTAATCGTAATCCAGAGAACATCAATGCTATGATTAAGAAATCATTTGCCCTAGAATCACTGCAAATTAATAAATAATATCAAACTTCACAGATATGCAGCATTTTTGCTTTATGGAACATGTTCACTTGTATTATCTCATTGGATTGTCATGATATTTATGGAAAATATACATAATTTTCTCCCATTTTACCAAAGAGGAAACTGGGCTCCAGGAACATGAATGACTCACCAATGTCCATAAATCAGGAGCAGTCCAGTAATGTTTTTCCACTACATTCCTTTTATTCTACAAATATAGTATCTGCTCCTTTGAAGAGCACTTCTTCTGCCTGATATGAAATTGCATATAAAAATAAGAGTTTTCATTCTTTACAGAAATTCTAAGCCCAAACTTGTTTATAAAAGGACTTGGGTGTCATCTCTGTTTTTATACTGTACATAAATTTTAAGTTGATGTTTCTTTTTTCTGTGTATGATTATTCACAAGGAATAATTCTATTTGGTGGTTTCAGATTAAAATCTTAAGGACTCTATGATGAAAAAAAAATCGAAAGGAAGTGGAAGATTATCTTTCACTCAGGCTCGTGACCCACTCATTCCAAGGTGATCTATCTCTGGGCTGCCAAGCCAATCTTGGCCGGCTTTTATTTTTGCTATTGAACAAGGTCATCTGAAGTATTCCACACCAGGGATCAAAGAAAGTCACACTTTTTTTTTGTCAAGATGAGCTTTATGGAGCAAACCGGCCATTGAACTGCTTTTACGACCAAGAAATCGTTTGTCTGCCAGGCAGTGTGATTTGCTGAGTTTAGCCATATGATTTCCAGTAATATTTTCTTTTCAAGATTTTCTTTTAGTCCTGAAACACCTTGTAAATATAAACACAGGTAGCAATATACACAGCAATATAGCACTATATTTAATCTTCATAATAAGCATGGGAAAGTCACTGTTAACCCTTCCTAACAGACAAGGAAGATGAGATTCCAAAGGCTTTTTATGTCACCAAAGTTACTGTTAAAATCTGGGAGAACTGGGATTCTAATAAATATACTGTGAAATCAGTCTATTCAAATCAACTTTCATATTGTGCTCCTAACACCCTAGCAGTGTACCCTCCTGTGAGAAGTGCTGGTAGTTATTTATACCTGTTCCTTTGCAAAGGAAAAAAAAATTGGAGTCATTGGCCTACACATTGACTGAGACACAACACAAAGGACTTTGAGAGAGTTCGGTTACCTTTCAAAATGAGATGAATGGAGTTAAATTAGAAGGTTTTTTGGTGTATTTTGATTTTTCTGAGTTTATTCTGTCATGTGTTGAGCCTTCTCGAGTTCTTCATATGGAATCATTTGAGAATCAGTGGGGCTTACCAAGCCAGGTTACATTGTTAGAACTGGAGAATTGGAAGAATTAATTTGCTTTAGGAGAGATTTCAGGGTACACTGAAGATGGGGATAAGAGATGTAGCTTTATCTTGGCATAATCTTATAATGGCCTTTCCACATGCATGAATGTATTACAAGCAAACACAAAAACACTGCTCTCCTTCTATTGTATTGATTCACAGACGACGGAGGGAACTGCAAATTGCCCACCAAAATATATACTCTCCTTCTTCAATAAAATTAGCCCATGGCTACATTGCTACACTGTTCTGCGGCCTCCCATGCAGTTAGATATGGCTATGAGATCCATTTCCCACAAATGGATGTCAGGGGAAGTGATGTCTGCCATTTCTAGATCTGAATTTTAAAAATATGTTGTGACTTCTCTACCCTCTCTTCCTCCTACCTGCCGGCTGGTACTCAGGATGTGATGGCACCTTTATTTGACCATGCAAGCATGGAAAATGCCCAGATGATTGCAGATCTGCCTCTACAGCTTAAACTGGTCACATTTTACTGGAAAGCAAAATAGACTTCTATCTTCTTTACAACACTGAGTTTGGGGCCATTCTGTTATAGCAATGTGACCTTTACCCTAATTAAAACAGAGGCTGACTAAAAAGTTCGTGAGCCAATGACTAATATCTCCATAAAGGAAAATATAGCAGCTTACATAAAGTCCAAGATTCAGAGCAGCAGTAGTATTTCCAACTTACTATCAGGATTCAAACAGAACTCAGTCCTCAAAGCTAATACAGTATATATAAAGAGGCACCCTGATTCTTTGCAGATTTTGCATTTCTTTTCTTTCCCTAGAACTGCATCCACTTTGAAACATACAGCTCATGGTTTGTAGAATCCTCCATTCCTGGGTGTGTCTTGGTCATCTGTTCTAAGACTATATGCTATACTTCGCCAGATGCTAGAAACAGCACAGTGACCCAGTCTTCAATGGAGACATTAACTAAATTGAAGGCGATGGCATAGAACATCATTTTATAATGAGGTTTCTTTAAGTGAGTATGTGCCAGGTATTTTTTAGCTGAAGCAGAGGAAAGTCCTAGACTTATAAAAGTGCTGAAGTCCTGTTACTTACATGTAAAACCTGACAAAATCACTTATTGTGCTCTAAATTGCATGAGGCAAGTTAATTCAACAGTTTTCAGTCACCCACTCAGTGTTGGGCACTGTACTGGGTGTATATATAGGGATATGTGGATGAACAAAACGCAGACTCTGTCTTGAAGAATTTATATATATATTACAACTTAGCCAGAGAAGAGCCACAAGTCAATCACCACATCCCAATTCTGGCATCAAAACCTGATCCCTGTTGCCCTACTCTACTTTTCTGTTCTCCATAGCACTTTTTATCTTTTGACATATTATATAATTTACTTATCATATTTATTGTTTTGACTTCTCGCCACCACCACTAGAATTTAACCTCCAGAAGGGAACACCTTTTGTTTTGTTCACTGAGCTATCTCAAAGAGCTAAAACAGTGTCAGACATGCAGTAGCCCTCCAATAACTATGAAATAAATGTCACCCAAAAGGGTGACAGATTCAAGCACTAGTGTCACATGGCACAGACATAGGATGGATTGGGAGGAAAATTACAAACACAGAAGTAATAGAGTGCAAGCAGTCATATGAACTCTCTAATCCTGCAGTTTAGATCTGAGCCATCAATGGTCTTCATGTTTCACAGCTGACATTCCATTAGAGAGGGTTCCTCACTCCACAATGCATTTATGTAGCAATGGAAGTTTCCTGGTTGAAGAATAAACCATGTTAGAAGAGGGTACCTGCTGAGCCTGTGACTGATGTCTTGTTTTTTGGTAAATCTAACACAAACCTGCTGAGTTACCAAAAATGAGGAGGATATGAGCCTTCAGAGTGATTCTAAACTTCTTCTCATTAATGAATTTACAAATAAATGATAAATCAAGAATGAATTTAGTTTCCTTAATCTACTAATACTTGAGCAATAGTTTTTAGTCTACTATAGGACCTGTTTGAGGGAAACAGAGAAAGAGTTAAGAAACATTAACTACATCCTGTTTTCTGACCCCACACTGAAAGCTACCATTTCTACCATCATGGACTATCTGGCTATTTTTTGTAAGAAAAGACCCACTTCACTGCCAGGATATTGAGTGCCCCAAATTTAATGTTTGCATGAGAGAACTAGCAAAATGCTGGTGGTGATGCTTCTTTTTTTATTTCATTCTAGAAACTTCAGTGATCTGCCAATATAACAAGAAAGGTAGGAGGGACTGTATTTGAAGATGTTACAATATCAGATCAAAGAAAAATGGTGACCTGTGGAAAAATAACATGAAAAGGAATACATTTCATTTTGATTTCCAGAAATCAAGGAATAAAATGTATACTGAAGTCGATTAATGATTTTCAGTGAGTTTAGCACCAGTATTGGGTATATAGATAAAAAATAGTTTTCATCCTTTTTACTAGTACCAAATCTTAATTTTATCTTTGCTCCCTTTTTCTTGGTTTCCCATTTCAATCTCCACCATTACATTTTCCACTGTGACTATAGCAAGGAGGGCAAAGTGGCTGTATTACAAAAAATTCTGGAGGTAGATATTTCACTTACAAGGGTAGAAATGTATAATTTGCATGAGTAAGGAAGTTCTTGGGTTGTTTGGGTTTTTTTACCCAAAAAACAATTGAATCAACCTATTTGGGTGCAAAAAATAAACCCCCTCCCAAGGACATGATCTGGAAGCAGATTATAAAATAATAAGATAATCAGGTGGGAAATTTAAGATCCTGTTGTCAGCACAGGAGAGAAAATAAGGGACACATGAACAATAAGAAGATGTAAGAACATTGTGGAAAGAGATGAGTATCACCGGTATAATGAAAGTGATAGCCAATAAGAAATATGACCACTGAGAGTGTCCTCATGATGGGGGATGCTCAATGCATTGCTACAACACTAATTTTTGACATCAAATTTGAAATTAATGTATGCTTTATTGATTAAATAAACTCACTGATGTGGTTTGGCTGTGTCCCCACCCAAATCTCACCTTGAATTGTAGTTCCCATAATGCCCACGTGGGAGGGATCCGGTGGGAGGTAATTGCATCATGGGGGCGGTTACCCCCATGCTGCTGTCCTCATGATAGTGCTGAGTTCCTACAAGATCTGATGGTTTTATAAGGGGCTTTTCCCCCTTTTTCCCGGCACTTCTCCTTGCTGTCTCCATGTGCAGAAAGACGTGTTTGCTTCCCCTTCAATCACGATTGTAAGTTTCCAGAGGCCTCCCCAGCTATGCTGAACTGTGAGTCAATTAAACCTTGTTTCTTTATCAATTACCCAGTCTTGGGTATGCCTTTATTAGCAGTGTGAGAATGGACTAATATACTCACTAACCATAAATGTTTAGCAAAACAAATACTTTACACCAATAACCTTGTATTAGTGTTGAAATTATTTTCTTCTCTGTGTTATAGTAACTTTCTACTCTCTTCAAACTTTCAGAAAGGACTCTTCTAAATCCTATATCTTCAGTTAGTCATACGTAACAGTCATGAAAGAAGAGGAGGGGTGAGTGAAGAAAGCAGCTGCTGAGAGGGATTAGCAATGTATGAAGCAGACTATGGGTTGGTCTGACCGGAAGAATATAGAAATTAGTGAGATTTCCCACAGAGATATGATCCATATTGGATATGAAAGTAAGGGGTAACCCCTGAGGATTAGAGAACATACAGATTTTCTGAGTTACAGCTGGGCCTGTCATGTGGAATTGCTATGAGCACTGGTGCATATTCACCAATATTCTGAACCAGTTAATACCTAAGTTCTGAGCCAGAAGTATATCCTTACCATGGGTGCAAAACAGTCACTGAATGAGCCATGGAGTTCTGTCACACAGCAATTTGGGGATGGTGGCAGCAACTCCCTTACCAGGTCAGTATTGGGATATAGTTTCAGGAATTTTTCCTGTTAGCTTATATCTTGTAATTCCAGTCTTGCCCATGAGTCCATGAACAATATTTCTTGTATAACCAGGTAGAGTGAATTTTGCTCTTTCCAGTTAGGAATCTTAACAAATATAACATCCCAACCCTGAACTTTTTGCATGAGATAAATCTCTTTTTGGTCATTAGGCATGATGGAGGCAGAAGCCCAGATCACTGCATTTCTATTATAGGCAGAAACTGTAGAAAGTGAGATTCACATATAACATTTTTTAAACTATGCAACAGGCCGAGACGGGGAGATCACTGGAGGCCAGGAGTTGAGACCAGCCTGGTCAACATGGCAAAGCCCTGTCTCTACCAAAAATACAAAAAAATTAGCTGGGTGTGGTGGCACATGCCTCTAATCTCAGCTACTCAGGAGGCTGAAGAATGAGAATAGTTTGAACCTGGGAGGTGGAGGTGCAGTGAGCCAAGATCACACCACTGCACTCCAGCCTGGATGACAAAGCAAGACTCTGGCAAAAAAAAAAAAACCCTGTACCAGAGGGAAGCCTTCCCAATATGCTAATATTAGAAGAAGTCCTGTCCCAGGCTTATTTTCCTCCACCAAGTTCACCATATTTACACAGTTCACTTTAAAAAACACTATAAAATATGACCTCCTCTAAGCCATTTCAACTACATATGCTACTTCCTACATTTTCTCACCCTTCTGCTTTTATTATAACATTTCTACAATTTCATGGTGTAAAATTGTCATATTTGGTTCCATAAGCATAATTCCCACAGTTGTTGAGCATTAGTTTAATGTTTAAATGGATTCGCTCCTCACCATGACTCCATTTATCTTCACTTCTAAATTCCTATTTTGGTTGGCTGAAGTCTGTCCTCTGGTAGTTTTTACAAGAATGTTTATGGAAACAATATTTCTTGATTTCTTGTATGTTTGAAAATATTTTTCCTTGTTTTTTATTATCGCACAGTGGTATAGCTGGACATAAAATATGATGATGTTCCTTTCTATTAAAACTTTGTAGACATTTCTCCATAGTCGCTAGCATTGGATGCGGTTCTAAAGAAGTCTGAATCCAAACTTACTGTTTTTCTTCCTTAAATATCAGGTTCTTTTTTTCTTTTCTTGCCTGATGGTTCACAGGAGTGTTCCGATATGATTATGTCCAATAACTTTTCTCAGGAAAGACCTTACGTTGATCAATTAATGTCAGTTTTTTCTCTGACATGTTCTGCTCTCAATTGTTAGAATATCTTTCATTATTCCAAGAAAGATTTCTTTGAATTTATTGGTGGAAATTTTATCTTTTTAATGTGCATTAGTTTTACATCTGTTGAGGCTTTATAATTTTTCACATTTTCCCACTAATTCTTTGAAACTTTCTTTTTTTCCTACTTAATTTTGCTCATTTTTGTCAAACGTCTGCTGTCCTAATTGTGTTCTCAGCTGCTTCCAAAAATACTATTTTTAAGGTGATTTTATTTTTCTCTTCAATTTTTGTTTTGGTGGTGGTGAAATTGGATATGATTTTTACATTTGCTGAATAAATAATATGTGAATAATGTTCAAAATGTAGGCAGCAAAAAGTCTATACCCTTGAGCCCCAATTCTAGTGTCTTTCTCTATAAACAACAAATGCTCTTCTATATCTTCCTCCATGTATAAGCAGCAAAAATATTATTTTTCTTTTTTACACAAATGGTGGCACACCCTATATATACTGTTCTGCATTTTGATTTTGTTTTATATTTAAATATATCTTGAAGATCTTTCCATACTAATATATAAACAGCTTATTTTCTTCTTCTTTCTTTGTTAGTTCTTTTCTTTCTTTCTGTTGATATTCTTTTGTATTATTCAACCTCTTATACAACCTCTTATTCTTTCTGTTGATATTCTTTTGTATTATTCAGCCTCTTATAGACAAATATTCAAGTTATTTTTATTCTTTTGTTATTATAAACTATATTGTACTAAATAACTTCGCAGGTATTTTATTTCACACATGTGATATGTTTATTGGATAAATTCTTAAAAGTGTAATTGCTGAACTAAAAGGTATTTGCATTAGTAATTTACATAAATATTTCCAGGTTATGATCAGTAAGAGCTGTTCTAATTCACACTCCCACCAGTAGCATACCAGTTTTCTCACGCCCATGCTAACACTATGTATTATGAAACTTTTACTCTTTGCCAACTAGATAGGTAAAAGATATTATTTATTGTTGTGTATATTTGCATTTCTCATATTATGTGTGTGTCAGGCACATAGTTGCACATTTAAGATTTGTATTTTCTTTTCCTTTCATTCTTATTTTTATCCCTAACTCATTTTTATTGAGTTATTGGTCTTTTACTTTCGGTATATATTATGGAAATTATACATAACAATTTCTTTTGAAAGTTTCTGGCTCATCTTTTAATGTGGTTAATAAAATTTTAAGTAGATTTTTATCCTGAATAATCTATCTTTTTATGATTATTGCAATTTATATCTTACTTAAAATTCTTGTCACTCTAATATTATTTATTTCCATGTGACTGTTTTTTTCGAATGCAATCTGTTCAGTAATGCATCTTTTCTCCAATGATTTGAGATGCTACTCAAGTGCACTGAAGTGTTTCTGGACTTTTATTTCTGTTCCATTGAGTTATCCATTCATTTGTTTGCCATCACCACACTGGTTTGATTTACGTCACTGTATGATATGTAATTCTTCTTATTTACAATTTTCTCTGCTTGTTTATTTTTTATATGAAATCAAAATTCAAGTTGTTTAGATCCCTCAAAATCATCTTAGTATCTCATTGCTATTATACAATAGCAATTAAAGTTAACACATTAACTTTAATAAAATTGTTATTTATATTATATTGAATCTTTCAATCCAAAAATATTATGAAGTTCTCTTTTTTCAAGTCCTCGTGTCACTCAGGAGTGCTTTAAGTTTTCCTTTATAGAGATAGTGCTTATTTATCAAATATATTCTTAGGTATAGAAATCTCTGTCCAATCATTAGAAGACCACTAAGGCAACCCAACACAGACTTTAGTAGCCACAGCCAACATAGAATACAGACTTTATAGAATTAGTTCAAGAAAGTCATTCAGGAAGCAAACAGCACCAACAACAAACCCTGAGGAGTGAGCAGAATCTTATTTTCATAATTAAACATAATATTATTTTAAATGTCCAGCTTTTAACAAAAATCTTAGTACATAGACACATTGGCAAATATAGTTTATAAACAGGGGAAGAGAAATATACCCAATAGAAACTATTCCTAAAGAAATTCAGATATTATATTTACTAGATTAAGACTTAAATTCAAGTATTTTAAATAAATTTGAAGAACTAAAATAAACCAGGTTTAAAGAACTAAAGAAAAATATTAGAAGTATGTCTCATCAAATAAAGAATATTCATAAAGTGATAGAAATTTTTTTTTAATGAACAGATAGAAAATCTAGAACTCAACTAAAAGTAGGGTAAATAAAATAAAAGTTTACTATAGGGCCACGACAGTGGATTTGAGCTGGCAGAAGAAAGAATCAGCAAACTTGAAGATAGTCCAGTTGAAATTACCTTGCCTGAGAAACAGAAAAAGAATAAAGAAAAATGCATGGAGCCACAGAGACCTGGGGGACACCATCGAGCATGCTAACATAACTGGAGTCTCAGAATGAGCAAAGATGAAGAAAGGGGTAGAAAGAATATTTAAAGAAATAATGGCAAAAAGATTCCCAATTTTAATAAAAAAGTAATTTTCACATCAGATAAATTATTTGTGAATTCAACATGGGATAAATTCTATGAAATTTATACCTGAACACATCATAATCAAACTATTGAAAGACAAAGGTAGTGAATCTCAAAAGCAGTAACAGAGAAATAACTCATCGCTTATAAGGGATTCCCAATAAGATATCAACTGATTTCTCATGGGAAACTATGGAGACCAGTAGGCTGTAGGATGACATATTCAAAGTGCTGAAAGAAAAAGACTGCCCACAAAGAATTCTACATCTGACAAAGGTATAATTTTAAAAACAAGGAGAAATTAAAACATTCTCAGATAAATAAAAACTGTTGCTAGCAAAACTTCCCTGTAGCATACTAGACAGTAAATTATATCTACATAAAGAAACGAGGCGCGGTGGCTCATGCCTGTAATCCCAGCACTTTGGGAGGCCGAGATAGGCAGATCATGAGGTCAGGAGATCGAGACCATCCTGGCTAACACGGTGAAACCTCATCTCTACTAAAAATACAAAAAATTAGCCGGGCGTGGTGGCAGGCGCCTGTAGTCCCAGCTACTCGGGAGGCTGAGGCAGGAGAATGGCGTGAACCTGGGAGGCAGAGCTTGCAATGAGCCCAGATAGCTCCACTGCACTCCAGCCCAGGCAACAGAGTGACACTCCATCTCAAAAAAAAAAAAAAAAAAAAAAAGGAACGAGGGAAACTACATAGGTAAATATAAAAGATGGTATGGGCTGAGAGTAGTGGCTCATGCTTATAATCCCAGCACTTTGGGAGGCCAAGGTGGCAGGATTGCTTGAAACTAGTAGTTTGAGACCAGCATGGGCAACAAAATGAGACTTTGTCTGTACAAAAAAGTACATAAGTAAATAAATAAGCCAGACATGGTAAAGTGTGCCTGTAGTCTTAGCTACTTGGGAGGCCAAGGCAGGAGGATCACTCAAGGCCAGGAGTTCAAGGCTACAGTGAGCTATGATCTTGCCACTGCATTCCAGCCTGAATGACAGAACAAGACCAGATCTCTAAAAAACTTTTAAAAATAAAAGACAGTATAAGTGTATTTTGTATGTGTAACTCTTTTTTTCTTATCTGACTTAAAAGACAACTTTTAAGAATAAAGAATAATTATAAATCTGTGTTGATGGATATACAATGTAATTACTTCACAATAATAGCAAAAAGGAGAAGGGAGGTAGGGATGAGGCTTTATACAAGCAGACGTATTATATGCTATTAGACAAACAGAATTGTAATATATTCGATGTTAATTGCAATCTCTAGGACAACCTGTAAAAACAAGTCAAAATATATAATAACAGAAACAACAAGGGAATTAAAATGGTACACTAGAAAGTATCTGTTTAAAACAAACGAGATAGTAATGAAGGAAATGAGAAAGAAGACATATACAGTAAAAAAGTAAAATGGCAGATATAAATTATTTTAGTAATTACATTAAATTTAAATGGATTAACTGCTCCAATAAAAAGGCAAAGATTCACAGAATGGATTAAAAATATGGGCCAACTCTATGCAGTACGCGGTAGACAAACTATTCTTTTTAATTTTTTTTTTCTTTTCAACTTTTACTTTAGATTCAATCGGTACATGTGCAGGTTTGTTACATGGGTAAATTGTGTGTTGTGGGGGTTTAGTGTACAGATAATGTTGTCACCCGGGTAAACAGCATAATACCTGATAGGTAGCTTTTTGATCCTTACCCTTCTCCCATCCTTCACCTTTAAGTATGCCCTGGTGCATGTTGGTCCCTTATTTGTGTCCATGTGTACTCAATGTTTAGTTCTCACTTATAAGTAAGAACATGAAGTATTTGGTTTTTTGTTCTGCAACAATTTGCTCTCCAGCTCCATCCATGTTGCTCCAAAGGACATGAACTTGTTCTTTTTTATGTCTGTGTAATATTCCAAAAATAGTATATTTTCTTTATCCAGTCCCTCATTAATGGGCACCCAGGTTGATTCCATGTCCTTGCTATTGTGACTAGTGCTGTAATAAACATGTGTGTACATATATCTTTATGGCAGAATAATTTTTATTCCTTTGGGTATATACCTAGTAATGGGATTGCTGAGTCAAATGGTAGTTCTATTTTAAGCTCTTTGAGAAATCTCCAGAATGCTTTCCGTAGTGGCTGAACTAATTTACATTCCCATCAGCAGAATATAAGCATTCTGTTTTCTCTGCAACGTCACTAGCATCTGTTATTTTTTACTTTAGTAGTAGCCATTCTATTTAGTGTGAGATAGTATATCACTGTAGTTTTGATATGCATTTCCTTAATGATTAGTGATATTGAGCATTTTTTCACTTGCTTGTTGGCTACATGTATGTCTTCTTTTGAGAAGTGAGGAGTCAAACTTTAGATTCAACAACACAAGTTAATTGAAAGTAAAATGATGGAAACAGATAGAACAGGCAAACTGTAACCAAAAAACATCCAGAATGGTTACATACAAATCAGGCAAAATAAACTTTAAAACAAAAATTATGGCAACAGACAAGGAAGGACATTTTATAATGATAAAAGGATCAATACACCAAGAAATGACAATCATAAACATATATTCACTTATTAACTGAGATCCAAAATACATAAAGTAAAAATTGACAAAGCTGAAGGAAGAAGTAGAAAATTCAACAATAATGGTTGTAGCCTTCAATAGCTTACTTTATTTTTTATTTTATTTTATTTTATTTTATTTATTTTATTTTATTTTTATTTTTTGAGACGGAGTCTTGCCCGTCGCTCAGGCTGGAGTGCAATCGCACGATCTTGGCTCACTGCCTCCACCTCCCAGGTTCAAGTGATTCTCCTGCCTCAGCCCCCCGAGTAGCTGGGATTACAGGTGCCCACCACCCACGCCTGGCTAATTTTTGTATTTTTAGTAGAGACAGGGTTTCACCATGTTGGCCAGGCTGATCTTGAACTCCTGACCTCGTGATCCTCCTGCCTAGGCCTCCCAAAGTGCTGGGATTACAGGCATGAGCCACCACGCCTGGCCCAGTAGCTTACTTTAAATAATGAATAGGACAACTAGACAGAAGATCAACAAGTAAGATTTGAACAACTAGACATAACTGGCATCAATAGAACAGTCTACCCCAAAGCAGCAAAATACATATTCTTTTCAAGTATACATGAAACATTTTCCAGAATAAACCATGTTAGGCCATAAAATACATCTTAATGAATTGAAAAGAATTGCAATCATGCAAAGTATGATCCTTAATCAAAATGTAGTAAAATTATGGATTAATAACAATACATTTTGGGAAATTTACAAATGTGGAAATTAAATAACACACTCCTAAATAGCCAATGGCTCAAGGAAAAAAATCAAAGAGAAATTATAAAATACTTTGAGATGAATGAAAATAAAGACATAATAAACCAAAATGTATAGGATATAGCTAAACTAAAGTTTTTAGAGGTATATTTGGAAAACAAACTAAATTCAAATAAAGCAAAAGAAAAAATAAATATCAGAGGAGAACTAAATTAAATAGAGAATTTTAAAAATGAGAGAGAAAATTGACTTAAAAAGTTTGTTCTTTGAAAAGATCAATGAAAAAAACTGAAAACTTTTAGATAATTTTACCTACCAATTACAAAGATCAGGAATGAAAGAGGGGATATTACTACTGACTTTACCAAATTAACAAGCATTATAAAGTAATACTGTGAACAACTGTATACAAAACTTTTAGATAACATAGATGAAATAGACAAATTCTTAGAAAGATACAAACTACTGAAACTCAATCAAGTATAAATTAAAAATCTGAATAGAACTATAACAAGTAAAGAGATTGAATTGAATCAGTAATCAGAAACTCACACATGCACACAAAAACTCCTAGGACCAGATGGCTCCACCGGTGAATTTTACCAAATGTTTAAGGAAGAATTAACACTAATTCTTCACACATACAAAAGAATCCCTTCCAAAAAATACAAGAGAAGGGAACATTTCCCAGCTCATTTTATGAAACCAATATTATCTTGATACCAAAACCAGAAAAATATGCTGCAAAAAATTAAAGACCAACATATCTTATTAATATAGACACAAAATCCTCAAAAAATACTAACAAGGTGAGTCCAAGAACATATAAAAGGATTAGACATCATGATCAAATATAATTTAACTCAAGAATGCAAAATTGTTTCAAAATACAAAAATTAGTCAATGTAATACACCATACTAACAGAAAAAGACAAAAAATACATGGTTGATAAGATGACAATAATGCCCAATAGTAATTCAACACAATCAAAATTCCAGCTGCCTTTTCCCTCGAAGTGGATAAGCTCATTTTAAAATGTATATGGAAATGCTGACTAGCCAAAACAATCTTGAAAGAAGAACTAAGTTTGAGAATTCACATTTTCTGATTTCAAGACTCACTACAATGAAACAGTAATCAAGACAGTGTGGCACTGGCGTATGAGACCATGGAATAGAATTGAGAGTCAAGAAACACACACACATGTACACATATACACATGCATGTGCCCCTTTACATTGATGGTCAGCTGATTTTTAACAAGGGCACTGAAATAATTGAATGGGGAAAACAATTGTCTTTTCAACAAATAATGCTGAAAATAATGAATTTCCACAGGCAAAATAATAAAGTTGGACCCCTACCTCACACCATACACAGATACTAACTCCAAATTAAGCAACAACTTAAATGTGTATAACTAAAACTATGTAGCTAAAAGTATACAGCTCTTAGAAAAAAACTTAAGCATAAATCTTTGTGATCTTGGATCAGGCAATGGTTACTTAGATATGACACCAAAGCACAGGCAACAAAAGAAAAATTTGATAAATTGCACTTCATGAAAGTTACAAACTTTTGTACCTTAGAAGGTACAATCAAGAAAGTAAAAAGACAACCCACAAAACAGGAGAAAATATTTGTAAATCATATATCTAGTAACTGAATACTATCTAAAATACATGAAGAACTTGCACCCAACAATAAAAAGACTACACAATTTTTTTAAACGGGCAAAGAATTTGAACAGATGTTTCTCCAAAGAATGTATACAAATGGCCAATAAACAAATGAAAAGAAGGGAAAACAAATCAAAACTACAATATTATATGGGAGGGGGGATGTAAGGTAGCATTCCTGCTTTGGAAAACAGTTCTGCAGTTCCTCAAAAAGTTAAACATAGAGTTACAATGAGACTCAGAAATTCTGCTCTTAGGTGTATACACAATGTATACATGAGAGAATTAAAGATATGTGCATGTAAAAACTTGTATGCAAATTGTCATAACAGCATTATTCATAATAGCAAAATTGTAGAAATAACCTAAATGTCTACTGACTGATGAATGGGTAAACAAAATATGACATATCCATACACCAGAAGATCATTTGGCTATAAAAACAAATGAAGTTCTGATACTTGCTACAACATGGTTGAACTCTGAAAATATGCCAAGTGAAATAATCCAGACACAAAAAGTCACATGTTATATAATTTTATTTATATAGAATGTTCAGAATGGGTAAATCCATACAGACAGAAAGTAGATTAATGATTGGGGAGAATGGGGAGTGACTGCTAATGGGTATGTGTTTCTTTTAGGTGACACAAATATTCTAGAATTAAATAGTGGTACTGGTAGTATAACTCTTTGAATATACTAAAAGTACCTGAATTGTACACTTTTAAAAGGTGAGTTTAATGGTATATGTATCATATCACAACAGGGGAAAAAAAAAAACTAGTGTGCTATCTATTAGAATTGTGTATTCCGTGTATTCTGTCATCTATGCCAAAAAGTCTTCAGCAGCTGCCATCTTGTTGATGGCAGTGGTGGCCCAACTGGAGCAGCCACTGCGAAGACGCCAGCTGCAACAGGAGAGGGTGGCTAGGGCTACATGCTCCATGGAGCTCACAGGAGCCAGGAACAGGTGGGAGCCTTGCCCCTCTTCCAAGTTGGTGGGGCAGGAGTCCTGCCCTCCCGGGCACAGCTGCAGTCACCCAGCTGTGGCTGCTGACCCAGGCATTCCTGTACTCTTGAGGGCCCAGGAAACCCCCCTGGCCCCCATCCCCACAGGCTTGGGAGTGCCTGCTCCCACTGCCTGGCCTCTCCCTACTCCCAGCACCCACTCCAATTTCAGAGCAAAATTGGAGGCTGAGCTCCAGCACTGTCACAACCCAGCCAGGTGTGCATGCTCTGAGGGTGGCACTGACATGCCAACCCTGCCACCTTGGCCACCTCCAGACTTTGGGCACCAATGAGCACAGGAAGGAAGCTGAGAGGGGGCTGAGGATGGCTTGGCACAGGCCTGCAGGCACCCCTTGTCACAAATAGCCTGGGTGCCATAGACAACGTGTTGATGGTGGCAGGAGGCAGGCTCCTGGGTGGAAAGGGGAGGGTCTCCAATTAAACCCCACCTTCAAGCCTGGGAAGGCCTGAAGCATGGGAGCCTGGCTGTCAGTTCAGTAGAGTCTGTGCAAGAGTGAGAACTTAACAGTGCTTTTTCCAGGCCTGCGCATGGATGCCCATGGACCAATCAGCATGCACTTCCTTCCTTCTGAAGCCTGTAAAAACTCCAGACTCAGCCGGACTCAGGATGATCTGCCTGTGGATAGGAGATACCCACTCCAGGTCTCCTCTCTGCTGGGGGCTGCACAGTCACTGGGATGACCTGCCTGCAGATAGGAGCTACCCACTCTGGGTCTTTTCTCCACGGAGAGCTGCACTCGATGGGATGACCTGCCTGTGGAAAAGGAGCTACCCACTTTGGGTTTCCTGAAAACTGTACTCTTGCTCATTAAAGCACCTCTTCGCCTTGCTCACCCTCCAGTTGTCCACATACCTCATTCT
Source organism: Pongo pygmaeus (assembly GCF_028885625.2). Lineage (NCBI taxonomy): Eukaryota > Metazoa > Chordata > Mammalia > Primates > Hominidae > Pongo > Pongo pygmaeus. Next base: position 140,185,810 of record NC_072378.2, on the reverse strand, counting down.
TCCTGGATGCAGGACAAGAACTCAGGACTTGCCAAATGGTGGAGCTGAACAAGCTGTAACACAAACAGGGCTGAAACATGCCCCTCCTTGCTCACCAAGTTGCAGGTGATGAGAAAGAGAGAAGAATTGTGGCCCTTCTGGGGGCCCAGACCAAGAGGCTCCCCAAGCCAGGGCTGTGACACCCTCTTTGGGGCTCTGCAGTTTCTGGTGTCTCCAAGCTTCTGGACACTAGCACATTCCCCTCATCCAGATGCAGGTGCCAGCAATGGAAGCTGCTTGCAGTGCATCTGATCTAGCCACAGGATCTCATAGAGTCAGCACCTGGAGCTGCCCGCGCAGCTGCAGCAGCTGGCATGCCTGGCTGTGCACAGTGGCCAGACCCTGCACTCACTAGTTCATGCATCCTTTGCCACTCCATGTCTGTCTTGCCCTTGGCAAGCATGGGATCCGGGCCAGTAGCATGAGCTGAGCACAGCCTGCCAGGCCAAGTGGGCAGAACAAGCCCAGTGGGCTCGAGCAAAACTCAGGCGAAAGTGCCACTGGCCACACTGGTTTCCAGCTAGAAAAGTGACACCTGAAGAATCCTGCAACATTGTGACATCATTTTCTCTTCTACATTAGTCCACATTTTATTACACTTAGCTGTCCCTCCTCACATGTTTCAGTTTGGAATTTTAGGTACTCCATAATTGTGTTGAACATAGAACTTCCATTTTTGTTTCTCACTCACTTTGTCATTTTCCAATTGATTTTTGAGAAAAAGTGGAAAATAATTGATTTTTTTCCTCATGTCCTAACAAACGGCTAGACTTTGTTTTTCAAACATTCTAGAGCAGAAGTTCTCAAATTTTTCTCTCTCAGGACCTTTGTGCTCTTAAAAATTATTGAGTACCCCAGTGTGTGTTATTAATATATGCTATGTCCATCATAGTGGAAATTAAAACTGACAGTGTAAAAAATATATTACTGGCTGGGCTTGGTGGCTCATGCCTATATAATACCAGCACTTTGGGGGGTCTAGGTGGGCAGACCAGCTGAGGTCAGGAGTTTGAGACCAGCCTGGCCAACATAGTAAAACCCCATCTCTACAAAAAAAATAAAAAAATAAAAATAAATTAGCTGGGCTTGGTGGCTCACACTTGTAATCCTAGCTACTCAGGAGGCTGAGGCGAAAGAATCACTTAAACCAAGGAGGTGGAGGTTGGAGTGGGCCAAGATCGTGCCACTGCACTCCAGCCTGGGTGACAGAGCAAGACTCCATCTTAAAAAAAGAAAATGTGTATGTATGAAAAGTGGCATTGTTTTATATTTCTACAAATATCGTAAATGTCTGGCATCATAGAAGATAATTGGATTATCATATCTGCTTCTGCGTATAGTCTTGTGATATCAAACATCTTGTCAAGCCATTGGAAAATTCTACCAATCATTTTTGAGAAGATGAGTGAAAGGGTAAAAAAATCCTAATATTAGTATGAAAATAGTTCATGAACCTCTAAAATGGTCTCAAGCGTCCTCAGGAGTCCCGAGACCACACTTTGGGAACTGCTGCTGTAAGCTATATTTGTTACATAATACATTTCTTTTCAAGCCCATAAAATTCCATTCTCAAAATTCAAGAAGTCTGTGTCTCCTTCTGATTCTCCATCTTAGGTTTTCCCTGTCCTTGAGGGTACATCATAAAAGCAGGATAAATAATCTACCAAGAGTAAAATTCTCATTGCATAATCAATTCTGCTAGCAGAAGACATTTTGTCACCTGTGCAACTCCTATGTCAGAAACAATCTTGGCATAACAAGGACTTGAGTTATCTTGAGGAATGTCCTAAAAGAAAGAGGCATTCTTTCACATTGCTTGGCTCAGGCATTCCCCACTCATCAGCTTCTGAGACAATATGCCAGACTGTCTGACATGCCTCCCTTACACAGCCTCCACAAAATGTTTGGAAATGAAGAACTCTAAAAGAAAATAACATCACCGTCACTTGATCTGCAGTCCATATGTGGTTATTAAGTATCTTACACTGTTCTGGTCTCTTTCCACCTCACCATGAATATGACCACTACCTCATCATAGCTGCTGGAAAAAAAAGAAGAATTTCCCTCTTTTTGAATCATAGCTCCTCATCTGTTCCACCTTGCACTTCACTCTCAGATCTTCTTTGCCTTCAAATCCTGCCTTGGCTCTTGACTAAAGTTTATCTTCCTACATAGCATCTATTTCAAATAATCAACATCTACAGCTATTCTCAAATACATCTCCTGTTCTTATGTTTTGAGTCTACCCCGCCACTATTTGTAGCTCCCTGTCCTGAAACTTCCACTCTGCCCAGGTATATGGAGAAGAAAAAATTTTGAAAAAGCTTTTTCCAAACATGTCTTGCCTCCAGGCTCGTTTTTCTCCAAAATATTTTAGGTTTTCATATCTTGAAGACATCCTCTCAGAAAGCTTTTATGGTGGAGGAAGAGAGAGTAACATGAGCTGCTACCCTGCTATTATCACTAGCTGTGAGAATACAGGCTCATGGCTGGTGGTGCTGTGTCTCAGCACCTAGGACAGCATCTTGCATATGGAAGGTCCTCCACTGTATGTCTGTTGAATGGTTAAGTGAATGACTGATTGCCTTCCAGCACCAAAATTAGCCTTCCAATAAAACAATATAGCTTCCTGGCTTTTCGCTCTACCTTCCCCTACATTAGTCCTGTGTGTTCTGTCTTCTTTGCCGTTATCACTAAAAGCAATCTGATAATGATCGATATAGAATACAGATTTCTGTGGAGGAAATATGGTAATTTTATGGAGTTTCATGGAGATAACACCTTCACTTTATGAAAACAAAGTCTAATGATGAGGATAGCAGTCGCTGCCAATGGCAAAGGTAATTCTGGACAGGGAAGTTATTTCTTGTACCTCATAAATCATGGTGGAGAAAAAATACCTCATCCACCTCTAGATAAAACTGTCACAGCTTAATCCTGTGCCTGAGGAAATCTGATAGTTTACTTTTCAGTTCCATTTTCTCCTCTCTTTTATGGGATTCAGGTCAAAGTTTCTTCTGTGACATTTCTCTTTAAACAATATCTCTCCCCATTTTAATTTTCTTATCAGAACATCCAGGCCAGACCAAGAGCCAGGTACTGATATTTACAATGCTAAGCTCAGTGCACATTAATAATGTATTTTTATAATTCAGAGATTTTTTATCTTGTCATGGACTATTTTAGGTGTTGTACAACTCAAAGTCTACCAGATTCTCTTTTGGTCTGTTTATTTACAGGAGGGAAATAAATAATGACAACTTAAATTTATATTTAGCACACATGGGCACACACAGGCTTGATTTTGATAACTGTTATGTTTACATTTGGAAGTAATGAAGTGTAGTAGAAATAGTAAGGGGACCTTGAGTCAGAGACCTGAGCTTCATCTTGGGTTTATGTTACCAGCTCTGTAAACTTAGGCAATTTATTCAGCACCCCTGATACTCAATCTCCTCGTTTGTAATATGAATGTAATAATAGTAATACTATCTCACAGTAATAACAAGAGGTTTGAAGGAGATTTTAAAAATGTAAATATGCCATGTAAGCCCTGAAACTCCTTGTGAGTGCGTGCCACAGCACATTCATTCTTGACTTTGTTTCTGCTGTACCACAAGAGAGGGACGAGCCTTATATACATAAGGAACTCCCATGTTCAGGTTTCAGGATTAGGCAGAACTGCATCAGAATCCTTGCTAAGGTTTCATTTCCTCTAAAGGTTGCAGAAAATAAAAACACTTAATTCAAGTGTTTTAATGAAATAATGCATATAAACCATAGGGATTGTCACATAATAATAACCAATAGATATTTTGTTATGAATTTTTTTCGAAGCACACTACCTACAACTGCACCCATTCTCTCCTACTCACACACACAAAAAATCACCGGAAGAAATGTAGGAATAATAATTCTTTGATATACCACTGAATCCATCCTGATTTATTCTTTAATTGGGTCAGTCCAAAACTTGGCAATTTATTCTTTAAAAAGTATTACTTCCAGTACATCTTTTGATCAACTATTATACACCAGAGTGTCTGCCTGTGAGCCGTCAGTGGTCTTTACACTGTATGTCATCAACTGATTAAAAAGCTGTAGGATTATTATATGCCCCAAGTTTTACCTTTAGACTAAATAAATAAAAGTAAAACTCTGATTAAGTGGGATTTTACCACGTTTTAATATTTAAAATGGTTTAACATTAAAATATGAAAATTCTGGGTTGCAATAACCTTTCAAAAATTTTCCAAATGACTGAAACCATACCAATTAATTTATGTCATCAAAATCCTAACACAGCTGTAGGCAGGGGGAATCTTTAATCAGTATGGCTTGATGATGGTTTGATGGAACAATGTGAGGTGAGAACAAAAATAGGAATATGAAAATTAGAGGAGATGAAATCTGACCTAGATATCTTTTCTGGTACACATTATGCTTCTCTAAAATTTCGAATTCTTGATTGAAACAGCCTCCACCTAAAGTCCTCCTGGTTAGAATTGTGATTAGGTGGTCAAGGTGATTCTAGTGGATCAGTGGGCAGATGCTTAGTTGAATACACATTTCCATGATAGGACATTATGATACACATGAGAGAATCAGAAGCCAATCTGAAGATAACATAAAACATTTTAAACAGGTGATTACAACATCTACGCAAACATTTTTGCTTGATGCAGTTTGCTTGAATGCAGTGAAAAGTAAAAGGAGGAAAATCAAGGAGCGTGTTATAGGAGAATTTTTCTGTGTGCCAAATAACTGTTCTGGCTAAATTATTTTCTTTCTTTTTCCAATCAATTGTCTGTGTATCAATGAGTGAGAGTCAAAACAAATTCTCTCTTCTCTTTCTTTCCATATATCTATGTATACATATGAATGTATATGTATATATACATACATTGTGTGTGTGTGCGTGTGCGTGTGTGTCTTTATGAGAGGCACATTGGGGACTTGAAATTTGCTGGAGTTTATGGGACTGGACAATTGATAAGATCATCCCAAGAGAAGTTAGAGAACAGTGAGTGGGAAACAAAAAGAACAGAGGGGCAAAGCTGAGTCAAAAACTTGACTAAGTTATATAAACTAACTCTTAGTTACAGTGAATTTCTGATGCTTTACTCAGCTGTTATTTTCAAAAGTCAAAAATTTTGAATGGGGGCCAGAATTGGATCCTATTCTGAATCAACAAAACCAAGCTCTTTCCATCTCCATCAAAGAATTTTCATTTTGCCAAATAAGAACATATTGAAAATGTCACCAAAATGTAACATTCTCCTTCCATCAGCCCACTTGACACAGGGATTATCTCACTTATGGCTCACAACAACTTTTAAAGTAGGGATTAATATTATCCCTATCTTAGACATAAAGAAGCCAAAGAACAAAGTGCCTACAGTCACACATCTCATAAGCTTTGGAGCTGAGATTTGAACCTAGACAAGTTTGTGAACACACTTTAGCTTTTAATCACTGTATCTATTCATCTTTCAAGAAGAAAGAGCTGAACAATAGGCTCCTTGGGAGTATATATACGTATTCAAATCAGTACTATAGCCTAAGAAAGGCTTGAAATTCATTTTAAAATTTTATTCATAGTATTATACCAACTACATATATAAATATATATATAATCACATTATTTTCTTATTACAAGGAAATAAAAGTTCCCTTTTCTTCTATTTTCTTTCCTCTCTTTTTCAGGTTGATCTATTTGCCTCCATAACAAATAAAGAGCCTAATTAAAAAGGTAAGACTGAAAAGCAACATAGGATAAAGGGAAGAGTGAGGTTAACTCAAGGATAGAAGCTAGAAGATCAGAGCTTGGCCTCTGGTCTGCTGTACATGATGTTAGGTAGCAGCATGAATGTGACTGGTTGAGTATAATGACTGGGAATATATGGAAAATCATACCAAATCAATGACTAATATTCTAAATGATCATGTGATTGAATGTTGATTTCAGTAGTGAAAAAAAAGTCAGTCCAAATCTTACAGAAAAATCAATACAGTCCTGTGCCACACAATAATGTTTCAGTCAATGATGCACTGCATATATGATGGTAGTTTCACAAGATTATAATACCATATTTTTACTGTATATTTTCTATGTTTAGATATACAAATATCTATTATTGTGTCACAATTGCCTGCAGTACTTAGTACAGTAACATGTTGTATGAGTCTGTAGCTTAGGAGCACTACAGTATACTATATAGCCTAGGGGTATAGGAGGCTATATCATCTAGGTTTGTGGTGAGTACATGCTAGATGTTTGCACAATGATAAAATCACCTAGTGATTTATTTCTCAGAATGTATACCTGATATTAAGTAGAAGCATGACTGTATAAGAATATTTCCATAATAAGTGGAAATTAAACTAAAATTTACAGTAATGGGAGAGATTAAGAGAAACAGAGAGAAATAAGTATTGAAACTCAAAGTAGTAAGGATACTATGAGAAAAGCTATGGAACCTAAATTAGTATGATATGTTCACAAGACAGAGAAACTATGCACTATAATATTCTGAGAATTGTGTTGGCTAGGAGTGGAATAGCGGTTATGAAAATTTGGTCAGAGTTAGATTATTAATGTCAAATATTTCAATATAAGTATTTTGCACTTTCTTTTGTAAGCATATGGAGGCAATGACTGATATTTAATGCAAATTGAATTGGTGTAGGGAGAAACTAGAGTGGGGCTCCAGTTACAAAATACTTGCATGGTAAAAATATGAGACAGGAACGATCTTGAATACAGTCATGGCAATGGATATTGGGACGGCAAGACAGATGTAAAATTTTAAAAGCATTTGCAGGACTTCTTAATGGATTAGATATGGACAAGGAAGAAATGTAAGGATTCAAAAATAACTTCAAAGCTAAAAGCCCTAGTATCTGGTAGAATATAATAGTGCCATTGGCAGAAACTAGAAAGAAGAAAAGAGAATTGGATTGTGTCATAGTCCATTTTGTGTAGCTATAAAGAAATACCTGAATCTGGGTTATTTATAAAGAAAAGAGATTTATTTGGCTCACAGTTCTGCAGGCTGTACAAGAAGCATAACATCAGCATGTGTTTTGGTGAGAACCTTAGGAAGTTTGCAATCATGACAAAAGGTGAAGGGGGAGCAGGCATGCCACATGGTAAGAGAGGAAGGAAGAGCCAGGAGAGGGATGCCATGCTCTCTTAAACCACTAGCATTCTTGGCACGGTGCGGTGGCTCACACCTGTAATCCCAGCACTTTGAAAGGCCAAGGCAGGTGGATCACCTGAGGTCAAGAGTTCGAGACCAGCCTGGCCAACATGGCAAAACCCCATGTCTACTAAAAATACAAAATATAGGCGAGCGTGGTCATGGGCTCTTATAATCCCAGTTACTTGAGAAGCTGAGGCAGGAGAATCACTTGAACCTAGGAGGCAGAGGTTGCAGTGAACTCAGATCGTACCATTGCACTCCAGCCTGGATGATAGAGTGAGACTCCATCTCAAAAAAAAAAAACAAAAAAAAAACTAGCTCTCTCATGAACTAATTGAGTTAAAACCCACTCATTGCCATGGGGACAGCACCAAGCCATTAATTAAGGATCCACTTCCATGACCCAAACACCTTCCACTAGGCCCCATCTTCAACAATGTAGATCAAATTTCAACATGAGATTTGGAGGGAACAAATGTCCAAACTGTATCTAGTTGAAAAGCATATCAAGTACTAGAAATATCAACATTGACATGAAAGAAAGAAATTTATCTGGAATGGCAATCTGCCCAATTTAGAGGTCATGGATTGAGATTCATCTTTGGGAAACAGCTTCATAAATGTAAATATTATATTTGTATGACTTGATGAGTCCTTCAAAGATAGGCAGGAATTGTTTGTGACCATGACGGATTCACAGGGACCAGGTTTACCCTTCTATCTTCAATCAGCAAAAATTTTGAAATATTCCAGCACACATATCAAGACTATAATCACTCAGGAAAAGAAACAAGTTAAGTGAATTTTACATTTTACATCACTACCTACAGTTCAAAGAAGCCAAAATCATTGAAATTTATTGGGAAGAATATCAGAGAGGAAGGACACAGATAAAGTGTCCCAAAGACCTGCAGAAGATCCCTTCAGAGAACTGTAAAGTGATATTCAACTAGGGAATGCTTCAAGTCTGAGTACTGATCTGCATATAAATGAGCAGAAACTACCCAAGTCTGAAGAAAAAACTACGGGAAAACAGCAACATTTAGGGCTCCCACAAAACTGGGCATATTTTGTATTTCCACCATCCAAAGTAGAAAGTCACAAAGCACTGGGTAGAGTTCTTGGAAGGAGATTATCTTATTAGTGGGACCATACTGGCTTTAGATTAATGGCTATTCTAGATCACACCTCACCCTTTCAAGAATCTTAAAAGGAAGGCTAAAGTTAGTTGATCCCAAGCAAATGTTCACCAGGACAAGTTCAAAACAAACAAACAAAAAAATCATGCAACATCCATCAACATAATATTCACAAGGTTTTATAATCAATCAAAAATTACCAGACCTGAAAAAAAGGTAGGAAATGTAACCATAATCAGGAGGCAAAAAGTAAAAAAAAAAAATCAACAAAAATATACACAGATGTGACATAGATAATAAAATTAATAGATCAGGAAGCGCCGGGTGTGGTGGCTCACGCCTGTAATCCCAGCACTTTGGAAGGCCGAGGTGGGAGGATCATGAGGTCAGGAGATCGATACCATCTTGGCTAATACGGTGAAACCCCGTCTCTACTGAAAATACAAAAAATTAGCAGGGCTTGGTGGCGGGCGCCTGTAGTCCCAGCTACTCAGGAGGCTGAGGCAGGAGAATGGTGTGAACCCGGCAGGCGGAGCTTGCAGTGAGCCGAGACTGCACCACTGCACTCCAGCCTGGGCAACAGAGCGAGACTCTGTCTCAAAAAAAAAAAAAAAAATAGATCAGGAAGGACGGCAAAGTTAAAACACACACGCACACATATATATGTATATCCATATATCCATACATATATATATATACACACACACATAGATATGTATATCCATCCATGTATGTTATTCCATATATTAAAGAAAGAGGAGGAAAGCATGAAAGTGAGGAGGTGCAAAATGGAGATTTTTAAAAATAAAGCTAAAACTTCGAGAGGTGAAAAAATACATTTCAAACTGTTAAGACACAAAATAGGATTAACCATAAATACTGTAAAAGAAATGATTAGTAATTTGAAAGATGTAGCAATAGAAAGTATCTAAAATAAATAAAAAATTAAAAAGCCATTAAAAAGAGCTTTAATAATATGATCTTATATTGGGAAAAGCCTAAAGATTCCATCTAAAAACTATTAGAACCGATAAATTTAATAAAGTTTCTGGATACAAAATCAACATAAAAAATCATTAGCATTTCTATATGCGAACAGTGAACAATCTGAAAAAGGTATCAAGAAAGTAATCCCATATACAATAGTTACAAATAAAATTAAATACCTAGGAATTAACCAAAGAAATTAAGGATCTCTATAATGAAAACCATAAAACACTGATGAAAGAAATTGAAGATTATGCCAAAAAAATGGAAAAATGTTCTATGTTCATGGATTGGAAGGATTAATATTGTTAAAATGTCCATACTACCCAAGGCAGAGCTGCCCAAAACCATAGGAACCCACCTCTTGCATCAGCATGACCTGGATGTGAGACATGGAGTCAAAGGAGATCATTTTGGAGCTTTAAGATTTGACTGCCCTGTTGGATTTTGGACTTTCATGGGACCTGCAACCCCTTTGTTTTGGCCAATTTCACACATTTGAAATGACTATATTTACCCAATGCCTGTACCCCCATTGCATCTAGGAAATAACTGACTTACATTGGATTTTACAGGCTCAGAAGCAGAAAGGAATTGCCTTGTCTCACATGAGTCTCTGGAATGTAGACTTTTGAGTTAATGCTGAAATGAGTTAAGACTTTGAGGGCCTGTTGGGAAGGCATGATTGGTTTTGAAATATGAGGACATGAGATTTGGAGGGGCCTGGGGTGGAATGATAGGGTTTGGCTGTGTCCCCACCCAAATCTCACCTTGAATTCCCATATGTTGCGGGAGGGACCCAGTGGGAGGTAATTGAATCACGGGAGCAGGTCTTTCCCATGCTGTTTTGTGATAGTGAATAAGTCTCACAAAACCTGATGGTTTTATAAGAGGGAGTTTCCCTGTACAAGCTTTCTGCCTGCCACCATCCACATAAGATAAGATTTGCTCCTCTTTGCCTTCCGCCATGATTTTGAGGCCTCCCCAGCCATATGGAACTGTAAGTCCATTAAATCTCTTTTTTTGTAAGTTGCCCAGTCTCAGGTGCGTGAAAATGGACTAATACAGGAACCCTTATACACTGTTGATGGGTATGTAAATTTGTACAACCACTATGGGAAACAGTTTGGAGGTTCCTCAGAAAATTCAAAGTTGAGCTTCCATATAATCCAGCAATTCTGCTGCTAGATATATACCCAAAAGAAAATAAATCAGTATATCAAAGAGATATCTGCACTCCCATGTTTGTTGCAGCACTGTTCACAGTAGCCAAGATTTGGAAGCAACCTAAGTTCCCATCAACAGATGAATGGATACAGAAAATGTGGTACATATACAGGAGTACTGTTCAGCCATAAAAATCAATGAGATCCAATTATTTGCAACAACATGGATAGAACTGGAGTTCACTATGTTAAGTGAAATAAGCCAGGCACAGAAAGACAAACATTGTATGTTCTCATTTATTTGTGAGATCTAAAAATCAAAACAATTGAACTTATGGACAGAGAGAGTAGAAGGCTGGTTACCAGAGGCTGGGAAAGGTTGGGTTAGGTGCCGTGTGGGGAGGTGGGGATGGTTAATGGATACCAAAAAAAATAGGAAGAATGAATAAAACTCACTCTTCGATAACACAACAGAGTGACTATAGTCAATAATAATTTAATTGTACATTTGAAAATAACTAAAACAGTATAATTGGAAATTTTGTTAACACAAAGGATAAATGCTTGAAGGGATTCTCCATGATCTGATTATTAGGCATTGCATGCCTATATCAAAACATCTTATGGACCAAATAAATAAATATATATATATACATACAATGTACCCAAAAAAATTAAAAATATATTTTTAAAGTGCTTTAGTAACTTAGGGACAATATCAAGCAGATGAACATACATATAAATAGTGTACTAGAAACACAGGTGGAGTCTTTGAAAACTATTTTAAGAACTAATGACCAAAATTTTTTCAAAGTTGATAAGTATAAATTATACAAATCCAAGAATCAACAAATACCAAGAAGAAATATGAAAATTACTATACCAAAGAACTTAATAATCAAATTGCCAAAAAAAAAGAAAAAGTGATGAAGGGAAAATCTTAAGAGCAGCCAGAGAAGAAGAGACACATTATGTAAGAGGAACAAACGTAATAACGACAACAGACTTCTCACAAAAACAACACTGCCAAGGGCACAATGGAGTGATAATATTAAAATACTTAAAGGGGAAAAATAAGCTGTCAATATAGAATCCCATATCTAGCAAGTACATTATCCAAAAGTAATAAAATAAAAGCTTTTTGGCCAGTCGCAGTGGCTCACACATGTAATTCCAGCACTTTGGGAGTCCAAGGCAGGCTGATCACTTGAGGTCAGGAGTTCGAGACCAGCCTGGCCAATATGACAAAACCCCGTCTCTACTAAAAATACAAAAATTAGCTAGGCCTGGTGGCACACACCTGTAATCCCAGCTACTCAAGAGGCTGAGGCAAGAGAATCGCTTGAACCCAAGAGGTGGAGGTTGCAGTGAGCTGAGATCACGCCACCGTACTCCACTCCAGCCTGGGTGACAGAGCGAGACTCTGTCTCAAAAACATAAAAAGACTTTTTTTCCATACAAACAAAAATGGACATAATTAATTTCCAGAAGTATAGTAAAGATATATGTTTTAGTTATTCAGGCAGAAATATATCTAATGAGCCAAATCTGGGTATTTCCAAAATTCATAAAAATAATCAATCCAATAGAAGACAGCAAACGTAGAAAAAAGGACAAATGGTAAAATGGATTACATCCAATTATCTTGATAAATGTATTAAATAACATGGTCCAAATATGCCAATTGAAAGGCAAATGTGTCAGATTGGATTTAAAGAGCAAGACTCAACCATATGCTATTTATAAAAGCCTACTTTAGTATACACATATAAGTTAAAATTAAATGCAGGGGAAAAGGTATACTATACAATACAAACACTAATCAAAAGAAAATTGAATGGCTAAATTAGTATCAAACAAAAATTTCAGAACAAAGGAATCACTAGGAATAAAGAGAAATAATTTACACTAATGAAGGGAACATGACAATTTTGAACAGGGTTTCTAAATACAAAAAAAAGAAGCAAATTTAAGGAAAAATAGGCAAATTCACAAATATAATTGTGAGATCAATATTTTGCTCCCAATAATCAATAGAAGAAGTAAACAAAAACTCAGTAATAATTGAAGAGACTAGAAAAGCATTATAGAACTACTTAGCTTACAGGATATTTATACACATGCCACCAAACAGGAGAATACATATGTGCAAATGGAAAATTCACAATATATATTTGGGTCCATGAGGCAATTATCAATACATTTAACATAACTGAAGTTACATAAATTACATTCTCTGACTACAATGGAATTACAAAAGTCAATAATAGAAATGTAACTGGAAAAAATCTACAAATATGTGGTAATATAAAAATAAATGCTTCTAAATACCTCATGAGCCAATAAAAATATCGTAAGATAAGTGTGAATATATCTTGACCTCAATGCAAATTAAAAATACATGCAACATTTTATGGGATGTAGATAAAGCAACAGCATTCATTCTCAGCAGAGGGAAATTTATAGCATTAGAAGCTTATATTAGAAGAGATGAGATTTCTCAAATCAGCAAGTTTAGCTTCTATTGTAAGAAACCAGAAAAAGAAAAATAAGTTTTTACAAAAGAAAGCAGAAGAAAGGAAATGATTAAAAATAAAAGAAAAAATTAAAATAGAGGAAAATGATAGAAAAAGTAAACAAAACCAAAGAAATAAAAAACTGGTTCTTTGAAATATCAATAAAATTAATAGCCCTCGAGCAATGCAAATCAGGGAAAAAAATGACACAAACTACCATTATTGTAAAAGAAGGAAAAGATATTACTACAGATCCAACAAACATGGAAATGGTATTAAAAGAATAATATGAACAATATCAAACCAATCAATTTGACTAAAGTTCTTAAAAGACACAAACTACCAAAGCTCACTTGAGAAAATAATCAATAACCTGTGTAACCCTATGTCTTTTAAAGAAATTGAATTGTTAATTCATAACATTTCAGAAAAATAAAACATTGGACCCAGGTGATTTAACTGTGGAATTGTAGAAAACATTTAGAGAAGAATTCATACCAATTCTGTGCAAACTTCCAGAAAACAAAAGAGGAAACAGTTTCATTTGGTGAGGCCAGTATTATTCTGTCACCAATATAGTAATATGTTCAAAAAAAGAAAACATCAGACTACTCTCCCTAATGAACATAGATGAAAAATTTTTAACAATATTTTATTAATTGTAATCCAAGGGCAAATCTAAAGAATAAAACTATATAATCATCCCAACAGATGCAGAAAAAGCATTTGATAAAATTCAACATCCATTTATGATTTACAAACTATTTGTAAATTACTACTCAAGTTAATAAATGGCATCTACGAAAAACCTTCAGTGAAATCATACTCAACAGCAAAAAGATGGATGTTTTCTTCCTATTACCAGGAACAGGTCAAAAGGATTTGGACTTACCACATCTGTTTAACATTCACTACTGGAAATCTTAACCAATGAGACAAAGTCAGAAAATGAAATAAACAACCTACAAATTGGAAAGAAAGAAGCAAGATTATCTTTATTCACAAATGACCCGATTGTTTCTACAGAAAAATCCTCAAAATTTTATTTTTAAAAATCCCCTAGAACTAATAAGTAAATTTATTCAGATGGTGTGATACAAAATCAACACACAAAAATCACTTGTAATCCTATGTACTGACAACCAGCAATTACAAAATGAAATTTTAAAAATTACTATTTACTACTATAGTACCCATCATCATGAATATTTAGAAATTTTATTTACCAAAATACATGCAAACATGTATGCTGAAACTTGTAATTGCTAAAGGAAAATTTTCAAGGCCTAAATAAATGCAGAGATATAATATACTCACAGATCGGAAAACTTGAGATTGTTTAGATGTCAGTTCTCTTCAAACTGTTCAGTAGAATCAATGCAGAATATTTTGTAGAAAATGGCAAGTCAATTCCAAAATTTATATAAAAGAATGAAATTGGAAGACTCACACTACCTAACTTCAAGTCTTACTATAAGGCTACAGGAAGTAAGAGACTGTGGTGTTGACTAATGCTAGACACATAGACCACTGGGACTATATAAAGTCTGGAAGTAGATAAATATCTATAGGGTCAATAGATTTTTCACGAAAGTGCCAAGATAACTCAATGTGAGAAAGAAGAATCTTTATGATAGTTGGCTATCCATACATGAACAGACAAAAACACACACACAACAATTTCACTATTTAACCCATGTCATTTAAAAAACCAACTCAAAAGAGATAATAAGCCTAAATATAAGAGCTAAAATGATAAAACTCCTAGAAAATATATGAGAAAAATCTTTGTGACCTTGTGGTAGATAAAAATTTCATGTAAGATACAAAAAGCATGAAGCGTAAAAAGAAAACAAATTGATAAACAGGATTTCATCAACATAAAAATATTTATTCCTTCAAAGATACCACTAAGGTACACACCAAGGGGATTTCAGCCAACATGGCCATTGAGACACAGCCAGGAGAAACATCTGCCACCAAGAGACCAGGACATTGGGATGACTGGAACACTCCAAGCAGATCTTCAAAAGGAAGGCATTGAGAGTAGATAGAAGGAGGATGCAGATGCTAGACTGAAAAGGGAGGAAGCTGGGAACACTGCATAGGGCTACCAAGCACCAGGACTCATTTTCAGCCCCTATATAGTGACTCCTGGGAAGGGGTGAATTGAACAGGTGAGGTGTGTCCTGCTTTCACTGTGGACCTCCAGAATCCTGGAAGCAGGAGACCCTACAACCCCCATGGACACTTGAGCTGGCAGGGTGCGATCCTTAAAGCGGAAGTAGGGGCAGGACTCTAGCCTGTGCAGAGCCGAGTCATTGACGCAGGAATGTCTGCAGTGGAGCACAGTCAAGGATGCCTATCTCCCAAGGCTCACCATGCTCTTCTAGGAGACTTCAGCCTTGGCGTTACTGTTGGACTTGGGCAGAGCAAGGTGATCTTGCCTGTGAGATGAGGGCAGCCTCTAATCTGAGCACACCCCTCTCTGTTGGCCCCTTCTAGGGTCCCAGCTTGGCCATGCCAACTTGCAGTACAGCCTCAGATGCTGAACCAGGGTGCTTTCCTAGGAGCCCTCAACACAGCTCCTTCACCAGTAGACCATGCCTGACCATTGGAGAGCTACAGCACAGTGGTCCCTGCCATGCACACAAACCTACCTGCACCCTCTCCCAAATGCAACTTCTCCTGCGCCATTTTGCTGGTACACACTCGCCCATGGCCAATCCCCAGTGCTTTCCCAGTATGTGTGTGCAGGGGGATTTTACCTACCCTCTCCTACTGGTACACATGTGCATACACACCCCACAGTGCCACTGTTGCCAGCATGAGCACCCCCCACCACCCCCTCCCACTGACATGGAGGCAACCAGCTGAGTCTCCCATTGACAGTGTAAATGTGTGCATATATACCAAAAACCCTGTTCCCCCATGCCATTACGGCCACAAGTGCAAACACACTCATGGATGCCAGCAACTCTGCCTGCCCCATGCTGACACCACCACTGCTGCCATCATGCACATGAATACTGTCAGCCCTGCCCCCTCCTGTGGCCACCACTGCTGATGTGAACACATGCACTGAAGCCAGCAGCCTCACATCTGCCAAAGCCCCACCCTACCATGCTGCCACCACCACCAGCATGAGTACATGCAGGAATGCCACAATCTCACTCCCACCGATACTCCACCTGAGCAGGTGCAGGTGTATTCTGCTGTGCTGCCACATCTGCTGACACATGAAAACAATTATGGATCCCACTCCCACTACCCTGATGAAGCACTTTGGTCGGCACCACCCATCAGAGTGCTGTGGCAAGCAGAGTGAATACATTGGCCCCTCCAGCACAGGAGGTTCCTAATCTTGAGGGACCAGAGAACAAAGCTAAAAGTACCAGCCCCCCACCCGAGTTAGAATATGCAGACCAAGAGTGTTGGCCTGAGACTTTTCCCCCCAACATCTTCCAGAAACAAATCCAGTTGACTGAACCCACCTTATAACACAATCAGACCCCCAAGGGCATTAAAGAAGATAAAAGAAAAAAAAACCATAGAAAGCATAGAGACTTCAAAGATTGCAGGAAAAATAGCCCACACAGATGAAAGAGAATCAGCAGAAGAACTCTGGCAACTCAAAAAGCCAGCGGGTCTTTTCACCTCGAAATTACCACACTAGTTCTCCAGTAATGGTTCTTAACTAGCCTGAAATGGCTGAAATGACAGATATAGAATTCAGAATATGGATAGAAACAAAGATCATTGAGATTCAGAAGAAAGTCAAAACCCAGTCAAAAGAATCTAAGAAATATAATGAAATGGTACAGAAAATGGAAGATGAAATGGCCACTTTAAGAAAAACCCAAACTGATTTACAGAGCTGAAAAACTCACTTCAAGAATTTCAGAATACAATTACAAGTACTAACAGCCAAATTGACCAAGCTAAGGAAAGAATTTTAGAGTTTGAAGACTAGTTCTCTGAAATAAGTCAGACAAAAATTTTTAAAAAAAGAATAAGGAAGAATGAGCAAGTCCTCCAAGAAATATGGGATTCTACCAAATCTACAACTCACTGGTGTCCCTAAAAGAGAGGACGAGAAAGCAAGCAACTTGGAAAACATATTTGAGGATGTTGTCCATGAAAGTTTCCCCTCCCTCACTAGAGGGGTCAATATTCAAATTCAGGAAAAGCAGAGAAACCCTGCAAGATACTATACAAGATGACCATCCTCAAGATATATAGTCATCAGGTTCTTCAAGGTCAAAATGAAAGAAAAACTGTTAAAGGCAGCTAGAGAGAAGGGGCAGGTCACCTATAAGAGATTCACATCAGGCTAATAGCAGAACTTTCAGCAGAAACCCTACAAGCCAGAAGAGATTGGAGGGCTGTATTCAGCATTCTTAAAGAAAAAACTGCCAATCAAGATTTCCATTTCCCACCAAACTAAGCTTCATAAGTGAAGGAGAAATAACCTCCTTTTCAGACAAGCAAATGCTCAGGGAATTTGTCACCACCAGACCTGCCTTACAAGAGGTACTTAAGGCAGTGCTAAACATGGAAAGGAAAAATTGTTACTGGCCACAAAAACATACTTAAGTACATAGACCATTGACACTACAAAGAAACCACACAATCAAGTCTGTATAATAATCAGGTAACAACACAATGACAGCACCAAATCTGCACATATCAATATTAACCTTGAATGTAAATGGTCTCCATGCCTCAATTAAAAGGCACAGAGTGGCAAGTTGAATAAAGTAGCAAAACCAATTGTATGCTGTCTTCAAGGAACCCATCTCACATGCAATGACACCCATAGGCTGAAAGTAAAGGGATGGAAAAAAAAAAAATCTACCAAGCAAACAGAAGACAGAATTTGCTATTCTAACTTCAAGAAAAATGGACTTTAAACCAAAAATAATCAAACAGAACGAAGAAGGACACTACATAACGGTAAAGGATTCAATTCAACAAGAAGACCTAACTATGCTAAATATATATGCACCCAAGACAAGAGCACCCAGATTGATAAAACAAATTCTTAGAGATCTACAAAGAGTCTTAGATAATCACAAAATAATAGTATGAGACTTCAACACCCCACTGACAGTATTTAACACACCAATGAAGAAGAAAACTAACAAAGATATTCAGGATCTGAACTCAACACTTGATCAAATGGACCTGATAGACATCTACAGAATTCTCCACCCCAAAACAAAAGAATATACATTCTTCTTATCTGCACATGGTACATACTATTAAATCAGCCACACAATTGGCCATAAAACAATCCTCAGCAAATTCAAAAACCTGGATTTATATCAACTATTAATACATTCCTGGACCCTAGTACAATAAAAATAGAAATCTGTTTCTCAGTGAAAATCACAAACCATACAATTCAATGAAAATTTAAAAACCTGCTCGTCAGCTTCAAAGAATTTCTTGATTTCTTCCTTAATTTTGTGTATGACCTTTTGGGTAAACAACAAAAACAAAAATTAACAAGCTAATATCACACCTAGAGGACATAAAAAACAAGAGCAAACCTAACCCAAAGCTAGCAGAAGAAAAGAAATAACTAAAAACAGACCTGAACTAAAAGAAATTGAGATACAAAAAAAAAAAAAAAAAAAAGGTGGCCAAGATGGCCCACTAGAAGCAGCTAGTGTGCACAGCTCTCACAGACAGGAATGGAAGGGCAAATAAAATACAGCACCTTCAACTGAAACATCCAGATACACACATTGGGACTAATCAAGGAAACAACTTTACCCTGGAAGAACAAAGAAAAGCAAGGCAGGACAATGGCCCACCCAGGAGCAACACAGAGCCAGGGGAACCTCCGCTGCCCAGGGAAGTAGTTAGTGAATGTGCAACACCAGGAACCCATGCTTCTCCCACAGATCATTGCAACCTGTGGGTCAGGAGATTCCTTCATAAACTCACTCCACAAAGGCCTTCAGTCTAACACACAGAGCTATGTGAAGCCTTACCAAAGAATCCAGCTAACCAGGGAAGTGAAACATCTCTACAACAAGAATTACAAAACACTGCTCAAAGAAATCATAAATGACACAAACAAATGAAAAAACATTCCTTGTCCATGGATAGGAAGAATCAGTATCATTAAAATGCCCATATTGTCCCAAGCAATCTACAGATTCAATGCTATTTTTATCAAACCACCAATGACATTATTAAGAGAACTAGAAAAAAAACTATTTTAAAATTCATATGGAACAAAAACAACAAAAAAGGCCCAAATAGCCAAGGCAAACTTAAGCAAAAGGAAGAAAGTTGGAGGCATAACATTACCCAACTTCAAAGTACACTACAGGGCTACAGTAACCAAAACAGCATGATGCTGTACAAAAACAGGCACATAGACCAATGAAACAGAATAGAGAGCCCAGAAATAAGGACACATATCTAAGACCATCTCATCTTTGACAAAGTTGACAAAAATAAGCAATGCGGAAAAGCTCCCTATTCAATAAATGGTGCTGAGATAACTGGCTAGCCTGTTGCAGAAGATTGAAACTGGACCCCTTTCTTATACTATATACAAAAATCAACTCAATATGGATAATGATTAAATGTAAAACCTAAAACTATAAAAATCCTGGAAGACAACCTAGGAGATGCTATTCTGTACTTAAGCCTAGGCAAAGATTTTGTGACAAAAATGCCAAAAGCAATTGCAACAAAAACAAAATTTGACAAAAGAGACCTAATTAAACTTAACAGCTTCTGCAAAGCAGAAGGAACTATTGCCAGAGTAAACAGACAATCTACAGAATGGTAGAAAATATTTGAAAACTATGCATCCCACAAAGATCTAATGTCCAGCATCTATAAGGAACTAAAACAAATTTACAAGCAAAAAAACAAAAACTCCATTAAAAACTGAGTGAAGGACATGAACATACACTTTTCAAAAGAAGATATACATGTGGCCAACAAGGATATGACAAAATGCTCAACATCACTAATAATCAGAGAACTGAAAATCAAAACCATGATGAGATTCCATCTCACACCAGTTGGAATGGCTCTTATTAAAAAGTCAAAAAGTAATAGATTTTGGCAAGGTTGCAGAGAAAAAGGATGACTTATACACTGCTAGTGCGAATTGTAAATCAGTTCAGCCATTGTGGAAAGCAATTTGTTGATTTTTCAAAGAACTTAAAACAGAATTATCATTCAACCCAGAAATCTCATTATTAGGTATATCCAAAGAAATATAAATAATTCTGTCATAAAATCATATACATGCATATGTCCATCACAGCACTATTCACAATAGCAAAGACATAGAGTCAACCAAGATGCCCATCAGTGGTAGACTGGATAAAGAAAATGTGGTACAAATACACCATGGAATACTACACAGCCATGAAAAAGAATAAGATTATGTCCTTTGCAGCAACATAGATTGGAGGCCATTATCTTGGGCAAACTAACACAGGAACAGAAAACCAAATATCACGTGTTCTTACTTATAAGTGGGAGTTAACCTTACATACACATGGACACAAAATGGAACAACAGACAGTGGGACCTATAGTGTAGAGGGTGGGAGGAGGGTGAATATCAAAAAATTACCTATCAGGTATTATGCTGATTAACTGGGTGACAAAATTGTACACCAAACCCTCATGATATGCAATTTACCTATAAAACAAACCTGCTCATGTACCCCAGAACCTAAGTTAAAAATTAAAAAAAAAAAAATCATTAAGAATAGAAATGGACAAGTCACCATCTGGGAGAAAATATTTTCAAAACATGTGCCTCACAAATGACATATCAAGTATATATTTAAAAATTATACAACTAAATAGTAAGAAAATAGACAAAAGTTTGAACAGACACATCTCAAAAAATTATATAAATTGAAAATATGTATAGAACTGATGCTCAACATCAGTAGCCATTAGAAAAATGCAGATTAAAGCTATCATGAAATACCACTAAGAACCCACAAGAATGACTAAAGTAGACTAACAAGTTGGTAAGGATGTAGAATAACTAAAGCTCGGATATTGCTGGTGTGAATGCAAAATGGTACATCCACTTTGGAAAATATTTTAGTCATTTCTTATGATATAAAGTATATGCTTATTATATATACCAACAGTACCTCTCCTGGGTACTGTTACCCAGCAGAAATGAAAATGTATTTCTTAGTTGTTTAGAATATCTTTATTTATTGTAGGCCAAACTACAAATACTCCAGTGTCCATCAGCAAGTAAATGGATAAACAAATTTGGTGCCTCATACAACGGAATACTATTCATAAACAAATTACCACTCAGAAACATATTACTGCTATATTCATGATGTGCATAAATATCTAAAACATTATGCTAAATTTAAAAAACTAAACCTAAAACACTAAATGCTGTATGATTCCACTTATATGAAATTCTAGAACAGGCCAAACTCTAGACACAGATAAATGATAAGAGTTTATAAGGGGTTAGGTTTGTGGGGAGGAGATTGAGTGGAAAGAGGCAGAAGAAACAAAAGTGTTGGGAGTACTCTACATCATAACTGTGGTTGGCTGCATGCATTGAAGTATGCTTTGTACACTTAAAAATGATAAATTGTAGGCTGGGCGCAGTGGCTCACGCCTGTAATCCCAGCACTTTGGGAGGCCGAGGCGGGCGGATCACGAGGTCAGGAGATCGAGACCATCTGGCTAACACAGTGAAACTCCGTCTCTACTTAAAAAATACAAAAAAAATTAGCCGGGCGTGGTGGCTGGCGCCTGCAGTCCCAGCTACTCAGGAGGCTGAGGCAGGAGAATGGCGTGAACCCGGGAGGCGGAGCTTGCAGTGAGCTGAGATGGCACCACTGCACTCCAGCCTGGGCGACAGAGCGAGACTCCATCTAAAAAAAAAAAAAAAAAATGGTAAATTTTATTGTATATACATCATGCCTCAATGAAACTGAAAGATAAAGAGAGTAATAGATGTCCAAGGAGCATGACTTGAAGAAGGTCTACAGTTAAAATTACCTGGGAGAAAGGGGACAATAACTCACCAAAGGAAAAAGATGGATCAGAAATGCAGGAATGAACAGAGGAATGCCACTTGGGCTAAAGATAAGCTAATACAGAATAGGAGTTTTCAAGAGGTACTTCACCACCACCCACTAAGAGGTATTTTAGAAATTTTTGGTTGACAGCAATACTGGAAGACGTTTTTACAGTTTGTGTTGGGGGAGTAGGAAAGGATGCTAGACATCTTGCAGTATATCAGACAGTCCTACATGTAGAAGAATTGTTTTGCATCAAAACAAACTTTTGAATGACTCACGGACATTCATACATGTAGAAATATCTGTTTAAAATGACTTTAGTCTAGGACCTAACGTATTCATAAAAATGCAAATACGTTTACATGTTATTAAATATATCAAATTTTCCAGAAATGCAACTACTATGTAGTTCTTTAGTTTGCTTGGTTTGAATCCTTACCAAACATTGTTTAAAAGTCCAAAAATTGACATTTCTTATAATAGTGCTGTTCATGGTATTTGAATCACGTTTGTATCAATCTGCATTTGTATTATATTAATGATGATTCTATGCATTGATGCATATTATTTTATCATAAATTAATCCATTTGTATATAGTTAAAGCATTATGCTGAGTTATTAAAGTTGTGTGAGTAGGACAATTATATCACCAATGCATTTTATTTCAACATGATAGGGCAGCATTCTAAGAATTAGTTTTAAAGTGGGGTGAGGGTTTGGTAGGATTAAGAATAATTATTCTAGAAGATAGGATTGTTAAAAGAGTTAAATTTTTAAGACATAGAGAAGAATAAGGACTTAGCAGATTTCCCCAAGTTTTGCTGATTTGAAGTTAGTCAAACTTTTAAGGAATGAGCAAGCATTGAGAGACGGAGAAATAGGGTATTTAAAATATGCACTTCAAAGTGTGGACAGTAAAAGAGGAAATAAACAGAACTGTTAGAATATGCACCAGAATCAGATGAAGGATTATCAAGTTTTGTGAACCTGTGCATCCTTGAAGTGAAGGCAAAGGGAGGTATTCATGTAGAGTGGAGAACTAGAGATTTTTTAAAAAGCCAGAGAAAGTG
Source organism: Pongo pygmaeus (assembly GCF_028885625.2). Lineage (NCBI taxonomy): Eukaryota > Metazoa > Chordata > Mammalia > Primates > Hominidae > Pongo > Pongo pygmaeus. Next base: position 140,162,632 of record NC_072378.2, on the reverse strand, counting down.
CCAGATAAAAATGAGAACACGTCTTTCCTGAGCTAAAAGGAATGGAAAAAGCTCTTCAGGTTGAAGATTTATCTCTGTGGTGATCATCGGGGCAGGCTGTCCATGTATATGTTGACAGAGGTGACCTACTCTGTGAGATCATGTGCTTTGAGTACCATTGCCCCCCAAATATCTCAGTCATTTACAGTGGTGTCTGATGCCCCACAATCATAAATGTGTCCTTTGGCATGTGGATTCTTTCTCCTATTAAAAAAAAATTAAAAGCTCTTGTATTGAGAAAAATAACATACTGAGTCCTTCTAAAGATTTTTACAATCCTGTGTTTATCAGGTCTTCACTGAGTTCAGATTTTGAATAAGGATTGTAGCAGTGGTATACAGACCTAGAGCTTCAGAAATAGAGTAGGGGAAATCTTGAGGGCAAAAAAGGACACAAGCTCCAAAGCCAATCCTCAGTGATCCCACCATTTAGTGTAAAAAAGCCAGAGAGGGGCAGTTCTTCTGGCAAAGTCTAAATTATTGCCCTGCCTCTTATTAACTGTGTGACTCTGGGCAAATTACCTCTCTGGGCAGGGTACTGAGGGAGTGCTGAGATGGGAGTTGGAAGTTGTTATTAAGGTGAAGATGAGGTATCACATGCCAGATGGTCTCATTAAGATATGAGATCATTTACCAGTTGCATTGAGGGCTTGAAAACAGAGAATGCCTGGAATGGCTCCTGAAAGTCTCAGAAAGAGATGACTAGCACGGTCAGCAAGCAGATGTGACCGCTCAGGTGTAACTGGAGTCCTTGATGGTGTAGATGGCCAGGGCTACATGGCTCTCCCTTTTCCTTGAAGTGTTCTCCATAAAGCAAAAAGAAACGCAGATAGTAGAGGTGTGATAGGTGCGGAAAACACAGTAAAAATTTGGTAGATCTTAGGAATCCATGGTGAAGGTCCACGTGAAGGCGAGAAAGGCAGTGGGAACTGTCAGAAAGACACTGGAGTGGGCCTCAAAGACAAATTGTAGTCTCATGTCTACAACTAATAATCTATTTGACCTTAGACAAGCCACCAGTAGAAATAACATTTTGTTCCTGATTTGATAAGGACCTGAAAGTTTCACTGAGGACAGATGGAGAATTCCCTTAGTAAGGAGGGGAGAGATGCCAGGTTGATCGCTCCTTCAGAGTCTCCCTTTCAGCCTTTTGCCAAGAGAGTTGCAGATGTAGTTTAAGAGTTGTATTATAGTTGGGGCTGGGCTTGGTGGTTCACACCTGTAATCCCAGCACTTTGGGAAGTCGAGGGGGGCAGACTGCTTGAGCTCAGGAATTCAAGATCAACCTGGGCAATATGGCAAGACCCCATCTCTACAAAAAAATACAAAAATTAGCCTAGAGTGGTGGTGCATACCTCTAGTTCCAGCTATTTTGGGGGGCTAAGGCAGAAGGATCACCTGAGCCCAGGAGGTTGAGGCCACCATGAGCCAAGATCGTGCCACTGCACTCCAGCTTGGATGACAGAGTGAAACCCTCTCTCTCTCTCAAAAAAACAAAAACAAAAAACAAAACAAAACAGTAATAGGTTGTAAGTTTAAATTCCTGCTCTGCCTCTTATTAACTGCATGATTCTGGGAAAGTTACTTACCTCTCTGGGCTTCAGTTTCTTTACCTATTAAATGGAAATGATACAAATATAAATACACTATGCTCCATGACGTAGGGCACCTAAGATTCCAAAAAGTACTGAGTACTGCAAACACTCCCTATTCTATTTTTTTTTTTTTTTTTTTTTTTTTTTAGTTTCAGCTAAAAGTTCACTTCTGATTTCTACAGCACTTTTCGTCTTCCCATATTTAGTCATTTAACAAAATGGCCCACAGCCTTTGTTCCTGAAAGGGTATGTATATGGTTATGTCTATCTTTCTGTCTATCTTATCTCTTTAAGAAGATTGCCAGCTTTTGGAAGAATATATATTAGATTCCTTGTATATCCCTTTCAGCTTCTGGAATGCACTTACCATAGCACTTGACAAATATGTATTAGATAAATGAGGTTTACAGTCCCAGATACAAAACTTCCCTATGCTCTGTATCAATTACACAGCTTAGGAAGATGCAGGTGTGGAATAATTTATCTAGGGTTTGGGTGTTTTTGTTTGTTTCCAGTTGGTCTGTGACTATACATAGATTCAATCTTAATGAAGCTGACAAAGAAGAGATGACATTTTGGAAAAAGAAAAGGAATTTTGGATATTACAGCTCAACATTTGTCACCTCCCTGGCTGATAGCAGCGCACGTTCTTTCCCTTTGGCTAAATTTGGATCCAACGCCGGCTAAGTGCACTAAGCAAGCCAGAACTGCATTGTACCTCTATTTTGTGACATATGAGCTCCCTGCTTTAATCTCCCCTCTACTGTATAAAAGAGGATCTGAGGCTGTTAGACTTCAATCCGGTGATTCAAGCAGCTGGCACACAATAGATTCCACCTCTCTTCTCACTGCTGCACAATATCAAGCTAAACAAAATGTCTTAGAAAGCTTTGGTACATGTAGTTAGCCTGTCACAGATCCCTCCCCCCACCCCCAATGCCACCCCCACCCCCAACACACTCCTTTTTTTTCTTCTACTAAGCAAAAGAGTCCGAATGCCCAGCACCTGCCTTTTTACTGACATTTCCACAAAGGTAAAGGAATGAACCTTTTGTCAATTCCTACCAAACGTTCTGTTTTGAAACAATGAGATGAAAAGCCTGGGCCCCTCTCCTTGCTACCGAATTACAGTGCAGAGGATTAAAATAAAGGACATTTGATTTTATTGATTTAATGAGGGATGGAGGCTTTTGCCGGAGCATCCCTCGTGGCAAAGGAACAAGTCTTGTTGGCAGGTACCTCCACTGAGGCACTTCTTCTCCATTTGTTTGGTTTTTCAGTGGTGCTTGTTTATGGGTTTGGCTGTTAGAATGACCCACAGTGTTCCTTGCCATGCTGCATGAAGCAGTCAAATGCCTGCAGTGATTTCAGTGTGTGTCTCCAGACAGGGAGAAAGCAGGAGAGACGCGAATGGGAGGATACACAGTTCTGCAGGATAAAGAGCTGCTGGAAGAGGTGACAGGGAAAGCATTTCTTTGAAAAAAGAAGGAGAGTCGAAGAAAGCAGACTGGAAAAGAAATAGTACTTCTACCTGCAAAAGAGATCATCTGCAGAGCCTATTATTTCTCAGCTGCAACTACTTCAGCTAGGTTTTTAAAACCCCCTTTCTGTCCACACCATTTTGTTCCCATGCCCATCCTTGCCCCCTCCCCTTCCATTACCCAAGTCTGAATATTGAGAAAACTAAGGGGGTTCAGACACCATGTTTGCTGTGGGTGGGGCTGGGCACAGCTAGATAATCTTTTTGCTTTTGTTCTCTTCTTTGGGGTTTCTTGTGATATTATTATTGACATTTTCATATGGTAATTTTTGCATTATATGTTTCTTCTTTTATATTTGCCCTATTTTTTTTCCATACAGCCTGACTTCATTGTCTACTGAGCAGTGTGAAAGGGACATTGCCAGTCACCTGCTGACCAAATCTAAGCAGTGATCTACTTTTAATACCGAAATGTACTGCATGTTTCTTAATAGACATGTGTACAGTCAGGATTCCTGTTAATATGAGCATATGTCCCTATACACTGTGTACATTTATTGAAATGTATTTATGCAGTCCACCCATAGATTAAACACCCCCAATTCCCTCTGGTGATACTGTCTTTCTGATTGCTAGCTTAAAGAGAAACAGTTCCTAAGAGCATATGGTTTCCAAAACACAGCCCTTCCCCCTCCCTTTCAGTGTACACAAAATGAGTGGCCACCCCTCCCCCACAGCGTCTCTGCTCTCTGCTGCAAGAGCCTGAAACCAGGGGGCAAAATCATTAGTTCCCAATTACCTTAAGCCATGCAAGATAACCTCTCTCAAGGGCTGTTGGTAAAATATGCACACAGTTGCACTGTCTAGACAGTTATGAAATATAGGTGTAGGGCTCGGCCACTGCAGAACACCAATGCATCTCAAATGAAGTGCTTTTATTAAAGAAGTATAATCACCAGGATAACTAATTACATCAATGCCACATAGTTAATTAAACCCATTATAGTTACTATTCCCATGGAGAGGAGGTCAAACGAAGCGACCATCTTTTTGATTCTACTATGCTAACAAAAGAAGAAATTAAGTAAAACACAACACAGACCTCTTCATTTTGTGTCTGTTTTTTAACATTTAATAACTACCTAGGGTGTCATCCAAGATCTTCAAGTATAATCCATAGCCAAAGACTGCTGGGCTGTTCAAAAGACCACCTTGTAACTTACCTGAACTTCCATTAAATGATTACCAACCGTTGTTGCTTGATTGGTGCAAGAAGTAATGACAAGTAAAACTGAAAGGCAGAATGAGCAGCCACTGTGTTTTTATTAATATCTTACAGAGAAACATGATGGAAGGTAGTGCTTATGTTTCAGTCTACTCTGGCTTCATGGCTAATAAGGGGGAGGTAGCCCCGTGTACCCCTGTAGGCCCTACCAGGGACTGTGAGAGTGACCCACTAAGGTTAGGGATTAAAGCTCATTAACCAGCCGAAGACACACAGATTGCATATCCTGCGGTTTCAGCAACAACAAAATCTTGCTCTGACACCCAAGTATAAAGGATAATTCAGATATAAACATGGAAAAGGAGAGAATTCAAGAACTCTATTGCATAATGACATTGTCTTCCAGAGGAAGAATGTGGACACACACACACACACACACATCTCAAATACTAATCTTTAGAAAATAAACCAAGAAATTTTGATCCTGCTTGTCTGAAAATTCACCAGGTCATTATATCACTGTCACACCTTCTTCTCAAAGCAGTTCATTGTACAGAGAGAGGATTTGCATTCACTTCTCCTGATTAACAAAGAAAACTTTGTATAAAAGGGCTATGCACTGAGACGTGCAAATGTGGCCAGTCTGACCCCCTGCAGGAGAAGGCAGACAAGCAGTAGGGAGAAGAGGTAGATGAGGAACGAGAAAGAATGCTTTGATCCCAGTACAGCACACACAATGTAGCAGGCGGCACACTCCCAGCAAGCTCTGACCCTAAGCAGGCTGAAGTCTGGCATGGAGTCAAAGAGTGGAAAGCAATATAATGAGTATAGTTTCGTGCATTCGTGAACAACAGAAGGCTGCAAAATCACTGTTCTTGCTGGGTTTGTTGTGACAGTGGTTGTTGTGATTGTTGCTCATATTATTATTGTTATTGTCATTATTTTCCAACTCAGGAAACTATAATATTGCTTCAATTGCAAGATAAGCCTAATTATTTTAATATAGACTGTAAGCAAAAGGCAGCAAAAAAAAAAAAAAAAAAAAATCACATAGGCCCCATGAAAAACAAAGGGTCAGGTGTTAAATCCTTTATTTGTCCAGTGGTTTAAGCTGACATATGAAGCATTTAGTTTAGATGTAAAGAGATCTTTTCTTTACCATCCATAACCCTCACCTCCACCCCAAAAGCTGCTTCTCAGACTTCTTTGTTCTTCTCATGGAGCCACCATGCTACCAGTCACCCAGACAGAAACATCAGCGGTAGGCGTCATTTTTGTTAACTTTGTCTCCTTTTCCCCTTTTGTCAAATCAGTGGCCAAGTCCGGGAAATTCCTCGCCATCAACCACTTCCCTCCAAACCCTTTTCCATTGCCACCCGCCTCTGATCTCCTTTCTCTGTCCTTCCTGCTTCCAGTTACCCTCCCCTTTCAATCCCTGTTACTCAACCCACCCAAGACATCTTTCTTTCTAAGTATTGTCCCCATCTGGTTGCTCTTTGCCTCAAAAATATGCATTGATTCCCCAGAATCAATGCCCTATAGAGTAATTTGCAAATTCCTCACTTTGGCGTTGAGGTTGTCTCCACTCTGCCTCTGCTATGTGTGCAGGTTTACCTCGCAGGGCTTCCCTAGCTGGGACCTGAGCTCCCATTCTGATCATGTCGCACACTCCAGTGACTCCAGACCTCCGCTTCTTACATACACTTCACTGCCAGTCCTTCCCTCCCTCACCCGGTCCTTCTTGAACTCCCGCACATCCTTTGATGTTCACCTTTTATATATATGTTTTTAGAGACAAGGTCTTGCTCTGTCACCCAGGCTGAAGTGCAGTGGCATGATCACAGCTCACTGCAACCCTGAACTCCTGGCCTCAAGCGATCCTCCCACCTCAGCCTCCCAAGATGCTGGGACTACAGGCATAAGCCACGGTGCCCTGCTCAATGTCATCTTAATGCCTTCTACCAGGAAGCCTTTTCTGATGTGCCTAAGCTACAGATACCTTTATCACTTAGATTTCCCAGAACATGCTTTTTTATATGTACTTTATGACCAGTATCATAATATGCCTATAATAATCAAAAGTATTGATATTATTTCTTCAGATTTTAAACTGTAAAAATTCAAAAATTATATCTTACTGATCTTTGTATAAGGTTAATTAAATATCCATCTACTGGGATCAAATTAAAAGGTCATTTTACAAAATTATGGAGTCTTAAATGTAGGGTAATTATTCATCTACTTGGAAAAGTTTTGTACTATCATTGTTCAAGTGAGTGAAAGAAAGGAACATTCTCAGACACTTCTGTCTCCATTGTTGTGTGATCTAAAGAAAGTGAGCTTCATTCTTATAGTTGATTTATAAGAGAAGTAGTGTGGACAAACCAACCCTATAAATTATCCAAAAAGCATTCTGACCCAATAAGATGTGTTATAATTTGAAAATATTTGTTGATAAGTTATGTTATTATAAATTTTGTGATTTATACCTTGAAGCCCAAGAAGGCACAAATACCCACCTTATAACTATAAAATGTTATAGTTACTCACCTGCCCTGATCTGTGCCTTTGCAATGTTCATGGTGGATTAGATTTGACAACCTAAAATTATTTTACTTAACTTTCACAGACAAAGGCAATTGACTGGGTATACAGTAATCCCCCCCCAACCCTTATCTGCATTTTGCTTTTCATGGTTTTCAGTTACCTAAAGTACAAGAAGATATTTTGAGAGAGAGACCACATTCACATAACTTTTATTAGAATATATTGTTATAATTGTTGTGTTTTATTATTACTTATTGTTGTTAATCTCTTACTGTGCCTAATTTATAAATTATCATCATAGGTATATATGTATAAGAAAAAACACACCTGGCACGGTGGCTCACGCCTGTAATCCCAGCACTTTGGGAGGCCAAGGCAGGTGGATCACCTGAGGTCAGGAGTTCAAGACCAGCCTGGCCAACATGGTGAAACCCCATCTCTACTAAAAATACAAAAAAATTAGCCAGGTGTGGTTGCATGCACCTGTAATCCCAGCTGCTTGGGAGGCTAAGGCAGGAGAATTGCTTGAACCCAAAAGGCAGAGGTTGCAGTGAGCTGAGATCATGCCACTGCACTCTAGCCTGTAGCCTGGGCGACAGAGCAAAGCCCTGTCTCAAAAAAAAAAAAGAAAAAACAGAGTGTATACTATCCAAATACTCAGGTATACACTGAGGGTGCTAGGAAGTATCTCATGAGGATAAGGATGGGAATAATGTATTAATTATGTGAAGGGCTGAATAGTAGAGGAAAGAAAGAAAGATGTATTAGGACTCAAAAGATCTGAGTTCTAGTCTTGGTTCTGCATACTCACAGGTTGGATGAATTACTTAATATCTAAATTAATATCTAAAGGACTCCCCCATGAACACACACAAACACACACACACACACACACACACACACACAAGTCATACTGCTGGACTTTCTGAATTTTAAAGAGAAAATAGAAGAATAGCCTTAAATGTATTAAAGTAACCAAATTGAAACTATGATTTAAGTATGATTATTCACAACTTTAAACTGTATAAAATTGTAATTATTTGGGAGAAGAATATTAATTTTCTACTCATTTGATGTTATAATGCAGTATGATTAATTCAAATAAAGTAGACGAAATAAAATTAGAAAGAAAGAACCACAATACAAACTTGGAATAATACAAAACAAAACAAAACAAAACACACAATATAAAATGTAATAAAACTCAAAACAATAACCAAGTCACCACTACCACTTGTATAAAACTACAGAGGCACATGGAGTAATGACAAAATAAAACAGGGCTACCATTCTGGGTGATACATAATTATAGTAATGCAAATGCAAGCAATTCTGAGCCAACATGAAAAATCATTGTTTCTCCACATTTTTGTGCCTACGGAAAGTTTTTGTTTTAGTGCTTAAGAAAAGCAGTTTTGGGGCTGAAGTTTATTTCAGTGTATTTTATTCTTTAAAAACAGACTTTTATTCCCATTGAATAAACAGGGTATAAACTACTAAAATACAATAAACTCCAAGTCAAGAAGCTTAGAGGTTCGACTCTGTCTCAGGTTGAAATGAGCCCTGGCTAGTTCATGGTTTACCAGTAAACTCTTCTCCATGGATATAGAGTGTGAACTGCTATAAGACCATCTTCATCCAAAAAGACTAACCAGAAAGAAAAAAAATATATAGAATTTATGCTCTGTGTTGAAGGAACAAGGAAAAAAAAGAAAAGAAGGTAGAAGAAAGGGAAGGAGAGGGAGAAGGAAGGAGGGAGGGGAGAAAAAAGAGAAAGGAAGTTAAGAGAGAGAGAGAAGAGAAGAAGAAAAGATAGACAAAAAAAAAAAATTTTTTTGAAATGGAGTCCAGCCCTGTTGCCCAGGCTGGAGTGCGGTGGCGCCATCTTTGCTCACTACAAGCTCCACCTCCCGGGTTCATGCCATTCTCCTGCCTCAGCCTCCTGAGTAGCTGGGACTACAGGCTCCCACCACCACGCCCAGCTGATTTTTTGTATTTTTAGTAGAGACGGGGTTTCACCGTGTTAGCCAGGATGGTCTCGATCTCCTGACCTCGAGATCCACTCGCCTCAGCCTCCCAAAGTGCTGGGATTATAGGCATGAGCCACGGCACCCGGCTGACAAAACAAAATTTTTGGAAGAAAGATGAGGAGTTAACAAGCCTGGAGAACATAAGTGATTTCCCTAATTTATTTCAGGATCTTGACAAACTTTTTCTCTTCCATACCTGAGTTCTTGGCATCTTACTTTTATTATAGCTTCACTAGGGACATGATTGTACAAGGATGAGGCATGATCATGAATAAAACGAAGTTGGAACCCTAAGCCTAATAGTAATGAAAGGTTTCCTGTAAATGTCCAAACAAATGTACCGGGTCTGTGCAGGAATATGCCAATGATGTTTCAATATACTTAAGGCATCAATACTACAGACACATACCCGTTTCCCTGCCTAAGATGTTCCACTGTTTTTCCATTTTTTACAAGATACATGATTCATAAGGCTGTCCAAAAACCACTTAACTCTACAAAATCTTCTGCAACAGCACACACAATATTCTGATGAAATACCAAGAGACATACAGTTTCCTGTGTGTGTTCACCGGAGAATGGAGGAGAAAAGATCATTTCAAGTAAAGGACGCACTGTTGACTGAGAGGTGTGGGAGGATGTGACCTGTCCTCTGCGAAGTCTCCCCTGACCTCCCGGAAGAGTGAACACTCTCTCCACCAGAAAACCTCTGACCCATAGCTTTCTTATCTTACGGCGCTTATCTAACAATCTTAGATCTCTCATTTATGTAGGTGCCTTCTCTACTAAACTGGAATCATTTCTGAAATAAGAAACTCTAACAATGTGTCTGATACATGTTCATAACAATAGTTAATACATGCATCAGGAATTCAGAATAATTCTGCTATTGCAAAGATTGTACTGAGCTACAAAAATAATTCCTTCCATTTGTAAAACATTCATTGCTTAAGAGGCACATTCACAAATCTTATATTTTACCATTAGATCTGTCAAGATATTTTTATCTTCAACTTCAGGTTAAGAAAAGTGTTAATAGACTAGATTAACTAATGTGATTAACTAATTAGATTAACTAGTTGAGAGTTTCATAAAAGTTAATTAACTTCTCTAGGCCTCAGCTTTTCTACTTATAAAACAAAAATATTTCATGTGAGTCTCTTTGAAGTCCCTCTAGCTCTACAGCAAGCAGCCAAATGGAAAAGTATAAGCAGCCAAAATTGCATTGTTGTATTAATAAAATGAAATAAGGATCAGATAAACTCACAGAATGAGAACTGTCATCATCTGTAGGAGTTGTTGGCTCTGTCTGCAAATCCTACGGATGACAACAAGAAAGAAAAACTGTTAGAGAGTTTAGAGAGGAAAGAGGAACCACGAAGAAGGATCAAGTAGTTGCAAAGAATACCAAAAATAAAAAATAACATAAAATAAAAATTGAGAATGAATAAGCTTAATTTATACTACCTAGGAATCTCTCTTTTATTTTATTTTATTTTTTTTTCTGGAGACAGAGTTTCACCCTGTCACCCAGGCTGGAGTGTAGTGGCATGACCTCAGCTCACTGCAACCTCTGCCTCCAGGCTTCAAGCAATTCTCCTGCCTCAGTCTCCCAAATAGCTGAGATTACAGGCATGCGCCACCACGCCCAGCTAATTTTTGTATTTTTAGTAGAGACGGGGTTTTGCTGTGTTGGCCAGGCTGCTTTTGAACTCCTGACATCAAGTGATCCGTCCACCTCTGCCTCCCAAAGTGCTGGGATTACAGGCGTGAGCCACTGCACCCAGCCTAGGAATCTTTTTTCACAAAAAACATACAGGACACTTTTTTTTTTTAAATTATACTGTAAGTTCTAGGGTACATGTGCATAACGTGCAGGTTTGTTACATATGTATACATGTGCCATGTTGGTGTGCTGCACCCACTAACTCATCATCCTAATGTTATCCCTCCCCCCTTCCCCCACCCCACGACAAGCCCCAGTGTGTGATGTTCCCCTTCCTGTGTCCAAGTGTTCTCATTGTTCAATTCCCACCAATGAGTGAGAACATGCAGTGTTTGGTTTTTTGTCCTTGTGATAGTTTGCTGAGAATGATGGTTTCCAGCTTCATCCATGTCCCTACAAAGGACATGAACTCATCCTTTTCTATGGCTGCATAGTATTCCATGGTGTATATGTGCCACATTTTCTTAATCCAGTCTATCATTGATGGACATTTGGGTTGGTTCCAAGTCTTTGCTATTGTGAATAGTGCCACAATAAACATACGTGTGCATGTGTCTTTATAGCAGCATGATTTATAATCCTTTGGGTATATACCCAGTAATGGGATGGCTGGGTCAAATGGTATTTCTACTTCTAGATCCTTGAGGAATTGCCACACTGTTTTCCACAATGGTTGAACTAGTTTACAGTCCCACCAACAGTGTAAAAGTGTTCCTATTTCTCTACATCCTCTCCAGCACACGTTGTGTCCTGACTTTTTAATGATTGCCATTCTAACTGGTGTGAGATGGTACCTCATTGTGGTTTTGATTTGCATTTCTCTGATGGCCAGTGATGATGAGCATTTTTTCATGTGTCTGTTGGCTGCATAAATGTCTTCTTTTGAGAAGTGTCTGTTCATATCCTTTGCCCAATTTTTGATGGGGTTGTTTGTTTTTTTTCTTGTAAATTTGTTTGAGCTCTTTGTAGATTCCGGATATTAGCCCTTTGTCAGATGAGTAGATTGCAAAAATTTTCTCCCATTCTGTAGATTGCCTGTTCACTCTGATGGTAGTTTCTTTTGCTGTGCAGAAGCTCTTTAGTTTAATTAGATCCCATTTGTCAATTTTGGCTTTTGTTGCCATTGCTTTTGGTGTTTCAGACATGAAGTCCTTGCCCATGCCTATGCACACAGTACACTTTCTTATTCAAGCACATGGAATTTAAAAAAATAATCTATCATGCAATAAGCCACAAAAAAAAGCTTCAGTACTGCCCCTAAAATCAGTATCATATAGACTTTTAGCTCTGATCACAACACAATAAAATCAGAAATCAAAACTAAGGGCTTGCTTTAGAAATTCCATGATCCATGTTGCTGGAAACAATAAAACATATTATTAACAAATGAGGGTTTTTTTTTGGTTAAAGAGAAAGACATAAGAAAAACTGTGAAATATTTACAGTTTAATAACAATGAAAGCTTAAAGGTCAAATTTTGGAAGTAAATTAGTACTAATGAAATTTTTAATTTTAGAGACATTTATCAGAAACTGAGATTTACATAAATAAGTGATTGATTACTCAAAGCACCAATAAAACAGTAACCAAGTAAACCGAAGAAACAAGAAGCAAATAATAAAAGATAATAGAGGGATTTCCAGTTAAAAATGGGGGATTAGATGTGTGCCTTTGAATTCACCCCCCACAGAAACCCCATAAAACAATGGTAAAAGGATCTTTTAAAGCATAAACTTATAAGGACAAAGAGAACAGAGAATGGGAGAATAACAATAAAACTTCAGAAGATGAAAAAAAAGAATGACTATTAAATGACTTCGTGAACTAAGAAAGTAAATCCTAAACTGGCAGCAGAAATCTGAGAAACTATTCTAACTCTTTGGCAAAATCTTCCCAAGGTCCAGATAGTTTTAGCACCATATGGCTCTGAAAGTGGGGATAAGGTAAAACCAAACAAAACCAACGAGGAGTGGTTAAAACTGTTTATGAAATCTATCTCCAGATACCCTCCTCCAGTCTGTGTCACTTCTACTCCACACAACAAAAGAACTGGAAGCTTATTCTCCAGACATAGGAAAACAGAGACTCTCTGACCTGGGGGACATCAAGCCTAGTGGAAAAAAGAAATGGCATACTCAGGATAGGGGGATTAAGTGAAAGTTTACGTACTGAACTTTGAGATCCCTCAGTTACCAGAGTGCTAATAGCTAGCTGCATGCTATCTAGGCTGGAGATCAGAAGATCATTATCTGGCAATACTGATAAACCAGAGAGGGGAGGCCTGAAGATAATGACATTATAGTCTCTGAGCAGCCTAGCCAGTAAAGGCCATAGGGGAGCCCACAGTTGGCAAGTCCCAACCATGAGCACAGAGCTTCTAATTCACTTTTCAAACCTCCACTCTAAAATATGACCAGGTACTGGGAATGGAAAATATAAGAAGCAAGCTGGAGGAAAAGAGATAAAACTATGATTAATATTTTTGGAGAGATGAAAGAAAATATTACATCCATGAATCAAAAACAAGATGCTGTTACAAAGGAACAATCAGAAAACATGATAAAAACCTTGGATATTAAACTTACAATAGTTAACATTAAAAACGCAACGGAAGATCTTAAATATACTGTTGAGAAAATGGAAAGGACAAAGAGCAAACAGACAAAGGGATGGAGAATAGGAGAGAAAGTATTTTGAAATTAGAAGATTAATTGCTAAAAATCAGCTAAATTTATTTCAACAACTGCAAAGACCCATAAATATCTAAAACAATATTGGCAGGGAAAGCAAAATCATTGCACCCCATGATAACTAGGCAGCAGCCTATGCTGCTGGAAAAGTGTACAGAACCCAGGAACAGCGCCATGTTTGTAGGAACTAGCTATTTGATATAGGTGGCACCACTAATTTAGTCAGAAAAGGAAATATACAAATATTGTATATTTTTCAATTTTTGAATATTATAATTAATAAGAAATGGGAATTGAGAAGACATGTTTATTTGAATCATATGAAATTGTTGATATTTGACTGTTTTGACCTACATAATGTCTGTTTCATGAAGTTCAAATTAATGCATGAAACGATTAATGTTTGCAGATGAAAAAAGGAGAATAGATGCAGAAATGGATTAAGGTATATGATTAAACAAAAGAAAAGTATTTTGTGGATGTACAATAAGCTCTGAACTGGGAAGAAGAATAATTCAGTTCTATGCACCAATAGGTGACAATGATGCAAGGTTTGCAGACAGGCTTACAAAGTCATAACAGATGGAAAAATTACCACGATGGAGCTCAAAAGTTGTTATGTTAAGAAAATCAGCAAAAATCTAAAAGAAATAAGACAGGCGAGATAAGATATGAGAAAGCTGTCTTGGAAGAGAAAGAAATATTTAAAAGATGAATACTTATAGCTATGAGAAAGTGTAAAATTAGGTTCAGAGAACAAAAAAAATCAAAGCACAAGACTTTGAGGACACAATGAAAGTTAAAAACCATTTTTAATAATTCTTTGGGATATTCCCAAAACAGAAGAAAAAGACAGACTGCCATCCTTTCCTCAAAGAAATAGTGCTAACAGTGAAAGTGAGGCACATGTCCAACACTTTTTTACACCTCCTACCACCACTGCCATTATACTCATCATCGTGTCAGACACATACTAAGTTCACAAAATGTGGTTAATGGAACCTAGTGGGAGGGGTGATCTTAAATGATTTAATTTCTCCCCTTGAAAGGGATTTTCCTTTGGATTGCACAGTTTCTTAAACTCCAGATTTAGAAAAAGACACAGGCTTCACATATTTTTCTGGATAAGGGTCATTATTCTTGCCCTCTTCAATAGACACTTGCAACAGTGAGAATAAAGCCCATAAATTATATATATTAGACTTGACCATGACGTGATACATCTTCTACTTATAATTTAGATGATCTTATATAATGTGCTAGACAGTAATGTTATCATTATTTACAGAACCTTGAATGTAGCAGTAATCATCAATCTAAATGCCTGTGCATTATTTTTAAGGGAGAAGCACAGTGATCTATTAATATTTCAGGTTAATGCACATTGAGTGGGATGGAGGGTTTAAACCAGGAGATAGAAATAGAGATTTCTCTGCAGCTTCAACAGCTATCTCCTGAGCACTTTTCTACTCCTCACCCTTCCTTGGGCCACTCTTTGGGTGATCCAGTAAGCTAACTTCCTCAAATATCCATTCACAGTTAATCCTTTGAAGTTTTCATGAATGAAGTAAAAGGCGTAGTAAATTACTGAAGACATTAATTATGCAAGCAGCATAAAATGTTTGCACATCATCTCGCAAATAAAGACTAAGTAGTTGTTCTTGACATTATCTACACCTAAACTTAACTTCTTTTTCTGTTTCAATAGGTTTTAATATTTAACTTGCTCAAATTATGACTTGTTGATGTAAATAAGAAATTTATTTACTCTCCCCAACTGAAAGAGGAAGCCCAAATACTCAATTATGTTCTATAGTAGGAATCTATTAATCATAGCATAATAATTGAGGCAAGTGTCTTCCATCAATCTCAGAGTTGCTGACCATTTGCAGCACAAGACCGAAATGAAAAAACTAGGTCTCTAGCAGCTCTCTGAATCATCTTAGTGGGTAAACAGGGTTATCTTGATTGAACTCACAGAGTGTCTGACCTACCCGAATGTTAACATGTGTTGAAAACCACTCTCCAGCCATGACAGAAAATGCAAGTACTTCATAAAACCTGTTGACTGAATCAAATGAGTCTACCAATTGATATTATTTACACGTATTTTGCTCTCCTTAACCACATAGACTCTTCCACACCCTTCCTAATCTTTCAGATAAATAATGATGCCCCAAAATAATGTGAATTATCTGAATATCTGCCATAAACATATTACCTAAAATACAAATGAATTTATGGTTTCTTATTACTTGGGGATTTTCCTGTGCCATTTCTTCTTACATTTGTACAGGTTTTCTTTTCTGTATACAAATGAAATAATTAGGTTCTAGATCTACATCTTTGCAAATTATAAAATGGTTTTCTAGCTGCTTTCAGAGCAAGAAAAACAAGTTAGGGAACAAGGATTTAATAACTAGAAAAAAATTAAATATATTTTTTAAAGGTTTTCAATTAAGCTGTCATTAATGAATGAGTATTTAAGATACGATTTATGAGGTGAATACACACACACACACACACACACACAAATGCAGGATTTGCTAATTACTAGCTGTATGATCCTTATCCTTGGCAGTATACTTAATCTCTCTAAACCTTAGTTTCCTGGTTTATAAAATAAAGATAATAACAATTATTTTATGAGGTTGTAGTGAAGTTTAAACAAAAGAATGGACATAAAGGTAATTTTTCATTTTAAAGTCCTATATAAATGAAATTAGTGTTTGTATGCACTACCTACTCTGGGCCAAAGGCTAATCTTTCAGTTTGGAGAGAATATAAGAGGAATATAAGGTATATTCTCTTTCCACAACAAACTTAATATCCATTTGGGGAAGAGGAAATAATTAGAAAAGGAGTCGAGATTGCAGAAAACTAAGTTGTGTGACCCAGGTTATGTGTGCAGTAACAATTCTAAGAAGGAAGAGTTTAAAATGGGCTGGAAATTATGACCATTTTCTTTCCAAATGGAACAGGCTAAGCTTTGCCTGAACAAAGAAGCAAAGATATCTAACAGCTGTTTGCCACTCTCTGTTGCTTAAAATATCAGAGGAGTATGAGGTTTAGGCAGCTCTGAGTCATCTTCCTCCTAACTTGGTATTTATTCAGGACATAGCTCTAACCCTGATGACAACAGCATTCCTGACCTATGAGCTGCTCAAAATGCTAAGATGGTCCTGAAGGTGAAATAGACACCTCCTCCCCGTGCGGTCAGCTGCCATTCCCACTTGTGCTTCTGCAGCCTCCTCATTTTGTCACAGTGTTTGTTCTAAATGAAAGAGGTCTGGACAGCTGAAGAAGAGGAACTGAAGCCAAATGAGAAATATCCTAGATTCTCTTCTTATGACAATGCTCAAGACTCACAGCTGAGGCAATTGTAGAAAGAACTGGAGCTTGGGCCTAGACCATGTGACTTTGGTAGCTTGTATATCATGAATGAAGCCCAATAAATTCAATTCAGTTGTTCAAACTCTATGCAGGCCTATTTTGATCAAAGTCCTGTAACTGTTAGATGGGCAAAACTTATTAAGGGAGAATAATGAAAGATATGGAGGGATAAGACAATTTCACATATATTTTATGTGTTCTCATCTCATCCAGTGGTATCTGTAAATGGGCTCTGTAATCAATATTTTTGCAGATGAGGAGGATAAGGCCCAGATGGGTTGGATAACTTGTCCAAGGTCTCACAATTTATAAGCTGCAGACGGAAAATCCAGTCCCAGAAAATCCTGGCTCTAAAGCCTGTGCTCTTTACACTTACATTGTCAGAGGGAGAAATATGAACACACAGAGAAGCATTTTTTTAAGAGGAGGGCTCAGGGAACAGAATATTTTCACAGTTCTAGATGACGGGGTATTTTCGCAATAGGTGAACTGTGGAGGAGTAGGCTGGAAGGAGGTTGAGGCCATATGATGGAGAACTATGCTAAAGATCACCACTTCGGACTCAATTATGTAAACACTGAGGAGTCACCAGTGACTGACCAAGTATGAGGGAGTTCTGGGTATGGACAATGAGGGGGTATCCTGTCTATAAAAAATTTTAAAGCTATAATAAAACCCAGTCATTCTGATTCTAATCATCACTTCCTGCCGACATTTCTAAACAATGAAGTGATAAAATACTCCTCAAAAAAAAAAAAATCATTTCTGGTCTTAGTTTTAAACAATTGCTGCCATTAGCATTGAGTTTTAATAATACATTGTGTGGTTTGAATTAGCACATTTTTATTATTTGTCCTTTATTAAATATTGTGTTCAACATAGAAGTTAATTCAGCAAATTCCCAGTTAAACAATTGTTCCCCAAACGTACCCCACTCAGCTACAATCATTCAGGATAAATTGGGAAACCTTGGCAATTGCCTTGGGCAGACATAGCTGCAATTCTAAGTCAAAGAAACAGAACTTGAGTTATTATGAGATCACTTGGAGTTTCCTATTTTCATTTAAATGCAAAATGCAAGTATAACATTTTTTATTTGATAGGTGCAAATTTTAGTTCATACATAAAATATCCCAAATTTGTACAATCTTTAGAATCAAAATCACTTCTTTTCATTTGTTTTAAAACAGAAGATTTAAAAATTATATTGACTGCTAATTACTACATGAAAATAATTTCATCACAAAGTGGGGGGTGTTATAAAAATGATCCAGCCAAGGTGTCAAAAATGCTAGGAATGCCACTGGAAGTCACTGAATGTTTTTGATGGCAGGGGTCACGAAAGAATGGCTAAGGTGAATCATAAAAGGCATCATCATTATACCAATCTATGTTATGTATATGTCTAGTTACCAATATGTTTTCCTAGAGAAGGAAAAAACATGGAGTATAAGTTGTCAAAAGCAATAAAAAGTATTAAGTGGCGGAGAGTATTCTGGCATGGGTCCTTTAAGCTGCTGCATTTTCATGGTAGAATATCAATCCTACCCCCAGCTGGTCTATCCTTGAAAGCAGACAGTTCTCATTTTAAACTGCCAGCAGAGAACACTACCCCTTCAGGGAGTCAGTAGGGAATGAAGCAATTTGGAAATTTTTGTCACCCAATATGTTGGGAAATGTCAATTGAGAAAATCATTATTTAGGTTTTTTTGTTAAGGACACATGGTTGTCATAACCTGTATTGTTGTTTACAATATTCAGTGCATTTCCCTATGGGAGGATTGCACATCCTTTTCTATAGAAGACTGGCCTGGCCTGATGACTGATTTGCTTCAGTCAGCAGACGTGATGACTGTTCTGGGCCAAAGTTTTAAGAGCTACTATGTGGTTTGCTGTGTCCTTTCCCCAAGTCTCTGTGATCATGAAAGCATGAAGCCTCTATTCACCCAGGGTTCCTTAATAACTTCAATGAGCAGAGCCCTTTTTTAACCCATTATGAACATGTTGCCTGAACAAAAATTAAATATTGTAGTTTTAAGCAACTGACATTTTCTGGCACAAACTAGTCCTACCTAATTGATACAGTAGTCCTTCCATTTGGGCAGATACTCTCAAATCTATTCCCAAATTTAGACAGACTAGAGGAAATTATTTCATAGAACTCCTGTATAAATATCAGTAGAATTGCTTTTACTGAACTACATTTGATGTGAAGATTGTTCATACTGAAAGACACTGTAAACACACCTCATGAAACTCAAGCTGGTCCACGCTTAAGAATTGTCATGAATGAGAGGCATTATGCAGTCATAACTTGATGAACATCCTCAAGAGGTCTTTGCCTGTATTTTGCATTAAGAATCGTTACAGTTCTCCTGAACAGTGTGAACTATTTCTGTCACTTAAACACTATCTATTGTGTACCTGATCACATACCTAATCTATTTCAGGTTAGTTGCCAAGAAGCTTAGACCCAAATTTTTGGCAAGTGTGCAAGTGTTTGCAGGATCTGTTTTCAATTTAGTGTTAATTTTAACTCTATTTTATGAATCTGGTTTCGTGTTCCTTTTTTAACAATTTTTAATTGATATGTTGTATTTAATCTCATTAGTCTTTTCAAATCCTTTGAAAAACAAGGTGTGGATATAAATAAATATTATAGAGAATATCATTGCCATGTGACTGACTCTTTCTAAACATGTAAATGTCCTCAATCTACATCATGTCACCAAAATTGCTCCTAAAAAATATCACAATTTAGAAGACGCTCCCTTAAACCTGAGCCCTGAATAGCTCATGGCCACGTCAAATTGAAGATGTTTTTATTTGAGAAAAAAAGTTCTGCCAGCTGCATTTGCTTTAGTAGTTTGCTTGTTTGTTTCCAGAAAACCTTCAGGGTTCTAATTTTTTTAGCTAATTAATATAATTCCTATACTTAATTGAGCTCTCCTTCCTATTGAGTAAAACTAGGCACTATTAAATACCATAAAGGAATGGAAGACATATTCCTAGGCTTCTGAAACTTTTCATAGGCTAGCTGGGGAGTTCAGTAACTAAAGCAACAAACAAAAACAACTCAGAAGACACAAAATTTTTCCGGACCAACTATGGACCCAGGGGCTGGGGAAACTTGGAATAAAGGGGTGGAATAAAGGGATGGTTAGTGTAAGAATAGGATTAATTGGAGGAGGCTTTCTGGAGGAGGTAAAAGTTGAGCCATGTCTATTCATCACTATTCCCTCAAAGCTTCCCTTATCACTTTCCTCCCCCTCCTCCCTTAAACATTAAAAAAAAAATCTAGCAATTAAAATGCCTGGCTCAGGGAGACTAAGAGCTCAGCCTTATCCCATACCAAGGAGCTATCTGAAGTTGGGCCTCAGGACCCCTAAGGCTTCATGCTGGCTTAGGTGCAGATCTGCCATTTGTTGACAGACTCTTTCCCAGCACCGAGTATGTTGGGGTCACTGGGAAAGAGGAAACTTATGAATAAATTTGAAAAGGGGTCTGAAAATTTAGATGAATGCCAAAGGAGTCCTTTGTGAATAAAATTAAGCAGTCATTGCCATAGAGGATGAATGTTTTAACTGACTCTGGTCCATACAGCCTCCTAAGGTTTCCTCCAGGAGGCAGAGGCATGGGTCTGTACTAAATGGCTTAATTTTCTTAATCAACTATTTCATTGTGGGTTTTAAATTTTATTCCCATGCCTATTTTTTTTTCTATTTTGCCATAATACAGCTCTAAGTACCGTGGCAAACATTTGACAGTTTGCTCAGCAGGTGCTGGGCTCTGCAGAGCTTGCGTAGCTCTACCTTTTATTAATTGGGTTTCAAAATGTGTTCTTGTGTGAACAGAAGCTAAGATGGGACTATTGTACCTGTCAACAGGAAGCTGGGCGAAATAAAATATTTGGAATGTGTTTTAAAATAACTCATTGTGTGCTTGATCGGCAGAGAGTTTAAAAGAGAAATATTCTTTAATGTTGAAATAAATAATCATACAATCAAAATTGCAATAAAATTAAAGAAATGATGGGGTTTGTTCAACGTTCTTCAGTATTTGATTACAATGAGAACATTCTCTTTGTGCCCAATAGATTATGCAATGATGAGATATTTCTTAAAAAGTATTTTAATAAAAAATCCAGAGGCCTGGGGATGTAGTAACTACTTGGAAAACCAACAAATATGCCTCTCTAAATACGTCTGGATGTTTCTAATTTAACTTTTTATCTCCATTTAAAAGTTTTTTTCCTTATCAAGAAAAGCTCTAGATCCAAAATTTCACATTCCAGCTTTAAAAAGCTCTGCCTAGCCTTGACCGTCTGAGGAATATATTTTTCTTTTGGTAAAGCAGAAGGATCTTTGTGATTCTTTTCCTTTTTTAATATGTGTGCTTCAAATGAAATGAACTTTAATGACATACATTCTAACACCCTCATTTAGGGCAGGGGATCAAAGGGAGGTGAAGAGCGAGCTGTAAAAGTTGACGAAAAGCTCAGAAATGTGTCAGGCCCTCTCTTGTCATTATCATTGTCATTTCCATCATTAGCTCTACTCAGCTATAAAATAGTGAACGGTGTCTGTCTTCTCCTGAGGGACTGGGTAGGCAGTTCCTCTAAAAAGGGTTGTGTTCTGAAGTTTAAGTGTGGTGAAAACAGAGATGAAGCCATAACAATCTTAAGCTGAAAGGCTGAAGAGATGAAGAAATCTTTATGTTTGTTTCCAATTAATAACATAAGGTATTGTTATTGTAAAAGTCTTGAAGAGTTGTGAAAATGAGGACGATGTAAAAAACAAAAAGCCCCTGAAATTCTACTCCAAGAAATGAGCACTAATCGGTCTATTCCCTTGTGAACTTTCTTACATGCATCCTACACACACACACACACACCCCTACACAAACACACACATATACTTTTTAAAAAAATAAAGATGTAGTTATATCAAGCTGTGTGTTTCAGCTTGCTTTTGCATAATTGTCATTATAAAGAAGGACAAGATTTGTGTTTGATGGATAAAACTGCCACATCCTTTTAATGTCTGCCCAATATTTCCCCAAAGGGATGAAAAATAATTTTTTAACCCAATTCTTATTGACAAACTTTCATGATGTTTCTAATATATCACTATTACAATCACTTGGGTGAATATTTCTGGAGAATAAATTTCTAAAAACAGAACTATGGAGGGAGAAGTTTAAAACTTTACTACATAGTTCCAAGTTACTGCCCAAAAAGTTGTAACAATTTATATCCCTTTCAGCAATATATGAGAAAATACACTATTCCACATATTTTTAAGCTTTGCTAATCTGAAAGATAAAAATGTATCTCATTATTATTTAAACTTACATTTTTAGCTGCACTGAGGTAATTTATACATTTACTTGGAATTTTTCCAATACTAATTCATCTCACCGAGGAATACAGCGCAGCTTTGTATTTATTAAGTCCTCCTTCATGATTGTCAGGAAAGTTATTTTATTTTTCCGGTAGACGTCTTGCAAAGAGCTTATTAAATTTTGATGTATTATATACTTTTATTACTGATGAACTGGGATTGTTAAAAATTATATTACCAAGTAATTTGGCAAATATAAACCTATTGACATTTAAATTTATTTTATATCTAGCCACTTTCCTGAATTCTATTAGTTTTAGTACTAAAAGTTGCAGTTAGTTTTTTGTTTTGTTCTTAGGTGGACTATCATAATGCTGCAGGTAACAAATTTTGCCTTTATTTTCCAATAAATATGATGTAATCACAACGGTCATCCTCATCTAATTTTGGAGTTCAGTGAGAAACTGTCTAGTTTTTCACTGCTTATGATAGTGTTTTATTTTATCATTTGTTTTGGGCCTTAGACCACTTTGAGAATCTAAACAAATCTTTCTTTCTCTCAAAGCACATGAGCTGCACAAACAAGCAAAATTTTCATATATTTTGAGTTGATTCATACACCCCTTGAGACCGATGAACACACTCACACAAAAACACACCACGGAACAGACTCAACTGACATAACTAAAGTTGCTTCAACAGGACTGGCCAAAAAGAACATTTCCAAGTAGGTGAAGGGTGTCAACTTAATGCAGCAAGCATTTGTCCAGTTCTCTTTCATTAGGGGTTCTAGTTACCCAACAGAACGGTTAGCTTTCCAGTGCAATTAAAAACAGACATTCTGCAAGGCAATGGCTGTAAACTCTCCTTGAATTACTCTCAGTCTATCCAGAAAGAGAGGCAGATAAGTAAACAGAACAACATGAAAGTGATATTAAAGATGTGTGTGTTCTGGATGAGAGCATACCTAGATACTGCCTTTCATCAACTGCAAGATGTTTAACAGAGAATGTGTCTTTTGGAGTGAGACTAAAAAAATGATATTGAAGACACAAAGACATTCAAAAAAAAGCAAAGGTAGTTTCGGCTGATATATTTTTAGAATGATAGGTAGTCCCTTGAGCTTGGAACACAGAAAAAGTGCAAAGATTTTCGGTGCACTGTTGGAAATGACTTTGTTTTTATGGTATCCTCAGCCAAAAAAACATAGTGTTACAAATCTTGCAAAATAAAGATTCCTCAGAAACCTCACACAAATTGCATAACTCTTCAACTATTTCGTTTCAGGGTAGGAACCTCATAGATATTCTCAGTCTTACCATTGACTTAACAATTTAATCCTTTTGTTATTTTCTTATTTAACTGATCCAGAATATTATGGCCTGCTGAAAATGCCTGATAGCTCTCTTTGTCTGGTACCAATTTCAGAAACTTCTGGATGAATGCACAGTGGGAGTTGTTAGCAGTGGCTGGAAATTTAGTGTGAAAAAGCCAGGTTTGGGAGATTTACCAAGAAATATCAATAATCTACTTTACATTCATACATAGGAAAGTATACGTCTCTTGGGAATATTCACTCATCTTCTGTTTACCACAGTTAAGCTCCTTGGATGGTTTGTCCATGAACTGCATGCCTCTTTTCCCATTGTTTCTGTCAATCCATTCTCTTTCTTGTCTGAGTCCCTTCTATATTAAGATTTCCTCCATGCTTTTCCCCCATCTTCACTATTTCCAAGCAATCTTCTGGACTAGTCATCAGATCAGTTTGCACACCAAAAATCTTCCATATTTTGTTTGTCCTCCACTCTCAATTTAATCAGAATATGGAGGGTGGGGTGTAGCAGAGAGGGGTTTGTGGCAGACATCAGTACTTTTTAAAGGCTCCTCAAAAAAGAATCTCATGAACAGCCACCATTGAGAATCACTGGAACCAACAGCATCCCTCATTAAATCCTCATTGCACCCCTCACTACTTAGTTCCCTCGTTCTGCCACTTGTTTCCAAATAGGCTTTGAGTCTCCCTTTTTCTAGTAAATAGTCAATAGCCGAATTCTGCTGTAGAAATGACCACCATTACACCAGATTTTCTTATAATTATGAATGCCCATGAGTTTTCACAATTAAGATGCTGAAAGCATATGTGAAAAAGAAAAACATCTTCAATGGAAATATAGTTTCCTGTGATTTTTTTCCCCTCCTTTATCTCCCCAGTGTAAAATTACTGAGCTCTCTTTGTGCCTTGTCCATTCGTCATTTGTTTCTTCACCCTAATTTATGAATTCATGTGATGGGCAACATATTTATATAGTATGATTACAATGGCACTGATACAGGAATTTTGATGCTCAAAGCATATTAAGAAAATAAAAAAAGTAACAATAATGCTGAGGAATTCCTAAAAGAATTCCTCAGGCCTTTAGAAAATGCTTATGTGTAAAATATTTCCTAAAGTATTCCATCTTATAACTGCTAAGATACTCTACTGTGAATGCAAAGCACATCTATTTGATTATTTTCTTCTCCTTGTGTCCTTAATTGTATCTGTATCCTTTAAATACAGTGTTGCTTTAGTAAACTCTTTGTTAGTATTTGCCAAATTATCCCTGGATTCAGCTACCTTCCATTGTGTTATTATTGTAGTCATATCCTCAAAGTGTATTTGTAATACATTTTTCACAGATGATCCTAGAACATTATAGGTACCTAAAAATTATAGGTATCCTAATACCTATAATTAAGTATATAATTATAGCATATATAGTAGAAGGATTTTTTTTTTTAAAAATGCCAAGTAGCTTGTAAGGCCTCTAGAGAATTCTGAAATACACAAAACAAAAGCCATCATAAATTTGCTCTTTTTTTTTTTCAAGACTGGCTCCTTTTAGTTCTACTGTCTCCTGATTCCTCATTCACGAAGTGTCACACAGTAGATGATCACTGGATTCATGATACGTGTGATGGCAGAGTCAATCCTTTTTTTTTTTTTTTTTTGGACTGTGTTTTGCTCTTGTTGCCCAGGTTGGAGTGCAATGGCACGATCTTGGCTCACCGCAACCTCTGCTTCCTGGGTTCAAGTGATTCTCCTGTCTCAGCCTCCCGAGTAGCTGGGATTACAGGCATGTGCCAAACGCCTGGCTAATCTTTTGTATTTTTAGTAGAGACGGGGTTTCTCCAGGTTGGTTAGGCTGTCTCGAGCTCTTGACATCAGGCAATCTGCCCGCCTCGGCCTCCCAAAGTGCTGGGATTACAGGCGTGAGCCACTGCACCCAGCCTGAGTCAAACTTGTATGTGTTGACTTTATCAGGCTATATTTCTCTTAGTACATTAATAATTTCATTGAATAAGTTCCAGTTAAGTGATAGTGCTTTAAGGGCAATATGTTTCCCCAAACCAAAATGTCGTATTTATACTTTAAAGTAATTTAAAACAATTAAATATTATAGTCAGTCAGAAACAATTTTTCTAATCTCAATTGATATCATGCCTACAAATAGCATAAATTTATTTCCATGCAAAAGCTCTTCAATCCTGTAATAAAACTAAAACCTGAGCTCTATTTTTGGCTTAGCATTAATTTCCTGCTGTAAGTCTTTCAGTTTCCACATTTATGAAACCAGCAAACTAGAGAAAAATAAACGGTTGTGTCCTTGAAGCCTAAGGACCTCAGGAATTAACGAGTTAATAATTTACACACTGCACATGTTCCTTAGGGGGAAATAGCCTTCATAACACACCACAAATATAAAATTAAAATAACTAAGGATGATAGAAGCAGTGAACTCCATTTATTTTGTGATGTGTATGGCATTTTGATTCTACAAATTCTGCCTTAACATATGGTAGCATTTAGCCAATACTCCTAATAATATTTATAAGTAGATTGAGAATTAGCTCACAAATACAATTCAGGAAGTTTATTCTGGTGATTTGTTTTTCATGTTCTGTGAAATGAATTGCATTAGAGGTCAGAGTAAGGGTCTTAAAGGGGCACTTCTTTAATATTTACAGTGACGTTGATCTAGTTGAACATTGTAATAAGATACACACAACTGGCATCTCTTCTGGGAGTCAAATGCTGTCACTTTCTGCCCAGTTAGCCAAATTGTTGCACAATACGCAAAGATGGAAAAAGTCAGAGCAAATGGTCTCTGTGTTCACTGTTTTTCATTTTTAGCCACGGAAAAGAGGTAAACAAACTACTGTATGTGAGGACAAAGCAGGAATCAGAACCTAACTCCATAGCTGGCTAAATCTGTTCTCAGAGATCATTGCAACACGAATGCAATTCCTACCAAGTGTACTTAATTTGATCCTGCAAACCCTTAACCATTTTAGTGATTTAAAAACAAGAGAAAAAAGAAAAATAACTGTTATCAGTCAAGCTGAAGGCAGTCAGCTCTCAAGGTTGATATCAACTCCCCAAATACATCACCAAATACCTTCGTATCTCAATTTTCTCCTCCACAACTCACCCCTCATATTCCAGCTACCTCAGCCATCAACACACACACACAAACACACACACACACACAGAGAGAGTGAGAGAGAGAAGCAGATGGAACCACACAACTATCCCAACAACACTGGAGCAAATTAACAACCTAGAAAAGATGTAGAAAAGGTTAAAGAGGAACCATTTGGGCTGAATAATTTTTTTAAAAGAAATACGAATTCACATATACCTTTCTAGGACACTTTCCTAAGTCTTTGCAAAACTTCTATTTAAAAAAAGAATGAAAGTACTTCATATTAAGGGTTTTTAAAAGTTAGTAATCATTTGAACATGTTTTTAATTACAAAATGCAATTAAAGTTTATTTGTGACCTACTAAAGAAGCTTCCTGCATCAGAAAAAGAGAGTGAAAATGCTTATTAAGGAGTCTATGCCTTAGACATCAGAGCATTCTAGGATTTTAAGATGGAGAATTCTCTTACAAAGGAAAGACTGTTATATTAGGTGTGACTACGTCAGAAAAACATTAAATTTTTCATTTGCTCCCGAAGGGGAAATATTTTAATTCAAGTGACTAAATTTTTTTTTTTTTCACTCAGCAAGAGATTCCTCAATCCTCCCACACTTGTAAAGATTTTGAGATTTTTACTTCTTTCTCTATGGCAATAAGTTGTCTATGTCTAATTTTCACCTAGCTTATTTTTTTCTCTGCCACAGAAGTTTGGCTTAACTCCCCTTTTTAGAATGTGTAAACAAATACATTGATTATTATCTAACCCATTTTAACTAAAAATAGCTAAGTTCATATTAAAATAAAACATATACACCACAATACTTATGTGTCAATTCTTTGAGCATTCATTTTCCTGACAACTATACATTTTCTTTACACTATAAGCACCTGAGGATGTATGCTAGGATGTGCATTTTGCATGCCTAAAAGCACCTGTATTATTATGAGTGTGTTCATTCTACATTCCGCAGAGAATCAAAGCACCTAGAACATTAGTGGTGGAGTTATCAGATATCAAAGAATTTCCCCATGAAAAGAGTCTGGTGTCATCTGAAAGCAAATAATTTGTGTCCCTCCACTACATAAGCAAATAAGGCCTCTGGGCAAGAGAAATAGTTTTCCTGACATCCAGACGGTAAAGCTCATTCACTTCATAAAGCATGTTTCTCCTGTTTTCACAAAATTTTAAGAATGCTAGCTATGTGCTTCCCAGACCATAGCATATTAGAAACTGCAAAAGGAAAAGAGATAGAACTGAGTAATAGAGTAGGCACCCCAAGAATGGCAAGGATTAATAGCTAACAGAAAAACTACTAAAAGCAGACAAATAAAATATAGTAATTTGAGATAATATAAAGATTTATTGAAAAGGTGAACTGCTTCAAACTTTTAATGGGCCATAAGTGCATTGGTACATTTATATTTATAGTTATACCTGAGTCATAAAAACAGTTATGTTTAATATACCATTTAAGGTGTTTAAGAAAGCAGAGAAATTTCAAGTATAATTATGTTTCCAATAAAAATAATTCAATTTTTTAAAGGTTTGAAGTTCAAAAATATAACTTTCAGATATTTAGGAAGTTTAGTTTTGCAGCACACCTTCTTTTCTTGCAATCATAGAATTAAATGAGGTATTGGCATAATATAACTCTAAAGTTTGACTATTTCTGTTGAAGTAAAAGATTATCAAGAGTTCAAGTGAAAGACTACGAGAAGTTTTATCCAGAGGAGACTAAGCCTGTTGTCCCATTGAAAATGTTTTCCTAGTAACCAGATAAATGCAGTGAATAAGAACAGATTTTGTCAACTGTCCTGATTTCATTGTATTTTACTAAATTAACAATGTTCACATAGAGAGGATAACAGCTGAGTGAACCCCTAAGTTATGGGGGTTGTCAGAGGAGAGGATGCCTTGCTACCACATTTATTGCCTCGTTTGTCGAGATCTTGCATTTTTCTAGTCCCAGAAGATTCTTAGTTTTAAAAGCCTATGACACTTTTTAGACAATTCACTCATACATAAATGCATGCATGCCCATATAGAAGTGTAAACCATTTCTGGTCTCATATTTTTGCAAGGGGCAGAGGAGGAGATTGAGCTGGATAGTAGTGTCTAGGTTAGATATATTAGGAAGCATGCAAAACTGGTTAAATATGAGTTTTCTTAACCACAGCAATCTGAAAAAAAAATTAGCTAGCTCATGAACCCAATCCATAGTCAACATTCACTAGCTGTTTAATTTGGCCATGTTTCTCTCAGATGAGACACCTGGGCTGCTGATCACCATTATCCCATTATCTCAACATTATCCCATATTGTGTGTGTTTAATCCCGTCATATTTTGTGGCATATTGGCAAACTAATATCACAAAATAACAGTAACACAATAACACTTAATGTCTATTGCTCAAATGAGGGGAATATTCAATGCAGGTTGGATCACACTGGCCAAGCTGATGACTTAGATCTGATCCAGATGTCTGAAGTCATTTATAGCCAATTCTCTAGTCTGGCCAATTAGTCTTAACATTGAAGCAATTGACTTACCTGATGACAGTCTGAATCAACAGATAATTTATGACCTGAACTTCTGTAATTATTTTAATAGCCTTTTCATACCCTTTTTATTCTATTTATCATAACAGGAACATTTAAAATGAGAACCTTCACTAAAGGAAAGAGCTGTGAAGTTTTTAAAGAAATATTTTATTAAAGGAATCAGAGACTTGCCCTTTGAAGAAAGTCTATATTGAAAAATGCCCATATTCTTCCTTTTAGCGCATTAGTTTGGAAATATTTTGGACTCATTTTCACCATTTTGAAGTATTACTATCTCCTAAATTACAACTTGTTTATTGCCTGTACTAAGAAAACCTTCAAACATCTCAAAGATTAATTTCCTCTTCATTATCTTACTATTACTAACAATGGGAACTGAAAGAGAAGTCGTTCCTATAATCCTGAATTTTTCCTCACTAATAGGCCAAAGATTCTTGACTTTGAGAGGCCAGTTTGCAACCAAAATGGTGTCAGCCCGTGGGCACTCTGCGTTCATTCACCCCCTACTACAGGAGGGTCTCTCAGAATCACCAACATTGATGACAGGCAAATGTCATGACCACACAGTGGTGGCCTAAGAAAAAACATGGGATAAGGCAAGTTTTTGTGACGAAAATGGAATAAATAAGTTGTTTTAGTTCACTTAGCTCACTAAAGAAACTCTGACTCAATATTAAACTGCTATACTTTCAACATACCATTGAGAATACCAAAGAAAATATTGCCTGGGGAGATACATGCTCAAACCTTCTCGTCTGCAGCTGCTATCAATTATTCTGCCCCAATGTGACCAGAAATCTCAGTTTTCAATAGAGAAATATGAGTTGTAAAAGAATCCTTATTGGCCACCCCTACATTCCCCTCCCCACCCCCACCTCTTGATTCTGTTTTGCTTTTCAAACCTTTGAGTGTCCACGTACTTTGTATCCTAGCCCACTGGGAAGTTAGAAAAGCAAACTTAGTTAGTTTTAGGGCACAGGAGAGGTTTTGTGGCTTTCAGAGATTCTCCGTTGGATTACAAAAGCTCATAAAAGGGTACCTTCACCCTAAATGTTATATAAACAGAGTTCTGATGATGTGTGTGATTTACACTCTTACAGAAGATCTTGAATCTTCCTTTTCTCCGTGCTGGAAGATAAGTGAAGGACAAAAAAGCTATTTGGAAGAGTTAACCTGATCATTTTTTAAAAGATGTGTGCAAATCATTGAGGCTGGGATCCCGTTTGTCAACCAAACTGTCAGGAAATAATTTATTACTGACAAGAACAAAGTGTGCAGCTGGATACCCCAAACAACGGCATGCTAAATGAGCCAGAGACTTGTTATAAATATCTTCCCCAGGACTGCATTTCCTATAGTCTAAAATTATTCTAGAAGCAGCATGGTATAATGGAAAAAAGAATAGTCCTGGGCCTCGGGATGTTGGGGTTTTCTTTTAGCTGTTCTAATAACTAGCTTTGTTATCAAGTTATTCCACCTCCTGCTTTTTGTAAAATAAAATAAAATTATGAATGTATATACTCGATGGTCTCTGAATTTCCTTCAAGCTCTAAAATTCTATATTGACAACACTGATATCTTACATGGGTAATGTTGCCACTCAAATGCTATACAAATTAATCTATGCTCACACAAAAGATAGGAAAACAGAATTTTTTTAAAAAAGGAAATAAAGGGCTGTTGTAAAATAGCCTTTTTGATTTCTGCATGAATTATATAATCAAGAAATTATTCTTTTGGTGCAGTTAGTACGGTAAATTCAAGAAGTGAAAAGAAGTTAATAACAAGAAGAGACAAAGTAATTAGGAATTAAGACTTCACTTTGGCCAGGTGCAGTGGCTCACATCTGTAATCCCAGCACTTTGGGAAGCCGAGGTAGGCGGATCACTCGAGGTCGAGAGTTCAAGACCAGCCTGAGCAACATGGAGAAACCCCATCTCTACTAAAAATACAAAAATTAGCTGGGCATGGTGGCACATGCCTGTAATCCCAGCTACTTGGGAGGCTGAGGCAGAAGAATCACTTGAACCCAGGAAGCAGAGGTTGTGGTGAGCCAAGATCGTGCCATTGTACTCCAGCCTGGGCAATAAGAGCGAAACTCCATCTTAAAAAAAAAAAAAAGACTTCACTTTACAAAGCAGATTCTTAAAAATGAAATGGTAATAAACTAAACCTCTCTTCTTTAAATCTCCCAGCCTTCTGCTTTTGTTATATTCCCCCTTGTTTTACAGGTTTCTGCGTCTCTGTCGTCTCTTCTAGAACATAAGCTGCTGTATGGCAGAGGACCTACTTTATTCATGTTCAGACCTTCACAGTGCTTTGCTCAGAAAGGCATTCAATAAATATGTATTAAATTAAATTATATTTTTAATATATTGGATGAATGTGGTAAATGCTTAGCTGAAGTAATTAATCCGACACAATTTAGCTTTTTGTAAATTCGAATTTAAGATAAATCCCTACATTCCCTTCCCTTATAAATGACATGGAGGATTATGGTTTCATGTAGAATCTGAAAAATCTAACCAATAAGAGAAGAGTGTTCTTATCTTGAAAGAAAGAAAACTATCAAATTGTAAGTATGTAGTTTTATTCTGATCTATTAGAATTTCTCTATCACTCATTCATTTATTCATTCATCATATATTTAATGGGTATCAGATATGCCAAACCTTTGTTTATACCACTATAAATAAGATATAGTTCCTTCTCTCAAGAGTAGTGTTTTTATGGTCTACAGAGAAAGAGCATCAATTACAGTACAGTGGAATAATTGTGGTGATACTGATATGCATACAATACATCGTAGCATGTAAGAAGGACACCTGAATGAATGTTGAGGATCATTGGAAGCTTCTCAGAAGAGGAGCTGGCTAAGCTGAATAGCACAGGCCAAATTTAGGTCAGTCAGGGCAAGGGCCTAAAACCTGTAGAAAAAGTCAGTGGAATTTTACATTTATTTAAGAAACTTTATATATCACTTATAATATGCCAGGCATTCTTCTACTTAAAAATAGTAACTCCTCGAATACAACAATCATAAGAGGGAACGATTACTATTCCCATTTTACAGATTAGGAACCCAAGGCACAGAGAGGATAAGTAACTTCAAAGATCAAATAGCTAACAGGTGGCAGTACTGGGATTTGAACCCAGACATTCTCAGGTAAGAGTTTATGCTCTTAGCATTCCTAATTACATGCTGCTGCTCTAAGGCCAGCTAGAGAGCCTGGCTCCTCTCCCCTCACCTCTTCCCCATTTATTCCCTATCTCAGCATTCTACGTGTTTGATTTTGCAACACTTTGCTTATCTGTGTCCTTGCATGCTATCTCATGCTGTCTGTCTTCCTTATTACATTCCAAGCATTGCACGAGCAAGGACTCTGCGAACTCATTGAGGGGTTTTAAGCAGGAGAGTCATGCAGTCATATTTGTACTCTAGAAAGAGCACTCTGAAGTAGAGGAAAAGGATGTCATTTTCAGTATAATATCTATGATTTATCTGATGTTAAACTGGAGGTTTCAGCCCCCGCACATGCCAGAGTGTGTAGATAGACCAAGAAGCAAAAATGTTTCAAAGTGAGTGACTGAGGTCTTTTAGATGACACTTAAATGCCTCAACCACAACAAAGGTATAAAAGGGCCTATCATTGGAGATTAGAAGATAATTTTTGGAAAGGAGAGGATTTATTTGAAGAGGCCTTTGCTCTGAGTCACAACCACCCTATCTCTGCTCCAAGGGAGTGGGAGACACCCCTAACCTCCAGCCCATAAACTCAAGGAAGAATTTTTTGGAGAGAGTAATAGCAGGTGCTGGCCCCTCAACTCATGCCTGTGAATAACAACTTCAATAGGACTACTCCAAGAACTTAATGTTTGTCCTCTGCAGTTTAGGTTTGTGTCTGAGTACCACCTGAAAACCTAGAAGGCATAACATAGGCTGATTAACTTTTCTGACAGAATGCAAAGAAAAGGGGCTGTGCTGAGAAGGGGTGGCAGGTTTGGAGTCCCTGGAATCCAGAATTTGCGAGTGTGGAGCAAGGATCCGGATGAGGCTGTGAATGAGATGCATACACAGAGCTGAGCCAGCCAAGGCTGCCCTAGGTCCTTCTAAGAGGAGTGCCCAGGGAATCACTCACACCTTGACAGAAGCCGAAGGTTTTGTTGGCTTCACAGGGACTAAGGGATCAGCCTAAGCAGGAAAGTGCACTGATCTGGGGGCAGACCGGAGGAAGGGGTCTTCCGAGAATCCATGAAAGCACCCATGGTAGAATGAGCCTGCCTCACCTACCTGCCAAGTCCAGAGACAGAGTGATGCCAATCACCAGGTGAGTGTCAGGCAAGTGGGAACTTCCCCGCCACCCTTACAGATTCAAATGTGACAATGTCTTGAGACTTAAAGTCTCAAGACTTTATGATCTGAATGTGACCAGAGAATTTCATGGAGGCTGCCAATCGTTATAAAGCGAAGAATCCCAACTGAATCCATTTAAAGGGACAGTGAGGGACAAAAATAAAGATGCTGTATGATTACATTAGTTAATCATACTAGACATACACCCAAGGTATCCTGCCCCAACCCTGTCAAAAGCCAAAGCCACGACCTATAAGAGATTCAGAAGCTCCAGTCACCCCTCAAATTGTCCAGGAAATCCCAGGTGCCACTCTAAGGTATTCGTAAAGCATTTTAAGTCTGCAGGTTTCCGGCAGCAAATTGCCCCATTCAACCCGCGGCCTTGAAGCCTCAGTGTTCTCTCCCAGTCTCAGCCTGAGGGCCTGACACAGCCGCCTTCTCCAAGAGGTTACTACTGAGGGCTGAGGACACTCACGCCACTCTCTGGCCCATGCACAAGGAATAGGATTTAAGCCACACAGTGCTGGACCTGCAAACCCACGCCAGGCCTGCCTGCATCTTCAGCCTCACCTCTTGCCACGTTGTTTCCAACTTTGTTCCCGCAATACAACTACTAATATTACTCACAGTTGCTTCAACAGTGGAGGATTTTAGCTCCTTTACACTTGAAACTCCTGTACCCTTGGCCATTTGCGTTGCTGCTCCTACATCTAGAACCCTCCCTTTCTGCTCCAACTTGCCTTTTATCTGGAAGTGAGTGTGCAATTATGAGCATGACTCCTGCAAAACAGGCTGGCTCCGAATCAGACTATTAAGTATTTTTCTGACCTTGGGTAAGCGACTTAGTCTTTGTAACCTCAACTTCCTTATCTGTACAATGAGGATAGTAATATTATACATTAGGTTGTGGTGAGGATTCAATGACATGAACAAAAAATATTTAGCCTATGGCCTGGCATGTTTAAGTACTCAAAAAACATTTCTTGAACAAATTAAATAAGTGAGCAAGTGGGCCCTGGTCTATCCGGTTTCCTCATATTGGAAAGCTATTCCTGCTACCATCTGCCTGGAAAATTCCTACTGACCTGCAAAACCTGGACCAAGTGACTAGGTTCATTACTGAAAATGCATAAACTCATTATATTGACATCTTGATTTCCAAGATGCATTAAGTGAGAAAACTGCAAATTGGCACCTTTGTGAAAGAAAACTATCACATTAACTTTTGTGTAGAAAGAAGGCGAGATAACATGTAATAAGTATGTGTGTGCATTTCTGCTAAGTGGAAACACTGAAAGAATAAACCAGAAACTGCTAATAGCGATGTTTGAATTCATCCTTCATAAAGGATAAGGTCCTCTTTAACCATGCATATAAGTGGTATAGAGGTTTATACACTGGAATCATTTATTGTTTAAGACTGTAATTCAGTGTGAACCAAACCACTAGGTGACTCAGTTAAATTTATTTAAAAATCCACTTTACAAGAAAGAGAGGAGAAAGACAGAGAAAACAATTTGCTTTGTGCCAAGCACCAAGTTAAACACTTCATATCCATGAATTCTTGTGATCTTCACAGTCCTGCAAGGCAGTTACCATTTTGCAAATGAAAAAACTGGAGGTCAAGGGCCAAGCAGCTAGTAAGTGTAGAAGTGGAATTCAAACTCCCCTAGGAGCTGCAAGCCCTTCATTCTTTCAGTCACACAGTGTGGCCTCTGTATATTGCCAAGTTTGGTACTTGACACAGAACGGATATGCCCGACTTCTACTTCATCATTATATTTATTGATAAAAACATTCAACAGTTCCACCCCAGTACATAGTCTTGTTGCAAACCAATAGAGACCCCCTGACACTGGACACAAATTGTTTTATCGTGGTTCTTGGATATAGGTCTTCAGCCAGTTATTAATTCACATAAACTCACCATATTTTATTTCCATGTATTTCTATATGTATAACCCAATACTCCATTAAATTCTGCACTGAAGACTATAAAAATGCAACGAATTTATTTTGGCATGAATTGTTTTAATAAGTCAATGCTGATTTCTAATTATCACCACTTTCTATGTTCAATACTCACAGTCATGAAAACAAGCTGATAAGCTTAATATAATTTTCTAGAAAGTTTTTAAAAAATTGTATTAAGATCACTAGCTTCTTTTTTTTTTCCTGCAGTCTACTTAAAAAAAAACTGGAGCAATATTAACTTATATCTATTTTTCTAGGGTAAGGGGGAGACATTCCCCATTTTCCATAGCTTTCCGTATTTTGGAGAACAAAACAGATTTTGAAAACCAAATATACAAAATTCCTATGTTATAAAAATGAAATTTTCTGTTTAGATACTAAACACGAGTTAAAGAAAGTGAATGTTTTCCTACCATCACATTACCAATCTTGGGCTTCAATTCCATCATACTGGTGATGTGAAGATCCTGGATAGAGAAGATTTATAAATACAGTCAATAATTATACATTCTCTGTGATATATTTTTAAGGTAACACTATCTGTGCCAGGACCAAGTCTCCATTACTGTACTTTCTCTGAATATTGCTTTTAAAATCATTTTTGTGTTAATCAGTATTTTTCACAAGACTCAGATCATTTCTAGCTTTATTTGTTAAGAGCTTTGAGGTATTTTTGTTGTCATTATTATTGGTCTGTGATAATGTGTCCCTCCTCCCGTCTTATTTATACACCTTTTTGAACTCTGGCATCAAGGATAAGTGAAGTCATACAAGTGAAAATATTTCTGGAAGCCAATGTTATTAGAGCCTTAAATTTAAGTGACATGGTCAGATTGGTAGAAGAACTTAGGGTTTGAAAACATTATACAACACCGCAACATTAGCACATCCTTCTCTGCTTCCCTTCCTCCTGTTTTTCATTCCCTGTAATTCATGAATGATGACATTAAGAATTAATCTTCTAAACAGAGCCTATCAACAGAAATATTACAGTTGGAAGAGGGTATCTCTGTTTCTATAACCTAGACACTCACTCATCAGATGTTTGTAGACAGGGTCACTTTTATAATTGTCAGTTGGAAAGTCGGCATGCCTTTTTCAGAGGTGGACTAATTTGTTTTGAAAACCAGATTTTGGAAGAATCAAACTATAGGGCAGAAGCGAATCATTTGCAGGGCTGGGAAGATTATTTGCTTCCCTGGGACCACTTTTATTTGCTTGTCCTACATCTTCTTGAGTGTCATATGGGATTCAGTTTATCTTTCTTCTCTTGTGAAGAATCTATGTTGAAATTTCAGTATAAAGGGAGATCAGTAGGAATTCAGTTGCTTTAAACCCAGAAAGCCATTGATTTGCTTATTTAATCTTGTTCAGATCAGTGTTTTTTTGAAAATAAAACTAATAGTAAAAAGAATTTCAAGAGGATATTTTTCCTAGGCCAGATTTAAATGAAAAAACTCTTTTTTATTATTCTTAAGAGACAATCCTCTTGCTTTACTGCATCCAAGAAGCCACAATTTCTTCTTCAGCTAAGACATCATCATATCTGCTTTGACTTGTCTTACAACAAAGCAAGTATTTGCAAAAGGATTAAGAGTATTCAAGACATTGTAAGAAGCATGAGCAGCTCTCCCATCACAGGCATTGACTTTGGCACCCAGTTCCCTGGACTGCGCTATTATAAGTGGTGCCTTTTTCAAAGCCCTTTTCCATATCCATGCACAGGTGGAGAGGGAGTTAGGGTCTACTGTCATTTCCATTTCCTGCTCCCTGTGAAGCCTCTCCTTCTATCCTTTAGTCTCAGATTAAAATAGAAGACTCCCAAGTAGTAAAAAGCTCATTAGCAGAGAAAATTTCTATTTCCAAGACAGAATCTGTTTATTTCATGAGAGAAGAAATTGATGGTAGTTAATGTCTAATGGAGGAAATTGTCCTTTGGACTGGGCTACACCAAGGCTACTATAGGAATGAATCATACATTGGACTCCTACTTTTTTATATCTGCATACCTTTACAATGTGTTGCCTTTTCCTGACTAAGCAGATTGCTCAATGTTAACAATGTGAAGGAATGAAAACAGAAATCTATCCAAGGACAACAAGTGCCTTGTAGCAAGTTTGTATTACCAATGCCCAACAATGGGTACTGCATGGCTAGCACATAATATATTTGTGAAATTAATTCCTTTTTTGATTTATTTAGTTTCTACAGACAAGAAATGAGGGGGCATTGACAAGACCTCTTGAAAAGCAAGGCACCAAGAAAATAAGATTATCTTCTGCCACTTAAACTCAAAAATAAGCAAAATAGGTCAAAACAAACAAACTTGAATTCCCCAATGGCTCACAGCCTTGCAAATCTAGTGCTAGCTCTCTCACACATTATATAATTTTAAAGAATTTGTATAACTTCCTTGAGACTTTCTTTTTCCATGTGTAAAATTAAGAGGTTAATCTAAAATATCTTTAAGCTCCTTCTCAATTCAAGCATACCATGTATCCAAAGCAGCTCCCATAAATGTCTTGACAAGTATTGTCCAACAGTAATTTTTCTGGGGAGTCTCTCCCTTTGAAGAGAATACATACAGGAGGCCAACAATTTCAGGGTGTCATACATTTCAGGGTACTATACTTCCCAGTTCATGGGCTCAATAATCTTTTCTACTATTCCATTTATATGCCTGCCCTCCCCTTCTTAGCATTTGGTTCTTTTTATGAATCAATTGAAGAGTTCAGAGGGGTAAAGTGACCTGTCCAAAGTCATACAAAGTACCTAGGGATGAGGTCTAGATTTTTGTTTTGTTTTCTTTCCCAAGTTTCTCTTTGTGTTAAATGTGACCTTATTAAACGGTGTCATATTTATCACCATGACAAGACTTTTTGGGTTCCTGCTGGGCACACAGTAAGTTACCAGACCCCATGGGAATTTATGTGGCTCACAAAAGGCATGACTCCCACACATAAGCTTTCAATCTAAAATAATCCCATCTGTTTGACCTTTTGAGTACAGTATGTAAACATCTCTTTGTCCTTCTCTAAGTAAATAATACCACTATCGTTCAATTTAAATAGTTTCTACAGATGAAGAAACAGAGTTTCAAAAGAAGTTAATTAATTTGTCCAAAACCATATGTCTAGAAATTACTAAGACTAGCACTAGAATGC
This sequence comes from Pongo pygmaeus, assembly GCF_028885625.2. Classification (NCBI taxonomy): domain Eukaryota; kingdom Metazoa; phylum Chordata; class Mammalia; order Primates; family Hominidae; genus Pongo; species Pongo pygmaeus. Next base: position 140,124,046 of record NC_072378.2, on the reverse strand, counting down.
AAGGTCTTCTTTCTTCTTGTTCAATTGATTTTGACCTAAACCATTTTACTTCTGAGCTGCATGGTACAGGGAAAAAAAAAAATCAAAATCCTGTACAACTCAAAACCTTTTCTCTTATACATTAAAAATAGACTTCCCAAGTCTCAGAGATAATAACAGAGCCATTTTAAATCTAGCACAGTGAGTATCACAATCTTTCCTGGATGAAACAAACGGTAGACTTCAATCATTAACTGAGCATCTTCTATGGTTAGGCAAAGAAAAAGCTAGGATCCCTGAGGATCACAAGACAGGGTAAGCCATGAGCCCTGCCCTCCATTTGGAGAGACAATGCAAATGGACTCTTAAAAAGACAACTTGTAGTGTAAGATAGTAAGTGAATAGAAAGTGGCAATTCTCCAGATTCACTAACGCACATATTTATTATGTTCTATATTTAAGTTACTGAGTGTAACAATGACTGCTAAACTTCTTTCAACAGTGTTAAGTAGTCCCTAAGAGAAAACTGAAGAAAGAACCAAACCAAGGCGGGCGGATCACTTGAGGTCAGGAGCTCGAGACCAGCCTGGCGAACATGGAGAAACCCTGTCTCTACTAAAAATAAAAAAATTAGCTGGGTGTAGTGGTGGGCGCATCCCAGCTAGTCAGGAGGCTGAGGCAGGAGAATTGCTTGAGCCCAGGAGGTGGAGGTTGCAGTGAGCCAAGATCACACCACTGCACTCCAGCCTGGGCAACAGAACAAGACTCCATCTCAAAAAAAAAAAAAAAATTCTTGACGAAGGAGCATTATATAGTGTTCCATGGGTCTGTACATGCACATGTGCATTTGCTCCCTCTTCTCACTATCGCTGCTATTAATTAAATTACTTATCCTGTCAAGGATGCCCATATAGTAGCAGAATTGCCCAAACAGCACCGCATTATAGATGAGAAGGACTTATTGGATTCTGCTATGGTTTGAATGTGTCTTCCAAATTTTATATATTGGAAACTTAAGCCTGAAATTCATTATGCTTATTGGAGGTGGAGACTTTGGGACGTATTTAGGACTAGAAGAGGTCATCAGAGTGGGTCCCGCATGATGGGACTGGTGGCTTTATAAGAAGAAGAGAGACCTGAACTGACACACACGCTCTTGTTCTCTAGCCATGTGATGCCTTGATACAGCAAGAAGACCCTCACTAAATGTGGCCACCTTACCTTGGACTTTCTAGGCTCCAGAATCATGAGCTAAATAAACCTCTATTCTTTATAAATTACCCAGTCTGTGGTGTTCTGTTATAGCAACAGAAAATAGACTATGACAGATACTTAGTCCACACTTCTGCCTTTCCTTCATACAGAATTATTTCCCTAACATCCCTCACATAGGTGCTGAGCCTCTGTTTGCATATTTCTATTGGAAGGAGGTTATTCTTTCTTGAGCTACCACATTCCACTTGAGAAGCTAACTCTAACTACTAAAACATTTTTCCTTATGTATCAGAATTCTAAATTTTAGTATATGTACTATGACAACCCTAGGATTCAGATGCGTCTCTCAAGCCAGTGGAAGTAGTAGAATCAGGCTAACCCATGGAAGAGAGATTCAGGAAACAAAGGTTTGAGTCAAAGACAATAAGATGGTGTCAGAGGGTGGGGCCAATTTGAATACACCACATTGTCAGTTTTTCATATATTCCTCTAGCCCCCAGGCACTTAATACTGAGTCCTTTGACACAACATGTACACTGAAGAGAAGAAACAATAACGCAAATCTCTACATAAGATGTTAGGATTACAGGTTAATCCTAAGCTACTATATACAGCTTATATTGGGGTTTAGACACAAGTCAACTACAGGCAGCATATCAGGGCTAGAATTCTTCTTTGAGCAGAGAGCAGGAGTAGCCTACAGCTGCATTTGGAAAGAAGGAAGTATGTCATGAAGTGGCTCTAGGTTTTTGATCAATCAGTGGCCTCAACCAATGACATTGCCACAGTGAATCAGAACTAGAGAGGAGACACATGCTGGACAGAACGCAGAGAGTAGCTGAGAAGCCTCTTCCAAACATGAAACTTTGTCCAGAGGATTCTCAAAGCTATCTGAAATGAATCTGAGAAGATGAGACATTCTCAAGAGTAAGAGGAAGCTGAAGTAGGAAAATGTTTCACCACTGCATTCCAGCCAGGGCAACAGAGTGAGACCTTGTCTCTAAGAAAAAAAAAGAAAGGAAGAAGAAGGAAGAAGGAAGGAGGAAGGAAGAAAGGAATGAAGGAAGGAGAGACAGAAGGAAGGAAGGAAGGAAGGAAGGAAGAAAGAAAGAAAGAAAGAAAGGAAGGAAGGAAGGAAGAAAGAAAAGAAAGAGAAGAGAAAAGAAAAGCCTTTGATTTAATATTTATGTCCATCCACTGATCTGGGTGCTGTCTTTTGAAGAAAACAGTCTTTGTGGGCTGCTGCTTCTTCCCTAGAGTAGCTCCTCAGAAGTTGGAAAGCACGTATTAAGGATGCCACTGAATCTTCATCTTGACCTCAGGTAGCCTAGTGTCCAATTTCCTCCCCAGCCTATTCTTCATCCTCTGGGAAGTCTAGTTTCTCAATGTTTCCAACACTGTAGATGTTCTTTGGCTTCTAGTAAAAATAATTCCTATACCATGGTGCTCTCCTGAGATTTCAGGAGTCCTACACACTGAAACAGCCCTCATTTTCCCAAGATTTGATAAGGAACATCATCTCATCATCACCCTGAAGAGCCCCTGAAGGGCATGGGGCAAGGTACCCAAAAGTCCAATACGCCATGTGAATTAATGCTCTGGAGCCCAGCTTACTGCCATCCTAATGCAAATGTTATAATAAAATATTAAACTGTATGTATAATTGATGCTTACTTTACAGTAATTCAGGGTCTTGCGTGTTTGAATAAAATTCATTATTTACAATTTTCTACTAGAAGTGATTTCTTTGTTGATATCTCCCCTAATTGTTCAAACCGTATAACACATTTTCCTAGGGAGCATTTAAATAATTACAATATTCCTCTTGGTTTAGAGTTAGCATCTAGGTTTCTGATAGACAGTGTTATAAATATTCTTTTTTGCATAATGAAAAATGTCTACATCTATGTTATTCAGAGATATTTATAGACAGATATATTTAGTCTAAGTCATGTTCTACCCATTATAGTAAGGAACCCAAGTTCTAGATCTTGCATATCTGAATTCTACTACCGTTTGTTCAGGGCTCCAGAAGACTATGGTCTATGTTTAGAATAAAGGGCATATGCAAGTAGAGTACATTTTATCCACTAAATTTATCTAAGTTATCACAATTTAAAATATTAGCATCATTTACATTGAAAAGCAATATAAAGGTTGGAAAGTATACTCTCAGTGTCACTGCCTTTGTAGTGCAGGAGGGAGCAGGTAAATTGACATAACCTGGAAAATTTGTCAAGTCATTCACTCAGTGGAGGGAAAACCCCATGAGAGGATCCTCTTGGTTCCTCACTGCAGTAATATATAAACCTCCTTGCAAAAGAAGACGAGAGAAGGAGGCCTATTTCTCTCCATTCAGGAGTACATGCAATTCCAAAATACAAAAAAGGGAATTCATGCTTACTGATCTAAGTTCTTTTCTACCACTCACAAACCATCTGAAGGGCTGAACTTTTTAGAATTGTTATTTACTTATGTCATAGATAACCTAATAACGAATAAAGACTAAGAGCCATACAATCTCACCCAAAAGAAACGTGTTTTAGGCAAGACATTAAATTTTCTGGCCCTTGTTCAACTACAAGTCAACTGGGCTATCAGTCATTGTAAAAAAAAAAAATGGAAAAATGTTTCTTAATAATTTTGTATATTTGGGTATGGAGAAGATATAATTATTAGTTTATTGCTTTGTTGATTAAAAAATTATAAAATAAAACCAAGTAATTTAATCATATGAAAGTGTATATTTAAGCCATTTGATTTCTTTTCTCGGTATTTTTTTATTTCTGATGAACAACGCTACCCCTAAAGCATTAATCATGTTACCCTTTATTTAATAAGTACACTGAACCATGTGACATCTATTGATGTCCTTTTTTAGTTTTTAAATATGCACTGTTAATTGGCTTTTTGCATTATAATTATTCATAACATCTTTAAGAGCAAATACCATTTCTCACACTATTTTCTATCTTTCCAGAACACCTAAAATACTGTCTTCAAAAATTATTCATTTGCTTGGCCGGGCGCAGTAGTTCACGTCTCTGATCCCAGCACCTTGGGAGGCCAACGCGGGTGAATCACTTGAGGCCAGGAGTTCAAGTTTAGCCTGGACAACATGGTGAAACCCCATCTCTACTAAAAATACAAAAAAAAAAAAAATAGCTGGGTATGGTGGCACACGCCTGTAATCCCAAATACTTGGGAGGCTGAGGCATGAGAATCCTTTGAACTCAGGAGGCAGAGGTTGCAGTGAACCAAGATGATGCCACTGCACTCCAGCCTGAGCAATACAGCAAGATTCTGCCTCAAAAGAAAAAATCATTCATTCACTTATTAATTGAACAGTCTATGTGTTCACCATGTGCCAGGAGCTGGGGATGTAGTTCTTGCCCTCAGAAAGCTTGAAATAACTGACCTCTGAAACAGACGGAAGGGGCCCTAGCCCAGATCACCTGAAACAGGGGATAGGGGACACAGATGAATGTCAAGGAAGTCTATGTAAAGGAGGTGATGCTGGTTTCTTTTCTGGAAAAACAAATGAGTAGGAATTCTCAATGGAAGGCAGGTGGGCAACTGTTGCACAGGGGGCTTTATACATAGTAAGCACTTAGTAAATAATTATCTACTTGTTCTGGAATCAGCAGTACTGACTTGAAATCAGTGACCTTTCAACCTTAAGAATCTATGGGTCTCTGACTTTTTTAAGTCATTAAAGGCCTATTTATTAAGTCAATGCTTCAGGCTTTCTCGTCACCAAAGACCATGTTTCTTCACTAACAGAACAGAAAACAGGACTGCTTTTTAAGAAAAGGAAGAAACACCCTCAGGCTTGATGTCCATATGTCCATTCTAAAAGTAATATACAGTAATTTGGGCATTTTTGAAAAATGAAGAAAAAGGAAAGGAAGAAAATCACACATCCCACTACTAATAGTCATTGTTAATAAAAATTGGTGCATTTCTTTCCCATCTTTTTTTATTTTGCAAAGTTTTTGATTTATTATTTTTACATAGTTGCAATGGTATTAATTAACAGTGCATATTTTAAAAGTTAAACTCACAGTACTAGATGTCACACAGCACAATGTGCTGAATTGTTAATTAAATGGTAGCACATTATTACTTTAGGAATTGCTTCTTTCATGGGAAACCAAAAGTAAGCTTTTATGTTAACATTATGACAAAGCATCATTATAAGTATCAGTTTTATTGGCCCCATATACCATGGAGATTTCATAAAATGTACAAAATGTAATCAATCATTCTGTTGTTAGAAATTTAGGTTATTTCCAGGATTTCAAGGTTCTAAGTAATTCTGCAATGGGTATGTTTATATACAATGATTTTTTCCTCCTATATTTTGCATTCATTTTAGGATCAAGTCTTAGAATTGGAATGAATGGATCAAATGGTAGATGTTTTAAAGGCTTGTAATACATATTGCCAAATTGCTTTTCAGAAAGAATATCAATTTTCACTTCCACCACCCATGATAGTTTTTTGACTGTTAACAGCAGTAAATATTGTCACTTAAATCTTTGATTTGATAGTTTAAGAAAATTGCCCAAATTTGCATTTATTTGATTATTAGAGAAGTTAAATATTTTTCCCCTTTGTTACTTGCTTATATTTATTTGAGGGCCTAAAGTTGAATTTACATTAGGTCAAAATCAATAGCTTAGGCCACCTCCATATAGACCAGAATGAAGGCTCCTGAGTTTCTGCAATTGCCACATCACCACTCTACATGAAAACTAAAATTATCTCTTTGACCACAAATTTGCAATAAGAATACTTCTCAGAGGTTAAAGTATGTTTCAAGAGAACTCTGGGCCAGGTGCCCCAGGCCTTGAGCACATTTTCACTAGAACCTGTCATGGCCTTCTGCACTTCCACATCCATAAGAGGCATCTCTCTGTGCTGTTTTTTAACAGATGTGTTTTCTGATAGACTCCATGCTCCATGAAAGCCAGAACTTGGAAGTTCACTGTGGTATCCTCATTGCACACTGCAGAACTCGAGAGACAGCACCTCCTTCCTCTATTTGTCAGACTTGGTGTGATGCAAAAGAAGAGACATTCTGGAGTACATCAGAGGAGCATCTTCCGAGAGAAAAGGGTTCTGAATCCTGCCTCTCCCACGGCCATACCCTAGAACAGCTTCTATTACATTTCCACTGCTTGGGAGCACTTTTGTCCTTCTTTGAAGAGGTATTTTAGCGCACTGAATGCTTGTCTCTATTTATCTGTAAACACAATTTGACCCTCATAATCATTAGGCACAAAGCAGCAATCTCTGTGCTACTGCTCCAGGCATACGATAATTAGCAAAGAGAAATTCCTCCCTCCATATGCCCTGTGATTTCATCTAACTTCTGGGTTTTGTCTAACTGTTAAGCATCTTAGTTTGTATCCTAAATTCATCAAAATTCATACATAATACATTATTTTGATCTCAGATTTATGTAGAATATACTACTTGGGGAAAGTGCATTCGATGCAGCAAAAGAATCTATTCCAGTTTTTTGGGTTTTTTGTTTTGTTTTGTTTTTTTGGAGACAGTGTCTTTTTCTGTTGCCCAGGCTGGAGTGCAGCAACACAATCTCGGCTCACTGCAACATCCACCTCCTGGGTTCAAGCGTTTCTCCTGCCTCAGCCTCTTAAGTAGCTGGGATTACAGGCACCCACCACCACGCTTGGCTAATTTTTGTATTTTTAGTAGATGAGGTTTCACCATTTTTGTTGGCCAGGCTGGTCTTGAACCCCTGACCTCAAGAGATCTGCCTGCCTCAGCCTCCCAAAGTGTTGGGATTACAGGCATGAGCCACTGTGCCCAGCCTATTCCAGTTTTGATAAATACTGCCTCACTCTGTGTTTCTGGTGGACCTCTCTTGAAATTACCTCTTGGGAAGATCTAGTGTAGTAAACTATTCATATGTCTCAATGATTCGACTAATATTTATTCAGATTTTGTGCATGCCTTTTACTGTGTTAGTTGCTCTTACATGCTATTCTATTCCATTTTTGCAAAAACCATATTAGGTAAATATAATTTTCCCATTTATTTTAAATGTGATTTAATGACTTACACAACTTCATCCAGGCCAGAAGGTAAACCTAGATCTCTTCATCTTCAGTCCAGTGCTTTTTTTGTAAGTAGGCATGACCTGTCCCATGTATCTTTGCACGGTGATACCCCTTCACTGTTTGTCATCGCATGCTGTGTATGCTATGGAATATTCATCACAGCATTCATTACACTGAAATTGTTGAATTGCTTGCTTTTCTCGCCCCGTAGGCTATAAGTCTATTGAGGGCAGGAATCACGTTCTATTTGATATAATATCCCCAGAGCCCAGCAGACTGCCTAGAATTAGTGGGTATTCAATAATATTGTTAATTGCTGCATAATTAAATCAGTAAGCCAATTGATGAACTGATAGAGATGGCAATGTTTGGGTTATATGCTGCTGTGTTTTGCACATGAGAAAGTCTAAGAACAACTTACAGTTCACTTTTTGTTAATCTAAATAAAATACATTTTAAATTGAGTGTTTATTTATTAAACTGTATCTCCAAACTCTGTTATCCCACTTGGCCTTTGCTAGTTCCATTCTCCAACAAGTTGTAGAAAATTGCTATGAGTACCCTATTTTTGTTTTACTTTTTGTTTTTTATTGCTGTATGTGAACTATCACCAAAAACAACTCATTTATCTCTATAGAATAGAATACAAGCAACAGAATTTTTCATCTTTCCTCCATCTTGCTTTCCCTGTACTCTCAAATATAAATTGGAAAATAATTCTAAAACCTCACTGACACTTCAAATACTCAACCAAATTTGACTCAATAATCTCTTATCCAAGTGAATTTCCAGCACCTACTAAAATACCTTCAGCGACAGGAAACTCTCTTCCTCCTGATGGACTTTGTTCGAAATTTAGACTTCTCTAAATAAGAACTAGAAATGAATGGAACGTGCTAATTGGTAGAAGTGTGAATTGGTACAAACTTAAAATATAAATCACGAAGCTTTAAAGTGTGCATACATTTCCAGCAGGTAATCCTAACAATCTGTCTAAGTGACCAGAGATATACACCATGATCTAGGTTTAAGGATATTCTTCGTAGTGTCATTCATAATAACAAAAAAGAAAGAAAACTGAAAACCATCTGATCGCCCAACTATACAAAATTTTTACTAAATGATGGTTCAAATGTATAACAGGGTACAGTGAAATCATTAAAAATGATGCTGTATATACTAGTTAATGAAATGAAGAAACAGTCATTGGTAAGTGAAAAAGTCGAGTTACAGAACAGTATAAAAATATCTACATAACAGAAAATAATCTGCTTCCTTTTATAAAATGTATATTTGCATGCACAGAAAAAAAGTCTGGAAAAATAAAGAAAAATGTTGATAGTCATTTCCTTTTTAAAATTTTTGAGCAGTGGATTATGAGTAGTATATTTTCTTTATGCTTTACTCTTTTCTTGCAGATTTTCTAAAAGAAACATTTGTTACTTCTATAATCAGAAGAAAAGCAAGTTTAGTGTAGGTCTTTTCTTGAACCGAAATTTCTTTATTTTTTAAATAACTTCAGCATATTTGTACATGACAATATATAAAAGAAAAAAATCCTTCCTACGCAGGAAATTACTTTAAACATTTGAAGCAACTGCATGCCTCTCTCCCTGCCTGACGCCTTCTCTTATCGGTTGAATATCTATGGTTTCTCCCACTCCAGCTCTCCTACAATACCTTCTCTGCACAGCAGCTAGAGTGATCTTATGCAACAGATCCACCATTTCCCTGCTCAGAACTTTCCAAGGGGTTCTCCTCATGCTCAGAGCAAAAGCCATGCCCACTAGGCTGCCTGTCTGATTCTATTTCCTGCCAGTGTTAATTGCTCACTCCACTTTGGCCTTGAAATTGTCTTACTCCCATGTTCCCACCTCAGGACCTTTTCACTTGCTAGTCCTTCTACCTGGAATTTCCCTCCCTCAGATAATCCGTGTCTTGACCCCTCCCTGCATTCGGGTCCACTCAAATGTCACCTCCTTGGAATAGGCTTCCCTAAACACTATCTCAAAACTCGCACCCCTGTGCCTTTCAATCTCCCCACCCTGCCTTATTTTTCCTCCTAGCACTAATTACTACAAGATTGTTTCTGTTTTATTTGTCTTACTTCTTATGGTCTGTCATCCCAACCAAAATGTGAGTTCCATAAATGCCAGGGTTTCTCTGTTCGTTTTTTCACTGCGATAATCCTCATTGCCTAAAGAAGACAGAGATTAAGGGTTCCATGCATAGGTTTAAATTAAGGAAGGACATTGTTTTAAGTTTTCTCTCCCAGCTGCTGGAAGTCCAAGCTTCCCATCCTGAAATCAAGGTCATGCCCAGGAAAGACCACCATGCTCCAGGTGTGTTCTGGCCATGAGGAGCAGCGTTCCCTTCCTGCTTCCCTCTCCCCCTCCTCATCCCTCATGCAGCTCTCTAATATGCCTCTACGTTCAAATGACATCTCTAGCAACCACACTGCACTTCTCACTCACACTGAGCATCTAATGAGCACACTGCTGAGAATCAGGTATGCGCCAAAGCTTCCAATTAATATTTATTTGCTCTACCTACAAATGAAGAGACCTGAACTTACATATATTATATTAAGGGAAAACTTCAACACAGAGAGTTTTCCTTCTAGAAAAGTATTTGAAACAATTTTTTCTGAGGTCAAAAATGCTTACAATGAAAGAATGAGAAAGAGAGAACTGAATAACACCTGAAGCTTGTGGAAGCTTCAAGTCCTGGCCCCACTGACAGATTTAACAATGAACAACTTGTTTGTGCACCGTCTTGGCAAAAACACACAGCTGGGGAAGGCATGACTCAGAGAACAAGGAACAGGACATGCAACAGTTATTCAGGCAGATCCACCCAGGCAGGCAGACGAGCACTCAAGTCTCTAGAACTTTGTGGAACAAACAGGTAGATGGACATGAGGCCACTTATAAACAAACAGGTAGATGGACATGAGTCCACGATATGAAACAAAACATGCACTAATTATATGACAAGCTAAAATAAGTTTGAGTCCATCAGTGAATTGTAATAGAAGGGAAAAACCTCAGTGATAGTATCTGTGGCTCTTTCATAAGATCTTAAATGTCTCCATTTAAGAAAACTGAATCAGATACCAACATAATACGACCATGAAAATGTATTCATTTCACAATTATCTGTGAGACTACACCATTAAAAATGGAGTTGTTAAGACTATTACTAATGGAATTCTTTGTTAAGAAGTTAATTTTGGTCAAAATGCAACTGCCTTTTTCTCAAAATCTATTATGTCATTCAAAGTCATGGTGCTGACTTGGCTCTAATAAAGTCTATCAAAAAAGACCAACCAGGCTTGGGAAGGAAAGTAGTATTGAGACGTGGATAAAGGGGAGACTTTTATTTTTATCCCATTAACTTAGTTTTTAAAATTGTGTTAAAATACACACAACATAAAATTTACCATCATAACCATTTTAAATGTACAGCTTAGTAGTGTGCAACACACTCACACTGTTGTTCAATCTCCAAAACTTTTATCTTGAAAACCTGAAATCCATTAAATAATAACTTCTCCATTAGCTCTTGTGTGGCTAGAATTCTTAACAATTAGAATATAGCGCTAGGCCAGGCTCACACCTATAATCCCAGCATTTTCGGAGGCCAAGGCAGGTAGATCACCTGAGGTCAAGAGTTCGAGACCAGCCTGGCCAACATAGTGAAACCCCGTCTCTACTAATAATACAAAAAATTAGCTGGGCATGGTGGTGGGCACCTGTAATCCCAGCTACTCGGGAGGCTGAGGCAGGAGAATTGCTTGAACCCAGGAGGCGGAGGTTGCAGTGAGTTGAGATCGCACCATTGCACTCCAGCCTGGGCAACAAGAGCAAAACTCCGTCTCAAAAAAAAAAAAAATATATATATATATAAATATATATATAAATATATATATAAAAAGTATATAAATATATATAAATATATATAAATATATATGAATATATATGAATATATATAAACATATATATACAAATATATGTAAATATATATAAACATACATAAATATATATAAATATATAAATATATACAAATATATATATATAAATATATACAAATATATACAAATATATAAAAATATACAAATATATACAAATATATAAAAATATATACAAAAATATATACAAATATATATAAATATATACATAAATATATACAAATATATATAAATATATACAAATATATATAAATATATAAATATATACATATATAAATATATAAATATATAAATATATACATATATAAATATATATAAATATATACAAATATATATAAATATATATAAATATATATAAATATATATAAATATATATATCAATATAGATATTTATATATATATTTAGATATTTATATATAAATATAGATATTAATATATATAAATATATATAAATATATATTAATATATAAATATATTAATATATTAATATATCAATATATAAATATATATTAATATCTATAAATATATAAATATATATTAATATATATAAATATATATAAATACATAAATATATATACATATAGTGCTGAAATTAAAAAGTACATAAGGAAAATCTTGAATTCATATGTGAAAGAAGATAATGTTTAATTCATACATGCATGGAAAATTCAACCCTTGAAATAATAACATGATCTTTGCTTTTTTTTTTTTTTTTTTGAGACAGAGTCTGGCTCTGTCGCCCAGGCTGGAGTGCAGTGGCGCTATCTCAGCTCACTGCAAGCTCCGCCTCCCGGGTTCACACCATTCCCCTGCCTCAGCCTCCAGAGTAGCTGGGACTACAGGCGCCCACCACCACACCCGGCTAATTTTTTTTGTATTTTTAGTAGAGACGGGGTTTCAACATATTAGCCAGGACGGTCTCGATCTCCTGACCTCGTCATCTGCCCGCCTTGGCCTCCCAAAGTGCAGAGATTACAGGCATGAGCCACCGTACCCGGCCATAATAACATGATCTTAATAAGACTGGTCAAAATCTAGAAAGAAGACAAACCAATTTTTTTGAGAGTTTGTTCCACAAATGTGTCTATCTACTAGAAGTTATTTGGATAATTAACAAATATTTAAAGTACAGATTCATAGGGTAAATACTAAGTTGTTCCATTCTTCAAAATGCAACACCAAATTCATCTCCCTGTTACTAACAATTTCCATTGACTATAATTACTCATAAATATTTGAATAAAAACCTATTACTAGTGGTAACTTGAAGAACCATGGTCAAAGCCTCCTCTCAGCCGTGCACACATAGCCACTGAAAGGACATTTTCATATCAGAGGACACTGTTGACTAATCCTTCCAAGGAACTTGGCTTGGGAGTCTACAGTTCACCAATAAATCTGGATTCAAATACCTACCTATGGGTTTTCCCTTAATATCCAGTTTCCCTGGAATTTCCCCAAACACTGAATCATCACTTTCTTATTGTATCATCTCGGCCAAACTCTGTATTCACAGTGATACCACCTTGTTGAAGTGGAGGAGGAAGTAGTACATCTAAATATATCCCTAGACTTCAGCCATTTTCTTACCTTTTCCCATGTCAGTTTGGTACAAAATCCATGGCTAGGTCCATGTTACTGGTGAAAATACACTTTTCACTGCCCCCTTGTCCTGTCACTTGAAAAGCGCACTTGGATAAAAAATACTTTGGTGTTTCCTCTGTGACGGACTGGGAGAAGGAGTGGTGAAGCAATTAAAATCCATTAACAGTTGCCTAAGCTTTTACACCTAAAAGAGAATCATACACAACATCCCAATCTAATTAACAATGTCTCTCTACCAAAATTAAATAATACAATTTTTCTTAAACAGAAAGTAAAAACCTGCATGTTCTCTCTTGCAAGTGGGAGCCAAACACTGGGTATGCATAAACAAACGTTGTGGAATGACAGACACTAGAGATTCCAACAGGAGGGAGGATGGGAAGGAGGAAGGGATGAAATGCTACCTATTGGGTACAACATATACTGTTTGGGTGATGGGTACAAAAATAAAAGTAAAAATTATAAACCGTGCTGCCACTCAAAAAAAAATTCTTAAACTTCCTGTGAACTCAGTTAATCCCAAGAACTCTTAATTTGCAATTATAAATATATAATTATAAATATATAATAAAAAAATATAAAAATAGCACTTCATATTTATATAGGGCTTTCCTGAACATTACCTCGTTTTGATCTTCAGAACTATTCATGGTGGTAAATATTGTTATTTCCATGTTATAGATGAAGAAATGAAGATGCAGACTATTTGAGTAAATTGTGCCTAGATTACAAATCAAGCAGCATGTGTGAAGGCAGGATTTTAAGCCCAGGTCTTCCAGTAACAATTTCAAGCCCTTGTCACAATACTAGTCTTTCTTTGCAGGTTCGTGCATTAAATGTTCGTTTTTGGCAAATTCTAACACCATTTATAACCAGTAGGAAAAAAAATATAGACTTTTTTTTCTTAGGCTAAATCACCCCATTCATATGCAGACACCAGATTTATAAAATCATTGGTGCAGACTAAAGGCACAAAATCTATTATCCCATTCATACTTCTCCTTTTGTTCCCACTTATATAGGTTGTCCACACATCTGATTTATGCAGATGTTATGATTCTCTAATCTCTGTATATTTGAAATTAGTTTAAAATGTCAAAGAGTTTTGATATTTTAGGTTTTACACTTCATGTATTTCTCCTTGTGTGTTATGGTTTCTGCCAAGCACCAAATTTAGCAGCGTCTCAGAGCTTTTTCTAGCCTGTCCCAAACAAGAAGCACTAGAAATTACTGAAGACAAGTTGGCCTTGTGAAATTTCCAAACTAGTTTCTAAACCAACGAAATTGAGTGAGATAAATTTAGAACACTTGGGAGCTTTGAAAGTCTATTTGGATAAATTTCAGTTACTGCCAATGTGAAAGCGTGTCCTAGAAACGGGAAGGGTGATCAAAGTCTCACCTCTGAGTAACATTCAGCCATCATAAAACGCAAAAGGGCAAATTTCGCTTTGTTGGGAAAGGATAACACATTCTTTATTCAGAGACCAAAACATTTTCAGATGGGTTGGTAAGAAGATTTTTGCTTTTATTGTCGTTGTTACAGTTTTTATTATTTTGTTGGGCTTTTTAAAAAAAACAATTTATATTTCCCTGGGGTTTTTATCTAGACTCACAATCAGATCAATTTTTAAAATTATTCTTCTTATGGTAAGTAACTGTTTTGTGGCTTACACGTGGAATAAAAAATTTACTGCACTGAATCATTAATGGTAGTGAATTCATTCCAAGGTGATCGATAAAGCACTATATCTGTGGCCCATTAATCAAAGGTAGGAAATCTTTTCAATGAAGAAAAGTGTTTACTGTATGCCAGAAATGCCATGTTTATTTCTGGAAAGCAAAATGTCCATATGCTAAGAATTTATGCCATTTGGCTGAATATGAATTCTAGGAATTTCTTGTACTACATTAGTCCTAAATTCAGGCAATGACATATATTCCCAAGATGTTTACAATGACATTATTTATAAAAGTGACAAATTGCACACAACCAAATTTGCCAATGAAAGGAAATATTTAAGTAAATTATGCTATATTCACACAATGAAATATTATGTAGCAATTAAGTAGCATTATGAAGGCTTTAACAGTTCTAAGGATATACTTTGAAACAGAAAGACTTGAGTTTGAATTCTGATTCTAATATTTTATTCAACTTTATAAAACCAATTTCACCTTTTTAATTTATAATGATACTTAGATACAGTAATTTAGAAATAATATACATAAAAGATGGTACAAAGTCTGGTACGTTGCAAATAGTCAAGTGTAATTACTATAAAATATTAAGAGGGAAAGATGAAAATGCAAAACCATTTACGTATTACAATCTACCTATGTAAAAATACATATGAATATTGGATAATGACTGGAAGGGGCTGGGCATGGTGGCTCACGCCTGTAATCCCAGCACTTTGGGAGGCCGAGGTGGGTGGATCACGAGGTCAGGAGATGGAGACCATCCTGGCCAACATGGTGAAACCCCATCTCTACTAAAAATACAAAACAATTAGCTGGGTGTGGTGGCACGCACCTGTAGTCCCGGCTACTCAGGAGGCAGGAGAATCGTTTGAACTCAGGAGGCAGAGGTTGCAGTGAGCTGAGGTCGCACCACTGCACTCTAGCCTGGGTGACAGAGCAAAACTTCATCTCCCCAAAAAAAAAAAAAAAACACTGGAAGGAAATATTAAGAAATCAAAACGACAAAAGATATTGTCTCCTGAAAGAAAATCTATATATTATACAACTGTATGTGTAAGCTTTCCTGTATTTTTCCAGATATTTTCTAGGTAATATTAATTTCTTTATAATAAGAATAAAGAGATACTATTGCCATTTAAAGAAATATGCCTATTCAGGGGAAGAGAGCATGAGTGATGCGGTCTTCTAGGAGAGGGAAAATAAATATACTAGGGAAATGTACCCTAGACTGTCTGGCAGAACTGAAGAATCACTTGAAGTTATTAGCCTTGAATTTAAAATGAGATGATTGGGTGCTTTCCTCATGCCTGTAGAGAAAGCTGCCTGCATAGTTGACAAGAGAGTTGGATGATAACTGGGCTGGTTTTATCAGAACAGTGTAAGGGAGACAGAAGTGAGAAAATTGATGGTGAAAGGTGAAAAGTAAGAATATAAAGGAGCAATGGACAGTGAAAAGAGGTGGACTGCAGGCCCTAGTAATTCCTTAGTAGTGTTGCTGAAGTAAGAATATTAGAGAAAGTGAGAAGGAAGACAGGGGCTAGCAGTTGGAGAGTAGGTTGCTTGAAATGATGATTATGGAACGGTTAAAGATATTAGTATGACAAGGTCTATGGTATTAACATGAAAGCGAGTTATTGAGATTGGAAGGTGGACAAGTAACTGACAGGCCAGAAGTTGAAACATCATCTATGTGGCATTAAGATTACAAGGAATGATGATGGGTGTAGTGCTAGAGAGAATATAGGAATGAGATAAAGCCCTCAAGGAAAATCTGAGTGCAAACAGGGGTTCTACAGATGAATGCAACAAAGAAGGGCAGCAGATAACACATTGAACAACTTGAGATTCAAATGTGTGATTTGGGGAGAAATCATGATTTGGAAGTTGAAGTGAGGAGCAAGAAGAACATCTCTCCCACTACAGAGTGGTGCAAGGGTGAAGAAAAGAGCTACCCCACAGAAAGTTGCAGAGGAATTATGATCCTGGCTTTCGAGTCCTAACTCAATTTAATATCTCAAGCTGACTTAGAGACTGATAACGAACTGAGATAAAATGGCACCCTCTTGTCTGTGTTGAAAAAGAGGAAAGAAATTGCAACAAAATGGTGTTTGAAAACCACTCCAAAATTATGAGTGAATATCCTAGTGTGCTGATAAGCCACAGTATATCACAAATGGAAATGTAAAGGCTCTCAAGTTAGCAATCATTTATTAAACAAGTCAGAGGCTATAAGAAATATCGTTTTAGGAAAGAACTCAGGGAAGGAAATGGGGAAAACATTAATATCTCCATTAATAATGAAATCATAGCAGTGGAAGCCAGATTAATGGTACAGGCTGGTAGAATCCAAGTTCCCAAGAAGTCAAGACAATACTCTGAATGAAGACGATGCTTTGGTTGTAGTGTTTCTTCTATTTTTCCTAATCCCAATCATTCCTTTCTATGCCAAAGAGAAGGAGTTATGTGATGTTCTAGAGCTGGGCGATGTAACAGAATTTTCCACCATGATGGAAATGTTCTGTATATGTACCATCTAGCATGGTATCCGCTAGCTACACATGAATATTGAGCCCCTGAAATTTGGCTAATATGACTAAGGAAATGAATTTTAAATTGTATTTAATTTAAATTAACTGAATTTTAAATAGTGCTATGGTTTGAATGTCTCCTCCAAAACTCATATTGAAATTTAACTGCCAAGGTAAAGATACTGGGAGGTGGAACCTTTAAGAGGTGATTAAGTAACAAGGACACTGCCCTCATGAATGGATTAACGCTGTCATTATGGGAGTGCATTAGTTCTCGCAGGAGTGAGCTTCTGATAAAAAGTTGAGTTTCATCTGATTTTTCTGTCTGCCTCACAAGCACACTCTCTGACCGTACATTCCCTTCCGCCATGTTATGATGCAGCAAGAAGGCCCTTCTTGGACTTCTTGGCCTCCAGAACTGTAAGAAATAAATTTCCTTTTCTTTCTTTTTTTTTTTTTTTTTTAGACAGAGTCTCTTTCTGTCGCCCAGGCTAGAGTACAGTGGCGCCATCTCGGCTCACTGCAAGCTCCGCCTGCCGGGTTCATGCCATTCTCCTGCCTCAGCCTCCCGAGTAGCTGGAACTACAGGCGCCCGCCACCACGCCTGGCTAATTTTTTTTGTATTTTTAATAGAGACGGGGTTTCACCATGTTAGCCAGGATGGTCTCGATCTCCTCACCTCGTGATCCACCCGCCTTGGCCTCCCAAAGTGCTGGGATTACACGCGTGAGCCACCGCGCCTGGCCATCTTTACAAATGACCTGGTCTGTGGTATCCAGTTATAGCACCAGAAAACAGACTAAGACAAATTGCTGCAAATTCTCTACCATATTGGACAGCACAGTTCTAGGGCTTTTTAGCAAGACAGGGTAGGAAGCAAGTTGAAGGGTGAGGAGAAGTCAGAAAATTCTAGGCAAATAAAGGTGGGCCTTCCAAACTTGCCTTCTAATTCAGGCTTATGTGTTGGCCGTATTAATTCTGGAGCTCCAGGCCTCCAGAGTACTCAGCTACAAGGAAACTGTTTTTATTCCTGCTCACCCTCCTACAAGAGCCCTATCAATATATGCTTATTAAATAGACATTTTTGCATCTCAATCTGGTTAACCCAACAAAGCTATTATATGAGCTTATTTTAAATTAAGTTACTGCAAAACAAGAAGTCCAAAATGAAGCAAACAGTTAAACAATATCATAGAAAGATTATTTATATTACAAACTAACAAATTAGTCATAGGAGTTATTAGAAAAGCACTATAATTTGACCAGTAGTGGTGGAAAGTCATTTTTAATGATGGAAATGGGAAAAAAATACAGGTTGTTTTAATGAGAGTTTATTTGATTTTCCTTTTGCATAAATGGATTTTATGTACTGAAAAAGTAGCCAATTTTGATAGATATGCCTGGAATTGGTTTTCCAACTGATGGCTATTGGAGCCAGCTTTCTCATTCTAATTTCTTTTCTGAAACTTCCAATTGAAGATAACATCAATATTTATGTGAACTGGGAAAAAGAAACGAGGCACAAGGTACATAAAACTGATTAATGTAAACTGGAGAGGAAAACCCTAAAATCAAACCTAATGATCCATCAAACAACAGCCACTCGTCTTCTTAACAATGTGAATACTATCAATTTAAAGTAACAACTTAAATCACATAAGACACCAGAAGATAGCAAATAAGTTATGCTTAAGAAATAAAGTATAAAAAGCTTATTAAAATCAAAGAGCAAGAGAATGATAGTGAACTCTTTGAACAAAACTGCAGAATGAAAACATCACTCTCCAATTAACTCAATACCTTAGAGAGTATATTGTGTGCCTGTGTGCCATATTTAAATTAGCTTTACTTGTAAAATCACTATATGCCACAATTCAAAATGCAGCTGAGAAGTCACTCTTTTTGCAGTACAGATGATAACCTAATTCCAACTATTTTTATCTACTTTGTAATTCAAGTGATGCATGCTATATATTATTTCCCTAAGAGTCAAAATTATATTTAGAATTAAAATTGGTTTTATGTAGTTCAAGTTATTGCACCCGAAAGCAATGAGTCATGCACCAGAAGTACACAGATTTGAGAGGCAAATATGGAACCATTAACTGCTCAGCAAGAGCTTGCTCAGCCCCTTAGCTCAAAGAATAAGCTTTAAAAATATTGTACAGTTAATGTGGGTTGGAACAACAAGGTCACCTCTATTCCTTTTCAAAAGTGTCATGGGCTCTTAGTCTTCTATCTTAAGGCCATGCAACAGAATCAAGGTATAAGAAAGCTTCAAACAGCTTGCTGTTATGTTCTTCGTATGTAAAGGTAATGTTACTAACCCACCTTGTAGGCACAGTTACTGTTTCTTAGAGTGAAGGCAGATATGCAGTGGTCCTTGCCTACATTTTTACCCTATTACCTCATAACCATAATGAAGAGGGAGGGGGAGAGAGAGAGAAAGAGAGAGGATATCTGGTTCAGGCAGATTTGCAGATTTTTTCACCCATAACCCTGGTCTCATTACATTGCTTTAACTAGCTGCACCAACCACCCAGACATCAAACTGCCCTGCAGTGATAGTGTGCCTTTCACGTGGCTCACTTTTCACTATCCACACTTACACTGCTGGAATGGAAGAGATGGTACAGGATTCACATTCACCAGGCATCTACTCTGGGCCATGCATTGTGCTCATTTCTTTTTATAGATCTCTCATTTAATCCCCACAAAAGTCTTGTGAGAAATAGCCACTTTACAAATGTAAAAATAGAAGTCTAAGCAACTAAAAATTTTTTCCAAGGTCACATGACTGTTAGGAAAAGGAGCCAGGATTTGAATGCAGGCTAGTATGATCATAAAGCCCTTGCTTTGTCATTCACGTCATTCACAGATCATTATATATATCAAACAATGTATTACTGAGTGTGGCTCTCTCTCTCTACGTATATATATACACACACACATATATATACACATATATACGCATATGTTTTCACATACATATATACACATATACATTTACGTATATATATATACGTACAGGCAAATGTATTACTGACAGTGAGGTCTCTGGAGCCCTTTTTGGACACAGATTTCTGTGAAAATTGTATCAAGAGCTTTGAAAACTAAAAGGGCCCCATAAAATCACGTGGAGAATTCAAAACATTAATCTATTACCCTAGTCCCAAAATGTCTTTACTTTCAGATATGCCACAACCCTAGGTAAGATGTCTCAATGTTTGAGCATTAAAATCAAATAACAAAATGCTTAGCTATTGTCAATCTATGAAAGCTGAAAAAAGAAAGCCTACAAAATTATACTTAATATAACTGAAAGTTGTATTTAACATCATGAAGATGGAGCTAAAAACAGCCCCCCAAAGGGGTAAAGCTGAGAAATTCTACTTCCAATTGTGACAGAGCACCTTGTTTGACTAACTCTCCTGTCTGGAACCGATCAATTCTCCTATTCAAAAGAAAAAAAAATAGATAAAATGACAAAAAAAATTTGAAGGCATCAGAGATTTATGAAGACATTGAGACTTAAGAGAACAATATTTTAGAGAGAAAGACAGTGCACAGAGGTGAGCATGAGCTTCTCTGCCACATTTCTTCTTAAAACATTTGCCTAATATTGAGTGGCATGAAGCTGAGAAACCAAGCAGAAAATGGTAGCCTAGAGGTTCAAGCAAATTCAAAAGCTGTAGAGACAGAAGTGGACTATGAGGCTACTGTGCTGGTCAAAATGAAGGGCTAAGATTCTGGAAAAAATGCAATCACAGGAAAAAAAGTTCAACATTTCAACCTTATGCACTGAATTTTCTCTCTTAGCATTTAAAAATACCAAGCTGTATAAGGTGAAAATCAGAGAAGCCAAGCAAAAATCCATAGCTAAGAGGCTAAAAATATAATTGGGGATTTCTGCAACAGTATTATGTTAGGAAGTCAAAAATTGAAGAATAGTGCATGCCAAGAAGAGGCCCTGGAAAATGCCTCAGATTTTCAGTTGAGACTAATGAAGAAATAGATCTAAGAGTAATGGCAAAATGGAAATAGACTAGCCCAAAAGGACTCAAACATGACCCGGAGTCATCTCAGTTCTTCATTGGATCAAAATCGTATTCCTTTCTTCTAATTACACAGTAAAAGTAAAGCAAATCCTCTCTGGAAGTAAAGAAAAGAATATAGACACATAAGATCTGGTATTCAATCTAAAATTACAAGACATACCAGAAGACAGGCCCAAATAGCCAAAATCTAAAGCAAACAGGCAGACAATAGAAACAATCACACTGCTAACAAAAATAAAATTTGAGTTAATCAGACATTGATTTTAAAATAATTATGGTTACTATATTTAAGAAAATAGATAAGAAGATGGAAAACTCATCAAATAACCAGAATCTATAAAAATGAATCTAATGAAAATGGTATAAGCAAAAAAAGAAAAACTGAAATTGATAATGAATTGAATAAATTTTATAGCAAATTAGTTGCAACAGATACATGAAATAGTAAACTAGAAATTGCAGAGGTAAAATATAGCACAGCAAGGAAAAGGATGAAAAATACAAAAAAAAGAGCATATGAGACATGAAAAGGTCTGACATGTCTGTAATTGGAATTCTAGAAGGAGAATACAAAGAGAATGGGGCAAAAGCAATATTTGAGAAAATATTTGCCAAAATAACATAATATTTCAACTCATAGATCCATGAAGCCCCAAGTGGGACATAGGCAAAGAATATCCAAAATGAGGCATGTAATATTCAAACTACTAAACACTGAGGATAAAGAAGGTCTTAAAAGGAGTCAAAGAAAAACACACATTATGTGAAATGAGCAATAATAAAACTGACAATTGACTTTTAAATAGAAATTAAGTGAACTAGGGGAAAAAAAGAATTAACAACTTTAAAATGCTGAAAGATAATAAGTACCAACCTAGAATTCTATACAAGCAAAAATGAAGGCCATATTTTCAGGAAAAAAAAAAATCAGAAATTCATCGCCAGCAGACCCATATGAAAAGAACATTTTCCTGGCAGAAAAAAGTAATCTCAGTAAGAAGTAGAAAATGCAGACAGAAATGAAGACCAATGTAAAAAGTACATAAGCCTTTTGTACTTTCTAAGATAACCACTAAAGTGATTATTTAAGAAGCATAACTAAAATAAGAATAACTAATGAATAGAGAGGGAAGTATAACCAGAAAATTTTTGATTAGTACAAAAAATAAGAAAAGTGGGAAAAAATACAAATGGGACAGATGAATTAGAAATAAAAAGATGATTCCTTTAAACCCAAATATATCAAACTATATAAAGTGTAAGCAAACGTAAAACTACAATTGAATTGCAAAGATTATCTGAAGAGATTTTCTTTAAAAACTCAATGGTACACTACTTACAAAAGACATACTCTAAGTATAAGCATACAAAATATTGAATATAAAAAGATGAAAAAAAATACCATGAACACATTGACCAAAATAAAATTGACATTTCTATTACTAGTCAAAGCATACTTTAAGGAAAAAATTGCTAAAGATAGACATGTTATTAAAATAAAATTTTAAATCCACCAAAAAGATATAATTTCAAATGCATTTAGATTCAAAATATATAAAGCAAATATTAATAGTATGAGAAACAAAAATAGAAAAATCCACAAAATATTTGGACAATTCAGAATATCTCTTTTAGTACATAGTAGAACAAGATAAATACACAGAGGAAGAAAAAAGAGATACAGAAGCTTTGAATAACAAACTTTGCCTAATTTACCTATATAAAATTCTATTCCCAACAATTCTAGAATATACTTTTTTTTTTCAAATCCACATGGAACATTTGCCAAAGTGTCCAGCCCAAATCCTGGGAAATTTAAAAATTCTCCAAACATTTTAGAGGATATAAATTATACACAGTAGAGTATATTTACTGACTGGAGTAAAATTAAACTAGGAATCAGTAATAAAGGAAGAATTAAAACATTTTATGATGTTTTAAAATTCATCAATACTTCTCTAAAATAATGTAAAACAATTAAAAAGGAAATTAGAAAACACTGAATTGAATAATAATTAAAAAAAAGGAATATATCAAAACCTGTGAGATGCAGCTAAAGTAGTCCTTGGAGGGAGACTTACAATAATAAATGCATGTCTTGGAAAAGAAGAAAGGCAAGCAATCCATGATGCAAGTGTTCATTTGAAGAAGTAGAAAAAGAATAGCAAATTTAATCTAAAGAAAGTATGAGTAGGCCGGGCACGGTGGCTCACGCCTGTAATCCCAGCACTTTAGGGCAAGGCGGGCGGATCACAAGGTCAGGAGATCGAGACCATCCTGGCTAACACAGTGAAATCCAGTCTCTACTAAAAATACAAAAAATTAGCCAGGCGTGGTGGCAGGCGCCTGCAGTCCCAGCTACTCAGGAGGCTGAGGCAGGAGAATGGTGTGAACCTGGGAGGTGGAGCTTGCAGTGAGCCGAGATCGCGCCACTGCAGTCCAACCTGGGCGACAGAGTGAGATTCCATCTCAAAAAAAAAAAAAGTATGAGTAAAGAAATGATAAGGATAAAAGTACAAATTAATAAAATATAAAACAATGTATAATTACAATAAAGAAAATCAATAATACCCAAGGTTATTTCATCAAAAAGATAAACTTCAGCAGGACTGAACCAAAAAAAAAAAAAAATGAGATACTAAATATCAAATTTCAGGAATAAAAAGAAAAACACCATTACATACCTCAAAGACGTTAAAAATAACAAGGATATTATGGACAACTTAATGTCCATACATTTGAATAATTAGGTAAAAACTTTAAATCCTTTAAAATACACAATTTATCAAATCTGACACATAAAAGGAAGAGAAAAATCTGAGTAGTTCATTAAATAACATAAATCCATAATTTAAAATCTTCAAAGAAAATTCAAAGTGCAGATATCTTTACCATTGAATTATTTCCAACATTTAAGAAAAAAAGTCTTACTCAAACTCATGAAGCGAACAGAAAAAAGGAGAATGTTTCTCAACTAGTTTTATTAGTCCTGCATAATCTGAACATCACCTGGCAAGGATATTAAAAAAGGAAAAATTATAGGCCACTTTCTCTCATGAATATGGACAAAATATGGGCAAACAAATCCAGCTGTATATAAAAAGAATTATAAGTCACTACAAGGTTTTTATTCCAGAATGCAATTTTTTTTAGGTATTTAAAAATCAACTAATATTGATTGAATAAAGGAGAAAAAAGTGTGACCAGTTCAATTCTATTGATAAAATTCAACATGTTCAAGACAGAAATACAGTAAATCAGGAATAGAATACAATATCTCTTAAAAGTATATTTCCAAAATTCCTAATGTAAAAGAAAAGGTACTTAGCTAAATATTGAATTGTATGATTTGGGCATAAGAATAAGAAAAAGAATGTCTGCTGCCAAATTTTATAAATTATGTAACTGTGGTTCCTAGCTACACAATAAAGTGAGAAAAATGAATAAAATTTATATAGATTGAAAAGAAAGATTAAAAAATTATCACTATTCATGGTGATATGATTGTGTATTTAGAAAATTCAAAAGAATCTACAGTAAACTATTAAAATTACTATGTGATTTTAACCAGGCTGCCGGCTGTTATGCAACATACAAAAATATCATTTGTATATATGAGCAAACATAATTACAAAATGAAATTTTAAATTGATACTATTTACAGTAGCATTAAAACATCAAATACTTAGAAATTAATCTATTGAAATATGTAAAAGTCTACATTACAAGTAGTATAGCATTACTGAGGGAAATCAATAAATCTTAAATAAATGAAGGGATACACCTCATTTGAGATACCATTCAATATTGTAACAATGTCAGTTTTCCCCAAGTTAACTTATACATGTAATAAAAACTCAGCCAAAATCCTAGTAGGATTTATGGGTGTGTGTGTGTAAATCAACAAGCTGATTCTAAAATTCATGAAAATGCAAGAAGCAAGGATAGCTAAGATGATCTTGAAAAAGAAAGAAATTGAAAAATTGAAGCTACTACATATTGAGATTTATTATAAAACTCCTGTAATTAAGACAGTAAACAGTAAGGTCTTGGGACAAGGATAGACATTAAACCCATGAATCAGAATAAAGAGTCTAAAACCAGACTTGATTATGGCAATGATGCCTCTGAATTGGACTTGAAGAAAGGATAATCTTTTCAAAAATTGGTGCTGGGTTTTCTACCTACATGAGACTAAATAATAATCTCTATAGACAATATTTTATATTGTCTATATTGTCTAATTGTCACTATTCTGTAGACAAAAATCAATTCTGGGCAATTATAAACCTAAATTTCATTTTAAAATAATAAATATTTTAGAACTAAACATAAGAGAATACATTCATAATCTTGGGTGAGACAAACTTTTTTAAACATGACACAAATAGTACTAAGTATTATATAAAGGAAAAGATTGATAAATTGGACTTTATTAAAATTAAGAACTTCTATTCATTGAAAGTTATTTGATTAATGAAAAGGTAACCACAGAAAAGGAGAAGATATGCGTAATACATATATTCAACAAAAGATTATACTCTAGACAGATACATATGTACGTACATACACAGATATATGTATGTGTATATATATATACCATTTTCACCCTACGGAACAGCAAGGAAAAACAGAAAACCTAGTTGTCTTACTCTATGACTTAGAAATTTTTTTCCTCCCTACATACACAAGAAACGAATACATATGAGTGCCAAAAGATATACACAAGGGTGTTCATAGCTGCATTCTTCCTAGTAGCCAAAAACTGGAAATAACCCAAATGTTAGTCAATATTGGAATGTACAAATAATAGAATACTACACCACAATGAAAATGAAAGAAATACTCTTGTATGCAACAGCATAGATTAATCTCACAAGTATAATATTGAACAAATAAAAAGGCAGGCACAAAAGACTACCTACTATCTTATTCTATGTATATAAAATTCAAAAATAGGCCAAAAAAATGTAGTCGTGGAAGTCAGAAGAGTAGATATTCTTGATAAAGTATGACTGGTAGAATGACAAGGAAGTTTCTGGGGATACAGAAGCTTCTTTTTCTTGATTTACGTAGTGTTTACATAAATATATCCACTGTAAGAATGTTTTGAGCTGTTCACTTACGATTTATAATGTGGTGAGTAAATATGCTTTGCTAAAAAGCATACTTTTATAAAACTACTTACATATCAACATATATGTGCATACCTACATACACAAATAAAGCTTATGGGGTTATATTGAAATAATTTAACTCTTATTCACATTAGTAGTTGATTAACTGTAGTCATCAATGGCTATTGTAAGAATGATAATATCTTCACAAGAAGGGGCTTTTCTATTCAACTCCACTACCTGTCCTTATCTAAGAACTTTATGTATTTCATTTGTTCCTTACCCCCAACCTCTGAAGTAAATACCACTGTTTTCCCCACATCAGAGATGAGTAAGAGTAAATAGAAGTATGAAGAATTTAAGTAATTCGCCCAAGATCACAGTCACAAAACAGTACAACTAGGATTCAAGTAGCAATAAAAAAAACATTCAGTCAACTTTAATGAGGCAAGTCCCTGTCTTTTGCAAAGAATTTCTTGCTGAAGAAGCGTCTCTAGATCAATAATACTCCATAATACCCAGTAATTGAAGGGTTATGGTTGTTGACCTTTAGATAAGTTAAAAGCAACAAGTATTTACCAAGTTTATATTAAGCACCAAGGTTTGTACCAGATCCTGAGGGTTCAAGACTAAATAAGATACCATCTTTATCTTCAAACAGCTCACAGATCCAGTAGAGAAAACATATATATATATATGTTTATATTGATATATAAACAGATAAGTCAAAGTTCAAAATCGATATGGCAGTTTTAAAACATTGCTATCCTTTTTTTTGAAACTCCTTCCATTGGGGGGGGGGGAGTATATGCCTTATACCTTGAATCTGGGTGGGCTTGAGACCACCTCAGCAGTTTGAGCAAAGTAAAGCCAAGTCATAAAAGGCAAAGCAGCTTCTATCTAGTTCTTTTGGCATGCTTACTTTCTTGGAGTGCTCCCTCTCAGAACCCAGCTCCCACGCTGAGAAGTCCAAGCCACATGTAGGTGCTCTTGTTGACCACCTCTGCTCAACCCAGTCTTTAACTCATCTCAGCCCAAGAATCAAGGATGTGAGTAAGAAAACTGTAACACGAGAGATCCTACAGCCCATCTATTCCAGTCCTCAGCCATTCAGGTACCCACCAGACATCTGAGTCTCCCTCCTTCCCCAGACATCATAGGGCAGAGCCAAGTCATTCCTGCTGTGTCATGTACAAATTCCAGAACTTCAGAATCCATGGGCATAATAAACAGTTGTTTTCTATTTCCTCCAAGTAGTTTGTTTATGTCCCTGAGGGTGGTTGGTTACGCAACAATAGATAACTGGAAAAGTCGGTTTCTCAATGTTTATTCCTCATACACCTGTGTCACAAATACCTGGGGTGCCTGTGAAAACAATGGATTTCTGGATCCTACCTCATTGCTTTTGAATCAAAATTTCTGGGAATGCATTCCAAGAATTTGAATATCATCCAACATCTGGGCAATTCTTACATTCAGTAAGTTTGAGTATCTCTGCCCTAAGCCAAGCACATGGTTAGCCACAGTGACAGTGGCTCACACATTTATTGATCTTTGAGACCATCAGGAATTTTCAAACATCAGTGTGCCTAAAAAGAAAAAAACACATGATTCACGTCTTAAATATGAAAAGCTAAATCTGTAGGGAGTCTACAGACCTGTAGACAATTTGTATCATAATATATTACAGGGTCGTGAAAGAGGTATGCACAGGGAGCCGAACAAAGAGTGGTTATGTTTGTCCCATTGGGTCAGGAAAATCCTCAGAAAGCATGTGACATGATATTGAGTCCTAAAGGAGGTGTATTTATTTGTTCTTCAAGAGACAAAGACACAGAAAATACAAGATGCAGACGTGGTAGAAGCAAGTGTGAAACAGCCTGATGTTACAGAGTATACATGCCCCCAGGAGAAGACATTAGAAAAGTGAGGTCATGGAGAGAGTTTGCACTTGTGCCTGAAGGCAATAAGAAATCTCAGAAGGTTGAAAATTAGGGAAACTGTGGTCAAATCTGCATTTCTCAAAACCTTTCTTTGCAGTGACTGTGTGAAGGAAAGAATTAGGCAAAACAATAAGAACACTATTATAATAGCTCAGGCAAGAAAAAACTAAACTAGGAGTGGAAGCTATTAAGAAATAGTGAAATGATACATGTCAAAGAAGAAACTCCACAAGATTTAGTCTCTAATTGAATGAGGAAGGCCAAGCTAAAATCTATGATGATTTCTAGGTTTCTGCCATAAATTTAAAAAAAAAAGGAGGTATCAATCCCCTTCTTCCAGGGGCCATGAGCCCAAAATAAAGAAAGCAGGTAAATGTACTCAACATTTATTCTACAGAAATAATTTGAAATTAGGAAAAGAAGTACATTTCTGAATTTGGATGGCTCTATTTAACCATTCATCCAACTGATGCATTTTTGTTGTGCAAAGGGGGATGATCCTTGAGCTGTTTTTAAAATCACACAAGAAAGATATGATGAAATACATATTGTCCTTGATGGGGCTGTCCACTCAGATAACTAAAGACAGGATATGTGTGATAACAAAATCTTAAATCTGTGAATGTAATTGCTTCTGACATCACCAACTAGGCAGCAGGCTGCCCAAACAGTGCTGTTCAGTCACCGATTCTAAGCCTAATGAAGTGAGAAGAACACTATGTAGATACAAATTAAAATCTACTTACCAAGAACAGTCAGTATTTTTTTTTTTTTAGACTTTCGTGTTTTACGTAAAGAAGAAAATATCTGTTGGGAATAATCACCCTTTTATGTTTTAAGTCAACACAATAGACCTGCTATTAACCACAAGAAATGGCCATCCAGTAATTCTAATCTGTTACTGAAACCTTTGGCTCCTATAGGACTATTTTTAGATCCTTTTAATTATTACTGTTAAGCAGGTGAATTACAGTTGTGAGAGAAAAAGATTCTGCTTAAAATAATGGCTGTTTATCCTATTGTGTTTATTTTTTACCTTTTTCTCCAGCACATTCAAGATTTTTGAAGGCTCAATTTTCCTGTCAACCACAGGACAACTGATATTGTATATTTGAGAAGAGTTGAAACTCTAGAATGGGGATTTCATGTAACTGAATTGTAATGAAGTATGATGTAAATAACTAAAGATTGTGAGAAGTCCCATGAATTCCCTTTCCAATGACCATATGTTTTGTTTCTGGTGTGAATTTTTTGTGAGTAACCTTGTTAACTCAGAAAAAAATAGACAAAAAACCTCTAATAATATATGACTCAACCCAAAATATGGCTCGCATTCTTTTATATCACCTCTGAGTGAAATAGAAGTTGAAATGCATCTTCTGTAATATAGAACCTTCAATAACAAGGCATTATTAAACATATTATAGCAATAAGTCATCTATCATTCAATGACCAATTATTCTTTGGCAGCTCTAATTTAGATTTCTGCAGCTCAGATAAGTCTCTCTGGCTGTGAGAAATCAGATGGAAAGTCTTACAAACAATTCTACTTGCATTAAAGCAAGTAGGGAATCTCCTGTATAACTATTTTCCAAAATGTGAATGCAACACTACATGTGCAATACGTGTTTCAAATATAAATTTGATCATTGTACTGCAAGTGAGAAAGATAGCAAGATACGAGAAGAAAAAAAATGGGATTGGGACCAGATGGGTTGGATATGAATCATTGCTTCAGTACTTCCTGGGTTCTGAGTTGCTCTGAGAAAGTCAATTACCCTCTCTGATATCAGTTGTGTCATTCTTAAAATGAGAAAATAATGCCTACCTAAATACTATGTATGAAAATTAAATGAAATGATGACATAAATGCATCTGGTACTAAATTGGCTCTTCAAAAATGTTAGTATCAATATGAGAGCCTGGGCTGGGCATGGTGGCTCATGCCTGTAATCCCAGCACTTTGGGAGGCCAAGGCAAGTGGGTCACTTGAGGTCAGGAGTTCGAAGCCAGCCTGGCCAACATGGTGAAACCCCATCTTCACTAAAAAAAAAAAAAAAAAAAAAAAAAAAAAAAAAAAAAAATTAGCTGGGCATGGTGGCAGGTGCCTATAATCCCAGCCACTAGGGAGGCTGAGGAGGGAGAATCTCTTGAACCCAGGAGTGGAAATCACACCATTTGAGCCAAGATCACACCATTGCACTCCAAACTGGGCAACAAGAGCGAAAATCTGTCTCAAAAAATAAATAAATAAATAAAAGAGAGATCCTGATGGGTTGCTGGAACAGAAAAAGTACATGAGGTAAAATTTAAGGAAATTTGAATAATATATGGACTTTAGTTAATAATAACATATCAGTATTGACTCATTGATTTTGACAAGCATACCATATTAACGTAAGATGCTAATAATACAGTAAATAACTGGGTGCAGGGCTTATGGGAATCCTCTACACTATCTTCGCAAACTTTCTGTAAATCTAAGCCTATTATAAATTTTTTTAATTATATTAAAAATTTTTAAAAAGCTAATACCCGTCCCTTCTCTTTTCCTTTTCAACGTTAACCCCCAAAGGTTAGATTTTCTTCAAAGTGACTGGTAGTGTTATTAGTTCAAGTCTAAATTTAGTTCAATTCTACAGAGAAAATATGTCACATATTGCTCTCCATGCAGGCTGAATGGTGTGGTGTCTGCCATTTCTCCTAATATGTTAAGAAACTTAGGAAATTAAAAATATGAACCAGTCATAAGCATCTACTAATATTTGATGAAGGATGCTTTTTTTGTCCTTCCAAAAAGCCTAAAATTGGCCTTGGAATCTCATACAGTCTTTCTAGTTAGAGTGATGACAAAAAAGAAACATCTGCATTGTGGCAGCCACAGGGCTGCTGTAGATCTTGGCCCTGGAGGTTGTCCTATTTTCAACCCCCTTCCTTGCTTCTACTCCACCCTGCAGATACTACTGCCAAAGTGTTGATTGTGTGGGTGCATAGCTCAGTTTCACTCAGGATCTTATTGATAACTATGAAGTTGCAAAGACAGAGGTAGGCTAGAAGTGCATATTGTCCCTTAAGCAAATTATCAAGATACATGAAGTGCTCACACTAACTGGAAAGTCAAAAATAATGAATGTTGGTTTAAGAACTCTATGCCTGTGTGCATTCAAGTACTTTTTTTTTTTTACTGCTGCCAAAAGTCCTTACAATGCAGAGAATCAAATTTTTAAGAAATCCCACCAGACACAGAGACTTTAAAAAAATCTTCCGGTGTTATTTACACTCTATGGCTTTCCAACAAACATACAAAACGAAGGTCTTAGTCTGATCATCACCAAAGAAGAAGTGTTCTGTGTAACTGGCTTGAAAGTGGAATAATTTCAAAAGAAATAACAGGAACTAACAAATATTTATTGACTGCTTGCTATGTCCTTGGCACTCTTCTTGGCATGAGAATGTAAAGCAAGAGAAGCTATGATTTCTGTTTTCAATAAATTTGCAGTCCATTTGGACAGGTAGAATAAACAGGGCAAATAAAACCATAGAAGAATTATTGAGTTCTTCCTACTTCTTATCATACGAAGGGCACGGTATGCATTTTCCCCTTTAACATAACATGCAACATCCAACAGTCTGGAAAGGTATTATTCTACCCATTTTGCACATTAGGAAACTGAGGCTCACAGATGTGAAGATAATGACTCCAAGTCTAACAACTAGTAAATTATAGACCTAGAGTCAAACCCAAGACTGTGATGCCAAACCCCAGGTGCTTATTAAGCACTGCATTATGGTACTCCAGTTTTTAAAGCCAAATTCAAGCACTCCTTTGCAAACATTTAATAGTTCCCCCGAAGCCAAAATAAAAATATAGGCATTTTCTGTGGCACATCTGATGTCCAGAGTAATGAATGGGTGTGGCCAAACAGTATTTATGACATGACTTTTAGAACAACATTTCAAGGTCAAATGTTACCCAACTGTGCAGGACCATATTCAATTCTTGGATTATAAAAGTGCAGACCCAGTTTCTCAAGGTCTCTGGGATAAAGTTCCAATTAGGTTGTTTAACAGAGTCCAGTGCTTAATAAGCACCTGGGGTTTGTCATCACAGTCTTGGGTTTGAATCTAGGTCTATAATTTACTAGTTGTTAGACTTGGAGTCATTATCTTCACATCTGTGAGCCTCAGTTTCCTAATGTGCAAAATGGGTAGAATAATACCTTTCCAGACTCTTGGATTTTGCATGTTATGTTAAAGGGGAAAATGCATACCATGCCCTTCGTATAATAAGAAGTAGGAAGAACTCAATGATTCTTCTATGGTTTTATTTGCCCTGTTTATTCTACCTGTCCAAATGGACTGCAAATTTATTGAAAACAGAAATCATAGGAGAAAAATAAGAACTAACTACAGCCTTGTTAGCCAACACTTTGAAAGTGACCTGGTAATGAACATCAGTTCTGCAGCATATGTGCTATAGCAGTCTTCTAGCGACCGACCCAGTGAGCTGGTAACAAGAGCCCAGTATACTTGAAACTGCTGTGGCATTCAAGCTCCTCAACTATTCTGCACATTCCTGAAGCGTTACCATGATAAAGTGTTCACTGATGCACAGATAACAGCAAAGCCAGCAAGGGGGAAACATGACTTTTAGAACGACGTTTCAAGGTCAAATGTTACCCAACTGTGCAGGACCATATTCAATTCCTGGATTATAAAAGTGCAGCCCCTGTTTCTCAAGGTCTCTGGGATAAAGTTCAAATTAGGTTGTTTA
The DNA here is from genome assembly GCF_028885625.2 of Pongo pygmaeus. NCBI lineage: Eukaryota > Metazoa > Chordata > Mammalia > Primates > Hominidae > Pongo > Pongo pygmaeus. The sequence continues at coordinate 140,091,067 of NC_072378.2, read as the reverse complement.
ACAGAGGGCTCTTATCAGTTTTATGAGCAGCTTTCTCCAGAATTTAGCTAGCTCTCTTGATAGCATAAGGCAAGAGGAATTTTCCAGCAACAGACCCAGGCACCAAACAGTGACAAGAGCTGTGCTCTGTTCTGATACAGATTTAACATTTATCTCAGGAAGCTCTTCTCCAAGGAGTTTGGAGTATACAATTTTCTCTAAGACTCATTCAAACCCATTGGAAAATCCCCCTGAAGTGCCTCATCAAACTTCATCCTCTCTGACCCTTAATATAAAATAAAGAGGGCACTGGTTGGTACTCCCTAAAGGAAGTATGCCCAGACTAATGAATGGGTGTGGCCAAACAGTATTTAAGAAGACTTTATACATATTCTTCAACAACTGAACTTCTGCTGGACTGGAGCCAATCTGGACATGTTACCAATTTTGGCATCTTCTTGCCAGGAGTCTGTACTCTGATAGTGCAATGGGTTAACAAATTGAGACATTAATTTAGGTTTTGTTTATCCCTGCATTTTTTTTGTTCCTACCTACCACCACCCCATTCCAAAAAAAAAAAAAAAAAAAAAGGCAGCCAGGTGCTCTGTGCTGCTGGTCTCAGTGGAGATTTTTGTTACAGACATTTCCTGAAAACATCCCTGTCCTCTTCCTGTTCCTGTCTCCTTCCTGACTTTTGCACAGAAAGCCTGGATTCCTTGTGGGGATTAAGCTATGGTTCATGGAGAGGCAAGAAAATAGGTGGATGCTTTGGGAAGGAAAGGTAGGAAGCCACAGTGGGAAGCTCGATGTTTTCCTAGGAAGGGAATAGAATGGAAGGTCCCATTGGCGGTGAGGGTACATGTCTCACTTTCTTGCAGTACTTTGAAAGGTAGCAAAAAATTTCAAAAGATATGGCTGTGTGGTGAATCCAGAAAGCTAGATCCTAGGAACTGGAGCTCCCAGCTCAGGCAAACACCATTCATAGCCTACTTGGTATTGGGACAACGGAGCCATCCACATTTGAGGACCTGTTGGGCATGGACCACGAGGATATCAACAGCAACCCAACTTTTCAGGCAGCATTTTAGGTTTTTTTGATGACCCTAGAGTACTCAAAATGACTGAGACAGAATCTACTGCTCAATTGGCAGGAGATTTAATTTGATTTAGAAACACATGAGTGTTCTCCCATACCTGAGTTCCTTCCAACTCTAACAATAATTTGAGCTTCAATATTCTTATGGTTCTATTCTGTGACTCTTCCCCCACACTACCTCTGCCTTCCTGAATGCCCCCATAACTCCTCTCCCTCCCCCCCAACCCACACACAGTCACACACAGCTATACCTATACCATTCTTGCTTGTGGTTGATAGAGGGATTTTTAATTTCCAACAGAAGAGAATAGTCACTCATAACTTTGATATAAAAACCATAAAGATTTATCTTCACTTAAATATGCAACTAGAAATGCCAAATAATTTGCCAATTCATTACCTTTTGAAGAGTATCCTGGAAAATTTGGGCTAAAATTAAGTGAAACTTTTGCCAAAAGGAACATTTGAATTTTGCTTTATTGAGCTATTACACTAATATATTCTCTTCTTTAAAGTTTCTGTAGTGATATGCTGGATTCAAAGCAATCTTCCAATTGTTTTATCATTAGCTTGAAGCAAAGGAAAATGAAAAGCATGACAAGGCATAAAATTGGCCTTAGCAATATCTAAGCTTGGTTCAGCCGTGACCATTATGCTCAGTGCTCTTACAGTGTGAACAAAACAGCCATAAAATCGGTTTATTGTTTTTAATTTTACGATCCATGATTTATTTTGTTTAACTTCAGTGACAGCCTGCGATCCCAGTAAGTGTCTTCAGTTAGGAAATGCAAGCAGGAAATCAAGGCCCAGAAGTCATTAGTTGTAGCATGGACTCATCTCATTTATCTTCCTGTATAACTACCAGAGTGTGATCTATGTGATTCCTATTACACAAATTAACAATGGCAATTTTGAAATAAAAATCATTTAAAGAATGAAACAGATCTTACATTGTTAGCTTAAACCTTCTTGACACTCTAACTATAGACCCTGGAGAGCTAGAACCTATGTTCTATATTTTAAATTCAAGCCTTCCCCAAAATACAATTTTCAAATAAAGAGGTAAGACACAATTTCTACAAGTTTTGTAGTCAGGAAGACCTGATCTTTAATAGCTGTAAATCCTTGAATCACTCCATTCAACACATTAAACAACAACTTCCTCATCCAAGAAATGGGAATAATAATATTAGCTGTATCATCGTGTTGTTATGAAGAATAAATGAGACAATGCATGCAAACTATTTAGCAAAGTATCAGATATAAAACCCCTCAGTAAGTGAATGAATGAATCCTTTGGTAATGTCAAATTAACGGGATCTTTTATACAAAAAAAAAGAGAGACATTCCCTTCTTGCATTTCAATGCTGGTATTTCTTGGCATTGTTTAAGATTGTGACCCAAACTTTTCCAGCATATTATTCTGAATTTGTTCTAAGTAAATAAAGAAGAAGTGTATAAGCATATTTATTAATCTTTATACCCCATATTACTTCTCTACCAGTGTAAAACAAATCACTACAATGCTTAATGGCTTAAAACAACAATATTAATCTGATCAGTTTTTATGGTTCCTCTCGGTCAGGAGTTCAAATATGGCTAATTTGGGTGGTTATGCATCAAGCTTTCTCACAAGGTTGGAGTCAGAGGTCATCTGGGGCTGCAGTCACCCAAAGGAAATTGAGAAATTATTTTCAATGTGGTCTACATGATTGTCAAGTTGGTGCTGGGAAGTCTTCTCCATGTGGGCCTCTCCACAGGGATGCTTGAGTGCCTTTACATACCACCAGCTGGCTTTCCTCAGAGCTGCAGTGCCTTTTATGACCAACCTCATAAGACACACACCACCATTTCATTAAATTACGTGGTCACAATTTATTGACCACACAGGCTAATACTGATTCAGTGTGGAAGGGGACTGAATACCCGAAGATGCAGATTGTTAGGGGCCCCCTTGCAGGCTAACTGCCATAGCCCATTTTCTGACGCCCAGCGATACACATGCACACACACACACACACATACACACACACACACACACCACTTACCCCAGACCAAGGCCACCAAAATTCTAACCCCATTATAGCATTAACTCATGCTCAAAGTCCAGGATATTGATGTTTAGATGAGGTCCAGGTACAGATGAGGATCATCAGGTGTGCAGTTCTTCAAATAAATCTCAAGTATGGTTCCTCTTAATCTAAAAACTTATGAAATAAAGAGACACATTATCTGCCCCAAACACACCAAATATGAAATGGTGGGACAGGCATAGGATAACCACTATAGACAATCTCATTTAAACAGGGTGAAACAGGAAATACACAGAAGTCATTGATCCATAGCAGTTCTGAAATAATAGATGGGCACATGTTGCCAACTTCTTGATTAGGGCTCAGCCCTACTTCTGCCTGAAAATGATTTCCCATGATTATTGGCTCCTCCCTCTGGGCTCTCTATTTTTGTTACAGCATCACCCCAATTTACAGGTACCAAATTCTATATTAGTCATCTGTTGCTGCATAACAAATCACCCAAAACTTAGAGGCTTAAAACAATAATTATTTATCAACTCTCATGGTTTCTGTAAGTCATGAATTCCAGAGTAGCTTGATTAGGTAGCCCCTACTCAGGGGCATCCATAAGGTTGTAATCAGGTGTTGGCTAGGGTTATAGGAACCTGAAAGCTTGACCAGGGCTACAGAGTCTATTTCTAAGGTAGTTCAAACATATGGCTGGCAAGCACGTTCTTCTCCATGTGGGCCTCTACATAAGACTGCTTCAAAATATGGTGCGGGCTCTTCCCAGACTGAGTAATCTAAGAAATCAAGGTGGAAGTTGCAGTGTAATTTATAAGTTTGTCTTGGAAGTTACTGTCTTCTTGCATTTTGTATTGCTATAACAGAATACCCAAGGCCAAGTAATTTACAAAAAATATGAGTTTATTTGTTTCACAGTTCTGCAGGCTCTATAAGAAGCATGGCACCAGCATCTGCTTAGCTTCCGGTGAGGTCTTTTGTGCTATGTCAAAACATGGTGGAGGAGGTCAAAGGGGAAGGGGGCATGTGTGAAGAGGGGATCAAACCTTGCTTTATAACAATTTGCTCTCTCAGGAACTAATCCATTCATGTAAGAACTAATGCAGTCTCACGAGATCAAGAACTTACTACCTTGAGAACAGCACCAAGCCATTGATGAGGAATCCACTCCCTTGATTCAAACACCTCTCACCAGGCCCCACCTCCCAACACTGCCACATTGGAAATCAAATTTCAACATGAGTTTTAATGAGGACAAAAAAACTATAGTAGTTACACATTACTGTTTCCACTATGTATAATTTGTCACACAAGCCAGCCCTCATTCACTTGAAAGGGACTACAGAAGGGTATAAACACTGACGATCACTGGAAGCTGACTACCACTACACCTTCCCCAACGAGAAAATTTAGTAAGCCTTTTCCCTAAGTCGAATGTAACTATACATTTACATCTTACAAACAGATGTATTATTAACAAATAAAATTTCTAAGTACAACCCCTAAGAACTTTGTGCCCGGAAAGGAATTTCTGCCCCTCAACACATTGAGGCATGGAATAAGGGTAAGCTACAAGCTCTATGTCCCAGGGAAGGCTAGTCACCCAACCAAAAGTCACAAAGCTGACATCAACTTGGAAATTCATCAAGGGTCTGACCATTAGCCCTTAAGGTAAAGAAACTAAATTTGTCAACCCATAAAGAAATGATTCACATTTCAAGGATGGACTTATGTTAATAAAGCTCACAGAGAATAATGTATAGAAAACCACACTGCCAATTCATTTACTTAAAATGTGGCCCAAAATGCTACTGGAATGGTTATCTGTGTGTGCTGAGTATGGTCCACCCATAGATATATCACATTGGGAGTAAAAGTATTCCTTGAAGAAATGGTATCATTTGTTGAGCATGGAATCACATAAAGCAAGAGGATTTAGTTAGGCTGACTGTCATTAAGCTTTGAGAGCTATATACCTTCATCTCTATGTATGGGGCTAAACCTGCAAGAAACTCAATCGTAGGTCAGGTGGCCCTGCACAGTGCATGGATGAAGAGTACTGCTGCTTATCCCTGTTCCTTAACCTTTTCAGTGTCAGTTTCCATGGCTGACTGCCATTACATTCTTTCTTTATATCTATTACCTTTTGTCATATTCCAGGCAAATCTATAGATATTCAGTCACTTGGAGACAAGGGAAATCACAGGATTTTGTTTTTTGTTTTTCCCCACACCCCAGCATACCTGAAAAGAATGACACATTACCACAATAACTTGGGTAAATGATAGTAGTGAACCTAGGTAGGGGTGTGATGGGGTGGTTAAAAAACAAGATGATTCCATTATGGTAGTGGTTAGGAAAAAGCTCACCACTGCCACCATTTTAAGAATTACACCCTAGGATAAATTTGCATATTTCTAATGGGATTCATTAAATGTGTTTACATTTTAATTCTCAGAGTTATTTTCCTATGTTCAAGGTTTAATGGGGTATATCATTTTTGCCTCTAAATCCTGCCTACACACCCAACTCTTGGCTTGAGCTTAGAAATAAACACATATTTTCTTCCATTGGACTGGATTATGTAATGGTTGGGTGTGCTAGTTTAGAGGCAGAAATCAGTGAACTGACCCTGTTTCAGAAGCATCTGCTTCTCCATTTCACTGACTGACTTATAGATAACCACTCTCACCCAGGGTTCTTCTGTGAGCTTGTTCCTCTCATCTATAACTCACCTACTTTGTGGTCTTAGGAACTACTTTATTTTGTGGCTGCCTTTTCTGCTAAAATGCAGACAGCCACAATCCTCTCTCCAGTTTCTAATCAGAATTTGAAGCCATCTAATTCTCTGTGTTTTCTGGAATTCCCATTCATCACACTTGGCATCTCTTCCTGCTCCCAAGTTGAAAGTCAAGCATAAGCTTTCCTTGGCCTTATACATTTATGAGAGTTCTGGTATCTCTCAAACATTCAATGTAATTTGCATTAACATTGTGAAATTGCAGTAAATTTGCCTTAACACTTTCCTCTCCCTCTTTCTCTTTTTAAAAAATTTTAAATGTGTGATCTTTAAAATAAATGTATTTATCACTCGGTCACCAGTTGGTCTCTCCACCTTTCTAATTACATTGATATTTTTTCCTCCAAAATAACACTCCCCTATTTTGAAAAACAGTTTACAATTGCAGCTGATCTTTGAATAACATGGATTTGAACCGTGTGGGTACACTTATATTTAGATTTTCTCCCACCTCTGCCATCCCTGAGACAGCAAGGCCAACCCCTCCTCATCCTCCTCCTTGTCAGCCTACTCAGTGTAATGACAAGAGGGAAGATCTTTATGATGATTCACTTCCACTTAATGAACCTAACTATGTTTTCTATTCCTTATGATTTCTTTAACAATATGTTCTTTTCTCTCACTTCCTTTATTGTAAGAACAGAGTATATAATACATACAACATACAAAGTGTTAATTAACTCTTTATGCTTTTGATAGGCTTCTAGTCAACAGTAGGCCATTAGTAGTTAAGTTACAGGGAATGCAAAAGTTATATGTGGACTTTCAACTGCACAAGGTGGAGGTTCAATGCCTAATTGTATATAAAGACCAAGCCCACCAAAATTTTTTATGGAAATTATGTAAGTTGATCTAATATCCAATAATAGGGAACTCAGAATTTTAAACTACTACGTTTTATTTCATTAGGAAATGTCCATCATGGCTACTTATTTATGTTATTTTTTTTTAGTCTTCCAAAATTTAAGGCATATTTCAAGGCACCTCTATAGAAATACTAAATTCTCCTCTTGTTGCCAGTACAAAGTGAGATGCTTAGCTCAAGAAACTGCTCAGGAAGTACATATGCATATCGCCAAGTAGCATAATAAGAGCATTCACCAGGGGATGTGATATGGTTTGGCTGTGTCCCCACCCAAAGCTCATTTTAAGTTGTAGTTCCCACAATCCCCACGTGTCCTGGGAGGGACTCAGTGGGAAGTAATTGAATCATGGGGGCGGTTACCCCCATGCTGTTCTCATGATAGTGAGTTCTCACGAGATCTGATGGTTTTATAAGGGGCTTTTCCCCCTTTTTCTCAGCACTTCTCCTGCCATCATGTGAAGAAGGATGTGTTTGTTTCCCCTTCTGCAATGGTTGTTAAGTTCCCTGAGGCCTCACCAGCCATGCAGAACTGTGAGTCAATTAAACCTCTTTCCTTTATAAATTGCCCAGTCTTGGGCAGTCCTTTACGGTAGTGTGAGACCGAACTAATACAGGATGTTAATATCATTTTGAGTAAATGTGTAGAGTTCCCACTGAATCTTTGTCCAGTTACCATCCACACAATTGTTAAGACTCTCTCAGGCAGAAATCAGCTGTGTGTTCACCCTTCCCCGCTCCCTAAGCTGCTAATATGGACTCAGCACAATCTAATGTGGCAGCTCATCACTAGTGTCACAACCAGCAAGGTCAATGCTAGTTGTTCAAAAACAGATTTGATATCAAGACCTGCTGTACACTGACTCAGTGGAAATTTCCCAAGGACTGGAAAAATACTCCACAGTACCACCAGTTGTCAAGAATAGTGGTGTCTTTCATGTTAAATGACATATAAAAAGTCCATAAAGCAATAAAATGTTAAAATGCAGCCAGCCCATTTCATAGACCTCACAGTCCACTATGATGAGAAAGTCTTGTCTTGGCTGATGTTTCATGATGGGCTTTGTCTAAACGCTGGATTTGATTTATTCTCAGTCACATTCAAATGTCCAGTTTGCACAAAGTCCAAATTACAAAAATGTTCAGTCTGCATTTATTAATACAAGATCTCAGCTTGTGACTTTCCCTTCAATACCATCACCAAATCTCTTTTGTTTTTTTCATGGGATTTCCAGGGGAATCAGGGATTCCTGAGTGCTCAGGATAATTGTACTGCTGTTTGCCTCTGAGAAAGCACTACCAGCCCTTGATGGTAGCTGCCCAGAGCACTCTGGGGAAAGAGTTGTGTCCTTGGTGATGGTGGGCAGGGAAGCCCTGTGTGTGTGTGTGTCGGCGGGGAGGGTGGGTATGTGTATGTGATGTGTGTGTTATGTGTGCATCTGTGTGTGTTGGGGGTGGGTGTATGTGGCTTCTTGTTCCCAAGCCCCCCTAGCTGTCTCACATCTACCCCTTGAGGCAGTGACCTGGATGGAGCTGCCACTGCCCATTTCTCTTCCCATGCTCCAGACCAGCCCCTCATGTCCAGATGGGAAGGAATGAAATGCCATTTCTCTAACCCTCTATATTTTCTTTCCCTTGCCTCCCTCTCAGGTGGCCCTGCATTCTTCCCAATCATCAAATTGCCTGCTACTCCTTTAGCCCAAGAATAAAAGCACCCAAACATATCAATAATCAATAGGACTCAGAAAGGGAGTAACCCAATACCAGATGTATAAGTCTAGGTTCTAGCCCAGCTAGGACCTTGTGTGACACCAATCTCTCCATTAACAAGGTAATTTAATTCTTCAGTAAACAATCTTAAGCTCTTAACATGTGTTCAACAATGAACTAGAAACTGGGGAGACAATCATAAATAAGATAAATGAGAGGTGTTTGTGGGGACTTTAGTTTAAAGGGAGATACACACAAGGAATGGGCAAGTACAACGTCATGCTATGTGCACCTGGCTGGAGGAGAGAGGGTTCTGATGGAGGCAATGGGAGAGAAAACTCTAACAGGGGCTTCAGCAAAGGCTTCACTAAGAAGGGGGTTTCTAGGTAGAAATCTGATCAGCCCACAAATGTAGGAGAGAGATTCAGAGAGCAGGCCCAGCATGTGTGTTAAGGGCCTGGAACACTGCAAAGCCTAAAGAAATTATAGTAAACCCAGAGAATACAGTGTAAGGAGAGAGTGCAACAGATTAAACCTAGAAAAGAAAAAAGGAACTAGGTTGTTTTTTCTCAAAACATTGTTCAAAGACCACCTAAAACACAACGACCCGCTGTAATCTTTTTGTTGTTGTTGTTAAAAAACAAAACAAAACAATACCAAAAAAAAGATGTTTTTTAGCTACTATCCAGACTCATTCCTTTTGAACCAGGGGCACGGGAATCTTCCTTTTTAACAAATTATCTAGCTGGTCCTTACCAGAGTACAGTTTGAGAACCACTGGACTAAATTAAATAAGGCCAGATGAGCCACTTTCAAGAGTTTGGGCTTAATCCAGAAATGGATGAGAAGCCATGTTGTGCAACGCAGTGGCATGATTAAGATGTGTGTTTTTGATAGCTCACTATAATGGCAACCTAGAAAATCGGCAAGTTGAGCAATAGAGAGATCTCTTCGTTTTTAGCTGAGAACATTAGATTGATGTCCAAGATTTCTGCATAAATATAAGGATTATCAAAGTATGTACCAACTGAAAACCTACCAGATACATTCTCAATTTATGTCAGCCTGCTTCAGGGTGACCAACTGTCCCATTTGCCCAGAGCTGAAGGATTTCCTAGGATATGGAACTTCAGTGCTAAAAGTAAAAAAGTCCCAGGCTGACTGAGATGAGTTGGTCATGCTATAATTGCCAAAATAATCAGTCAAGTTACATACAGTTCTCAATATAGCACTTTTTTTTTAAATTATGAGGTTAAAAGAATTTTTTGAAAGTAAAAAAGAATTAAAATGAACAGAATTAAAGCAACCCTTTGTAGTTTAAACAAATAATCCCAAGCACACTGTTACTTGATGCAAATTTAAAACAAAAACAAAAATTCTGGCAGTGCCTTTTAATTTGTAAGAACAGAGGCTCTCAAGCATGGTGTTGCAATCAGTAGAGAGGCGTGTTGCAAGGAAATTGTTTTTTACTAGTCATAATTAAAGGACTGAGTTTGTAAATGATTTACTCTTAAAAATACAGAAAATCAAGGTTAGCTCACTTGCATTTCATTATACTTTCTTTAGCAGTAGAGGAAGTGGTGGAGTTACGGAAAACCTGTCTGGAATAACCAAAAGCCCAAGTTGGCTCAGAGATTTGCACTGGACAGAAAGATAGCCATAATTTCTATATGAAGAAAAACAGATTGAGAAATACTTGAATGGTAACTTTACAAGTTATTGCACCATTTCCACATTCTAAAAGGGAGAGAAAGAAGAGGAGAGAGAGAAAAATTTAAAATACTTCAAATGCCCCATTGTTATACCAGGACAGTTTTTTGCCAATGTTAGCACTACAGATGTTGGGTGGTACCAGGATACAGCAATTTAAATTTCAATACTTTGGTACTTATCTTACTAAGTAATGCAAATATATAAAGCAATATATAAAGCTAGTACATCAAACCTATGATTTCATGAATACTGTTGAGAGGTGACAGCGTGCTGGCAGTCCTCAGAGCCCTCGCTCACTCTCGGCGCCTCTTCTGCCTGGGCTCCCACTTTGGTGGCACTTGAGGAGCCCTTCAGCCCACCGCTGCACTGTGGGAACCCCTTTCTGGGCTGGCCAAGGCCGGAGCCGGCTCCCTCAGCTTGCAGGGAGGTGTGGAGGGAGAGGCGCCAGCGGAACCGGGGCTGCGCGCGGCGCTTGCGGGCCAGCTGGAGTTCCGGGTGGGCGTGGCCCCGTACTCGGAGCAGCCGGCCGGCCCTGCCGGCCTCCCGCAATGAGGGGCTTAGCACCCAGGCCAGCGGCTCCGGAGGGTGTACTGGGTCCCCCAGCAGTGCCAGCCCACCGGCGCTGCGCTCGATTTCTCGCCAGGCCTTAGCTGCCTTCCCCGGGGGCAAGGCTCGGGACCTGCAGCCCGCCATGCCTGAGCCTCCCACCCTCTCCTTGGGCTCCTGTGTGGCCCGAGCCTCCCCGATGAGCGCCGCCCTCTGCTCCACGGCACCCAGTCCCATCGACCACCCAAGGGCTGACGAGTGTGGGCGCACGGCGCAGGACTGGCAGGCAGCTCCATCTGCAGCCCTGGTGCGGGATCCACTGGGTGAAGCCAGCTGGGCTCCTGAGTCTGGTGGGGACGTGGAGAACCTTTATGTCTAGCTCAGGGATTGTAAATACACCAATTGACACTCTGTGTCTAGCTCAAGGTTTGTAAACACACCAATCAGCACCCTGTGCCTAGCTCAGGGTTTGTGAATGCACCAATGGACACTCTGTATCTAGCTACTCTGGTGGGGCCTTGGAGAACCTTTGTGTCAACAGTCTGTATCTAGCTAATCTGGTGGGGACGTGGAGAACCTTTGTGTCTAGCTCAGGGATTGTAAATGCACCGATCAGCGCCCTGTCAAAACAGACCACTGGGCTCTACCAATCAGCAGGATGTGGGTGGGGCCAGATAAGAGTGTTGCTTAAGGTAAGGTTAAGTATAAAAATAAGTCAATTTTTAAAATATCTAGTAAGTAATTGTGTAGGTGGTAGACAGCAAAAATGTGTGAAAGTGGTATGGGAATGACTCAAAAATGGGAAATATTATAGTTGTCTAAGTGGAAGCAGAACAAAATCCTATGTCTTTAACTTTTCAAGGTGAAGAGCAACAAAACTTTCACATTTCAAAGTTGAGTCCCTCAACGTGTTGGACACATAGAATGTCCAGCTCTATTTCACACCTCATATAGTTCTACCACTTTAAGTTTTTATCTGAGTTGGATATTTCCAAAGCAACTGTTCAATTATAAGAAGAAAAGAGCAAAACATAAGGAAGCAAGATAATTAAACAACAGAAAATTTTAATTGTGATTTTAGCATCAATCAAATCACAAGAAATCTGATTTTTCAGCAACTGTGTGTCACGGTCATAACAGCAGCTCAAATTTTCAACTTGGTTACATCAGTGGATATCACCCATCTAGGCAGGACAAGAAACAAAACCTTTTAAGTCAAGACAAAAAAAAAAATGCCAAGATAGAAAATCATTAAGCAATTAAAGTGCTTTAACTATTATATATGCAGCTCATCTCTTTTATAGGTATTAAAACATAGAATGTGTTTGGGTAATGAGACGCATGGATTTGTTAACAACTATGATTTAAAATCATTCCTGATATTTCTCCAAATATCTTGCAAGTTTTTCCAAAACTCTATTGCAAAACTCCATAAAGGAAAAAATAAGCTTTAAAATTTCAGCTGTCAGGTTACATTTTCTCTCCTTTACAATCTAATTATTTATCATGAGACTAAATCTTCAGTTGAACTCTCTGCTTTATGATTTTATGGTTGAATAAGTACAATTCTCCTGGATTTGAGCAAAATATACCAACTGGACTTCTATGCTCAAAAACTTATTTTCTTAAGTTAACAGAATTTTTTTTTCCTGGAGAAGGTACCATTTCTTAAATAAAATAAAATAAAACATAAGGCATTACAATCTAGCCCTCAGTTTGTTCTCTAACTGCTTCTGCATGCTATTATCAGTTTCAGAAATCATGTTTTCTTGGTTTATAGGAAGTCAGCAGTTGAACGACGATTCTGAATTCCTCACTAGTCAATTTACTTCTAATAAAGTAAAAACCTTCTTATTGTTGCATACGGATTCTAATTTTTCAATGCAATTCCTCACTTTCAGTGTTCCTATGGGGTTACAATGCTTTGATGTCAGATAATCACAGAGAGAGCTCTAAAGTGTCCTTGGGTGTCAGGTTTTACACAGACATCTGTACCATAAATAAGACCTCTGAAAAATATTCTTATTTCCAGTAACTAAAATAGTCTGTCTTCTACTAGAAAAGCATAGCATGGCATAGTAATAGCACTGTAACGTGCTAAAAAGCAGATACTATGGTTTGAATTCCATCTCTTGCATTTACTCACTGTTGACCTTGGGCTATTTACTTAACCTCTCATTTTCCTCACCTGTAAAATAAGGATTATAATAGTACCTGCCTCATAAGGTTGTTATGAGGATTAAAGAATCAATGCATATAAAGTGCTTTGAAAAGTATCTATCACAGTTTACTCAGTAAATTAGCTTTTATCATAATCACTAGCCCATCACTCACCACCCGTGTACAAGCTCCCACAGATATATCTGGAATCACTATTTTCAAAGCCCCATTTCCTTGAAAACAAACTGGAAAATGCTACCAGGAGGTTTTCATTTAAGGCAATCCATGGGCACCAACAGTATGATGACTGGCCCAGATGACTCTGGACTCTTTCCTAACTTTGAATTTAAATTAACATAGTGGGTGTTACAGGAAAGTGAAAGGGTTTTCTCCAGTTTTAACGTCCTAAACCTAACCACTCTTAGACTCACATCGCCCATATTGATTTCTTAAATGGGATTAGTTATCTTTAAGGGGAAGAGGGAGAGGTACTCAGAAGGTCTCAGAAACCAGAAGGAAGATTACAAAAACCAAGACTGCCTTCATTTCTCAGGAACAAGCCACATTAGCCAAGCTCTTGGAGACATATATATGAAAACCCAAAGGGACTGAAAGCCTTGAAATATTAGCAAACTTATTAATATAACCACAACATCAATAAGCTGAGGATGATGTCTTAAAAGACCTCATTTCAATGTATGTAGCTATGGATTGCACATTTCTTGGTGAGTCATTATTTTTTAGTAAATGGGGATAAAAATAGCTAATTTTGAAGATAACTAGGCAAGAGCAAACAACCTACATCAGTTCCTATTTTTATACTGAATTTAGAGAAGACATATGGAAGTGTATTTAAATAAAATAATATTTAAAAATACAATTTCAGATGGTATTACTAGACTTTTATTAAAGTATCATCAGTTCTAAGAATATATTTAGCAGTTTGTGCTATGATGTGAATTGTTCTCACAAATATCTACTTCTCTATTTTGTATTTATTTCCACTCAAAGATTGCCATACTCCTCAGAACCTTACAATTATAATAATAAGGATCTCCAAATGTTTTTGTCATAGACAGGGTCCAAGATGGGTCTACTCTATACTGCATTCTAAGGATAGCAGAACATATATTGTAACAAGCTCTCATGGCTTTTTGTCCCTTTTGTGGAGAGTACAGTAAAGAAAGAAAATACTCTGCACACTAATGACCTTTGAAATGAGGACTGTTGCTCCAACAGACTTTTCCTACCATGTGAAAAGTTTAAATAAAGAAAAAAAAAGTTCTCATACATTCCACATTGACACAACAATAGAAATAAAAATAATTCTATCCTGTCAGGGCATCTCAGTCCCCAGCCTTTGATTCAGTTTAAACCTAGTCTTGATGCCAAGAGATTCCAGGCTTTCGTGGAAGGGAAGAGAATCAGAGCCCATCATTGGTTCTGGGCAATCTTGGATGAGGCCCAAGTTATTCTACTGGATCAAGGATTGGATCAAGGATTGGAATATAGGATCATGCAGCCAATGTTCTTGTTTAAAAGCAACTTTTCACGATTTAATTCTATAAATTCCCTCCTTATATTTCAGAAAAACTCCAGATCATGAAGCATTAGTACTAGCTAGCTATAAGCTGACATTCCCATCACAACAATGTGTCACCTACAGTTTCCTCCAGAAAAGGAAGATATTAAAGCTGCAATGATACTTGTCAATTATCCAGAGAAAGCAGACCAAAACTGTGCTTTGTCCTTAATTAGCTAAATAATTCAAAGTAAAGGCTCACTTTCACCTGAAGTAGTGGGGATAATTAGAGTCTAAAATAGGTTTGGCTTCAATTATCTAGATAATCTACTTGTGTGTTTATTTAGCCCAAAATTAGAAGCTTAAAAATGAATCAACTTTCAAGCAAACGCTAAATGACTTTGAAAACTCACTTACAGGAGAATTTGACTTTAAAATGACTTCTTTGGGTGGGCTACTTATAAATGTACTTAATAAACATCGTTCTTATTTATTTTAGATTTGCACTTTGAAACTTTAAAATATTAATAAATTCAAAAGCACTTTTATAACTTGTATACCACTAATCCACTTCCTTGACCTAGGATTAGGAATTGAATAATTTTTTACACACACACACACACACACACACTCTCTCTCTCTCTCTCTCTCTGCCACAGTGTTGCTACCCACATTACTTTCATTCTCAGAGAAGTACTAAGAAAACTCTGTGATGAGGACTGTGAGACTATTTTGTCTGTTCATGAGAATCACCTGGGAAGCTAACACTCAGCCCACAGTGAACACCAATTTAATCAAAGTCTCTACAACTGATACCAAGGCATCCTGTTTATAAAGGATGTTTATAAACTCCCCAAGTGAATCCAATATACAGCCACAGTTTGAGACTCACTCTTTTAGGAGTTGGATAATTTTTCTCCAAAATAGCCTGGAAATGACAAATCAGAGCTGTCCCATTTTTCTCCTCATCCTCACTCCTAGTTTTTCCCCGTTGGTTGGTTTATCCCATAGTGTGTGCTTAAGTGAATTCAATTACTCTGGGTGTAGAAATGTCAGGTCCCGTATGATTTCAATCTTTTTCATTTATTTATTCAATTAATAAATATTTTCTAAATGTCTACTATATAAGTCTAGGCTATGTAAGAATTTTCTAAAACATAAGCCTTTCCCTGGGGATCTCATAACATAACAGGGAAGATGGTCAGAAACAAATTTAATGACAATATTCGGTGACAAGTGCTGAAACAGGGGTACAGAGGTAGCATAAAGAACTATTTTCATTGTAAGCATCAGGGCATTTGAGCTGATCAGGGAAGAGAAGCCGGTGCCTTAAGCTAGCAGAGGGGAGAGTGGACTGGTATTCCAGGCAGAGAGGAAATCTTTGCAAAGCCATAGAAGCATGAACAAGTCAGATGAGTCCCAGGAGCCCTGACTAGCTTTGTGTGGCTGGAGGCCAGTGAGGTGTGTGTGTCTCTGTGTCTGTGTGTGTGTGTTGAGGGGGAAGGTGGGGATCGTGGCATAGGAGGCTGGAGAAGAAAGCAGAAGAGGACTCCATGTATCTAAGATGAATTGGGCCTGGAATTAGCCCATAAGGTTACCATATAAATTTATTGCATGTTTTACAAACTCTTAAGACCATTAAGAAGTTGGATTATTGTTGACTGTCTATCATTCTGATGAACATTTTGGAATACTTTTCATTTTTAAACTAATTGTTATGTGTATGTTAAATTATGCCATTAGTGTGAAGAGTAAAGATGTGATACTGACAGTTAGAAATCAGGTAATTCTTCTGAATTTAAATGTTCAAAAATCACCTCCTTTTGGAGTCTGGTCATTGGGTGAACTGACTGCAGTCTCAGATCAAAAGTTAGTATCTTAAATCACATAGCATACACT
The DNA here is from genome assembly GCF_028885625.2 of Pongo pygmaeus. Lineage (NCBI taxonomy): Eukaryota > Metazoa > Chordata > Mammalia > Primates > Hominidae > Pongo > Pongo pygmaeus. The sequence goes on along the minus strand of NC_072378.2, from coordinate 140,074,741 downwards.
GAGAAGACATAGATAATATTCTCAACATAAAGGATGGGTATGCATGGATGGCTAAACTATTTAAAGTTCCCTGTATGTGCTACATGAGAGCTCACTTTACTAATTTCCTTTTTTTTTTTTTCAGACGGAGTCTCGCTCTGTCACCCAGGCTGGAGTGCAATGGTGCGGTCTCGGCTCACTGCAAACTCTGCCTCCCAAGTTCAAGTGATTCTCCTGCCTCAGCCTCCTAAGTAGCTGGGATTACAGGCATGCGCCACCATGCCTGGCTAATTTTTGTATTTTTAGTAAAGACGGGTTTCACCATGTTGGCCAGGCTGGTCTCGAACTTCTGACCTTGCGATCTGCCTGCCTCGGCCTCCCAAAGCACTGGAATTACAGGCCACCGCGCCCAGCCACTCATCATTTATTTCAGTCTAGACTAACCTTATCCATCTTCTCATGTAAAAATGCCACTCTGCTCAAATGTCTGTTCCTCCAGCAAATTTCCTCATTCCTGGTCCATCACACATCCTGATAATCAGCCAGCATCCATTTATCTGTGTCTCTTTCTGTCTCTTACAGGAGTAACAGATGCATGTGTTTTATTCTTCATTTAAGGAAGGATCTGTTTCTACTTTTTAAAAACAGCCTTTATTAAGAGCTCAGTGCCATTCATAAATATCATCTTATTTCATCCTAACAATGGTAGGTACTATAACTTAGAGGCTAGTATCCAAATTTCCACATAAGGAAATTAGCTCAAAAGGTTAAATGACTTCCTCAAGATTATACAACTAGCAAGTTGTATCCTAAACATCAAAGTCAGATTTTGAAACAAACTCTCAACCCAACTACCATGCATTGCTCATTTCTATCACTAAGAGAAAGACTCCACCGCCAAGTTTATAGAGAATAGGTACACAATAAGTATGTGTTTGATAAATAGCTTCTATCTTGCTTTTGCTATATTTCTGTGACTACGTGTTTACACTTGAATAAACACTCATACACTGTGTAGATGTATATATACAGTGCACAATTTTCAATGTGTGTGTTCCAAATGTTTAATTGTAAGTCAATTATTTGAGATGCAAAATACATTTTCTACAATGTCACATAAAAAGGGTATGATATTACATATACCACTGAAGGCCTGCTAAACACAAAAAGTATCAAAAAACAGGTAGCCACCAAATATGCAATGTTTTATTTGAGCATATATTCCTAGTATGGTTTTCTGCTGAGCCAGGAGCCCATACTTTCCATTGTCTGACTACCCCAGCTTATGAGGATGTGAGGATAAGAACCTTCCCAGATGTGTAAATGCTCCAGATATATTACAGGCCATAACTGCATGTTGACAGGGACCATAAATACATGTGGTACATGATGAGTATGATACATGATACCTGTCATGTAAGCTCTAAGAAAGCAGAGATTCTTGTTTTGTTCATTTATGTATCCCAAATCTCTAGAACAGTGCCTGATACTTAATAAGTGTCACTTAGTAGGCACTTAATACTAAATATTTTTAAATAATAAAAATGAACACTTTATGGACCTTGTTAGCAGCTTCTTCCCTTTTTACATTACCAGAAAAAAAGACAGTAACTAAAACACTAGATGTGGTAATTTCCAAATGAAGTCTTAAAAATCTGAGTGCAGTGGCATGTACCTATAGTCCCAGCTACTTTGGAGGCTGAGACAGGAGGATCACTTGAGCCCAGGAATTCGAAGCCAGCCTAGGCAACAAAGCGAGACCTAAGAGTATTCAGACCCACTCACAGGCAGGCATAATCTTGACTCCACTGTTTAAGGAAGAATGAGTAAATGACAAAATTCTAAAAGAGATTATTAAAGTGGCTTCAAGAATGGAACACTGGACCCAGATAACAAAAGGCTTTAAAAATGACATGGTTTGGTCTAGTTGAGAGCTGACCTAGAACATGTATTGAATCTGTGAGTCATTTTTACACAGAGGTGGCTGACCATGTGAGCCTTGTCCCCACTGGGAACAGAACACAGAGTTCTAGACTGAAGTTACCAGATGGGAATGGAAAAGACGGATTTAAGTTAAATAGAAGAATATATTTTGAGGTGGAGCGTATGGCCTTACGGAGATTTAGGTTACCAACGTAAATTGTGAAATTTGAAGAATAGCAGAAATGCTCTTTTTGAATTGTTTAAACATCACACACACTAGAGGCAGGGGCTGGAGGCAGTGATTTTTCAGGTCATTCACTAGCCCATAAAGCTAGGAATAAGGCCAAGTTGCAATGAAATCTCAAACAGCTTTGTTCTTGTTTCTCTGGAATTAATATGTTAAAAAAGTGAAAACTTGCATATATGTGGTGTCTTATCAATGTAAAGATCTGAAATAATTTACCAAAGGAAAAAACAGTATTTCACTTGAGTTCCTGGAGCAACAGGAAGTGAAAATACACAAAAAACAATTGCCAGATTGAAAAGCCATTCCCCTAAACTCTAGTAAATCCTAAGTACTACTTATGATGAGAATGTTCTTGCAGTTCTCCAAAATGGTGTATTATTTACCTACTAAAGAAAAATTAACTGAACATGAAAATGGGTTCCCAATTAAAGAACTCCAACTTACTCATGGTTTTGTATCTCATTGTTTGTTACTCTACGGCTGTAAAACAATTAGAATAAAATACAGCAATGCAATCAAAACAGACCCCTAACACATTTTCTACCCAGGGCTTATGCAATGGGGTTTGGCAGTTGGGGAAAATCACAGTGAACAAAACTCTTCTCTCCAGTGCTTTTGAATGACAGTAAATTTAGGGAAATTAGCATAATAAAACGAACACTGGATTGGAATCAAAGGTCTTGAGTTCAAGAACACACAAGCAGTGTCAACCTGAGGAAATCACAGCTTCTCTGCACCTCATTTTTTTTTTAATTATACTTTAAGTTCTAGGGTACATGTGCACAACGTGCAGGTTTATTCCATATGCGTACATGTGCCATGTTGGTGTGCTGCACCCATTAACTCGTTATTTACATTAGGTATTTCTCCTAATGCTATCCCTCCCCCTTTCCCCCACCCTACGACAGGCTCCGGTGTGTGATGTTCCCCACCCTGTGTCCAGGTGTTCTCATTGTTCAGTTCCCACCTATGAGTGAGAATGCGGGTACATCTCATTTTTTTAAATATGCAAAATGAAGATAATGCTAACTTTATTAAAAAGTTATTGCAAGCCCGGCCCTGTGGCTCACGCCTGTAATCCCGGCACTTTGTGAGGCCGAGGAGGGTGGATCATGAGGTCAGGAGATCAAGGCCATCCTGGCTAACATGGTGAAATTCCGTCTCTACTAAAAATACAAAAAAAAATTAGCCGGGCGTGGTGGCGGGGAACCTGTAGCCCCAGCTACTCGGGAGGCTGAGGCAGGAGAATGACGTGAACCCAGGAGACGGAGCTTGCAGTGAGCTGAAATGGCGCCACTGCACTCCAGCCTGGGCGACAGAGTGAGACTCCATCTCAAAAAAAAAAAAAGTTATTGCAGTGGTGCACGCCTGTAATCCCAGCACTTTGGGAGGCTGAGGCCGGCGGATCACAAGGTCAAGAGATCGAGACCATCCTGGCCAACATGGTGAAACCCTGTCTCTACCAAAACTACAAAAATAAGCTGGGCATGGTGACGGGCACCTGTAATCCCAGCTACTTGGGAGGCTGAGGCAGGATAATCACTTGAACCCGGGAGGCGGAGGTTGCAGTGAGCTGAGATCATGCCACTACACTCCAGCCTGGGCAGCAGAGCAAGACTCTGTCTGAAAAAAAAAAAAGTTATTGCAATAACTTTTAAATTCATGTGTGCATACACCTAGCAGAGAGGGTACTCAATGTTGTTTGAGTGTAGTCATCAACTCATTTTTTTACTTTGTCTTAAAAATCACAACCTCCTTTAATAACAAAAGCAGAGAAGAGTGATAAGCAGTTTTCAGGGACTTTGTAGAAGTTCATAGTAATCGGGTTGGGGAAAGAATCAATTTAATGACCAAATATATATACCCAAGTTCATGGGCCCCAGGTTTCATGTCTGTATCCAATGCCTTGTGAGCCACTGACCATCCATCTAATCCAAGGTAATTTGGGCCCCAGGGCACATTACCTTGCTGATTCTACCCCTAGAAACAGCCCTAAGCCGATTACAACCAAGGTAGCCTCCAATTCTTCAGCCTTCTGGTGTAACGCTTCAATATCCAAGAAAAGTGCCCAAGCCCCATTCCTGGTGCTGCATAAATCCCAGTGCCCTCTTTAACATGTCAGGATTTCTAAGGCATGGGATGAGGGCTGCACTCATGTTTTCCATCACTGCCCATTAAAATTTCTGCTCTCAACTCAATTGCCTGTTCACTGCTTCTCATCTCTTCTTGACAAAGCTGCTGTTTCCTCTCTGGTCTGATTCTCCCTGGCATGGGCACTTTACTGAAAATTGGGGGAATAATGGGAATAATTACAGCACAGAGCTGAAACATCTGCATGGCTTTAAATCCAGATGTTTCTTTTCCCTGAAACTTGTCTCCCCTCAGTGAATAGAAATTTCTCACCAACTATATAAATTTACATTCTAGACTGCAGCCAGGTTGTTAGTACCCCTTCTTTCCAAATCTCCTTAGACTTTCTTCTTCTCTTCTCTTTTCCAGAGCTACCAGCAGAGAAGCTCTAAATTCCTGTTGTGTTAGAGAACTTTGAGTCTCTTTTTCATGCTCCCCCATCTACACTGACACCAGGACCTTTAGCCCACTATTCATAGTACAATTAAGGTATTTTTTGCAGTGGGGGGAAATTGTTCTCCCTAAGGAGAACAGTTTAAACAGAAGAAAGCTTTGCAAAAACAAACAAACAAACAAAAACACACAGAAACATACATACACACACACACACACACACACATATATACATACACTTCTTCCTACTTCATAGAATTTTGGGTAATATACAGTCGTATTATCAGATATAGATAGAAGGCACTACACTAGGAGCCTCTGCCAAGGGAAAACATCCCTGGCAAGAAGATGAAATAGAAATATTGTAGACAAATGTTTTCTTTAGCTTTGGCTTTTTGCGGAGAGAAAATTGTCTTCAAGGCTTTCCATTACCTCCAATACATGTCAACATTTGACATTATAAAGAGCCCAGAGCCTAAGCCCAACCTAGGCAATAGTGATAAAATGGAGAGCTAGAGATCTCCGAAAAAGGAAGGAACCAAAAAGAATCCTCCAGAGAGTGAGGTCCTGCTTTGCCAGGCAGCTTCTGAATAATCCAGATAAGTCTATGCCAACCCAAAGTCGACTGGTTTTAAACTCCCCATGTCTGGAAGCCAACATGAAGAAGGCAAAAATAAGGAAAGCTATAGAAAACTTCGGCTATATCTTATGCTATCTGGAGTTCCAACATGGGAAAAAGGGAATATTCTACTGAAGTATAGGAGTTGCTATAGTTGCCTTCATGAAATATACCTAAATTTGGACAGGGATTTGCTGAAAAAATCTGATCACTCTTTCAGCCCTGGAAACCCAGCCACTTCTTTTCACTTCCACCGTTACCTTTCTAGTCAGTTGCTATGAACTTTCTCCTGGAGTTTTGCAATCATCTTTTATCTGATCTAACTACATCCAAACTGGCGCCCCTCCCATTTGTTTTCCAAACTGTAGCCTGTGTCATCTTTCTAAATTTTAACTATGATAATATAATGTCAGCCCCACCACCACCTCCCTGCTAACAACTAAAACAGCTTGCTTAAAAACTTCAGCGACAGCTGGGTGCAGAGGCTCACGCCTGTAATCCCGGCACTTTGGGAGGCCGAGGTGGGTGGATCACGAGGTCAGGAGATCGAGACCATCCTGGCCAACATGGTAAAACCCCGTCTCTACTAAAAATACAAAAATTAGCTGGGTGTCGTGGTGCACACCTACTTACTACTCAGCTACTCGGGAGGCTGAGGCAGAAGAATCGCTTGAACCCAGGAGGCAGAGGTTGCAGTGAGCCGAGGTCACTTATTGACTCTTACTCTTTCTTAAGATGACAATAGAGATATCACTTTCTCAGGGAAACCTTCTCTCTATCCTCCTTGAAGGATCAGATGCTTCTAACATCACAGTGGCAATTCTACTTTCACACAGGTACTTATTTCATAAATTTCTGATCTTCTATTAGACTGTAAACTTTATGAAGATGAAGACAATGTCTGACTTTTTTTTTACCATTATATTCCCTTATTAAATGAATGAATAAATGAATGAATGAATCCACTTATTAATCAACAGACAGGTTTTATGTACCTGAAAAATTAAGAAATATCTCAATTGTTTAATCACTTTTCAAATAGCCATAATTAATGGAGCTCTTTATCACGAATAGAGGAGTGCTTTGAGTATAAAGATTTGTTATGATTTGGTTTGTTACTATTATCATCATTATCATAACTGGTTTATTGTCAGTATAATTGCCTTTGTAGCTCAGCACTTTATAACTATTATTACATTCTTTAATTATTTATATTTTATATTTCCATTATTTATAAAATGTTTTAGTGAAAACCAAATCCCATTGAAAAGAGAGCATACAAAGACTCCAAAAGTACCATACTGTGGCTAGAGGATAATTTTGAAACTAAGAGTTACCTATAGATTTATGGTAGTATTTCCAGAAGGTACAGGCCATTTGAAAAACTAAGGCCTTGAGAAAGATCAAAGCAACATTTATAGCCACTTAAGGAGTAACATTTTCTAATGATAAACTCATCACATTAGACTTGGATGGGACCCTAGAGGTCATTTACCCACATTTCTTATTTTGCACATAATAAAGCTAAGATTGGCCTTCCATGAGGTCTTAGAACCAAGGCAAGCCCTGGATCTACTTTTATGCAGCTCCTCTGAAACTATCATATTTCAAATTAACGGCAAACCTATCAAAATTGAGGGTCCTAGCTATTCATAGCCCACTGTCATGGAGCCAGTTTGGATGTAAATAACCTTCCAGGTTTTAGGACTTGAATTCTATATAGATGGACACTCATCTTTGCCATTTAATGCCTATCTATATTTAGAAACTAGCTCTGTTATGTAATTCTATACATGAAGGAAAAGATACTTCAAGGTCATTTTTATAAGTCACTTTCTCAAAGAAGGCTTCCACCTTAAATTAGAAATGTTCTGCCACTATGAAAAGGGTGAATTTCACTGTGACCCCAAGGTCAGTTTCTGTATCTGCTGTTTTCATCCGCATCCAGATGCAGAACTCAATACGTATTTGATCTCACCCAAAAGAAGGTATTCACTCTAATGTTAATAAGCAACGCAGCCTTTATTGAAGATATGTAGGGGAGGAACAAGGTGCATTAATTCTCAATAATTTCTGCAAACAACTCAAACACCTTATCATAAATTTCTATTCTTTTAAGTCCCTGCTCAGGCAAGCTGCTCCAGAGGTTTTGATTTTTTTTTTTCTTTTCCCTCTAAGGAATACAACCTAATTTCTCCACCTCCCCTTTCCACATTTCCCCTTTCTTCAAGAACATCTTGCCAGGCACGGTGGCTCATGCCTATAATCCCAACACTTTGGGAGGCCAAGGCAGGCAGACCACTTGAGGTCAGGAGTTGGAGACCAGCCTGTCCAAACTGGTGAAACCTCATCTCTACTAAAAAACACAAAAATTAGCCGGGCATGGTGGCTTGCTCCTGTAATCCCAGCTACTTGGGAGGCTGAGGCAGGAGAATCGCTTGAACCCAGGAGGCAGAGGTTGCAGTGAAATCGCTCCACTGCACTCCAGCCTGGGGAACAAGAGTGAGATTCCGTCTCAAAAATAATAATAATAATAAATAAAATAAATAAATAAAAAGCCATTTAGGTATTTTTTTGCTTGAGTATATGTTTGTTTGTTTGTTTGTTGTTGTTCTTTTGCCAAACACATACCTAATTATCCCTTGGAGGAATACTGGCAGTTGAAATATTCCCCATAGCAGTAAAAAGAAACTTTCCTACAGTGATCTGAGCTGATTCCTCCCAGGGCATGTTATTATCATAAGGAGGTTTCCTATGGTATTTTTGTTTTTAATGCATATTGTAAAAATTCAAAAATTCTTTAGAGTGAGAATAAAGCATAACAAAATATCTCCAATTTGTTCCAGTCCTTCAAATTCCTAGGAATTGGTGCCCATTGGGGGAAAAAATTCAATGAGCCTCATAATTGAAATATGAAAAAAGCTATAGCTTTTCCTTCAGAAACCTCATTCTTAGAAAATGGTCATAAAAGTTCAAAGTGGAGGCCAGGCAAGGTGGCTCACACCTGTAATCCTAGCACTTTGGGAGGCCGAGGTGAGTGGATCACCTAGGTCAGGAGTTCGAGACCAGCCTGGCCGACATGACAAAACCCCATCTCTACTACAAATACAAAAATTAGCCAGGCATGGTAGCTCATGCCTGTAATCCCAGCTACTCGGGAGGCTTAGGCAGGAGAATTGCTTGAACCCAGGGGATGGAGGTTGCAGTGAGCCAAGATTTTGCCATTACACTTCAGCCCGGACAACAAAGCAAGACTCCTGCTAAAAAAAAAAAAAAAAAAAAAGTTCAAAGTGGAAATACTTGTGCCTGGAATACAGAGGCAAATTTGTTTCTGATTTCTTGTTTTGTTTTGTTTTGTTTTGTTTTGTTGTTTGAGAAAGAGTCTCACACTGTTACCCAGGCTGGAGTGCAATGGCACGATCCCGGCTCACCAAAACCTCCGCCTACCAGGTTCACGCCATTCTCCTGCCTCAGCCTCCCAAGTAGGTGGGATTACAGGTGCACACCACTACACCCAGCTAATTTTTTGTATTTTTAGTAGAGACGGGGTTTCACTATGTTGGCCAGACTGATCTGGAACTCCTTACCTCATGCCCACCTCAGCCTCCCAAAGTGCTGGGAGTACAGGCATGAGCCACCACGTCCGGCCTATTTCTGATTTCTTTAAGATATTTTTCCCTTAATGAAATTATTAGACTGGGCGTGGTGGCTCATACCTGTAATCCCAGCACTTTGGGATACCAAGGAGACTCCTGAGGTCAGGAGTTCGAGACCAGTCTGGCCAACATAGTGAAACCCTGTCTCTACTAAAAATACAAAAAATTAGCCGGGTGTGGTGGTGTGTGCCTGTAATCCCAGCTACTCGGGAGGCTGAGGCAGGGGAATTGCGTGAACCCAAGAGGCAGAGGTTGTGGTGAGCCGAGATCGCGCCATTGCACTCCAGCCCTGGCAACAGTAAAAGACTCTGTCTCAAAAAAAACAGAAATGATTAACCAATTATTTTATCCTCCTCTTTGCAAGTGGCACAGACACCAGCTGCCTTCATCCCGTAACTTGATGTCTATCAGATCCCCAAACCCTAGTGACACCACTATCAGGCCATCCAGAGAGTTCATGATAAAACTAGGAGGGAAAAAATATTTTCAAGCAAATGGTCTGCTGGCAATCACTGCAGTTAAAGAACCTTCTCTCATAAGTGTTCATGCGACGAGAATAACAAGAAAAATAGATGATATCTACAAGAAGAGAAATTGTTTTTCATGCCTCTTCTGAAGAATTTTTGAATTGTAAACATTTTTGTTAAAAACAAAGATACCTCTGGAACTCCTTTCATGAGATGTAATCATTGCCATCAATATTACTATTTTCAAAAGTGGAGGGTAGGTTTCATGGAGTTAAAAAAACTGGAAATAAAAAGTTAGATAAAAAAATTCATAAGTCCTATTTTGTGCCACTCTTTTTCAAAATATTTTCCAATATAATATTTGATTAGACAGGAAAATAAACAAATATTAATAATTTATGAAGATAAAAATAAGAACTGGCCAGGCGCAGTGGCTCACACCTGTAATCCCAGCACTTTGGGAGGCCAAGGCAGGCGGATCACAAGATCAGGAGGAGATCATGACCATCCTGGTTAACACGGTGAAACCCCATCTCTACTAAAAATACAAAAACAAAATTAGCCAGGTGTGGTGGTGGGCGCCTGTAGTCCCAGCTACTCGGGAGGCTAAGGCAGGAGAATGGCGTGAACCCGGGAGGCGGAGCTTGCAGTGAGCCAAGATCACGCCACTGCACTCCAGCCTGGGCAACAGAGCGAGACTCCATCTCAAAAAAAAAAAAAAAAAAAAAAGACCTGTTTACACTTTACCTTCTTGTAGTTTAGAATTTGATATTGGAATATTTATATGTGTGTCCAAATATTTTAGAAAACTTTAAGATTATCAAGATTTTAAAATATAAACTTTTTGTGTGCTTCTGTTGATATTACTTCTATTATGGTACTTAGATATAAATGAATCAATTTTTCTTATTTTTCTATGTAGAAAGGTAATTTTAAAACTTTATTTTGAGACCAACCTGGGCCACATAGCAAGGCCCCATAACTATGATTTTTTAAACTTCTGTTTACTTATTCCTTCAAAATGTATAAGATTAAAAAGTGTGATTTTAAACGTTGAAAAATTTGAAATTCCAAATAAATTAAGTAAACATATTTCTTTAGTCAAATAAATTAAGTAAATATATTTTATTTATAACTCTCCAAAATAATAAAGTTTTGCATTAAAAACATTTGTTTCAGTGGTTTCTTATAGCATGACATTATTTCACAGTACCAAAAAACCTGAATGGGCCAAATTTGTTAATCAAACAGAATAGCTAGTTTGAAATGAGTCCTAAAGACTTCAATATTCTATCCTCTGTAGAAACATAGAGTCATTCCTATTTAATTAGGTAAGCCAATGTATTTGCAAAACAATTAAGAATGCAACTTAATTTGGGGTTTGGTAAACATCTAGGGATTCATTCATTATGACCTCCACATTGAGTTTACTTTGTGAAGCAGTATAAAACTAATCACTTAGAACTATAAAATATAAGACCTTTTTTTTTTTTTTTCTCTACCTCTTGGGTTCAAGCGATTCTCCTTGCCTCAGCCTCCCAAGTAGCTGGGATTACAGGCGCCCACTAGCATGCCCGGCTAATTTTTGTGTTTTTAGTAGAGATGGGGTTTCGTCATGTTGGCCAGGCTGGTCTCGAACTTCTGATCTCAGATGATCCACCCACCTCAGCCTCCCAAAGTGCTGGGGTTACAGGCGTGAGCCACCATGCCCGGCCAATATACTTATTGTTATGCAATAATTCTAACATTTAACAAACAAGTTTTATCCTTCATGGATTTTTGCTTTTCTTTTTTTTTTTTAATTTTATTGTTATTATACTGTAAGTTTTAGGGTACATGTGCACAATGTGCAGGTTAGTTACATATGTATACATGTGCCATGCTGGTGTGCTGCACCCATTAACACGTCATTTAGCATTAGGTATATCTCCTAAAGCTATCCCTCCCCCCTCCCCCCACCCCACAACAGTCCCCAGAGTGTGATGTTCCCCTTCCTGTGTCCATGTGTTCTCATTGTTCAATTCCCACCTATGAGTGAGAATATGCAGTGTTTGGTTTTTTTGTTCTTGCGATAGTTTACTGAGAATGATGATTTCCAGTTTCATCCATGTCCCTACAAAGGACATGAACTCATCATTTTTTATGGCTGCATAGTATTCCATGGTGTATATATGCCACGTTTTCTTAATCCAGTCTATCATTGTTGGACATTTGGGTTGGTTCCAAGTCTTTGCTATTGTGAATAGTGCCGCAGTAAACATACGTGTGCATGTGTCTTTATAGCAGCATGATTTATAGTCCTTTGGGTATATACCCAGTAATGGGATGGCTGGGTCAAATGGTATTTCTAGTTCTAGATCCCTGAGGAATCGCCACACTGACTTCCACAATGGTTGAACTAGTTTACAGTCCCACGAACAGTGTAAAAGTGTTCCTATTTCTCCACATCCTCTCCAGCACCTGTTGTTTCCTGACTTTTTAATGATTGCCATTCTAACTGGTGTGAGATGGTATCTCATTGTGGTTTTGATTTGCATTTCTCTGATGGCCAGTGATGGTGAGCATTTTTTCATGTGTTTTTTGGCTGCATAAATGTCTTCTTTTGAGAAGTGTCTGTTCATGTCCTTTGCCCACTTTTTGATGGGGTTGTTTGTTTTGTTCTTGTATATTTGTTTGAGTTCATTGTAGATTCTGGATATTAGCCCTTTGTCAGATGAATAGGTTGTGAAAATTTTCTCCCATTTTGTAGGTTGCCTGTTCACTCTGATGGTAGTTTCTTTTGCTGTGCAGAAGCTCTTTAGTTTAATTAGATCCCATTTGTCAATTTTGGCTTCTGTTGCCATTGCTTTTGGTGTTTTAGACATGAAGTTCTTGCCCATGCCTATGTCCTGAATGGTAATGCCTAGGTTTTCTTCTAGGGTTTTTATGGTTTTAGGTCTAAAGTTTAAGTCTTTAATCCATCTTGAATTAATTTTTGTATAAGGTGTAAAGAAGGGATCCAGTTTCAGCTTTCTACATATAGCTAGCCAGTTTTCCCAGCACCATTTATTAAATAGGGAATCCTTTCCCCATTGCTTGTTTTTCTCAGGTTTGTCAAAGATCAGATAGTTGTAGATATGCGACGTTATTTCTGAGGGCTCTGTTCTGTTCCATTGGTCTATATCTCTGTTTTGGTACCAGTACCATGCTGTTTTGGTTACTGTAGCCTTGTAGTATAGTTTGAAGTCAGGTAGCGTGATGCCTCCAGCTTTGTTCTTTTGGCTTAGGATTGACTTGGTGATGTGGGCTCATTTTTGGTTCCATATGAACTTTAAAGTAGTTTTTTCCAATTCTGTGAAGAAAGTCATTGGTAGCTTGATGGGGATGGCATTGAATCTATAAATTACCTTCGGTAGTACGGCCATTTTCATGATATTGATTCTTCCTACCCATGAGCATGGAATGTTCTTCCATTTGTTTGTATCCTCTTTTATTTCATTGAGCAGTGAATGTAAGACCTTTTTTAAAAAAAGTAGATGTGTCTGGTCTTATGCATTATATGTACCTTCCGTGTTGATGATGACTCTGTTTTACTGTCTTTCAAAACTATGGTTTGAGTGAATTAGCTAAATTACAGCAGCAATGGCCAGGAGTAACTGACAAGCCCGGAGTGGCCATGTGGAGGGAGGTGGAGGAGATGCCAGGCAACCCCCACACACAGCTGTCAGCACGTCCCAGCCATCACTGATCTGTAACCCACCTGCTGACCCAGTGCTGGGATTTTCCTCAGGCGAAACAACCATCATGTGATTTGAATCAAACTATTTAAAATATGTCTTGTTTTAAACCAGGGAGAGAGCGGGAAACCAACCCACCACAAACAATCCACTGCACTAGACTCATTTTGAGACAAGATGTTTATGTAAACTCCCAGGTCAAGATGCTAACTCCTAGTGAATTAACCTACGATGTTACCTAGCCCCTCATATTGATTAGTCATTATTTTTAGCCAGCAAAATGAGAATATGGGTCCAGAGGCCATGCACTTTCATACCCTGAGAAAAGTCAAGTGTCCTCTGGTTCTCAAATGCTTCCAGGATCGCTATTAGCGTCAGAGCATTGTGAAAAAGAGATGTTTTCAAATGACAACTGAAATGGACATTTCAAATTGGCTCTTGTCTCTGAACCAGATAACAGATTTAGAACAACAATCCGTGAAGGTGTATTTTGAATTTAGTGCCAGATAGCTTGATAATCCTATTAGATAGTTAAATACCACAAGTATAGATTCTAATATACCATCCTGAATGAATGGACATATTTTATTTCTTTGCTTTTTCTATTGAGTTTAAGACTGATGAGGTAGGTGAAAAGAAGCCTTTCAGAAATAAAGACTAATATGTTTAGAGAAGAAAGTCTTCCAGTACCTTATTAACACATTGCCCTATACCCCTAGATGATCAGTTTGTATTTTGAAGTGCTTGGTGTCACTCTTAAAGTTTTGCAAGTCAACTTTAGAAATAGCACCTGTTTTGCATACTGATCATATATATTAACCTAGTATACTTGCAAGGAAACTTAATACTATCAAAAAAAGAGGGTTTAAATGTTTTGCTATACTTTCAAACATGGTTTGGTTAGGCTATAGCAAACATAATCTAGCATATAGAATGTGTCCAACAGTACCATACCATTATACCTTCATGTAGCATCATTATCAGATCTATGAGCAATTCCTCATACAGTCATACACATAGAGCTGGCACCTACAGGGTTATGGGCTTTATATTTCTACATACACACACTGGAATGAGAATATTGCCTGTATTGTGTGTACAGAAATTCCTTGTTCACCCAAATTGTCTTTGTGAAACAGGCTTGCCTATTTAAAATGCAGTTAAGAGCCCAAACATATGCCACTAGACAGCAAGTTACATAAGTTTAGGGACTTTGCCTTACTGTCCATTGCTGCATTTCTTTAACCCAGAATAGTGTCTTGTATGTGATAGGAAATTGCTAAATATTTGTTTTATGAATGACTGTTACATTGCATATGCACAAAAGGTCATGCAATTTTCTCATAGGAGAGTTCCCCAGGCCCAAATCTGGAGACTGCTTGTCTTATGCAAGATTCTAACAAGTTTAGTTATCTTGTTTCCTAGGCCACCAAAAATAAAAAGCAGCAAATTACAGGGACATGGGGGAGTACTGCTAGAAGCAGGCATACTCAACATAATGAAAAATGCAAGCTAACATTCTATAAACTGGAAAAGAGAGAAAAACTATAAAATTTAGCTACAAGTCCTCAAAGAAAACACAAAAAAGTTTGTTTATATAACATTTGATTACCTCAATGTTCCAGTATACATATAATGTCTATATATCTCCAAACAAAACTTCTGTTTACTTTTGACATGCTTCTCAATGTTCTATAAATGGAATCATATTGTACAAAGTCTTCTGAGACTGGTTTTTATTATTCAAAATTATCTTTGAGATCAATCTGTTTTGATGTGTCTAGTTTGTTCATTTTTTTCAACTTATAGACCATGATTTTTCCATTCAAATACAGATACACATTTAGATTATTTGCAAATCTTTGCTATTCCAACCAATGTTTCAATGAACATTCCTAAATATACATGCTGTATATATGTGGTACAAGCGTCTATGTATGGATGCACCTACATATGAATGTACCTATATATGGTGCAATAGATTCTCTAAGGTTTCTTTTTTTTTTTTTTTTTTTTTTTTGAAACTGAGTCTCGCTCTGTTGCCCAGGCTGGAGTACAGTGCAGCGCCACTACAAGCTCTGCCTACCAGGTTCACGCCATTCTCCTGCCTCAGCCTCCCGAGTAGCTGGGACTACAGGCGCCCGCCACCATGCCCGGCTAATTTTTTGTATTTTTCTTAGTAGAGACGGGGTTTCACCGTGTTAGCCAGGATGGTCTCGATCTCCTGACCTCGTGATTTGCCCGCCTCAGACTCCCAAAGTGCTGGGATTACAGGCGTGAGCCACTGCGCCAGGCCAATTCTCTAAGGTTTCCACTTAGAAGTGGAATGGCTGGGCTGGGCGTGGTGGCTCACACCTGTAATCCCAGCACTTTGGGAGGCCGAGGCGGGCAGATCACAAGGTCAGGAGATCGAGACCAGCCTGGCGAACACGGTGAAACCCCGTCTCTACTAAAAATACAAAAAAATAGCTGGGCGTGGTGGCAGGCGCCTGTAATCCCAGCTACTCGGGAGGCTGAGGCAGGAGAACGGCGTGAACCCAGGAGGTGGAGTTTACAGTGAGCCAAGATCACGCCACTGCACTCCAGCCTGGACGACAGAGCGAGACTCCATCTCAAAAAAAAAAAAGTGGAATGGCTGGACTATAGAAAGTGCACATCTTCAGCTTTACTAGGTATTACCAGGTTAATTCTCTAAATGGTTGTACAACTTTTTACACTCATACTAGTAGCAGAGTTCAGATAATTCCACATTCTTATCAAAATTTTTTAATTATCTAATTTTTAATTTTATCAATTTTGTGGGTATGGCATGGCATCTCATTGTGGTTTTTTTAATTTTCCAGGTTGTTAATGAGATTGGACATCTCTTTGTATACATATTAGCCATTTTCTTTTCTCTTTGTGACATGCCTCTTGATGTATTTTGAGTACTTTTATATTGAGTAGTTAAGCTCACTTTTATTGATTTATAGGAGGTCTCTAATCTATTGCATATTAATCCTTGGTTATTAATATTGTTTTTCTAAACTGTGGCCTTTCTTTTCACATTTTATGATAACATTTCTAAACAGAAGGTTTAGTTTTTCTAAAATACAATTTATTATATGCATACCTTCATGGTGTACAACCTTTGTGTCCTGTTTAAGAAACCATTACTTACTTAAGGCCGGGCGCTGGCTCATGCCTGTAATCCCATCACTTTGGGAGGCCGAGGCAGGTGGATCACAAGGTCAGGAGATCGAGACCATCCTGGCTAACATGGTGAAACCCCGTCTCTACTAAAAATACAAAAAAATTAGCCGGGCGTGGTGGTGGGTGCCGGTAGTCCCAGCTACTCAGGAGGCTGAGGCAAGAGAATGGCGTGAACCCAGGAGGCGGAGCTTGCAGTGAGCCGAGATGGCGCCACTGAACTCTAGCCTGGGCAACAGGGAGACAACGTCTCAAAAAAAAAAAAAAGAAAGAAATCATTACTTACTTATTAGATAATTTTTTCTTCTAAATATTTTAGAGTTTTGCCTTTTACATTTAAGACATTAGCCCATCTACAATTGATTTTTATATATTGTATTAAAGAGACTTCACAAGGTTTTTTAAAAATTAACTTTTATTTTAGAATAGTTTTAAATTTATAGGGAGGCAACAAAGATAGTACAGAGGGTTCTCATATAACCCGTACCTGGTTCCTCTATTTTTAAAATCTTCAGTTAGTATGGTACTTTTGCCACAATAAAAGAACCAATGTTGATATTTATTAACTAAAGTCAACATATTGTTCAGATTTATTTAGTTTTCATCTAATATCCTTTTTCTGTTTCACAATTACATGCAGGATGCCACATTACATTTAGCCTCATGTCTCCTTAGGCTTCTCTAGACTATAACAAGTTTTCAGACTTTCCTTGCTATTGATTGTCTTCACAGTTTTCAGGGGTGATGGTAAGATATTTTGTAGAATATCCCTTGATTTAAACTGGTATAATGTTTTAGTCCTGATTAGTCCAGTATTGTGGGGTTTGGAAAAGGAAGCCACAGAGGTAAAGTGCCATTCTCAGTACATCACACCATGAGTACATCCTATCAACATGACTTATCACTGTTGATAATTTTGATCACCTGGCTGAGGAAGTGCTTGTCAGTTTTCTCCACTATGAAGTTACTCTTTTTCTTCTTTCCATACTGTCCTCATTGGAAGAAAGTCACTATGTGCAGCCCACACTTAAATGGTGGAAATTATGCTCTATTTCCTTGATAGAGAAGTGGCCACATAAATTATTTAAAATTCTCCTGCATGGAAGAGGAATCTCTCCTCTCCCATTGATGTATTTATTCAATATTTATTTATATCAGTATGGATTCATGGACATTTTTATTTTATATTTTGGGTCAACTATTTCTTCATTTTGCTCAAATTATTGTATGTTTGACCATTGGGAGTTCTTTCAGTTAGCTGTGGTTTGGTATCTGTCATTAATTTCTGAAAGCTCTGCCATTTTCACTTCAGATATTTCTTCTGTTTCATTCTTGCTTGGTTCTCTTTCATATATTACAATTGTACTTACGTTGCACCTTTTGATAGTGTCTCACAGTTCCTGAAAGTTCTATTTTTTCTGTTTTGTTTTGTTTTTCTCTTATTTCCTCTCCTTGCCTTTCAGTCCGAGAAGTTTCTATTAACCTATCTTCAAGCTTATTTATTTGCTCCTTGGCCATATATTGCATTTCCCTTTGATTCTTTCTTATAATTTCCATCTCTCTGCTTATGTCTATCGTTTCTGCAGGGTGTGGGGGAAGAGGAAAGTTCTATAAGTTTCTCATAAAGACTCAGTCTTTTAGCGGGCTTGTGATCCAGTGCTGTGGCCTTCACAAGTGTTTCTGTCCCTCCTCCAGTGCTATAGCTTCCCTCACATCAACCTCTTTCTTCTCTGGATGCAATGTTCCCAGTCCATGTCCTTGAAGCAACGTCCCTTGTTCACCAGATCAGATGTTGTTGTTGTTGTTTTAAGATTTGTTTTTTATCTTAGATCAAAGGGTGTCCAATCTTTCGGCTTCCCTGGGCCACATTGGAAGAAGAATTATTTTGAGCCACACATAAAACATACTAACACTAATGTTAACTGATGAGCTAAAAAAAATCACAAAAATATCTCATAATGTTTTAAGAAAGTTTATAAATTGGTGTTGGGCTGCATTCAAAGCCGTCCTGTGCCGTATGTGGCCCACAGGTCACAAGTTGGACAAGCAGGTATAGGTATGGGGAAAACTTCTTTATCTGGGATAAGATTTCAAAGTTGTGCTCTAGAAAATTCCTCTCACCTGAAGAGTAGGCCTTTGGTATGAAGAATGCTCTGGGTATGTTTTAGAATAGACACTCTTTCCCTCTTTCTGCCAGTGCCATAAAGAGATCTTTCTTGGATCATCACTGTGAGAACTGTATGCACATTGTCATACAACAGATCTCTAGAACTTTTTTATCTTTCACAAGTAAAATTCTTTATTTGTTAAACAGTTTCCCCTTTCTCCCTACCAACAGCCCCTGGCAATCACCACTTTACTTTCTGTTTCTAATAATTTGACTATTTTAGATACCTCATTTAAGTGGAATTATGCACTATTTATCTTTTTATGACTGGCGTGTATCACTTATCATAATGTCCTGAAGGTTCATTCATGTTGTAGCATACAACAGAACTTTTTAAAGGCTGAATAATATCCCATTGCATGTATATAACACATTCACTTTATCCATTCATCTGTCGTTGATGTCATTAGGTTGCTTTCACCTCTCGGATATTGAGAATAATGGTGCAATGTACATGGGTGTGCAAATATCACTTCAAGATCCTGTTTTCAATTCTTTTGGCTATAGATTTAGAAATGAGATTGTTTGATCATATGATAGGATGATTTTTAATTTTTCGAGGAAGCTCCACATTGTTTCCCATTGCAACTCTGCTATTTTACATTTTCACTAACAGTGCACAAGGATTCCAACATCTTCATATCCTCTGTAACACTTCTCATTAACCATTTGTTTGATAGTAACCTTGTAACAGGTGTGAAGTGATATCTCACTGTAGTTTTGAGTTGCATTTCTCTGATGATTAATAATGTTAAGCATCTTTTCATCTGCTTGTTGGACATCTTTTTCATATTTTTTAGTTATTGTTTTTAAATGTTTATGGGTACATAGTAGGTGTATATATATATGGGATACATGAGATGTTTTGACACAGGCATGCAAATGTGAAATAAGCACATCATGGAGAATGGGGTATCCATTCCTTCAAGCATTTATCTTTTGAGTTACAAACAATCCAATTACATTCTTTATTTTTAAGTATACAATTAAATTATTATTGACTATAGTCACCCTAGTGTGCTATTAAATAGTGGGTCTTATTCATTCTTTCCATATTTTTTGTACACGTTAACTATCTTCGCCTTCCCCTAACCCCCCAACTGTCCTTCCCAACCTCTGGTAACTATCCTTCTATGCTTTATGTCCATGAGTCCAATTGATTTTATTTTTAGACCCACAAATAAGCGGGAACATGTGATGTTTGTCTTTCTGTTGCCTAGCTTATTTCACTTAACATGATAGTCTCCAGTTCAAACCATGTTGTTGCAAATGACTGGATCTCATTCTTTTTTATGGCTGATTAGTACTCCATTGTGCTTATGTACCATATTTTCTTTATCCATTCTTCTGTCGATGGACACTTAGGTTGCTTCTAAACCTTAGTTATTGTAAACATTGTTGCAACAAACATAGTAATACAGATATCTGTTCCATATACTGATTTCCTTCCTTTAGGTATTTACCCAGCAGTGGGATTGCTGGATCATAGAGTAGCTCAATTTTGAGTTTTTTGAGAAAACTCCAAACTGTTCTCCATAGTGATTATACTAATTTACATTCCCGCCAACAGTGTACAGTGTTCCCTTTCTTTCTTTCTTTTTTTTTTTTTTTTTTTGAAGTGTTCCCTTTTCTCCACCTCCTCTGCAGCATTTGTCATTGCCTATCTTTTGAATATAAGCCATTTTAACTGGAGTGAGATGATATCTCATTGTAGTTTTGATTTGCATTTCTCTGATGATCAGTGTTGTTGAGCACCCTTTCATGTGCCTGTTTGCCATTTGTACATGTTCTTTTGACCAATGTCTATACAGATCTTTTGCCCATTTTTAATTGAATCATTAGATTTGTTTTCCTATAGAGTTGTTTGAGCTCCTTACATATTCTGGTTATTAATCCCATGTGGGTAGGGTAGTTTGCAAATATCTTCTCCCATTCTGTGGGTTCTCTCTTCACTTTGTTGACTCTATACTTTGCTGTACAGAAGCTTCTTAACATGATGTGATCCCATTTGTCCATTTTTGCTTCAGTTGCCTGTGCTTATAGGGTATTGCTCAAGAAATCTTTGCCCAGACCGATATCCAGGAGATTTTCTCCAACGTTTTCTTGTAGTAGTTTCATAGTTTTACGTCTTAGATTTAAGTCTTTAATCCATTTTGATTTGGTTTTTTATACATAGCAAGAGATGGGGTCTAGTTTCATTCTTTTGCATCTGGACATCTAGTTTTCCCAAAACCATTTATTGAAGAGACTTTCTTTTCCCCAGTGTATGTTCTTCACACCTTGGCAAAAATGAGTTCACTGTAGTTATGTGGATTTGTTTCTGGGTTCCCTATTCTGTTCTATTTGTCTATGTGTCTGTTTTTATACCAGTTATCATGCTGTTTTGGTTATTATAGTCCTATAGTATAATTTGAAGTCAGGTAATGTGATGCCTCCAGTTTTGTTCTTTTTGCTTTGGCTATTCTGGGTCTTTTGTGGTTCCATATATATTTTAGCATTTTTTTCTATTTCTGTGAAGAATGTCATTTGTATTTTGATAGGGATTGCATTAAATCTGTAGATTATTAATACTTTGGGCAGAATGGACATTTTAACAATATTGACTTTTCCAATCAATGAACACGGAATATTTTTCCATTTTGTGGTGTCCTCTTCAATTTCCTTTATCAGTGTTTTATAGTTTATAAGGAAGAGATCTTTCACTTCTTTGGTTAATTTCTAGGTAGTGCCTTTTTGATTTATTTTTCACGTTAGTCACTTTTGGCATATGAAAATGCTACTGATTTTTGTATGTTAATTGTGTATCCTTTAACTTTACTGAATTTGTTTTTCAGTTCTAGTAGTTTTTTTGTGGAGTTTTTAGGTTTTTCCAAATGTAAGTTCATATCATCAACAAACAAGGATGGTTTCACTTATTTCTTTTCAATGTGGATGCCCTTAGTCTTTCTCTTGTCTGATTGCTCTAGCTAGGACTTCAAGTACTATGTTGCATAACAGAGATGACAGTGGGCATCCTTGTCGTGTTCCAGATCTTAGATGAAAGGCTTCCAGCTTTTCCCCATTAGGTATGATACTATCTATAGGTCTATCATACATGGCTTCTATTATGTTGAGGTATGTTCCCTTCCTTCTATAAACAGTTTTTTTGTGGGGTTTTTTTTTTTTTTTTTTTGGTTTTGTTTTTGAGACAGAGTCTCACTCTGTTGCCCAGGCTGGAGTGCAGTGGTGCGATCTTGGTTCACTGCAAGATCTGCCTCCCTGGTTCATGCCATTCTCCTTCCTCAGCCTCTCAAGTGGCTGGGACTACAGGAGCCCGCCACCACGCCTGGATAATTTTTTGTATTTTTAGTAGAGACGGGGTTTCACCATGTTAGCCAGGATGGTCTCGATCTCCTGACCTCATGAAACGCCCACCTCAGCCTCCCAAAGTGCTGGGATTACAGGTGTGAGCCACCGTGCCCGGACTGTTGTGGGTTTTCTTTCTTTCTTTTTTTTTTTTTTAATCACAAAGGATGTTGAAATTTATCAAATGCTTTTTCAGTATCAATTGAAATGATCATATAGTTTTTATCCTTCATTCTGTTGATATGATCTATCATTCTATTGATTTGCATATGTTGAACCACACTTGCATTCCAGGGATAAATCCCACCTGTTCATAATGAATGATCTTTCTAATGTATTGTTAAATCTAGTTTGCTAGTATTTTGTTGAGAATTTTTGCATCAATATTCATCAGAGATACTGACCTGTAGTTTTCTTTTTTTGATGTGTTTTTGTCTGGTTTTGGTATCAGGGTAATACTGGTCTTGTAGAATGAGTTTGCATGTTTACTCTTCTCCTCTATTTTTTGGCATAGTTAGAATAGGATTGGTATTAGTTCTTTTTAAAATGTTTGGTAGAATTTAGTATTGAAGCCATAAAGTTCTGGACTTTTCTTTACTAGAAGACTTTTTATTATGGCATCAGTCTCCTTACGTGTTGTTGGTCTGTTCAGGTTTCGAATTTCTTCCTGGTTCAATCTTAGAAGGTTGTATGTGTCTAGGAATTTGTCCATTTCTTCTAGATTTTCCAATTTATTGGTGTATAGTTTCTCATAATAGCAACTAATGATCCTTCGAATTTCTGCAATATCAGTTATAATGCCTCCTTTTTCATCTCTGATTTTTAGTTATTTGGGTCTTCTTTTTTTTTTTTTTTTCATAAGCCAAAGACTTGTCAATTTTGTTTAACTTTCCAAAAAATCAACTTTTTGTTTCATTGATCTTTTGGTTTTTTTTTTCAATTTCATTTATTTTTGCTTGCTCTTTACTATTTTTTTCTACTACTAATTTTGGGTTTTGTTTGCTCTTGCTTGTCTAGTTAAGATGCAGTATAAGATTGTTTATTTGAAGTTTTTCCTCTTTTTTGATGTAGGCATTTATAGCTATAAACTTCCCTTTTAGTGCTGCTTTTGTTGTATCCCATAGGTTTTGGTATATTTTATTTCCACTACCATTTGTTTCAAGAAATTTCTCAATTTTATTATTAAATTCTTCATTGATCTACTGGTCATCCAGGAGCATATTGTTTAAATTCCACGTATTCTTATAGTTTCTAAAATTCCTCTTGTTACTAATTTCTAGTTTTATTCCATTGTGGTCAGAGAAGACGCTTGATATTATTTCAATTTTTGAATGTTTTAAGACTTGTTTTGTGACCTAACATATCGTCTACCTTTGAGTATAATCCATGTGCTGAGGAAAAGAATGTGTATTCTGCAGCTCTTGGATGAAATGTTCTATAAATATCGATTAGGTCCATTTGGTCCATAGTGCAGATTAAGTCCAATTTTTCTTTGTTGATTTTCTGTCTGGAAGATCTGTTTTTGGACGTCTTATACAGATCAGCTATAAGCTGATTTGGGGAAATCTTTATTCAAGTCCTTTGCCTATTTTAAAATTGGATAGCTTGGTTTTTGTTGAGTTGTAGGAGTTCTTTATATTTTCTGAATATTAACTCCTTACCAGATATATGGTTTGCAAATATTTTTTTCCCATTCCATATGTTGTCTTTTCATTCTCTTGGTTTCTTCCTTTCTTATGCAGACTTTTTCAGTTTGATATAGTCTTATTTATCTATTCTTGCTTACATTGTCTGTGGGTCTTATGTACAAGAAATCAATGCAAAATCCAAAGTCATGAAGTTTTTGCATATGTTTTCTTCTAGGAGTTTTATAGTTTTATGTCTTACATGTAGGTCATGTATCTATTTTGAGTTAATTTTTGTATGTTGTAAGGAAAACGTCCAACTTTATGCTTTGCACTGGATATTTCAGTTTTCGTAACACCATTTGTAGAAGAGACTAACTTTTTCCCATTGTGTAACCTTGATCCCCCTGTTGAAGATTATTTGATCATATATCCAAGGGCTTATTTATGAACTCTATTCTGTTCCATTGGTCTATATATCTGTCTTTATACCAATACCATACTTTTTATTACTGTAGCTTTATAATATATTTTGAAATCAGGAAGTGTGAGACCTATAGCTTTGTTTTTCTTTGTAAACGTATTTTGGCTACTTAAAGTTCTTTAAAATTCCACATGAATTTTAGGATTTTTTTCTACTTCTGCAAAAAAAAAAAAAAAAAGGTCACTGGCATTTCAAAGAATCTGTAGATTACTTTTGGTAGTATAAACATTTTAACAATATTAATTATTTCATTTAATGAACACAAAATACATTTTTCATTTATTTATGTCTTTTCAAATTTCTTTCAGCAATGTTTTGTAGTTTTCTGTATATACACCTTTCACTTCTTTGGTTAAGTTCAGTTATAAGTATTTTATTCTTTTTGATGCTGTCATAAATGAGATTGTTTTCCTCAATTCCTTTACTGATTCTTCATTGTTAGTGTACAAAAACACACCTGATTTCTGCATGCTGATTTCATATCCTGCTACTTTGCTGAATTTGTTTATTACATCTTTTTTTTCTTTCTTTCTTTTTTTTTTTTTTTTTGAGGTGGAGTCTTGCTCTGTCGCCCAGGTTGGAGCGCAGTGGTGTGATCTCGGCTCACTGCAGGCTCCGCCACCTGGGTTCACGCCATTCTCCTGCCTCAGCCTCCTGAGTAGCTGGGACTACAGGCGCCCACCACCACGCCCAGCTAATTTTGTTTTTGTATTTTTAGTAGAGACGGGGTTTCACCATGTTAGCCAGGATAGTCTCGATCTCCTGACCTCATGATCCACCTGCCTCAGCCTCTCAAAGTGCTGGGATTACAGGTGTGAGCCACCAGGCCCGACCTTCTATATTACTTCTAACAGTTATTTTATAGAATCTTTAGGGTTTCTATTTATAAGATCATGTTATCTGTAAACAGCGATAGTTTTACTTTTTCCTTTACAATTTGTATGCCTTTATTATTTTTTCTTAATCAATTGATCTCGCTAAGACTTCCAGTAATATGTTGAATAAAAGTTGTGACAGTGGGCATTTTGGCTTGTTTCTGAGCTTAGAAGGAAAAGTTTCAATTATTCACCATTAAGTATGAAGTTGGCAGTAGGCTTTTCATACATGGCCTTTATTACATTGAGGTAATTTCCTTCTGTTCTCAGTTTGTTAAGTGTTTTTATCATGAAAGTGTGTTGGATTTTGTCAAATGACTTTTCTGCATCAACCAAGATAATCATATAGTTTTTGTCTTTTATTCTGTTAGTGTTATATTATATTGATTTATTTTCATATGTTGAATTATCCTTGCATTAATTCAAGATAAATCCCACTTAATCATGATGTATAATCCTTTCAACGTGTTGTTACATTTGGTTTGCTAAGATTTTGTTGAGGTTTTTGCATCTATATCCATCAAGGATATTGGTCTACAGTTTCCTTATCTGAAAGTATTTCTGTCTGATTTTGGTATTAGGGTAATGCTGGGCTCATAGAATAAGTTTGGAAGTGTTTACTCCCACCCTTTCATTTTTTGGAAGTTTGAGGAGTGGTGTTAATTATGCTTTAATTGTTTGGTAAACTTTTCCAGTGAAGCTATCTGGTCCTGGGATTTTGTTTACTGGAAGGTTTTCATTACTAATTTAATCATCTTGTTAGTTATAGTTCTATTCATATTTTTTATCTCTTCATGATTCAGTCTTGATAGGTTGCATGTTTCTAGAAATGTATTTATTTATTTTAGTTTATCCAATGTGTTGGCATACCTAAATAGGCTTTTAAAACCAAATTCTCCTGCTACTGGCAATATATGAGACTATTTGTACCATGACCTCATCAACATTTTATATTTTTTATATTTTATATTTTTATTTTTATTTTTTACAGTTTTAATTGATGAAAAAGGTAGTACTTTTGTGACACTACTTTGAACAAATGTGAACTGTTTTTTCGTAATATTTGCTTCAAATGTCCTAAATGAAAATCATCACTTTGTAAAGAAGTGAGAGAATGTGATAATGGTTCTGTACGCATACCAGGAAATGGCTTTTGAACAGTGCTTAAAAAACATTTTATTTGGGTATCAAATTTTCCTAAGGCACCCTCACCAAGTGCACTTTCCCAAGAACGCTTTTCTAAGTAGAAGCAAAGCAGAAAAAGTTGCTTTCTGGCAGTTAAAAGGTGAATTGTGACATAACAGATAACACAAATCAAATAAATTTTACTTGCTCTTAAATTATAGACACACACAAATTTATACATATTAAACTCCTGTCTTTAACTGCAACGCACTTTTGTTAGAATTCTTTGTCTGAGTCAAGAGACCTAACTAGGCAATAATATCAGGAATGGAGTCACTGTGGATCATGCACAAAGTAGATAAACAGTAGATGATCTTTAAAAAACTATGTTTATATGCTTAAATATTCATATGCAGAAAGAGAAGAAGGAAAGTAGAAGGCACACCTTTAAAAGCACATATTTTTTTTTGAGTTTTTTTTAAATTTTATTATTATTATACTCTAAGTTTTAGGGTACATGTGCACAACGTGCAGGTTCGTTACATATGTATACATGAAAAGCACATATTTATAAATTGAAAATATATCTTCAGGTCTAGGGGATACTTCCAACTATGGAAGCATGAGGTCAGAGAAATCTTCTCTTCATAAAGCAAGTATAAAACAGGACAAAATTCTTTGGGACGCCAAGGCAGGCAGACCACGAGGTCAAGAGATCGAGACCATCCTGACCAACATGGTGAAACCCCGTCTCTACTAAAAATAGAAAAATTAGCTGGGTGTGGTGGTGCATGCCTGTAGTCCTAGCTACTCGGGAAGCTGAGGTTGGAGAATCGTTTGAACCAGCGAGGCAGAGGTTGCAGTGAGCCAAGATCGTGCCACTGCACTCTAGCCTGGTGACAGAGTGACACTCTGTCTAAAAAAAAAAAAAAAAAGGACAAAGTTGTCCTAAATAACCATATCAAGGATCTGTGAAGTGACCAAAAAGCAGACTACAAATTGAGAAGCAACTTATTCTAGAAAATTTCTAGAGCCCCTGGTTAAAACAACTGGTGCTTCTGAAGTTCTTGACTGAGGATATTTCTATCCATGTTCTTCTCCCTGACTCATTTGGTGATCAAAGCAGGTTGAGCAGAAAATCAGCATCTCTGCTGCCAGAGGGAAGAGACTTGCTTTGGGAGGCTGGAAAAAAAAAAAAAGTCATGGCTTTAGCAAATATTATAAAGAAAAAGAAAAACAAGAAAAGTCCACAGCTTTACTAGTTTGAGATAATGGTCCCATTCGGGGCAAGAACTGTACAGACAGTTATTTATATGGGGAGATCCTAGAAAAGAGATCACCATTTAAAGGCTATGGAAATGTTCCAACTCCTCATGTTTGGCTGGGAAACTACAGGTATGCACAGGGGAAACCTGAGAGAGCCTAGTTAGAAGTTAAAACCAAAAATGACTTGAGAACAAGCTGATTTTGAATATGATCCCCAAACCACATGCATATTGATTGCTAGAAGGTAAAACCCTCATGGACTGGGGGTGTTTGAGTACAACCTTTACCCAAATCATTGGCTGATTCCTAAGTGTACAGATACAGTGAAGACCCCTAGTCTAGTAATTTAGGATAAAAAACGTATATTTTTAAAAAGCAAAAATAAGAATAAAAAGCTAACTAGAGATATCAGCAGCTCCCCATTTGGGGAGACATTTTGTATTTTAAGTCCAGGCAAGTTACAAAAAGAAAAAAGGAAAAAAAGCAGAAAAATCAGAACTCAGAGTTAGTATATTATCTATCACAGTCTATAAAATGTCCAATTTTCAACCAAAAATTACTGGACAATCAAAAAATATGTGACCCATACACAGGGGAAAAAAGTGGTCAACAGAGACTAACTCTGAGGGGCACAAAATTTGAGTTTAATTCATGTTCAATGAATTAAGATAAAATATCACAACAATGACTCAACAAAAAGGGAATCTCAGTAGAAAAATGTGTACTATTTTAAAAAGAGGAATTTTAGAAATTCTAGAATTGATAATGAAATAACCAAAATGAAAAATGCCGAAGATAGGCTCAACAACAGATTGAAGATGACAGAAAAAGAATCAATAAGCTTGAAGATCAATTAATAGATATTTATTCTAAAGAATAGAGAGAAAAATGAATAAAGCCTCAGAGACTGGTTGGTAATGTTGAGCATAACAGCATTCATTTAATGAAATTATTAAAAGCATAGGAGAAAAAGAAAAAGGCTGAGAACCCTGCCAGTTTATTAAAGAAATTGACAAGTTGATCCTAAGAATTATATGGAGATCCAAAGGACCTACACTAACCAAATCAATTGTTAAAAATAACGAAGTTGGAAGACTTACACTAACTGATTTTAAAACTTTCCATAAAGCTACAATAATCAAGATAGTGTGGTATTGGTCTATGAATAGATATATCAATCAATGAATCTAAATAGACAATCAAAAATAAACTCTTACTTCTATGACTAATTGATTTTCAACAAAGATACCCAGATAATTCAATGAATAAAGTGTAGTCTTTCCAACAAATGGTGTTGAAACAGTTGGATGTTTATATATTTTAAAAATGTAAATGTAAACCTTAGACAAAAGTTAACTAAAAATGTAAGAGCTGACACTATAATCTTTGTGATCTTTTGTTAGGCAAAGACTTTTTAGACATGATACCAAAAGCATGATCCATAAAAGAAAAACATCATAAACAATGACAATAACAACTAAAACTTATTTTTCAAAAGACACCATTAAGAAAATAAAAAGACAAGCCACAGATATATGATTTGATTATTTGCAAATTATATATCTTATAAAAGAGTTGTATATATATAGGAAACATAAAGAACTCTTCCAACTCAATAATACAAAGAGAAAAAACAGTTTAAGATTTAAGTAGATATTTTAACAAAGAAGACATTCAAGTGACTAATTAGCTCATGAAAAAATGCTCAACATCATTAGTCATTAGAGAAATGCAAATTAAAACCACAACGAAATACACTGCACATCTACTGAAATGGCTATAATCCAACAGACTGATAATACCAAGCATTGATGAGGATGTGGAAAAAGAGAAACCCTCATAGATTGTTGATGGGAATGTAAATGGCATAGATGCTTCAGAAAATAGTTTGATAGTTTCTTAAATAGTTAATCACACTTACCATATGCTATGATTTAAGTGTGTTGCCCAGAATACATGTGTTGGAAATTTGGTCCCCAGTGTGGTAGTGCTGGGAGGTGGGGTCTTTAAGAGGTGATTAGGTCATTAAGAAGGATTAATACGGCTGGGCACGGTGGCTCATGTCTGTAATCCCAGCACTTTGGGAGGCCGAGGCTGGTGGATCACGAGGTCAGGAGATTGAGACCATCCTGGTCAATATGGTGAAACCCCATCTCTACTAAAAATACAAAAATTAGCCTGGCAGATGGTTCATGCCTATAATCCCAGCTACTCGGGAGGCTGAGGCAGGAGAATCGCTTGAACCAGGAAGTCAGAGGTTGCAGTGAGCTGAGATCATGCCACTGCACTCCAGCCTGGCAACAGAATGAGACTCCATCTCAAAAAGAAAACAGAAGAAGAAGAAGGATTAATACTACTGTCACAGGACTAGGTTAATTCTCAAGGGACTAAGTGAATTTGAGAGACAAGATTAGTAACCACAAGAGCAGGTTATTATAAAGTGAGTCTCTCCCTAGTGTTTTTTCCCATTTACATGTGCCCACTTATCCTACCTCTTCTCCATCAAATTTGGATGCAGCACAAGGCCCTCATCTAAACCTGACCAAATGTGGCCACCCAATTTTGGATTTCCCAGCTTCATAAACATTAGCCAAAATAAATCTCTTGTTTTTTTGAGAAATCACCCAGTCTCAGATATCTGTTATAGCAACCGAAAATAAACTGACACCATATAATCTAGCAATTTTACTCCTAGATACCTATCCAAGAGAATAGAAGGCATATGTCCATACAAATACTTATCTGTGAACATTCATAGTGGCACTATTAATAATAGACAAAAACTGGAAATAATATAAATGTTCATCATTTGGTGAACAGATAAAACATGGTATATCTATGCAATGAAATACTATACAGCAATAAAAATGAATAAACTTTTGATATATCTACAACATGAATAAACTTAAAAAAACATTACACCAAGTGAAAGAAGCCATGTACAAAAAATATATACTGTAAGATTTATGTTATATAAAGTTTTTGAAAAAGACAAAACTATAGAGACAGAAAGCAGATATTGGTTACCTGAAGCTTAATTTTGGAGTGATGATTGACTACAAAAGGGATGAAGATATTAATAATTTTTTGATGATAGAAGTACTTTAAAACTGAATGGTTGGCTGGGTGTGGTAGCTCACACCTATAATCCCAGCACTTTGGGAGGCCGAGGCCGGTGAATCACCTGAGGTCAGGAGTTCGAGACCAGCCTGGCCAACATGGTGAAACTACACCTCAACTAAAAATACAAAAATTAGCCAGGCATGGTGACACACACCTATAATCCCAGCTGCTTGAGAGGCTGAGGCAGGAGAATCACTTGAACCTGCCTGGGAAGCAGAGGTTACAGTGAACTGAGATCATGCCACTGCACTCCAGCCTGGGCAACAGAGTGAGACTCTGACTCAAACAAAAAAAAAAAAAAGAAAGAAAGAAACTGAATTTTTGTTATGGTTGTACAGTTTATAAAATTCCTAGAAATCACTAAGCCATACTTATAGTGAGTAAACCTGTACAGTGAGTAAATGATTAGTATTAAATTGTGTACTTCTATAAAGCTATGTATATACAGTTGGCTTTTGAGTAACATGGATTTGAACTGCACTGATGCATTTATACAAAAGTTTCCTATAAAAGTTACACTGAGTGTGACTGCTCCTCCTGCCTCCCTTCCCACCTCCTCCACCTCTTCTGCCTCTGCCATCCCTGAGACAGCAAGACCAACCCCTCCTCTTCCTCCTCTTGCTCAGCCCATTCAACATGAAGACAATGAGAATAAAGACCTTTATGATAATTCAGTTCTACTTAATGAATAGCAAATACATTTTCTCATCTTCATGATTTTCTTAATAACATTTTCTTTTCTCTAGCTTACTTGATTGTAAGAATACAATATATAATACATATAACATACAAATATTTGTTAATGGACGGTTTATGTTATCAGAAAGGCTTCCAGTCAACAGTAAGCTATTAGTAGCTAAGTTCTGGGGAAACCAAAAGTTATACCCATATTTTTGACTGCACAGGAGCTTGGTGTCCCTAACCCCTACATTGTTCAAGGGTCAAGTGTGTGTGTGTGTGTGTGTGTGTGTGTGTGTGTGTGTTCATCATTTGTTAATGATCTTTTTGTTTTCACATTATCTCAAGATAAATTTTAGAAATTCTACACCCTGACCTTCTAATTCTGTGTCTTAAGCCCCTTCAAAGACTCATGACAATAGTTACCACTATAGTCTTTCATTTCTCTACTGCCTGATCCACTTCATCCACTTTAAAGTTGAGGCATCTCCTTTGCATAAGAAAAAGGGGATTCCGCTACTACCTGAATGCCAATTTGAGTATTAATATGTTTTCATGTATTTCTGATATGTGTAGGATGGTATCTTCTTAGCACAGATTTGATAAGGTCTTTAAGAAGTATTACCTAATTTAATCTATAAACAATAATGAGTTTAGTGAGTAACAGAGGTTATATTAAAATTTGGGTCTATCTGACTATATACCTCTTGCTCTCAACCAGTGTCTTATACACCACACTCCTCCTCCTCTTTTCATGTTTTGCCGTGATCCCACTTGTATTTTCCCATGTCAAAAGAAAGATGAGAAAATTTTTTATCTAGAAACGCACAAGGTTGTAGCCTCAGTAACCTTCAAATAATAGGAAATACCCTGAACTTTTTTTTCAAATAGTTTTTTATAAATAATGTATTCAGGCCGGGAACGGTGGCTCATGCCTGTAATCCCAGCACTTTGGGAGGCCAAGGCGGGCGGATCACAAGGTCAGGAGATAGAGACCATCCTGGCTAACACGGTGAAACCCCGTCTCTACTAAAAATACAAAAGATTAGCCGGGAGTGGTGGCGGGCGCCTGTAGTCCCAGGTACTCGGGAGGCTGAGGCAGGAGAATGGCATGAACCCAGGAGGTGGAGGTTGCAGTGAGCTGAGATCGTGCCACTGTAATCCAGCCTAGGCGACAGCATGAGACTCCGTCTCAAAAAATAAAATAAAAATAAATACATAAATAAATAATGTATTCAAAGATTTTGAGCCACTACATGAGTAAGAATCCTACTCCTTAAGAAAAATATACAGATTTTGGTAAGAGTTTAAATTCTGAGAGATTCAAGCCCGATGCCAAGCCTTTAGATTTCTACTGCTTCAATTCCAAAAAACTAGTGGATGGCAATTTTAGTGTACCAAACTCCACTGTGCTGTATGGTTTCTTTTCTCCTGAGTCAGAAAGCTTTATTCTGCTTCATTTACCTCTTCTTTGTTCCTTAATGGATCTTGGAATCCAGTTTCCAGATTTTTTTATTTCCTTTAATAGGAAATTTCACAACCATTTCCTGAGGACTTTTGCAGATGAAAACAAGTGGAGAATATGATTCTTGAGTGATGTCTGGAAACTGCTCCTTAAATTGCCTCTGAAACAAGCAATTAGGTCCAGACAGCCCAAAAGACAACCTGATGGATAGACACTGGGGAATTCCACATCTTTCCTATGAAGAAGATGATATGTAGCCTGGAGTTCTGAGACTTTTTGAAGGCAGAGGGAGGTTTTGGCTATGACTGCTATCCAAAGTTGTCCTCTGTGGGAGATGTACCAGGATCTGTACTCCATCATTTTCTAATCCCTCCAACAAGCTGAGAAACCCAGGGCTGATGTATAGAGAGACTTGAGCCACTGTCCAACCTCCCTGAAAGTCTTGAGCCTGGATTCACAAGAGGTACTGAAATGAGTTGAATTCTAGTCCCAATCCTGCTGAATGGAAAGCCTTCTTCTGTGGGGCTGCACCTGTGTGGTCAACCCACTGGGGAGGGGACTTGTATGTGCTGAGATTTACCAGAACTTCCAAAGGCTCTTCAGGAGATATATCAAATGTGATCAGTGTCTAGTTCAAGGTTTCCTCAGCAATGGCCTGTATTGTCTCATCTAGTCTGCTGTGATATTCTGCTAATGAATTTTCTTCTTCCAGGATCTTCCTGCTGTAAAGTCAATGGTGACCTTCTTAGAGAGTCGAGGGGCATGTCGAAGTTCTCTCAGCTCTTCTTCTCACTTCTCTTTTGGTTTCCCACTCAAGTTTGGACAACCACTGGTTAGAATCACTGGCAAAAAATCTGATCATCAATAACTTGGGTCCTTTGAAAACTAGCTCTGTCCAACTCTAACAGCCTGTCTTTGTGCTTGATATCCTTCTCCAGACCAGACATAATTTGAAATTCTTAATGACATAGAAAGTCCTTGGCAGAGTTGTCCACCTTTCCAGAATTCTCCATCAATGGCATGAGCTTCTTTATCAGTTTCTGGCTCTCATTTGAGTTATGCTGTAAAATATCCTGTTCTTCATGAGTATATATGGTTGTGACACAGAATAAGCAAGGACTGGAGCCCTCTTGTTCACAAACAACAGGCCCACAGATCAGACAGCTATTGATGAGCTTGTGCTTCTGGCCCAGGCAAACACAAGGGTGGCAACTGGGGAGCAGACTGCAGGCCTGTGGGTCCCTTTCTCGTGTGTAAATTGACAAACTTTGTCTTCTTCTTAAAGGAGTTGCTGTTCTCTTGTGCCTTGGGCAAATCAAAAGATGTTTTACCTCTGCAGTTGTGTCAGGTTCAGCAAATACAGGAACTTCCTCTCTATCTCTCCCTTTCCTCCTACCCAGCTTTAGCTGGTCCCTTGATTTCTGCCCATGTAAAGTTTCATCTTTTTGGAAGCACTGTGCATGATCTCCTTGCTGACATCCAGGCCAACAGTTTTCCCCACCTGCTGGGTGCACCATTACATCAGTGGCTCCTTGGACACTGCCCCAGCCACTGCCATCTTTCCCGGACAGAACCAGCTGGGCTTAACGCTTGTTTTTTGATATAATTGAGTGCAAATATAGAGTTGTTTTGCTCCAGAGGCCAAATTTTAACCTGGGTGAGTTAATGATTCAAGTTAATTTCCAAACACCACAAACTAAGTACAACCTCAGTGAGAATTTAAAAAGACTAGGATAATATCTTACTAATTTACATAGTTATAGTATTTTGTTATGTACAAAGGAATTTCTCAGGAAAAATTTTTAATGTTTTATAAGAGTCTTGTGAAGTGGATATCATTAGACTTGTTTTACAGATGTCAGAAAAAAATACATGGAAGTAAATGGTAGATTTGTCTCCCAATTTCAAATTCACTCTTCTTAAAATTAAATTGTTAAATTCATTTAATGTTTACCTTTAAAAAGTTGGGTAAATAATAGTGGCTTCTTCTCTACTGGAGTATGAAGAAGGTTGAAATATCCATCATCTGCACTTCAACTCTAGGTTTTGACAGCAGAGAAGCTGTTTATACTGGAACATCTGGCAAAACCTGTTTGTTGTCTCATATCCACAGTAGTGTGACCAACAGAGACCCAGTAGTACCTGGTCACTCCAAGTAGACTGTGTTGATCAAATGTTATTATCTTGATGTAGCTAACATGGAAATACAGCGCAGTTACAAGCCCAAGAGGCTTTTTGGGAATGCCATTTATTTCCAAAAAAATGTTAAAGGCAAAATTTACCATGTGCTGTAATTTCTTATTAAAAACAAATACAGACATGTGCCAGTTAATGACAGGGATGCATTCTAAAAAATGCATCATTAGGCAATTTCATCATTGTGCAAACATCAGAGTGTACTTACACAAACCTAGATGGTATAGCCTACTACACAAGTAAGTATATGGTATAGCCTATTGCCTACTACACAAGTAAGTATATGGTATAACCTATTGCTCCAAGGCTGCAAAACTATAAGGCATGTCACGGTACTGAATACTGAATCCTGTAGGCAACTGTAACATAATGGAAATAGTTGTGTATCTAAACATATGTAAACGTAAAATGGTACAGTAAAAATACAGTATTATAATCTTATGAGACCACTGTCATATATTTAGACTTAGTGACCAAAATGTCATTATGCAGTGCATGCACTGCACAAGTCCACTCTCTCCATTGAGAAGAATACTTAGAAAATGTAGTAATCTCCACTTGCTATTGGACTGATTATTTGTTTATTCTAATGCTCTGGTCTTCTTTAGACACTGCCTAATAATATTTGAGTATTTCATAAGTATGTACAATTTTATATCCTTTCTCCAATTGTATGGCCAGTTGGTGCCTTATACAGACCTGTAAAATCCATTATTTCACTTCATCCTTTCAATAGGAATGGCTATGACAGAATGCAGTCACTGAGATAGACTTTCCTCTTAGATTAGGAAACTCAGGGTCAGGATATTAGTTATTTGCTCAAGTGCTTATATTTCTCAGAAGAGGCATAAATTAGTGAAGTCTTCACTTGACAGTTATAATTAAGGAATGATGTATTACTTAAGCTAGCAAATGATTATTCTATAAAATAAAAATCAAAGCAGGACATTGAATAATGAAGCTGAAAACCAGTTTGCCTTGCCATAGACATTATTTTAATTACTTGTTTTACTTATTTATTATTATTAATAGCTCTATTATTGGAGAGATTGAAATGTGCCAAATATTTTGCTATACATTTTACATGTATTATCTCACATGAGTTTATCCTTCCTGTGAAAGAGTATGAAGATATGGTTATCCACATTTTAAATATGAGTTACCCAAGATTTAGCAGGACGCTTGTTCAAAATCACATGACCAATAAGATAATAAAATCAGGATTTCAAGTGTTTCGGATTCTGAAGAAATTATTTCTAGCCAGTAAGCAATAATATATCAAACACCAGAGTTCAAAACACCACACACCTATGTGCACCATCCACATACTTTTGTGCACATGTATGCACACACATCTAAACAATATATAAATGTCAATTGTTTGGTATGTGAAATGCCTTTTTTTTTTCCTTGATGTTTTATTCCCCAAACAGGCATAGCTGCTTTAGAATTATAATGGCTTCACTCTAGGAGACCCATGATACAAGGGACTGTGAAGACTCTAACGGAGTTATTTCATTCCATAGGGACCATATTATGCATGTTATGAATGTTTAAGATAGAGTGCACAGTCTGTCATGTCAACTCTCATCTACTTCAATGACAGATTATTTTTCTTCCAGCACTAGTGGTTTGAATATATCAGCTACCAAAAAAGAGGACATTTTTCTTGGAGTTTAAACACAAAAACAAATCATGATAGAACCACACAACAGAATTCAAGTAGTATTAAAACTCTGACTTAAACCCACAAAAGCAAAGAAATGCAACATTTAGCCAAACAATTCAATAAGCATCAAAGTCCTCAATTCACCCTGGATAGACAGTAGTAGTTACATATAACACACACAAACTTACAGTTGTGGAGTATTACTATGTGCAGGATACTATGCTAAATGTTATACACGAATTATCTCATTTGCTCTTCACCATAAGCTTGTGAGATAACAATGATGATTACTACTTTTTTCAGTATGAGAAAATTGAGGCTCAGAAAGGTAACATTAACTTGTTCAAGGGCACTCAGCTAGAAACAGACAGAGCTGGGGTTCCAACATAGGCTTCAGAAACTAAGCTCATAACTTCCACGTCTATGTACACATATAATGTATTTGCATTAAAGCAGAGAAACCAAATTTTAGCACTAGGAAAATTCAAATTTGCACGAGGCAAACATCAAAATGTCCAGAAGTCAATTTGTATGACAAAATATTCAAAAGGTGATATTCATTCATGAAACATATTCAGGCTTCTAAAAAATCTTTGCTAGACTCTCACTTCACTAGATGATGACTTCAAATAACATTTGTCTATTTTTGCTTGAGGCTCTCGCTGAGATTAAAACAGTGGGGGGTGGGGGTGGAATGTTTTAAAAGGTTAAAGGAAGTATATTTTCTAGTATACTTTAACCTTTTTTAAAATGGAAAGCCATATTTGATCCATTTGTGTCCTAGATTTATGTTGGCAAACAGCTCTCGTCACTTGAGCCAACTCTAACCAACCCATGCACCTTGAAATGAATCCTGAGATCATGCCCAGAGAGCAGTGATTGATTAGCATTGTCTGTCATGGCAGGGGCGTGGCAGCATGCATGACCTGTATTTGACAGCCCTGCCCTAGACAAACAAATCCACCCCTCCTGAAATATACTCCAGAGAAGTCTGTGTCTACAAGTAGGCAAAGTAGAAGGGAGGGACGGAGGGAGGAAAGAGGGAAGAAAAGGAGAGAGGAAGGGAAAGGCAGGAGGGAAGGGAGGGAGAAAGGAAGGAAGGGAGAGAGGCAGAAAGGAAGAAAGGAAAGAAGGTAGGTAGAAGGAAGGAAGGAGGGAGGGAGGAAGGGGAGAGAGAAAGAAGGAAGACTTAGGATACTATCTTGATAATTGGTTAAAGGATAAAGGAGTAAATTTTGACCTGAAATGTCCAGACTGATTAACTCCATGGATAAAACTGACTTGGTAATGGTTGAACTTCGCACATATTTTGTTTTTGTATCACCTATCCATCAAATGTCTGCTTACTATCCCACATAAGCAGCACACCCACCCTTGCCACCGTAACTGGACTCAACTATTTCCCTGTCCATATTTCCCTTCTCCTTTCCCTCTCTGTTGCTATAGTTCCTTAGTTTACATCATGCCTCCTTGAAGAATCCTGCCACAGATGGCCTAGGGCAAGATCTTAAAGGTTGTCTCTCAAATGACCCCAGAAGGGCTTCATTGTGGTGATTGTACCACAATCCCCGGGGAGTCCTTAAAGCTCTACAGATGAGGACACCAAAGGTCACCTAGCTGGTTAGTGACAAAACTGGCGATTTAAACTCAACTTTTCCACATTTCAGATGTACCTGACTATCACCTCCTAATCTGCCCAATATAATCCTTTTCTAGCAACTGGAATACTGGGTTTTATTCTCTAACCCATCCCTTTACTGTCTCTTTCTCTTTATTCACTAGCCTTTACATGTGAACAGACTGTCTCTCCACTGAGCCTGGGAAAGCTCCTTGGGCTGAATTCTTGGAGGAGCAGTGTGAGTTGGGGAAGAAAAGCAAGATTAGCCATCAGAAGATCGGGCCTCCAGTTCTGGCTCTGCCACATTCTAGCCAGGTAACCCCGGTTAAGTCATCTCTCTGAAACTGAG
The DNA here is from genome assembly GCF_028885625.2 of Pongo pygmaeus. Classification (NCBI taxonomy): domain Eukaryota; kingdom Metazoa; phylum Chordata; class Mammalia; order Primates; family Hominidae; genus Pongo; species Pongo pygmaeus. The sequence goes on along the minus strand of NC_072378.2, from coordinate 140,036,437 downwards.
TTTCCTCATCCATAAAGTGGGGTGAATAATTACCTCTTCTATTGCCCAGGGTTGTTCTAAGGACCAGTAAGGTGTCGTGTTTGCAAGCAGTTGGTAATTTATTAAATACTATATGCCTGGAGGTACTGTTACATTCCCTTTATGCCCTGCTCAGCCTTAGTTTCACAGAAGGGGCAGATCTGGCCTCCTGGACTTTTGTACTTCAGCCTCACAAATGCTATTCCCTGAACAGACGTTACCCCTGAACAGACTGGGCTTTCCCTCAGGATCCCATTCCCACGTCCTCACTCCACAAAACTCTGCACAATATAAATATGACCACTGATATAATATTGATGAGGCATTTATTTTGTTTTCTAGCCTTTGTCAATGTTGACATTCGTAAAGAAGAAGGATTGTTTTAATACTGACTCAATACTGTGTGGTATATGATGAAACAGCACTGCTGCCGTTTACAACTTTATTCTCAAGAAAATGTAGTCCCGTACCTGCCAACATCTGAAAGCTATAAATAGTGAGAAAAATTGAGAAGCCTAAAAACTCCATTGAAATGTATTGGATTTGGAGAGTTTCTTGGATGGCCGGAGTGGAAAAATATTTTGCTAAAAAATAGGGAGTGTTGCTCCGACTGGCATACAGGCAGACGGTTTAGTTAGTATTTACTCAGCCTGTGGCAAGGGAACACTCGGCTGTTTATTTCAGTGGAGGGGATGTTGGTAGACGCTGTTTGTCTAGTCAGAAATGCCCTTTGAGACAGCAAGGCTACCTGTGACCAATTTTCAACTAAATTTATCTTTGGACTTTGTGTAAGTAATCCAGCCTTCACCAAATCCATTTGGTCTTCTCTATCACCATTTTGGCCCACAATGACGGCTTCTGATTATTCAGCCAAAGCTGAATTTGAGACTGAAATGTGAGCTCTGGATAAGTAGACTGAGTTTTGTTTAATGTAGGAAATAGCTATCACTTATTAAATGAAATAGACTGATATTTAACTGGTCATTTTCAAACCTCTTTGCCCCTTGCTCCATGGAAGAATAAATAACACATGCTATTATTGACCATTGATCATTGTAACTAGCTTCATTTCATGAAAGCAATTTATGTTTTACTTTATTTCTTACTTGAAAGTGCAGCTAAGGTTTTTAATAACTACTTTCATTGCCTTTCTGACACTGACATGGTGAACGCTCGAAAAATGTATTATTTTTCACTCTCAAGCACTGCAAGTGTATGTTCTTTTGACAAAACACAATAGTTTAAAGGACAGAATGGCTGTGATAAAGGGCAAAAATGTGCTTCCCAAATTGTGATTAAATAGCAATTACTGTTTGTTAATCAATTTTATTTATTTTCCTTGGCATTCATTTTCATGTGTAATCCCACAGTGTTTTGGGCGCATTATTATCAAACTGCTCAGACTGAACGATAGCTCTTTTAAGCCTGGCAAAATACTCAGGCAAAGACTATATTTCCATGACAGTTCACAAATATTTGACTAGGGTAAAAATCAGGCATAAGGATTTGTGAAGCAGGGCTATGATTTGTTTTTGTTTCTGTTTTTGTTTTTGTTTTTTTATCTATTGTTTTGCTTGTATTCCCTTGTTTCTGCATAATTAACCATTTAATTTTCTCTAAAACCCCGTGAACAGTCCTTATTACCCCATTTTATAGATGATAGAATTCTAGCCAGGGGAAATAAGATCCTAGCGCAGGAAGTTGCATGGCCAGGATTTATCCCCACACCCTCCCATGAGTCTGACTCCCATGCCTGGGCTCTTTCTGCCAGGCCTCAGAGTCTCACAAGGGCAGGAATCTGCAGCCCAAGCTCCCTGTCAAGTTGACAAATGTGTTAAATTCAAAGATAAAAGCCTCCATGTTAGGCTGTCAAGGGGTCAGTTCGCCTGAGCCTTAACATCCTCCTTAGCTCTATTACCATGCAGAGGCTCTTCTTGAGCTCGTTGCTGCAGCAACAGAATTCAAATGTAGCGGGGAGCCACAACTACAAAGATTTTGACAGTGGGGCTGAAGCATATGTAGAATGGGCCCTGCTTCTGCAAGTCCCAGGGAGGTCAGTGTAACTTACATGTGGTGGCACCACATCAGAGTATCAAGGCATCCTAATGAAGAGCTACTGTGTGGTGGAGAATGTGCGGAGAAACTACTCCTTGGGATTAATCCATGTAGAAGAATTGGCAATTCCACACAGAAAGAAGGTACACACTGCAAATAAAAGAAATGTGGGGAACCCAGGATGAGAACAGCACTAAATCAGTGCTTTTATTTTCAATTTGTTGTCAATTTGTCTCCTATTACTTTTCTACTGAAAGCCTCATACTAGAAGTTTCAGTATTAAAAAAGAATAATCTTTAAATACTTAAGATTGTTTTTTCTAGACACTCATCATTGGAAGTTTTAAAATTATAACCCAATATCTCTTCAGCTACATCAAAACCAATAATTAATAATAATAATAAATAATGGCTCTGCTATCCAAGAGTCAGCCATTTATTTCTTTGCCTTAAATATCAATACCAAGAACCAAATCAAAGCCAAAGATATTACCAGATGCCATTGTTGTCTAAGTCATGGAAGCAGAAAGAAAGCAGTGTGGAAATCTACAAAGAGAAGAGAAAAAGAAAGTGAAGAAGTGGGTACAGAATCACAGATTGGAAAGTAGCAGATCATAGAACATTTTGGGCTTGGAGGCCAAGTAGATCTAAGCTCAAATCTCAGCTAAGAAACTTGCAGGATCTTGAGTATTCAGCAAATTATTTCACGCATCTAAGCATCAATTTCTTCACTAATAAAAATAATATCCATCTCATAGAGATAGTATAAGTAATAAAGGAGAAAGATTGGCAGGTTTGATAATGATGTTTACTAGCCTAGAAGAAAATATAAAATATCGTCTTGTCCAACTCTCCACCCAGTATAGAAATCTTCTGTTTAGCATCTCTGTTCGAGAAAGGCCACCTGCTGAAGATGGACTGTACAATCTAACAAAATGGCCATTCTCTCCACAGCTATACTTATAACAAATTTATTCTTAAAATTAAGCCAAAGTTTACTTCACCGTAACTTCAAAATAAGCCTCTTAAAAGGTGGGACCAAGACCTGTCATGATGCACCATTGGGAACTACTTCCTACCTGTTCTGGAGGTCGTCCTTGTCTCAGACACAGCTACTTGGTCTTTGGTCCTTAGTCCTCGTCTCAGATATGGCTGCTCTGAAACTGACAATCACCTTAGTCTCTGAGTCTTTCCTAACAAGAAAAGTTCACAGGTCATCCTTCTCCCGTCCTGTAAAAGTGTGCAGTTGATTTGTATTAGTTTTTTTCGACCTACAAAAGTCATAAGGAGTCAAAGCAGCAGCACAGTTCGAAAAACATAAGGAAAAAAAGGCTGAAATATTATTTCTACTGTTAACATGTTGGTGTCCTTCTGCTATTTTTCTTCCATGCATGAACATATATTTTTCAGCAAAATAGTATCATGCTACATACATCATTTTGTAGCCTTGTTACTATGTTCAGATAATTAGAAGACAGAGATACTAGGCTCAGAGGCTCATCACCTTTCAGGATACTATGACAACAGACTGGTAGAGAAGTGAATAAACTAGACATCCCCTGTATAATCAAATCAAATTATAATTCAATGATCCAGTCTTCTACCTATGAATCTTCATTACTGTTTGTAATCTTAAGAGTGCTTTTTAAACTTGTAAAACATTGGGAGTTTTTCAGGTTTATCTAATTAAATAGTAATTAATGTCAAAGAGGCATATTCTCATATTCATCTATAATATCTAAATGTCTGTCATATTCTCTGCTAAAATACAGAGACACTAAGACCCTGTGTTATACCTAGAAATACTTGTCTAACAGCTTCATCCATAAAAGAGGATTGGGTTAATTTTGTAATCTCGGGGATTATCAGTGCATCTTGGTTGTTTATTCACAATAAGACAAGGCAATGTGGATAAGCAGACCTAAGAACATGACCCAATGACCAGATGTGGCAGGCCCTGGGAGAGTCTGGCTCCCAGGAGAGGTTCAGCAGGGAAAGTGGGGTGTGGTGTCCAAGGCCTGCAGCAATTCTAATGTCTGCTCAAACATAATGACTGGGCAGTTCTGGGAAAAGGACTTTGTTAGAATCATCTCTGTGTTCCTATGGCATTCCATGGAGACTGGCATATCATAATAACCCTTCGTGTTATTGTGTGCCTGTTCTATTCCCCACACCGCTCTAGTCACCGTACCTGTGTAATCCCATTCAATGCTCACAAAATCCCAATGAAACAGGAGTTGCCAACCACATTGTAAAGATAAGGAACTAAAACCCATGGAAGCAATTAGTTCATAGCCATGTAGCCCAGGAAGTACGGAGCAAGCATTCACTGATTCGTTTTATTTATTGAGTACCTACTACATACCAGAAACTGCCTAAGGGCCGAGGATAGAGACCCTGCTCTCATGGAACTTACATTCTGGGAGGTCAAGGCAAGGGAAATAAACAAAGTCACCAAATAAATGCACAAGGTAATTCTAGAGGATATTAAGTGTCACAAAGACAAAACAGCACCATAAAGTGCCAGGAACTAACGTAGTGGGAGAAGAGGACTGATTGAGACAGGTAGTCAGGAAGGTTTCCCTCAAGAAGAAACTTTAGCTGAAAATTTCATGAATAGAACAATCCAGGAATGTGATGATCTGAGGGAAAAGAGTATAAAGGCCGGGAGGCAAGAACAGACCTGACATGTTTAAAAAACAGAAAGAAGGCACATATATATATATATATATATATATATATATATAAAGGTAAAGAGTGGTGCGCAGTGATGACAGAGGTAGGCAGTGGCCAGATTATCTAGATCCTTACAGGTCATGGTAACAAGTTGGGATTTTATTCTAAACATGGTGAAAACTTTGTGGAAGATTTGAAACAAGAGAGAAATGTGATGTGATTTATAATTTTTAGAGATAAAAAGCACAGTCTTACTCCAAAGCCTAGGCTCTTAATCCTGGGGTAATGATGTGTTTTGAAGAGTTGGTGTCCAATTAATATGGAATAAAGGAATAATGATGACATAGTTCAAGAAGCAGAAATGAGCCCAATGTGTGAGAAGGGAACTGGAATTCATAGTAAGTGTAGTTCATAAGGACAGTCTGCATCAGAGGGGTGGATTGCTCAGAGGTTCCTGGTCCCAGCCGTCAATCAAGGATCCAGACCCTAAGAGGAGTCATCTGACCAAAGCAAGCCAGCAGCCAGTTCTTGGATGGACAAATTGGTCCATCCAATTTGTTCTGATAACTGGGAAGTTATCAGAACAGGAACGAGAGGGAGGTGGATAAGGAAGAAGCCCAGGATTTGTGGGTACTGACAGAAGAAGAAAGGGAAGAAAGCCTCAGGATGAGGAACTTGGAAAACAGAAAAACAGTTTGGGGACTGACAGGAAAACTCTGTGATCAGAACTGCCTTTTCTTCTGATCCAATTAGCTCCTGGGAAATATTGTGTAGAACTTGCAGACATTCACATTCTGTTTGGTGTAGGTAGCGCTGCATCTCTGGGTGAAATAAAAATGGAGGGGGAATTTCTCACACTGGGGAAACAAGAAAAGACAAGACAAAGGAAGTTGGGAAGGAAAAATCCTCCAAGTTTAGCACAATTTTTTCTTATTAACCTCTGGTTCTTATTAATCATCTTCTTTATTTTCTCAAGGCACATATCATGCTTATTTAATTGGCTGTTATAAAATTTTGCAGGATTATTGAAGTCACAACCATAGGTAAATTGAGTGGTGTAAACTTAATGTAATTTTCATAAAGCTAATAAACTTATTCTCCCTTTTCTATCTTTTCTGCTGTTTTCTCTCCCTCTTTCTCTGTCTCTCTCATTCCTTCATTTTCTCTCTCCCGCCTTGCTACCTCCTTTCCTCTTTGTATGTTTGTATGTACATAAGTAAAATAAAATAACAAAAAAAGTTTGCAGGGAATCAATATGAACTGGTATTTTCTGTGAGTTTATCTTTTATATTTCTTTGAATATGAGAGCAACATTTACCTTTCCCTAGGCTTGAAGCACATTTTAAATTATCCAGAAATTCTTTTTGAAAAATCACTAAAAAGAATGTCTCCTTCGTGGCTCACTGGTCTTTTCTGTAAGTTCTTTCATTATTTGGGTATAACTCACTTGGATCTGAACACATGAAACCATTTAAATCAACCAGATAGTGGGTTCCCTCACTATCTCTCATGGACTTGTGTTTCAGTTTCTTCTTAATGATGTTTCTTTCATGCTATTTCATTTGAAGAGCCTTGCTGGAGAATGTAAATGGAAAATAGGAGCTGAGGAGTTCTGCTTTCTGTGTGTCATCTGTTAACATTGCACCATCTGCCCTGGGCAACTGGCCTATTCCTTCCTCGTTTTTCTGGGTAGTAAACAGATTTACTCAAAGGAAAAAAGAAAGGGGAGAACAAAGGGTGTGCTACATCAGAGGTGGGGGATGGGAGTGGAATGACACCCATTGGTGCAAGATCACAGGCTGCTTACCACATGCCACTGTTAGGCCCCAAATACACTTGCTTGCTCCCATATCTGTTAAGAGCTCTCTGCACAGCTCCCACCAACGATTTTTAAGAGAAAATAGCGGTAATATTGGACAGCAGTTGGCTTTATCTGTGACTGCCATAACCGCCATAGAGAGAGATCAGTCTTCATCTTTAGCTTTCAAAACCTGACTCACGCAACTCTTCTTTGCAACCTTCCTTTCTCCAGTACCCCCCACTTGTGTAGATCTCCTTCCCAAAACTCACAGCCAATACTTCTCTTCTCTGTGCTGCACCTGTAGGTTGCACAGATGCCACTATTAGCCTCATCACACTGCAACATACTGTTTTTTTATGCCTGTCTCTTAGTTGACAGATTAGTGTATGAATTTGCTAAAACTGCTATACCAAATTGCCATAAATTGGGTGGCTTAAACAACAGAAATGTATAGTCTCACAGTTCTGGAAGCAACAAGTCCAGATCAAGGTGTCAGCAGGGTTTTTTTTTCTGAGAACTGGGAGGGAGAATCTGTCCCATGTCTCTCTCCTTGCTTCTGGTGGCTTGCTGGCAATCTTTGACATTCTTAGCTTCTAGAGGCATCACCCCGATCTCTGCCTTCATCTTCACATGGCATTTTCTGCATATCTGATTCTTTGTGCGGCATTCTTTTTGTAAGAATGCCAGTGGGATTAGGGGCTCACCCAACTCCAGTATGACTTCATCTTGAATTATAACTGCAATGACCTGATTTCCAAATAAAGTCATATTCCAAGATACTGGAGGTGAGGACTTCAACATATAAATTTTGAGGGAACACAATTCAACCCATAACAATCAGGTCCCATGTTTAATTCATGTCATACTTGACATCTACTACACTGCCAAGTCTTTGCCTGAAATCCAAGGCCCTCAAAAATATACATTTAATTGGCTTAAATATCTTTCACTTTCAGTATAGATGCAGGCCAAATTGAGTGTATGAGTTAAATTTTTCTTTCTCAGAGGTAGCACCACTAGGAAACCAGAAAAGCTCTGAAAACAGAAAAGTCTCTGATCTCAAGAGACTTATTTTATTTTATGGTTTCTTGATGGTGCTACCTCTTAGAAAACGAGTGTGGCAAATACTACAATGGTGTGAGCCCAGGGTATAGTGGGAAGCCAGAGGCCATAAAGATTGAGCTGGATCTTCAAAGGTAAGATTGGTCCCCTGCTATGTGCCGGATAATGGGCTGGATGTACATTTAGTCTCTTAAATGTGACGATGTACATCCAGCCCATTATCTGGCACATAGTAGGGGACCAACCTTTTGTTTTGACTCCCTTGGCCTAACTCTTGAAGAATGAGGCCCATGAAACTTAAATCACATTCATTCTGCAGATCCCTGCAGAGACAGATTTCCTGCTCCTCCTTCAGTTCACCTTATCCTCTAATGGAATTCAAGAATGATGCAATGTAGATGTGAACAGGGCACAAGACTCTCTTAAAGAGGCTCACAGTCTGGTGGGAAAATGAGTGTGGCAAATATTACAATGGCATGAGCCCAGGGTACAGTGGAAAGCCAGAGGACATAAAGATTGAGCTAGATCTTCAAAGGTAAGGAACGGGGAGCCAGGTGAGGAGGTGGGCAAAGATTTTCCAGACAGTAGGCATAGCATTACAGAATTCCAGAGGTCAGAGAGCAGCAAGCCATACCGATGTCTTAATCCATTTGGGCCGCTATAACAAAAATATCATAGACTGGGTGGCTTAAATGACAAATATTTGCTTCTCAAAGTTCTAGAGGCTGGGAAGTTCAAGATCAAGGTGTCAACAAATTCAGTGTCTGTTGAGGGCCCTCTTCCTGTTTCATAGAAGGCCCAGGATTTTATTGCCACATTCCCACATGGCTGAAGGGGTGAGAAAGCTCTCTGGAGTGTCTTTTATAAGGGCACTAATCTCATTCATGACCCTCATGAGTTAATCACTCTCAAAGGCTCTGTCTCCTAATACATCACCATAGGGTTGGTATCAGGATTTGGGGGTGTGATCATAAATATTCAGTCCATAACACCCACTGTGCTGTATGAGTACAGCCCTAAGAGTTTGGGGTCAGATCAAGAGTATCAGGCAAGTTGCGCTGAGGAGCTTGGCCTTTAGGCAAAAACTGAAGGGTTTTGAGCACTTGACTAGCACTGCCAGATTTATGATTTAGAAAGATCACAGATGGCCAGGTGCCGTGGCTCACACCTGTAATCCCAGCACTTTGGAAGGCCGAGGTGGGTGGATCACAAGGTCAAGAGATCGACATCATCCTGGCCAACATGGTGAAACCCCATTTCTACTAAAAATACAAAAATTAGCTGGGTGTGGTGGCGCGTGCCTATAGTCCCAGCTACTCAGGAGGCTGAGGCAGGAGAATTGCTGGAACCTGGGAGGTGGAGGTTGCAGTGTGCTGAGACCGCACCATTGCACTCCAGCCTGGCTCAAAAAAAAAAAAAAAAAAAAAAAAAAGGAAAAGGAAAAGGAAAAGAAAAAGAAAGATCACAGACTACAACAATAGTTTATGGATCAAAGGATATCAGTTAGGAACATATCGTGCAACCCAGAAGAGAAAGAATCACAGGGACTTGTGCTGAAGATACACAGTAGAGACAGAGAGAATCAAGACAGGCTGTGGACACTCTCTAAGCTCCACTGAGATCCCCTGTCATCCTTGGTAACATCTTCTGTGCGCCATCCTCCAGCTGCACTTTTGCTTGCATGCCCACATCCACCTCACACCTGCAACTTTCCTTTGGCAAACACTTCTTGGCATTGGAGTGCCTTGCCCACAGGCATAAAAAAGCCCAAAATGCCTAAAAGTTCACTTTCTACACACCACCCCCACCACCACTAACCCCTCAAATCCCACAGCCTTTAGACAGAGATTATAAAATATAAAATCTTAAAGCCCAGTTGCTTTGATCATGCTTGGGACAAATCCCAAGGACCCAGTTACATTCCAGTATTTTCCATGGGCTCAGGCTGAAGCTACTCTCTGGGACATGCTGCCTGAAACTGCACCCTTCCCTGTCTTGCTTCCCTCACTCCTTTCCCAGGTTCTCCTGGAAGCACTTCCTTCATAAATCACTTACACATGAAGCCTTCCCCTGAGATGTCCTTCAGATGAACCTGTACTAAGACAGGAGATTGAGAGCTATTGAAAAAACTAGAGGTGTCCAGAGCTTAGTAAGTGACTGGATGTGGGAAGCTATATTATTAACTAAAAGAAAAAATATTCAGTGAAACTCAAACTATGTTTACAAACAAGTATGCGAGAACTAAAAGGACAAATACTACTCAAGTAGAAAGTTAATTTTGTAAGTCCAATTTTTACTCTTCCTTTGACTCTGAGGCAAGAAAGAGTTTTTGCACCATTCAATTGCTCCAGCTTTGTTACTCTAAATTTAGGACACAAATAGGGTGCTGTGGAAATCCATCTTTCTTTAGAAGAATTTTAATATAATAGCCTTTGTATCAAGTAGCTAAGAATGGATTGGAATCCCAGCCAGATCCCCCGGCTGCTTCCTCACTGCCTGCCTCTTGCGATCGCCCCCTCCCTTCCTTGTGTTCCCTGGGTCTTCTCCAAATGTCTCAGATTCTTCACACCCCAGGAATGGGCCTGCACAATGTTCTGCACTGACTGTTTTCATTCTGGTCACCCCCCTCCCCTGACTGTCCTAAGCAATGTTCTTTCTGTCCTTTTTGTCTTTTTTAAATATGCGAGTGAACAAATGTGGGACACGTGGTAACATTCTAGGAAGCCTGAGCTCGCGAGGTAGGACTCTAAAGCACTGAGAAGGATGTCTGTTGTTACTGGTGGATTAAGCCTCAGATTTTGTAAACATATCTTAAGCATACATAGTTTACGATTGCAATCAAATAAAACTTACTGCAAAGGTAATGTGATACAAATGTAATGACAAATATAATAAGTATTAGTTTGCTATGTGTTAATCTAAGCAAGTCACATAAATGGCATTCAATACTTTTTACATAGGCAAAGTAAATATGTCATTTTTATGCTCCTTTTAGAGAGACTGTAATCAGTATTCAGGCAAATCAACAATTCCCCAATCACACACAATTTAAACAACAAAGTTCCTAAATTTTACTCCTCGGTAATTATCATCCACCTACATTTGAGGGCCTATTTTATGCCGAGCACTGTGCTAGGTGCTGTAGACACAGGGAAAATGACAACATCGTCTCTGTCACCAAGCAATCTGGGTTCTCACTCCCAGCCCCTGCACCTGGGACTAAACATTTCTGGGTTCCACTCCTACCCTCCCAGTTCTTTCATCGCCAGACTTTGCCCTTCATCAGAACATTCCTTTGCACAGTAGCTCATGGTCTCTGTCCCCCAACTCCAGCCTCAGGCCTCAAGACTATAGAAACTGTGGCTCATATCCCCACAGCTTATCTGCTAGGTAAGGCAAGGTGCCAGCAGAACTGTTACTGCAGTGATCTTGGGATAGAGCACATACAGAAAAAGAAACAAGGCACAGTGAAAGGGCTTCAGACAATTAGGGGTGGAAAGTACACAGGAGATGGGGCAAGGCTATGAGAATAGCGAAGAGCAGGCACGGGACAGAGAGGGGCAGCTTGTCCTCTCTTAACATGGCTTTGGCAAGTCCCTCTGGGCCCAGGAGCCGTGCTCACTGGGAAGGGATTAGGAGGGTTCTTCCTTCTGAGCAGAACTGAAAAGAATCCAGCAGTGAAGGCAGAGATGATAAAGCAAATAATAGTGTGTACTAGGAGCTTGCTAAGCCCCAAATCCATTATTTTGTTTAATCTTCAGAAGCACTCTGAAGAGTTGCTACTGCTATTTAGCAGATGAGAAACCCAAGATTTAAAAACATGACCAAAATCAAGAAACAAGTAAGTGGCAAAATAAGGGTTAATTCAAACTTCAAACCCGAAGTTTTTTTTTTTTTTTTGAGACGGAGTTTTGCTCTTGTTGCCCAGGCTAGAATGCAATGGCACGATCTCAGCTCACCACAACTTCCACCTCCAGAGTTCAAGTGATTCTCCTGCCTCAGCCTCCCGAGTAGCTGGGATTACATGCATGCGCCACCATGTCTGGCTAATTCTTGTATTTTTAGTAGAGACAGGGTTTCTCCATGTTGGTCAGGCTGGTCTCGAACTCCCGACCTCATGTGATCCGCCCAACTCGGCCTCCCAAAGTGCTGGAATTACAGGTGTATGTCACTGCACCCGGCCCAAGCCCAAAGTTCTTAACTGCTTCATTCTACTGTCTCGGTGAAAGACACCCAGATCTTGCTGGGGATCTTGCTTAAACTTACACCAAACCATAGTATGATTTTAGACACAAAGATATGACACCCTTCCTTATCACTTGCTTTTGAGTTCTTATAATACAATTAAAGAAGGAATATTTTATCTAAAAGAAGTTAAGGAGAAGTAAAGCTTCAATGTGAATGAGATTTGCTCTAAATATAAATGCTGAGAGGAAAGGTCATTGAAAACAGGAGGGATTAAAAGAAGTCAGAAAGCAAATCAGCAACGCCAAAGACATGTAAGTTTCTGAGCTGACCCTTTTACCAAGGCCAGTGTTACTTATATGCAGCCAAACACAGGCAATCACAGGCTGGATCCACGGGTTCTTCATGCTTCATCTGGGCTCCTGGGCCTCAAGCTCTGGTGCAGAGCCCCTGCCGAGGAACTTGGCTTTAGACATTGGGGTAGGCATTAGGCATAGGGAGGGTTTCCCAAAGAAGAGAAGAAAATCCGCCTTTTTCCTTTTCACCATGTTAAGACTTAGTCTAGGGAGAGGCTCTAAAGAAACAAATGAGGCTGAGATCTGAATTTCCAAATAATTAGTCTCAAATTCTTTACCTCTCGTTCTGAGAAATAGAGATGGTGACTTGGATTTCACTTACCTCCATCCCTTTAGGTTAGAAAGATTCAAAACATTGCCCTCAGTTAAGTCACTGACCTGTTTCATGGATAGCAGATGGACACTAATTCAAAAATTCAACTAAAATTTTTGGCTCAGTTCTTGTGTCTCCCTTACAAGGTCTTCAATCCTTCATCTTGGTGAATTTATCAGGATCCAGCACATTGCTGGGAATCTAGCCAGCTCAGATGTATGAATTGTCAGCACATCTCTTTTAGGAACAACTCACATTTACCAAGCTTATGGGATAGACACATAAACCTGATGCCAATTTATTATGTGTGATGGGCAATGATCATCACTGGGACTGAAGGACTTCAAGTTCATAGGTACATTTCTCATGGCGGGAGAAATGTGTGCCAAATCACATTGCAAAGTTTGCTTGGTGGCCTGAAAATCAGAACAAAGAGACTTCAAGAAGCAAATAATTGCATGAGGTTGAGATGACCAGATGCAACCATTCCACAGCAGAGTGGTATGTTGGTGGACCCTTCCAGGATGCACGGTCCTTGGATGTGTAGACAAGCACCAGCGAGGTTGCATCCAAAACTCTTTTTTTCTACTTTCATGGTTGACCAATGCTTTTAGTTGTATTTTTTGCCCTGATATATGATAATACATTTTATTCATTTCAATCAAATCTTGTAAACCTAGGAGCCACTTTAACTTAGATAACTTCCTTTCTCAGTTTTTATCTATCATTTGTTTATCTTAAAAGTAAATTTTCTGATAATCTTATTTTGCTCTTAGAGAAACCCTTTCCACTCTTGTAGAAAAACCCTCATGTAAACCCTTATACACCGGCAACACTATGCATTTTAATATCGTTGATGAACAGAAAGAATATGAAAGGCAGAATATTAAGACCAAATAACTTTCCCTGGGAAACAAAGAATTCAATACTGGTAGAATACATCAATACTTTATTGCTCATTCATTTACTCATTTGTCATTCCACAGGCATCTATTATGAACCTAATATTGGCTACACATGTTCTAGACACAGGGAAATAGAAATGAACAAGACAGACAAAGTCTCTGCTTCCATGGACCTTAAATTCAAGTGAGAGGCAGGGAGACAGACCACAAACAAAACAAAATAAAATAGGAGGAAGTGGCAAGTGCTCTGATAAAAATAAAACATGTTATGGAGTGATTGGGTAGGGTGGTCAGAAGAGTCCTCTCTGAGGGAATGATGTATAAACTGAGCCCTACATAGCAAGGTGGAAATAGCTATATGTGAGTCATGGAAAACAGCATTCCATACAAAGGATACATCTGGTGCAAGTCATACATCTATCTATTACGCTAAACATCTCCCACTTGTGAGAATTTCACAAAGATTTCTATAGGCAGAAATTGCATTATAGATATTCTCTAGAACATTGAGAAGTTAGAGCCTGAATTTTAGATGCCTGTTGAGTCTGGATATCTGGATATAGTTTCCGTCCCTGGAAACTATAAATGTTGAGACAAAGCAATTTTAGCAATTTTCCCATGTTATTCACCAATCATTACATATGATAGATGATTAAGATGATAAAAGAGAAGTGCATATTCTTTGGCTGTTTTCCTGTTGTTAAACTCCTCCCTCCTCCACCAATAGCCTTAAAAGCTCGGCATGAAGCCAAATCAGTTCCAATGCATCTACCAAAGTGTCGATATTGACCATCGATTCTCTCACATATGCATTTAATTTTCTGAACAAGGAGAGACTTGCTTGATTGGATTTTTGTTCTTTCATTAACTCTTGGTCCTCACAACAGTACCAAAAAGAAGCAAAAGCTGTCAAGTTTTGGTGCCATGCTTCAATAGATATTCCTTATGCAGATTCTAGCCTCCGGATTTTAATAACTGGGGTCACGCTGAGTTCTCATTTCTCACATAAAATTGCAGGAGACGAGGAAGAAAAACAAATAGTAGGAAAACAGAGTAGATACATTTTTAGTGCTCTGAGTTTTTTATGTCAATAATATCTAGTATCGAACTAAAAGCAGCCCTTGTGAGAGGAAAGGGAGTGAGTATTTTGTCATGGTCAGTCCACATAGTAACAATGTCTTAGCCTGTGGTTTGTGGGTTTCCTTTGGTGTATTCTGTGTCTCTAGATACTTTGCTGTTGTTTCCTAATTTAAAACTCAACATCTTAAAATGCTCTATGTTTTCCTACTAAGTGTAAGAAAATACTTCAAATGTTCTAGTTTAATACCAATTTGTTATTTAAAAAAAAAATTCAAACTCATAGTTTAGATGCTTACTTCACAAACGTCCAACATCTTCATCAATTGTAGTCACTTTTTTAGGACATTGTTACTGTCATATTAACGTGTGATGGAATTCACCAGACACAAACCTCTCCAAGTATCTACAAGAGTGATATTCTGATGGGAATTAGCCACCGCCATTAGAATGATTGAACCATTCTAAGATTTTATGTTACCAGATAATAGGCCATAAACCTCCAAGTTCTTCTGTACACTCACCATTTTTTTCTTTTTTCTTTTTTTTTTTTTTTTTTTTTTGAGACAGAGTTTCACTCTTGTTGCCCAAGCTGGAGTGCAGGGGCACTATCTCGGCCCACTGCAACCTCCCCCTCCTGGGTTCAAGCAATTCCCCTGCCTCAGCCTCCCCAGTAGCTGGGATTACAGGTGCGTACCACCACACCCAGTTAATTTTTTGTATTTTTAGTAGAAACAGGGTTTCACCATGTTAGTCAGGCTGGTCTCAAACTCCTGACCTCAGGTGATCCACCCACCTCGGCCTCCCAAAGTGCTGGAATTACAGGCATGAGCCACCACGCCCTGCCACTCATCTTTTACTTCTACATACCAATATGTAATTTTGTTTACTCTTCATTAGAGCTTCAACCATAGTGTACTGAAATTTTGCTGGGCCTACACCTGTATTTGCATCAGTTATATAAGTCATCCTTCCCTACTTATGTGCCTCTCTGACTCCTTCTTGAACAGCTAAAGTGTGATAAGCAGCAGCAAAGGCTTTCTAAATCTACTCTAGAGTACTTAAAACGACTTTATATAAGAAGTAACAATGTCTTCATTCTTTCTGAGAACTTCACAGGAAATTTAAAATTCTTCTTGCATAACATTGAACTAATCAGACTGTCACTTCAGTCAGGTAATTCAATTTTGTATTTAGCAATTAAATAAAAATATTTAAACGTAAAATTTACAAACACACATGCTTCGTCAAACAGACTTTATCTGAATCTTCAATAATTAAGTTGCTTTATAAAATATCCGGATTTTCAGCCTAGGAAAAGATGCAAGCATTTCAAGACTAGAGAATTGTGAGAGCAATAGAAATATTTCTAAATAAATGTTAAAAGTGAATATCCAAATTAGAAAATTAGAAATTCAGGCATCAATTTAAAGTATCTATCTAAATTGACAGGGCCTCACTCTGTAGCCCAGGCTGGAGTGCAGTGCCACAACTGTAGCCCACTGCAGCCTCAAACTCCTGGGCTTAAGTGATCCTCCTGCCTCAGCCTCCTGAGTAACTAGGACTACAGATGCACACCACCATGCTCAACCAATTTTAAAAATTTTTTTGTAGAAATAGAGTCTTGCCATGTTGACCAAGCTGGTCTAAAACTCTTGGCCTCAAGCAGTTTTCCTATCTTGGCCTCCCAAAGTGCTGGGAATACAGGTATGAGCCACCACACCCAGGCATCTCCATTTTAGAAATTTTAAAACTAGGGTATTGCATTAGCTTTCCTGTGCTTCAACTGATTTACTAAAACCTTGGAGAAGTCCGTTTTCTTCAGAGGCAACTTATTTCCATTTGTGAAACAGGAATGGGAAATAGCTGTAAACAGATCTGTCCATAAAGCTCTGAAATTACTTCAAATGAAGGAGTCACATAATCAGAAAACCCCCCTAGTGGTGTTGTTTTTATTAGGTGACCCCAGAGAAGCACTTTTAATGACTACAATTCAATCTCCTGTTAGACACTGGAAGATACTGTCAACACAAACGAGTATTGAACTCCAGTCTGGGCAGGCCTATCTCATTCGTTGCCAGGTTATCAGAGCATTTCTCAGGAAAGTGCATTGACTCTTTCAAGGGAAGTGATATATTGAATGGGAACTTAGTAACCCATGTGAGTATGTATATACTCACCTTCAGGCACCTCAGCAAATAAGAAAAACACTGGGCCACTAAAGGCAACTTGTGTCTGATCCTGTACTCTTGCCTTTGACATTATGCTACCTGCTGTGGTTCCTGAGTAGGCTTTTCACCAAAACTCTACTGGTTTCTCCCCTGAGAGTGGCTCAAAATGCTTAAATGGGTGAAGGCACTTTATCTACCCCAGCCCTACCTTTATCTACGCAGCCCCTCCTTCTGGAGTTCATTTTCCCCTGCACAGAAAGTTGACAATCAAACTATCCAATTTGCGGAACAAACAGGTTTTCTTATTTGATAAATAAAGCTCATTCTGATTCATACGTCCAATCCATTATTGTGTTCTCAGTATATATGGATTTGCCACAGGTTAACAAACACTGGTTGAGCATCTCCCATATGCTAAGCATTTACCATCATAGAGTAAGGTTGTCTCCCTATGATGCCTCCATGTAATACTTTATATCTTTCAAGTAGAATTTAGATTTTTCTGCCTTATCCACTGAGTGTTGTGGTAAACAGAATTCTAATATAACCCAGAGACCCTCACTGTCATATGATCCTTTCTTCTTGAGCATGGGAAGAACCTATAAATACTGTGGGATGTCAGTCCCATGATTAGGTCACATTTTTTGTCATAGTAAACCTAACACGGCATAATCAGTGAGATCTTAAAATGGACAGGGTTCTTCCTAGTAAAAGCGATTCAAAGTTTCAGAGGAATTTTCCATTGCTGGCTCTGAAGAGGGAAGAAGAACATGGCAAAGACCTGAGTGGCTTCTAGGAGCTGAGAACAGCCCCAACAGTCAACAAGAAATAGGGACTTCAGTCCTACATTGCATGGAACTGAGTGAGCTGGAAAGAGGACCCAAAATCCCCAGATAAGAATCCAGCTCAGGCCAAGCACAGTGGCTCACACCCTGATATGGTTTTAGCTGTGTCCCCATCCAAATCTCATTTTGAATTGTAGCTCCCATAATTCCCATGTGTCATGGGAGGAACCCAGTGAGAAATAATTGAATCATGGGAACAGGTCTTTCCTATGCTCTTCCCATGATAGTGAGTAAGTCTCAAGAGACTGGATGGTTTTATAAAGCCCTTACACAGGCTATCTTGCCTGCCACCATGTAAAACATCCGTTTGCACACAGAAAAAGCACCTTCATAAGATCCTAAAATCAAGTGAGCACTCACAGTAGCTGATTTTAACTTCATATGACTGAAAAAAACACTGGAAGAGTGAAGAAAAGACAGTCTTGAATTACCAACGCTACCTCTCCCCCATCCCACAGCAGTGACTGCATGGCACAAAGAGAGAATCTGTGCAGTTAAGAAAGGGAGAGTAAAGCAGCTGTGAAACATTGCATTGAATTAAGTGCTGCCCTGTCACAGCAGAAAGCAAATCTGGGCTCAACTCAACTGATGCTCGCCCACCTAGGGTGTATATAAATCAGCCCTAGCCACAGTGGAATTGTTCATCCTAGAAGTCGGAACTTGAGTTCTGGCAAGTCTTGCCACCACAGGCTAAAGTGTCCTGGGGCTCTAAATAAACTGGAAAGGCAGTCGAGGCCACAAGGACTACAACTCCTATGCAAGGCAAGTCCTAGTGTTAAACTGAACTCACAGACAGTGGACTTGGGGGGCACATGACCTACTAAGACATCATCTGGGCTAGCTAAGGGAGTGCTTGAGCCATCTCTCTCCCAACCCCAGGCAGTGTAGCTCACAGCAATGAAAGCGAACCCTTCCTTCTGCTTAAGGAGAGGAGAGTGAAGAGTAAGGAGGGCTTTGTCTTGCATTTTGGCTACCACCTCAGCCACAGTAGCATAGGACATCATTCTAAGCCATAAGGCCCTCCTTTCAGGCCCTAGCTCCCAGACAACATTTCTAGACACACTCTGGGCCAGAAGGAAATCCACTACCTTGAAGGGAAGGACCCAGTCCTGGTAGGACAGATCACCTACTGACTAAAAAGCCCTTGGGCCCTGAATAACCAGCAGTGACTCCCAGGTAGTATGCTGTGGGCCTTGGGTGAGACTCTGAAATTTGCTGGCTTCGTGTGACACTCAGCACATTCCCAGCTGTGGGAGCTACAGGAAGAGTCTCCTGCTTGAGAAACGTGGAGGGAAAAGTAAGGGGACTTTGTCTTGCACCTTAGGTACCAACTTAGCAATAGAAGGTTAGAGCAACTTGCAGGCTCTTGGAGTCCCCACTTCCAGGCCTTGGCTCTTGGACAGCATTTCTGGACCTGCCCTGGGCCAGAGAAGAGCCCACTGCCCAAAAGGGTGATTCCCAGACCAGGCAGCATTCACCAGAAGCTGACTGAAGAATCCTTGGGCCTAAAGGGAATATTGCCAGTAGTCTGGCAGTACTCCCTGTGAGCCTGTGGTGATTATGACCACAGGGTAAGGCTCCTCTACCTGTGGAAAGGGGAGAAAAAAGTGAGGACTGCGCCTTGTGGTTTGAGTGCTGGCTCAGTTGCAGAACAAAAAGAACACCAGGTAGACTTCTATGATTTTTAACTCCAGTGCCTCGCACCCGAGCAGCACCTCCGGACCCACCTGGGCTCTGGGAGAACTTGCCTCCCCAAAGGGAAGGAAACAGGCCTGGCTGGATTGGCCAGCTGTTGACTGTAGAGCCCCAGGGCCTTGAGTGAACGTAGGCGGTAGGGCACATAGTGGTTACAGCAGGCCTGGAGCAAGACCCAGTGCTATGCTAGCTTCAGATCTGACCCAGTGCAGTCCCAGTGCTGGTGGCCACAGGGTTGCTTGTGTCACCCCAGCCCTAGCTCCATATAGCTCAGAAGAGAGAGAGAGAGAGACTCCATTTGTCTGGAGGAAGTAAGGGAAGAGAACAAGAGTCTTTGTCTGATAATCCAGAGATTTCTTCCAGATCTTATTTAAGACCATCAAGATGGTACCTCTATGAATCTGCCAGAACCACAACATTGCTGAATTTGAGGTGTCCCCTAATGCAGATATGGCTTCGATTACAACACCCAAGTCCTTTCGAATACCTGGAAAGCCTTCCAAGGAAGGACAGGTACAAACAAGCCTAGACTGCAAAGACTGCAATAAATACCCCATTCTTCAATGCCCAGACAAAGATGAACATCTACAAGTATCAAGACAACCCACGATAACATGGCCTCACCAAATGAACTAAATAAGGCACCAGGGACCAATCCTGGAAAAATAGAGATATGTGACCTTTCAGACAGATAATTCAAAATAGTTACTTTGAGGAAATTTAAAGAAATTCAAGATAACACAGAGAAGGAGCTCAGAATTCTAGGAGATAAATTTAACAAATAAAACAATTAAAAAGAATCAAGCAAAAACTCTGAAGTTGAAAAATGCAACTGATATATGAAGAATGCAGTAGTCTCTTAACAGCATAGCTGATCAAGCAGAATAAAGAATTAGTGAGCTTGAAGACAGGCTATTTAAAAATACAGTCAGAGAAGACAAAAGAAAAAATAATAAACAAACAATGGAGCATGCCTACAGGATCTAGAAAATATCCTCAAAAGGGCAAATTTAAAAGTTATTGGCCTTAGGTAGGGTGCAGTGGCTCATGTCTGTAATCTCAGCTGCTTGGAGGCTGAGGCAGGAGAATCGCTTGAACCCGGGAGGCGGAGGCTGCAATGAGTCAAGATTGTGCCACTGCACTCCAGCCTGTGCAACAGAGAGACTCTTTCTCAAAAAAAAAGAAAAAAAAAAAAGAGTTGTTGGCCTTAAAGAGAAGGTAGAAAAAGAGATGGGGTAAAATGTTTATTCATAGAGAAAATAACAAAGAATGTCCCAAACTTAGAGAAAAGTATCAATATCCAAGCATGAGAAGGTTATAGAACACCAAACAGATTTAACCCAAGGAAGACTACCTTAGGTATTTAATAATCAAACTTCCAAAGGTCAAGGATAAAGAAAGGATCCTAAAAGGAGCAAGAGAAAACAAACAAATAAGCTTATAAAAAGGAGCTCCAATATATCCGGCAGCAGACTTCTCAGTGCAAGCCTTACAGGCTAGGAGAGAGTGGCATGACATATTTATTTATTTATTTATTTATTTATTTATTTGTTTATTTATTTGTTTATTGGAGATGGAGTCTTGCTCTGTCATCCAGGTGGGAGTGCAGTGGCGCGATCTCGGCTCACTCCAAGCTCTGCCTTCCGGGTTCACTCCATTCTCCTGCCTCAGCCTCCCGAGTAGCTGGGACTACTGGAGCCTGCCACCACGCCTGGCTAATTTTGTGTATTTTTAGTAGAGACAGGGCTTCACCATGTTAGCCAGGATGGTCTCGATCTCCTGATCCCGTGATCCACCCGCCTCAGCCTCCCAAAGTGCTGGGATTACAGGCATGAGCCACTGCGCCCAGCGACATGACATATTTAAAATGCTGAAGGAAAAAAATTTTTACCCTAGAATAGTATATCCAGCAAAAATATCTTTCAAACATGAAGGAGAAATAAAGACTTTCCCAGACAAACAAAAGCTTAAGGATTTCATAAACACCAGACCTGTCCTACAAGAAATGCTAAACAGTTATTCAATCTGAAAGAAAGACATTAAAGATCATTAACAAATCATCTGAAAGTGCAACTGGTACTAGTTGCAACTGGTACTGGTGCAACTGGTAATAGTAAGTGCACAAACACAGAGTACTATAACACTGTAACTGTGGGATGTAAACTACTCTTATCTTGAATAGAAAGATTAAACAATGGGCCAATCAAAAATAATAACTTTTCAAGACATAGCCAGTACTGTATAAAATATAAAAGAAACAAGAAAAAGTTAAAAAGTGGGGGGGATGAAGTTAAGGCGTAGAGTTTTGTGTATTAGTTTTCCTTTGCCTGTTTGTTTATGCAAACAGTATTAAGTTGCTATCAGCTTAAAATACTGGGTTATAAGATAGTATTTGCAAGCCTCATGATAACCTCAAATCAAAAAAAATACTACAGATACACAGAAAATAAAAAGCAAGACATTAAATCATACCACCAGAGAAAATCACCATCACTGAAGAAAAGATGGAAGGAAGGAAGGGAGGGAGGGAGGGAGGAAGGACCAAAAAACACCCAGAAAACAAATTAAAAATGGCAGGAGTAAGTCCTTACTTATCAATAATAAGACTGAATGTAAACGGACTAAACTCTCCAATCAAAAGACATGGAGTAGCTGAATGAATTAAAAAAAAAAAAAAAAAAAAAAGACCCAATAAGCCATTGCCCACAAGAAACACACTTCCTCTATAAGGAAATACATGCACTGAAAATAAAGGCATGAAAAAAAGATATCCCATGGGAATGGAATCCAAAAAAGAGCAGGAGTAGCTATATTTATATTAGACAAAATAGATTGCAAGACAAAAACTATGAGAGGTGATGAAAGTCATTATCATAAAGGAGTCAATTCAGCAAGAGGATATAACAAAAATTTTAAAGATATATGCAACCAAAACTGGAGGTCCCAGATAAATAAAGCAAATACTATTAGAGATAAAGAGAGAGATATGCCCCAATACAGTAATGGCTGACAAATTTAGCATCCCACTATCAGCATTGGACAGATCATCCAGACAGAAAAATCAACAATTAAACGTTGGACTTAATCTGCACTATAGACCAAATGGACCTAATAGATACTTACAGAACATTTTATCCAGTGGCTGCAGAATATACATTCTTTTCCTCAGCACATGATCTTTGTCCAGGACAGACCACATGTTAGGTCACAAATAAGTCTTCAAACGTTCAAAAAATTTGAAATGATATCAGGACCTTCTCTGAACAAAATGGATTAAAACTAGAAATAAATAAAAAGAGAAATTTTGGAAACTGTATAAACACACAGAAACTAAACAATACACTACTGAATGACCAGTGGGTCAATGAAGAAACTAAGATTGAAACTGAAAAATCTCTTGAAATAAATGACAATGGAAATGCAACACACCAAAACCTATGTGATACCAAAATTCAGTACAAAGAGGGAGGTTTATAGCTATACGTGCATACATCAAAAAAGAAGAAAAACTTCAACTAAACAACCTAGTGATGCATCTTAAACAACTAGAAAAGCAAGAGCAAATCAAACCCAAAATTAATAGAAGAAAAGAAATAATAAAGATCAAAGCAGAAATAAATGAAGTTGGAATGAAATAAACAACAAAAAAGATCAGTGAAAAAAAAGTTGGTTTTTTGAAAAGATAAATAAAATTGGCAAGCCTTTATCCTGACTATGAAAGAGAGAAGACCCAAATAAATAAAATCAGAGATGAAAAAGGAGACATTACAACTAATACTGCAGAAATTCAAAGCATCTTTAGTAGTTATCATGAACAACTATATGCCAATAAATTGGAAAATCTAGAAGAAATTGATAAATTTCTAGACACATACAACCTACCAAGATTGAACCACAAAGAAATCCAAAACCTTAACAGACCATTCACAAGTCATAAGATTGAAGCCATAACAAAAAGTCCCTAAACAAGGAAAAGCCAGGACCCAATGGATTCATTGCTCTAGTCTATCAAACATCTAAAGAACTAATGCCAATCCTATTCAAAATATGAAAACTAGAGGAGGAGGGAATACTTCCAAACTTAATCTGTGAAGCTAGTATTACCCTGATAACAAAACCAAAGACACATAAAAAAATAAAATTACAAGTCAATATCTCTTATGAACATTAATGCAGAAATCCACAACAAAATACTAGCAAACTGAATTCAACAACATATTAAAGTGATCATTCATTATGATCAAGTGGGATTTATCCCTGGGATGCAAAGATGGTTATACATATGCAAATCAATCAATGTGATACATTACATCAACAGAATGGACAAAAAACATATGATCATTTCAATTGATGCTGAAAAAAAATTGACAATATTTAACATCCCTCATGATAAAAACTCCCAAAAAAACTGGGTATAGAAGGCATATACCTCCACATAACAAAAAGCCATTTACGACAGACCCATAGCTAGTATCATACTAAATGGGAAAAAACTGAAAGTCTTTCCTCTAAGGTCTGGAATATGACAAGGATGCCCACTTTCACCACTGTTATTCAACATAGTACTGGAAATCCTAGCTAGAGCAATCAGACACAAGAAAGAAATAAAGGGCATCCAAACTGGAAAGGAAAAATTCAAATTATCCTTGTTTGCAGATGATATAATCTTATGCTTGGGAAAAACCTAAAGATTCCACCAAAAAACTATTAGAACTGATAAACAAATTCAGTAAAATTGCAGGATACAAAATCCACATACAAAAATCAGTAGCATTTCTATATGCCAAGAGAAAATAAACTTAAAAAGAAATCAGGAAAGGAATCCCATTTACAATAGGTACAAATAAAATAAAATAAAATAAAATGCCAAAGAAGTGAAAGATCTCTACAGTGAAAGCTATAAAACATTGATGCAAGAAAAGAAGAACACACATGAAAAAAGGAAAGATATTCTATGTTCATGGATTGGAAGAATCAATATTGTTTAAATGTCCATACTACACAAAGTAATTTATAAATTTAATGCAATCCCTATCAAAATACCAATGACATTCTTCACATAAATAGAAAAAACAGTCCTAATATTTATACATAACCACAAAAGATCCAGAATAGCCAAAGCTATCCTAAGCAAAAAGAACAAAACTGGAGGAATCACATTACCCGACTTCAAATTATGCTACAGAGCTATAGTAACCAAAACAGTACAGTGCTTGCATAAAAACAGACACACAAATTAGTGGAGCAGAATAGAGAACCCAGAGATATATTCATACATCTACAGTGAACTCCTTTTTTTTTTTTTTTTTGAGACGGAGTTTTGCTCCTGTTGCCCGAACTGGAGTGCACTGGCACGATCTTGGCTCACTGTAACCTCTGTCTCCCAGGTTCAAGTGATTCTCCTGCTTCAGCCTTCCAAGTAGCTGGGATTACAGGCACCCACCACCATGCCCGGCTAATTTTTGTATTTTCAGTAGAGACAGAGTTTCACCATGTTGGCCAGGCTGGTCTCAAGCTCCTGACCTCGTGATCCACCCGCCTCGGCCTCCCAAAGTGCTGGGATTACAGGCGTGAGCCACCGCGCCTGGCCCAGTGAACTCATATTTGACAAAGGTACCAAGAACACCCATTGGGAAAGGACAGTCTTCAATAAATGACGCTGGAAATTAGATATCTATATGCAGAAGAATGAAACTAGTTCCCTACCTCTCTCCATATATAAAAATCAAATCAGAGTGGATTAAAGACTTAAATCTAAGACCTAAAACTATGAAACTACTACAAGAAAACATTGGGGAAAACATCTGAGACATTAGATTTGGCAAAGATTTCTTGAGCAATACTCCATAAGTACAAGCAACCAAAGCAAAAATGGATAAATGGGACCACATCACGTTAAAAAGCTTCTGCACAGCAAAGTATACAATCAACAAAGTGAAGAGACAAACCCCAGAATGGGAGAAAATATTTTAAAATCACCCATCTGACAAGGAATTAATAACCAGAATATATAAAGAGCTCAAACAACTGTTTGGAAAAAAATCTAATGATCCAATTAAAAATGGGCAAAAGATCTGAATAGTCACTGCTCAAAAGAACACACACAAATGGTAAACAAGTATATGAAAAGGGGCTCGACATCATTGATCATCAGAGAAATGCAAATCAAAACTACAATGAGATATCTCACCCGAGTTAAAATGGCTTTTATCAAAAACACAGGCAATAATGAATGCTGGCTACGTTGTGGAGAAAAGGGAAACCTCATATACTGTTCATGGGAGTGTAAAATAGTACAATCAAAATAGAGAACAACTCAGAGGCTCCTCAAAAAACTAAAGATAGAGCTATCTTATGATCCAGCAATCCCACTCCTCAGTATATACCCAAAAGAAAAGAAATCAGTGTATTAAAGAGATACATGAACTCCCATGTTTTTGCAACACTGTTCACATTAGTCAAGATTTGGAAACAACCTAAGTGTCCATCAACAGATGAATGGATAAATAAAATGTGGTACATATTCACAATACTCCAGCTATAAAAGAATGAGATCCTGTCATTTGCAACAACACAAATGGAACTGGAGGTCATTATGTTAAGTGAAATAAGCCAAACACAGAAAGACAGACTTCACATGTTCTCACTTATTTGTGTGAGCTAAAAATTTAAATAATTTAACTCATGGAAATAGAAAGTAGAAGGTTGGTTACTAGAGGCTGGGGAGGGTGGGGAGGAACTGGGGAGAGTTCATGGGTACAAAAATATAGTTATATAGAATGAACAAGACATAGTATTCCCTAGCACAACAGGGTGACTAGAGTCAAAAATAATTTAATTGTACATTTTTTAATAACTGAAAGAGTGTAATCGGATTGTTTGTAACACGAAGAATAAATGCTTGAGGGGATGGATATACCATTCCCTCTTATTTGGTTATTACTCATTGCATGCCTGTATCAAAATATCTCATGTAACCCATAAATACATACACCTCCTGTGCACCACCAAAAATTAAAAATAAAAATAATAAAGAAAAAAGAACTCAGCTCAACTAATACTTGAATGTGAGACCCTGAGCAGAGAACAAGGTTGAACCATGACCAAACCTCTGAATTACAGAACTATAAGCTAATACATTTGTGTTGTTTTAAACCACTAAAGTTGTGGTAATTTGTAACAACAATAGAAAAGTAATATTAGTGCTTTATCCGAGTACTTGATGGTAAGTTATCTGAAAACCAAAGTTGTGTCTACTTCTATATAATCTTTAGGTAACTTTGGAAATGAATGTTCCAGGTTGACCTCTCCAGTGAAAATACTTCCTGTGTTTGCTGAACTTCCCGTTATACATAAAAGATATTAAATGAGTCCTGCTACTCATTACTTTTAGGACTGTGCTCTTTCTGGTTTCAGAGAGAGACAGAGGTCAACATTTTCTAGAATAAAAGAGAAGAGGTCATCAGTGCTCCCAAGTACCACATAAAAAAGAGGTAAAGGGCAAGGAATTGGAAGGTTTTGTGACGCTTTTATTTCTTCTCAATGATTGTTTTATTTGTTCATTCTGCCAGTTGTGACATTATATAGGAAGAACATCTAACAGAGTTTTCAAAGGCTTCAGAGTTAATTGGATGTAAGAGTCAGCCAAGTGGAAGTCAGCCAGCATCAAAAAGGGGAAGAGCATTGCAAACTAAAGGAATATTTTGTGAACTATCTAGGGAAAGAAGAGAGCAGGCTTTTTGTCCAGTCTTTCTGTATGACTCAAGAAACTCTAGTATAGGAGGAGAGGGGGCAAGTCCCGGGAAATGAGAAATAAATAGGATCCAGAAGACTTTGATTTTTCCTCTGGTTCTAAGACTACATTTTACTGTGGGGAGCCCAGAGGGCTGTCATCCAAAGACCAATGAGGTATGTATTCTGGTACCAGATAAGAGCTAATAAGCTTGAGTTCCTTATGAATGGGTGGTTAGTGCAGAAGATTTCTTGGGCTTTTGATGGCTTGAGGAAAATGCCTTAGTTGGGTCCAAACAGCATTGAGCGAAACCACCAAAAACCACTCCCAAATGAAGCCCTTTCATGACTGCCTTCTGATCTTGGCACAATTTGCAGGGAATAAATGGATTTCGGTTCCCAAGATCTTCCCAAAGTGCAAGAGTAGGAATAAGTTCCAAGGTTCCCCAACCCTAGAAGAACAGGAACATGGAATAGAAGAGCCTTCTTTGTGTCCACTTCAATTACCCATTCATCCTATTGGATGAGGATATCAGGAGACTGCCTATAGATAGAAGACAAGTTAAAGTATGCTCACTCCCCCCATATAAATTCTTCTATTAGCCTGTCATGAATTTACCCAGCTGTGTGTAGTGGTCTCGGCACTTCCATTTTTCCTAAGTAAAATCGACAGTTTCACCAAAGAATAATTCTTATTTCTATGTTTACAGCAAGAGATAGCAATCATTCCTTCTTACAACAACTTGATTATTTTTGAGGGCAATTTAACTGCTCTTATCTCTCACAGAATAAAGCTGGCTTTTTCTGGGGGTTCGATTTCTAAATCACGTTTTGTTCCTTGCCATGGTTATTGTGGAACAGGGCTGGGAAGGATGGAGTTAAGGTGATTCGGGCAAAAACAAGGCAGAGGGTGGAAGAAAAAGAGGCTTTCTCTCCAGAGAGGTCTTTGACATGGAAATATGCCTCCTGAAGAGAATGGAAGGGGAGGAATCCTGCTGGTACAGGAGTTGAGGAAGGTGAGACCAAAAAACAAATGCCACATACCTCCTGAAAAACAAACAGTAAGGATGAAAGAATCAACTGTTGTGCTCATCAGCACCTCCTCAAAGGAGAGAGGAGGTGACAGGGCATGTGCTCTGCACCAAGTCCTTCAGAAAAGAGATTTGAGGCTACACTCTCAAATGACAGTCTCTCGCACACAATTAGCACAGTGTAAAGCTTAGGTAAGTTGGATGTCTTACTTTTCACATTCAGCATGTGAATAAAGGGGGCCCTGAGAGGGGAAAAATAGACTTCTGTTATTTTATCAATGGTTAATCAGTGAAATTCTAGAGAGAGTTTCCCACACTTAGTTCTACCCCAGTTAGGATTTTCTTGCTTTGACCAGCACCTTGTCTCTCTCGTTCAAATTACATTGTGCCCTGCTGTTTCTTTCCTTCTTCAGAAGGCACCCAAATGTCAGTTGATGAACAAACACAGTCACCAGCCTGAGGTTTCCTCATCATGTCTTGTGTAACTGTTAACTGCTACTTTTGTTGTCAGTTTTAAAGTCAGCTTTATAAAGAGAAAGTTATCAGAGCAAGTGCACAGGTCACTGGTCATAGAAAGGCAAGGAGAGGGAGAGCTTGGAACCTGACCCAACACGGTGGCACTATTGATTGAAAGTGCGTAGGATAGAACAGGATACATACTGAGGACAGATTCTTCCAGCACCCCCACCCTCCACCCAACACTTTCAGGAAAGGGGATATTTCGCCAAGTGTTGGGAGTTCAGCCCATCTTTCTCTTCTTGCCAAAGGGATGTTGGCAGGAAGCTGGGGGAGGAGTGGTTTCTGCAGGAAGCTGATTGACACATGGAAATGTGGGGAGGAAGCCTCCTCAACCTCTTCTTTTCTGCACTGGTTCCCTCACCCACACACCAGGATCCTTGTTAGGAAAGGAGGAGGCTGCTACTCCATGCTTTCTGTGCAAAAAAAGAAGAGGCTACAATAGAAAGAAAAAGGGAACAGGTACTGCATTATTTCCCGGAGATCTCTGTGGAAGCTGCATCACTTAGCTGCTGTCATGGGTTGACATACTTCTTATTATGAAAATTAAAAATGACTTTCATTGATGGAAAAATGATAAATGCACACACACACACCCACACACCCACACACACACACGGAGCAAAC
Source organism: Pongo pygmaeus (assembly GCF_028885625.2). NCBI lineage: Eukaryota > Metazoa > Chordata > Mammalia > Primates > Hominidae > Pongo > Pongo pygmaeus. The sequence continues at coordinate 140,007,374 of NC_072378.2, read as the reverse complement.
CTCACATTCTCTTCCCATAAGAGATGGCCCTGATTAGACTTGGGTAAGCCTCCCTGTAAGCACATGTGTGATGTTTATGGTTAATTGGGTTTGGCTCACAAGGAAAGCTCATACTGTACATGATGTTTACTATATGCTTTTTGTACTTAACAGCATTTCTTGAACAAATTTTCAAGCCAGGAAATATTCATCAATAATTATTTTTAAAAGACTGCATGTGACTTCATCTCTTTTTGATGCTGGATAACTTCTCCTCAGCAGGGTTGAGACAATGGCATCAAAGGCATGTCTTAAACACCATCATTGCTTTTGCCTCTGCTGTTGACTTACCAGAGTCAAAAGTCTATGAAGTGTGAGAACTAAGGCAGGTCTCTGCTCTTTCAGCCAGCCTAGTGTCTACCACTGAAGAGAGGGCCCTGAAGCAGGAAGGTCCAGGGTGCACTGAGAAAGAGGTAGCAAGCTATAAGCCACAAGAACACCCACACTCTGTTCTTCCCTTAACTGTGCTTTGGCTATTCACAGGTGGTCTTTGCCATCCCATTGACACTTACCTATGGTTTCTTTCCTAGGTCCTAGATTATTACTAAAGCCTAAAGTAGATCAAGAGAAATATTCTACAGTTAGCTGTTGACTACCGATGTCTGTTATCATAACCTTCACATTTTCAATGTGGTCTAGACCATAGATAAGTCCACATCAAACTCAGACTGCACAGGAAACAGCAAAGGAGAATTGCTTACAGCCCTTTGTTTTCCTCTTTGCCTTGACCCTAATAATGAGAGCTGCCTCTTTGTTTTCTCTTGTTCAGCCTCATTCTGCCTCATACCTTTCTCCCAAGGTCTCCAGGGAGGGAATTTAAAGGAACACACAGGGCAACTAACTGGAGGAGGCCCTCCCAGTCCCCTGGCTGCTTCTGGGTGACTCTTGGAGGGGAGCTCCCTCTGTTCTGCAGTGATGGTTTAAGTAGTGGGGGTAGAGCAGAGGGAGGAAAGAAAATCCAGGCAGGGACTGGTGGAACTATGGTTCTAAATCTCAATTAATATGGTTTTTCCTGCCTCCCAAGGGTTAGGAAGGTTATATCTGCAAAATATATTTAAGTTATATTGCACAGTGTATATCTGCAAAAAATATTTAAGTTACCATAGGTTAGGTGCTATGTAAGAAAGTAAAAACAAACAAGAAGTATACATATTTATTAGATAGATACATAGATAGATGATAGATAGATAGATATAGAGAGATGATAGATATTATAGATATAACTCAAGTTACAACTAAATCTGACTACATAGCTCAAATAGCCTTCTTAAATTTTCAAGCTCCTTTTTAAAACTAATATATATTGGGGCAACCTAATATACATCATCTCAAAGTCTGAGATACATTCCAGCAGAAATCACAAGAAATAAACAAAATGTAGCAAGTACTATGGTAACAACTTGATTTCTTGCTTTGCTTACTAAATGACAGAATTATGTTTAATAGGCAAATAGCTGAAAATAACTCCATAATAAATAATGACATAATTATATAGTAGAATAACTTTCAAATCCACTCCTTATTGTCTCTTGTTATCACTGCCTTACTAATATATTCTGGAGTGCTTACTCTTTGTTAGATGCAGATCTAATTTCTTTATATCTGTTAACTAATTGAATCCTTACAATTCTGTGAAATAACTCCCATTCCAATCCTTGATTTACAGAGGAGGAAGCTGAACCATGGAAAAATTAAGTAACTTCTCCCAAGGTTATGGCTCATCCATGGCAAGTCGAGGTGTCTATTAATGCACGAGGTCATCTAGCTTCTGTGGCTTCACTTGTAACCCTTATGCTTAACCCTAAGATTTGGCTCTTTCTTTTCTCTCCCCTTTTCTGATTGGTCTCCCAGGCTGCTAACTTCCCACTCCATCATTATTCAGCTGCCAATACAATTATTTACATGCATAATAATTCACATTATCACCCCTACTGAAGTCCATCAATGATCACCTTTTTCCTACAGAACAAAGTCCAACCTGCTTAATGTGGATCCCAGCGTGTCATATACTCTCATCTGAAATGTCCATTCAACTCCATTGTTCTTCCATCACTTTCTTTACAAATGTCTTCTGCATTTTCTTATCTCTATGCTTTTACATAACATTCCCTTCCTCAATCTTTTTCACTATTGAGAACCAAGATGAAATTCCAGGCTTCATAAAGCCTCTCTTAACCTCATAGCAAGAAATCATTTCTCACTCCTCTGAGCTCCCCCTGTACTTTGTGCTTCTCTTCTGACCCTTAATCTTTTTTTGGCCACCTCCGGTACGGCTTTTTATGTGCTTCTCTAGACTATAGCTCCTAAAAATCAAAGACCATGTCTTGTGCAACTTTAAACTCAATCATTCCTTACTCTCCTTGGTGTGCAGTAGTTGTTCAATAGGTGTTTGTTGAATTGCATAAAAAATCTGTTCGATTCCGTATTTGGATGAGAATATCATGTGTTTGCAAATTGTGTCTCTGTCAGCCCACAGAGAAGGGTGGGAGGAGGTTGCTGTGGGCATGTGGAAAGGAATATTCCCAAAGGTGCATGAGACCATGACTCAAAATATAAGTCCACTGGGTTATCACTCGTGGTCTCATATTTCTGCTATGTGAGCAAGGAAGGAGCCTACACTGCGGCAAGCACAGCTTTTTTCTCTAGCTCTTGTTTACTATTCCTTCCAGTGGCCCCATCATGACTAGGCCTAACTGACTACAACAGAAATGTCTCCCCATTCCATACAGTGCACATTGGTTGCTGGAGAAAAAGCAGGTCAGTTCACGGCCTACTCGTCCCTCTTCTCCTTCTCCCTCTACAAAATCCTCTTTGCTCCCACAATGGTACTGTCTGCAAAGGTGGCAAGCAAAACATGATTAGAAGGAAATGAATACTCAGGTAAACATTAAAATTAAAAGAAAAGACAAAGAAAAAAGAGACATAAAGCATTAAAAATATTGAGCTAGGAAATGAAGAAACGCCAATTACACAAAGTGGTTTTTAAGAAGCAAAAATAAAGGTCCGGGGGCGGTGGCTCATGCCTGTAATCCCAACACTTTGGGAGGCCGAGGTGGGCGGATCATCTGAGGTTGGGAGTTTGAGGCTAGCCTGACCAACATGGAGAAACCCCGTCTCTACTAAAAATACAAAATTAGCCGGGCTTGGTGGCACATGTCTGTAATCCCATCTACTCGGGAGGCTGAGACAGGAGAATTGCTTGAACCCAGGATGCAAAGGTTGTGGTGAGCTGAGATCGTGCCATTATACTCCAGCCTGGGCAACAAGAGCAAAACTCCATCTCAAAAATAAATAAATAAATAAATAAATAAATAAATAAATAAATAAGAATGGGACATAGCTCAGGGAAAAAAAGAAGCCCGTTTATTTTTCTTAGAGTAGTACTTCCAGCCTTTGCTATGATCAAGAGCACTACATCCATCCTTACTCCCTAAATCTGGCCTTCTCAGATACAGCTGTAATAAAAACTGATATCCATCTCCCAAAGAGGTAAAATTCTTGCCTCCAAATGACAAAGCAACCTCAATCAAGACCATGATCTAACATTTACATAAGTCCCTTCTTTATATTGCTTATTCATGGTCAACTTTGCATGGACATTATCCTGACTAATGAAAAGAATGGCATTGCTTGTATTAGGATGATAGACCTGGGTCTTACCCTTTTTTCACTCTCTCTCCACCAGTGTAACATATCCTGCCAACCATCACAAACGATTGCTTCAAATATACACATATATGTTAGTTCAGTTGAATAACACTAAGATAATTGTCACAGATAAAATGTAGGAAATCCCTAACTACAGCCTTCACATGTATGCAATCATCTTGTCACAAGTTCAAAATGCCAACAACCCTTTCTAGCAATTCTTTTTCATCACTTCAGTGTTAGCTCAGGGAGTTTCTGGGTCCTCGTTCCAGATCCTGCAAACTAGTACATTCCATTTGGAGGCTTTTATCTCACTTTTTTTCTTCCTGATTTCAACCACCATATGTTCCCTCTAGATCATCAGCTTGATTAATCTTTCCTGAGCCCTGTTCCTAACAAACTGGTTTTCTCTGTACTCCTTCCTCTAGCCTTTGATTCTAGGTACTTCTTAAAATATGTTTTCCTGTGATGAATTAGCAAGTTCTAGTTGAAATCTAACCAAATGGGCTGGGTGCAGTGGCTCACACCTGTAATCACAACACTTTGGGAGGCCGCGGCGGGCAGATCATGAGGTCAGGAGATCGAGACCATCCTGGCTAACACAGTGAAACCCCGTCTCTATTAAAAATACAAAAAAATTAGCCAGGCGTGGTGGCAGGCACCTGTAGTCCCAACTACTCGGGAGGCTGAGGCAGAAGAACGGCATGAACCTGGGAGGCAGAGCTGGCAGTGAGCCAAGATGGCACCACTGCACTCCAGCTTGGGTGACAGACAGAGCAAGACTCTGTCTCAAAAACAAAAGAAAAAAAAAAAAAAGAAATCTAACCAAATGAAATTCAGTTTTAAAAAATTAAAAATCTGGCCGAGTGCGGTGGCTCACACCTATAATCCCAGCACTTTGGGAGGCCGAGGCAGGTAGATCACTTGAGGACAGGAATTCCAGATCAGCCTGGCCAACATGGTGAAACCCCATCTCTACTAAAAATACAAAAACTGGCTGAGCGTGGTGGCACATGCCTGTAATCCCAGCTGCTCCAGAGGCTGAGGCGGGAGAATGTCTTGAACCTGGAAGGCGGAGATTGCACAATCATGCCACTGCACTCCAGCCTGAGCAACAGAGTGAGACTCCATCTCAAAAAAACAACAATAACAACAGCAACAACAAAAATATATATATAATCTTGTAACTAGAAAGAAAAAATATAAACAATTGTACAAATACAAGATAGGGAAAATACCCTGTAGTTATACAAGTAAGGAATATTTCAGTGTTCTACTTGTTTGCATGTACATTGACAGGATACAATATAATGAGACTGAATTTTAAAATGTGTTCTTATGCTCTACACACGAGAGGATCAAGAATAGATTATAGACTGGGCACGGTGGGTCACGCTTGTAATCCCCAGCACTTTGGGAGGCCAAGGCAGGCGGATTACGAGGTCAGGAGATCTAGACCATCCTGGCTAACATGGTGAAACCCCATCTCTACTAAAAACACAAAAAATTAGCCAGGCGTGGTGGCAGGCGCCTGTAGTCCCAGGTATTTGGGAGGCTGAGGCAGGAGAATGGTGTGAACCCAGGAGGTGGAGCTTGCAGTGAGCTGAAATCTCCCCACCGCACTCCAGCCTGGGCAACAGAGCTAGACTCGTCTAAAAAAAAAAAAAAAAAAGAATAGATTATAATGAAGAATGTTCTGCTTTCCTCTGTATTTCTCAGAATTTACCCAGAATTCTGATAGGTGTAGGAAACACATTTGAAAGACAAACTAGAAAATTTCCAGAGCAGAGCAGTAATAAGAAAAAAACTGATAAACTTCTGTCCTGACTAAGATGATAAGGAATAGAATTACCATCCCTACCTAAAATCAAACAAACAAAACCTAAATAAAATATATGAAACAACAACTTTTTTTTTTTTTTTTTTTGAGACAGAGTCTCGGTCTGTTGCCCATGCTGGAGTGCAGTGGTGCAATCTCGGCTCACTGCAAGCTCCGCCTCCTGGGTTCACGCCATTCTCCTGCCTCAGCCTCTCCGAGTAGCTGGGACTACAGGCGCCCGCCACCACGCCCGGCTAATTTTTTGTATTTTTAGTAGAGACGAGGTTTCACCGTGGTCTCAATCTCCTGACCTCGTGATCCGCCCGCCTCGGCCTCCCAAAGTGCTGGGATTACAAACGTGAGCCACCGCGCCCGGCAGAAACAACAACTTTCAAGACATGAGACATCAGGTAAGAAAGACGTAATTCCTGCTAGATGGAAGACATGGCGGATTCTCTGATTACTCTGGGTTACTGACCTGAGGGAGATACTAGGTGGTGATTCAGGGAGGATAAAGCCAGCTGGAACGTGTGGATTCCCTGAGTTGAAGTAACAGAACTGAGAATCCAGTGAGACCAAGGCAGACAGAGTTCACAGAACAAAGTACTGGAGGGGAAAGTAACGAACAGAGAAGGCACTATGGAGGTCTCCAGAGGATCTCCTTCAAATACTCAGCAGAGGCTGATCAGAGTGTACATGTGATGAGACTGCTTGATGTTGGAAAAAGAACCACCTAAATAAAAGGATTAGAGAAAACAGAACCTAGTGCTCACACTGGGCTGGGAATAGCGCCTGTTCCCACAAGCCAGACTACAAAACCTTATAATTCACTGGGCATGGGTAAATACAGAGGGTCTTGACTCAGTAGTAAGGAATAATTAGCCCAAGAGAAAACACTGCGCTAGTTATGACTAACATCTTAAAAGAAAGTCTAGAAAAATGCTGTCGGTTTTTAAGTTACTTAACTGCATCCCAGAAGAAAGCGCCAGAATATTTTTAGGAACACAAAAATATCTAGCACCCAACAAGTAAAATTCACAATGTCAAAGACTAGCAAAGATTATCAAAGATTAACAGGCATAAAATAAAGGAAAAGAGGGAAAAAAATGAAAGGATTAATTGAAACAGGCCCGGAACTGATAGAGAAATTGGAAATAACAAAATAGAACATTAAAACAGTCATTATAACTGCATTTAATAGACTTTTTAAAATTATGTGGAGGCATAATCAAACTTTGAGAGGGGAACATTATAATGTCTTTGATAAAAATACAATAGACGAGATTAATGACGAATTACCTATTATAAAAAGAAAAGATTGGCATACTTGTAGAAATAGCAATAGGCACTGTAAGAGAAGGCATAGAGGCTGGGCACAGTGACTCATGTCTTAATCCCAGCACTTGGGAGGCCGAGGCGGGTGGATCACCTGAGGTCAAAAGTTCGAGACCAGCCTGACCAACATAGTGAAACCCCATCTCTACTAAAAATACAAAATTAGCCAGGCTTGGTGGCACGTGCCTATAATCTCAGCTACTCGGGAGGCGGAGGCGAGAGAATCACATGAACCCAGGAAGCAGAGGTTGCAGTGAGTCAAGATCGTGCCATTGCACTCCAGCCTGAGCAACAAGAGCAAAACTCCGTCTCAAAAAAAAAAAAGGCCAGGCGCAGTGGCTCACGCCTGTAATCCCAACACTTTGGGAGACCAAGGCTGGCAGATCACAAGGTCAGGAGATCAAAACCATCCTGGCTAACACGGTGAAGTCCCATCTCTACTAAAAATACAAAAAATTGGCCAGGCGTGGTGGTGGGTGCCTGTAGTCCCAGCTACTCAGGAGGCTGAGGCAGGAGAATGGCGTGAACCTGGGAGGCGGAGCTTGCAGAGATCGCGCCACTGCACTCCAGCCTGGGTGACAGAGCAAGACTCCGTCTCAAAAAAAAAAAAAAAAAGAAGGCACAGAGAGAAAAACAAAAGGAGCATTGGTGAGCTGTGCAGCAATTTCAGGTAACCTAGCTTACATGTAATTGAAGTCCTTGAATCAGAGAGTAAAAAAAAAAAAAAAATTGAAGAAATTAAAACTGAAAATATTTCAAACTTGATAAGAGCAATAAACACACAGATTCAAAACACATACAAAAATCTTCAACAAAATAGTAGGTAACCAAATCCATCAGCATATCAAAAAGATAATCCACCATGATCAAGGGTGTTTTATACCAGGGATGCAGGGATGGTTTAACATATAGAAGTCAGTAAATGTGATATACCACATAAACAGAATTAAAAACAAAAATCACATGATTATCTCAATAGATGCAGAAAAAGCATTTGATAAAATCCAGCAACCTTTATGATCAAAACCCTCAGCAAAATTGGCATAGAAGGGACATACCTTAAGGTAATAAAAGTCACCTGCAACAAACCCAGAGCAATCATTACACTGAAGGGGGAAACGTTGAAAGCATTCCTCCTGAGAAATGGAACAAGACAAGGATGCCCACTTTCACCACTTCTACTCAACATAGTACCGGAAGTCCTACCCAGATCAATCAGACAAAAGAAAGAAATAAAGGACATCCAAATCAGTAAAGAGGAAGTCAAATTGTTGCTGTTTGCTGATGATATGATCATATACCTAGAAAACCCTAAAGACAGGAGGCTGAGGCAGGACAATCGCTTGAACCCAGGAGGCGGAGGTTGCAGTGAGCCGAAATCGCACCACTGCTCTCCAGCCTGGCGACAGAGCAAGACTCCATCAAAAGAAAGAAAAGGAAAGAAAGAGAAAGAGAAAGGAGAGAAAGGGAAAGAGAAATGGAAAGGGAAAGGGAAAAGAAAGGCAACTCTAAAGACTCATCCAAAAAACTCCTAGAACTGGTAAGTGAATTCAGCAAAGTTTCAGAATACAAAATTAATGTACAAATCAGTAGCTCTGCTATACACCAACAGCAACCAAGCTGAGAATCAAATCAAGAACTCAATCCCTTTCACAATAGCTGCAAAAAATAAATAGAATACTTAGGAAAATACCTAACCAAGGAGGTGAAAGACCTCTACAAGGAAAACTATAAAACACTGCTGAAAGAAATCATAGATACAAACAAATGGAAACACATCCCATGCTCTTGGACGGGTAGAATCAATATTGTGAAAATGACCATACTGCCAAAAACAATCTACAAATTCAATACAATTCCCATCAAAATACCATTATCATTCTTCACAGAAATAGAAAAAAAAATCCTAAAATTCATATGTAACCGAAAAAGAGCCCACATAGCCGAAGCAAGACTAAACAAAAAGAACAAATTTGGAGGCATCACATTACCCGACTTCAAACTACTATAAGGCCATAGTCACCAAAACAGCGTGGTACTGTTATAAAAATAGGCACATAGACCAATGGAACAGAATAGAGAACCCAGAAATAAATATTTATGGCTAACTGAGCTTCGACAAGGCAAACAAAAACATAAAGTGGGGAAAGGTCACCCTATTCAACAAATGGTGCTGGGATAATTGGCTAGCCATATGTAGAAGAATGAAACCGGATCCTCATCTCTTACTTTATACAAAAATCAACTCAGGATGGATCAAAGACTTAAATCTAGGACTTGAAACCATAAAGATTCTAGAAGATAACATCGGAAAACCCTCCTAGACGTTGGCTTAGGTAAAGATTTCATGACCAACAACCCAAAAGGAAATGCAACAAAAACAAAGATAAATAGGTGGGACTTAATTAAACTAAAAAGCTTCCGCACAGCAAAAGAAATAATCAGCAGAGTTAACAGACAACCCACAGAGTGGGAGAAAATCTTCACAATCTATACATCTGACGAAAGACTAATATCCAGAATCTACAAAGAACTCAAAGAAATCAGCAAGAAAAAAAAAGCAGACAATCCCATCAAAAAGTGGGCTAAGGACATAAACAGACAATTCTCAAAAGAAGATATACAAATGGTCAACAAGTATTAATATATGGAAAAATGCTCAACATCACTGATTATCAGGGAAATGCAAATCAAAACCACAATGCAATACCACCTCACTCCCTTAAGAATGACCATAATCAAAAAATCAAAAAATAATAGATGTTGGCATGGATGTGGTGAAAAGGAAACAGTTTTACACTGTTGGTGGGAACATAAACTAGTACAACCACTGTGGAAAACAGTGTGGAGATTCCTTAAAGAACTAAAAGTAGATCTACCATTTGATCCAGTAATCCCACTACTATATATCTACCCAGAGGAAAAGAAGTCATTATACAAAAAAGATACTTGCTCATGCATGTTTATAGCAGCACAATTTGCAATTGCAAAAAATGTGGAACCAGCCCAAATGCCCATCAATGAGTATTTAAAGAAAATGTGATATATAGAGAGATAGAGATAGAGATATACCATGGAATACTACTCAGCCATAAAAAGGAACGAAATAATGGCATTCACAGCAACTTGGATGGAATTGGAGACTGTTATTCTAAGTGAAGTAACTCGGGAATGGGAAACCAAACATCGTATGTTCTCACTCACATGTGGGTGCTAAGCTATGAGGACCCAAAGGCATAAGAATGATACATTGGACTTTAGGGACTCGGGGGAAAAAATGAGGGGTGGCAAGGAATAAAAGACTATACATTGGGTACCGTGTACACTGCTTGGGTGATGGGTGCACCAAGATTTCAGACATCATCACTAAAGAATTTATTCATGTAACCAAACACCACCTGTCCCCTCAAAACCTATTAAAAAATAAAAAATAAAATAAATATAAATAAATAAAACATAGGAAACCAAACCTAACACAACTGTGAAAAGAAATGCACAAATCCACAACTATAGTTGGAGATTAAAATTCACCTCTCTCAATATTTGATAGAACAAGTAGACAGAAAATTATCTAAAACATGGAATACTTGAACAATACGATCAACTAAGTTGACCTAATCGACATTTATAGAAGAATCCACCCAACAACAGTAGAAAACACATTCTTCTCATGTGCATGTGAAATATTCATGTGTGTGTGAAACATAGACCACATTCTGGGACATAAAACCAGTTTAAATAAATTTAAAAGAATTTAGGTCATACAAAGTCTATTCTGTGACTACAGAGGAATAAAATTTTTAAAATGAATAACATAGAAATCTCTAGAAACCAAACAACACACATCTATATAACCCAAATATTAAAGAATTCAAAAGGCAAATTGGCTCTGGTTGGAGTCACAGGGATGCTAAGACCACTGCCTGGGCCTTCGCTGACCATGCTGTCCCAGGTGGCACATTCTGCCACCACCGTGGTGGCCTCCTCTCTGAAGAATACAGCCTTCATACGTCCAGGGATATCGCAGGCAACAAAGACCTTTCACACAGGGCAGCCATGCCTTGCCCTTCTGCCACCTCTTCCTGAATATGGAGGGAAAGTTCATTTGGGGTTGATCCCTGAGGAATTCTTCCAGTTTCTTTATCCTAGAACCGGTGTAACAGGACCCTATGTGCTCAGAACTGGGCTTATCTTGTATGGTTTATCCAAAGAAATATATATGATTACCCCAGAGACCTTGTCTACCACATCAATAGTATGGTTACTTGTCCAAATAATTTTAAAATATGGTGCCTCTATTGGAGATTTTGCTGAAAAATTCAATGAGCAAAAAATTGCCCAACTAGAAGAGGTGAAGCAGGCTTCTATCAGACAAATCCAGGATGCAACTGATTTGGAGAAGTCACAGCAGGCACTCGTTCAGAAGCACCATTACCTTTTTGATGTGCAGAAAAACAACATTGCTATGGCTTTGGAGGTTACTGGGAACAACTGCATAGACTATATAAGGAAGTAAAGAATCACCTGGACTATCATATAACTGTGCAGAGCATGATGCTTCGAAAGAAACGAGAACACATGATAAATTGGGTGGAGAAGCACGTGGTGCAGAGCATCTCTGCACAGCAGGAAAAGGAGACAATTGCCAAGTGCATTGCCAATCTAAAGCTGCTGGCAAACAAGGCTCAAGCACAGCCAGTTATGTAAATGTATCTATCCCAATTGAGACAACTAGAAACAGTTGATTGACTAAATGGAAACTAGTCTATGTGACAAAATCTTTCTGTATTGTAGTATTTTTGTATTCTGTATTCTGTATTTTTAGGAGACATAAACTATAACTTCAGTAGAAGTTTCCTCTCCTAAAAATGAAAAGTTTGTTTCATATAGTGAGAGAACTAAACCTATTGGCCAGTCAGATGGTTCTCATCCTTATTACTCTGCATTTCAGTTGTTCCATGATCGCTTTTGAATAAGCAGTTTGCCTTTATTAAAACTTGCTGCCTGACTCAAGATTACCAAGTTATAATTTAAACTTGTAATTAATTATACCATCTTGCAATATAGTGATAATTGAATGAAAAAATGGCAAATTGAATTGGAAAGTATTTTAAACTGAATGAAAATGAGAAGGCAACATACCTAAATTCATAGAATACCACAAAAATCATTTTAAATGGGGAGACTTACAACACTACATGACTATATTAGAAAATAAGGTCTCAAATCAATGAACTCAGCTTCAACTATAAGAAAACAGAACAGGGCTTGGTAAACTACAGCACTTGGGTCAAACCAAGATCACTGCACATTTTTAGAGATAAAATTTTATTGGCACAGTCTTGCACGTTCATTTACATCCTAGAGGGGCATACATACTTCAGTGGCAGAGTTGAGTAGTTGTACAAAGACTGTGTGGCTCAAAAAGCTAAAATATTGCCATGTCATCCTTTGCGTAAGAAGTTTACTCACCCCTGAACTGGAAAAAGAAGTGCAAATTAAACCCAAAGACTATGGAAGAAAATAAATAAGGATTACAACAGAGTTCAGTGTAATTTAGAAAATACAGAATCAATACAGGAAAGCTTTGGTTCATTGAGAAAAATATATGAAAGTGATACTAATCAGAAAAACACAAATTATCAATATGAGAAATGATAGAGGAGACCTCCCTACAGAAACTACATATAATAAAAGAAAAATACAGGCCAGGTGCAGTGGCTCATGCCTGTAATCCCAGCACTTTGGGAGGCCGAGGCAGGCGGATCAAGAGGTCAAGAGATCGAGACCATCCTGGCCAACATGGTGAAACTCTACTAAAAATACAAAAATTAGCTGGGCATGCTGGTGTACATCTGTAGTCCCAGCTACTTGGGAGGTTGAGGCAGGAGAATAGCTTGAACCTGGGAGGCAGAAGTTGCAGTGAGCCAAGATCATGCCATTGTACTCCAGCCTGGGCAACAGAGCGAGACTTCGTCTCAAAAAAACAAACAAACAAACAAATAAATAAATAAATAATAAATGGAAAATATGAAAATAATATGAACTTCCTGCTAATAAGTTCAACAACTTAGATGGAATAAACAAATTTCTCCAAAGACATAAATGACCAAAACTCACTAAACTAAGTAATCTGAACAATTCTATATTTATTAAAAAAATCAATGTGTAACTAAAAAATCTTCTCACAAAGAAAATCCCATGCCAACATGTCTTTCCAAAATGTAAGGAAGAAATAATATGTATTGTTACATGAACTCTTCCAAAAAAATTGAAGAGTTTGAATTCTCCCCATCTCAACTTATAAAGTTACCATTACCCTGATACCAAAACCAGGCAAAGACATTAACACAAGAAAATCCTATACCAATATCCCTCATGAATAAAAATGCAATTTTTTTAATTTAACAAATCAAATCCAACAATATATAAAAATGATAATACATCATGAAAGAGTGGAATTTATCTCATGAAAACAGTGTTGGTAAACAATTTTGGCTTAGCATTTGAAAATCAATCAACTTAATTTATCTTATTAATACACTAAAAAATAAAATCCATATGATTATCACAGTAGAAGCATAAAAAGCATTTGACAAAATCCAACATAAATTTCTGATAAAAACTCTCAGCAAAATAGGAATATAAGAAAACTTTATCAACTTCATAAAAGACATGATGAAAAACTACAGCTAACTAACATGGTACTTAATAATGAAAGATTGGATATTTTCCCCTTAAGACTAGAAAAAATGCAAAGATATCTGAACTTACATCTAGTTAACATTGTAGTGAAGGTTCCAGCTAGTGAAATAAGGAGAGAAAAAGGAATAAAAGGTATCCAGATTTGAATAGAAGAAGTAAAACTCTATTGTGAAACAACATTGTGCAAAAATAACCCAGGAAACCTACAAAAAACCCTGCTAGACCTCATAGTGAATTTATCAAGTGTCTTTAGTTTGTTCAGCATGCTGTAACAAAATACCATAAACTAGGTAGCTTATAAACAATAGAAATTTATTTCTCACAGATCTGGATGTTGAGAAGTCCAAGATCAAGGAACCAACAGATTCTTACAGAAATATATGCAACCAAGCTAAATCCGTGATCTATGTTGTCCAGTGTGAGATTGGTGCAGTAATCAGGGGACAGTCTAGCTAACAAAAAGTAACATAAGAATAGTTCAATGTCCTCCCTTGAGTTTTCTGAATGCCATGAATTGTATAGTCTCCAGCGAGACTTCTCAAAATTTCCATTTTCCTTCCAACACTTTTGTCATACTATGCTGGTTTTCGGCCACATTTTACAGAAATGTCTTCCCCTGGCCCATCTGCTTGTTATCCTTTTTCTTGTCATTCCTGATTCTGCATCACAAAAGACTAACCAAATAGTCTGGCAACAGCAGATCTGTCCATGGGAGTCAAAGAAAGGGGTAAGTCTGAGTGGGCAACACTGGAATTCTTTGACCAATTCAAGGATGAGGAAAACCTGGGAACATTCATGCATTGAAAGGAAGAACACTGATGTGCTTAAAAGCACAGGCTCTAGAGCTAGAATTCTAGGATCCTGCGTCAGGCTCTGTTATTTACCAGCTGTGTGACATTGATAAGTTTATCTAACCTTTCCGAGCTTCATTTGTCTTATCTGTAAAATGGAGATAATAATCATAACTTCCTAAGATAACTCTTTGAGCATTAAACGATTTAATACATGTGAGGTACTTAGAATTACACCTGGCACATATGAGGCTCTCTAAGCTAGTACTTAATTGCTATTCATATGTGTAGTAATAACTTCGACCCTTTCAAACATAGGTACTTTTTGAGATCCAAAATGGAATGGGCAGTCTCAAGAGATACTGATCTCCCTATTTCTAGAAGTGATCAAACTGATACTAGAGGAATGCTCCACCGAGAAAGTACACATCACATTCATTAATTTGATACTGATTGGACCAGGACTGCATAGAGTCCCTTTCATATATAAAGGTCTATATTTCTATGCATCTTTTCTGCCTCGGTTATTTTCTTCCTGTTTCCACCATTCATCCACCCCAGATCAGAGAATCTTGAATTCTCTTGATCCTAGGCATTTTTTTTTCTTTAGCTTGAAGGTGTTTTGTAAAAAAGCTTTCTTTCAGATAACAAAACTGACAATTCACAAAATAGGGAAATAAAAATATGTTAACCTCACAGGAAATCAAATATTTTATAATACAAAGAATGTCCCTGCCTTGTGTACGCACAAGATTGTAAGCACTGAGAATTTTGTAAAAAATATATAATGTTTTTAGCCAACTGACACCCACACAAAACAAGTCTTTCTGCAAGATGGATAAAACAGGAAAACTAATTTGAATTTAATGTTTTCTAAGTAGAGAATTTACAGGTATTCCACTATAAAATATGTTTCTCTGGTTTTCTTCTTTTTCTACTTCTTTTGCATTCAAGGAAATTCTAATAAACAGTTGAGCTTTTTATCCTGGTGTTCAAAGGAAAATGTATCTTCTAATCAAAGGAAAATCAATGACAATTATCAGAGTTTGTTTCCACATCTAACCTTATCTCCTTTACTCTACCTCCCCAAATGGTGGGGTATTCTTTCAGTTAAACGCCACCACCACCTTCTTTGAGAACTTGCCCCCCTCTTCCTATACCTTTCACCTTCCTCTCCTTTCTGACTTTCCCACTTCAACCTGCAAATATTCCCACGTGCTTCACATTCACTACAAACCCACCTTTGACCTTGGATCCACCCTCTGCTACCAACAAGTCTATCACTTCTGCATCTCTATTCATACAGAATATCTCTCTCCTCTTCCCTTTCACTCTGCAGACGTTTACTCCTCCTTTTAGAATCATTCCATAGTTGTAACACCATCCATATCCCACCCCCCAATAAGAGTAGTAAACATCCCTCATTGCCTCACAGAATTACCCCAAATACCCTACTGGTGTTATCAGTTTACCTCAACAGCCTTGAAAGTAGACCTAGGAGGCTTGGCCCACAAAGAAAGAGATATACATTGATTCCTTAGGGAATAAATGAATGCACCAGTTCTAGACAAATGCATATGAAAAAGAACTAATGTGATTATGTGTTATAACCTTGATAGGTACATTTTGTTATTGGAACTTAAAATTTTTCAGATGAATAAGGCCAATAGTCAGTAATCTCTTTGGCCTTGAATTCTGTGTAGGCAAAAATGTGTAAACTCCCACATGGAAATACTAGCCATAGTCTTGGTGCCCTCCAATCAGTAATACAATTGAGAACACATATTTTTCCCTGGGCCATTTGGTCTAATCTCTCTATGATCTACATAACTTCTCTTGACTTTTTCCTTCTAGAGTCTATACTCTAGATATTCCATACACAGACCAGCACACTGCCATGGGCATCCCTGGACTGTCACTTAGTCTTTCTATCTATGCGTACTGTTTTACCCACTGTCATAAAACTTGAGACACAGAACAATCTGGAGAAGTAAGCTCTGTTTATCCAAGATCACATATTTTGGTGATTTTTTTTTTAGTTGGGGATTTTTTGAAAGTTTAAAATTTTTTATTTTGTATATCTTATTTATTTATTTATTTATTTATTTATTTAATTTATTTGGAGTGCAGTGGCGCCATCTCGGCTCACTGCAACCTCTGCCTCCTGAGTTCAAGCAATTCCCCTGCCTTAGCCTCTCGAGTAGCGGTGCACACCACCATGCCCAGCTAATTTTTTTTATTTTAGTAGAGACGGGGTTTCACTATGTTGGCCAGGATGGTTTCTATCTCCTGACCTCGTGATCCATCCACCTTGGCCTCCCAAAGTGCTGGGATTACAGGCATAAGCCACTGTGCCCGGCCTGTGTATCTTATTTTTTTAAGCCACCCTTCATTGAGACATATTGTGGGATAGAACTATAACATGGGCTTGGCTTACATTTTCTCACACAGACTTTACCACAATCCTATCAAGTTCACACTACGATTATAAATTTCATCCCCATTTTGCAATTAAGAAAACTGAGGTATAGAGAAATTAAGAAAGTTAATCTAAACCATATAGCTGGTAAGGTCTTGAGTCAGAACAGCTGTTTCCAAAGCAGACACTCTTAACCAATACTCTACAATGTCTCATGGAAAATCCGAGAATAGATATTCAGAGGAAAAACTGATGATAGATACTCAAGTGTGTATTTAAAAAGAGAATGAGGCCTGGGAATATATTTCCTTATTATTTATAGAGTGTGTAAGTTTTTAAAAATGTAGAATAATAACATAGGGAACAGAAGAAAAAAAATACCCTAAAGATTTCTAAAAGAACATTTTGACCTAAAGAGGCTCTTTAAGCAAGTAGTTCACTCCTGGGCCATTAGTTATGGATTTAGATTTTCTTTTGAGCTATTGATTAGCAAGTGAAATGCAATTTACAGATTTTGTTAATCATTGTTCTCTTGGTGAGCAAATTTTTCAATCTGTTTTAAAGACAGTCAAGTAATAGAACTAAAAAACCTCAAGCCAAGTTGGATGGGAGAGAAGAGTACTCAAACATTTGCACTGACATCATTGTTTACCTAGTAGAGACCCTCCTAACGTTCTAGGAAGAATAACTCCTTCAGGAAGGGTTTCTGTTCTCAGAAAAACATTCCACAAACCTTTATAATTAAGAAGGAAATGCAAGGCCCAAGAGACTTTTCCTTATCAGCAAAGTCATCCTACATGTATATGAATTTATTCTCTAAAATAATCAAGAAAGAGGATATTTTAAATATAAATAAATGAAGGATTTTTTGTTTTCCTATTACATGAATCCATCTCTATCCTGTCTTTGAGTTAATCATCATCAAATTGCACTAAATCAGAGATGGCAGGGGCTGCGCCTGGCTGGATACCAGTGTTTCTCAGTGTTTGGTTATACTGGAAATGTCTTTGGAATAAGCTTAATCTGAAAGATTTTTGACCAGTAATTCTCTTAGAGTTCTAAATAGCAGAGGTTTTTTTGGTGGGGGAGCAGGGTAGGGAGATGAAGGGATCTCTGTGTGTGATACATATTTTCTTCTTAAATCAAAAATAAGATGGTATCAAGAATTTCTCTCCACTTTTCTCTGTCTCTTTCACACGCGCACACACACACACACACACACACACACTCCCTCCTCCCATCACAACACTTCTGCTGTTGGGAAATCTAAGAGAATTGGGAAAAGGAGAAAGGAGTGGTGAGGGGAGGGAGACATTTACTTTCTGCACTGTTTGCTTTTTTAACCATGTTTATGTGATTCTTTTGGGGTAAAATAATAACTTTTTTGAACCCTGAACAAAATGAAAAGGCAAAAAGACACACAGCTACACAGTCAGCTGTTGTAATAAAGAAGGTAGAAGGGAAATACAAGCAAAATATTCCAGGTTGGCAGTGTCATCTGTATTATTCTTTGGCTGAAAGGCGAAATTTCTCCTGAGGGTTTAGGTTGTTTGCCCAACTAAGGGGTGGGGTGAAGGATAAGGAAGGCAGATTTGCGTCTGTAGCTGATTGGCAGTTTCTGTGAGGAATTATCCACTCCAGTAAGTTTTGTTATTTCGGCAGTTTCTTTCTCAGAGTTGATGGTACTCTTTACTCTTGGGTGTGGTGTGGTGTGGGGAATGGGATGTTGTTTCTGGTGACTGCTGGGAGAAGAGAGTAGGGGGCAGCTGTTTGAGAGACTGAAAAGGTTCTGGGAGAATGGAATGTTGTTGTTCCTTCATTTTTGAAACCACTCTTCTTTTTGATCATGTTTATACTTTAAAATTTCACACTGTGGTCAAACTAGGCAAGGTATAATTTAACGTGTCCCCTATAAACACTGGACAACTGCACTTGCCTGTATGCACACAGGCACACAATTTTTATATAGACATTTGTGGGGAAAAAAATCACATTTTAATTAACAGCCAGAACGTGAAAAGGCAAATATTTTAAATGCCACCTTTTTTTTTTTTTGCTTTTCCTACAGAGTTTTTCTATTTAATGGAGATAACATATAAACCCAAGTGCTGTCTTTCTCTCCTTCTCAACTATAATTTAGAATCACACTGAAGAAGAAAGTTGTAAATAAGACAAAGTTAAAATTTATATTTCACATCAAGCATTCAACTGTAATGTAAAAAAGCAAACTTTAAGTTTACTGAAAAGGAATATTCCAGCAATTACCAAAAGATTCCACAGCTGTTAAACTAGAGAAACTATTTTTTCTTTCTTGGATTCCAACTCATCATCTCTCACAATTACCTCATAACTAATCAAAGCTTTTATGAAAACGTTACTAGCCAAAAGAGCCACTTTGATTGCCTTCATTCCATTGACACACTATTTACAGGCATGTTTATTGCCACTAATAACTTTCTTTTTTAATTTTAAAATTTGTTCACTTGAAATCTGCTTTAAAAACAACAATAAAATATATTCTAAAATATTCACATAGTATTTAGATAGAACATCAATTTTCTAGGGCATTTCTTTACAACATGTAAGGAAAATGTACTCAGGGAAAGGGATGCAGTTCTTGATCTTGAAGATGGCAGCATCAAGCTTTCTTCGAGCATCTTCTTCTTTGAGGACGCACTGCTTGGAAGAGATATTATAAGAATATATGGGCCGGGCGCGGTGGCTCACACCTGTAATCCCAGCCCTTTGGGCGGCTGAGGCAGGTGGGTCACTAGGTGAAGAGATCGAGACCATCCTGGCCAACATGGTGAAACCCCATCTCT
Source organism: Pongo pygmaeus (assembly GCF_028885625.2). NCBI lineage: Eukaryota > Metazoa > Chordata > Mammalia > Primates > Hominidae > Pongo > Pongo pygmaeus. The sequence goes on along the minus strand of NC_072378.2, from coordinate 139,987,796 downwards.
ACTAAAAATACAAAAATTAGCTGGGCATGGTGGTGCGCGCCTGTAGTCCCAGATACTGCAGAGGCTGAGGCAGGAGAATTGCTTGAACCTGGGAGGTGGAGGTTGCAGTGAGCCGAGATCGTGCCACTATACTCTAGCCTGGTGACAGAGTGAGATTCCATCTCAGGAAAAAAAAAAAAAAAAAAAAACAATATATGTATGTGACTTATAGACATCTATGATAAATAGCCATGCCTAAATTAGACAGTGTCCGTCCATGCTTTCATACATTCACCAAGTATTTGACCAAGACTTTATGCTAGGTTTTGCTAATACAACCATGTATCAAACATAAATACTACTCTTAATTTACACTCAATCTAATAAGAACTTTAAAGAACAGGTTTTCTTGGCTAGGCGCGTGGTTCATGCTTGTAATCCCAGCACTTTGGGAGGCCAAGATGGGTGGATCATTTGAGGTCAGGAGTTCGAGACCAGCCTGGCCAACATGGTGAAACCCCGCCTCTACTAAAAATTCAAAAATTAGCTGGGTGTTGTGGTGGGCGCCTGTTGTCCCAGCTACTTGGGAGGCTGGGGCAGGAGAATCGCTTGAACTTGGGAGGTGGATGTTGCAGTGAGCCAAGATCACACCACTCTACTCCAGCCTGGATGACAGAGCGAGACTCTGTCTCAAAAAAAAAAAACAACAAACAAAAAAAACAGAATAGTGTTTCTTGCCACTAGATCCTAGGCCTTTGCATCAGTCGGCTGTTAGCACAATGCTGCATAACAACAAAACCTTGACATTTTAGTGGTTTGCAAAAGTAAGCATTTATCTCTTGCTCAATATCTGTGGATCGGGTTCAGCTTATGTAGGCTTGAGTCAGCTGGACTTGGCTCCAAACTTTGAATTGGGTCCAAATGTGCTAATTCCTCTATAAACCAGTGGCTATCCAAGGCATGTTCTTTATGAAGCAAAAGGCAAGAGCACAAAAGGGAAAGTTCCACTGCACAATTCAAACATCTGCTCCTGTCACCTCTGCTAACATCTCACTGGCCAAAACAAATCACATGGCCAAGGTCAGCACCAATGGGACAGGGAAGTATACTCCATAGGAAATAATAGCCATAATAAAGACAGAAGAGAGTGAATACTTGCTGGACAAAATCCAATCTCCCCAAAATCCTCTTCTCTTTTCATATCATTCTTTCTCTAAGAGATCTCATCAAATCCTGAGATTTCCTTCCTATCTATGTATAGATACTTCGCTAATTTATATCTCCAGCTGAGAACTCTCTTCTTAGTTCCAGTTTTAAAACCAAGAAACTACTTGATAATTGTACTGGTATATCTCAAAGATACTCCAAACTTAATATGTCTTAAATAAAACTCATGCTCACCCCCACCATCTATCATAGACCAAAGTAGTATTCTAGTATTCTCCATGTCAGTGAGTACCACATTGTCTATGCAAACCAGAAATCTAAGAATCTATACTATTCCCCCTCCTTCAACCTTCAAATCCAATTGATTGCCAAGACCTATTTTACCTTCATCTTTTCTCTTCATCTTTATCAGCATCCTACTTTACCCTACCAGCATCTCACACCTGATATCACTTAATATCTATTAACCAGTGTACCCACTTTCATACTGGTCCTATTTAATTGGTTTTCCAATTAGAGTATCATTTTTTGAAAAGCAAATCTAATCATGTCACCATTCCTGCTTAACTCTCTTTAATGGTTTGGTGGTTTTTAAATATGCCCCAAATTATTTGATATTACTTCTTTCAAAAGTGGAGCCTAATTCTCCTCTCTTTAATAAAATGTGGAAAGGAATTAGCTACTTTTTTTTTTTTGAGATGAAGTCTCGCTCTTGTTGCCCAGGCTGGAGTGCAATGGCATGATCTCGGCTCACTGCAACCTCTGCCTCCTGGGTTCAAGTGATTCTCCTGCCTCAGCCTCCCAAGTAGCTGGGATTACAGGCATGCGCCACCACGCCTGGTTAATTTTCATATTTTTAGTAGAGATGGGGTTTCCACCATGTTGGCGAGGCTGGTCTCAAACTCCTGACCTCAGGCGATCTGCCCGACTCAGCCTCCCAAAGTGCTGGGATTACAGGTGTGAGCCACCACCTCCGGCCCTGGTTACTTATTTTTAACAAATAGATGTGATGGAAGTGCAATGTGACTTCTGAGGCTAAGTTTTTAAAAATATAGCTTTGCTGCTCTCTCTTTCTCCCCCTCTCTGTCTCTCTCTCTCTTTCTCCCTCTCTCTGTCTCTCTCTCTCTTTCTCTCTCTCTCATTACTTACTCTTGGAGAAGACAGCTACCATGGCATGGAAATTCAAGCAGCCTTATGGAGAAGGAGCTCAAGCTTCTCACCAACAGTCAAAACTAATTTTCCAACGATGTGAGCCATCTTATAAGCAGATCCTTCGCCCTAGTCAAGACTTCAGATGACTTCAGCCCTGTAAGATATCTTGTGAGCAACTTTCTGAGAGACCTAAAGCCAGAGCTGCCTGGCTAAGCTGCTCCTGGATTCCTGACCCACAGAAGCTGAGATACTAAATGTTTATAATTGTTTTAAGCCACTAAGTTTGAGGACAAATTGTTATGCAATAGTGGATAACTTCCCATTCCTCTTAGGAGAAAGAGCAAAATGCTTAACTCCCTTCTCCAGCCACATCCCATAACCTTTCCCACCCACTCTCTGCCTCCCAGACATGCAGACCTTCCTTCCATCCTTTGGACACACGATGTTCCTTTCTCCCACAGAGCTTTTGCTCATTATCTTCTGATTTTGCAATAAAGGTATTTCTTTCTATCTTCACCACATTATACCCTATATTGCCACTAAATCTCCGCAACCTTCTCACTTTTCCTGAGATATTTTTCCAGATATTAGTGAACTGGTTAAACTCATATATCATAACCTTTCTCTGCATCATGTAACTCCCCCACTCCATTTACATTAATCATGTGATAATTTCATTTCCATTTCTTCCTCTGTAGACTTCCTGAGAGTTCACTTTGCCCACCATTTGAATCCCTAGTACCTGTAATAACGACTGGCTTGGAGTTGGCAGCCAACAAAAATTTGTCGAACAGATGAATAAAATGAAGAAACGTGAGATGTACAGAGGAACCACAATCATATAAGGCAAAACTTGCCATGGAGTGAGCAGAGCTGGAAGGCTGTACAAATAGGTATCAAGACAGATTGTCAAGTTTACCATTTATGTCCACAATTCCTGTTGCCTCTGTCCTTTCACCTCTCCTTCAGAAGCAGCCTTCCTCTTTCTCCCTGCTTCCCCTTAAAAGTTTCCAAATCCCTTATCTCCATTTTCCTTGCTTGTCAGTATTCACTGGCAACAACGGGTCAAATAAAGTCATTCATACTGAGGTGCTTATTGTCGGCAGAAAGTCCAACTGTGCAGGGAAGCCCTGGAGGGAAATAGAGGTAGAGGAAATGAGCTGGTTAAGTGGGACAAAAACCCAGGACAGAAGAGAGGCCGGGGTGAGAGTGGACTAGGCTGGAGTCAAATGGAAATAAGGGGGTGGGAGGTAAAGGATAAGGGAGAGGGCAGTGGGGCTAGTTCAGACCCCTGCCCAGCAGCTCTCCTAATCCAAGGAAACCAGAAACAGACACAGCTTCCAAGCCACAGGGTGCAATCCGGAGTATCTGTTGCAAAGCTAGACTGTGAGAATGCCTGTCTGAGGTGACTGAGATAAGGAATAGGAGGCAGGGTCTGGCATTGAAAAAAAGAAGCCTGCAGGAACAGGGCAGGATAAAAGGCCTCCAAATAGTAAGTTTTAGTGGAGACTAGGCACACCTCTGGATGCCAGAAAATTAGAGGAAACAGAGAAACTCCAGATGAAGGAAGAGGGGCCCTTTTATCTAGGACTCAGTAATCTGTAGATTCACCATCTCCATGGGCTTCCTCCCCCTCTACGAGCATGGAAGGCTGTTCTCAGCACTGCATGGCCAGGGGAAGCTCTGGGGGTCTTGTCCAGATGTCCTTACTATGGTTCCACTGGGACAGCTATAGATGGTCAAGTATTTACCATCAGTTAGCGGGCTGAGGCATGGGACTGGCTCAGAGGTATATACACGTAAATGACTAAGAAACTTCTGTTTGTTTTGTTTTGTTTTGTTTTGTTTGAGACTGAGTCTCACTCTGTCGCCCAGGCTGGAGTGCAATGGTGCGATCTCAGCTCACTGCAACCTCCGCCTCCTTGGTTCAAGTGATTCTCCGCTTCAGCCTCCCGAGTAGCTGGGATTACAGGCGCCTGCCACTACATCCGGTTAATTTTTGTATTTTTAGTAGAGATGGGGTTCCACCATGTTGGTCAGGCTGGTCTAGAACTCCCAACCTCAGGTGATCCGCCCGCCTCAACCTCCCAAAGTGCCAGGATTACAGGCATGAGCCACCGCGCCTGGCCAGAAACTTCAGTTTATTGGTTGTTTTTTCACTTGAAAAATATATTTAAGTAAAATTAATAAATACTGATTATGGACTTCTGAACAAAGTAGTCAAGAAGAGCATTGCAACATGCATTAGAAACACACGTGAGTTCATAAACACTCGCTGACACTCCTAGGGGAGCAGCTCCCTTTCTTCAGCAGCTCCAAGTGTGGTTCTGCACCAAGTCACTGAGCACTTCTTCCCAACCTGAGCCAGCTAACGAGGGCCAACTTCAAACAATATTCGGTGCAAAGTTTAAGACACATGGCAAGTATATTCAAAGAATCAAATTTTTGAGATATGCACAGTGAATTCATTCCCTGCCTTTTATTTACTAAGCTATAACGCTTCTCAATGGCTTTAGTATACTTTATTTGTTTAGCAGAAATATCAGTGGCACCTCAATGACTAAAAGAAGTGGACCAAATGGATCTTCCAACCTTAGGGTTTTTCGCTTCCAGTCTTAGTGACTGAAAAAGATCAACAAACTGTGCCCTCAACCGATTGTTATTGATTGGACTGTGCAAAGATAAAAATGAAAAATTCTGAATTATTAGTTGGTTTTATAACAGCGTATCCTGTGGTGTGACCAGACATAGTCCTTTCAACCTACAGAGTAAAGAGAATATTGCCTAGTCTAGCACATCCTCTAATCTTATCACCCAGGCCTATAGATTCTAGAATAAGCCATACTCCACCCCTACCACCACCACCTCTGGCCTAATTACTCAGCTACATCCTCTGGACATGTTCCATTGGAACTCAAGGGCCTTCTAAAGAACTGCTATGAGACCATCAGGCTTGCCTTCTAAATTCCCCTCTGGGGCTCTATTAAAGTGCTGTGTGACAGAGAGGGTACTTCCCCAGCCATAAATAAGTGTTGAGTGCAACCACACTTTCTCATTCTTAATGTTGGAAAAGTAGGAGGGCAGTTGCAGTTGTCAGCCTATATGTGGCTGATGACACCTAGAGTCACTAAGAATAAAATTATAAAACTAAATTCATTTTCTATAATTTTTTTGAAGTGATGTGTTAAAACACCAACAATCTTACCTTAGGAGAATGTAAACTCCTTAAGGATGCCTTTGCAAGCTTTTTCAACAAGTCATGGTCAACTGCAATGAATCAACACAACCACCAATATCTATGAAATCTGTCACTTATCAGGTGTAACTAAGTATAAAAGTTTCAAAATATCTGTTTTTTAAGTAAATTATGTCAAATTTGGGTTATCCCATACAATGTCACTCTCATTTACTTGCATCCTTAGATGTTTCCTCAAAAGAGAAGAAGGGTATGTCATTACAGCTAGTGGGAGGGCAACCCACCAATCAACAGCTGCCAAATATCTTCCTCTCTTCCTTTACCCTCTCCAGGAACTCTTCCTCCTCTGAGAAATATGTGTTCAAACACCTTATTTGAGTATTTCCATGATGATATGTACCTTGTGACAGTGTCATCAATCACGTGCATCTCAAAAGAAAAAAAAAATAAAGTGATCTCAGACGTTAAGTCTTCTGTGAATTTTAAAGATTATCTGAAAAGAGCCGGGTGCAGTGGCTCACACGTGTAATCCCAGCACTTTGGGAGGCCAAGATGGGCAGATCACCTGAGGTCAGGAGTTCAAGATCAGCCTGACCAACATGGTGAAACCCCATCTCTATTAAAAATACAAAATTAGCCGGGCGTGGTGGCACATGCCTGTAATCCCAGCTGCTTGGGAGGCTGAGGCAGGAGAATTGCTTGAACCCAGGAGGTGGAGGTTGCAGTGAGCCAAGATTGTGCCATTGCACTCCAGCCTGGGCAACAAGAGCAAAAACTCCGTCTCAAAAAAAAAAAAAAAAAAAAAGTATCTGAAAAGAGCGGTCTGTCTTCAGCTGAGCTCCTAGAGAATCCTGAACTAATGCAGTATCACAGCAATCATTTCCCTCATGCTTTCATGGCCTGTCCCCTGCAGTGGTCATTTTACTTGATTATAACAATTTATCACATCTATCTCTTTATTAGGATACCAGCTTTGAGTCTATGGCTGTGTCTTTTTATCTTTGTGTTCAGGGTCCAGCACATTGCCTGGCACATAGTAAGAATGTGGTGCTACGTGTTGAAACTGAATGAAATGGTTAGATGAATGGATGGACAGAGGGACAGATGGATAACTCGATGGATGCTATGTAGAATAAATAGAGTGGATTAATGTCACCTAAACCACAAATGCTGCCCCCGTTATTGAATTTTAGAACTTCTGACAATGTTTTGAGAACCAAGGTTATGTTTTGACAAAACTAATTTCGTGTTTTGCAAAGCATAATTTTAGAGCCCAAATGACCACATTTGACAGGATTTTGTTAAGCAGGGCTGCATTTTATTTAGGCCAGGCCCTCACGACTGACAAGTTATATACTTTTTGTTTGTTTGAAGGTCTTTGTTTGAAGGTCTTTGCAGAAATGTATGACTGCACCAGCTATGGGTTCTTTCTGGTTTCTGCTGCCCTGTAACCTCCAACAGAATGATGCTGCTTCCAGGAGGTGCAGTGTCTTCATGGGTTTCCCAGAATCTTTTAAATGTCTTAAAAGGCAATAGATTTCTAAGGAGCACCTGAATTCCTTGAAAATGGCTTTGAACAATATGAGTTTTTTTTTTTTTTGAGACAGGATCTCACTCTGTCGCCCAGGCTGGAGTGCAGTGGCACGATCTCGGCTCACTACAAGCTCCGCCTCCCAGCTTCATGCCGTTCTCCTGCCTCAGCCTCCTGAGTAGCTGGGACTACAGGCACGTGCCACCACACCCGGCTAATTTTTTGTATTTTTAGTAGAGACGGGGTTTCACCGTGTTAGCCAGGATGGTCTTGATCTCCTGACCTCGTGATCCACCCGCCTCGGCCTCCCAAAGTGCTGGGATTACAGGAGTGAGCCACCGCGCCCGGCCATGAGTTTCTTAATTTAATATTTGTTTCTTTAAGGGTCAGGCTGGCAGCAATGTCATGGAGATATCGACGTGCTTCACTGAGAAGAAAATAGTTGTGCTTCTTTGAGGAAGGGGCTTAATTCATAAGGTAGTTCACTAAACTCAATGCAGATCCTCAAACCATATGACTTTGTAAGTTTGTCTGAGAATCAAATCATTTGTTCCAATTTAGTGTTTCTGACTTTCTGAGAATAGTATTTCCAAGAACACCCAGGAGAATGCAAAGTATGAATAATCCCATATCTGTCTCTCCTTTTTTAAATTAAAAAAATTAGATAATAAAAGACAAATTAAAATATTTGAATTTTATGATTTAACTTAAGCTTACAGATTGATTCATTTGTGGCAAATTATGACTTGAAACATTTAAAGAAATCAACCCCAACTTTAAAGAAGATGGTGCCAGGAAATAGAAGGCAGAATTTAGCTTACTCTTTGGCTTTAGCATCTTTTTCCTGTGCTATCTTTATAAAGGCTGTAAGTAGCAGCTTAGAAATGCTGGAGAGGTTTTTCATTTTTGCATTCTTTTTTTAAAAGAAGGATTTGGCCAGAAACTTAGTTATTTGCATATAGTAGGATCTTGACATATCCTGTGTTTTATCTTGTTCACATTGTAAAATGTTGCATATGAACTCTAGGATTTAAGACACATCAGCAGTTGCTGAACACTGCATTGAAAATGTATTCATTCCAAAATGAATTATCATTGTTGGTGACGTTCTCTTTTCTAAACCTTAAAAAGCTGAAAAATGGTAATACAAACCACATGTTTGCTTCATTCCACCACCATTCTTGGCAGGGCGAGAGCTGCCTGGCAACCTTGCCGTCAGCTGGGCCTGTGGTAATCAGGGCAGTATTGCCCTGTAGTTAAATCTAATGCTTTCTTTCTGAGAACCCATCAGTGGATGTTTTTTCTTCTTATCAGACTTCTTAGTAATGTTTGAAAAGGGCTTCTGTGGATGAGGAGAATATGTCCTCATAGAGGGAGCTGCTGAAATAGTGGAAAAAAAAAAAAAAAAAAAAAAGACAATGAAGTATTCTAATGACTCTGCAGAGAAAAAGTCTGCAAGAACTGCCTGCCTGTTGCTTTGGACTTCGGCCCTACAGAGGCGTGGGACCCAGCCTGACTCAGCTGGCTGGGCTCCATTTCTTTCAGAGGCCTTGGGGAGCCTCGTTCCCTATGGAAACTCCAACTGCAAGGATCCAGTGTATGGAGTTCAGGGACCAAGTTCTGAAGACTTAAAACACAAGCATGGCCTTATGTGTTTGGCCCTTGAACATTGACAATATTTTAATTCTAACATACTTAGGAGAAAAATATGTATTTGGAGCAACACCAGTAATGAAAACATCCGTTTAAGTAAGCCTAATTATAACTGAGATTACACAAATTTGTTATGATAACTGAGCCTGTAAAAACTGAAACTTCCAGGAAAGAAAGATCACCGGAGAGCAGCCATACACACAGGGACAGTCTCTAATGCGACGCAAAAGTCAATAGGAAATTGGAATTCACCAGGCAGACTTTTACTTTATAGCCAAATTGCATAAACAGGGACATTATTCAACTCTTCCTATTCCCTGCTAATTAAACAAAATGATGACATATAAAGTGCCTAGTAGAGTTGCTTCACATGATTGGCACTTAATACATATATGAGTTTGTTCCTCCCCAGTCAAGCAGATTTGCTTTGAGATCCCTCTTCCAGAGGCCCTCTTAGCCAGCCCTTAAAAACACAGCTCTGTGGGGCCTCTTTCTTCCTTCAAGCACCTTCCATTGCTTCATCCTCTTTCCTGAGACCTACAATCACTAAGAAAAAGAATCTCAAAAGGAGTTGATGAATCCAGCCAGTAGCTCCAGCTACTTAATTTGAGTAAGCCCTAAGAAAGTTAAGATCTTTCTGTGATCCTTAACCTCAGGGTCCTAGAACCCAAGACCTTAGATGAACTTTATTCTAAAACAGAGAATATTATTCCCCAAAAGGAATAAGTAAATTATTCATAGTTACATAACCAAAGGACAGCCTCATTCTAATCTTATGATTTAGAGAGCAGTGGCCCTCTAGTAAGTTAGTTAGTTATACTTTCCACAATGGTTAGAGGTGCTTTGTGAACAGACAAGAAATTATATACATGCCTGGAACTAACCGGATGCACACATTGGAGGTTGTACCATAATGAAAACATACAAACATTTTTAATTTCCATTATAATGGGTAGAAAAGAATTTGGGCTGTACTTGATGTTGTCATTCCAGCCCTTCCTCTCACAGACCCTGAAATACTTAGAAGTTCAGCTACTTAGCAAACTCGCAGGATGGTCACATTCTCTGTCTTCCCCCACCGCACTTCCCTTCAACTAACCAGTAGGAGGAATAAACCCTATCTCAATACTAGTTATAATAATTCCCTGTGTTTAAGTTTATAGATTTAACTTTCAGAGACATCATTTGCCACTCAAATAATAAATAAAATTGCTTGTATTTGCATATGTTCAAGAGTTTTATACTTGTTTTCTTGCTTGTCACTTCTGTGAAACATGCTGAGATAAATATAGATATTATTGACTTTATTCTAATGATAAGAGGACTGAGATAGAAGTGTAAAAATGTCTCAAGGAAATACATTTCAAGTAGACTGTCACCAGGTGATGGAAGGCAGCTGGATGATATGTTCCTTTTTAACTGAGATTCCTACGTGGCTATAAATGGGCCAAGGTTAATGCATTTTAAAATCTATATCCCATTATTTCAGTTACAGTGAATTTTGAACAATCTTTAAAGAGCATAAATTTGAATTTATCATAAGTACCTTTCTCAGAAATCTGTATTTATTTATCACAACTTAATCTAACCTTGGTCTTTCATCTAAAGATTTAAGCTGGTTTTGTTGTTGTTGTTGTTGTTTTGTTTTTGTTTTTGCTCTTGTTGCCCAAGCTGGAGTGCAATGGCACAATCTCAGCTCACTGCAACCTCCGCCTCCCAGGTTCAAGTGATTCTCCTGCCTCAGTCTCCCAAGTAGCTGTGATTAGCGCCACCATGCCTGGCTAATTTTTTTTTTTTTTTTTTTTTTTTGTATTTTTAGTAGTAACGGGGTTTCACCATGTTAGCCAGGCTGGTCTCAAACTCCTGACTTCAGGTGATCCACTCGCCTCGGCCTCCCAAAATGCTGGGATTACAGGCGCGAGCCACCACGCCCGGCCTAGGCTGCTTTTTTAAATCCACACTGTATCCACTGCCTTGAAGCTAGATTCCTCCTAGGCTTATCTCCAGGTGCACCTCTCTTTATCTGCATGTGGTCTCTTTTCTTTTATTAGCTTTCTAGACACAATTAAATACACAGCTTTAATTTCCTTCCTAGCTCCTGTGCATGAGCTGCAAGTGCTCTGTTCTGTCTTGAACTGTGTCTCCCAAGAAGGATGGAGCACAGATTGATCACTGCCATTTAGGGCATCCCTCTATTCTGAGAGCCCCGCCCCATTACCAAGTCTTCCCCATCCAAGAATGTTTTCTTGGCATTGTTCTTTTTTGGAATATGAGGGAAAGTTTTCCCTCCTTTTCTTAATTCCTTCCTTGATTAGCAGCTGCAAGTTAGGTATGATGACTTTTAACCACAAAACATCTCAGAAGCCTGTTGCTAGCAGTAACACAACATACAATTTTTAAACAACTCTGTCTGATACAAGCTGTTCCAGCCAAAGAGTTCCTCTGAACTCATTTCTAAAATAGGTGATATTCTTCCAGAACAAAACATTTTATGAGAGATTTTTTTCAATGGTGATTTAAATCATCACATGACCCATTTATCCTTAAAAGCTCAACTTCTTTCCGGTTGTGCAGTCAATTAAATAATGATTTCTAGCACAGCCATACTGTAAGGGTCTCCTGCTACTTCCAAGAAGCTCAAAGAACTTGTGTATTTGATATTGGAAATCATCACAGGATCCTTTTTAGGGGAAAGGCTATAGGTAGGTGTATCTGCATAGTTTTGGAGAGAAGCCAATAGATAGTTAAACATTCTTTTTCACGGATTTTAACTTTGTTAAGACTTGTAAATTTATCTTTCTAGAAGATTGTGTGTTTACCTTACATTTTCCCTATGTTAAAATCGCATTTGTCTGAAACTCAGTTACTTCTTCCTTTAGTTCCAAACCATGTAAGTAGTTAATTATTTTCCCAAGCTCCACCTGTTTACCTTCTTTATATCTTACTAGGCCCATCTCTTCTGGTTTCCTAGAGCTGAACTATACAATTATGTGACCACATGTAGCTATTTAAATTTAAATTGACCGGGGGAGGTGGCTCACGCCTGTAATCCCAACAGTTTAGGAGGTTGAGGCCAGTAGATCGCTTCAGCTCAGGAGTTCAAGACCAGCCTGGGTGACATGGTGAAATCTCATCTCTACAAAAAATACAAAAATTAGCCCAGCACAGTGGCACAGGCCTGTTGTCCTAGCTCCTTGGGAGGCAGAGGTGGGAGCATTGGAGGCTAAGGTGGGAGGATCGCTTAAGCCCAGGAGACGGAGTTTGCAGTAAGCTGAGATTGTGCCACGGCACTCCAGCCTGGGTGACACAGTGAGACTCTGACTCAAGAAAAAAAATTTTTTTAATTACAAATAAATTTGAATTAATTAAAATTAAACTAGGCCGTGCGTGGTGGCTCACGACTGTAATCCCAGCACTCTGAGAGGCCGAGGTGGGCGCATCACAAAGTCAGTAGTTCGAGACCAGCCTGGCCAACATGGTGAAACCCCATCTCTACTAAAAATACAAAATTTAGCTGGGCATGGTGGTGGGTGCCTGTAATCCCAGCTACTGGGGCGGCTGAGCCAGGAGAATGGCTTGAACCCATGGGTGGAGGTTGCAGTGAGCCAAGATCTTGCCACCACACTCCAGCCTGGGTGACCGAGCAAGACTCTGTCTCAAAAAAAAAAAAAAAAAAATTAAAATTTCAGATTTTCAGTTCACTGGTCACATTTTCAGCGCTCATAGCCATATGTAGCTAGTGACTAGTGTACTGGACAGTGCACACATAGGACATTACCATCATTGCATTGCTGTTGACTGTATGACCCATACATTTCCCGTATCTGTCTTTCCTATGGTATCACAGGGCCTTGAGTGTTAGTAAGAACACTACAATATTTGTTGAATAAATAATCTATCCAGAAAGATGTCTCACTATTCACAAGATGGGAAGATAGAGAATGGGACTTTAAAAAGAATCCCTCATTGGAAGCAAAGAACAAAAAGGTGAGAGTCTAACTAAAGTAAAATGTGGGTAAGAATAATGGACATAACACAGACACAAGCTTGTGCCTGTTCAGTAACTACAGAGAGATTAATGGTTCACAATGAGTTAGATTTCCATTCCGCATTGGAGTTTACAAAATGTTTACATCTGGCTATTTTATCAAAACTAGCAATTCAAATCACTAATCTAACCAGCTCCTGGCCAGAGGTGAAACAAAAAAATATATATATCATTGGGACTAAAGAGTTCTCCATTAATTTCTTTATTAATTCAACATTTGCTTGAGTTCAATATGCAAAAGATGAAAGAAAAGAAAGTGCGAGAGATATTATTAAGTCACCCACCACACAAAAACGTATTTATATAAATAAAGGCAGTAGATAATAAAAAAATGCATTTGGCTTAGAAGTTTGTTAAAATAATGATTCCCATAGAAACAAAACACATCCTATGATATGAGGCTCAAGGGCAGCCTTCCAAGGCCAATGTCAATCACCCCATAGGTGAGTTAGAACCTTAAGACTGTGTGTACCCCTGATTCTATGGGCAAATACATTCAAAATTCTAATTCAGGTGCCTGGCTCCTCTCACAAGAATGCCTCACCTATATATCCCTGACTGCCTTCACTCTGAATTAGTAATGGGGGTTTTGTGGCCTTGGGCCAAGAGAGCAAGAAGCCCAAGGCGGTAGAAACTGAGATAAGGGGAAGCAGGGAGCCAAGGTGAAAAGGTGGCAGGAGCTCTGGATGAGCAAAGGGTGAGGAGCAGATATAGGGCATCTAGGAGATGCAGAGGTTAAGGGACAATGGTGGGGAAAAGGGCAGTAATGGGAGAATTCCACTTGAATGCTGTCTGTCCAACTGCTGCCCAGCACTGTGATAAAACCCTTAGGCAACTTCTCCGTCTCCCAAGATAAAGAGAAGAGTCCTACTTTGACGTCAAGGCTCATGTGTCTGGCCCTCTCCTGCCTCAGCCGTCACCAAGCTGCCGTTGGCCTCTTCTCTGCTCCCCCAACCATCTTTCTGTCATTCTCTTGCCCCATCCCAACTCAGGCCTCCAAATCTGCTACTTAACCTGGAATTTTCTTCATTTCTTTCTTGAGTGATTTTGTTTCCCTTCAACCTTCACCTTTCAGCATTTATCACTTTCTCAGGAAAATCCGCCTTGAACCCTGGATTAAGTTCAATCTCTCTTATTATCTGTACTCATAGCATGTGCTTTTACCTCATTGCACTTATCAGAGCTGTGATTTTACATCTATTGATGTAATTGTTTGATTAAAGTCTATTTATCCCTCTAAGTCTAGACTGTAAACTCTAGGAGGCCTGTTCCAGGTCTATTTCTGCTCACCAGTGTGTTCTTAATGCCCTGTCTAGTGCATGGCACATAATAGATATTCACTAAATAGATGTGGAGTGAATGAATACATGAATGAAATATGATGGGGGAGGTGGTTCTCTCAGGCTCTAGATAAGGTATTTTAGGGGTTAATCCTCCCTGAGCATGGGAGACGTGATGTTCATGTGTACATCCAGCCATTCACAAATAAGGAATGACCACAAGTGAGGAAGTCCCTGTATTCATTTGAAAATTAAAATGTTTATGCAACTCAGTGTGTTTTTCCATCCTTTCTCCCCAGCTATCCTCCTTTCCTTTCATATGAGATTTATTCTAAGAGCCTTGGACTGAATTTTTGAGTGTAATTGAGAAGACAGGAGGTTCTGTCCTCCAATAGAACACATACTTCCTCTCCTTAAAACAGAAAAATACTTTAGAAAGCTAAACTGTTCACAGAACACTCGATTTAGAATTGTCAGGGAGAAAAAAAAAAAGAATCAAATCAGAAAGTAGCCTCTTTGCCTTACTTTCACGGTCCCAATTAAATAACAGTAGATCAGGAAAATAAATGTGCTTAATTATAAAGTTTGTAGGACCTTGAGGGGTTTCATGACAGGGAGCACTTGTCTTCTTAAATGGGATTTACTCTAATGGGGTTAGCCTCCTAAGAAAATACTTGTATTTGTGCTTTGTGCTTCTTACCCTAAAGGGTTAACACAGAATGTGGCAACTTGTTCAGTACCCACTTCCTAGTGTCCTGCTAAAGTAAAAAAGAATTGCCTATAAGGGCAGAAAATGTCATCATTTTTGCACTTGCCCTGACCCTAGCATCTAAAAATACAAAATGCTGGAGTTTCCATAGCAGGTGACTTTTTAAAAAACACAAAGAGGGCTAATTGTTTAAGGTCTAAATGTAGTCCATAGAAGAGAACAGAAATAGAGAGGTGTCTCTCTAAATGACCTAGCTTGTATAAAACCAGGCATACAATTCATTTAAAGGACTTTTTGTCTCGGCATTTTTCCTCTAGATTTAAATAGAAGCATTTCTTTTTCAGCACAATGGATAATAGTGTCATCTTGGCTACCTTCTGTCTGTAAGTGGGGTTAATTTTAGCCTGATCCTCATGTTGAGCACACGGAAGAGTTTATATTACTCATCAACCTTTGCTAGAAGCCTAAGATAGCCTTTAAATCTCGAGAAAGTAGCTCCTGTTTGAAGAGATTCTCCTGCCACATGCTGAAGTCAGAGGGGGTAGCTGTGAACCTAGAAAAGGCTGCACCTGTTATTGTATATACCATTGCTGCTAACTTTGGCCTTTCCTTTCAATTTAAATTTTTTTACCTTTGATATATACTCTATTTCTTAGTTTAAATACACATTTCAAAACACTTCCTTTGGGTAATTGAAGTGAAATTGATCATTCTTCAAATGTAACTTTTTAATTGACTTCCTCCTTCCTGACTAGGAAATTAACTTTCAGTCCTCCCTTATTTGATCTGTTAAACAGGGTATGTAACACCCTCCAGACAGCAAGATTTAATGAGATCCTAAATGCCGAAGACTTCACCTGATAGAGGCTCAACATTCCCACCTAACTTTTAAAGATACAACAATCAAACTTACAACTGAATTCTAGCTGCAAAACATATTGATTGACATAATTGTCCAGAATATATTGAAACAGTCAGCTATTGTCTTGCTCCTCTCCGCCAGTTGCAAAGCACTCTTTAAAAATCAATTGCCTTCTCCCTGTGCAGAATTGCCAGAAGTGGATATCTGATGCCTGAACTGTAAGCATATTTATTCATTTTCCGTCTCATTTCTGTTGTTTATAATGATTTAAATGAAAATTGAAATCTAATGTTTGAACTGAAAGGGACCAATAACATCTGAGAACAACTATGCTCAAAGATTTCACAGCCCTTTCCTTACAAGAGGTTGTTGTTTTTCATGCTGGTTGTTTGCCAAACTGCCACCTGGACAACCAGGTTGGTGACCAAACAGGTGATAATGCTCTCACAGTTTCACAGAAAACGCACCCAGAACTAACATTGCCACACTGCAGTTCCTTGACTTTAAGTGCTTTATAGATTTTTCTGTTGTTCATGTGGTTATAGTCCAACACTATGAAAAACAAGCTCTAGAATCCCAGATCTCAGTCTACAAAGGTAGGTTTTACTTCTCAGAAGGAAACAGATCTCCAAATCCCAGAATGTAGTACAGTTGTGACCTTCGGGGAATTCTACTGCCTTCAACAGCTTATTTTCCTAGGAAGGAAACTTCTAGATTTTCTTTGGAGATACTCCTCACCATGGGGAAAATTTTCTGACTCTGACCCCCTAAATGCTTCCATAAAGTAGTCTCAATCAATGACATAAATATATTTGGTGACACTGTACACACATACCCAGTGTGCACATATACTCTGACCTCCACCGAAGATGGAATTTTTCATGGAAATAAGATTTTTCTTAGCGATTGATTTTCCTGGAATGAATTTAATTAATTAGCATTCTCTTCCTCCAATGTTTGCTTCATTTGCTTTTCTTTCTCTTGCCAGCATTCTGTCCTATTACCTGTGTTAAAGACACCGAGATTTACACCCCTGACTTTTTTCTCCATATTTTATCATAATTTCATTATTGTTTTCATTTTCCATATCATATATTCTGTTTGGTTTTTAAATAGATCTTTTAATATCTTGGAAATAAAGGGTCAGATGGGCAATAGAAACAGGAAGAAATAGAGCCTTGTCATGTTTGTAAAAAGAAAATATGAAGCCAGATGAAAATTGCAAGATCTGTTACTTTATTACATCCGTATTTTTCCCCTGACTGAGTGTAATACTTTAAACTTTTTTCCTCCCTGGTTCTCATAGAACTGACACATTGCAGGTGCCACAGTTTAGATTTAACAATGAAAAAAAAGTCCATCTCTTTTCTAGTTCAGCAGGGAAGACATCACAAAAGATAGAGTTATCATGAGCTAATTACAGTCCTTGAAAATTACCTTTGTGCTTAGCAAATATGCATTTTTTTTCTTTGCTGGTGATGAAGAAGTTGGCAGTTTAAATAAAAAACACTATTTAAAGTAACAGAGTACAGTTACATAACCTTTTCACATAAATCACACAATAACTCTTTGTGCTTTGAAAAAAAAAAAAAAGAACCGCAGTGCTTGTTAAGAAGATTTATTTATATAATAATCTATGCAAAGGATTTTTTTTCTCTTTTTATAAAAGCGGGATGTTCTTTTTTTTAAACCTCTGGAAGTTGCAGAATAGAGGGCAGGAATACCCTCCAGTCACCACTTTTAGTAGCACACACTCCAGCTACTAAAGACTTCAATTCAAGTAGTGTTTTGGCATTACCACACAGCTTTATTTCTAAACACACAGATAGAAAACTTCATAAAGGAACAGTCTCTGCTTATAAGTAAACAAAACTATAGGGTCAAATTCCAATCCAGTATAAAGATTCTTTTGCATCCACAAATTGCATCATGGCCTGGGATCATTTTTCTCTGTTTTGTAGAAATACTATTCCTTCAAGTATGTTTGATCAGTCATGGGGGTGGAGAAATTCATGGGACCACTGAAGCCCCGTAGTTTCTCTACTGATTCTCTATGGAATTCTTTAATCAAATCTTTTTCCCCCTTCCTGTCCATCCCTCTTTTGTTCCTTTTAACCTTATTCCCTGATTTAAATCTAGAAGCAGTAGTCTTTCGTTATTTACAACATTGTACCCACCCTTTAAAAACATCCCCCATATAAAATGTCCTGACACCAAATTGATCTTATCACTGACCAGTCCACTCTGAAGGGTTTCAGAATTGAAGAGCCAAGAAAATACATAAATTGCTAAATGCTAAGCTTGGCTCAAGCTTACCCACTTAATCCTCAGTCCACAAGATCACTCCGGGAAAAGTGATCTTTTCATGGAGATAAACCTAGTAGAAGCATTTCATTGGTCACATATATCTATTCCGATCCTTGCTGAACAGTGGGGGTTCTCAAGACAGGGCAACCCACAAGGGCTTTCTTGTGTGTCCTTATCTTTCATTGAGATGCTGACCTAACTTTTAAAAGCTATCTCCATGGAAAATTCTGGGCTCCACTCCAAAACCAATCAGTAGGAGGTGGCTCTCTTAATCAGTGGCTGTGTTCCGTCTTTATATAAACAGGTTAAGCCAGCTGCCAGGGCCTCTGTGACCAGTTCCAGCTCACATTACCTTCAGCTGGAAAGATGGGCCTGTACCAAAGCTACATTATGAAAGCCGAGAGCTCTACCTCTCCCAGGTCATAGCAAAAGACCTGGCTGCTGTATGTGGTGATTAGAGTCACCAGTAATCTTACACTTGTTCCTGAAAAAAAAGTGAATAAAATGCGGCACACCCTCAGTGCCAGAATGGGTAAGATTTTAGTAACCTGGCAATTAGCAGTAGCAACTCCAAAAGGAAAGATTTTTTAAATTCTGATTGATACATAATGTCGAGCTACTCATTTTGCTAACACAGTGGAAAAATAATAGAAGTAGAGATAACTTCTTGGTTAGCGGTGGAATAGAGCGCTTGTTGTGGTGAGATTTGATTAACTGGAGAGGCATCTTCCCACCAACTAATCCACAAAGGGCTATCGTTGCCCAGGATGGAGCTCAGAATATCAGTTTGAAGAATCAACAGGCATGACTAATACTGAAAAGACACTGCTGACAAAAATCTGTTACATTCCTCAAATACCCATTCCTCTCCTTTGACCCTAAGAATGTTCCTCAGAATGATGATAGTCCAAAGTAGCAGCAAACCACATGGAATACAACCTAAATAAATGGAGCAATAAAACAGGCTTCTGGCCAGGTGCAGTGGCTCACGCCTGTAATCCCAGCACTTTGGGAGGCCGAGGCAGGCAGATCATGAGGTCAGGAGATCGAGACCATCCTGGCTAACACGGTGAAACCCCGTCTCTACTAAAAATACAAAAAAAATTAGCCAGGCGTGGTGGTGGGTGCCTGTAGTCCCAGCTACTCGGGAGGCTGAGGCAGAAGAATGGCGTGAACCTGGGAGGCGGAGCTTGCAGTGAGCCAAGATCAAGCCACTGCACTCCAGCCTGGGTGACAGGGTGAGACTCCGTCCCAAAAAAACCAACCAAACAAACAAACAAAAAAAACCGGCTTATACATGTTGACCAAAAATAATCCAGGCAGAAGAAGTGACACCATCATGACCCCCTAAATTTTGAAACTTGCTTGTGGTCCAACCAATAAAGCAGGATCATTAAAAGAAACAAAGCAAACAAATGAAAGCCGTCGCATACAATGTGTTTTTGTTAGATATTAATGAAGAATATTCTGTTCTACATTAATCATTACAATGGTAATAATTAGGAATTCCGGAACTCACTTCCAAAAGAAATCCTTTCCCAGAGAAAGTATTTTAACATGATAGCACATTGATTTAAAATCACTGAATTAAAGTCACTGGTTTATACGTCAAGCCATATTTGAATGGCTTGAATAACTTTTCTCTTTTTTGCTACCAGAATTGAATGCAAAGTGGGGAGGGCTCTTATGCTGATTTTATTTTTAAGCGCGTGCAATAGCCACTGCAATTCCAGTAGGATTCTTCTGTTTTTTATTTTTGACAGCATAACCCTACACCCATGGGAGCTGAGCTTTACAGGTATTAAAGAGGATTTGTTGTAAGAAAATGATTATGATAGGATTTAATGTAATTGAAAGTCAAGGTACAGTAGCCATACAGTGTATCAGAGACAGTGTCAAAACTTGCAGCGAGGGTGGAGTGTCTTTTGTTAAGTAAACAACAAAAGTAGAGAGAGAAGAAGATATTCTATACACAACAGGATCTACAAGCTTGGCCAACCTGATAAGCCTGTCCCACCACAGTGGATATCAAACCCACAAGTGCTAGAGTGCTTCCCTGGCAAGAGGGGCCAGGAATAGCTGCAACATTCTTACCACACAAGAATGTTTTGAAAACAAGTTATATAATAACCTGAATTCTTGTCTAGAACTTGCTAAGCAACAACCATAGGCTCTCTCAGGCTCCAGGGGAGAAAGGCTCATCCCTCAGCCGTCACCCTGGCCCTTCCAGTTCCATGACCTAGAGCCACTCAGTCCTTTCACATCTTCTCTAAGTTTGTCAATATGGTGTCTATGAACACACATGCATTGCACGCACATATGGGCAGGCACACACGAAGCAAGAATTGTGTGGCTCCCCAAGTTTTTCACCCCTGTTCTTGAAAATGTCATTCTCTCTCTAAAAATCATAGGTGTGTCAAACATGTGAATACTTTTCCATTAAGGTATGGCTATAAGGATTGCAAGCAACATGACTTACTTCAGGCTCATAAAATAATTATAAGCCTTCAGGACTAGAATTTGGTGGTAGCAAGCAAAAGGGCAAGAATAACTGAAGGCCTTTTTCCCTGTAATTATAGTGCTTTCTTTTACATCTGACTTTCTTCCCTACCATCCCAGGGTGCCATTAGCTCATTTTGATCATAATTAATATTACTAACTATATTTTGGTTGGCTTTTCACTGCTTATGGCCCATGAGGTGGGCAGAAGCAGAACCTGAAGTCTAAGGCCGTATTTATCTTAGACAAACAACTGGAGAACATTTTTTCCTATCATTAATTCCAGTTCTTTAGTGCTGTGGAATCCCATAACAGCCTTTGCAACAGAGACACATGAGTGTAGACAAGACCAGGAACTTACTATTGTTGCTATTCGCATCAATATTATGTATGTATATACCGCATTTCTCAAGCATGAAAGTGATTTACGAAATGACACAGGATGTCAAATAATGTGCATGGACTTGTGAGTAATGTCTTTTGAGGTGCTGCTCTTTCTGCACACAAAGTTCATTTTCACCTACATTCCCAATATCTGTTACAGATTTAAGCATCACTGTATATTTTTTTAATATTAGGTTTTCTTTTTGTTCTAAATCGTGCTGCCTCAAAATCATGAATTTCAGATTTATATCGCATATCACACATAAGGAATTTTTCTCCTCCTTTCTCCTTTATTTGTGTGGTAGCCAATTCTCTCCCTAGACATACAAGATAAAGGACAATAGGGAAAAAAATATTTCATTTTATTTATTTATTTTTTGAGATGGAGTCTTACTTTGTTGCCCAGGCTGGAGTGCAGTGGTATAATCTCGGCTCACTGCAAACTCTGCCTCCGGGTTCAAGTGATTCTTCTGCCTCAGCCTCCCGAGTAGCTGGGAATACAGGCGTGCACCATCACGCCAGACTAATTTTTGTATTTTTAGTAGAGATGCGGTTTTACCATATTGGCCAGCCTGGTCTCGAACTCCTGACCTCATGATCTGCCCGCCTCAGCCTCCGGAAGTGCTGGGATTACAGGCGTCAGCCACTGCACCCGGCCAAAAAAATATTTTAAAGTGGAGATAAATTCAAACATCACCAGTCAGCCAGCACTGAACAGCAAACATATACACATACATATCTGACCCATGAACAACATGAATTTGAACTGTGTGGGCCCACTTAGATGTGGATTTTTCAATAAAAGTTACATTGAGTGTCCCACCTCCTCTTCCACCTCTTCTGCCTCTGCCACCCCGAGACAACAAAATCAACCTCAGTACTTCCTCCTCCTCAGCCTACTCAATGTGAAGACAATGAGGATGAAGGCCTTTATGATGAGCCACTTCCACTTACTAAATAGTAAATACATTGTCTCTTCCTTATGATTTTCTTAACAACATTTTCTTTTCCCTAGCTTATTTTAATAATACAGTATATAATACAAATAACACACAAAATATGTGTTAATTAATGGACTGTGTATGTGATCAGTATGGCTTCCAGTCAACAGTAGGCTATTAGTTAAGATGTGGGGCAGTCAGAAATTATACATGGATTTTTTGCTGTAGGAGAGATCACCACCCCTATGCCCCAAAACGTTCAAGGGTCAACTGCGTATATATTTTGAATTATAGTTGGCATTTTGAATATGTTTTTATGCTTATATCTGAATATATGGTTTTGACGATTAGAAATTAATATTTTAACCTAAGTCGTATGTCATTCTAAGAGTATTGTATTCAAAGAGTCAATAAAGCCACTCTATTTAGGACTCTTCACCTCCCAGACTGATAACAGAATACCACATTAAAGTAAAGTTGTTGTTACTTCTAAGAAGCAGGTAATCAACTAATTGCATGTTTTAATTAAACTATCTCTCTCGTAGAATTTTCATTTGTTGGTCAGGCTTGGTGGCTCATGCCTGTAATCCCAGCACTTTGGGAGGCCAAGGCAGGCGGATCACGAGGTCAGGAGATTGAGACCATCCTGGCCAACATGGTGAAACCCTGTCTCTACTAAAATGCAAAAAATTAGCGGGGCATGGTGGTGCGCACCTGTAGTCCCAGCTACTCGGGAGGCTTAGGTGGGGGAATCACTTGAACCCGGGAGGCGGAGGTTGCAGTGAGTCAAGATCATGCCACTGCACTCCAGCCTGGGCGACAGAGCGAGACTCCGTCTCAAAAAAAAAAAAAAAAAGAATTTTCATCTGTTCTGCGGGTTAAAGTGAACTGCATAGTGACAGTGTCGGTAAGTACTAATGTTGAGGTATGCCACTAGCAAAACCAATGTGTATGACCCAACATAAAAATTCAAATATTCACTGTACTTTCTCTGTAGACTTTCTTGTTGTTTGTCCCATCTGTTCATATCTGAATGCATTTCTTTCATTCCATACCTGTTGACTCATATAGGATACTCTATATTAAACACAAATATGACTTTGACTTCAGAGTCCTTAGTAAAGAAGTTCTGTCATAAGCCAGTTGTTCCTTTGATCACAGCTCTACCTGTGTTCTTGTATGCTCCCTGACCTTTAACCCTGTTAATTTTGCTTCATTCCTTTTTTGCATTCTCACTGCCAAGAATTCTCACCTGCCAGTTCTTCTATCATAGGTAACTCACCAATCAGCACTGCCAAATATCCTTCTCTTCCTTCACCTTCTCCAGGAAAGCTCCCTCTTCTGAGAAATGTGTATGGTCAAATCCAAAATCAACTTGAGTGTGTTCATTGTTTTGCATCTTAGAATGATCACTATCTGGAATTATAATTTGGATTTTAGTCTCCAAATTTAAAAATGAGCATGCTAATAATGGTATGTTTGTGAAGACCTAGTGTCACAAATATTCAAGATATTCTCATCTTGGTCTCAAGTACAATTGCTATTCCCCACCTCACCCCAAGCCCTGTGAACTTAGTCATCATCACGTAACCTGCATTAGCCAATGAAATGTGATTCTGAGACAATGTGCAGTTTACAGTGTCCTCTTTTCCCTCCTTCAGGGATATTGAAACTGTGAGTCTAGATGGAGTCCCCAGCAGCCTGGTCCTTTGCTGACTGTGATGAACAGAGTCCCTGCCAACCTGCAATCACCTGTGCAGTGAATCTTTGGGGTGGGTTGTTGCCACAGTATACCTGTGTTCCTGACTAATTAACTTAGAGATATTAATTTTCCCTTTCACTGCAGGGCTCATCTTTGTGATAAAATTTCTGTTGTATTCCAAAGCTTTTCAAACTTATGTTCTCACTGATTTTTACCTTTGGTTTTATTGTTGTTGTTAACATTCCTATATCTCAGATAAAAAGCCTAAGATGCAAAAAAGGAGAATGATTTCATCAGCTTTTCCAAGCAATCACTTCTAAAGGAAAAATAAGAACAGATCTGATGTCTAGCCAGTGCTCTCTCTTCTGAACCAGAAATTAAAAAGAAATGCAGGTTACAATTCCAATTAGAGGAAAAGTCATAGAGGTGTAGACTATTAAAGCTGGAAGAGTTTCAGAGCTCATCTGGTCCAGGCACCTTATTTTAGAACAAGACTCTGAGGCCCAGTGGGTTTAAATGAGTGTACTGGCTAAGACCACACACCAAGTTAGGGGTTAAAGAAGACAAAAATTCAGATCCCTTATACCATGTTTTTCAACTTGGTAATATATGGATCCTGAATGAAAGGAAATCTCCTGAAGAGTCTAAGACTATGTAGGCATATTTCTACATATCAGGTTAAGAAATTTAATCTTTAATCGTTGATGATATCTTTCACATAAGAGTTACTGCTCTACAAAATTTTTCCTTTATAACTAGTGAAATGACCATTAAAAATATATTATTGGGCCAGGCACAGTGGCTCACGCCTGAAATCCAAACACTGGGAGGCCGAGGCGAGTGGTTCATCTGAGGTCGGGAATTCGAGACCAGCCTGGCCAACACAGCGAAACCCTGTCTCTACTAAAAATACAAAAATTAGCTGGGCCTGGTAGTACTTGCCTGTAATCCCAGCTACTCAGGAGGCTGAGACAGGAGAATCGTTTGAACCCCAGAGGCAGAAGTTGCAGTGAGCCGAGATCATGCCACTGCACTCCAGCCTGGGTGACAGAGTGAAGATGGAAAAAAATATATATATATATATATAAAAATATACACACACACACATATACACACACATATATATACACATACATATGTATAGATTATTGAAACAAAAGCAAAAAAAAATTAGACTTCTGAAACTTTCAATCCCTGAGAATTTTTGGAATTCTCCAATTGAGAAATACTGTACAAGGCTCACTCTGCAGTGTGATCTTGGATTTCTCATCTTTGTCTCTATTGCATGCAGCCCAGTGGCTGGAACAGAGTAGATGTTAATGTAAATTTGTGGAATTGATGCTTCTCCATGTGGCACCCTGTTGAGTTTTCTTTCCAGGATAACATGCTGACATTACTAAGAAATTGATGAGACTCTGTCAGCAAGTCAGCTGGATGACAGAGGTGATGAGCTGGTGCTGCACCAGCTTAATTGATTTCTTTACACACACTCATTCTTATGAGACAGTTTTAAAAAGGAGAGAAGAAAAGCTCTAGCATATTTCTAACAAGTTAGAGTAAAAGTTCATTATCTTCAATGACTATGAACACCATCCCCCAAAATATACAATCTCCACCTCCCAAACCTGCTGTCTCCACTATCTCTGGACATTAAGTCATTATCCAAATATCATATTCTCATCCTTCAGTGCAGTTACTCGCTACACAAGATGACACTGCCTGTCCCAAGATGAGGAAAGGGGTGCTAGATGCCAGACGCTGTATACAGATTGGTTCAGTCAAAGGCTCTATGTCTCCAGTTACAGAGAAAGAAACAGAGGACACAAAGTTAGATGTAATTTTCCCAGGCCCTATAGCTAGAATATGATAAAGAAGAGCTTTGCACCCAAATCTGTCTAACAGCAGAAACAGAATGACAGAATCACCCTTCACTAAAACCGGTTGCCTCCAACTGCAAAGTAGCCTCATTTTATGGCCCCTCAGTTTGCAGACTTTTGGGGGAACTGTCACGTGACCACTATCCCTACTTCAGGAGAAAGATTTGGTCACTAACGTCATCACTAACACTTCACTTTTATTTCTACCAGGGCGGTGGGGAAAGGAGAACACAGACAGGAGTGACTGTCTCTACTGTTAAAGTGTCAGAAAGCCAAAGACTCATTCTCCTGGCTCTAATCATGTAATTCTTGTGTGGGTGAAGTTAAACTCAGTAGTTAGCCTAATGAGAATGCAGATTTTGCTGTTCTGGGACTATTTAAAGGTTGCTTTCTGGTTTCTGTGGTAAAGTACCTTGAAGTCCTACTTTCAAGTATAAGTGGGTGGGAGTTGAATTGGCACAAAAAAAAACGAGATCTTATCAGTCTTCCTATCTACCTTTGCCTGGTAGAAGAGAAGCTCAGAGGCTTACACTAAACTGTCTTTGGAGACTCCGTTTCCAAAATTTCATATAATTCATCCTGCAATGTCCCCATGAGAACTTCCAACACTACAAAAAATTGAACCAGAAGGAGGGTGGTGGGAGCAGGTTCCTCTCTGCTCAGTATTCTAACATCCCTGCTTCTCCTCCTGCATCTGTCTTTCTGTTTCTCAACACAGATCCGAAGGAAGCTGGGTGGATGGAGGGAGACTAGTAAGGAGCTGCAAGGTTTAAACACCACATCAACCAGAGAAAATTTAATGTTAAAAATAGGCCAGGCGCAGTGGCTCACGCCTGTAATCCCAACACTTTGGGAGGCCAGGGCGGGCGGATCACTTGAGGCCAGGAGTTCGAGACCAGCCTGGCCAGCGTGGTGGCTACTCCTGAGCTCAGTGGCTCCTGTAATCCCAGCTACTCGGGAGGCTGAGAGGCAGGACAATCGCTTGAACTTGGGAGATGGAGGTTGCAGTGAGCTGAGATCACGCCACTGCACTCCAGCCTGGGTGACAGAGTGCAACCCTGTCTCAAATAATAAGAAGAAGAAGAATAACAAGTATTCCAAACAACTGAAAGTCTAGATTTTAAAAAAATAAAGAATGTAGAAAAAGCAAGCCATTTTTCTCCTGCTGTAGAGGGAAGATGAAATAATAATATGGGCTCAATACCATTCTTGCAGACCTGGTATTTCCACTTCTTCTACTCTTTGATCTCCCTACAGTGAGGAAGCACTTCAGAGGCCTGCCCTTCTCTCAAGCAATCTTATTTTCCCAGCACTTCCTTCTGATGGATTTCTGCACAACAAATTTATCAGGACATTTTATCATACGCTGCCTTTCATGTGGTGAGATGGAAAGACCCTTAAGGAAAAGAGAATGTCCAGGAAGTAAATAAGTTTAGGCTGGAAGCAAGCAAAAAGCAAAGGACTAGGAAGAAATTCAGGAGGCCTCGGTCTGGAGCAGCCCACCAACAGCCAATCAAGGAGGCCATGAAACCAGTAGGGAAAGTAGCATCTACAAAAACAACATGGTGTCCTAACTGTGTGCCAGGCTTCATGTTAGCCTACCTTCTTTTTATTTATTTTCATTTTTTATTTTATTTATTTATTTATTTATTTATTTTGAGATGAAGTCTAATTCTGTTGCCCAAGCTGGAGTGCAGTGGCACATCTTGGCTCACTGCAACCTCCACATCCTAGTTCAAGCAATTCTCCTGCCTCAGCCTCCCGAGTAGCTGGGACTACAGGTACGCGCCACCATGCCTGGCTAATTTTTGTATTTTTAGTAGACACGGGGTTTCACTATGTTGGCCAGGCTGGTCTTGAACTCCTGACCTTGTGATACACCCGCCTCGGCCTCCCAAAGTGTTGGGATTACAGGCATAAGCCAAGGCGCCTGGCCCAACCTGACTGCTTTAAACCCATTATCACATTTAATCTGCATGATAACCTATGAGTTGGTGCTATTATTATACCTATTTCAAATATCAGAGGCTTAAAAACATTACATGCTTGCTTGGGCTCGAACAGCAAGTAGGTGACAAGGAGGAGGAATTTAAACCTTAGTCTGTCTGAACATTACTTACATGCTCAATCAAGAACCTATACCACTAGTGTAACAGAAAATTCATTAGACCCTCAGTTTCATGGACTAACTTAAGGAGTAGATAAATCCTTTGAAACTCTATAGAAAATATTATGTATCGTTTGCTTTTCAAGAGAAATTATCTGTAGCCCTTACTGGATTCTCTGATGGGTTTGGGGTCCAAAATACAGCCTGGGTTGTTCAGAGTTTGGCTGTGTGATTTTGCACTGGCTTAGTAGCTCTGAATTGTCATTGCAGGCTGCCAAGGCCTCTTCTGTCTTTAAAAAGCAATGGTTCTGTTATCCTAAATGTCATAAAGAACATTAAAAGGTATGAACAACTTTCCTATTACCCCTCATGACCCCTCCCCTCCCCACCCGGTACCCCCCAGCTTTACGTTCCCACCACCTACTACATCACCTGCTTTTATCACTCCCACGATCGGACAAAATAGATCCAATTGCCATGTGCATTCTTCAGAGCCTTTCCAAAGCCTGGTTATATGATGCATGGGGTATGAGTCAGGCTCAGGGGAAAGGGGGCCTCTTTTTAAAGTTGATATGTAACCGTGAGAGCATTCAAGCATGTGCTGGCATGCCAGCCCTCTGTTTAAAAAAATATAAAAGCTGTTAGCAATAATGTTTTCCTGTTAAATAGTAGTTCAGGGACATCACAGCCCTTCGAAGTGGGGAAAGGCATGTCTACTTAGAGGGCAGTGGAGGGCATTGTAACCCCCAACCATTTCTCCACCTTCCATTTCTGCTACAAAAAGGTTCTCCAACCTCATTCCTCTCTGAAGTTGAAAGCTCCAGTTTGAATTCCTTACTTGGAAGGTCACGCATTTTCTCATAGCCAAAAAGCCTGTTTGCTTTTGTCTTCCCACTTGCTTTCAAATGAAAATATCAGACCACAGACCATTTTGCTTCCCTGATTCAAAAATTAATTACATCATGTCCATAAGTGAAGGTTGTTGAAAGTTATTAATGTATTTGTTGGGAACACTGCATTCCAATAGCTTTTACATGAATGCTCAGATGCTTGTTCTCAGCCTGACCCCATCAGCAGTTCCGCATGGTGTAGAGTAAAAACCATGGTCACATATTGTCCACTTCAGTCCCTCACTGTGCTCATTCAAAAGCACACTGTCAAGTACATTTTTATTATCGGAAAGTGTATCTATTTATTTCCCATTGTTTGTCAACATCTCCCAGAAGCTTTTGGAATAGGACTTCTTAATCTGCCAGTTCTGATCCTTTCTGTCTCTCAACCATTATTTCTACTGCCTTGTGATTCTAACAGACCTTGAAATTAGCACTGTGTTTCTGTTTGTGGTGCGCAGCACACTCACCGGTGGTAGCAAGCCAAGTACATCAGCTGCACAACAGTCATATGTGGCCCGGGTACCTGTCCTTGCCACTCCTGGGCAGGGGTCCAGCCCCAGGCCTGGCAATCACATGCATCAGCAAGCTGCTGCTCTGGAAAGAAACACAGGCTCAATTGTTTGGGACAGGGCTCTGCAAATGTGAGGGAGGGAAATAGTCAAAGCTTGCAGGTAAGTTTTTAGACATAAAGATCAGAGACATTATTTTTCACCGAAGCCATCAGTCCAGATACATAATTCCTCTATAGTGAATCGGTATGAATCGGTGGTTACCCAGAATGCTCTGTGCTTCCACCAAGAACACTCTCAAGCTTAGGGAGCAGGCTTGGCAACAAGGATTCGGGGAGAGGGTGACAGGTTGATGTATAGAAACACAGCATGACAGATTGAAAATTCTAAAACTTTGTCCTTCACCACAAATTGGGCACTTTAGGGAGGTGTATTTCCCAAGGGCATGAAGGACACCAGCATGAGATATTATGTATTATACGTCACTAGGAGTCATTATAGTCAGAGGGACTGAACTGGTGGTGACAATAGGGCAGGGTCTGACCTTGGGGGCAGATGAACTTGGTTTGAGCTCGGCCTCTGTCCTTTGAAGTTAACCTCTAGCACGTGATTTAACTCCCACACATAGTCTGACACCTCTCACCTCATATATAGCTCTTGCACCCATTTTGCATAGTGGTCCAGGCACAACTTCCTTCTTCAGATCTTTCCAGAACTTCATGGGTCCATGTTATTATCACTGCCTGACACACGCCCCCCACCCATGTCCGTTTCCCTCGTGGCATGTTTCTGTGTATACAGGCAATCACTTTGCTTCACTGGATTCCAAGCTTGATGAAAGAAGGAACTGTGTCCATTTTTGTGCACCACTGTATACTCAGTACCTAGCATCTTGCCTGACATCAGTCAGTATTTAAGAAATAGTGTTAAATAAAGAGATGCACTCTAAATCTGTTTTCTCTGTAAAATAGAGATAATAGGCCAGGAGCAGTGGCTCATGCCTGTAATCCCAGCACTTTGGGAGGCCGAGGGAGGTGGATCACCTGAGGTTGGGAGTTAAAGACCAGTCTGATCAACATGAAGAAACTCTGTCTCTACTAAAAATACAAAAATTAGCTTGGCATGGTGGCGCATGCCTATAATCCCAGCTACTAGGGAGGGTGAGGCAGGAGAATTGCTTGAGCCTGGCAGGCGGAGGTTGTGGTGAGCCTAGATTGTGCCATTGCACTCCAGCCTGGGCAACAAGAGCGAAACTCTGTCTCAAAAAAAATAAATAAATAAATAAACAAAATAGAAATGATAATAGTACCTACTTCAAGTGGCGCTGCAGAAATTAAATGAAGTAGCACATATAAAGTCTTCAGAATAATGCCTGGAACATAGCAAACACTCAATAAACAAACACAGCTGTCATTAGTATTTAGAACATTCATTCACAGCCCAGGGTCTTACCCTCATATTGAGGTGTTATGTGAATCACCTGAACTTGTAAATTGTGTGTGTACACAATTTCTTGAGAAGAGGATCCCTGAGAGTTTTCAGACTCTCAAGTGGGGACAATTACTCCACCGTCTGAAGGAAATTAGAATCACTGCTATAGAGACTGATACCATTGGAATACAGAAAATAAGACAGCAGCCTATTTTACATAAGAGTCTAAGGACCACAAATTTTAATTCTTATGCAGCCTTAGTTTGCTTTAATGCTCAAGTGAATCACAGAGCACTGAATTAGGAACTAGGGGACATGGTCTCTTGTCTGAGTCCTTTTCCTTTGCTAGCTCTATAGTCTTGGTTTATTCACCCACCCTCTTACTTTATAAACTTTTTTGCCCTGGTTTGGGTAGAGATAATGCCAAGAAGAATAACGCTTTTAAAATCCTGAAGACATAAACACAGAACTACGTGAAAAGTATAGGGTCTGCAAGTCAGGAGATGTCTTGCTCAGAGCACCCTGTTTCCTAATATGCAAAATAAGTGAGTTTAATTAGATGACATTTAAGATTTCTTCTAACTGCTCACTATAATCCAAAGATTTGAAAATAAATTGCCTCTGTTCTGAGGATTTGTTTTCTGTCTGAGTCTTCACTGTACTAATTTACACCCTTGCCCACACCAAGGACACTATTTTTACTGACCCATTTGCAAAACTGAAGTAGAGGTGGCATCTTAGTCCATCCGGGCTGCTATAACAAAACACTTTAAGCTGGGTAATTTATAAACAACAGAAATGTATATCTTGCTGCTCCGGATCCTGGGAAGTTCAAAATCAAGGCACCAGCAGATTTAGTGTCTAGTGAAGGCTCTCTGCTTTATAGAGGGTACCTTGTGACTGTGCCCTCCCATGGTAAAAGTGGGGCAAGGGAGCTCACTGAAGCCTCTTTTATAAGAGCAGTAATCCCATTCATGAGGGTAGAAGCCTCTTGCATTGATCATTTCCCAAAGTCCCCACCTTTTAATACTACCACATTGGGTATTAGATTGCAACACATAAATTGAGGAGGTGAGGGAGGATAAACCAACATTCAGACCATGTGAGATGGGAAAGTAAGAGACATTCTCTGCTCTTTGCTGATTTTGATTCGGTATATTTAGCACTTTAATGGGCTTCTTGTACTTGAGCTAAGTTGGATAGCAAGAGGAACTTAAGACTTGGTGAAGCCAATTATTAAAAAGTCAAAAAAATAGGCCGGGCACAGTGGCTCACGCCTGTAATCCCAGCACTTTGGGAGGCCGAGGCGGGTGGATCACAAGGTCAGGAGATCGAGACCTTCTTGGCTAACACAGTGAAACCCCGTCTCTACTAAAAATACAAAAATTAGCCGGGTGTGGTGGTGGGCACCTGTAGTCCCAGCTACTCAGGAGGCTGAGGCAGGAGAATGGTGTGAACCCGGGAGGTGGATCTTGCAGTGAGCTGAGATCACGCCACTGCACTCCAGCCTGGGTGACAGAGCGAGACTCCTTCTGTCTGTAGCAGATGCTGGTGGGTTGCAGAGAAAAAGGAATGCTTATATGCTGTTAGTGTGAGTGAAAACTAGCTCAACAGGAAAGCAGTGTAGTGATTCCTCAAAGACCTAAAAACAGAATTGCCATTCAGCCCAGCAATCCCATTACCAGGTGTATACTCAAAAGAATATCAATCATTCTATTATAAAGACACATGCATGTATGTGTTCATTGGAGCAGTATTCACAATAGCAAATACATGGAATCAACCTAAATGCCCATCAACAGTAGACTGGATAAAGAAAACTTGGTACCTATACACTGTGGAATACTATGCAGCCATAAAAAAGTACAAGATCATATCCTTTGCAGGAACATGGATGGAGCTATAGGCCATTATCCACAGCAAACTAATGCAGGAACCAAATATTGC
Organism: Pongo pygmaeus; assembly: GCF_028885625.2. Classification (NCBI taxonomy): domain Eukaryota; kingdom Metazoa; phylum Chordata; class Mammalia; order Primates; family Hominidae; genus Pongo; species Pongo pygmaeus. The sequence goes on along the minus strand of NC_072378.2, from coordinate 139,955,622 downwards.
CCATTCTTACTTATAAGTGGCACCTAAATGATGAGAACTCATGGAGTCATAGAGAGGAGCAACAGACACTGGGGCCTAACGAAGGGTGGAGAATGGAAGAAGAGAGAAGATCAGGCAAAACAACTAATGGGTACTAGGCTTAGTACCTGGGTGATAGAATAATCTGTACAATGAGCCCCTGTGACATGAGTTTACTTATCTAACAAACCTGCACATGTACCCCTGAACTTAAAATAAAAGCTAAAAAGGAAACAGCAGGGACCCAGTGAAGACAAAAGCACCAGAATTCCAGCTCAGAATGACTTCCCCACTGAGCCCAGCAGAGCACCAATGGGAGATGAATCTAACTCCTCTGGATGTGTAAATTCTGTACCCTTCTCGTCCATCCCCTGGGAATCTTTGAGTTTTACACACTGAGGTATCAATTTCTTTGATTGGAGTGGAGATCCATCTCAGTAAATGTGAATTTAGGAAGAGCAGAAGGAGAAGAGCCAAGTGAAGGCTCTTCTTTCAACAATAGGATACTGTCACGCAGGCGAAGTCAAAGGCTTTAAATGGCAGGAGACTGAGAAAATGAATCTGCTGGTTCATAGGAAGATAAAGGACCTAGAAAGTGAAATGGAACCAGAGCTCTATAAGGTGGCCTAGGTTTCTGGAAACCCATCTCTGGACATCAGTCCTGGAGAACTCACGTAGGCCAGTCTTTTTGTTTGTTTTGTTTTGTTTTGTTTTGTTTAAGATGGAGTCTCACTCTGTCACCCAGGCTGGAGTGCAGTGGCGTGATCTCCGCTAACTGCAACCTCCACCTCCCGGGTTCACACCATTCTCCTGCCTCAGCCTCCCAAGTAGCTGGGACTACAGGCACCTACCACCATACCTAGCTAATTTTTTTGTATTTTTAGTAGAGACGGGGTTTCACTGTGTTAGCCAGGATGGTCTCAATCTCCTGACCTTGTGATCCGCCTGCCTCGGCCTCCCAAAGTGCTGGGATTACAGGTGTGAGCCACCACACCCAGCCCACCTAGGCCAGTCTTAAAGGACTGAAAACTTAAGCTCACCATGGCTGACTGGAGTTTTCCAAATAGAATCCAGGCTAATGAATCTAGTTACATCCAGATAAGTAAGTCTCTGCAATGCTGTTCAGTGTCTTTTAGTCCAGGTCCTTTTCAATGCCCATTATTTGGGGACACATGGATAAACCTAATATCATCTCAGGTAATGAATGGTGCACCCAAACTTCCCAAGCAGTAAGTCAATTTTCAGCATTCCACTCTGATTTGACTCCTATATCATTTCTTTGCCGCTCTATTTCCTCATTGAGGAAGATTGTATTCTGATACCTAAGTTGAGCCTGGAGTGCAGTGAAACCTTATTGCCTATAACTCACACGGTCTCACCGACCTGATTTCCATAAATAGATAAATTCATCAAGGAGAAACACAGGATCAAAATCTAAAAGCCATCTCAGGAAATTATTCATTTCAGATATTTGCCTCAGGTCAAATTAAAATTCCAGCCATCCCTAAAACTCATGTCTGTCTGTATTTTTTAATAGAGATTCAGATTAAATAAGCTTCCTTGATAACTTCTAATATATGATTAATTTTTCTGTCATTGAGTCCTTTTTTATGAATGTAGCAGAATAGATGAGAACTAGATAAATCTTCTAGATGGTAATGAATGTCATCTCACAAATGACAACACTGAGGACTATAAAAAATATACGGCTTTCCTGAGGTAACATATATTCATGTATTCTTCCATGTATTCATTCATTCATTCGACATTCACTCAAAAAATCTATTTATTGAACGTCTGCTCTATTTAGTCACAGTTGTACATACAGGGATAAACAAAATATTTGTTTACTAGAGCTGCTGTTAACAAAATACCACAAACCGGGTGGCTTAAACAACAGAAACTGGTTTTCTCACAGTTCTGGAAGCTGAAAATCTGAGCTCAAGGTTGCCTGGTGTTGGTTCCTTCTGAGGGCTGTGAGCAAGAATCTGTTCTGTGCCTTTCTCATACATTCTGGTGGTTTGCTGGCAATCTTTCACAGCTCTTGGCCTATAGGAAAGCATGGCCCCAATCTCTGCCTTCATCTTCACATGGAATTTCCCCTGTGTGCATGTCCACATTTCCCTATACAAGCACACCAGTTCTATTGGACTAGGGGCTGAACCCTATTGCAGTACGACCACATCATAGCCAATTACATCTGCAATGGCCATATTTCCAAATAAGGTCATGTTCTAAGGCAGCGGTCCCCAACCTTTTTGGCACCAGGGACCTGTTTCAAGGAAGACAATTTTTCCACGGACTTGGGGTGGGCAGGGGGTGGTTTCAAGATAATTCAGGCGCATTACATTTATTGTGCACTTTATTTCTATTATTATTACATTGTAATATATAATGAAATAATTATACAACTCAGCCGGGCGCGGTGGCTCACGTCTGTAATCCCAGCACTTTGGGAGGCCGAGGCGGGTAGATCACGAGCTCAGGAGATCGAGACCATCCTGGCTAACACGGTGAAACCCCGTCTGTACTAAAAATACAAAAAATTAGCTGGGTGTGGTGGCTGGTGCCTGTAGTCCCAGCTACTCGGGAGGCTGAGGCAGAATGGCGTGAACCCAGGAGGCGGAGCTTGCAGTGAGTGGAGATGGCGCCACTGCACTCCAGCCTGGACAACAGAATGAAACTCCGTCTTAAAAAAATAAAAAAAAAAAGCAGAAAAGAAATAATTATACAACTCACCATAATGTAGAATCAGTGGGAGCCCTGAGTTTGTTTTCCTGCAGGAAAACTAGACAGTCCCCTTTAGGGGTGATGGGAGACAGTGATAGATCATCAGGCATTAAATTATCATAAGGAACACACGGCCTAGATCCGTCTTAGGCGTAGTAGGGTTCACAGTCCTATGACTATCTAATGCCACCACTGATCTGACAGGAGGCGGAGCTCAGGCCATAATGTGAGTGATGGGGAGAGGCTGTAAATATAGATGAAACTTCCCTCATTTGCCCACCTGCCGCTCAGCTCCTGCTGTGCGTCCTGGTTCCTAACAGGCCACAGACTGGTACTGGTCCATGGCCTGGGGCTTGGGGACCCCTGTTCTAAGGTATTGAGGATTTTGACCTCAACATATGAATTTCAGGGGAACGCAATTCAAATCATAACATGCAGGAACAAAAGAAATTCCCTGTTGCCAAAAAACTTAAATTCAAATGTCAGGAGACATTGAATGTATGTGTGTATTTCTGTGTGTTTCAGAGGCAGTGAAAAATGCCTGAAAGTACTAAAGCAGTGACAGAGTTTAAGGGGTTGCTACTTAAGATCCTCTCTGAAGTGCCTTTCAAGCAGACCTGAATAAAGCCAGAGGCTGGACCTCATGAAAATCCAAGTGGAAGCATGGTCCGTGCAAAGAGCATAGTGAGTGCAGATGCTCTAGACTAGAACCTCTTATTGCTGCCTCCCACTGCAAAAGGGTCTGGGAAGTGTTAATTGTGCCAGGCATGATGTGTGCCAGGAGACATTTCACTACCAGCCCTTGGTACTTTCCTCTCCCTTTTAAAGACTTATTTCAATATTTTTTGAGCATCTGCTATACTCAGCCTGCTTGGAGCTAAGTGAAAATCAAAATGAGAGTGATCCTTGTCTTCTTGGAGTAAGGTTTTAAACTACTACATAATATTAGATTGGACAAGCCATGATAACTCATTGTAATTTTACTTTTCACCTCACTTCTAAGAGAAAGAAAGACCAAATAGCCTCTGAGAGAATTTTTCCCATGATGGGGTATTAAAACTTCACAAGACTCATTCCATTGGCAGCTGCTCAATTGCTGGAATTGGCTTTTATCTCTAAGTAAAATCTGATACTTACACCTACTGGACGTAGAACAACACAGAACAAATATTTTTTCTCTTCCGTGTGATCATTCTTAAAATTTTGAAGAAAACTAGAATGTTTATTTATTTCCTCATTGCCTTTCACTCTCTATGTACCCCACGGTCCCTGCAATATTTATTTGCCTCTGGGTACTCTCTACTTAGTCCAAGTTTTCAGTAACTGCTAGGCCCAGAGAATATGGGTTGCATGTAGGTTTTGAACATTTCCATGTTCAGTGGGAGTGTTGTTTATTGTGATGTAGATGTTATGCTTCCATTAATCCAGCCCAAGATTAAGTCAGCATTATTTGTAATCATAATGAAATGTTGGCTTCCATTAAACATTCAAATGAACATATTTTTACTTCAGCGTTAGACTTTACATTCACCACCTTCGTATTTCATCTTACTGGTTTTGATCTTCCATCTGCATGTCTTGATACTTTTTCTAATCATGACTCCATATCTATTGCAATGTGACAGAAAAGAGAAGTCCTCAGATTATTCACTGTATGACTCTGAGTCACTTGATTTTCCTGAACCTCAGTTCTGCTCACTGTAAAAATAAAAGAGAGTTGGGATCTAGCAATAAGTCTATTTTGTATGGTTGTGAAAATCAAATATGACAATCTAGGCAAAAGTATTCTTTAATGTGAGAAACACCATGCAAGTGTTAGTTAATAGTAGTGATAGGATTGGCTTTTCTTCCTGATTTTTGTCAACTGTAAAAGTGACGTGTGTTTTCTATGTCTTTAGCCAACTCATTAATTCAAATGCCAGGCAAATTAAGACCAAAATATTAATCAACGTGCTTTAGGTTTGTTTACAGCCTGTTGTGAATCTATCTAACGGTATTGTGACCCTATTTGTGTATTCAGTTTACCTTAACCTCAAAGATCTCATAAGCCTGGCTGTGTGTCAACACAATATGGTATAGTGGTTACCATCAACTGCTTTGAGTCAGACAAATTTAGCCTCAATTCCGGCTCCGCCACTCACTGGCAAGTAATTTGTGTAAATTACTTGATCTTACTGATTCTCTGTTTCTTATCTTTAAAAAGGGAGATAAACAAAGTACTTACCTACTGGAACTATTGTGAGGGGTAAATAAAGCAGAGCCTAGCATAGAGTGAACATTCAACAGTGGTTGCAATTTTTATGATATTATGAAAATTAAGTCATCCTAGTCAATCCTCTGATCTTATGAAGTAGCTCTATTTCAAAAACAATAAAATAAATTAAGCTAGCGTAACATGACATGCCCTGTGAACCTATGTTCACTCCCAGTAACCACCACATTCCTTTGTTAACAGTCACGAGCCATTAGCTGAAAAATCCATTCTTGACTTTTTCTAGGTTCACCATCTGAGAATAGCTGATCTGTTTGTGAATTATGGAATCTACTTCCCTTTTGTGAAAAATTAATTGACATTTCCCTTATTCATTCATCTCTTGGTCTCTGAAAGATCTCAGTAGTTACTGATATTAATCCTCAGTTCATATTCACTCATTCAAAATGAATATTCTGAGCATCTACTATTTGCCCAACATTCCAGTTTTCTCAGCAGCCTGGCATAACTAGCACCTGTCCTGTGTTCTCATTTAAAGTGACCAGGCTTTGTCTTACTGTCCACTTATCTACGTAGACTTGTAGTCAACTCCCTCTTTACATTGTTTGTGAATGTGGACAAGTCATTTAATGCTAAGTCACAATTTCCACCCCAGTAAAGTAGGATAACGACTGTGACTACCTCACAAGGCAAAAATAAATGAGATGAAGTGAAAAAAAAAGTCCCCCAAACCCAAAGCACCCCGCAAAATTAATTCAAGGTATTACTTGTTTTTTTCCTTCCAGCCAGCAGACCACTTTCCTTGCTGCTGAACGTGAAAACAGAATATGAATTTACTAGTTCTGTTATCTGTTATTATTACACCATCTGCCCCAAGCAGTTTGGAATCACTTCCTTGTTCTTCTAGTTTCAAACACAGATGAAAATGACTTTTTGTGGTCTTTAACATTTTCAATAAACCCAGATTTTGTTATTTTTTGTTATTCATTTGTTATTTATACCCCTATGATATTCTGTATTAAAATACAAGTACAGTCAGATCCAGCCAAACCAAAAAAGGATGAAGAGATCAAGCATGAAAAGGAAGAGATAGGGCCTTGCTCTGACTGGATTATAAACCTGCCTGGGAGCAAGATGGCAGAATAGAAGCCTCCAGTGCTCATTGCCCCTCTTCCTTACAGGAACATCAAACTGCACAGCTATCCAAACAAAAAAGCACTTTCATTAGAACCAAAACTCAGGTAAGCAATCACAGTACTGGGTTTTAACATCATATTAAGGAAAGAGGCACTGAAGAGAGTAAGAAAGACAGTCCAGAACTGTTGACATCACCCCTCCTCCATCCCCTGGCAGTGGCTGCATGGCACAGAGACAAAATCTGTGTGCTTGGGGAAGGAAGAGCACAGTGATTGTGAGACTTTGCATTGGGACTCAGTGCTGGCTTGTTGCAGTGGAAAACAACACAGGACAGAACTCAGCCTGCGACCATGGAGGGAGTGTTTAGACCAGCCCTAGCCACAGGCAAATCATTCATCATAGCAGTTGGAATCTGAGTTCCGGCAAGCCCCCCACCCACTGCAGGCTAAAGTGTTCTGGGGATCCAAATAAACTTGAAAAGTACTCTAGGCCACAAAGACAGCAATTCCTGGGCAAGTCCTGGTGCTCTTTTGGGCTCAGAGGCAGTGGACTTGGTGGGGCACATGACCTAGTGTGACACCAGCTGGGGATGGGATGCACTGCCCCCAACCACCGGCAGTACAGCTTGCAGCTCTGAAAGAGACTCCTTCCCTCAGCTTGAAATAACAGTAAAGAGTAAAAGAGACTTTGTCTTGCAGCTTGGGTACCAGCTCAGCCACAGTACAATAGGACACCGGACAGGGTCCTGAGACCCTCATTCCAGGCAGTAGCTCCTGGATGACATTTCTAAACACACATTGGGCCAGAACCATTTCCAGCTGTGGTGACTGTAGGGAGAGAATTCTTCTGCTGGAGGGAAGGAGAAGGAAGAGTAAAACGAACTTCATTTTGCAGCTTAGGTATTAGCGTGGCTACAGTAGGACAGTGCACCAAGTGGGCTCCTGGAGTCCTCAATTCCAGGCCTTGGCTCCTGGAGGGGATTTCTGGACCTTCCCTGGGCCAGAAGGGAGCCTACTGCACTAAAGGGAGAGACTCAGGACTGGCAGTATTCACGAGCTCACTGAAAGGCCTTGAGTCTTGAGGGAACGTGGGTGGTAGCCAGGGAGTACTTGCCACAGGCTAGGGGTAGTGGTGGCTACGGAGAGAGACTCATCTACTCAAAAAGTGGGGAGGGGGCCGGGCTCAGTGGCTCACGCCTGTAATCCCAGCACTTTGGGAGGCTGAGGCGGGTGGATCACGAGGTCAGGAGATCGAGACCATCCTGGCTAACACGGTGAAACCCCGTCTCTACTAAAAATACAAAAAAATTAGCTGGGCATGGTGGCGGGTGCCCGTAGTCCCAGCTACTTGGGAGGCTGAGGCAGGAGAATGGTGTGAACCTGGGAGGCGGAGCTTGCAGTGAGCAGAGATCACATCACTGCACTCCAGCCTGGGCGACAGAGCGAGACTCTGTCTCAAAATAAATAAATAAATAAATAAATACAAAAAATTAGCCAGGCATGGTGGCAGGCGCCTGTAGTCCCAGCTACTCGGGAGGCTGAGGCAGGAGAATCCCTTGAACCCAGGAGGTGGAGCTTGCAGTGAGCTGAGATCCCGCCACTGCACTCAAACCTGGGTGACAGAGCAAGACTCCGTCTCAAAAAAAAAAAAAAAAAAAAAGGGTAGTGGGGGAGGGAAGAGTGGGAAGGACTTTGCTTTGCAGCTTGAGTGCCAACTCAGCTGCTGTAAAACAGAGCACCAGGTAAATTCCTAAGGTTCCCAACTGCAGGCCCTGGATATGGTTTGGGTTTGTGTTCCCACCAAAATCTCATGTCAAATTGGAATCCCCAGTGTTGGAGGTGGGGCCTGACAGTAGGTGATTGGATCATGAGAGCAAATTTCCCCTTTGGTTCTGTTCTCATGATAGTCAGTGAGTTATCACAAGACCTGGTTGTTTGAAAGCATCTCCCCCACCCTCCTCCTGCTCTGGCCATGTAAGAGGTGCCTGCTTCTCCTTTACCTTCTGCCATGATTGTAAGTTTCCTGAGGCCTCCCCAGCCATGCTTCCTGTACAGCCTGAGGAACCGTGAGCCAATTAAATCTCTTTTCTTTATAAATTACCCAGTGTCAGGTATTTTTTCATAGCAGTGCAAGAACAAATGAGTACACCTGGACCCACCCAGGGCTAGGGGAAGCACACTGCCCTGAGGGAAGGATACAAGCCTGGCAGGGTTTGCCACCTGCTGATTGTAGAGTCCTTGGGCATTGAGTGAACATAGGCGGTACCCAGGTGTTGGTCACCATGGGCTGTGGGTGAGACTCAGTGCTGTACTAGCTTCGGGTCTGACCCAATGCAGTCTCAGTGGTGATGGCTGCAGGGGTGCCTGTTTTATCCCTCCCCCAGCTATAGGCAACTTAGCTACAGAGAGAGAGATTCTGTTTTTTTAAAGGAAAGTGAGGGAAGAAAACAAGAGTCTCTGCCTAGTAATCCAGGGAATCCTTCCAGGTCTTACCCAAGACCACCAATGTGGTACCTCTACAAGTTGGCAGAAGCCACAGCATCACTGGGCTTGGAGTGTCCCCTAACGCAGATATGGCTGCAGCAACCAAAGACATAGATCACAACACCTAAATCTATTCAAATACCTGGAAAGCCTTCCCCAGCATGATGGTTAAAAACAAGCCCAGACTGCAAAGACTACAATAAATACCTAACTCTTCAATGCCCAGACACTGACGAACATCTACAAGCATCAAGACCATCCAGGAAAACATGACCTCACCAAATGAACTAAATAAGCTGCCAGAGACCAATCCCAAAGACACAGATATGTGACCTTTCAACAGAGAATTCAAAATAGCTATTTTGAGTAACTCAACGAAATCCAAGATAACACCAAGAAGGAATTCAGAATTCTATCAGATAAATGTAACAAAGGGATTGAAATAATTTAAAAGAATCAAACAGAAATTCTGGAGTTGAAAAATGCAACTGACATGAATGCGTCAGTCTCTTAACAGCAAAATTGATCAAGCAGAAGAAAGAATTAGTAAGCTTGAAGACAGTGTATTTGAAAATACAGTCAGAGGAGACAAAAGCAAAAAGCAGAAAAAAAGAATGAAGCACACAAAGGAGATCTAGAAAAGACCCTCAAAAAGACAAATCTAAGAGTTATTGGTCTTAAAGAGGAGGTAGAGAGACAGATTGGGAAAGAAAGGGATAATAACCAAGAATTTCCCAAATCTAGAGAAAGTTATCAAAGTTGCAGTACAGGAAGGTTATAGAACACCAAGCAGGTTAACCAAAATAGGACTACATCAATGTATTTAATAATCAAACTCTCAAAGATCAAGGATAAAGAAAGGATCCTGAAAGCAGCAAGAGAAAAGAACAATATACAAAGAAGCTGTAACATATCTAGCTGCAGACTTCTCAGTAGAAACTTTACAGGCCAGGAGGGAGTGTCACAATATATTTAACATGCTGAAGGAGAAAACCTTTTACCCTAGAATAGTATATCCAGTGAGAATATCCTTCAAACTTAAAGGGGAAATAAAGAATTTCCCAGACAAATAAAAGCTGAGGGATTTCACCAACATGGGATCTGTCCTACAAGAAATGCTAAAGGGAGTTCCTCGGTTTGAAAGAAAAGCATTTTAATGAGCAATAAGAAATCACCTAAAGGTACAAAACTTATTGGTAATAGTAAGTACCAGAAAAAAACCAGAATATTATAACACTGTAATTGTGGAATGTGAACTACTATATCCTGAGTAGAAACACTAAAAGATGACCCTATCAAAAATGACAGCTACAATTTTTCAAGTATTCACAATATAGGAAGATAGAAATAACAGGAAGTTAAAAACTGAGGAGATGAAGTTAAATTACAGCATTTTTTTCACTTTTCTCTTTGCTTGTTTGTTAGTTTGTTTACAAAGTCAGTGTTAAGTTGTCATCAGTTTAAAATAATGGGTTATAAGATATTATTTGCAAGCCTCATCAAAATATCATACAATACATATCATACAATATCATAGCCTCCAATCAAAAACATACAATGGATGCAAAACATTAAAATATACTACCAGAGAAAATTACCTTCACTAAAAAGAAGATATTCAGGAAGGAAAGAAGAAAGAGGAGACCAAAAAACACCCAGAAAACAAATAACAAAATGACAGAAGATAAGTCCTTACTTATCAATAATAACATTGACTGTAAATGGGCTAAACTCTCCAATCAAAAGACACAGAGTGGCTGCATAGATTAAAAAAAAAAAAAAAAAAAAACAACCTAATGATCTGTTGCCTATTAGAAACACACTTCACCTAAAAGGACACACATAGGCCGGGCGCGGTGGCTCACTCCTGTAATCCCAGCACTTTGGGAGGCTGAGGTGGGAGGATCACGATGTCAGGAGACCGACACCATCCTGGCTAACACGGTAACACCCCGTCTCTACTGCAAATACAAAAAATTAGCCGGGTTTGGTGGTGGGTGCCTGTAGTCCCAGCTACTCAGGAGGCTGAAGCAGGAGAATGGTGTGAACCAGGGAGGCAGAGCTTGCAGTGAGATGAGATCAGGCGACTGCACTCTAGCCTGGGTGACAGAGCGAGACTCCGTCTCAAAAAAAAAAAAAAAAAAAAGTCACAGATAGACTGAAAGTAAAAGGACGGAAAATGATATTTCATGCAAACAGAAACTAAAAAAGAGCAGGAATAGCTATACTTACATCAGACAAAATAGATTTCAAAGCAAACACTATAAAAAGACACACACACACACAAAAAAACTATATAACGATAAAGAGGCCGATTCAGCAAGAGGATATAACAATTGTAAATACATATGCACGAAACACTAGAGCATGCAGATATATAAAGCAAATATTATTAGAGCTAAAGAGAGAGAAAGACCCCAGTGCAATAATAGCTGGAGACTTCAGCATACCACTTTCAGCATTAGACAGATCATCCAGACAGAAAATCAACAAAGAAACATTGTACTTAATCTGCACTATAGACCAAATGGATGTAATAGATATTTCCATTTCATCCAGTGGCTGTAGAATACACTTTCTTCTCCTCAGCACATGGATTATCCTATATATGGATAAACCATATATATGTTATGGATATAGCTAGAGATAGATAGGTAGGTAGATAGATAGATAGATAGATAGACAGATAGATGAACCATATATATGTTAGGCCACAAAACCGGTCTTTAAAAATTCAAAAAAATTGAAACGATATCAAGTATCTTCTGTGATCACAATGGAACAAAACCGGAACTCAACAGCAACAGGAATTTTGGAAACTAAAACACATGGAAATTAAACAATATGCTCCAGAATGACCAGTGGGTCAATGAAGAAATTAAGGAGAAAATTTAAAAATTTCTTGAAACAAATGAAAATGGAAACCCAACATATCAAAGCCTATAGGATACAATGAAAGCACTAATAAGAGAAAAGTTTATAGCAATAAGGACCTCTATCAAAAAGTAGAAAAACTTTAAGTAAACAACCTAATGATGCATCTTTTTTTTTTTTTTTTTGAGATGAATTCTTGCTCTGTTGCCCAGGCTGGAGTGCAGTGACGCAATCTAGGCTCACTGCAAGCTCCGCCTCCCAGGTTTACTCCATTCTCTTGCCTCAGCCTCCTGAGTAACTGGGACTACAGGTGCCTGCCACCATGCCCGGCTAGTTTTTTTGTGTATTTTTAGCAGAGACGGGGTTTCACTGTGTTAGCCAGGACGGTCTCCATCTCCTGACCTCGTGATACACCCACCTTGGCCTCCCAAAGTGCTGGGATTACAGGCATGAGCCACCACACCCAGCCCTAATGATGCATCTTAAAGAACTAGAAAAGCAAGAGCAAACAAAACCCAAAATTAGTAGAAGAAAAGAAATAATAAAGATTAGAGCAGAAATAAATAAAACTGAAATAAAAAAATACAAAACATCAATGAAATAAAAAGTGGGTTTTTGAAAAGATAAACAAAAATCAACAAACCTTTAGCCTAATTAAGAAACAAATAGACCCAAACAAATTAAATCAGAGATGAAAAAGGAGACATTACAACTAATGCTGCAGAAATTCAAAGGATCATTAGAAGCTACTATGAGTAACTACATGCCAATGAATTGGAAAACCTAGAAGAAATGGAAAATTCCTAGACATATACAATCTACCAAGATTGAACCAGGAAGAAATCCAAATCCTGAACAGACCAATAACAAGTAATGAGATTGAAGCCGTAATAAAATGTCCCTCAGGAAAGAAAAGCCTATGACCTGATGGCTTCACTGTTGAATTTTTGCAGACATTCAAAGAAGAACTAATACCAATTCTACTCAAACTATTCCAAAAAATAAAAGAAGAAAAAATACTACCAAACTCATTCTATGAGGCTGTTTTTACTCTGATACCAAAACCAAACAAAGACACATCAAGAAAAGAAAACTACAGGTCAGTATCCCTGATGAACATTGATACAAAAATCCTCAACAAAACACTTGATACAAAAATCCTCAAAAAAACACTAGCAAACTGAACTCAACAACACATTAAAAAGATCATTCATTATGACCAGGTGGGATGTATCCCTGGAATGCAAGGATGGATCAACATATGCAAATGAATCAGTATGATACATCATATCAACAGAATGAAGGACAAAAACCATATGATCATTTCAACTGATGCTGGAAAAAGCATTTAATAAAATTCACCATCCATTTATGAAAAAAACCCACAGAAACCTGAGTACAGAAGAAACAAACTTCAACATAATAAAAGCCACATATGACAGACCCAACGCTGGTATCATACTAAATGGAGAAAAACTGAAAGTCTTTCCTCTAAGATCAGGAACATGACAAGGATGCCCATTTTTACCACTGTTATTCAATATAGTACTGGAAGTCCTGGCTGGTGCAATCAGAGAAGAGAGATAAAAGGCATCCAGTTTGGAAAGGAAGAATTCAAATTACATTTCTTTGAAAGTGATATGATCTTATATTTGGAAAAACCTAAAGCAGGTGTCCAATATTTTGTCTTCCCGGGGCCACAGTGGAAGAATTGTCTTGGGCCACACATAAAAAACACTAACAGTAGATGAGCTAAAACAAAAAAATTTCAAAAAAATCTCATAATGTTTTAATAAAATTTACAAATTTGTATTGGGCCATATTGAAAGCTGTCTTGAGTCACATGTGGCCCACTGGCTGCAAGTTGGACAGGCTTGAACTAAAGACTCCACAAACACTTTTTAAAAGACATACATGTGGCCAACAATCATATGAAAAAAAGCTCAACATCATTGATCGTTAGAGAAATGCAAATCAATCCAATATCAGTTAGAATGGCTACTATTAAAAAGTCAAAAAATAACAGATGCTGGCAAAGTTGTGAAGAAAAAGAAATATTTATATACTGTTAGTGGGAGTGTAAATTAGTTAAGCCATTGTGAAAGACAGGTTGGCAATTCCTCAAAGACCTAAAGACAGAAATATCATTCCACCCAGCAATCCCATTACTGGGTATATACTCAAAGGAATGTAAGTCATTCTATTATAAAGACACATGCACACATATGTTCATTGCAGCACTATTCACAATAGCAAATGGAATCAACCTAAAGGCCCATCAATAGTAGGCTAGATAAAGAAAATGTGGTACATATACAACATGGAATACTATCAGTCATAAAAAAGAATGAGATCATGTCCTTTGCAGGCACATGGATGGAGCTAGAGGCCATTATCCCTAGCAAACTAACACAGGAACAGAAAACCAAATACTGCATGTTCTCACTTATAAGTAGGAGCTAAATAATGAGAACACATGGACACGTAGAAGGGAAGAACCACACGAGGGCCTTTCAGAGGGTAGAGAGTGGGAGGAGGGAGAGGATCAGGAAAACTAACTAATGGGTACTAGGCTTAATACCTGGATGATGAAAAAATCTGTACAAAAACCTCCACAACACAAGTTTACCTATGTAAAAAGCCTGCACATGTACCCCTGAACTTAAAATAAAAGTTAAAAGAAAAAAGACTCCACAAAAAAACTATTAGAACTGATAAACAAATCCAGTATTCAGGATGCAAAATCAACATACTAAAATTAGTACCATTTCTATAGGCCAATAGTAAATAATCTGAAAAGGTAATCAAGAAAGTAATCTCATTTACAATAGCTACAAATAAAATAAAATACTGGCCGGGTGCATGGGCTCACGCGTGTAATCCCAGCACTTTGGGAGGCCGAGGTGGGCAGATCACTTGAGGTCAGGAGTTCAAAACCAGCCTGACCAATAGGATGAAACCCCGTCTCTACTAAAAATACAAAAATTAGCCAGGCATGGTGGCATGCGCCTGTAATCTCAGCTACTAGGGAGGGTGAGACAGGAGAATCATTTGAACCTGGGAGGTGGAGGTTGTGGTGAGCCGAGATCCCACCATTACACTCCAGCCTGGGCAACAAGAGCGAAAGTCCGTCTCAAAAAAAAAAACACCTAGGAATTAACCAAAGAAATGAAAGATCTCTACAACGTAAAAGATTGATGAAAGAAATTGAAGAAGACATAAAAAAATGGAAGATATTCCACGTTCATGGATTGGAAGAATCAATATGTTTAAATGTCCATACTATCCAAAGCACTCCACAGATATAACGCAATCCCTATCAGAATACCAATGACATTTTTCACAGAAATAGAAGAAAACAATCAAAAAATTTATATGGAATCACAAAAGACCCACAATAGACAAACCTATACTAAGAAAAATGAATGAAACTGGAGGAATCAAATTACCTGACTTCAAATTATACTACACAACTATAGTAACTAAAACAACATGGTACTGGCAAACAAGATCCCCAACAATATCTTCTTTAGGAAGTAACTTCTGCCTGCCCAGAATACTGGCTATTGGAGGTCAAGGCCTCAAAGATCTTGACGCTGAGCATAACCATACTCATTTTAGCCTGGATTAAAAAAAAAAAAAATCAGTAAAGGATCAATGAAACTTATCTTCTTTATTTCCGTAACACAAGGGATAAATGCTTGAGGTGATGAATACCCCATATACTCTGATGTGATTATTATGCTTTGTATGCCTGTATCAAAATATTTCATGTGCCCCATAAATATATACACCTACCATGTACCTACAAAAATTAAAACTAAAACTAAAATTTTAAAATTTCTCCCTGAGGAGGCTGAGCATAAGCCCAGGAGTTCAAGACTAGCCTGGGCATCATGGCAAAACTCTGTCTCTATTTTTTATTTAAAAAAAAAAAAATTCTGCCTGAGGACCAGAGGCCAGCCAGTGCATGGTATAGAAATGAATGTTGACCATTACTTCTGCTTGGGGCTTCTAAACCTAGGCTGAATATAAGCTGTGCAATTGAACATATACTTAGTTTCACTTTTTGGAAACAGAGCTTAAAATATATATACAAGGGGTAGCATAAGAGGAGTTACATAGCACTCCTTGGTAAACAACAGGAAGCACAAGAGATACACTTCCATTGTCCCACTAAATTCTAAGGGTCACACAGAGCTTTACTTCCTAAATAACATAAAATGATCTAATGAAAAGTGTGTTCAACCATAGTTTTTCAAAAGAAGAAAAGTGTTCTCCAAAAGGTCACTTTTACATATAATCCTTAATAAAACATGGGCCAGGCATAGTGGCTCACGTCTGTAATCCCAGCACTTTGGGAGGCCGAGGCGGGTGGATCACCTGAGGTTAGGAGTTCAAGACCAGCCTGGCCAACATTGTGAAACCCCATCTCTACTAAAAATACAAAAATTAGCTGGTGTTGGGCACCTGTAGTCCCAGCTACTCAAGAGGCTGAGACAGGAGAATTGCTTGAACCCAGGAGGCGGAGGTTGCAGTAAGCCAAGATTGCGCCATTGCACTCCAGCCTGGGTGACAGAGTAAGACTCCGTCTCAAAAATAAGTAAGTAAAACAAAATAAAAGATGATGGAGTGGTGTGAAACTGCAATTCTGCAAGGACACTTCTAGAGGAGGGAAGGTAATGTGGTACATGTATACATATTCTTAGTCATGTGGCTTGATACAAGTCTGAACATTTAAAAATCTAGAGTAATGAATTGTCATGCACATTAAGTTATCTTTCTTATCTCTCTGCTTCAGCCAGACTTTTACAAGTAGCTATGCTGTCATTTATAGTGGTTGGGGTTATATGGGGGAGCCCAGAATGTAGTTTTTCTGTGTTGTTGATAAAATGGAGAGCTTCATATTTTAGATAACTGGTATGTAGGTGGCAATGATCTGTTTCAAAAATCAAAGCTTCTTGCCTAAAAAGAGAGCCTACCCATCATCTTCAGGGAGGTAGATGGACAAACCAAAATTTCTCTTAGAAAACAGTTTTGAATATAGTGAAAACTTTAAACAAGAACAAAAAACCCCATAGTTCTACAACATAAAGCAGGCAAACTATAGCTCATTAATTAACCAAATTCTCTTGCCACCTGTTTTTGTAAATAAAGTTTTATTGAAATGCAGCTATCTCCATTAGCTTATACACTGTCCATTCATAGACATTACATCACAATGGAGAGTTGAATAGTTACAACAGAGAACATTTGGCCCACAAAACCTAAAATATTTACTCTCTGGCCCTTTACAGAAAAAGTTTGCTGACCCCTGCCAGACAGCAGAGAGATCATCCAATTCTGAAGGCGTCTGAGGGCCGTAGTTACTTCCCCATCATCAATTTTCACTATAAAGTCATTTAATATAGCCTTTGTCAACTTTTTTATTTTAAGCATTGCAACATTGTTATGGGCTCCCACTATGAATTAGATGCAAAATTCACACCCAGAAAAGCTAAGTAAATTACTCTTCAGATGGTGATTTCAATGGAATAAAAACAGAGACTGTGCTTCATCCAACCACTAGTTTCCGTCTAATTTGAATCAATAATTTAATGATACTTTTCTATAATTTTGACTCATTTTTTCTGTTCTAGAGAATAGAAAAATAGACATTTTCTTATAAGGAGACACCAAATTAATTGGCATGAACAACAAGTGGCTGCAGGTCAAGTTTGCCCTGACTAATGCCAAAAAAGACAACAAATGGATAGTTTTCAAACCAAAGGCATCCTTTTGGGTAGGCATCCCCTTCCACTTACCTGATTTATAGTTAATCAGCCTGTGCACCTAGTTAGTCATCAGTTGTATAAATATAAATTTGGTGGCTAGTATACTAGCCAGTATATCAGACAGTTATGTTTCTCAAAAATGAAAGTTTCGTTGATCCTTTTTTTAAAAAAAAATTCAGGCTAAAATGAGTATGGTCATGCTCAGTGTTAAGATCTTTGAGATCTTTATGTTCCATAGCCAGTGCTCTGGGCAGACAGAACTTACTTCCTAAAGAGGACATTGTGGTCAGGCACATTGGCTAACGCCTGTAATCCCACCACTTTGGGAGGCCAAGGTGGGCAGATCACTTGAGGCCAGGAGTTCAAGACCAGCCTGGACAACATGGAGAGACTCCATCACTACTAAAAACACAAAAATTAGCTGGGCATAGTGGTGCACACCTGTAGTCCCAGCTACTCAGGAGGCTGAGGCAGGAGAATGGCTTGAACCCAGGAGGTGGAGGTTGCAGTGAGCCAAGATCGTGCCACTGCACTCCGGCTTGGGTTACAGAATGAGACCCTATCTCAAAAAAGGAGATTGTTGGGGACCTTGACTTAGAGACTTTTCTGTATTAATAGCAAGAAAGCTTAGATACACTCTCCTGGCCAGCCTCAGTGAGCACACAAGCCCTTACAAAGCATAATGAGTCTAACTCACTCCTGCTTTCACTTAATTTTCTGCGTCTTATTTTCCTGGTGTCCTACTTTCCTCACCCACTTATTTTTCACTTCATTTTATCTTGTGTGGTATTAATAGGTAATCCACCTTAAATCCTTTCTGGAACAAGGCAGGGTATAAGTAAACAAGGAGGAATGAACTGGCCTGTTGAATAGAGTTATTTAGTATTGTCCATCTGAACACTAAAAGAAAAAAATCTACCAAAAACAACTGTTTTGTTTTGGCATGGTAGCTTCTGAGGTTTTCTTTCAAGCAAAATTGCTCCACAGGTTCAGGGGCTTCTTGTTGCTCCTGCAGGCCTGTAATATTAGGACTGTACAGCTAGAGAGAGGAAGATGTTCATCTCTGCTGTGGCAGGAAAATGGGCGAACCAATCCCATTGCAGCTGCAACAGATGAGATACAGAGTATAAAGATTGCTGCATTCATCCTCTCTTCAGTCTCTCTTGGGAGACTGAGGGTGGAGGGGAATGGGGGTCTTAGGAATTAGCATTTGAATAGTGCTCTACAGTTTGCAAAGAAGTTTTTTGTTTTGTTTTGAGACAGAGTCTTGCTCTGTTGCCCAAGCTGGAGTGCAGTGGCGTGATCTCGGCTCACCGCAACCTCCGCCTGCCTCCCAGGTTCAAGTGATTCACCTGCCTCAGCCTCCCGAGTAGCTGGGACTAAAGGCGCCCACCACCATGCCCAGTTTATTTTTATATTTTTAGTAGAGACGGGGTTTCACTATGTTGGCCAGGCTGGTCTCGAACTCCTGACATTATGATCTGCCCTCCTCAGCCTCCCAAAGTGCTGGGATTACAGGCGTGAGCCACTGCCCAGCCTGCAAAGAAGTTTATATACATGGTTTCTTAATCCTTAAAATACCATGTTAATTTGGTTTATGACATTTATAATAGTTTACATTTGAGGGAACTGGGACTTCCAGAAGACAAGTAAAGTGAGCAGAGGAACCAGGATTGAAACCTAGTATATGAGGCCACAGGATACACGCTTTATTTCTCTGTGCTTTCCCTAGCCTTTCAACCTATTTCTAATCATTTGATCCAGCTATTATAAAGTCTAGAAGCCTGCGATATAATGGGTCATCATAAAAGGCTTTGGAGTGACACCCGAGGTTAAACATCAGATTTTTCATTTTCTAGAAGTTACTTTAGGTCACTGCATTAGTTTCCTAAGGCTGCTGTAACAAATTACCACAAACTGAGTAGCTTAGAACAACAGAAATTTATTCTCTCACAGTTCTGGAGGCCAGTCAAGTCTGAAATCAAAGTGTCAGCAGGGACACGCGCCCTCCAAAGACTTTAGGGGAAAATCCCTTCCTTGTGGCTTCTGGTGGCTCTGGATACTCCTTGGCATGTGGCTGCATCACTTCAATCTCTGCTTCTATAGTCACATCACCTCTTCCTGTTCGCTATGTGTCTTCTCCTCGGTGTGTCTTTCTTACAAGAATATGTGTGATTGCATTTAGGACCTCTTTAGGATAAGCTCCTCTTCTCAAGATCTGTAACTTAATCACATCTTTTGCCATATATGCTAATAGTCACAGGTTCTAGGGACTGGAATATGGAGATATCTTTTGGGGGCCACCTTCAACCCACTAAAGTCACTGAGCTTCAGTTATGCCCCACCTTCCATCAAAATTAGAATTTCATTACTTAAAATAATCTAAATAAACCAGGTGCAGTGATTCACACCTGTAATCCAAGGACTTTGGGAGATTGATGTGGGAGGATCGCTTGAGCTCAGGAGTTCAAGACCAGCCTGGTCAACACAGTGAGACCCTGTCTCTACAAAAAAGTCAAAAAAATTAGCCAGGTGTGGTGGTGTGCACCTGTAGTCCCACCTTCTCGGGAGGCTGAGGTGAGAGGATCCGCTTAAGCCTGGGAAGTCAAAGCTGCAGTGAGCTGAGACTGTGCCACTGCCCTCCAGCCTGGGTGACTGAGCAAGACCTTATCTCGAAAACAAAAGATAATCTCAATAAAAGTGCCTACATATAACAGTGCTCAATAAAAAGGTTTTAACCCCTTTTTCTCATCAAGAGAGCTTCTAGTACAATCACACTGCTTTTAAAATTATTTTCCTCATTTGTTCCATTGGGATAATTCCCAAATATATATTCACATTCTCCCTCTCTTTCCTTTTCTCAAGCTGTATTCACGTTCAGGACAAAAGGCAGTAAAGTTTTCTAATTCTGTTTTATTATGAACTAGGAAAATGCCTCTCAAAGTATCTGTGGTAAGGGATGAGTTTTAGTTTCATAAAATAAAATAAAAATGTTGTGGTGATAAAAATCACTGTAAAAGTTTCCAATACTTACTTTCATCTTGATGCAGACCAATAAGATTTTGTGGAACTATCCTGTCCAAGAACTTCATTTCAAGGAGTACAAGCAGGAGCACATACATGACTTTCTACAGTCTAGGCTCCAAGACTTTGGTTACTCCCTCATTATTACCCCTCAGAATCTCCATATTGACATTCAACTCTCTTGTATGCTCTCTCTTTTATAGAGATTTAAAATGTCAACATTAAAAGTTAGGCATTTACCAAATACTTTAATTTGAGCAAAATTAACTTTTTCAAAGATAATCAAATTCTCCCCTTACTGCAAAGGGTTACTCGTACCAAGATGTAACACCAAAAACACAATATCCATTTCCTCCCTCCTCCACCATGGTCTTGAGGTGTATATAGCAGTATAACTAATTTCTCATTTGCTTTATTTGCTTTACCTTTGTCTCCATCTTGATATATATCTTAGTTATACATGGCACTAATCTCTTGTTTCTCCTATAGAATAAGTTTTTGAATAAAGTATGTCTTTCTCTGAATTTTTTTTTTTTTTTTTTTTTTGGAGACAGAATCCTGCTCTGTCGCCCAGGCTGGAGTGCAGTGGCATTATCTTGGCTCACTGCAACCTCTGCCTCCCAGGTTCAAGCAATTCTCCTGCCTCAGCCTCCCAAGTAGCTGGGATTACAGATGCCTGCCACCACGCCCAGCTAATTTTTGCATTTTTTAGTAGAGATGGGGTTTCTCCATGTTGGACAAGCTGGTCTCAAACTCCCCCCAGGTGATCTGCCCACCTTGGCCTCCCAAAGTGCTGGGATTACAGACGTGAGCCACCGTGCCTGGCCTCTCTTAATATTTTTTTTAGGCTGAATTTTATCCCATTCAGTCTTAGTGCTCTCAATAACATTATATTTACTTTTTGCTTTAAAACTTTGAGCTCATTTTGTCACCTCCATTCTGTTGACATAAGATAGCTTCCTAAAGACATAACGATTATTCTAAGCGAACTTCTCTGTTATTTGTCGAATGAAGGAAAGAATGATAATTACCAGGGACCACCTTCACTGTACAAATTCTTTTTCTGTCATGCTCACTGTCCTTGTTACCTAGCTGGTAGTTGGTCTTGATTTTTCTCCCTCCCCTTTATCCATTCATCCTTGTTAAATATGCTCTCCACTTTGATCTGTTGCCCTTTCCATCTTCAGTAGTACGTCTTTCTGATGTTGCTGTCATGATCCAGAAGACGAATTCTTTCCTTTAAATGTCTTCTATGTAACCAGCTATTACCCTCCTTTCTCCTTTCCTTTCCAGTCACAACCACAAACTGGAAGCACAAAACAAAATCCCAACCATCCCCCAGCTTTTTTCATTTTTCTACCTAATCCTAGAGATGCACTGCAAATCTTTATGACTGTAGCATTTGTTCCTCATGAACCGTCAGAGTAGTGGGGACAGGGGAGTTTGATAAGTCTTGGCAGGCTCTCTATGCTATCCGGAGGCACATCCTCACATCTCCAAGAAGACAGCACTCAGACTGATGACCACACTAGGTTTGTAGACAGGCCCCTTCACCCAGCCAGCAGAGAGCTACAAATCATTAGGAAATGTGTTTTTAGTTGATTGAGACGATAAGAGTTCCATCATTTAAATGCTTAGGAATCTCTTCGAATCTCTTGGAGGCTGGGATAATGCCTTCTCTTGAGTATGTCTGAAATCACTGTTCACGAGAAGGGCCCCCATGCCCCCTAATTTCCCCTTGCTCATCCCCAGCTGTGTCACAATGGGACCTTTTCTTCCTTCCTATACACCCTGGGTATTTAACTTGCTTTAAAAAAAAAAAAAAGTTGTCCCCTCCTACTCTATATCCCATGATTTGTTTCTCTTCAAAGTAGGCTCTCCCCAGGGCAGACTGCAAAGTATAATATGATTCTCCCACCTCCTCCCTTTCTTTTTCTAGCCCAGAATAAGCACACAGGTTCTTCCATTTTTTAAGATAGTATGGAAAAATAGATGGAGATAATGACAACAAACATGAAAAAGTTACCCCCCAAAAAATCAAGTAATTGAAGAGTTATCCTAATTATGTTCTTTGGTATGTAATTACTGACTCCCTTTTTATCTAGGATACTCAGGGTGAAGTCTTACCAATTTTTAATATCTTCTACAACCTATGTTATAATATTTGTCCCTGGTGTGGGGCTTTCCAGCTTGATCAATTAGGCATTCCTATGGGAACCTTATTTGGGGACAAAGATGATAAACAGCTAAAGATTTATTTTCTGCACTTCAGGATATCCTACTCTGAATTTGCAGGTACGTCCTCACTCTTCTTGAGTCTAGCCCAGTCTTCTAATCCTGCAAGTTCTTCTTTGTGTCTGTTTTGTTACCCCAGAGGGAAAAGGGCCTTACTAATTTGCTCCCTGAGGACTCTTCCCCAGTATGCCTGTTCTTCCCTGACCAGTAGTCCTGTCGTTCCCCATTCTGTCAAATCTGCCCTATGCAGTGCTGGCAGCAAACTCACCAACCAGGTGAGGTGAGTTCTACTTATAGCCAATGCTTGTTTTGTCACCGTCTGTTCTGAGACACCGTCTGGGTGCAGTTTCACTGATCTTATTTATCCCTGATGGTTCTCATCATTTTACCAGCAGCCAAGACCAGCTGCTTAATTTGCAGGCCAGTACAAAATGAAAACGTGATAGCCCCTTATTCAAAGAGTGTTAAAATTTTCCAGACACTGGCAGGGCTCGGTGGCTCACGCCTGTGATCCCAGCACTTTGGGAGGCCAAGGAGGGCGGATCACCCTGAAGTCAGGAGCCTGGCCAACATGGCGAAACCCCATCTCTACTAAAAATACAAAAATTAGTCGGGCATGGTAGCGTGCCTGTAATCCCAGCTACTCAGGAGGCTGAGGCAGGAGAACCACTTGAACCCAGGAGGTGGAGGTTGCAGTGAGCTGAGATCGTGCCACTGCACTCCAGCCTGGGCAACAGAGCAAGGCTGTATCTCAAAAAAAAAAAAAAAAAAAAATCCAGACAGCAAGAGTACAGCATTAAACAAAGTACGGAGTCTATGTGACTGCTCAAGTTTGCACTCCCACAGAGTCGGCCCTACTAGAAGCATATCTTTTTGGAATCCTGTTCTTCTAATAGTCTTCAACCTTGTGTGATCTTCTTTGCCTCAGGGTACTCTCTTTGGCAAACTTCACCATATTCATGTTTCAGATTGAGTGAATTTGCAGTAAGAAAGGTTGACCTCTCTTTGACTAGTTAATCATCTAGCCCTATTCAGGTCAAGTTGTTGGTTCTGCTACCCCCTAAATTCTCAGAGATGACTCACAGTGTGTTTCATTCTCAGGAGAAAGATCCTTATATAATTAACAGTCTTTAATATGAAAGTAATTTTAGTCGTTCAACAATCAAGGTGTTGACAGCTGGAGAAGCATGTATCCCAGAATATGAGCCTGCATGTTTCACAATTATAGTGGAGTTGGAACCACTCCCACACAACCATGAACCTGTTCTGATCACGGGGTGAGATCGTCTAACTCTCAAGGCCGTATGGAAAGATCACAAACTGAAGATCATAGGAAAACTCAGGCTGATTCAAGATTGTGTTACCATACCTGATACAACAGTGCCAGTACATGCTTCACCCTCCCTCACCGCAAATTCTTCACCATTGGCTGAAATTCTGGAATGCTCCTCCAAGCTGCCCATTACTCTTGGACAACACAATGAGTAGGAGGAAAAGACACTCTGCTCATCCTAGAAATTCCTGAAGAGACAGGTTATCCAAAGGCAATGACCCTTCCCACCTCTCATTGACAGACCATCGGAAGCAATAATATTCTTAGTGAAATTTGCCTGTCTACATAGGCAGTAATGGTGGATACAATGTGGTGCACCATTAAAATTGTTACTCCAACACAGAAAATGAGTAATTATTTAAATTCTTATTTAGATTCCAAATATTCTAGTTAAACTCCAGTGCAGCTAGCTCCAGAAGGTGAGTCCACCAGAGAGTGAGTTTGGGGCTCTTCCTGATCAACACAAGTTTTTTTGTTTTTTGTTTGTTTGTTTGTTTGTTTTGGAGATGGAGTCTGTCTGTCATGCAGGCTGGAGTGCAATGGCACAATCACAGCTCACTGCAACCTCTGCTTCTCAGGTTCAAGTGACTCTCCTGCCTCAGCCTCCTAAGTAGCAGGGATTACAGGCGCATGCCACCACACCCAGCTAATTTTTATATTTTTAGTAGAGACAGGGTTTTGCTATGTTGGCCAGGCTGGTCTCAAACTCCTGACCTCAAGCTATCCGCCCACCTCGGCCTCCCAAAGTGCTAGGATTACAGGCGTGAGCCACCACGACTGGCCTTCAACACAAGCTTTTGAAGCGACTTTTGTACATGAAGGAGAATGAAGCTCCCTTCCGTATGATATTAAGAATGTGGGTTTGTTATGATAAATACTTACTAGGGCCCTCCAAATCAAGTATTCTATTTATTCCTAGAATTATCAATAAATGAATTTATGCTATTCGTTCAACCATGTATATACTGCATTAAGAACAGCAGAGGAAAAAAGACAACATCCTATCCACCTATTGTGTGAACACCCAAATAATACTTAATGTTTTGGGATATACTTGTAAACTGTTCCTGGCAATGTGACTGCAAATGTCCTTCCCCAAATGGTCTAATTTATCTGTGCAGTTCCAAGAATAAAAGGTTTTGGCTAGAATATAAGCTTTTAAGACTTCCTCAAAACAAAATCCTATAGCCCAAACCCAGCAAAATAAAATTCCTGAAGTAGTAAGAGTTTTCCACAGATCACAGCAAACCAATCATGCATAGAAGAGCTGACACAGCCAAAGACTTGCTAAGGAAAGGAAGAGAGACAAGAGGGGGACTTAAGAAAGAAAAGAAAGGAAGGAAACTTACTTTCTCCTTTTTGGTGTATTTAATTTTTATGAAAAATTTTCAAACTGCTCAACCCTAGGTGAAGATTCAATCAGATAATTAACTTTGAAAAGCTTTTCCAATCGGATAGCAATGGAGTTGGGCAAGATGGTGTTTGTTTGGGGACCCCACTGGGAAATAATAAATTATTGGTGATTAGTGGCACTTTATATGCTGTTGGCCATTAACATTTTCTATTCTTGAGTCACAACGGAAGCTACAGCTTGAATTTTATTGTTCAGTTTGCTTTTTTCTTTCCTGGGTGAGCCAGCATTGGATTTAGGAGTTGAAAGTTTATAGAGTCAGCAAGACCCCAAGGGACAGAGCTAAGCTGAGCCAATGAGGATAATGCCCAAGATTATCTATCCTCCATGAAAATGCAGGATTCAGAAAGAAAAAGAAAGTAGAGCGATTATAAAGAATGACAGCCTGTAACTTCGACAAAATTTCTTGGCTAGCTTGATAAGTCTTCTTTTTTAAAAATAAACAAACAAAAAGTTTCCTGGTTGACAGTTGCTTAAACTCTTCCTTTTTCCACTTTTGGCACACTGTTGAAAGGACAAACTGGTGACTTCCCATAGGACTGCAAGAATGAATCTTCAGAAGCTGCAGCAGCTCTAGCTGTTAGAAACAGAAGGTGGAGAGTTAAGGCGCTTCAGGGGGTAGGAAGGAGATTTTTGCTCAGCAAATGATAGGTTTTGTTGGTGTTGACATTTTTTCTTTTTCCCTCTGTGTCCTTAAAGAAGTCCTCTAACTTGGGCCTTGGGCCTCACCTAAACAATATTTTTGTGATGTTTTCAAGCACATTTTCATTACACTTTAAAAAACCATACTTGTCATTTTTCCCAGCCTTCACAGTGACTGAAAATAGAGCAAAATACAAGATTTTTACGGTAACGGTTGATCATACTGAAATCTAATATGGTTATTGCTTATTCCGTACATGCTTTTCTTTAGCCTTAGTTTCTCCATCTGTAAAAGGGAGAGCACTTCTAGGTTCATGAAGGCATCAGGTACAAAGTGTGAGATTTACACAGACCAAGACCGAATATCTTTCAGGAATCTGAAACAAAAGCAAAAATAGTAAACAAACAAAAAATAACTCCAGGGAGTATTTGATTATAGTCCCTTGTTTCACCTACTGCAGCTGCTGCGATAAAGGAGATTCTGTACATCCAGTCCCAGAAGTGGAGGTGTACCTTCTCCCCTTGAGTAGTTCTACTTAAAGCTTGGGTAGATTCCTCTCTATTTTTCTCTGTGTGCCAATTTCCTGTAAACGATAAAACTGTAAAACAAAGAGTAATAAGATCTGAATCTTCCTGCTGGGGACTTGATGAAGATGAATTAGGCACTGACAGTCACGAAAAGATGGAAGGCTCTGCATGACAGAGGGCAAACTAATTCAAAATGAAAATCATCAATTTGACTGTGTTCACATGTTACTTAAAAATCAATGAAGAAACAAAGTGAAGGAACCCTGAAGCCATTTTAGCACCCCCGCTTTTGCACTCAACTCTAACTCAGCAGCCTTGAAATATCTTGGCTCTGAAAACCCAGTCAATCATCATTAATAATGATATTTTTATAGCACTTTAAAAATTGGAATTTCCAGAGCCACTTTGATAGATGCCTTGTCACTACCTTGCCATTTGCGTAATTTTTTCTGGGCTGTTTTCCCCCCCCTTCTTCCATTAAAAGAATGTTTTAACAGAAAAAGAAGGAGAAATTTATTTTGATTGAAAAATTTTAAGAGATGACAGAGTTTGCCCTGTGCTATGAATTCCATATAATAAGGAAAGTATTTAGTGATTTGTACAAGGACTTTCGACTTTAATGATTCTAGAACTTGAGTTTACTTAAGGAGTTAAAACAAATGCCTGCCTGTTGCCTTCAGCTGTGGAATAAGAGTTCACTGAGTTTGCACAAAGATGGAAAAGATTAGAAGCAAAGGCTGGGTTGTTTTCTCTAATACGCAAGCATCTCAAGCAACTTACCTCTTTGTTATCTCACTACAAACCACAGAAATTACTTGCTACCTCTAATGTGTCCTTCTCATAGAGCTCAGAAATAGTCCTTCCAAAGATTTCAATTCATTATGTCGTAAATAAAGTAGTTGAATTTTCCTTGGCTTCTGGCTGTATTTATCTGTTTATCGGTCTCTCTCTCTCTCTCTCACCGTCTCATACACAGGCACAGATACAGACACACACGCACACACAACTGAGTATTCCTGGCCTTTGAAAATGCAGATGAAATTTCTTATTTCTCTTGTAACTTCCACAAAACCATGCAAGCTTATGAGATTCCTTGGCAAACTCCAACTTTGAAAGGGAACGCTAACAATTCATGTTTAACCTCTGAGCCAAAGAAAGCCTGAATTTTTCAAAAGTTTGTGTTTGTTTGGTTTTGTTCTTTTGTTTTTCTTTTTCTTGTAGCCTCTTTTCTTCTTCCCCTTCCAAAAGACTGCACAGTAATTTTTAGCACCATTGGGGGCCTAATACTGATAGTGAAAAAGCAAGTTCCTGTCCTGGTGTTGAACTAAAAAGAAATAAATGTCTTAGATGTATCAAGTTTCTTTGTCAAGCAAACAGAAATAAAGGGATCTAGTTTACTGGAATAGTTGCAGTGCTCATTAAAATTGATGACTTAGAAGATTCTGTGCCTCCTTCCTTTACAGGGCCACCAGCCAAGAATCTGCTGTGCTATTAAAGACATCATATTATTGGGGTGTCGTAAAACTGGCCACTGTTGTTGCCTACTCTCACCCTTCAGGTTTCAGAGTGACAGCAAGAGAGATCTGGGGTGACTAGAGGCCAATGGACCTAGCCATTTGGCCAAGGGACGTCAATGGTGTAGGACCTAAGATGCAGCCTGGTATCTTCTATCCATAACATCAAGTTTGAAAAAGAAAGAAAGGAGCTGGATTAGCATGGGGTGGAGTTCAGTTTTTCTTAGAAATGTGCGACTCTGCAAAAGTGTGCCTTTATTTTTGGCACAAATTGCTATAGCAAATTACATAGCTTATCAGATGTGGTTTTTTGGGCTCAGTGGAGAAACCACTGCAGGGACTTGTCTTTGTTCTTTATTCCCATTGGGAATTTGGGATAAATCAGTGTCCTGTTATAATTCAGGAACAAGCTTGAATAATAAGTGCTAACAATATTTGTGATGCAATTAAACTCACATTACTTTAACTTAACAAAGTAGGCCTTAGTCTTAAAGAGATTTCCATTCTCCCTAAGAGATGTGAGATATAACATTTGGGCAGGGCGCAGTGGCTCACGCCTGTAATCCCAGCACTACTGGAGGCCAAGACGGGCAGATCACGAGGTTGGAAGATCGAGACCATCTTGGCTAACACGGTGAAACCCCGTCTCTACTAAAAATACAAAAAATCAGCTGGGCATGGTGGCGGGCGCCTGTAGTCCCAGCTAATCGGGAGGCTGAGGCAGGAGAATGGCGTGAACCCGGGAGGCGGAGCTTGCAGTGAGCTGAGATCGCGCCACTGCACTCCAGCCTGGGTGACAGAGCGAGACTGGTCTCAAAAAAAAAAAAGAAAGAAAAAAGAAAAGAAAGAAAACATTTGAATCTCCCTGTCACAGATTAGCAAAGGTAAACCTCGGGGGCATTGAAGGAGGGAGAACAAGGCAGGCAGCCAATTCCAGTGAATAAAGAGTTTCAGAGAGAACATTCTCATCACTTCTCACCAACTCTTTCCCTTATTTTTTGGTCAGGTATGTGGATTCACCCGCATCTGGCAGGGAAACCCAAACAGAACGTCACTTATGATATATTGATTATTTCTATTTATCTCATTGCTGAAAATGGCTAAGGATAGATTAAAACCATAATTTTATAAACAGAAATTTCTTACAAGTTAAAAGTACCACAGAGCATTCATGTGTTCCTCAATTTGTTCATTCATTTACGCAATAGTAAAGCACTTTAGGGAATGCAAAAGAAGTAGAAAACAAGACTCAAGGAGGCAAATTTATTAAGAGTTGAGTGCAAGGCAAAGGCTAAAACACCGCATGTCATCTAGGAGTACAGTTACACCACTCTGGAGACTGAAGACAGAGGAGAAAAGTCAATGTTGGGAGGAAGTGGGTGATGAGGGTAGATGAATCTTAACTGGAAACTTCAACAGCACAATGATTTCAAGTTGTTGTTGTTTTGCCTTGGACCTCTTTCCTCAAATGAAATCTTAAGGAAATCCAATGCAGAGGGTTCTAAGACCTGAGCCTACCTCCCAACCCTCTCTACCTCCCCTATTCTTCCCCTGTCATCCCCCACTCTCCAAGTGTTGAGGACTTGAAAATCACTGAAATATGGAAGGTGAGGGGTACAGAAGAGAAGAACCGCAGCATTCTTGAGTGTGGGGAACAACATGTGTAATTCTGAATAGGAGGTGGTGATAGATTTTCTATTAGCACAATGAACATCTAGGCACAGTAATATGCTGAAGTAAATTCGGTGGATTATTGGGGATCACTGGAGATTAAGTTGAGGAGTGATGTGAAAAAAAAATGAACATTTGAGAATATTAACATGACAGCCACGTGCTGATGGTCTACAATAGACAGAGTCCAGTGAGGATCTAATTAGAGTAATTCATGCTAATTGGAGGGCAGAAATAGAGGGCCCTCCAATAAAGTTGCAGCTATAAAAATGGGGGTGCAGCCAATAGGTCTTAGTGATTGAGGGGGTTGGGGATTTAAAGGAAATGCAGTCTAAAAAGTATTTCTTTTATTTTTTATTGATTGATTGCTTGATTGATTGATTTTTTGAGACAGAGTTTTGCTGTTGTCGCCCAGGCTGGAGTGCAGTGGCATGATCCCGGCGCACTGCATCCTCTGCCTCCCGGGTTCAAGTGATTCTCCTGCCTCAGCCTCCCAAGTAGCTGGGATTATAGGCACCTGCCACCATGCCCAGCTAATTTTTTGTATTTTCAGTAAAGACGGTGTTTCACCATGTTGGGCAGGCCAGTCTCGAACTCCTGACCTCGGGTGATCCACCCGCCTCGGCCTCCCAAATTGCTAGGATTACAGGCATGAGCCACCTTGCCCAGCCTTTTTTTTTTTTTTTTTTTTTTTAATCAGGCTATGTGAGGTCTTTATATTGTACATTTGTATTGTACATTTGTAGGAATCTATAGTTTTTCTCATGACCATTATCTCTATTATAAATATTTGTGTGATCATTTTACTAATACCTTTCTACCCCTATACTAGAAAGTTCCATGACATCAGGGCTCTGCCTGTTTCATCACCATCGTATCACTAGAACTTAGCATAATAGGTTTATAATAGACACTCAAATATTCATGAAATTTAAAAACTCAGTAAATGATGGTGTCATCGATATTGCAAAAGAAAAGTAGATGAGTTTGATTTTTATCAGTTTCTTAGATGAGGAAAATAGATCTAAGTGCAAATTCTCACCCTTGCATAAGACTTAGGGATGAAGAGTAGTTGGAATGTCAGTGCCAGGTGTGAAAACTAGGCCATCAACAGCAACTGAAGCCATGAGAATGAATTACTTCACCCGAGAGGGTGAATTTAAAGACAGAAGAGCACAGTGAGCTGAGGATTCTCATGCAAAAGTCAAATGGAGAACCAGAACAGTCAAAAAAGTAAAGAATACTTCTCTGAGGGTAAATTTGGAATGGTTTGCCATACACCCACACTTTGAGACATTTATAAACTGTAACAGGAAGAAATCCTCTTTCAAAAAAAGTTTAAAACATTAGGGATTTTGGAAGTCGAAATAAAATGTACACTTAATCAAGAGGAGTACAACTCATGTTTAAGTTCCTATCAGAATTCTTCTTCATGTTTATAAAATATGGTTAATCACCTTACCCCAAATGCGAATAGTGCCCTGTTGGAAAACACTGACCATGACACAGAGATTTTTCTTTCCTTTTCTTTTTTCTCTTTCTTCTTGTTCTCTTCTATATCCCACTTTCCTTCAGTAGCAACACATAAAACATCTCTTTCCTAGAATTACAGAAGCAAGTGAAATTCCATAATCTTATTTGCTGATCTAATTTTTATAGCATTCCACCTAAATCCTCTTATTAATTATTTTTGTTGTTGCTGCTATTGTTGCAGTGATTTCTTTGTTTTTTGAGTTTTTGTTTTGTTTTGTTCTTTGGTTGGCAGAAAAAGGAGAGAGAAAAATGTTGAATGACACAAAATATAATTCCTTTTTTGTCAAAGAAGGTGCCTGTATCCCCCACCCATTTTTCCCTAGTCCATGAGGCAAATAGGTCTTTCTTTTTTTCTTAAAAAGAATCATAGATCCAAGGACATTATTATGACAAAGTTACAATGTGGATTTTCTTCTATGTGATACTTTTTGCTATTTATTCTTGTGCAAAATAATGTGTATTTTACTTAGAAAGTAAATAGTTATGGATTTTGAATACTCACATGTCAAATGCTATATTTTATATATAAAATTTAAATGTTGAAATTCTACAGCTATACTAATATTAATGGCAAGGGGTCTCAGAAAATAAAACTCTAGAAACCAAAAGACCCTGCAACCACCAACAGTATTTCTCCAGGAAAAGCTGCACAGGCACTTGATCTCAGGCCTCACATAGTGGTTTTATTCCAAAGGAAACACCAAATTACCAAAACTTGCAGTCAGTCCAGGAACAATTCAGAGCCACAGTGATTTTCTGCTAAACCTAGAAGTTAAGCCTCAGAAGACTATGGCTTGGCTCAAAGTTACCTCCTAGCCATGGAAACGCTTTAGAGTTTGTTCGTTTATTCATGCATGCAAGGCTCTAAGTGAGCATTTACAATGCATCCAGCAGAGAGGAAAAAGAACCAGTCACTGCTCCCAGGAGATGAAGCTGATGCGAGAGCCCCTCCTAGCCATTCTCATCATCTCTTCTGCCTCAACTTCCCAAAGACTTGGCAGGTGTCTGACTGGAAGTGGTTGTTCTTTGTTTCTATCAGTTGTGTTTATGAACATATACAAACCTTAGATAGCTATGATTGAACCTCATTTTCCAAGACTAACGCCATTTTTTAGTACCCACATTTATATTTTCTCTCACTCTCATTCTAAATTACAGATGCAGTCAACTCACCTGCCAGAGTTTTGCTTGCCCCAACACTTAGCAAGAAGCCGAATGCATCCAAGGATCCCCACAATCCCAGAACACTGTAAAAATATTGCAGGATGAGAAAGAATTGTCAGCAACTGAGGGAGGAAATTGTTCAACTTCCACCAAGCATCGGGCTGAGGTGGAATGAGTGGAGACACATGATCAATGAATAAGAAAGAAAATGAGCGAGAGGATTGAGAGGATTAAGAAATAATAATTGAACACATCACCACCACTTTGCTGGAGCAAGATCAAATACAATGGGCAACCTGACAAGCAAACAGGAAATACTGTGGCGAGTCGCCTGCTCCCCCAAGGCTGAGTAGGCCTCTGCTGCATCAGGGGAAGCAGAGTCAAATCGTGATTTCAGCTTTTCCCAATGTTGCTTTGCACACACACCAACCTCACAACTACCCCACCCTTGTCAACAAATGGGGCATGTCACCCCATTTTCTATTTATATTACGCTGGTTTGTATGTTCTTTCTTAAAATGTGTAGCTCTCCTATTCTGTAAACATTTATTCTCGTGACCTGTGTGTTTTATCCTACGTCCATACTGAGAATGATCTTCTGGCCAGGTATCTTGCATGGTCTCAACTTGCTTCATAACCTTTCTTAATGCCTAGCAAACCAAAACCACTCAGTAGATGTTGTTGATCAACAAGTAACTGTTTACAGAAAGGAAGAGCGGGCCACACTGTGTATTGCAAGTTAATAATGTGTTCCCAGGCATTGCTCATTGCAGCTGCTCCCTTTAGAAGCAAGAATTCCTGAGCAATGACTGAGCAGACCCTATCGGCGTTCGAGCCAATGACGGCTTCCCTGGAAGGGATGCCCGACCTTGCCTTGCAATCCGGCCAGTTCCCATTGGCTGGGCATTCCGGCTAGCCAGGATTTCTTCTCGTTCCTCAGCATGGCTTTGCTCTTCTTGCTCTACACCTGGAATTTTTTCCCTAATTTAAAACATAGTCATTCTCCAAGATATGCTGCCTGTGAAGCCCTTCTGTGAGTTTTTCAGGTCTCAAGTGACTAATACTTTTCTCAGCACTTATAATCAGTAATGGTCTGTACTTAGCATCTTAATTTATTTACTTTCCATTTGTATTGTTCCTTGTTTTCTGTGTCTTTGTCTTCTTCATTTTCTTTTTTTTTTCCTTTCTTTTTTTTTTTTTTTTTTTTCTGAGACAGAGTCTCACTCTGTCGCCCAGGCTGGAGTGCAGTGGTGCGATCTCAGCTCACTGCAAGCTCCGCCTCCTGGGTTCAAGCCATTTTCCTGCCTCAGCCTCTCAAGTAGCTGTGACTACAGGTGCCCGCCACCATGCCTGGGTAATTTTTATATTTTTACTAGAGATGGGGTTTCACCATGTTAGCCAGGCTGGTCTCAAACTCCTGACCTCAGTTAATCCACCTGCCTCGGCCTCCCAAAGTGCTGGGATTACAGGCGTAAGCCACTGTGCCTGGCGTTACTTCCTATCTAGATTCTAAGCACCTTGGGAGCTCACTGCCTTGCAGCATAGCATTATGTTTATACAGGATCAACAAATGATTGGTGGAATGGGTGGCTCCTCAGTGAACCAGAAACTGGGTAATATTCAAGTGCACCCACACTTGTGTGCGCTAGCCGTGCACATGCACATAGTGTCATCATCTGCTAGTTACTTTGCGTGTTATCTCATTTAATACAGCAACCCAATGGAGGTAGTTACCATTCCCATTTCCGTTTAATTAATGAGAAAAATTCAGAGAAGCTACCTATTTTGCCAAGAGTCACTGTGTTAGAGACAGTGATAGACTATACGCTTTACTGCTTTTTAACTCTGGTCCGTATCTCCTGTCCCACAGATGTAATCATAACAATGTAACAGCTAATGCTCTTTAAAAAAAAAAAAAAGAAAGAAAATCTTGATAAAAGTATAACCTGTCTCTCCCATCCGCCCTTCCAGTAGTCCCCCTCACCACCCCCCGAGCCTTTCCCTTTCTCCATTGCAGTATTGAATGTTCTGAACATGTGGGCATTACCCAGTATGCTAGGTCTAAGCCAGGAAATGTCACTGCGAATAATAATAACAGGATCAACTTCTCGGTGGTGTTAGTGTGAATACGACAACACACTGTATTTTCCAGCAAATGTGTCATCCTTCCACTCATTGACATGAGGACTTGTTCTTCCTGCCTAACTGAGTCAGTCACAATCCCAGCATTTCAACGGATGTGTTGTGAACCTCCTATGAAGAAAAAATGTCAACATAAACAATACCCAATAGTGAGAACTATAAGCTTTTCAGGCTCTCGACGGGGATTAGATTGCTTGATTCTGAAGCTTCTGAGACATAGATACCACAAAGAGTGTGACAATTGCCAATTGACAGCTGAAAGACACCAAGGCTGAGGGAAGTTAAGTGATTTACGCAAGGTGAATAAGTTAGTAAGTGGGAGAGCCTTTACTAGAACCAGGTTTTTTTTGGTTTGTGTTTTTGAGACAGTCTTGCTCTGTTGCCCAGGCTGCAGTGCAGTGCCCGATCTCTGCTGACTGCAACCTCCGCCTCTCAAGTTCAAACGATTCTCCTGTCTCAGCCTCCCAAGTAGCTGGGATTACAGGCATGCACCACCATGCCTGGGTAATTTTTGTATTTTTAGTAGAAATGGGGTTTCACCATGTTGGCCAGGCTGGTCTCGAACTGCTGACCTCAAGTGATCCACCTGCCCCAGCCTCCCAAAGTGCTAGGATTACAGGCGTGAGCTACCGAGCCCAGCCTAGGGTTTTGTTGTTGTTGTTGTTTTAATTTTTATTTATTTATTTATGAGACAGAGTCTCACTCTGTCATCCAGGCTGGAGTGCAGTGGCACAATCTCAACTCACTGCAGCCTCAAACTCCCCAGGCTCAAGTGATCCTCCCACCTCAGCCTCCTAAGTAGCTGGGACTACAGAGGTGTGCCACCACACTCAGCTAATTTTTTATTTTTTGTAAAGATGGTGTCTCACTATGTTGCCCAGGCTGGTCTCGAGCTCCTGGGATCAAGTGATCCATCCACCTCGGCCTCCCAAAGTGAGGGATCACAGGCGTGAGCCACCACGGCTGGCCTATGTTTTTCAAATTGCCATCTTTCCCCCACATGTCTGGAGAGGAAGAGTCAAATGAAACAAAACTATTCATACGACAGGGCCTGGACAAGGGTAAATGTGCACAAGAAGCTAAGAGCTCTCAGGAGTGTGGAGAGAAGCCCCCTTTAGCAAGAGAAGGAGGATCCTAACACAGCCCAGGGCAGGAGACAGGGAGGGAGGGCAGAATGGGCTCCTGCAACTCGGAACTTGGCAGGAGAGACTGTTCTCCAATGTTCCTGTTCAGAAAGCAAATGTATTTGAAATGCTGAGGACTCCACATATATTCTGTTAATAATTTACCAATTGAAACCATTAAAGATGTTGACAAAAGCTTTTCCATTTACTATGGGTGTCTGTGGGTGATTTGAAACCACTCACTACCTTTATAAGCTCCTGGGTTAGTTCTGGGTGTCCTGGCTAATTGGCAACAGCAAGAGGCACCTTGGACCAGCAGCGGATAGAGTTTTGGTTTGAACATGCGACTACCCTGATTCCACATTCAGGCGTTTTGTCATGAATTCACTGAGGGACTGTTGGTCCAGGCCTCTGTAGGCAAATTATGCCAATAGATGACATTTATAGTGTAACTGGATATCCCTGGATGAGAAGCTAAAAATGAAAAAGTAAATATGTTTTCCCAGAAGAAGCCCATCAAGATGTCACCAGAGTTGAACACGCAATGGAAGCAAGGAAGTAGAACATTCCTGTAATCAAATAATGTTATTCTTTCAGAGCCTTCGAAGTATAGAGGGACCAAAGTTCCTGAAGTGAAAGGAAGAAACTGCTCTTACTGAGCAGGATGAATGAATTCTCTCAAGCTATGATTTGTAAATAAGGCCCAAGCAGTACAGTACTTGCTATTTTAAAGTTCTGGATTCTTGTTCCATTTCTGCCACCCCCAGGCTCCTTGGATAAGTGTATCAGTTAGGATGCATTTTGGCTACAAATTACAGAAAAATGCAACTAAAGTAGTTTAAACAATGAGAACACTTATCATTTTTTATGGCATGAGGGCCAGAGTTATGAAAGTTCCAGGACAATTAGGTTGGCAGCTCCATGATCTGTGACCATCTTTCCAGTCCGTCACACCTCATGGACAGGTCATCCTTACAGGCTAGCTTCCTCCATGGCCCTAAGACAGTTACTGGAATGTCCACGCCACACAGAGATACTGACGTCCAGAGGTGGGAAGGGAATGTCCACTAGGTGTGTCTCTTTGGAAAGTGAAGAAAACTTTCCAAAAAGCTTGGTCAGACCATATTACACACCTAAGCATAAACCCAATCATTTAGCAAGGCAGATAGATAGTATCTCCATAATTGACTTACCTACTCAAGATGCACCGCCCGCCCTCACCCCGAGGCTGAAGAGGGACCCTAGCCTGCCTTCAGGCACATGGGCACTCAGAGGAGGGTTAAGAGGAGAGATCAGTTTTGCAAGCAACGGGGTGATCTGCCACATCAAGCAACCTACCACTTTCTTTATGGCTCAGTCTCCTTATGTCATTGGGTAAAAACTAGACTAGAGTTGCCCTCTAAGATTCCTCCTCCTGCTAAAGGTCCACAATTCAAAGATGAAGATTACAATATTACCCCCCCCCCCCATTTAATGGGAGAAGCAACACTATTTAATGAAATAATAGAATTTTCCCAGAAAATAGAAGAGATTAGAAGGAATCAATATACAATATGTCAAATGAATGACCTCACTCTCAAAGTCCAGAATGAGGTATATCATCCATTAATCTCTACATTTCTGTAAGATAAACAAGGCTATATCAGGAGAGGTAAACTGAGGCAGAGAGAAGCATAATGAGTAGCCCACAGTCACATCACTATCCCACCTATCCCCCTGCAAGAGTTCAAAGGAGGGGAGCTCTGATTTTGCCCAAATCATTAAGTTACAGGTGGCAAAAGTCGTGCCTATAGCAGCAGCCTCCAGCTCACCCACATAGGATGCAACAATGATCTGTTCAGACTTGGGGAGAAAATACTGGAATTTCTTTTTCTTTTTTTCTTTTTTTTCTTTTTTTTTTTTGAGACGGAGTCTCGCTGTGTTTCCCAGGCTGGAGTGCAGTGGCATGATCTCGGCTCACTGCAAGCTCCGCCTCCCGGGTTCACGCCATTCTCCTGCCTCAGCCTCCCAAGTAGCTGGGACTTCAGGTGCCCGCCACCATGCCCGGCTAATTTTTTTGTATTTCTAGTAGAGACAGGGTTTCACCATGTTGGCCAGGATGGTCTCGATCTCTTAACCTCGTGATCCACCTGCCTTGGCCTCCCAAAGTGGTGGGATTACAGGCATGAGCCACTGCGCCCGGCCTGGAATTTCTATTTCTGTTTTTATATCATCTTCTTTTAATTTATATGTATATATAATGTTTTATAATGTACATGATATGTTAGCACAGAAGTGCATGCAGATTATTGATGGCTATATAGAAAGAGAAGATGTGGGCTGATAAATTTTTTACTTATAGGATGCAGTTAAAAACTTTCCAGATAGCTAGTATAGATCATACTAGCATTTTGATGGCTTCAACTATACCACAGAACTGAAAGGGAAAAAAATACGTGCAGAAACTGCAACAACTGCATTTGTGAATGCTCCACACTGATAAAGTAAGGTAGCACCGAATCTGGATTTAGAATACTGTATTTGCAGCCAAACAGAGATTATCAGCTTGTTTTTATTTGTTGATCCTTTCAAAGGCTCTTACTTCTGTTTACCAGGAGACCACTTCTATCATTGTTTTCTCTCCTCACTCCCCTCCCTTTTTCAAAGAATCTCCTATTTTAAGAAGTGTTAGGCTTGGCCTATCTGGTGCAACATAAATGTAGCTTACTAAGGCAGTCAGGAAGTCAGAACAGCTTTGTGGGTTCCCACAGTTTGTTTACTCATTTGATTAACAATCGTGCATCTACTAAGTGCTAGACATGAGGCTGTAAAGATATTACAAGACTCCTGGAGTCCAGTGTCAAGAAGGAGGACTCCCCAGTTGAGAGAGAGACTGAGAAAGTGGTACACTAGCTGGCTACAAAGAAAGAAGACAAAGAGCAGCCCATTGAGGGGGGTGCCAGGAAGTCAGAGCTGGATAGGAGTGGGTATCAGGAAACCTCTCTAGGAAGAAATGGCTCTTAACCCTTTACTGAGAGGAGCAGGCCAAGTGCCACTTTTCTTTCATCAGAAGAAAAATAAAATGGCAAGGCACTGCACTCTCACCTGAGCAAGCAGAAGCAGCTTGGAGAGAGAAGAGGAGTTTCTTTCTTCCTTTCAGTGTACCTTATCTCTGTCTCCTTCCAGCTTTGCATGGCTCTGAAGGTGTGGTCTGGGTGTGTATCTTACACTCAGCAGACTGCAGCTTTCCTGGGACACACGAGCTGCGTTGCCTAGCCCAGCCCAGTGCACCTAAAGACACCCAGAACACACAGCTCCCACCAGTGCCCAAGCACTTAAAGGCAAATGTGTCTCAGGGGCCTTTGCAGAAAAGAAAATCAAACAGCAATGATTTTGACAGATGTGAGGCTAGGAGAGTGAGTTGAGAAACAACTGAATTTCATTCTGTTTAATCCCATGTATATGTCACTTAAGGGGTTAAAAAAAGGCTGATTCAATGAGTTTAATCACAAAATCTGCTGTAAGCAAATTGTAACCTAACCTTCAAATTCATTCCAATGAGCCCACATTTTTAAACTACACTGGAAGAAAGACTAAACTTTTTACTCAGAAAAGGTTGTTTTTCTTCCACCCTCTTCCCTTCTTCCACACTTCTTTCTTTCCAGGGCTTAGTTCAATAGTGGCTTAGAATCAGGCTTCCTGCTTTAATTCAAAGTGTTCCGGGTGGTGTAGAAAAAAATATCTATGTCATGATTCAGCATAAGGGCTCTTGAAGCCACTGTTTTTGCTACTTTCAGAAGAAGCATGGCAGGATTGCCTAATTGTTCCTTCCTGAAACATGGAAGACAGGCATGCAGGGACTCAGAGTCAGAAGGGCAAGATTAGAGTTTTGTCAGAAGCAGAGAAGATATTTTTTGTAAGAAAAACAAGGATTTTACCATCAAAATAGGAAATCCATCAAAGGACTATGGTGCTTTGGTGCTTTGGTGCTTAGTCCCTGTGAGTTAAAACAGTAGGGGAGGGGATAGAGCAGGCGAGAAGTTAATCTATATCCAGAATTCTTTAATTAGGTGGTTAAAAAACAAAGCAAAACAAAACCAAGCCGAAAAATAAAAAATAAAAAACAGCCCTTACAGCCAACTCTTGCATGTTGTTCAAGTTGAGCAAGGAAACTGGAATTTGAACTTAAGGTGCAGGGATCAGCATAACATCCCAAAGTATGAGGGCAACAACCAGGGAGCATTCTAGAACCTTCCCTCACTGCTGTAGTAGTACACGTTAACACCTTTATCCTTTCCAATATCGAGGTGAATTTTTTAAAATAAATGTAAAAATTTTTAAGATAAACTCAGGCATTTTTGTCTCAATTTACAAAGCTTTCACCCAAAATGCAGTCATTACAAAAGTCTAGATTCAGTACCTCTGAATGGAAGGCCCTTATTCCTTTTTATTCACACTACCCTTCATTCTCATACCAAGTATGCATCAAACCCTGCCTTTAAAAGATAAGGTTAAGGCTGGGCTGGGTGGCTCACGCCTGTAATCCCAGTACTTTGGGAGGCCGAGGTGGGTGAATCATAAGGTCAGGAGTCCGAGACCAGCCTGGCCAATATGGTGAAACCCCATCTCTTCTAAAAATACAAAAATTAGGCCGGGCGCAGTGGCTTACGCCTGTAATCCCAGCACTTTGGGAGGCCGAGGCAGGTGGATCATGAGGTCAGGGGATCGAGACCATCCTGGCTAACAGGGTGAAAACCCGTCTCTACTAAATATACAAAAAATTAGCCAGGTGTGGTGACGGGCGCCTGTAGTTCCAGCTACTCAGGAGGCTGTGGCAGGAGAAAGGCGTGAACCCGGGAGGCGGAGCTTGCAGTGAGCCAAGATCGTGCCAATTGCACTCCAGCCTGGGTGACAGAGCGAGACTCCATCTAAAAAAAAAAAAATTAGCCGGGCATGGTGGCGAGCACCTGCAGTCCCAGCTACTCGGGAGGCTGAGGCAGGAGAATCACTTGAACCTGGGAGAGGGAGGTTGCCGTGAGCCGAGATCACACCACTGCACTCCAGCCTGGGCAACAGAGCGAGACTCCATCTCAAAAAAAAAAAAAAAAAAAAAAAAAGACAAGGTCCAATGCAAGGAAACTGCAATTTCATTGATAATTTTAAAGAGTAAGAGGGGAAAAAGTCTATCCTGGGTAACACAGAAGCGATAGTCATGGAAAGGTAGCTGTCTGAAGGTTCATAACTTTAATGTAGACATTTCAGTTCCAATCATGTCTCTCTCTCAAAGTACATTTTAATTTGTAGTTGAAATTCTCTTTAATTTATTTACCTGGTTAAAAATCTCTCTTTTTTTAATCTAAAGCAGACATGGTGTTGACTGCATTTCTGAGTAGATTCCATCTCAAGAACCATCACTGAGAGACACACAGAAGCAACAATTCAAAGGAGTCCACGTCTGAGGGGCTGAGGTTCCAGCTAGGTGCCACTTAAAGTACCTAACTAAGTTTTAAAGATTAAACAAGACTATGTTGTTCTTCACTGACCTTTCATTCCTTTTTGTGACTGTAGCCAGAAAATCTGAGGCTGAGGTAAAAATAAGAGGAGGATGGGCTGACTGTTTTATGGTAAATGTGTTTCCAATTTTATACATTTTTCCAAAGCTATGTCTTTAAGGTGGATGTCAGTTTACAAAAATAACAAAGTAATAGTCACAATCTCAGATTCTAATCAAATATTTGCCTTCCATTATAAATTCTTTTTGGCTGGTGTCCGCTTTTTAAAATTATTTTTCTGTTTATTTCTTTGAAACTATAAATATAATGGAAGTGGAAATACATAATTTCAAAATTCTGGACAATTTCTTTCTTCCTGTTTCTCTCTTAGGTCAGTCTTCCACTTTCTCTCACTGTTGTCACTGAAAAAGAGTCACTTACTTATAAGGTAAATGGCAAAAAATAATAATAATAATAATAAGATATTTTAAAATGCCATTGCCCAGAAATGAGAAATGTTGATGAAATTTAGAAAATAATTTCCTAAATTATAATTTTCTGGGCAACTGTCATAGCTGAATTCAGCAGGGTGTAACTCTCCAGCTCTGACTGCTGACCTTGTTTT
The DNA here is from genome assembly GCF_028885625.2 of Pongo pygmaeus. Classification (NCBI taxonomy): domain Eukaryota; kingdom Metazoa; phylum Chordata; class Mammalia; order Primates; family Hominidae; genus Pongo; species Pongo pygmaeus. The sequence continues at coordinate 139,913,977 of NC_072378.2, read as the reverse complement.
AGCAAAATGCACATCAGTGTCACACTCAGTCTTTGTGGCCAGGTCACCTGACATGTCTGATTTAAACAAAATGGGCAGGGACTCTGAAGTTCTAGGCAATATGCGAGTCATAACAAACACATTCTACTTTGTCTTTTATTCAGCTCGTCATTTCCATTGCGGAAGATTTATTTGAGAATTGTTGTGCAGTTGTTGTTACCTACAGTATGTCTTGTTCCCTGGACTCAAGGGTTCTCAATCTAGGAGATCAGAAATGGCAAGGAAACCCCTTCTCTTCTCACATTATGGGAGTCAAAGGATCATCAAAAACAGATCAAGTAACCACAAACAAAATTCAAAAGAGAAATACAGGCGATAACTGTATCGTTGTAAGCTATTAAGAAAAGGTAATCAAGAAATAATATGTAAGCTGCCACAAAACTATGCAGTTTGTGAAGATCCTGTGAAGTCACAGCAATTTCCCACCAAGCATACAAAGATATGAACATAAACTCAGAGCTGAGCCTGAGAATTGCAGCTCAGAGTAAAATAAAATTGAAACCCTCAACATCCTTCAGTCTAATGGAAGAGAAACGCTTTTTTGAGCACATCAGAAGGCACGTGGGGTCATCTTAATTATAATAACAGCCAACATTTTTTGACTGCCAGTTATATGCCAGGCCCAATTGCCCAGGGAAGGATGATTATCTGCGGTTGGTGGGTGATAAAACTGCAGCCCAGAGGGATTAAGTAACTATTCAGTGAACTGTAGCACTGGAATTTGAACCTGGGTCTATCTGACTTCAAAGCAATGTTGGACGACTTCAGTATGTTTTCTCTTTGTTTTTTAGAAACACTTGACTGGGTAAAGTGCATAACTACCCTCCCTAGCATCACTCTTGAATGGTGGATCCATTTCTATCTTCAAATTGTTTATAATTATTTCTAATAATTTGTTAAACACAGCAAAATATATGATATGTTGTGCCCATACTAACTTTTGGGGTAGTAATGGCATGTGTTTATTACTAAATGAGTTCACCACTATTTCCCTTTTATATCCTGAATTTACTTTGCCAGATATTTCAAGAATAACATTTGTATCCACTTTAGCCATGCCAGTTATGATTTCATAGATATTCATCTCGGCCTGTTTTCAATCTTTATTCTTAAAATAAGTCTTTCTCCCAAACTTCCTTTTTTTTTTTTTTTGGACAGAGTCTTGTTCTGTCGCCCAGGCTGGAGTGCAGTGGCTTGATCTCGGCTCACTGCAAGCTCCGCCTCCTAGGTTCACGCCATTTTCCTGCCTCAGCCTCCCGAGTAGCTGGGTCTGCAGGCGCCCGCCACCACGCCCGGCTGATTTTTTTGTATTTTTAGTAGAGACGGGGTTTCACCGTGTTAGCCAGGATGGTCTCGATCTCCTGACCTCGTGATCCACCCGCCTCAGCCTCCCAAAGTGCTGGGATTACAGGAGTGAGTCACCGTCACCGCACCCCGCCCCAAACTTCCATTTTCATCTGTTCTCTCATTTTTCTCCCCTGTGGGCAGCAACTGACTGCATGTTCTGCCATTTTCATTGCCAATCTCCTTCTACTGGTTCTTTCTAAACTTACTTTGACCAGAACTGCCCACAATAATGCAGGTGTAAATACATCCAAATTATAAATAAATAAGACAACATTTGGTTTGGTTTTTCAACACCTTATCTGGTGCTCAGCTTTTTTCTTTTTGTTCTTCCTGGAAGAGTTTCCTCTTTGAACAATGCTCCAGATCTTTAGTTTCTTTCTCGGTTTCTATTCCCTTCATCTTCTGTGTATTTGATGCGGCTCCATAGGGAAGTGATAAGGCACATAAGCTGTCAGTCAGGCTCCCTAAGTGTAAATCTAGCTTCACCATGTACTATTTGTGTGTGATCTTGGGCAAGTTAACCTCTCACTATCTCAGCTTCAGGATTCATGAAACCAGGATAATAATAGCATCAACTGGGCAGATGCAGTGGCTCATGCCTGTAATCCCAGCACTTTGGGAGGCTGAGGCAGGAGGATCACTTGACCCCAGGAGTTTGAGACAAGACTGGGCAACATGGTGAAACCCCATCACTGTAAAAAAAAAAATACCAAAAATTAGCCAGGCCTGAGCATGTTAGCACGCCCTTGTGGTCCCAGCTAAGAGAGAGCATGAGCTGGGAAGATCACTTGAGCCTGGGAGGTGGAGGCTGCAGTGAGCCAAGATCATGCCACTGCACTCCAGCCTGGGTGACAGAGGGAGACCCTGTCTGGAAAAAAAAAAAAATAATAATAATAATAGTAGTACTGACTTCATATGGTCATTATGATGCTAAGTAAAATAATAGATGCCAAGTGCTTTGAACAGCAGCCTGTACATGATAAGCTCTTGATAAATATTAGTTTTTGCTCTTACCTAAAACCTCTCAAATGTGCTAGTTGCCATTTTTAAACCCACTTATATAGATTCATTAACTTCCTGCATTTATCTCTTTTTTTGGCTTGTCTCTCAAGTCAAAAAAGTTTTGTGTCAATCACACATTTGAGAAGTTTGCTGTACATTTTATCCTAGACCAAAAATCATTTATAAGGAATTTGGTTAAAACAAAGGCTTGAACATTTTTCTCTTTGTATTTCCCCATAGAGAGATTACCTGTATTTACCATACCCTTCATTTCCTGTTTTTAAGTTGGTTCCCCAACTCTGACTAATCATTCTCTCCCCCAAATGAGAATTACTGGGATATTCCACTAAAAACTGAATTATCAAATACATTATGAAAATCTATATATACTCAACCCACGGTTTTCTCTGTATTTGCATGAAAATTTACATCATAATGAAAGCAAGTATTTAGGGCTTCTGGTTGCCTACTGGAAAAATCTTTTCTTCCTTTTTTCTATATATAAGCGTTCAGTAATCCTAGCTTTATAGTCTGCCTAAACAGAGATAGTTGAAGATTATAATTTCCTAGGTTCTATGCTACAGTTCTTCTTAGTTCTGCATATAAATTATAATTTGTTCGAGATTACAGATCTGGCCAAGCAGTTCCTCAATTCCTCCTTCAAAGCTCTGAGGAATCCCTTTTGCCAACTCAATCTTCTTGTTACTGGTCAGGTTAGAATGGTGACTTTAAGGCAGAGCAAGGAAATGAATTTGATACCATCTAGACAAGAAACAGAGAGAGGGAGGAAACAGATACCCTAGGAAAAACATTATCCAAAGAATTCCTTAGCTCCTTTTTTAAGACTATATTTTAGGAGCATTTTTAGGTTCACAGCAAAATTGAGAAAAAAAAAAAAATACAGAGATTTCCCATCTACCTCCTTCCCCCCACACATACATAGCCTCCCCTCCTCATCCATTATCAACATTCCCCACCAGAGTGGTACTGATATCCTACGTTTATCCAACTGATAAACCTACGTTGACATACCATTATTATCAGTATCCATAGTATACACTAATGTTCAATTTTGGTGTTATACATTCAATGGGTTTGGACAAGTATATAATGACTTATATTCACCATTGTTACATCATACAGAGTAGTTTCACTGCCCTAAAAATCCTCTGTGATCCATGTATTCATCCCTCCGCGCCCACCTGCCCCCTGTAACCCCTGGCAAACAGTGATTGTTTTACTGTCCCAATAGTTTTGCCTTTTCCAGGATGGCATATAGTCAGAATCACACGTACAGACTGGCTTCTTCCACCTGGTAATGTGCATTTAAATATCCTTCATGTCTTTTCGTGGATTAACAGCTTGTTTCTCTTTAGTGCTGAATAATATTCCATTGCCTAGATGTACCACGTTCATTTATTCATCTACTGAAGAACATCTTGCTGGCCTCCAAGTTTTGGAAATTATGAATAAAGCTACTATAAGCATCCTTGTACAGATTTTTATGCAGGCATTCCTTAGTTCTGTCCAGCGACCAAATTAGCAATAAGTTAGAGGTGCGTTAGCTAGTGGCCCTCATCACACTCCAGAATGTTCCTTACTCCATCATCCATTCAGCACCCTTTGGGGCTGGGTACTGTGCTAGGTGCTGAAGATGCAGAGAGGAAAAGAGAACGAGTCCTGACCTTCATAGAGCTAAGATTCCAGTGGAGAAATACAGACAAGGGAAAAGAAACAATTTTAAGGCAGTATTGGTGATTAAGTGCTATGAATAATTAATTATCAGGTAAATGTAATAAGTAAAACTAAATACTTCTGGATAGGAAAATCTACTACAAGCCTTTGAGCTTGGAAATGTTGAAGAAGTAACTATCTCCAATGAACAATAAAATAACTTTTGACCTGATAGGCTTTCTAGGTCACCAGCAAGAAATTGGACCAGATCAAAGCAAACAGCAACACTAAGTCTAAAATGATAAGTCAAAATTTTATTGGCTGATAAAATTTTAGTGACTGAGCAGCATTTGCATACAGAGGTGTCTTAGTCAGCTTGGGCCGCCATAGCAAAATACCATAGGCCAGGTGGCTTAAATAACAGTAATGCATTTCCTACAGTTCTGGAGGCCAGGAAGCCCAGGAGCAAGGTGACTGCCAATTCAGTTCCCCATTGAGGAACTTCTTCCTGGCTTATAGATGGCCACCTTCTCACTGTGTCCTTACATGGCAGAGAGAGAGTGAGCTTCTGGTCTCTCTTCCTATTCTTATAAGGACACTAATCCCATCATAGGGGCCCCACCCTCATGATTTCATCTAAGTTTAATGACCTCCCAAAGGCCCCACTTCCAAATACCATCACATTACAAATTGTAACTTCAACATATGAATTTGGAGGGAAGACGCAAACGTTCAGTCCATACCAGCAGATGTGAACATCTTACCAGAACATGCTTGGAAATGCCTTGTCCTATGCTCAGAGGCCAGAGCTTCCATGCTGCTGTCAATGGTTTGCTCCAGTGGTGAAGGTGGTCTTTGCCTCTCTTCCAGGACTCCACTCCCATGGAAGCATCCAAATGGGTCTCCAGTGTTGCCCAGCTTCAACTATCAATGCATTTGTGGTCCCAAGTTTCTGTGACAATTTCCTTGTCACCATCTGGCATGATTCCTGGGGGTGAGAGGTGGGTGAAGTGCTACACATAATTTTTCTTTTAATATTGCAAATAAGGAATATTACTCTTAAGAACAGTATTTATTACATGACTGAGAGAATAAAATATGTAAGAGGGTATTCCGATTAACCTTGATATAGTTGCAAAGTAATCTAAAAGCCTATTTATTCTAATCCTGAGAAATACTAATCTGAGGCCGGGCGTGGTAGCTCATGCCTGTAATCCCAGCACTTTGGGAGGCCGAGGTGGGCAGATCACCTGAGGTTGGGAGTTTGAGACCAGCCTGACCAACATGGAGAAACCCCATCTCTACTAAAAATACAAAAAATTAGCCGGGCGTGGTGGTGCATGCCTGTAATCCCAGCTACTTGGGAGGTTGAGGCAGGACAATTGCTTGAACTCAGGAGGCGGAGGTTACAGTGAGCCGAGATGGCACCATTGCACTCCAGCCTGGGCAACAAGAGCAAAACTCCATCTCAAAAAAAAAAAAGAAAAGAAAAGAAAGAAATACTAATCTGGGTCAGACATGTTGCTGTGCTTTTAATATAACAAGGGAAAAAAAGTACATCCTACATACATTGATATTTATGGGCTTTGATTCTTAGGTGCTTACAGAGCTATGAAGAATGTTTCAGTGTTGCAGCATCAGGGATAAACAACAGAACACTTCATTCTTTGTGAACACAGATGGATGATAAGCCCCTGCTCAGAAAGAATGTCATTTAAAAGAATACTCCTCCTCTTCTTGGTTGTTTTCAGAACTATGTACATGGACTAAAAATAATGTCAAAATTATTACCCTTGGAAAGTGGGGGTAGTAGCACATGGATGATGCAAACCAATTATTAATGACAATCCAACATGACATCGTGATACAAACAGGGAACAACATGTCCTTCTGTTGAATGCTTCAGAAACTATTTATGATCTGTATTTTAAAAGCAATTCTAAAATAAATGCTATAAGTCCATCATGGCCAAATCTGCAAAGGCCTGAAAGAAATTGGGGCATGTATAACCAAATCAAGATGTGCACAAATAAGAAAACTCAAACAAGTGAAATTCCACTGATAACTGAGAGAGCAGCTGACAATCTCAGATGCCTCATGGTTGTTGTTGCCAGAAGTGCCCCCTCAAGAACGAAATGGGGTGCACTGGGGGATGGGGCAAGGATGGCAAAAACTTTGCAGATAAAAAGCATCAACGATGGTGAACAATTGCCAAACACTCCCAGCAAATCTGTCTTAAATCACCACCCTTCTGAATATGTTTTATTGTGGCTAAATAGAAGAAATGAGCCCAACCTCTCCTCCTGAGAGTCTTTACGAATTGTGGAACCCATTCAAGCTGCCATCAGAGTTGGGCAGGGAGACCTGAGGAGGTTGTGTGCTTATTTGTATTCGTGCACTCAGAATTCTGTTAGAACTCTGGGTATTGCTAGTATAAATTTGAAGTTTTCTGGCCTCTTACAAGCTATTTTGGACCATGGTTTCAAAACAGGAAAACCAATTTGCACCTACACTGGAGCCATCGAGCTGGTGCCAGAGAAGCCCTATGGGTTGGCCGAGACCACTGCAACACAAAGAAAATGAGGAAGGGGCTCTAAACCCAGGAATCACAATTTTCCTTATATGGAAAGTAGAGTTGGCTCTAGCTACCTTTCAGGGTTGTCATGAGGCAGTCACTCTCTAAAGAAAATCCGAGGCCAGGTGTGGTGGCTCACACCTGTAATCCCAGCACTTTGGGAGGCCGAGGCAGGTGGATGGCCTGAGCTCAGAGTTTAAGACTAGCCTGGGCAACATGGTGAAAACCCATCTCTACCAAAAATACAAAAAATTAGACAGGCATGGTGGTGCACACCTGTGGTACCAGCTGCTTTGGAGGCTGAGGCAGGAGAATCACTTGAGCCTGAGAGGTAGAGGTTGCAGGGGGCCAAGATAGTGCCACTCAAACCTGGGTGACAGTAAAACCTTGAAGAAAGAAAGAGAGAGGGAGGGAGGGAGGGAGGGAGGGAGGGAGGAAGGAAGGAAGGAAGGAAGGAAGGAAGGAAGGAAGGAAGGAGGGAGGGAGGGAGGGAGGGAAGGAAGAAAATCTGAGCTTATCTTCTTCCCTTTTGCCGAAAAGGAGCCAAACAATTTTCCCTGGTGGGGAAAGGTTAAGCCTCATAACCTGATGTCATCAGAAGCATTCAAATAATATTTTTAAAAGAAGCCTCTAATAAACTATCTCTGGAAAAAATAAAAGAAAATAAGGATGATTGTCTTTGGGGAGAAAAGCTCGGTGGTTGTGGGCAGCAGACTGAAGGGAAATGGACTCACTGTGTATGTTTTAATATTGGGTATCATGTGTCTTTCAACCTAGTCAAACATTAAATAAATAAAATGTGATTTTCTAAAGTAGCATTCAAAATCCATCATTTTGTGTGTTCATCTTTATTATAGGGTTAATAGTGACTTAGAGCTTTACTCTGTTCCTTAGACATCATTCAACATAAAAGGCATCCTATATGAAGATTAGAAGATCATAGGTTCCTACTTAAAAGAAGGAAGCAAGCTCAACAATTATTACAATTTCTCTTAATAGAAAAGAAACATGGAATGTGTTAATGAAATCTTGACATTTTATAATTAGCCCATTATATCCTAATTTTTAAAAATGTAATGAATGAACTTTCCCACCCCTCTTCTCCAACCAGCTTTGTTTTCTCTAATCAGCTGCCTTGTCTCCTCTACAATGAAAGCACGCCCATACACCTCCTTAACTTTCCTCACCACCAAACACTTACTTGCAAAGAAAAGATCAGTGTCAGAGGGCAGAGAATAAAAAGGTACAGTCTTCTAATTTCTTTTATTTGGAAAACAGAAATAAAAATTACTATACAGGTTGCCAATCATGTTATCTTTCAAACTTTAATTTCCCTAAAGGGAAAGTGTTTTAATTTTCTTTAGCATCTTAAACATTGTCAAGTCCACCTATGTTTAAAAACAAATATTGTTTGACAATAATGTCATTTTTCCTTTCTGTCACTGAGGAGCAACATTATGTAACAATGATTCCACAGCCAAGCAAAACTCTCACTGATATTTCATTCAACTTTCACACTACCAAGGGGTCACTGGTCTCACCATCACTACAGATACCCTACTCCAGTCCTGTTTAGAACAAAAGGTTCTTAGTACACATTCTAAACATATTCCCATACCTCTCACCTGCTTATTGAAAAATCTCCTTCAGGGGAAATGACATTCCTCAACTTTTCCTTTTTTTCACCTTTGGTATATTTACTTACCCATGTCTTAGTCAGTCTACGAATACTCTAAAAACTTGAGAAGACCTCTTCAGGAAGACAATGAGAAGGAACAGATTTTTAGGAAAACATTCCTATGTTTTAGAGAAATGAAGATGATTTGTTAAGGCAAATTTCTGTACTTAGGGTGCCTAGGTCTCTACACTGGAAGTCTGTATAAGGCAGGGAGCTTTGTGAAGGAAATCTCTTAATTCTAGCAGTAAGGGCTGCTTTGAGTTAATTGTGTTAAGGAAGTAGTGTTTTAGTGATTCATGTTTAAATGAAACCATTATTTTCTAAATCCTGCCAAAAACTTACCACAACTCATTCATGTGATTTTATTACAAATTAAGATTTACATAATTTTGGAAAAGAGATGTACACTTTCAACTATTTTGGGAAGGAAGACCTGTGCCTGAAGGCAATGAATTTTCCTGAAAAGTGGAACAAAAGAAGAGGAACTGCCATAATGTGGGTGACCAGGGGACCAGGGGTCACCCTCACTTCAGTAGTTCTGTGATGGTTTAAAAGAGGAATGTCACACACTACAATGTGCCTGAGGAACACAGCCAAGACCCAGTGGGATTTGTTCCAAGGAATGTACGAAGAAGGAGAGAGGGGTTACAAAAGATTTAGGGGTTTTAGGTTGGGCACAGTGGCTCACACCTGTAATCCCAGCACTTTGGGAGGCCGAGGCAGGTGGATCACGAGGTTAGGAGATCGAGACCATCCTGGCTAACACGGTGAAACTCCACCTCTACTAAAAATACAAAAAATTAGCCGGGTGTGGTGGCGGGCACCTGTAGTCCCAGCTACTCGGGAGGCTGAGGCGGGAGAATGGCGTGAACCCGGGAGGCGGAGCTTGCCATGAGCCGAGATCGCGCCACTGCGCTCCACCCTGGGAGACAGAGCGAGACTCTGTCTAAAAAAAAAAAAAAAAAAAAATTGGGGGGTTTTATTTTTGTTTCTGTTGTTGTTCTTGTTGTTTTTCATCTGTAGACCAGTTAACCACCTCCATAGCCTAATCCCCACAAAAAAATAGGAAATAAGATATATGATCAACAAAAGATTATTTCCAAGTTTTTTTTCCTTCAAATTTGAAGAGAGGTGTTTTACCTCTTCCCTAGACTACAGACAGGAACTTCTGGAACTCTCTTGAGGGGTTGGGGATGGGAATAAGAGGATGAAAGGAAGAGCAAGACAACCTCTCGCTGTAAATAAGCCAGGAGCACAGCTGCTGGAATCCCATGGCAAAAGGAAGGCACAGAAAGCTCAAGATATGTCCTTCCTCCGCCTTCTCCAATCTTAGGGTCTTCTTCCTACATTAAATATTTGCTGATACCACATTCGATTTTCTTTACTCACTGAAGCCTACGGGCCAGGTTAGTGATGGTTTGGCACTATTTGGAAGAAGAGCTTTCATTACAGTGTCATTACTTTACATGCCAGTACGTGTGTGCCATATATACAAGCACATGTTGGTTATGCCCACAAGAACACTCTGTAAATGTGAAAGCATCAAGCAAGCACCATGAAGACTTCTACATAAATAGGCAAAACTCAAGAGCAATTTCTCAGCATCTCCCTGCCCTATGTTATTTTCAGTGGCAAGAGCTCATGGGGGCAGCAGGGCCTGGAAGCAGGTGGCTTGGGTTGGCACAACATTAGCCATCTAATCTTAAATACGTCACCTTTCAAAGGGTCTGTTTCCTTACTTAGAATATGAAGGCACTCTTGGGTTTCTCCTCGCTCTTAATTTTAAAATCTCTATTCCCATATTCCTACTGATAAATCTGAATAAAATATAAACCCCTACTTTGAAAATTACTACAGGAACAACAGTAATAAAGTGACAAAAATATTACTGCGATCATCTTTCTTCCCCCAAAAAACTAGAGATTACAGCAACATCTCCAAAATTTAGTGTTAGATTTTCTCAGCATTCCACATCAAAGGAAAAACAGTTTAAATATATATACATATGAATGTATAAATTTGGTACCCTCACTGCAAAAAAAAAATCAGTGTGCAAAAATGAGTGCAAAAAAGATCACTCCTCATGCATGGAGTGGTGATTTCCCTGAAGTTTGGAGTAGACTTGGCAATTTAGAACATCATTTGTCTTTATCCAAACTCCATAATCCATAAACTGTGGACTTATTTTCACCCCTAACCAATGAAAGATAGCTGGCTCTATGTATATAAAGAAATTGTTTAAAACTCTATCCAAGTTTTCAGTTTGTTAATGACAAAGATTTGACTCCAGATTTCATCACTGTAACATCCCACCATTGTTCCAACATGACCCACTGTACCTGGTTTACAGGAAGACACAGTCTGAATATGAAAGGACATTTCATCATCAGCAACAACAGAAAGTATTCACTAAGTCATAATTACATGACTTGGTGTTTCATTAGTCACCTCAAAAAAGAAAGAAAAGAAATGCGGTCCTTCCATTCTAAGTGGGTACATTCTATGACTAAAAAGAATGTTTTGAACCAGCGTGATAAGGACATACAGATGGCAAAATGCAACATCACGGTTGATCACAAAGGCGTAGATTTCTATATAAGGGTGACCAATAAGGAGCCAGCAGGGGCAACATGCGATGACGGCAATCAACATAGAGGTCTAGAAAAGTTGAGATAAGATAAAGCATGTGTTCTTATCACTCTGGGAAGACTTCCTGGAACTGATAGTGTTTTTTGGTAGGGAAATGTACATTGCTTGGTGGGCTGGGGGCTCAGGAAAGGTTCATAAAAGCAAGTGGATTATTCAAGAGGGTGCTCACCTTGTGATCTGCCTACGGAGGTCCACTCACCTGGGACCCTAGATCTGCTGCACAATATTTGAAGGAGAGGATGCCGGTAGGGGACAAAAAGTTTGACAAGGACACAGAGACAGTGGTCCTGATAAAAGAAGACAAAGTTCTGCAACTAGGCAGACAGCAAGGAAAGCAGTGCATTCAGATGCTGGAAAGGAAGACATTCTCTCAAGCAGCAGATGGCCTCTCGTGGATCTCACTCGCACCGTACACCATGGCTTTAATAAGACATTTTGCAATGGGTAGCTTAGAATCTGGTATCCAAGAACAGTGACCCATTTCAGGGTGTCTTAATATCCTGAAATTTACCACAAACTTGGTAAGTTGAAGTTTCTGTGGGATATTATTGGGAAATGCTTCACATCCCTAAGTCATTCCTTCTCAACTGTTCCTCAAAAGCTTAAAATAGCACTTAACTCCCAGAGTGATTCAACTGGCTTAAAATAATTCACAAACATCTTCCTCAAAGGAAGTAGGGAAAAGATAGGAGGTGGAATGCAAATCAGCTAACAGGTTTTGTGAACACTGAGAGGTGAATAGATTAGCGCTAACAGATCGGGTAGAGTCTGGAGGCAGCCGTGAAGCTGATTGTGTCTCGATCAGGTTATTGCAGCCAATAATTGTTTGTTGGATTTAGAGAGCATATAAAGGTTAACAAGGCTAAGGAAGACTGGTCTCTGGGAAATAAACTACATAGCCTAAGGAGATGATAATCAAGGGAGAAAATTCCTCTTATCCTTGCTAAGCCATATCTACATGGAAATAATAGTCAATAGGCTTTCTATATCTAGATGGTAATGGTTTCTTTTCCCAAGGATTGGCACCAGATAGGTTGTTTGGGGAAAGGGGTAAGAAGGGGAAGTACGTGGATTTGCCGCTCACACCTACTATAAACACTACAAAACAACATTCTTCTTTTATTTTGAAGCCCCATTCTGTAAGCTTGTGAGTTAATTCATTAATTCACCAGAAATTTATTTTACACTCATCACACATCAGACACTATGCCAGGCCCTCAGGATATAAAAATGAATAAATAATGTAATTAATCATAATAATAGCTTCCATTATTGGGTGGCTAGTATGTGCCAGGAATTCTACCTCCGTTACGCAATGGAATGCCCACAACTAACTTCTAAATGAGGCATTATGTTCCCATTTGTCAATGGAACACTAAGATGAAGAAACGAGCGTTCTGAGAGGCTAATAAACGTGGCAGATGGCTCAAGGAACTCCAGTGTGAGAGCGAGATAAGCACTCCGTGTTTGCAATATTCTATGGGAAATGCTAAAACAGAGATTACAAAAATAATAGGAGGAGTTTCTAACTCAGCACAGGGGAAAGGAGATCGATAGGCGAGGAGAGGGGAAAGCAGGAGTGTGTGTGACAGCCAGAGAGATAAGGTATCTCTCTGAGGGGGTGTGTGCGGGGGCGGGGGAGAATGTGTGTCCGTGTGTGTATGTCTGTGTGTGTGTGGGTATACATGTTTCTTTCTGTTTTTTTTTTATGTTTTTTTGTTTGCTTGTTTGTTTTTGAGACAGTCTTGCTCTGTCGCCCAGGCTGGAGGGCAATGGCATGATCTCGGCTCACTGCAACCTCTGCCTCCCGGGTTCAAACGATTCTTCTGCCTCAGCCTCCCAGGTAGCTGGGATTACAGGCACCCACCACCACGCCTGGCTAATTTTTGTAGAGACGGGGTTTCACCATGTTGGCCAAGGTGGTCTTGAACTCCTGACCTCAGGTGATCTGCCCGCCTCGACCTCCCAAAGTGCTGGGATTATAGGCGTGAGCCACCATGCCCGGCCCTGGGTATACATATTTGTGTGTGTGTGTGTGTGTGTGTGTGCGCGTGCGCATGAGTGCACATGTGCCCTGGGTGGGGGGAGAAGGTCATAGCACCCCAAAGATATATAGTCCACGAAAGGAGATAGGGGTAATATGAACTGTCTTTCAACCATACCCACAAAAAGCTTCCCTCTGCATTTCTGCAGGATGAAGCGTGTTGCAAGAGAAAACAGCAAGGCTTATGCACAGTGTTTGGGGGATGACACAAGAGGCCCTGACAAGATACTTTTTATCAGCTTGAAGAAGAGGGGTCATTTATCTTGACAGACTAATTACCCGCTTTGGGTTAGATATTGTTCCATCTATCCGTGTACCCAATGTGGCTATAGTAATGACAGGTTTTTTAAACAAACAAACCAAAGCTTCTAGGTCCAAATAAATGCTGCAAAGTAGTCACCTTAAGTTTAATTGCTTATTTCATTGTCTCTCTCATTGCTCAAGGCATTTCAGAAACATCTCTTTTGAAATTGCCTTCATAGCTTACAGTGCATTTTTTTTTTTAATATCCTTAACGGTGATAAATTTTCACCAGTTAAAGGGTAATATTTTGGTTTTGTTTCAAGTCAAAAAAATCATTTTGAGCTAAGTCCATGATGACTGACTAAACTGGATAAACACAATCGAAAACACCAATTAAATGCTAGGCACTAAACTGTTTTTCATGAATCATCTCACCTAATTTAATTCTTAACACAAATCTATAAGGTGAATATTAATGTCCCTATTTGATATATATTCAACAATTATAAAATTAGCACATGTTATTGAAGGAAGGTTGAAAAATCTTGAAGAGTAGAGACCAAAGCTGCTTCACTGTCCCACCTACCCACATCGAATCACTACTGATATTACTGCGCTTATCTACCTAGTGTTTCTTCTATGGGTAAGCATAAGAATACATTTTCTCCAAAAACTAATAACAATGTGTATAACCTTATACTTTTTCACTTACTATTATATTGTGAACAATTTTTCATGTCACTAAATTTCTTCCACAAAAATCTTTACTCCCTATTTGGTATTCCTGTTTGTGGATATATCATAGTCTACTCACACAATTCCAATATTTCAATGCGGCAAAGGAACATTCTTCATAGATAAATCTTTGTGGATTTTTATGATCGTTCCCATCAGATAATTTCCTACAAGTAGAACCACTAGATCAGGACATGAATCTTTTTGTTTAAAGTTTCCCATTTCTTGGATGAGTAAATGAAAACTCATTAAGCACTTTCCAAGATCATAAAACTACAATCTAGCAGAAGTTAGATTTGATGCAGGTCTTTGACTCTCTAAAGCCTGTGGGGTTTTTTTTCCCCCAATATGATAAATTAATTTTGATGGAAAATGAGAAATATAATAAAATAAAGAATTTTCACACGTGCAACCAAAACTATTCATGAAAGGCTCTTTTTAAAGGAGTTAAAAAACGCTTTGGATTTGCATTGTTTCCCTAGGTGAATCTTCCAGGAATCAAGCTCATTTCTGAGTTCATATTTTGTTATATTTCTTCCTAAAGCACTCATTTTACTTCATTGTTACATTCTTTGAAGATGTCAGTTCTGTCCTTTATGAATCTACAATATTATGAATATTCTGGCCCACGTACTGGGATTTTGGTTAAAGTGCCAAAAAGCACAGTCTCTCTGGCATTTAGGTAACCTGTTTGGGACAAACTTGGTTACAATTCAGGCAAGCCGCAGGCAGGTTGGGAGTCCACACCCGCATGTTTAGAATACCAAATGACTAATAAGATAACCAGTCTTCTTTAAGCCTGGCTACATTCTGATAACAGGGAAAAACAAAAAAACAAACAAAAAAATCTTCCACCCAGAGCTCTCTGGTTTGTTATAAACATGTAGCCTGTTCTCCTGGAAGGATAAGTGGAATGAGCAATACAAGAACAACCTGCTCCTGGCCGGGCGCGGTGGCTCACGCCTGTAATCCCAGCACTTTGGGAGGCCGAGGCGGGTGGATCACGAGGTCAGGAGATCGAGACCATCCTGGCTAACATGGTGAAACCCCGTCTCTACTAGAAATACAAAAAATTAGCCGGGCGTGGTGGCACGGGCCTGTAGTCCCAGCTAATTGGGAGGCTGAGGCAGGAGAATTGCTTGAACCAGGGAAGCAGAGGTTGCGGTGAGCCGAGATTGCACCACTGCACCCTAGCCTGGCAACAGAGCAAGACTCTGTCTCAAAAAAAAAAAACAAAACAAACAAACAAAAAAAACAGAAAGAACAAGCCACTCCTTCCCTTGCGCAGTCCTCACTGGAATGTAGTTCAAAATGGATTAGAGAAAACCAGACTGGTGGAGAGGTGCCTTGGAAGATGGGGGTGGGGTTGTTGCTGAAATTGTATTGTGCTACAAACATTTCCAAATTGTCCTTAATTCTTTCACCCCAGGCACTTGTCCCTAGGGAAGTTGGGGGAGAAGTCAAGAGGATTTTAAATAAGGCAGAGAAAGAAGTGGACTTAGGAATCCTGGCTCCAGACTTTGGAAGCTTTGGTAAGAACATTTTTAACCTCTTTGGGAGCTTCCTCAGCTTTCTCCAGAGCTCTGTTTATTGATCAGCTCATCAACAAACAGCCCTGCTTTCTCCCCCATCACTAACCTCGACCTGAGTGTCTCACCAACATCTCCAATGTAACTAAACCAACAGAATCTTGGGCTCTCGCCCAGCTCATAGTCACCCCACTGTACAAATGACCGTGTTAGTAAATGGCACCTGGATGGACAAACCATCCAAGATTCTGTTTTTTCCCTTCTTCCAACATCCTGTAGACTTTCCCTCCAAAACACATTCCCATTGCATTCATTGATCCTTCTCCATCTCCCCTGCCATCACCCTCATGTAAGCCTTAACAGGCTCTCATCTAGAATGCTTGTTTCCAGTTCCATCCCTTAACAATGCTTTCTCCACATGATAATCAGAGTGATCTTTCAAAACATAAATCAGGCCAGTGGCAGTGGCCTACTTCAAACCCTCCAATGGCTTTTTTTTTTTTTTTGAGACAGAGTCTCACTCTGTCTCCCAGGCTGCAGTGCAGTGGCATGATCTCGGCCCACTGCAACCTCTGCCTCCTGTGTTCAAGTGATTCTCCTGCCTCAGCCTCCTGAGTAGCTAGAACCACAGGCATGCACCACCATGCTTGGCGAATTTTTTGTATTTTTAGTAGAGATGGGGTTTCACCATGTTGGCCAGGCTGGTCTTGAACTCCTGACCTCAAGCAATCCACCCACCTCGGACTCCCAAAGTGCTGGGATTACAGGCGTGAGCCACCGAGCCCAGCCCCTCCAATGGCTTTTGGTCACAGAAGTTCAGAATCCTGACCACAGTTCACAAAGCTGAGTCCCCGCCCTTCTTTCTGTCCTCAGCCCCTACCGAGGGTCCCCTGCCAGCTGCCCACTCTCCTCAGGCCTGGCTGTCTTTTCGGGACTATCATTCCCTCAGGCCTTAAAATTCCCATCCCACCACCTGGAATTCTCACCCCTCAATCTTTCACAAAGCTGATTATGTTTACCATTCAGAGCTCAGCTCAAATATATCCTCAGAAGGCTTCCTTGACACCCCCAGCCCCTGCCACAAGTCACCCCGTCTTATGTCACTCATCACTAGTGGGAATCATCTTCCATTTGTCTATGGAATTGTTTATTGTTCTGTCTCCCTCACTAAAATATAGGTTCCCAGAAGGACATGTCTAACTTACACAAGATTCCATACCAGCACATAAAATAGTGCCCAGCTCAGGGTAGGCATTCAATAAAAATGTGTCTCACAAAGGAATCAACAAACGGTGGAGAGATGAGAGAGTGGAGTTCATTCCCCTATTACTGCCTTAATTCTTCAAGAAAACAATTGTCCAACTCTGAGATTCAGTCAATGACACTATATTGAGTTAGGCTCAGCCACTGTGTAACTTACTCCAAGTTGTAAATAAGGCACTTTTATTAGTCACATCAATCCTTAGGCTCTTAGTACACTAACATATCAATGGCCTGAAAGAACTGACAAAGCTTCCAGAATATCCTTTTTATGGCTAGCAAGTTGCTAATGATAGAATTGGCACGTTGAATTTTATATGATTAAATGTTGTTTTCTTCCTGGATTTTAAACCTAATTCTCTTTCCCTAAAAAATTCTGGATTTGAGGCCAGGCGTGGTGGCTCACACCTGTAAGCCCAGCACTTTGGGAGGTCCAGGCGGGCTGATCACAAGTTCAGGAGATCGAGACCATCCTGGCTAACATGGTGAAACCCCGTCTCTACTAAAAATACAAAAAAAATTAGCCGGGTGTGGTGGCGGGCACCTGTAGTCCCAGCTACTGCGGAGGCTGAGGCAGGAGAATGGTGTGAACCCAGGAGACCAAGCTTACAGTGAGCCGAGATCACACCACTGCACTCCAGCCTGGACGACAGAGTGAGACTCCCTCTCAAAAAAAAAAAAAAAAAAAATTCTGGATTTGAAAAGTAGTTTCTTTTCTTTTTTTTTTTTTCAGATGTTCACTCTGTCACCAGGCCAGAGTTCAGTGACACGATCTCGGCTCACTGCAACCTCTGCCTCCCGAGTTCAAGTGATTCTCCTGCCTCAACCACCCGAGTAGCTGGGACTACAGGTGTGCGCCAGCATGCCGGCTAATTTTTGTATTTTTAGTAGAGACAGGGTTTCACCATGTTGGCCAGGATGGTCTTGATCTCTTGACCTCGTGATCTGCCCGCCCCAGCCTCCCAAAGTGCTGGGATTACAGGCGTGAGCCGCCGTGCCCGGCCAAAAAGTAGTTTCTTAAAGTTATCTGGCCATAATCTTATATCAAAATGCATAAATAGGCTGAGGCAGGTGGATCGCTTGAGCTCAGGAGTTTGAGATTAGCCTGGGCAACACGGCAAAACCCTGTCTCTACAAAAAATACAAATATTAGCCAGGCAAGGTAGTGCACGCTTGTAGTCCCAGCTACTCGGGAAGCTGAGGTGGGAGGATCATTTGAGCCCAGGAGGTTGAGGCTGCAGTGAGCCATGACTGCACCAGTGCACTCCAGCCTGGGTGACAGAGTGAGCCCCATCTCAAAAACAAACAAACAAACAAATAAAACATAAAAAAATTGAGATTCAAAGTATTCATCTTGTTGTCTAGAAAAAGTATGCCTTTACACCAAAAACATATATATTTATACGGACACATCACAGAAATGCACACAGGTAAGAACATATTAAGCCTTAATGAGTTTGCTGTACACATGAGACTTTCTGCAGCAGAATAATGCATCAGTGGCAAAATAGGTCAAATGGTGGGAACCTCCACATCTTTGAGATCTTTATGAATACAATGCTGTTCCCACATTACCTCTTGCCTAAGAGCTTCAAAATAGAGCCTTGTGAGGAACGTGAAGCAGAATAAAAATCCCAGCTCTTGTGTGGCACATTAAACAGCCCCACATTCTGGGACTCTGGTGTCATGTTCACAGGGACACATTCTTGTGGCTAAAACAGTGCTTCTAGGTCGTCTGCTCTGAATGAAAAGGGATTTTCCATATGTGTTTTCATAATGAGTGTTAGGATTTGGTTACATGTTTTATCCAAACTGTGAAAAGTTGATGGTAGCAATTCAGAATTCTAGCAATGATCTAAACGACATGCTTACGTTTTCATAGAGATATTGTGGGGAACACTCTTTAAGCCACTCTCTTGGTGCCATGCTTATTTTTTAATTTCACAGTCTATTTCAACACATTTTTCCCACGTATGAAGCTCAGCTCCTTCACTTTCCCCCCATCATTTCCGTAGAGCTATGTTCATGTCAGATACAAGAAAAAAGGTATTGAGAGTCAAGGAATACAGCAGGTTTGTGCAGGAATAATTGTGGTAGCTCTGATGTTCCCTGAGTAACACTTAGACGTTGAACATTCATTTCTGTAAAGTCTCTAATAAAAATGTTAGCAACCACAGGGCTCGTCTTTCTGAGCTTTACCTCTTCTCTCCCAGGTCATTTTGTGCTTTTATCAAAACTGATTTCTCTGGCCACGTCTGTAGCAGATGTTGCTTTATTGTTTGCTAACATCATGCTAACATTACACTCACGAAACAGTCTGTGGAGCCTGACTTCTGTCCACACAGTCTGTGTTACAGCACAAGCTGGAGATTGTTCCCAGCTCTAGTCAATGACTCCCTTTAGGCAAGTTGCTTAATGTCAGTTTCCACATGTATCAACTGGGATCCATGCTATGATCTATCTGAGGTCTTTGGAGGAAAGGCTACATTCCTTGTTTCTCAAACTCTCTCCTTGCAGGGGATCAGTCTTCTGACTTTGCAAACAAGAGAAGGACCCATCATTTTTAAATGGCCTTCTTTTGCCCGGTGGGCCGAGCATTATCAGATCCTTACTTTTTAAATACTTCTTTCTCTCAAATACACAACTGTCTCCTGAAACTTGTAAATATTTTCCAAAACTTGAATGCACGTGTACTCAAAAACATCCTATCAAGGCGTAATTTTGGAGGTAGAATATATTACCAATTTATTTTACTAATGCATGTATAATTTATTGTTCTATACGAGCAAAATGAATGTTTATTCTTTGCTTTAAGGCTGAGGTTCAAGTCAACAGTTTTTAAGCACAACCCAGTATGAATGATAGTGGAACTATAAATACAAACAAGGCCTTGTCTCTTCCCTTAAGGAGGTGATGAAACAGGAGAGACAAGAACTTCTAAAAGACTACAGCCCCATAAGTAAAGACTAAATTGAAATACAAACTTACTCTGAGCCAGGGACTGAGATTATTGAGACTGGGAAGGCTTCAGGAAGACAGTAACTTTTAAGGTGGATCTTGGGTGAAGAACTGCATTTTAATACCAAAAGCAATGACCAAAGGCTTAGACTCTTTTGTTTGTTTGTTTGTTTGTTTTTAACAGAGTTTCGCTCTTGTTGCCCAGTCTGCAGTGCAGTGGTGTGATCTCGGCTCACTGCAAGCTCCACCTCCCGGGTTCACGCCATTCTCCTGCCTCGGCCTCCCGAGTAGCTGGGACTACAAGGGCCCGCCACCATGCCTGGCTAATTTTTTTGTATTTTTAGTAGAGATGGGGTTTCACCGTGTTAGCCAGGATGGTCTCGATCTCCTTTCTTCATGATCCGACCCCCTCGGCCTCCCAAAGTGCTGGGATTACAGGCGTGAGCCACCACACGCAACCAGACTTTTTTTTTTTTTTTGAGACGGAGTTTCACCCTTGTCGCCCAGTCTGGAGTGCAATGGCACAATCTCAGCTCACTGCAACATCCACCTCCTGGGTTCAAGTGATTCTCCTGCCTCAGCCTCCCAAGTAGCTGGGATTACAGGTGCCCTTCACCACACCCAGCTAATTTTTATATTTTTAGTAGAGACGGGGTTTCGCCATGTTGGCCAGGCTGTTCTCAAACTCCTGACCTCAGGCAATCTGCCCACCTCGGCCTTCCAAAGTGCTGGGATTATAGGCGTGAGCCACCATGCCCAGCCAAGTCTTAGACTCTTGAAGGAAGTAGTTACTTCTGGTTTTAGGAAATCTGTTTTTTGTTGTGCTATGCTATTTTTAAGTGCTAAATATTGTGGCATACTACTCTTATTCCCAAGTTATTGAAAGTCTCTAAATTCGAAACATTTGCATCTTAAAATTATTGCTGCAACTAAAAATTCAAAGCAAACAAAAGTACATTTATTTAGAAAGATCTTTGATCACATCCCTCACCTGTTTGAAATTCTTCCAGGACATTTTATTATTGCTTTAATTTCCACTGTTGGGATTTATGTTTATTAGTGTTTTGCATTTCCTTCCAGAAGACAGAAGTTTGGGAAAGGTAGGAGTGTATTATAGGAGTTTAGGAGAGGAGAGGGAAAAAAAGTGAGATTATAAGATAAAGAAGAACCCTAAACCCCAATTCCAAGCTCACCCCCACCCCCTGCTTTGCCAAGCCTGACTTTCTCTTTTCTCTCAGAATTGGATTCTCTTAGGCAGAGCCATTCTTCGAGACTCTTTCTCCCTGCTAGGATCATTTATGTCGGTAAGCATCTTCTCTCTTAATCATACTGTCTAGGGAGAATCTAGCAGAAGCAGGTGAAGTCTCAGGCCCGGAGACTGGTGGAAAAACATTTGGTTAGAAGGAAATATAATCACAGACCCCTGTTCCATAAATGTATCATGCAAACTAAATAGCAAACTTTCCCTATCTTTGTTTCATTCCAACATCATAATCATTATGAAGGAATTATTAATACAAATACTTGGGGCATTGATGGCACTTTGTGCTTGATTGTATTTGGAGAGCGGATGTAGGGCAAATATTTGGAACATATATCGGGATATTTGGGACATAGTTATACTCAAATGTTATTCTTTGCTTATTTAAAATTCGAATGTAACTGCAAATTCTGTATTTTTTAATGCTAAATCTGGCAACTCTAATTAAGAAGCCATTCAATTTGGAAATTACAAGGTCATTGCAACCTTTGAAAGATCAGTTTTCAAGTGAGTGCTGGGAAAAGCCAGATCACCCGAGGATAAGAAGTAAGTGATTCCAAGGAAGTGGAGACAAGTGTAGACTACTTTTTCCAGAAATTGGATGCTGGAAGGAAGGAGAGAGATGTGTTGCTATTTGATTTTTTACAGACTTTTTGGATATGCCTGTAATGATGGCAGGATTCAGTTAAATAAATAAAGGAATCCATTTGGTTAAGACTAGATATAATCATTTCAATAGATTTCCCAGGAGAGTCTGTCAGGAAACATATCTTTGCCATTTTGCCTTTTAAAATAATTAACACAAATGTATTGAACCATTTCTGATTCTTATGTTTGAACTAAAATTCTGAGTAGTTTAATTAATCTAGTTTTACCTCTCTTTAAACAGTGAGCAGAGAATATTTGTTTACCTTGGTAAAAATTTTAAAGAAATAACAGACTATGTTAAAAGAAATTGAAAAGATCATTTGGGAGCAGATGTTTGGAATATATATAACCAAAAAAGCATTTGCATCCTGATAATATATACAAAGAACTCCTAAAAACAGATAGAAACAGTCAACAACTCAGTAACAAAATGGCCATACAAAGCAAACAGACATTTAACCAAAGCAGAAACATGAATGACTGGAAAACATACAATCCAAAGCTAGAGCTTTTTTTTTTTTTTTTTTGAGACGGAATCTTACTCTGTCACCCAGGCTGAGAGTGCAAGGGCGCGATCTCGGCTCACTTCAAGCTCCGCCTCCCAGGTTCATGCCATTCTCCTGCCTCAGCCTCCCTAGTAGCTGAGACTACCGGTGCCCGCCACCACGCCCAGCTAATTTTTTGTATTTTTTAGTAGAGACGGGGTTTCACTGTGTTAGCCAGGATGATCTCGATCTCATGACCTCGTGATCAGCCCTCCTCGGCCTCCCAAAGTGCTGGGATTACAGGCATGAGTCTCCGCGCCCGGCAGCTAGACCTTTTTAGTAACCAGGGAAAATAATACTAAATAAACAAATTACCATTTCATGTCCACCTAATTGGCAAGAATTTAAAAGTCTGACTATCCCAGATGTTGGAGAGAATGTGGAGCAATGAAAACTATGATCCACTGTTGGTGAGAGTGGGAATTGGCTCATTGATTTTGGAAAACGATTTAGCATTATGCAGTAAAGTTACAGATGCATATATTGCACTATCCAGCAATTCCACTTTCTATATCTTCTAGAAAGCCTTGCTTGTGAACAGCAGGAGACATCCACAAGAATGTTCCTGATAGCTTGGAAACAACCTGGCTGTCAATGGTAAGGGGAGTAAATAGATAACTTGTGGTCTGTTTATACAATTGAATGCTCTGCATCAGAGAATCAACTACATGCATATGAATGAATCTCACAAATAAAATTCTGAACAAACAAGCAAATCACAGAAGGCATAAAATAGTATACTTTTCATATAAAGTTCAAATACTTGTAAAACTAATACTATTTTGTTAGAGATTCATATATATAAGGAGTATGTATGTGTGTGTGTGTATCTCTGTCTACCTGTATCTATATGTAGTAAAACTTATGGAAAAGGATGAGAATAATAAACACAAAAAGTCAAGACAGTTGTTATCTCTGAAGTAAGGGAGTGTGAGAAATAACTCATACAAGTGCCAAAAGCATTAGAAAAGTTTTCTTTCTTATACTAGGTGATAAAAACAGGGATATAAATTTTACTGTTATCATTTATACTTACTTTATATTTCTTATTTTATATGTATGAAATATTTCATAATTTTTAAGAGCCAAAAGAGAAATATACATAAATTCTTATTATCAAATAACTTTTGCAGAATCTGAGTTTATTTGGATAAAGATTAAAAATGTGTAACCCACACTATTTAGCCCTCTTCAGTCAACATATGGTGAAAGACGTGTTGACCCAGCATGGGTTTAGAGCACTCCTAACACAGTGCACATTCAGCATAGTTGTAAAATTGTTGCATCGATACTAATCACTGGTCTTACTGCTCTGTTTTGTGTTTAAGATTGAGCCTTTTAGAAACTGCCCCACCCAGAATGTTACACAGACTCTCCAAAACATGTTTTCCAAGTGCTCTGACAGCTAAAGTTTATTTGGCACGTTGACAAATGATCCAATGAACATCAGATCCAAAATATTCTGTGCTTTTTTTAAAAGACTCAGGTACAGGATTGCAGAAAGGGCACAGTTTTCTCCTTGGAATATGTTCATATATAGATAGTAAGGAGATGATCAAACAGAATCCTTTTTTATCTTTATTCCATGCCAAGTAGAGACCATAAAGTTTAGATCCTGGAATTTACTAAGGGCCAGTTAATGGGGCTGTGGCTGCCACCGTGTCTACTGTTCTCTCACTGCACCATTGCAGTGAGATCTTCATGCCTTCTTCTCCAGTAACACTCACCTCTGTTCCTGTCACCAGCTGTTCCTGTCAACAGATCATTAGCAGCTATGTCAAGACCTTCTGACAATTGTCAGAGGGCCTGTATATATCTCACTCACTGATTGGCTCCATACGTATACTGGATAAAAGATAATTAATTCCCTTTTAGAGGAGATGATGAGCTCTTCTTTTCCTGATATATATTGCTTCAAGGACTTCTTTTTTTAACCATTTGTGATATTTGTCTTTAAAATACAGTTACAAATATCTTATACACAGAATATAATTTAACTCTAATTGAATCTAAGAATGATCAGCACATCAGACTAACCTTGCTTATTTATCACCATTTTATTTCTCATCTCAGAGCTGTGTAAGAGAGAGAACATACCCCAAACTGCTGTGACAAATAACTAGAAACAAGATTTAACAACTAGTTTATTCTCATTTAAATGGCCTTTTTCCGGAGAATATTCAAAAGCCCTCATATAATCTTACCACTCATAGCAAACTGCTTTTTAAAACTCTCCCTCCGTTGTCAATTGTCATTTCTTACTGATGTCAGTGGATCTACATCCTGTTACCACTTGCTGTACTCTACACATTTCCCTTGGGTGATTGAACTGATGCTATCTTCTGCAAAACAAAATTCAAGGATTTTGTGACAGCTGTTACTGACCTACGGCTAGTGTTAGTTCAAACCTGAGATTGTGGCTGTATTTCTGGTAGTTAAGATGACTATCCCAAAGACTGGAAAGGGTGTGGAGCAATGGAAACTATGATTTATTTAGAGAAATGTAACCTCTAAGTAAATGGGGGTAGGCCGAGCATAGTGGCCCATGCCTATGATCCCAACACTTTAGAAGGCTGAGGCAGGAGGATTACTTGAGCCCAGGAATTCGAAAACAGCCTGGGCAACATAGCAAGACCCCATCTCTACGAAAAATTTTAAAATTAGCCAGGGGTGATTGCATGCACCTGTAGTCCCAGCTACTCAGTAGGTTGCAGCTACAGTGAGCTAGGGTTGCACTGCTGCACTCCAGGTTGGGCAACAGAGTGAGACC
Source organism: Pongo pygmaeus (assembly GCF_028885625.2). Classification (NCBI taxonomy): domain Eukaryota; kingdom Metazoa; phylum Chordata; class Mammalia; order Primates; family Hominidae; genus Pongo; species Pongo pygmaeus. Next base: position 139,889,020 of record NC_072378.2, on the reverse strand, counting down.
TTGTCTCTAAAAATATAAATAAACAAATAAATAAATAAACAAAGTAAAACAAAGCCCTGTTCCAATAAAATTTCAGTAATAGTAGAACTTTGGTGGAAGTTTAAAGAATGATGCAGAATATTCTATCTCATAATACAGAATATTTATGAAAGTTTCTATATGATAACTTTTTTAATGGTATAATGCAAAGAAAAAATGACAAAAGCATAAAATCAGAACAGATATATAGCATTAATTCAAGGCTAAGTAGAACATATTTTTGTGGTCACATACACCATTGACTGGTGAACATGAAGTTCGAGCCCTCTCTTTTCCAATTTTTCCATTAGTTAAATGGGGACAATAACTCCATTCACCTCCTAAGGTTGCTGGAAGCATTCGTGAAGCAATGTTTATGAAGCACTCAAAGTTCTTTCAATGAAAGATTCTATGTAAACACAACCTTGTACTGTTCTGTCCAACCATAACCACACTCTGCTTGTTGAAAACTCCACCTTTATACCCCAAAAAGGAGAAGTCACATTTCTAATACCATACTATTTGTGGTTAGCTTGCTCTGAGAAATCGGATTATATAAATAGATGGATAAAATTAAAACTATATCTTGAGGTATATGATATATCATTCAATTTATTTCTCTCTCCACAGATTGCCTATGTAAATATTATTTTTAACACCAAAAGCTTATTTTTAATTAGTGACCCATTTTCACTGTTTCTAATTGAAGTGTTACGGGCAATATCAAACATCAATCAAAAGTGCTTTGGAAAGCACCACTGTTCTCATTTGACTTGACTGAAAAGAAGATATTAGTTACTGAAATGAGGCTAAGGTACATGGAAAAAGAGAAGCTACATCTTGATAAGAGTGAAGCTGCCTGTATAGAATAAGGAAGCTAAAACCCATGTCGCCTCCATTGTAGGATGAAAAAAAGACTTATGGTTTGTTCCAGATTCTTGCCCCACAGCTGTGTTTTGAATTACACCATGGATTTGATGTCACATCATCTGATTACGTGTGCCAGGGTTCTCCTCTCCACCCTCAGGAATTCCTGACTATTCCTGCCTATGTCTCACAGGATATGGCCATTCCCTTATGGGGGCACATTCCATCTTTAGTTTCAGAACCTTATTTAAGGAATCCTCAAAGATCTTCCAATGAAAATTGTGCCGGGAAAGAACATAAATGATTTCATTAAAAAAACCATAGTTAAATATTTATTTACATATGAAACCCTCCTATACCAAACTTGAGAAGCTAGAAAGACAGAAAGCATTCACAAAAATGTCAAACAAATTGGCAGCTTGCATTCAATTGAATTTATTAATGATTTATTGAACTCCAGGATTAAGGATGATGCTTCTTGTTTCAAGTGATACAAAGATGATTGAGGTAAAATCTTGCTCTCACAGTTATATTCTATCAGTGCAGGTGAAAGGATAGGGAAGAGAGGTAAAATGGTGAAGTTGACACACAGTAAATATAATCAATATATACCAAGGAGAAGTACAAACTGCATTGGGATAACTAATGAAGAAGAGATGACATTGGGTTGAGGTATGAGGAAAATCTGCATGGAGAATGTATGGGTTTTAAATTTTTATTTTATTTTTAATTTTTTTGGTCACATAGTAGGGATATATATTTATGGGGTACATAAGATACATTGATACAGGTATGCCAAGAATGAATATTGCTCTCACGATGGACCTTAAGCCTGGCCAGGCACAGTGGCTCACGCCTGTAATCCCAGCACTTTGGGAGGCCAAGGTGGGTAGATCACAAGTTTAGGTGTTTGAGACCAGCCTGGACAACATGGTGAAACCCCGTCTCTACTAAAAATACAAAAATTAGCTGGGTGTGGTGGGGGGCACCTGTAATCCCAGCTACTCGGGAGGCTGAGGCAGGAGAATCGTTTGAACCCGGGAGGCGGAGGTTGCAGTAAGCCGAGATCGCGCCACCACACTCTAGCCTGGGCGACAGTGAGAGACTCCATCTCGAAAAAAAAAGAAAAAGAAAAAGGAGAATGGACCTTGAAATATGGTTCAAATTTTATAAAGAAGATAACAGAAGAGAAAATTTGAAACAAATGTAGGAAAAATGAATTTTTACAGTAGATTTGGAGGATTGCAAATGTTCCAGTTTAAATGGAGCAGAGAATACTTATACTGGAGTAGAAGATGAGAGCTGAAAATAGTAGGGGCTAAATTGGGAAGGGTCTTGAAAATCACAATAAGGAGTAAGAACCTAATTAAATAGACTGGGGAGCCACCAAAGTTTTTGAGCAGGAAAACAGCATAAGAGCTATGATCTGAGATAAAAAAAATTAGTCTGCTGTTGTATAGACTGATTATAGGAGAGCCAGTGAGCAAAGAGAATAGTGATAAAGCTTTTGCAATATTCCAGGTAAGTGGTAATGGGGGCCTAAACCTGGATGGTGGCAGTAGGCGTGAAGAGGAAACGTCATAGATGGAATTCTCCAGGAAACATACTCTGAGCCTCTGAAGTGTTTATGCATGAAGTTTACTGAGAAGCACTCCCAGAAACATTTTTTAGGGAATAAGGAAGTTAAGACTGGGTAGAGGGAGAAGTTAAACTGAAATGCAGTTGCAGCAGAGTACTGAGTCCATCCCATGCGAGGTTCTGAGGCTGGGATCGCCCTTCACAGGTCTCCAGTTGAAACAATGGGTCTGGGCCTTTGTACCCACAAGTAGACCAGCCACTGAATATTGGAGCAAAGGGGAAAAGTTTGCTGAATTAAAATCTGCATGAAATACCAGCTGATATGATTTAAAGGTGGAAGGAGAAAGGAGAGCAAAAGCCAAGGTAGGAACACCCAGGAAATACCTAGGAATGAGGTGGAAGACCTGGTTTGGAGGTGAAGGTGACAATGTCATTTGGGACACACTGATACATTCCTTGTTTTAGGTAATGCTCTCACTAGGATCATACCTAGAAAGGTGTAAGCCAGTAATACATCATGGTTGTGTGAAAGGAAAATAAATCTTGGGGCCCCCAAATCACTAAGCTAAAGGGAAAAGTCAAGCTGGGAACTGCTAGGGCAAACCTGCCTCCCGTTCTATTCAAAGTCACCCCGCTGCTTGCTGATATAGATTCATATCTGATTGCCTCCTTTGGAAAGGCTAATCGGAAACTCAAAAGAATGCAACCATTTGTCTCTCACCTATTTGTGACCTGGAAGTCCCCTCTCTGCTTCGAGTCTTCCTGCCTTTGCTTCAAGTTGTCCTGCCTTTCCAGACCAACCAATGTACTTTTTACATATATCAATTGATGTCTCATGTGTCCCTAAAATCTATAAAACTAAGCTGTGCCCCGACCACCTTAGGCACACGTTGTCAGGACCTCCTGAGGCTGTCACAGGCGCGTCCTCAACCTTGGCAAAAAAACTTTCTAAATTAACTGATTTAATTTCTCAGATTTTTTGTCTCAGATTTTTTTGGTTCACACTTGTGTTCATTTGGGTATCTTAATAAAACAGAAAAGACAGAGATACCTTAAGGATTATATTAACAGCAAGGGCCGCATGGAGGAGGGGAAAAAGTGAGAAGGGATTCCAGACACATGTGACAAAAATTGGAAAGTAAAAATTAAATTATCTCTATTTGTAGATGATATGATAGAATCCGTGGAAAACCTTTAGCCATTCAGTGATAAAATGCAAACAGTAGGCTGGGCACGGTGACTCACGCCTGTAATCCCAGCACTTTGGGAGGCCAAGGTGGGCAGATCACCTGAGGTCAGGAGTTTGAGACCAGCCTGGCTAACATGGTGAAACCCCATTTCTACTAAAAATACAAAAAATTAGCCAGGCGTTGGTGGCACGTGCCTGTAATCCCAGCTACTTGGGAGGCTGAGGCAGGAGAATTGCTTGAACCCGGGAGGTGGAGGTTGCAGTGAGGCAGTGAGCCGAGATCATGCCACTGCACTCCAGCTTGGGTAACAAGAGCGAAACTCTGTCTCAAAAAAAAAAAAAAAAAAATGCAAACGATAAAATAATTCAGTAATATATCAGGATACAAAATTAATATATAAAAATCAATAACATTAAAATATACAAACCATAGTCAATTAGAAAATATAATTTCTTTGTGAGAGCCACAAAAATAGGTAAGATAATTAGGAATAAACTTTATATACATATATATACATATATATGTATAGGTGAGGAAAATTGTAAAGCTTTATTTATTTATTTATTTATTTATTTATTTATTTATTTTTGAGACGGAGTTTTGCTCTTGTCGCCCAGGCTGGAGTGCAATGGCGCGATCTTGGCTCACTGCAACCTCTGCTTCCCGGGTTCAAGTGATTCTTCTACCTCCGCCTACTGAGTAGCTGGGACTACAGGCACGCGCCACCATACCCAGCTAATTTTTGTATTTTTAGTAGAGATGGGGGTTTCACCATGTTAGCCAGGCTGGTCTCGAACTCCTGACCTCAGGTGATCCGCCCGCCTCGGCCTCCCAAAGTGCTGGGATTACAGGCGTGAGCCACTGCACCCGGCCATAAAGCTTTAAAACACTTCTAAAAGACACTAACTTAGACTTCATACAGTAAAAACACTTCTCTTTCTCTTGGATGGAATGCCTCAACATTACAAAGATATTGACCATTTCATCTCAAGTTAATACATAAATTTAATTGAATCTTAATAAGAATACCAATCAATCTTTGCTGGAGTTAGTCAAGTAGATTCTAAAATTTATATAAAAAACAAATATACAGGCCGGGAGTGGTGGCTCACGCCTGTAATCCCAGCACTTTGGGAGGCCGAGGTGGGCGGATCACGAGGTCAGGAGATCGAGACCATCCTGACTAACACAGTGAAACCCCGTCTCTACTAAAAATACAAAAACCAAATTAGCCGGACGTGGTGGCGGGCGCCTGTAGTCCCAGCTACTCGGGAGGCTGAGATGGGAGAATGGCATGAACTCGGGAGGCGGACCTTGCGGTGAGCCGAGATAGCGCCACTGCACTCCAGCCTGGGAGACAGAGCGAGACTCCCTCTCAAAAAAAAAGAAAAAATAGCTAGGAAAATCCTTAAAAAAATGTAATGGGATGGGGGGAACTAGCCCTACTGATACAAAAGCACAGTATAAAACCTCTGTAATTAAAAAAAATGTGGTACTAGAATATGAATAGAGAGATAGGCCATGGAATAGAACGGAAGATAGACCCAAAATAGATAATAAAGATGATGTTGCAATTTAATAGAGAAAAGAAAGACTCACTAAATGGTGCTAAGAAAAATGTAACTCTGGCTGGGCGCACTGGCTTATGCTTGTAATCCCAGCACTTTGGGAGGCCGAGGCAGGCTGATCACAAGGTCAGGAGATCGAGACCATCCTGGCTAACACGGTGAAACCCCGTCTCTACTAAAAAATACAAAAAATTAGCCGGGCGTGGCGGCGGGGCTCCTGTAGCCCCAGCTATTCGGGAGGCTGAGGCAAGAGAATGGCGTGAACCCGGGAGGCGGAGCTTGCAGTGAGCCAGGATCGCGCCACTGCACTCCAGCCTGAGCGACAGAGCGAGACTCCATCTCAAAAAAAAGAAAAATGTAACCCTATTTGGAAAAAAATAAGGCTAGATCCATACACCAGAATAAACTTCAACAATTACAGATTCAATCATAAAAGATGAAATCACTTAAGTAGTGGAAGAAAACAGAGGAGTAAATATCTTTAAAACATGTTGTAGAGAAAATCTAACTATGATTCAAATACAGATATGTAAAAATACACTAAGTGGATCTAAATAAAATTTTTAAAATAGCTTGGCATGACAAAGTCGTGAGCAAGATTAAAAGACAAGTGACAAATTGAGAAAAAATATTTGAAACATATATCACAGATAAAGACCTAATCTGCCCAATATATTAATATCTCTAAAAAATGTCAGGAAGGAAATAATGGGAAAATGAGCAGAAGACATGTACAAACATTTCACCAAAAAAAAGATATAAAAGGATACAAACATATGTAAAGATGTTCAACTTTATTCATAATTAAAGAAATGCAAATCAAAACTATACTAAATCTATACTGAGATACTTTCTTACTTATCAAATTGGCACAAATTCAAAGTTTAGTGACACATTTTCTTACATCTTTCAGTTGGGAGTATAAAATGGTATACCCTACGGATGAGAATTTAGCAGTATTTAATAAAACTACATATGCATTTACCCTTCAATCTAACAATCCCATTTCTATGAACTTACCTCAAAGATGCACCTCCACAAATCCAAAACAACATATGCACAAAGGTATTCATTGTGGAATTATTTGTATTGGCAAAGTACTAGAAACAACCTAACTGCCCATTCCTAAGAGACAGTGGAATGGAATCAACTATGGAAGAGCCACACAATGAAATACTAAGCAACTGTTTTTAAAAAGTGAGGAAAATCTGTATGAATTATTTTGGAGTGATTTCCAGGGTATATTATTATTTTTATTTTTTATTTATTTATTTATTTTTGCGACGGAGTCTCACTCTGTCGCCCAGGCTAGAGTGCAGTGGTGCGATCTTGGCTCACTGCGACCTCCGCCTCCCGGGTTCAAGCGATTCTCCTGCCTCAGCCTCCCAAGCAGCTGGGATTATAGGCACGTGCCACCATGCCCAGCTAATTTTTTTGTATTTTTAGTAGAGACGGGGTTTCACCAGGTTAGCCAGGATGGTCAGGATCTTCTGGCCTCGTGATCCACCCACCTCAGCCTCCCAAAGTACTGGGATTACAAGAGTGAGCCACCGCACCCGGCCTTCCAGGGTATATTTTTAAGTAGAGAAATCAAAGTTGAAAGAGAATATATAGCATCTTATAGTTTACATAAGAAAATTCATGAAAATAGTTATCTGTAGATGGTGGGTTTGGAACAGGGTGGCAGCAATAGGGATGAGAATAAGACTTTACTGAGTATATCTTTTTTTAATATTTTTTTTTTACATTGGAACCAGGCAGATGTTTTATTTATTCAGAAAAATAAAATTTAATTTAAAGCTATAAAAGGAAATTCTAAGGTTGAATATAAACAGAAATAAATGACTAAATACATAAAATTGAACAGCATGATAAAAATAATTCAAGTAGCTTTTGAAAACAATAGTGAGGCTGTATGTACCCTCTTAGTGGAGTGATTCTCCACAGAGAACAGGGGACATTTGACTATGTTTGAGAAATTCTTAATTGCCATAACTTGGGGGTGGGAGTACTGGCCACCCCCAGTACGAGAGGCAGAGAGGCTACTAAACATTCTGCAATGCACAGGGCAACCCCTACAACAAAGAATGATCCAACCCAAAATGTCAGAGTGCTGCGGTTGAAAAAACCTATCTTAGTGAGAGATAATCTAAAAATCAAAACACAAAAATTATGAATAAATTTTTTTTTTTTTTTGAGACAGAGTCTCGCACTGTTGCCCAGGCTAGAGTGCAGTAGCATGATCTCAGCTCACTGCAAGCGTCACCTTCCGGGTTCATGCCATTCTCCTGCCTCAGCCTCTGGAGTAGCTGGGACTACAGGCACCCGCCACCACGCCCGGCTAATTTTTTGTATTTTTTAGTAGAGACGGGTTTTCACTGTGTTAGCCAGGATGGTCTCGATCTCCTGACCTCGTGATCAGCCCACCTCAGCCTCCCAAAGTGCTGGGATTACAGGTGTGAGCCACTGCACCTGGCTGCAATTTTTTAACTTTACTATAGTTTTGTTGTTGGGAGAAGTACTGATGTAATCACTCTAAAACAATTTTGTGTAGATTACAGAATAGAGCAAATAAGCGAATGTATTCACATCGTTGAGAACCAAGGTTCTCACTGTAAGAGGAGAAAGCTATAACTAAGGAATAGGGGAAGACAAGGAACCCTGTAATTGCTGAGTATGAACTCCTGATTTAACAAAAAGGAAAAAAGAGATCTCCTAGCTTTCCTCACTGAAAAGGCCTAAAGTAATGACACCTCAGTAGCCATAGCACACTTAGTATTCAGATCATGGTTTCTAAATACCATTGTTTACAAAAAGTAGCCAGGTGTCCTTGGGAAGCTGCTGACTCAAGGGCTAAGGGACAAGGTGAATCAGAATATCTAGCTGTGCCAGAGAGCAAGAAAGTGCTCAAAGACCAATGAGAGTATACTAAAAGAACTACAGGAACCATCTCGAAGGAGCTCTATTGGCCAAATTAGAATAATATGAAAAAGAATAACAAAGATAATAAATTATAATACATTGAATCCAAAAGAATAGATGAGTTCATAGTTATTCAAAAACTGGAGGATTAGACAAAATTCTTATTCACAGAAGAATATCAACTATAGACAATATGTTAATATTAGAAAATCTCATTTTGCAACCACCAATGTAATAACGGATGCAGGCAAGATCAGAAGTGGATGCTAAAACCTTTTGGGGGGTCATAGGCCCAAACAATCTCAAAATACTACCCCATATATTGCTTATTAATTATAAAAGGAAAGGGTTCCCCTTACTGTTGTAACATCTGGCAGACTTCAACTTAACCAAAAAGTCAAGCTTTGCATCACCAATATTGGAGTAAGTGACAAGATATGCCATAATAAGAAGTAAACTGCATCACTTCCGTAATATACATGCACCAACCCCCAGGCAGTGGGATAAGGGGCTCTGGGTCAGGCAAATTTCAGTTGCTATCCCAGCAAGATGAGATAATCACAAGAATTTTAAAAAGAGACATGATTAAATAGTATGCATAAGCCTTCGCTCAGTTAAAAAAATCATAATTTAAAAAGACATTATACTGGAACAAGATGCAATTTGAATATGGATTAATTATTAAATACTATTAGTTTATTTATGTTAAATTTCATTCCTATGCTAATAGAATTGTGGTCAGGTAGACATGTGCTTTTCCTTAGGAAATATATGCCAAAGTATTTAGGAATAAACTGCCGTAATGTCTGCAACTTACTTTCAGGTGGTGCACATAGATAGATATAGCAGATGTGGCAAACTTTTAACAACTGAAGCATTAAAGTAAGGGGCATACTCTGTCAACTTTTCTACAGATTTGAATTGTTTCATTTAAAATGAAAGTGATGGAAAAAGATCAGATTGAATCCATAAGTTGATAGGGAACCAATACATTATTTTAAAACTGGTAAAAGGAAGGCATCAAGCATTTATTCTCCCTTCCCTAAAAGAACTGTAATGCAGGGTAACCAAACAGTTCACTAAGGAATTTTCTTTATATAGATATTTTCTGTACAATAAATGGAGTAGAAGTTGAGTAGCACCATTTGTAACTCCTAATGGATTAATGGATCTAGACATAACTGCCAACCAGCATGCTAAAGAGAGAAGCACCAAAATATACTTACCTCCTGATGGAAGTAGACAGTACCACCCATGACGTAGTCTTGCCAAATCAAACAAACAACAACAACAAAACTCTGATCTGACCAAGTTTCTACGTTTAGCTGTCAATATAGAGGAAATGAGGAGGTGGGGGGTGGGGGATGGAGGTGGGAGGTGGGGGATGGGGAGTGGGAGGTGGGGGGTGGGGGGTGGGGACAGAGCAATATGGTAAACATCACCATGGGGATGCAGCCATTCACATCTGGGAAGAGCTTCCTGGGAGACCTACAGGCCAAACAACCTAGTTCTTGCCCAGTTAAATTACTAGAGGAAAAATGTGGAGAAGGACAACTATTATCTTAAAAGAAACTTAGAAGATGTAACAACCTATTGTGATTTATAGACCTTATTTATAATCTTCATTCATGCAAATAAACTTACGGAGGAAAAAAGTATGAGAGAAATGACTGGAAAATGTAAACATGGCTGGGATATTCAATGATGTTAAGGAATTATTTTTAGTCATTTTTAGACATGATAATGGTATTTGATTATGTGTTCTTAAAAAGAGCTCTTATCTTTTAGAGATATCCTTTGAAATATTTATGGATGAAATAATATGATGCTGTGGATTTACTGCAAAATAATGGGGTATAGATGGAGCAAGAATGTACGAGTTGATAATTGGTAAAGTAACTGGTGAAGGGTACAGGGCTATGCCTTATATTAATCTCCTTGGAAAACAATTAGAAGTTTGAATTTTTCTGAAATCAAAGATTAGTTGAGAAAATAAAATGAAGTCAGCTTTGGAGAAAAAGTCAGACAAAAGTTAGCTTTGGCAAGTGCCTCCTACTTTTCTTGAGCCCCTACCATGGGGCACTTCCATTCTCTCATTTAATTCTCATAGTCACATCCTCACACAGCAGGCGTTGCAGAGATTCAGCATATATCCTCTGGTGTCAGGTCTCCTGGTTTCAAATCTCAGTTCTGCCAGTGGCTACTGGGCCAATTAGTCTCAATTTCCTTATCTCTAAAATGGGGTGACAATAATATTTGCTACTTCATGGGATTGTAGTAAGGATTAAACAATGAATTAGTGACACAATTTAGCTATTAGGGCTTGTTGTTAATAAGTGATGGAGCTGGGATATGATCTAAGATTTGTTTGGCCTAGAAACTATCATCCTGTACTTCACTGCCTGGAGGATAGTGGGTATATATGTACGTGTGCATCAGTTTTCAGTACTCTCTGCCAAAGCCACTTCATCCACCCTGTTAGGCACATCCTAAATTTTAAATATCAGCAGGAAAATTTAGGATATGCCAAGAAAAAAGATTATGCTGTTAACAGAATCATATATAATAACTTAGGTGAATACTCATGGATTCATTGATTCATTCAACACATATTCACTAAACTTGGCTCTGCAATAGATGAGAGCAATTTAATAAAGTAGATACAGCCACTGTTTTCACAAGTTTACTAATCAGGAACCATGTTGGGACTTCAACTACAGAGCTAGCTGGGAGACAGAGGATGCCAAGTGGGGCAGAAAGATCCATCCTCCGAGGCTGGCCCAGCAATGACCAACAAGCAGAAGTCCAGGATTTAATCAACTCTAGCATAATTCTGGAAATCATCAGCAGTTGTAGGAATAAACCAATAGGCAGATCTCAGCCACAGTGACTCCAGGCAATGGTCAAATGTGTGGGAACCAGCCAGGGAGCAGAAGAAGTGTTTCCTGGAACTCTGTCCATCCATAGAAGAATTTTTTTTTAAGAAGCTGGGGAATGGAAGGGAAGATTTCAATTTCAGAAACAAGGTTTGAGGTTGGGTGCCGTGGCTCACAACTGTAATCCCAGCACTTTGGGAGGCTGAGGCGGGCAGATTGCTTGAGCTCAGGAGCTCAAGACCAGCCTGGGCAACATGGTGAGACTCCGTCTATACTAAAAATACAAAAATAAAAATTAAAAATTGGCCGGGCATAGTGGTGCACGTCCATGGTCCCAGCTACTCGGGAGGCTGAGGTGGGAGAATCACTTGAGACCAGGGGGCGGAGATTGCAGTAAGCCAAAATTGTGCCACTGCATTGCAGCCTGGGTGACAAAGCGAGACCCTGTCTCAAAAAAAAAGAAAGAAAGAAGAAAGGAAAGAAAAGAGGTTTGGCAAGAATAAGAAAGGATATTTGCGCTCAACCATACCAGCAGGGCCCTAATTCTGAGGGATCTGTGGTCCCAGCCAAGAAAGTAGGAAGACCATGGAGACTATGGGAGATCAAGGTCAGAGGCAAGTTCTGAAGCCTAGACCATGAAGGGTGGGGCCAGGGAATCCTGCCCCAAAACTGCTGTTTGAGTACTCACTGTGGCCCCTTATCTTACTCTGGTTTCCCAGAATGGTACCCTGAGATAAGAGTTCATGTGCAGGTGGCTTATGAAGAAATTCTCCCAAGAGAAGCGAGGAAGGGAATGGAAGAAATGGGAACAGGAAAGAAGGAGAAGAAGAAAAATATAGGCAGACAAGGATTGCAATTTCAGGCAAAGTCCCAAGGGATAGCTTCAACTGGATCCTTCAGAACTTCTGGAGTATATATTTTGCCTACATTTGTTTCAAATGGAGGCAAGAAAGCTGGGCTTTTCTGCTCCTAGATAAGACTGTCACCAGCTCAGGGCTTCCTGTGAGAGACCTACGTTCTCAGGCACTTCCAGGTCTTTGCCTTTCTGGCCAAAATGGCTGGGATAATTCCAGGGCTGACCTCTGAAAAGTGTCAGGTGCAGGCTTGTCAAAGCAAAGAAACCCAGAAGCCAGTTGAGGAGCATACAGACCATCAAATGGGATCTGAAGAGCTTCTGGGCAGAGTACCAGTCATGTCCAGCTCACATCTCTACTCCCAATTCTGGGCTTACTTGTCAGTAAAGGACCAACTGGGAGATGCCCATGGGGCTAGCCATTGTGAGTATGCTGCAGATCTTTAGTGCACATGTTGCAAATTACTTTCAACTTCCAAGTATGATAGAGCTAAACAGCTGGTAAACTCAGGGACTTTGATTATTGACTCAGAATTGGGTAACATGGAGCCAACAGGTTCAGAACGCAGGCTCCCACCCATGCCTGATGCCTGTGGATGTCAGTTCTGGTTATTAAGGGTGGCCTGTTGGCCTCAGAGCCACTGGGAGCCCTGGCTGCAGGCTCTCAGCATCACTGCTCTCTCTGCCTCTCTCCAATATTTCCAAACAGCAAGATCCCACATCTGTTCCCCACTCAGATCTCTCCTCATTCCTTCCAAATCCATTCCTTGAAGCTAGATGCTGTTCCTGATCTTCATTGCCTCATATAAATAAGAGGCCTGGCAAGGCACGGTGGCTCACGCCTGTAATCCCAGCACTTTGGGAGGCCAAAGCAGGCGGATCATCTGAGGTCAGGAATTTGAGACTAGCCTGCTCAACATGGTGAAACCGCATCTTTACTAAAAATACAAAAATTAGCCAGGCACGGTGGCACACACCTGTAATCCCCTACTTGGGAGGCTGAGGCAGGAGAATCGCTTGAACCCTGGAGGTGGAGTTTGCAGTGAGCCTAGATTGTGCCACTGCACTCCAGCCTGGACAAAAAAAGCAAGATGCCGTCTCAAAAAAATAAATAAATAAATAAAAATAAAACATAAGAGTGCTTCACATTAGACCTATGGACTTTTATATCAGAAATTAGAGGAATCTGTGATAACCAAATGAGAATGTGCTGGTTTTGTTTGTTCTTTAATTTATTCATCCCATGTTTAGTAGAGCACCTACCAGGCACTGTGCTTATTGCTGGGACACTGCACTGAGAAAAACAGAACAGAATTGTGCTCATGGAGCATACATTCATTATGAATAGAAAGTTTATTTCTATGAGAATGTGCATGTATTTGTCCAGAACGAGGAGTGGGGGCTGAGAGTAGTCCTAATCCTGGAAGGCAAAGGAGAAAGGATTGTCTAATTTATCAGTCAGACCACAGCCACAGATGAAGTGGGCAATAATAACTCAGGCGTGTACAGGATAAAGGGGAGATGGAGACTCCCAGGAAGTAAAATGACTACAGCCAAAAATTATACCATGAAGACACCAAGTCCGAGCCAGAGAGGCAATCCCGTAGACGCTCAAAGGGTGAAAACACTCATCAAAAATCTTGTAGCCTTAAAAGTTTTCCTACCATATAGCATTGGGAAATGCAGTGCTTTTTTTTAAACTTAAAAAAAAAAATCTTTAAGAAATGGCTTCAATCCCTTAACCTCAAAATTCATCAGCATAAAAAACTCCAAATTATTCTACTAGGACCCCAATTCGCCAATTAGAAATTACATCATTTAACTTACCTGTACTGCCAAGATTCCAGAGTCGGAATTCAGTACTGTAGTCAGTAATGTTACTTATTGAAAAGATTATGGTCATGGTATAAACATTTTTTTCCAGGGTTATCCTCACAAATGCAAAACAGGTGTACCTGTTTTTACAGCCATTTTTCCAAAAGGATTTTCAATAAATCACTTAAATCTGTCCTTTGACTCCAGAGTGGTAAATAATTAAATTATTTAAGATAAGACTATTACATTACAGATCTCCTGATGGATGTGTGTAACACAAAAAAAAAAAAAAAAAAAAAAAAATCAAGCCTTAGTCTCATCAAGCTTCCAAATCTAGTTACCAATTTAGAGAAAATTCAAGGGTCAATGGAGCATAAGTATCCGTATAGTGGAGGCCAGGCGTGATGGCTCAAGCCTGTAATCCCAGTACTTTAGGAGGCCAAGGCGGACGGATTACGAGGTCAGGAAATCGAGACCATCCTGGCTAACATGGTGAAACCCCGTCTCTACTAAAAACACAAAAAATTAGCCTGGCGTGGTGGTGGGCACCTGTAGTTCCAGCTACTTGGGAGGCTGAGGCAGAAGAATGGCGTGAACCCGGGAGGCGGAGCTTGCAGTGAGCGGAGATCCCGCCACTGCACTCCAGCCTGGGCAACAGAGCGAGACTCCATTTCAAAAAAAAAAAAAAAAGAAAGTATCTGTATGGTGGAAATGCTACATCATGTTGTGCTACTGCACATCTCTTCCCACCTTCACATTCTGTAACCTCATGCTGGTAGATTGAAACTGGCCATGGTGGGAATGCCTACACCACAAAAAATAACCAATGCTGCAGTCTAAGGTTTTTATTTCCTGAGGGCCAGTTGTTAAACATTTACCGGCATACCACTGCCTTTGTCAATTCCGAAAATGCCCGTGGCCAATACCACCCAATACAAGGAGGAGCATGCCAGAAGGGAAATTGAAAAGGAAATAGGAAAGCCCAGATTGCAATTGGTCTTAACCAGCTGCAGTTCAAATAGCTTACTTTGCAATCCTAAAAAGACATAAGGCCACTGCTAGTGAGGGGGCCTTGAAACATAATCTTCATTAGCTTCTTGGTCTGCTTGGGTGATTCTTTCAGGTCATTCAAATCTTGCGCAAATGTCAACTCATCAGAAAAGCCTTCCATAACCATTCTAGCTAATCGCTCTCTTTGTCATTCTCGACACTTAATACTGTTTCATTTTTCTTCGGGGTGCTTACCACTATCTATTATAACAATAAACTTTCTATTCATAATGAATGTATGCTCCATGAGCACGATTCTGTTCTGTTTTTCTCAGTGCAGTGTGCCAGCAATAAGCACAGTGCCTGGTAGATGCTCAACAAACATGGGATGAATAAATTAAAGACCACAGGCAATGATATGGAAAGATGTGCCTACATTATTGTTGAGGAGGGAAAAGAAAACACATTATAGAAAGATAAAGAGTTGATCCTCATTATTCATTGATTCTGTTTGTTAATTCACATACTCACTAAGCCAATTTGTAATCCCAAAAGCAACATTCATGACACTTTCTCTGTTATATACAACAATGTGCATTCCTAGCTGAGGCTGAAGAAGAAAGTGACACTCTGCCTTGTTTCAGCTCTCATACTGTAAACAAGTGTCCTTTTTGCAATCTATTTAGTGCCATGTTTTTGTATTTTCTTTTGCTGTTTATAATGTCCCCAAACATACTGCTGAAGTGCTATCTAGTGATTTTTGTTTCTGTTTTTTTTGAGATGGAGTCTTGCACTGTCTCCCAGACTGAAGTACAGTGGTGCAATCTCAGCTCACTGCAACCTCTGCCTCCCGGGTTCATGTGATTCTCCTGCCTCAGCCTCCCAAGTAACTGGGACTACAGGTGCACACCACCATGCCCAACTAATTTTTGTACTTTTAGTAGAGACAAAAAGTACCATGTTGGCCAGGATGATCTCGATCTCTTGACCTCGTGATCCGCCTCCCTCTGCCTCCTAAAGTGCTGGGATTACAGGCGTGAGCCACGGCACCTGGCCACTCTAGTGTTTTTAAGGGCACAAAGTCTGTGATGTGCCTTACAGGGAAAAGGACCATTTGTGCCATTGGAGAAAATATGTGTGTTTGATAAGCTTTTTTCAGACATGAGTTATAGTACTGTTGGCTATGAGTTCAATGTTAATGAATTAATCTTCAGTGTTAATGAATTAATGATATACACTGAATAAGATGTCTTTAAACAGAAATACACATAGAACAAGATTATGTATTGATAAGTTGGTGATATGGTTTGGTTGTGTCCTCACCCAAAATCTCATCTTGAATTGTAGCCCTCATAATCCCCCAAGCTGTTCCCGTGATATTGAGTGAGTACTCATGAGATCTGATGGCTTTTGTTTTTGTGATGGAGTCTCACTCTGTTGCCCAGGCTGGAGTGCAGTGGCGTGATCTTAGCTCACTGCAACCTCCACCTCCCGGGTTCAAGCAATTCTCCTGCCTTAGCCTCCCGAGTAGCTGGGATTACAGGTGCATGCCACCACACCTGACTGATTTTTTTGTTTTTTGAGATGGAGTTTTGCTCTTGTTGCCCAGGTTGGAGTGCTATGGCGCAATCTCGGCTCACTGCAACCCCTACCTCCCAGGTTCAAGGGATTCTCCTGCTTCAGCCTCCCAAGAAGATAGGATTACAGGCACGCCGCCACTATGCCTGGCTAATTTTGTATTTTTAGTAGAGATGGGTTTTCTCCATGTTGGTCAGGCTGGCCTTAAACTCCCAACCTCAGGTGATCCACCCGCCTTTGCCTCCCAAAGTGTTGGGATTACAGGCATGAGCCACTGTGCCCAGCCTACCTGGCTGATTTTTGTATTTTTAGTAGAGACAGGGTTTCACTGTGTTGGCCAGGCTGGTCTCGAACTCCTGAGCTCAGGTGATCCACTTGCCTTAGCCTCCCAAAGCGTTGGGATTACAGGCGTGAGCCACTGCACCCAGCCTATCTGATGGTTTTATAAGTGCTTGGTAGTTCTTTCTGTGTTCACTTCTCTTTTCTGCTGCCTTATGAAAAAGATTCCTTGCTTCCCCTTCCTCCACCATGACTGTAAGTTTCCTGAGGCCTCCCCAGCCATGCTGAACTGTGTGTCAATTAAACCTCTTTTCTTTATAAATTATCCAGTCTCAGGTAGTTCTTTTTTTTTTTTTTTTTGAGACGGAGTCTTGCTCTGTCGCCCAGGCCGCAGTGCAGTGGCGCGATCTCTGCTCACTGCAGGCTCCGCCTCCTGGGTTCACGCCATTCTCCTGCCTCAGCCTCCCAAGTAGCTGGGACTACAGGCGCCGGCCACCACGCCCCAGCTAATTTTTTGTATTTTTAGTGGAGATGGGGTTTCACCGTTGTTAGCCAGGTTAGATCTCCTGACCTCGTGATCCGCCCACCTTGGCCTCCCAAAGTACTGGGATTATAGGTGTGAGCCACCACGCCTGGCCAATCTCGGGCAGTTCTTTATAGCAGTATGAAAATGGACTAATACCGTTGGAAAAAAAATGTAACCATAGGCTCACAGGAACCTAACTCTGTATTTCTCCTAGGAGCAATGTTTTAGTATTAACTAATTCAGTGTTCATGGCAATTTTATAAAACATAATTACTGTGAATAATGAGAATTGATTGTACATAGATGTTACATTTGCTAAAATATATACATGTATAATAGATATAACAGATACAGCCACAGTTATAGATAGATTTGTGTAGACATATCTATCTATTTTCTACATAGCAAAATATCTGGATGTATATAAACTATTAATAGCAGTTACCTCTGGAGAGTGGGATTAAGGACCTATTAGAAGAGTTTCATTCTGTGCCATTTTTTACACTTTTATATTTTTGATAATTTTTTCAACAAGTAATTACTATTTTGCTAATTTTTCACACTAACATTTTTAACAAACTAAAACAATAAATTTTTCCTTAAAAAATAAAAACACAACCTTGCTCTCTCCTCCCCCACAAAAATAAATAAACATATTCATAAACTTCAGCAAGCTTTAAGAAAAAGCTCATATCCTTGGACAGTTTCATTTTAAAAGAAACATCAACAAGAAAGTGCAGGTCTATAAAGAAATAAAAAATAGACCAGATAAGTGATTGAAAGGAAAAGTAGTATATGAAAATAACATTTCTTAACCAAATTGCTAAATCAATAATTATATAAATAAATAACAAATATATGCAGGAATGAAGCTGCCCTTAAGCTAGCATGAAAGCAAATGAAAGAGAGCATGAAGGAAAAAAAGAGAGTCTTCAGGTGTGACATGATTGTCATCAAAGAACCAAGTTGGAAAAGCAAAATAAAATACAAAAGCTTGAAAGAAACAAAAGTGTCCAATTCACAATGTAGTGAAAAGAAATAGGTTCACGGCAAAGGAGGTTTCTTTTTGTTTTGTTTTTGTTTTAAGATTGGACTCTTTTCAGCATTCTACACTTAAATAACCGGAATATTTATAAGTAGAATCCTAGTCAACTCTTTCAAAACGATTGGCCCTTTACGTGTTAAATTAAGTTAGGCCTAAAGCTGCTTCCTTACACATTTTAGTGGCTCACGCCTGCAATCCCAGCACTTTGGGAGGCCGAGGCGGGTGGATCATGAGGTCAGGAGATCGAGACCAGCCTGGCAAACATGGTGAAACCCCGTCTCTACTAAAAATACAAAAAATTAGCCGGGCGTGGTGGCGGGCGCCTGTAGTCCCAGGTACTCGGGAGGCTGAGGCAGGAGAATGGCGTGAACCCAGGAGGCGGAGCTTGCAGTGAGCCGAGATCGCACCACTGCACTCCAGCCTGGGTGACAGAGTGAGACTCCGTCTCAAAAAAAAAAAAAAAAAAGGTTTCTCCATACACAGTGAACTGTAATCTAACTGGATGTGTAAACAGACTAACCTACTCTTGCACCAATCACTGAGTTTCAGCCAATCACAGGCAGCCAACTGTTCAAACTGTGTTCAAATTAGGCAAATGCCAAGCTGTAACCAATTCAGCTGTTTCTGTACCTCACTTCCGTTTTCTGTCTGTCACTTTCCTTTTCTGTTCATAAATTTTTCTTCACCACGCGGCAGTGCCACAGTCTATTCTGGTTCAGGAGGCTGCCTGATTTTTGAACAGTTCTTTGCTCAATTAAATTCTGTTAAATTTAATTAGTCTAAAGTTTTTCTTTTAACATAAGAAATGTGCTTTTTATTGTCTCCAAAGAAAGAACACCATGTCCATGATGACTTAGTTACTTTCTGTAAGAGCAGGGTATTTTTCACACAGTGTAGAGTACTGAGTAAAAGTCAGGGATTGCTGCTAATTCATTCCAGGCATAAGAGACTTGGGGCATGCACAGGTAGATGAAGAAACAAGAGTTAGCACCCATTCCTAGCATAACACCTGAGAGGTAAAGACTGTTCTCAGAGATGCAATCATTCTTCACGTTTCATAAACAGAAAACCATGAGGCAAGAAGAATTTGGGTGATATTTTTCCTCTTTCCCAGATAGCAGCAGTATAGAATAGCACTAATTGGGCCTTAAAATCAGCAAAAGTTTAACTCTATTCTCCCTACCTCCTCACCCCTTCATCCTCTCACCAGCCCCAGCCTCCTAAGCTCCTTTTTCTGTGGAGCTCCCTATAAGATGTTTTGTTTTTTGTTTTTAAATAGAGACAGGGTCTCACTCTGCCACCCATGCTGAAGTGCCGTGGTGCAATCACAGCACACAGCAGCCTCAAACTCCTGGGCTCAAGCAATCCTCTCACCTCAGCCTCCCAGATAGCTGGGACTATAGGTGCCTGCCACCATGTCTGGCTAATTTTTATACTTTTTTGTAGAGACAAGTCTTATGATGTTGCCCAGGCTGGTCTTGATCTCCTAGCATCAAGCAATCCTCCCACCTCAGTAAAGTACTGGGATTACAGGCATGAGCCACTGTGCCTGGCCAGATGTCATTTTTTAAAAGAATTCTGGGGACTAAACATTTGAACTGATGATAAGTTTATCATCAGTAACCAAGTTTAAGAAATTCTAGACAATCAAATGAACCATCTTGAAGTTTTTCCCCTGGAAAGAAAGAAGTTGGAGGAGTAAGTCTCCATTGAAAACTGCTGTAGTGTGAGGGTGTCTCTTGAGAAAGCGGCCTTATAAAATGATGGATCAATGGTTTTTACCACCATAGACTTGACTGGCATACATTTCAATCATCAATGAGAAAAAGCCATATAGCTACATTTTGCCCTTTAGAGTCAAGCATACCATATCACAGAATAAGAATTAGGAATCTTCAAAAGGGAGGCTTTTCCCAAAAGAGCCACAGGTAGCATGAGTATATGTCTGCTCAATGAGCATGAAATTGTACTTTCTTTCTTTCCCAAATGCATTTTGTTTCCTTAAATAAGGCAAAAATTCACTTAAAAAAAAGAAAGCTTCCGTGGCATATATTGATCCTTCAGCATGAACATTTATATTAATGGTTAAGAATAAAATTTAAGCATTTAAGGGGAGAAAAAAAAATCAGTATGCAAGCTAATCTCATGCTAAGCCTGCAGCCGATCTAACTGAATTTTAAGTACAGTCGTGAGTTCTTCTTTCTTCCCACCTCTAGTATATTTTACTGACTGTAGAGATAATTTTTTTCACTGTATATTTAAAAGTGCATTAATAGACAACATTATTGCTCACAGACAAACTAAGAAAAGGCTACTTCTCAGGTTTTTGTTCTTCATCTTACAAAGTCTGCAAGAAAAGAAAAGGTGAACCTTTATTAAAATTTGGCCTTGATCATTTTTAGGGCAAATGAATTATAGGGAAGCCTCCTAGAAAACATCACCAATACTCAGTAAAACAAATATACTTTAGGAGCTCAAAGTTAAATTCATCTAGTGAACCAATAATAAAATTTTTTTCTAGGACTGTTTGCCTAAAGGATTTCGGCTTTTGTTATTGGAACATAAGAAATCCTAGACCCTAAGAAAGGCCACTTGGCTCAGCATGGCTGATACTTTCAAATTCCCTGATTCCAGCTCCCTATAGTTTCTCAATTTAGAAATTCATCTAGTCATCTGTTTGAAACAATAAAATGATGCTCCTAGTTTCTCTAGAGTTTTTTGGCAACTGCTTATTTGAGACATTTATCTTCCAGGTGACAGTATTTTGGCAATAGCAACTCTTTCTTTTCCTACTGTCCTATTTGTATAAGGTCAGGTTGGCCTCTATACTGTGAGCATGAAGAGCTTAATTGGAACAATATTATTATCCTTCACAGTTTACAGAAATATATTTGGCCCTCATGAACTGTCATTTTCCTCCGGGAGAATACGCTGCTTTCTTATTAAGCCTTGCGGAAAACAGAAATAGTTCTTCTGAACCCCTTGGTGTTGCCTAGGCATTCTCCCATGCTGCTCTTGAGCAAAAGAACAGAAGAGACACAATGACCTTGAAACTTCATGCTAAAACAACCCCCAAAAGTGAAAACAGCAAAATCACTGCGTCAGTTTTGGAATTGGTAGATTTCACGGAAGAATACCTCCCATAGGACCCACATAGAAAGGGATTTCGTTTGTAAAAAGACAGTATCCGCCCCTCACGTGATCTCCATGAATGAATCTATCTTGACCCTTTTCTTTGCAAACCCAATCTCTGATGCCCTTCCCCATTGCAATGTCTTCGTCTCCCTTTTATAGAAGTATGGCACCTGTTCCAGGCAGCCACATCTGTTGTCTCTCTGTCCCTCAAAATTTTAGCCAGAAAAGCTACAACCAGAAATCTTGCCTTTTAAAGATCAAAATTAATAAAACCATTGGCTTTCTAGAAAAATTCCTTTCTCATTGTTCAGATTCTTCTCAATCCTTTTCACATCTATTATTCACCTTCACCTCAACATCAGAATTTTTCACCACGGCCCCAACTATTGCACCTTCCTTGGTTTCCCTATATTTTCCCTCAATGGTATTACTTTCCTCAGCCTTTTGTTCTTCAAATTGCCTGGCTGCTTTTCACTGCCTCTTTGCTTGCCCTCTATGCACAGAATCTTGCCAATTCTTTAAGATATCACCCAGGTTTACTTTTTTCCTCTGTGTTCCACAGCCACTGCCCAAGGTTTGACCCTCTTTACCACATATCTTTATATTACTAGAAAATTCTAATTATTGGTACTTAACATACCTGCATCCGGCTCTTCCATCCCATCATACACCATCACACACGATGCAGCCATCTCTACCTTTCTAAAACATCTTTTTCAGTATTTTGACTTCTATTCCCATCTTATCCATAAATTTCCACCCTAGCTTAAGAACCTACCCTAAAATGGCCGGGCACAGTGGCTCACTCCTGTAATCCCAGCACTTTGGAAGGCCGAGGCAGGCTGATCACAAGGTCAGGAGATTAAGACCATCCTGGCTAGCTCGGTGAAACCCTGTCTCTACTAAAAATACAAAAAAATTAGCCGGGCATGGTGGGGGGCACCTGTAGTCCCAGCTACTGGGGAGGCTGAGGCAGGAGAATGGCATGAACCCAGGAGGCGGAGGTTGCAGTGAGCCGAGATCTGCCACTGCACTCCAGCCTGGGCGACAGAGCAAGACTCCATCTCAAAAAAATAAAAAAAATAACTTACCCTAAAACAACAGCAATGACCATGCATTAGCTGGTTACCTGCTGCAATCATCCTAGGTGCTATACAAGTTGCTTTTCATACATTATATTTAATCTTCACTATCACCCTATAAGTTTGGTGTCATTATTACCATTTTGTAACAGAGAAAACTGAAACAAAATAAATAAGCAACTTTTCCAGGAATGACTAGAGCTCAAATTAGAATTCTAATCAGTCGAACTGATGTTCGACTTCCAAACCCATGCTTTGCCCTGATTATGAAGGCCCCCAATTACTTAATGGATCTACCAAAACTCTTCCAACCTCCAGTTTGAATAGCCTCATGACGTGGCACACCTGATCTACTATATCACCACAAACCTTGTGCTCCAAAAGATGGTAGTTAAGGTCACGCACTCTGGGTTCAGGTGCTAGCTCTGCAACTTACCAGTTCAGTGAGCTGCAACAAGTTCCTTGACCTCTCTGCACCTCAACTTTCTCATAAATCCTGATAATAGCACTCTGAGAGATGTTAAATTTGTGGAGGGCATGCTCTCAGGACAAACACCGGTAAGGCAGTGAGAGAAGCAAGACTGGGGAGAGAGAGGAGTTGAACGGTGAGGCAGTGGCAACAGAGGCCTCAGCTGATCCCACTAATTCCAGCTCCGAAGCTGGCGTGGCCCTGAAAAGATATTGACCAGTGATTGGATACAGGCCTGAAAAAGTGTGTAGCCTTGGACAGGCAGCTCCTCCCTGCCAAGAGCAATTTCTAGGGAAGGATTTAGCTATGAGCTGTCAGCAGACAACACTTCCGGAAATGGGAGCAATGCCTTGGGCCTACAGGGGGACATCTGTGTGACACACCACAGCATCTATTACAGTTAGCATAAGCACCGTATGAATTATTACCTATAAATCACTTAGCTGGCATATTTTAGCCCAAGGTAAGTATTAGCTCTCACATCAGTTTCACTGCCTAGAAAGTTTTCTTTGCTTTACCTGAAGGCTGCCTGACTAAAATTTTGAAAGAAGGGTGACTGTGGATTTTTGTTTATTTGTTTTAATGCCCAATGCAGCAAAACTCTGTAAATATTTATACATTTATCTGATTATGTGTTTGCTTCTACCTATTACATAATACTTTGGTTTGTTGTACTTTAAGTGCTTATTTCCATACTGTCTATCAGAGCTGAAAGCAAATACAGAAGAACAGTGTCTTCTTAACTAAATATGGTCATCAGTGAACACATGCCAGAGCAACTGCTGGTTATTTAAAGAGTATTTAAAATTAATCCATGCAGTCTTGAAAAGGAAGATGAAAATTTTTAAACAATACAAAATTGAAGGGCATACGTAAATGCCACCAGAACTAGAACTCAACAAATCCTTGAATCCTCTCAATTATCCTTTCAGTCTTCTCTCTCCTTTTAGAAATATTCCTGAAGTCTTAATTTCCTCAACCTGAGCTCTAGACACCCAGCAACCAAAAAGCATGGGGACTCTGGGGCTAATATTGCAAGGGGTGTGATGTATGTATCCAGCTACCAAAAAGGTTGTACATTTGTTGGCCAAAGAATGCAAATTTTCAGCTAGATAGGAGGAAGAAATTCAAAAGATCTATTAAACAACATGGTTATCTGTAGTTAATAACAATGTATTGTATTCTAAAAAATTGCTGACAGTGGATGTTAAGTGTCCTCATCACAACAAAAATAAGCATATGAGGTAATACATATGTTAATTAACTGAATTTAGCCATTCCATAATGTATACCTATTTCAAAACAGGTTGTATATGATAAATATATGCAATTTTTGTCAATTAAAAATAAATATAGAAATAATTCATCGTCTATATCTTTCACCATATATACCATCCCCCAAAATTATATAATATTGTAATTAATAATGTATAAACTCATTTAATGACATTACTGAATAAATATATAGTTCTCTAGCATCATGAATTTCCTTAATGTTTAATATTTACAAATATTATTGGCCAGGCTCGGTGGCTCACGCCTGTAATCCCAGCACTTTGGAAGTCTGAGGCAAGCTGATCACGAGGTCAGGAGTTCGAGACCAGCCTGACCAACATGGTGAAACCACATCTCTACTAAAAATACAAAAATTAGCTGGGCGTGATGGCAGCCGCCTGTAATCCCAGCTACTCGGGAGGCTGAGGCAGGAGAATCGCTTGAACCTGGGAGGTGGAGGTTGCAGTGACCTGAGATCATGCCACTGCATTCCAACCTGGGCAACAGAGCAAGACTCTGTCTCAAAAAAAAAAAAAAAAAGGAAAAAAAAATCACACACATTATGATAAGAAAATATTTCCATAGTTAATCACTACACTTTTTGTATTCCTTTTTATCCCTAATACAATGTATCTTTTCATCCTGAAGGCAACAGAGACACCAAACTTCCCCATAAGGGCTAACAACAATTATCTATCTATGTATTCCTATAGTATCTCTTATACAGTAGAAAAGGCAAAATATATCATAATTTTACAAATATTTATTGCACACTTGGTTTGTGCCAGATATTGTGCCAGGTCCTAACGATATAATATTAAACTAAATATATTAGTTATCTATTTATAGGTGGCTTACAGTCTAGTAGAAAAAAACAAATCATAAAAAAGAAATCTGGCTGGGCGTAGTGGCTCACGCCTGTAATCCCAGCACTTTGGGAGGCCGAGGTGGGCACATCACTTGAGGTCGGGAGTTTGAGAGCCTGACCAACATGGAGAAACCCTGTCTCTACTAAAAATACAAAATTAGCCGGGTGTGGTGGCGCATGCCTTTAATCCCAGCTACTCGGGAGGCTGAGGCAGGAGAATCACTTGAACCCCAGAAGTGGAGGTTGCGGTGAGCCAAGATCGTGCCGTTGCACTCCAGCCTGGGCAACAAGAGTGAAACTCTGTCTCAAAAAAAAAAAAAAAAAAAAAGAAATCTATACTTTTGATAAGTGTTGTGAAAGAAAAATAAAAGGTGTGATGAGTGATGAGTTTAGGGGAAATTGTTTCAGATTGGGTGGGCAGGAGGAGAGAGGGAGATGCTAGGAAAGGAAGCCTCCTTAAAGCTGAGATCTAAAGGATGTGTGGGAGTTAATCAACAAAACTGATCGATGCAGAATTCTAGGCAGAAGCAATACCATGTGGAAGTAAACAGAGGAAACTTCAGTGTTGCCATGTGCGGAGGAATAGGTCTGTTTGCAATTTCAGAGATAATTTTTTTTTTTTTTGAGACAGTTTCACTCTTGTTGCCCAGACTGGAGTGCAATGGCGCGATCTCGGCTCACCGCAACCTCTGCCTCCCGGGTTCAAGCGATTCTCCTGCCTCAGCCTCCCGAATAGCTGGGATTACAGGCATATGCCACCACACCCGCCTAATTTCTGTATTTTTAGTAGAGACGGGGTTTCTCCATGTTGGCCAGGCTGGTCTTGAACGCCCAACCTCAGGTGATCCGCCCGCCTCGGCCTCCCAAAGTGCTGGGATTATAGGCGTGAGCCACCGCGCTCGGCCTATGATAAATTTGATTGAAAACTTAAATGCAAGTTTTTAAAAAATGTGCTTACTTCAGGCCGCGCGCAGTCACATGCTCTCCATCCCCTTCAAATGCCTCTTTCGTACCCTGTCCTCCTTCAAGGCCCTCCCAGGCTCTTTGACATTTGCAGGCAAAATAGTCTTCTCCCATCAGCCATCCTGTAGCTTTTGCTGAGGCTGCTATTGTAGCATTTACCATAGAGCACATCTCCAATTATATGCCACTTCCGCAGGAGGCCTCCTTTGAAGTTAATGGCCCCTTCTGGGGTTGTCTTACCTCTTTGTCCTAGCCCCTTTCCCAGGACCTGCTCCTCCTTCCTGTAATGGTCTGTCAACCTCCTCTTCTGGCTGAACCGCAAGCCTCCCGGGGTCTAACACTATCTTGCTCACCTGGTATTAACACACCTACCATGATGGTTGATTCATAGTGGAATGCATATTTCACTGTCAAACCAAAAAGTGTGCTTTCTTATCATTGTTTTTGATAAGAAAACCTTAAAACATTTTTTAGAAGGGAAATAAATTGAATTATACCTGAAATTAAATTAATACGCCAAAAAAAATTCGTGTCACTTTAAAAGCAAATCCAAATGATTCAGTATTATTTCATTTAATTTTTTACAACTCACTGTTTTTCTCAATTCAGTGAAAGTGTGTTCTCTTAAAACTCGATGTTTACATTTCAGTCAAACTTTTTAAATTTAGCAGCTCTCATCTGCTGAATCTCAAGAGGCCCAGTTGTACATATGGGCCTTATGATAGATATCCCATACCTTTTTAAAAAATAATGCTAATAATGGAAACTACACTATCTCAGCATTTCCTGAGTGTTGCAACTTTGATAGTATGCTCTTTACAATGACTTGGCATTCTAGAAGACGTTCATTTTGGGGTTTTGTTTGTTGTCTCTTCAGACATGACCTTCAGTATCAGCTCTTTCTTAATTAAACTGCTGAATAGCAAACTCCTCTTTTCCCTGGGGAACTGGAACATTGTAATATAATCCTTCTCTGGGTCCCAACAAAAGACTGTGTCACTTGACTCCCACAGACTCCTTAGACCCCAAGTGTTTGAGTTTAAACTTCGATTCCCTCACCTTACTTGTGTGAGTAGCAGAGGAACACTGAGTAAAGAAGAACAAGCAGACGTGGAGGAAGCAGAAAACAAGAGGCAGGAAACAAGAGGTCTGGAAAGGAAAAAGGTAAAACAATTTACTATAGAAAACAGCCAGGAGAAGAGAATGCCCATGAACTTGAGCCCCTTCTTTGTCAGAGGTGACCAGAGTGTCTGAAGTCCGAAAAGCCTAAGCAGTAATTTCATTATAATTTTGGCCACATTTTATAATGATCAAGTATTCCCAAGAGTCTACGTGCCTTGCATTTTTTTAGTAACTCAATTCAATTCTGATCACAGTTCTAAATATACTGGTGCATCCCATCAATACGACCCAGTGGGCCTGTACTAAAAGCAAGCCTTTCTCTAAGAACTCCATCCACTTTACTACATAGTAATCAACATATAGGGTAAGAAAAAAGGATAGAAATTGCTGCTGTCTGCACATTTTAGTCAGGGGAAGTGCCAAAGAAATTTATTCTAACGCCTAAGGTCACATGGCCAATCAAGGGCAATGCCAACCCCAAGAGCCATGCCCCATTCTGTGGGTTCAACTTCAGTGTCTTATAATAGATGATTAGTTTAAATAGAACCATTCTTTAGCCATAAAGCAAACAAAACGGGGATCTTTTGTGATGGACGTAATTTTTTTCCTTAAAAAAATACCCTTTGCAGAAGGAATATATTCACACAATAGAGTGTAGTAAAACTCTTCCTGTAAGTTTTTGAGCCATTCATTGCAGGTGTGAGGTTCTTTCACGTATAACATCTCTCTAAGCTTTCTGCTGCTGAGAGTGAAAATCTGAACCACAGGTGTACCTTGTATAGTAGAGGAACCACCAGCCTCTGCTAGGGTGTTACCTAATATTTATTTGAAAAACAATTTTTAAGCCAGACGCAGTGGCTCATGCCTGTAATCCTAGCACTTTGGGAGGCCAAGGTGGGTGGATCACGAGGTCAGGCGTTCAAGACCAGCCTGGCCAACATGGTGAAACCCCGTCTCTACCAAAAATACAAAAATCAGCTAGGTGTGGTGGCAGGCACCTGTAATCCCAGCTACTCGGGAGGCTGAGGCAGGAGAATCACTTGAACCCGGGAGGCAGAGGTTGCAGTGAGCTAAGATCGTACCACTGTACTCCATCCTGGGTGACAAGAGCGAAACTCCCTCTAAACAACAACAACAACAAAAATTTATTGGGATTCATGCTTCATTTCATGCTTTCACTAGATCTGCATCTGAGAAAGCACGGAGTGCGACGTAAAAATTACTGCACGTGAGACAGATTTTCAGCTTTGTGTTCGCCTCTGGTAAAGTAACTCAACTTCGGTATTTCGAATAGGGTCTTCTCATATCTCTAAGTTGTTCTTGGGGACCCTGAACAACACATGAGCTCCTGCTACTGTTCACAACAGCACAGCGGTGGCTTTCAAATGGAGTCATTCAGTTAAACCCAAGCATAACAATGGGAATGGTGGATCTACTCTCCAGCTGGTGTTAAATTGTGCAAGGTATTATCAAATCCTTTTCCCAAGGCTTGCATCTTCCCTTCCATTCAGTAAATTTCTCTACAGAATCCAAATACTTCAGGGTTCAACAGTTGCATGGTAAGCATTGACAATCACCCTGTACTTTCTGCAGGGGATACGCATACACAGTGCTGGTGGCTCAAAGCTTTCAGCAACTTAGACAATCTTGATTGAGTCTTGCTTACAACAATCAAGTTCAAAGATAACATTTGCCACCACCCTGAAACACAATGTGAGAGAGTTTTACTTTATAGAATCATTTAACATAAAGGGGCAGAAAAGAACCTAGAAACCTAAATCCAAATGTTTTACAAGTGAGAGAAGAGATTCTAAGAGCTAAAATGACTTGTGCAATCTTACATCAGCGAATACTGACACAACCTGGGCCTTGACCCCTGGGGTGTCCTGGCTTCAGCCTGCCTCTCACTGTATCGTATGTCCTACACTGTAAGGTGCAGGAGTGCAGGGATTGCACCTAGTTCATTTGTCACCACATACGCAGATTCTAGCACAGTGTCTAACACATAGCACAGAGGAAAGGAAAGAAGGAAGGAGTATTTAGCAGTTGAGTTCCAAATCTAACTCATCTTTTTACCTTAAATATTTTAGCTTAGTTAGAGGGTTCTGTGAGAATGAGATTATGGTGGAGAATAGATAGACAAAAGGACCACATGGGGAGTGGGTTATGAGGTTTGAAGAGAAAAGATGGGGTTGGCTTGAAATACCAGAAACTTATAACTGGAGAAAGAACATCACAGCAGGATATCTGGCCCCAAAGTATGGCTCTCTGAAGTCACATGTCTCAAAGACGTTGTGTTGGTGTGAGTGTGAAGGGGACACAAGAGATCCAGGACAGAGCAGCTGACACACTCATTTTCTCTACTAAGACAGCAGCCCAGAGCATGAGATGTGGACACTTCCCAGAGCTCTCCTCTCCACTGAGTTCTGACCCATGCTCCTTTTCTAGAAGACTTTATTCTCCATGAAGCATAGCTCGAAAAGTGACCTTTGCAGTAGTAATTTTGAATCCAGCTCCCTGGACCCCTCACAAGGATGTCAGCCAGAGCTCAGCTTACGCTAGATTCTACTGCAAGATGTGAAGGGAAGCAGCGCAGGTAGAAACTCACCACTTGATGATCAAAAGCTCCTTTAATGCCTCACGCACCCTGCCAATCTTGCCCCAGCATTGCAACAACCCCCTCCCCACCCCTCCTCCATCCTGACACTCTGTGTTTACGTTATGTAAATAATCTCATACTCCATCATGGTCTCTCACAAAGTCAGTATCTACCTTCTGGTTCAACATCTCTCCCGACTTTCATTCTAAGACATCGCAGCTGCATGTCTTCAAGGCACATCAAAAGCAAAATTTCCAAATTCCAAATGATTACAGTCAATCTTTATGATTCACAGATCCCACATTTGTGAATTTTTCTCCTTCCTAAAATTTATTTGAAAACCTGAAAATAAAAACTCACACTGTTTCCACACTCATTTCCAGACATTCAGAGAGCAGTGAAAATTTTGGGTTGTGTGTTGGTCACACATGTTCCAAGTGGGGTCAAACAAGGCAATGCTCACTTTCTTCTTTCAGCTCTTACACAGTCAACAAGTGTCCTTTCTGCAGTCTATGTATTTCCACATTCTTCATATTTTTGTGCTTTTTGCTGGGGATTTCACTTTTTAAAATGCTACCCCCGGCCAGGCGCGGTGGCTCACGCCTGTAATCCCAGCACTTTGGGAGGCCGAGGTGGGCAGATCACCTGAAGTCAGGAATCTGAGACCAGCCTGGCCAACATGGCAAAACCCCATGTGTACTAAAAGTACAAAAATTAGCTGGGTGTGGTGGTGGGTGCCTGTAATCCCAGCTACTTGGGAGGCTGGGGCAGGAGAATTGCTTGAACCTGGGCGGCAGAGGTTGCAGTGAGCCGAGATCATGCCACTGCACTCCAGTCTGGGCTACAAGAGCAAGACTATTGTCTAAAAAAAAAAAAATGCTACCCCCTTGGCCAGGCGTGGTAGTGGCTCACACCTGTAATCCTAGCATAGCACTTTGGGAGGCTGAGGCGGGTTGATCACTTGAGGTCAGGAGTTCAAAACCAGCCTGGCCAACACAGTGAAACCCCGTCTCTACTAAAAATACAAAAAATTAATGGGGCATGGTGGTGCATGCCTATAATCCCAGCTATTCGGAAGGCTGAGGCAGAAGAATTGCTTAAACCCGAGAGGCAGAGGTTGCAGTGAGCCGAGATTGTGCCACTGCAGTCTAGCCTGTTCAACAGAGAGAGACTCTATCTCAAAAAACAAAAGAAAAAAAAATTAATTAATTAAATTAAATTAAATGCTATCCCCAAGCGTAGTGCTGAAATATTCTCTAGTATTCCTAAGCACATGAAGAGTGTGATGTGCCTTGCAGAGAAAATGCATGTGTTGGGTTACCTTCATTTAGGCATGAGTTATAGTGTTTTTAGCTGTGACTTTGATGTTCATGAATCAACAATACATATTAAATAAGGTGTCTTTAAACAGAAACACATAAAATAAGGTTATGTATCATCAGTTGATGAAAATGTTGTGACCAGAGGCTCAAAGGAACCTAACCCTGTATTTCCCGTAGGAACAGTAGTTTAATGTTCCTTAATTCAGTGTTTTAGGCAACTTTATAGAAGTAACTACAGTAAATAATGAAAATCAAACTGTAACTATCACTTTACCCCATCTTAATTTTCCATCAGTATCCATATGCTCCATTAATGTCCCAGAAACCTGAGAGTTATCTTAACCTTCTCCTTCTAAACACACCCAATCAGTCCTCAGCCTAAATAAACACATTCTGTCCTCATCCCCACTACCTTGAATAAGGTCCTCATTATCTAGCATGGAAATTAATCACAATGGGCTCCTAACCTGTCTTCCTTCTTCCCTGTTTTACTTGCAGTTCATCCTCTGCCCCTGTGAACTGACTGTGACTTTCTCTGCTTAAAAACCTTACCTTTGCAATCTCACCATGCCTGAGACCACACCGCGACTCCAAATTCCCCAGGGGAAAACTTAAAGGTCCAGTGATAACAAACTGTTGGAGTTCTCTGCATTTGTCAAACTTCTCACCTCTTCTTTGCATATGTTGATCTCCCTACCTAGGATGTCTTTTCTTACCTTTTTAAGTTGAGGAACACCTATTCATCTATGAAACACAACTCAACCCACACCTCCAAAATTAAACTTTCTCTGATCCCAAGAAAGAGGCAGGAGCTCCTTGCTCAGTGCTACTTCTGCCCCAGTATATAATTTTCTAATTGCCTTGGTCATATTTAAGAGTAACTATTTACATTTTCCTACTCCTTTCCCTACTAGACTGAGCTCGTTGAGAACAAGGGCTGGCTTTTCAAGCTTGATCGCATGAGAAGTTTCCTATACTGTTTGGAAAATGGTATTCAGTAAAGGATGGTGAAAAATCAAATGTGTGAACAAATGAATGGCATGATTCCCACAGACATCACTTTGACTTCTTCTCCTGTGTCTTAGGTGAACCTCACCTTTGGCCCCAGCTCTCTACCTGCTTAAAGTCATTATAATTTAGTAACTATCCACTCAGCGAAGAGGGCAGTGGTTCCTGGGCTATTCTATAACTGCCAGGTGTTGACTATTTTAAAGCTTATGGTTGAAACCAGAAAAATATTTGGCCTTCTGCCCAAGACTTTGCTTTGACATAGAAACTCCCTCCCCCTTTTTTCCATTATCTACAATTTATCCTTCCTTTAGGGTCTAAACTTTTCCTTCTCCAAGGTGCCTTCCCAGCTACCCTCCCATTAACCCCAAACCTCTGACTGCTGTATTTTCTGGGCCCTGTAAGAGTGGCCTCCACCACTGGGGGAAGACGGCAGGATAAGGGTGAGCTCCCCAAGAAGGGCCCCCCATAGAAAGTCGCATCTGGGAGTGTCTGGAATTAACTGTGAATGCTTTAACCTGAGGAAAAAAGACTGCAACTTCTCTCCCCTATTTGCTTTGTTCCCCCAGGGTATCTTCACGTTGGGCAAAGGTCAGTTGTGTGTTTGTGCCCACCCTTAGGGCTGAATTCTCCCTTAGGCACATCGGAAGTATAGTACCCAGGGCCCGCAATACTTTTAGGGGTTTACAACAATGTTTTCATTTTATTTAAAATCATAAGAAAAAGAACTATATAATAATAATGAATATGTAAACATGAATCCAGCCTGGATTATATGATCTTACACCAGTATAGTCATAAAATACGATTATCAATATTTTTATGGAGGAAGAGGCCCACAAAGGCAAAAGCAAAGCAAGTGAACCACTTACCACCAGACAAGCCACAAAAGTCATAATGCACCGCTGACAATTGTGTGAGCTGGAATCCAGTGAGCGAGAAAATAACATTAGGAAGAAGAAGTACAGAAGATTCCCGAATGCTAGCGTCCTGTGTTTGGGAAAGAAATCTCTCTCTTTTGGGTGAGGAGAAAGAAGTTCCCATATCCCACCCACTCTCCTGCCTCCACCCCAGCAAGAATGCAACTCATAGAACATTCTGTGCCCTATCACATTCATTACACCTGTGGGACTCATTCACTCATCAAAGATCACCTGGCTACTTAGGCATCCTCATTTCTATCGTTCAGTGGTCAAGCTCTTCTTCCCGTTCAGCGTACGTAGTACCTAGTCTGTTGAGGGTGCTTTAAAATGTTTAAAGAATGACAATGATCAATTTCTCCTATTTTTTTTTTAGCTTTTGAATGAAACATTTGGAAACATTGAATTTTCATGCTGCATTCTATATATTAATTATGAAATAACTCTCATGATTGGAATATTCTAAATGAAGAAAACAGAAAAGGAGTTACGTCTGTTATTTTTCACCAAACACAGTACACTGGGGCTTATAAATACACTTTATCAAATCCCTCTGTGCAAGTAGTCCCGAGTGCTCCCGCTACCAACCCTGCACCATGAGAGAATGAATAAATGAATATCTAACAGGGCCCACACAATACCCACGAGATAATCGGCATTCTGAAAGTGTCTGAAGATATCATGTATGATAGACACCAAAGAGTGACCCTGTGCATTTCACTCCTGAATTACTGGATGGCAGAAATGGCTGAGCAACACAAACAGATCTGAGAAGGACAAAACAGATAAATTCAGAAAACAGGTCAGCGTGATTAGTAGATGTCAGAAATGATACTTTTCTGTCCCCCACCCCCTTCTGATTTATGCAGGACACTGTTTCTAATTTCCTTTGTTTTTCAACCCCAATATATTCCAGCTCCAGTTATTCACTACAAATGGCCACACTGTTTACCGAAGGCTGGTGTGTCAGTTGTTGAAGGAAGAAGGGACCCAAGTAGTGCCTGTCTCCAGAAGCCCAATTTCTAACCCCTTTGGGTTTCCAGCCTCCTAGCAAGTAGACGAAGACTGCCAAAGGTTGATCTCCAAATTGAGTTTCTCCAAGGCCAGTTTGCAGAGGCCTGGCAATCAGAAGAGGATACTAAAGGAGCATCCTAACGACAGACACACTGAAAATAATTATCCTGACCAACAAACACCCTCAAAGCTATGAGAATGGTCTTACAAGCAAGGTCTGCTTTAATAGAAACGTAAGTATTATGCATTGCAGTCTATTGTAAATTGGTTGTAATTTTCTCCTGACACTTTCTGAATTAAACTAATTAGTATACGAAAAACAATAATAATAATAAAATAATAATAATAACAAATGCCACAAAGCAAAAAGCAAACTCGATGTCTGAAGGTTAATGATTGCTCATGAAAGCCTCAGAAATAAATTATCTGCCTAGGGACACTGTCACATGATCAGCACAAAAGCTGCAACAGCCAAAAATGTTTATGTAGAGGAAAAAAACACTGTCAGCGTCACAGAACCCTTCCCCCCACAGCTAAATTCAAGTCCTGAACCAGCCAGCTGCTCCTGACTGCTTACATTAAACTAATTTGTGCTGCTACATTGCAGCTGCTTAATTTTTAGTCTGAACTTTATCACCAATAAGTGTTACAATAACAAGCGATATGATGGTATCTCTGAAGAAATATCCATCAACCCCCAAACAATGACAGCCTCACAAGAGTAGACTGCAGAAAAACAAATTTAAAAAACAAAAAACAAAAAAAAAAAAAAGAAAGGAAGAAAGAAAATTACCCCCACACTGCCTCTTTAAAAGGGGGGAGGGGCAAACTTTTATTGGGAAAGGCTTTAAAATGCTGCTTTGTTCCAAAGGCCATTCTGCAATGATGAAGGGGGGTGATTGAAAAGGTTAGTAGCAGGGGAAGAGTTAACAAGTAAGATGTGCTTTTGCTAAGAGGGGGTGATTTGCAAGGTGAGAGAGCTTTAGAAGGGGGAAGGCAATTTCCTTACAACAATGCAATCGGTACTTTCTCTCTTGCTCACCGTCCTCCAAAACGCTATGCAAACCCAAACTGCAGCCTGGGCGGTAATTTCAGAGTTGCCCCAAACATTATTCTTTGGCCAGCCGGGCACTGGAGCTTACAATATTCCGTGTTGTTCCCCATGTTTTCCTGTGTTATTTTCCTAGCTCAGTATAAATGCAGAAACTCTTCTTTGGGCAGAAACAGACACTGACCTGAACTGGTTTAAATTCCTGCCAAATATGCAGGCACTGTTTTTGCTACATTTTGGAATTTGGCTTAGACCATATGCCAGGCATTTATTTGTACTCAGAACTAGAATGGAGACCTAACAACTTCAAAAAATAAAAGTTTTTTTTTTTAAGCATTAAGAATGTCCTGAAAGTTTTCTATTATTAATTAATCTGAATATGATTAATGTTTTTAGTTAAGATATCTCATTACACACTCTCCTGTTTACTGCAGGGGAAATTCAGCTTCACCCTGCTCAGTAATTACAAAAACAATTCCTTTGAAAGCAAGGGAAGAACACCCATGTCAGCTATTTACAGCATTTAAAAAATTCTGTGGTTTTCAGAATTAAGGTTCAAAGTGAATGTTATTAATGTTGAGTAATAAAGTAGTTTTTCTTGCACAGATATACTAAATGTAAAAAGAAATGTTTACACTGGAATGATTTTCCCAGGGTGGGAATCGGGGCTGGGAAGTTGGAGGTTTGGGCCCACCCTAGGTTTTTCAACTTGACATCTTTACATCTTACGGTTCCAGCCCAGGTCCTAGCAGATTTCTTTTTTCAGAGAGCTGGTAAATTACGCCACGGGACTGACTCAGAGTACGGGGCATGGCCTTGTTTCGTGGGTTTCTGTTGATGATCCTCCACCGTGGCGGGGCAACTGTGTTTGCAAGAGCCCTCCAGGAGAGGATCCCGGGGGGAAGTAGATGGATGAGGAGTCCCTGGAGCCCATCAGGATTTCTCTTCCCCTCCCCCTCTCTGGTGCCAAATGGGTCACTTGCACAGTGCAAGGCTTTCTCTCCACAGAGCTCAGCGTGATACCTCCGTCTGCTGTTGGCAAAGCTTTAAGACTGCTGGGAACTCAGACGAAAGCATCCTCAGGCTTGGAGGTGTGGCAGGGTGTAACTAGAATGAGTGCAACTTTTTAAACGGCTCCTAACCATAGGCAGGCTGGGAAGGCCCCAAGACGGAAGGGCAGCCGAGGGGAGGGTCGCTGAACAGCAGCTTGCTCTTCTTAATGAAAGAATTGGCAGCGGTGTTTGGTTGCTCTTGAACAGAGTAAAAGACCTTAATAGGCCAGACGTCCTATTAAAACCTCAATTGTGAAATTAGAAATTAACTTGATGGAATGTGACAGTCTATCTTACCTATCTGTTCTTTCAGAGCTGGACTAAATTGGTCTAACTAGGACACTGGAAGGCTTGCTTGTGAATCAGTTCACACGATCAGTGTGAAAAGCGGGTATGAAGACCCAGATGCTGGTGTGTACGTGTGCATATAAGCCCCAACAGGTATGAATTCAGAAGCAGTGGATATGCGGGTACTCTTCACTCTCAAGCAAGCCCCACATGACAGAAAGTTCTTGCTACCAGCCAGGAATGATCTCACAGGGTTGAGCAGTTTGAATTGGCTACTTTCCTGAAAATCTCTAGAAACAAATTCTTTTCGACATAGCCTTTTCCAGAACAGCACCAAATTAGAGTAAACTCCACAAATCCTGAATTAGAATCGTAATTCCGAAAAGCGGCTATCTTTATTCTTGTGGGCTCCATAAGCAGCAAGGGACTCTGGTCACCGGTTCTTTCATGGCGTCTCTGAACTTCCCTCAATCTAGCTTTGCTTTTTAGCTAGAAATCAAGCCTTTCTGGCTTCCAATTGTCGGAGAAGTGGAAACAGTTAATGGAGTATGCAGTGAGGTATATTGTAATTTCCAATTCACAGCATTAACGCTTGTAGTCATGAGCTTGAAATGTAGCATTTTTCACAGAGGCAAAGTGTGGAAAGTAGTATATGTGAGTAAGGAGTACAAATGTTGTTGTGCATTTTTGCTTACATCTGACAGCATAAGCCAAATTATAGAGTGACAAAAGTCAGATATATAATTGTCTTTCATAGCATTTTTCGTCATAGAATTATAAATGACAAATGATTTATCTAAAATTAAAACCACTGTTACTATTAATATTTTTATATAAATATAAAGCATTTTTCCTCCTAAGATCTTACATGACTTTACAGATTATCAAAAGAGATAATGTACATGAAAGTGTTTTGCAAGCTATGGATGCTATTATATAAAGATTATTGACATTATTATCACATCTGTCTCCAAATTTTTTTTTTTTTTATGGTGGAGTCTTGCTGTGTCACCCAGGCTGGAGTGCAGTGGCACGATCTTGGCTCACCGCAAGCTCCGCCTCCTGGGTTCATGCCATTCTTCTGCCTCAGCCTCCCTAGTAGCTGGGACTACAGGTGCCCACCACCACACCCAGCTAATTTTTATATTTTTTAGTAGAGACGGGGTTTCGCCATGTTAGCCAGGATGGTCTCGATCTCCTGACCTCATGATCCTCCTGCCTCGGCCTCCCAAAGTGCTGGGATTACAGGCGTGAGCCACCGCGCCCAGCCTCTCTCCAAATTTTAACAAGTAATTTATTCTAAGGCTGGGTACAGTGGCTCACACCTATAATCCCAGCACTTTTGGAGGCTGAGATGGGAGGATTGCTTGAACCCAGGAGTTTGAGACCAGCCTGGACAACAAAGGGAGATCCCATCTATACAAAAAAATAAAAATTAAATAGCTAGTCATGGTGGCACACGCCTGCTACTCCTACTCGGGAGGCTGAGGCAGGAGAATTGCTTGACCTGAAAGGCGGAGGTTGCAGTGAGCCAAGATCGCAGAACCCGGGAGGCAGAGATTGCAGTGAGACAAGATCACGCCACTGCACTCCAGCCTGGTTAACAGAGTGAGACTCCTTTTCAAACAAACAAATAAACAAACAAAAAATGTATTCTATCTTTTATTTGCAAGATAGGTAAACAAAGGTATATTGATTGTGCAAAATCTTCCAAGAAACAGAACTAAAAGACAAAAATCTTGTAACACTTCTTCACTCAACTAGAATGTATTGTCTGGTTACTGTGTGTACAGTAAGGGGGCAATCCTGATGTCATGCGACTGAAGACACACTCTGAATAACTTCTTCTTTCTCAAAATATGTATCTCCACCCATGTAAAGTGCCCTCTCATTCAAACATCAGGAAACTAGACAACAGAATGAGAGGTCAGTGTCTCTGAAATCTCTCAGTTGGCATGCACCCGGCTACGCTAGATCCAGAGCGGTGAACGGTGGGGAAGATTTGGACAGAGCGACTCCTACGCAGAGCAGACCTATCCCTGAGGCTCACCTGACATTGTGCTCGGAGGCCGTAATACTTTTAGGTGCCCATGAAAATGTTTTAATTTCTTTTAAAATCAGAAGAAAAAAAGGAACTTTTAGGTCAAAGAAAGTTTTTTTGTTTGTTTGTTTGTTTAGACAGAGTGTTGCTCTGTCACCCAGGCTGGAGTACAGTGGTGCAATCTTGGCTCACCGCAAGCTCCGCCTCCCAGGTTTAAGCAATTCTCTGCCTCAGCCTCCCCAGGAGTTGGGATTACAGGCGCCTGCCACCACGCCCGGCTAATTTTTTGTGTTTTTAGTAGAGATGGAGTTTCACCATCTTGGCCAGGCTGGTCTTGAACTCCTGACGTTGTGATCCTCCTGCCTTGGCCTCCTAAAGTGCTGAGATTACAGGCGTGAGCCACCACGCCCGGCCTAGAAAGCCTTTTTAATATATACCATATTCATCTTTATACCAACATGATCATAAAATACAATTTTTTACTTTTTCACTGGAGGAAAGCGCCCATGAAGGCAAAAAGTGCCTGGGTTAGTTTCCTATTAGTGCTGTTACAAGTTCCCACACACTTAGTGACTTCATTATCTTACAGTTCTGGCGGTCAGAAGTCCGAAATGGGTCTTACACGACTAAAATCCAGATGTCGACAGGGAGGAAGAACTGAGGATCCTACATCATGTTAGGGAGCAGCAAGAGCACTGTAGTAAGACATAACCCTCCTTTGCCTCTCTATGTCCTCTGCCCCATGCTGCTTATGTCCTTATTGAAGTTAAGAGTCCAGCTGTCATTGAGAACCTCTGATACTGCACCATTTGATGAAGGGCTATGAAAAATTCCCCCAAGAACAGCAATGCACACTGATCCTACCAGCTCATTCACTTTAGAATACACTTTCTAAAGCCAGTACTAATGGCTGTAGGCAAGTAGAGCAGGACTGTCAAGATACCTCTACCCAGTTCATTCTACACATAGACTGTCTGGTTTTCTGAGGTCACAGCAGTATAATCTTAAGGTGACCATTAAGATCTGATTGACACATTTTCAGGATTTAAAGTAAAATTAAAAGAACGTGGAAGACAGCTGTTTGTGGCACTGTAACAGATAGCCATGTTTACGAAAACAAATTCAAGTTGAGCAATGATCTGGCAGATTTTGTTTGCCAGGGAGGACCATTGAGCCAATGAAACCCACAATTTTCCCACTTCAAGAGATTTTTTTTTCTCAATGACATTATATAACTGATTCAGATCTCATTTTTCCTTTACATACCCAGACACAACCCTAGAGATGCCGAGCCCCCAGATATTTCACTTTTTATCAGATATTTGGCACAAAGAAACACTTTTGCAGTCTGTAGTTTAAACTAAACAACTGTCTGGGAAACCTTTGTGATTGTAGGTGCTAATTTCAACTCTCCTGTAACTCATTCCTCGGTATTACCATCTATAAAATGGATGTAGCAATAATAAATTAAGTCATGAAATTGTTTATGAGGAATAACCACTGATGGGATTATGTGGCACTTTACACACATAAAATCCTAAGTAGTCCAAGCAATCAAAAGTAACATTTCCCAGTGACATCTCCATAAAAGCCACTTTCTTCTGAACAAATGCAAACTTTCCAGAGATGTTTAAGCCACAGAACTGCACAGGCAGATGTGAAATGTAAACCCTATAGAGAAACAGAGAAACGAAACAAAATCTGCATTTAAACATTGGAGTTTTATCACAATTGCAATACATCTAACAGTCTTCCTTGTTTTACTTACTGTATATTCTTTTTCTTACCATCATGAAGAAAAGATATCACAGAAAATGATGTTAAAGACAGGCCTAACATACACTTTCTGAGTTTTCTGGTGAAAGATTATGTTTTCAAAAAACTTCTCGAAGGGAAACTCTTTGAAGTGTTTTTACTGCCATTTGATCAGTTAAAATTTTGTTATTTGCATTATTTTGAAATGTCTTTGTACTCTAAAGCCTGGTAAAAGGATGCATAATTGTGGAAAACAATTTAATAAGTAAGAGAAAACTAACAATAACAATATAAAATACATACGGAATTCCTGACTCCAAAGAATTGAAATGGGGAGAGGGTGACTAAAATGAAGAGAAAAGTTGACAAGTGAAATTTCAAGTAGTTTTATTTTTAATAGGAAAAAAATTATCCACCATTAATATGTAATCTGCACAAAGACAAGGTTAAAAAAAAGAAAGAGCAAAGTCAGGAAGGTCAGGGTGTTACATCGGATTTGTGCAGATAAATTATATAATAACACTTTGGATAGAAGACTTAAGTGAAACTGGAATAATGACATCCTGAATACTGTTTGGCTACAAACAGTAGAAATTTCTCCCTTTGTAATGCCTTCCACCTCATCCCTGCAAAACAGGATAGGGAACGGAGCAAACTCTGAACAGCAGAGAACTACATCCAGCCAACAACAGCAAAGAAGAGAAAAGAAACCATGAAGTGGGGTTATATTATTCCAAAATATTCTTTGACATTCCCTAGATTTTTTTTTCCATTTTGCTACTGTACTTGCCCAACCATGCTGGGGTGTTATGCTATTTTAGACATGAGTTAACAGGTCTCTTTACATACACACATTTCCACATTCCAGTGAGACCTATTATATCCTTTTCCTCCCTACCCCACTCTTGCAGCGTGCACACACACACCACCACTCTCTCTCCTTCTCCACCCACACAGTACCATCCCCCTCTAGTATTTTTTCCTTGTTGTTCAACACTTCCCCATTACTGAATGTTTCCAAGGCCATGCAAATCCACATGCCTGAGAAAGGTTTTCTACCATATGACATGGTTGATTCTGTGAAATAAAATAGCTGCAGACAGAGAGCAGGTAAAACACAACAAATGGCAAGAAAAAGGAAGAACTTTGACTTGGCTGGTAATTGAGAGGGTGGGAATAGACCTCAGGGGATCTTGTAGCCCTTGCTACTCAGTATGCAATCCATGGACCCATAGCATCAGCTGGGAGCTTGTCAAAAATGCAGACTCTCAGCTGGGCACGGTGGCTATAACTATAATCCCAGCACTTTAGGAGGTTAAGGCAGGAGGATTTCTTTTTTTTTTTTTGAGACGGAGTCTCACTCTTGTCACCCAGGCTAGAGTGCAGTGGCGGGATATCAGCTCACGGCAACTTCCACCTCCCAGGTTCAGGTGATTCTCCTGGCTCAGCCTCCTGAGTAGCTGGGATTACAGGCGCCCGCCACCACGTCCGGCTAATTTTTGTACTTTTAATATAGACGGGGTTTTGCCATGTTGGCCAGGCTGGTCTCGAGCTCCTGACCTCAGGTGATCTGCCCACCTCGGCCTCCCAAAGTGCTGGGATTACAGGCGTGACCCACCGCGTCCAGCAGATTTCTTTATTATTATTATTATTATTTCAATAGTTTTGGGGAAATAGGTGGTGTTTGGTTACGTGGATAAGTTCTTTGGTGGTGATTTTTGAGATTTTGGTACACTCATCACCCGAATAGTGTACACGGCACCCCAGGAGGATCTCTTGAGCCCAGGAGTTTGAGACCAGCCTAGGCAACATAGAGAAACCCCATCTCTACAAAGAATTTAAAAATTAGCCAGACATGGTGGCACACACCTGTGGTCCCAGCTCCTCAGGAGGCTGAGGTGAGAGGATCACTTGAGCCTAGGAGTTCAACACCAGCCTGGGCAACATAGTGAGAACCCCCAACCTCCAGAAGAGAAAAATGCCTACTCTACATCAGACCTACTGAGTGCACATTAAAGACAGAGAAACATTTCACTGTGTCAATCTCCACTGAAGACACTTGTCAATGATTTAAATATGTATATCCAATGGGGAGAAAACTCATAACTTCCCTTGGTACATATTCAAAGAACTATTAGCCTAAGTAATCAAGATGCAGCTGCACTCCTCACCCTTCACCCATTGGCCTTCTCATAATTTATTGGGATTTTTTTTTTGCTCTATGTGCAGATTCCTATTCTCCCAACAACTTCATGGCAATGTAAGGTAACTACAGTCTGGCTGGATGAGATGGCTCACACCTGTAATCTCAGCACTTTGGGAGGCCGAGGTGGGCAGATCACTTGAGGTCAGGAGTTCAAGACCAATCTGGCCAACATGGTGAAACCCAATGTCTACTAAAAATTCAAAAAAAAGAAAAAAAATAGCTGGCCATAGTGCCACATACCTGTAATCCCACTTACTCGGGAGGCTGAGGCAGGGGAATAGCTTGAACCAGGGAGATGGAGGTTGCAGTGAGCCGAGATTGCTCCACTGCACTCCAGCCTGGGCAACAGAGACCCTTTCTCAAAAAAAAAAAAAAAAAAAAAAAAAAAAAAGGATAACTACAGTCTAAAATGGTAGGCTTTGGAACAAAGACCTAAGGCCCCAATACTCTCTACCCACTCAGATGTTTAATACTGTGATGGGTGCTTCATCCTCCATCACACCCAGTGAAACCTCACAGAGAGAGAAGGGTGAGAATAATATTACTCTCCCAGAGGCATTTTTATTTGAGTAAAAGAAATGACTGAATCTACAGTATTTGGCAGAGGAAAAGAAATTTTATTTTTTCCTTTTTATGCCAAGAAGTTGGGCTGGAGGACGTTCCCTTTATCAGGTCTTACAAGCATCAACCTTGTTCATAAGGCCAGCCCTGCCTTCACTGCAGAGGCAGAAGGTTATTTTTTAAGCATCACTTGGAAGTTTATTGGAAAGTGCTTCCTAGGTCTTCGAAATAATGGAAAACAAGACATGAAGGATCAGAGCAGAAATATGCAAAGTCACCTTTAAAAAGGAAGAATTGCTCTGTGAAAAAAATGAGTCTACCCTAAAGGGGGCTCATTGCCATGGAAGGATGGCAAAGGAAGACTCCCAGAGGCAAACAGTGGCAGGGCCCATCCAGGCACTCTGGGAATGTCCGCTCCATCATCAGACTTCGAGGTTGATTGAGCATTTTCGGGCCCACTGAAAATTCATTCTTTCAGTAGAGATGAATGCAAAACATGCTGCTAGACCTTAACAATCTCTGGTCCTATTGGCAAGATTATTCCCAATGCTGTTTGGATGTTTCAAGCCAACTTAACCTGATGCCACTATACATCCAATGTATCTAAATCCTACTTTTCAGATTCTGCCCTACAAAACAAATTAGAAGTATGGGTTGACTTGCCTTAAAGTTTGAGTACTCAAGGAAAGGGCTAATCACGGAGGTTCTAGTATTCTGGTTCTTAATGCCATAACTTCTCACAGTCAATAAGTGGGTTGACTTTCTAAATTATACATCAATCTTAAAA
Source organism: Pongo pygmaeus (assembly GCF_028885625.2). Lineage (NCBI taxonomy): Eukaryota > Metazoa > Chordata > Mammalia > Primates > Hominidae > Pongo > Pongo pygmaeus. The sequence continues at coordinate 139,845,397 of NC_072378.2, read as the reverse complement.
GCTGGGTTAATGTGACTCTCCCCACTGAGAAAGGAACACTTGCTCAAAATACTGACACATCAGCTTTCTGGGCCTACAAGCCTTAGGGCTAAAGACAAACTATGATAAGTTAATCAAAGCCCAAATGGCTGCTCTATGAAGCTTCTCCAGAGATAATCCTGGGCCCCTTAGTTTGTGGTTACCATACTATTATGAAAATGGGATTACAAATAAATCTCTAAGGTCTGTGGTTCATGAAACTTTCAGGACTCTGTTTTGTGTGTGTGTGTGTGTGTGTGTGTGTGTGTGTGTGTTTCTGAGACGGAGTTTTGCTCTTGTCACCCAGGCTGGAGTGCAATGGCTCAATCTTGGCTCACTGCAACCTCCGCCTCCCAGGTTCAAGTGATTCTCCTGCCTCAGCCTCCCCAGCAGCTGGGATTACAGGCATGTGCCACCACGCTTGGCTAATTTTGTGTTTTTAGTAGAGACGGGGTTTCATCATGTTGGTCAGGCTGGTCTCAAACTCCCGACCTCAGGTGATCTGCCCGCCTTGGCCTCCCAAAGTGCTGGGATTACAGGCATGAGCCACCGCACCCAGCCGCTTTCAGGACTCTTTAGAAATATTTACTTACTACTCCATAAAATGCTGGGAATACCATGGGAATGTCAAAGCACAATCATAAAGTCATCAAGGGGAAATTTTCACCTATCTATTTTTCAACAAATATTTTCTGTGTTTCTCCCATGTGCCTGGCACTGTGAGTAATTCTGAGAACACTTTGAATGGGGAAATAGACAAGTAAGAATCCACAATGCAATGCGCTAGTGCAATAACAGAAGAACAGGGCAGTTTTCTAAATTGTATCTGAGTTGAGACTTAAAGGGGAGAAGGATTTGGCCAAGTTGGTGATCTGGGGAGAGAAACTGACTGATCTGCAAAATAAAATGGCTGAAACCATAAAGCAGTTAAAACAGAATGAACGGCAAGGAGAAGAAACAACCATGACTCCTCTAGTAATTAAGAGATAGGATGAGCATAGATCCTGTAGCCCTTGCTACTAAAATGTGGTCTGTGGACCAGCAACATCAGCTGAGATCTTATTAGAAATACAGAGAGTCTTTTTTTTTTTTTTTTTTTTTGAGATAGAGTCTCACTCTTTTGCCAGGCTGGAGTGCAATGGCTCAATCTCGGCTCGCTGCAACCTCTGCCTCCTGAGTTCAAGCTATTCTCCTGCCTCAGCCTCTCGAGTAGCTGGGATTACAGGCATACGCCATCACCCAGATGGTCGGCAGGGCGTGGTGGCGCATGCCTGTAATCCTAGCACTTTGGGAGGCCGAGGCGGGTGGATCACCTGAAGTCAGGAGTTCAAGACCAGTCTGTCCAACATGGTGAAGCCCCCGTCTCTACTGAAAATACAAAAATTAGCCAGGCATGGTGGCGGGCGCCTGTAATCCCAGCTACTCGGGAGGCTGAGGCAGGAGAATCGCTTGAGCTCGGGAGGTTGCAGTGAGCTGAGATGGTACCATTCCACTCCAGCCTGGGCAACACAATGAGACTCTGTCTTAAAAAAAAAAAAAAAGAAAAGAAAAAGAAATACAGATGGTCCCCAATTTATGATGGTTCTCCTTAGGATTTTTCAACTTTACGATAGTACAAAAGCAATATGCATTCTGTTCGCTCATTTACTCATGGTGAAGTTAGGTCTGGAAAAATCTATTGTAAATTGACAATATTGTAAATTGATGAGTTTATCTGGATGTAACCCCATTGTCAGTTGAGGAGTGTCTGAATAGAATTTACAGCCCCTTCTGAATCAGAATCTGTATCGTGGCATGTTTAGAGAACTACATGTCTTTCCATATTGTTAGATGGTAAAGTCATTAAAAAATAGCCAGAGACGAACCGAAAAAGTAAGGGAGGGCTAGATTGTAAAGAGTCATATTTACCATATAAAGGGGTAAGTTTGGCTGGGCGCAGTGGCTCACGCCTGTAATCCCAGCACTTTGGGAGGCCAAGGCGGCAGATCACTTGAGGTCAGGAGTTCGAGACCAAGACCAGCCTGGCCAACGTGGTGAAACCCCATCTCTAGTAAAAATACAAAAATTAGCTAGGCCTGGGAGCACGCACCTGTAATCCCAGCTACTCAGGAGGCTGAGGCGGGAGAATCGCTTGAACCCAGGAGGCAGAGGCTGCAGTGAGACGAGATCCCACCACTGCACTCCAGCCTGGGCTACAGAGAGAGACTCTGTCTCAAAAAATAAATAAATAAAAATAAATAAATAAATAAATAAAGGGGTAAGTTTAAGAATTGCAGAGCGGAGAGATAACAGATTTTTATATTCAACATGTCTCTAATAGCAGGGTGATCACTTCTCAGGCTTTTGGCTAAGATTAAGCCTAACAGCAGTGTGAAGAATGGATTCAATCTAAGACAAGTTTACTAGTTCTAACCAAAACAAACAAGCAAACAAACAAACAAAAAGTGGAATTAAGGCAGATGTAGTAAGAGTTTCTTGAGAGGCAGACAGGACAAGAACTAATGACTGATTGAACTAAAGAGTAAGGGAGAGGAAGGAGAAGACTAAGATTCTTGTTTCTGACTTGGATACCTACCTGGATGATGATGCTTGTCATACAGATGAAAAAAAGAGAGGGAAAATAGGCTTTGGGGTCAGAATGGTCTCTTCCAGACATGTTGAATATAAGGAAGTTTGTACACAACTATGTAGAAAGAGCTATTTATATATTTGGACCAAAGGAGTTATATATTTGAAGCAAAGCTAAGGAAAGTTACAGAAACGCAGACCTAGAAATCACCGACAGAGAATAATTGATGCCACAGACAAAGATATTATTTAATATTTGCCAAGAAGGTTGTGAAAAGTGAGAAGAGAATCTTCCTCCTGCTTATTTCTGCACAAAGTTCTCTCCTCTTTCCCTTACTGCCCCCCAACAAAAATTCTAGTGTACTTTTGTCATTGCTGGTGAAGATCAAGTTCTAGTTTCTGAAATTTTTTGTGACATTTCTAATTATCTCTGAAACATATCTGTCCAAAATTCCACTTCATTATGGTTATACCTTGGATCAGATGATTGATATGAATCTGATTTTAAAATGCATACCTATAATTTCTGAAAATTAATGTATTTTCCACTCTCAGAAATATGTGCATTTTGCAAGGTCATTTACCTAGTTCTTATGTTTAGAGCAATAGCCAAAGATATGTAATTCCCTGGTAATTTCTAATATCCATGGCCCACCAATATCAGGCATTTTGGGAAACAGACAAACTTTGTGCTGATCTTCCTACCACACTGCTACGTAAATGCTACTAGTTCTCTTCCCCCTTTCTCTCCCAACAAAAGGCTCATTAAAACCAGGAATGAAGTGATATGATGTCTTGGATTGTATTTAAAATAATCCAGTGGTGTTCAGATGGAGAGAGAAAGGGGTTGGATGGGAATATATATGAAAACAAGACTGGTCATGAGTTGATTATGGTTGAAGTTAGATGAATAATATTGGAGTTATTTTTGTGTATGTTTGAAATTTCCATAATAAAAAATTTTCTTAAAAAATATAAGAAATTATGATCAGTGATTGACTCTAACTTCTTGTTCAGGACCAGATTTCTAAGGACAGGGCAGGACACAAAGTAAATAATAGTTTATCTTTGGATTGGCCAATACTCTCAAACTATCACTCTTTGCTTAAGGCATTTTTGTCATTCCAATTAATCTAACATCATTCAACATGTTCATTAACATTATACTTACTACATCTTTCAAATCATAATTAATAGAAATAAGACCAAGTGTTTTATGGTGGTATAAATCATTGGGAAAACCTTCTCAATTATATAGTTGATGAAAAGCAATATATGATAATAATTCTGCAAATTCACCTCAAGCTGATCCTCAGCAGATCCACAAGGTTCATTTATTTAATTTAAATTCCTACACAGTACATTGAAATATCTCCAATATTTCAAAAGCCAAAGTTAAAAAATAAAAGTATAATGACAGTTATGTCTAATTTAGCTTTTAATCTATTGTTGGGGGGTTGGGGGAAAAAAGATATTTTTACAAGAAATATTTACAAATAGAGCCGCAAAGTCTCTCACTTAGTTCACCAATTAGAAACAAATCAGAAAATACATTTTTTAAAACATTGATTTTTTGAGCACACGTACGAAAATTTCTAACATCAAGTGAGTAAAGAAATATGTGTTTATTTTTGATGCCATAATATGTTGCTAAAATAATACAGAGATAAAGAATTAACTGGACCAGAGATGTTATACCTTGTTGTGAAAAAGTATTCTTGAGTCTAAAAAGGTAGAGAAATAATTAATGCTGTGTTTCAATCCATGTTGATATTCTTACCCTCAATAAATGTATACAATTATTATTATTATTATTATTATTATTATATATTTTTTGAGACGGAGTCTCGCTCTGTCTCCCAGGCTGGAATGCAGCGGCATGATCTTGGTTCACTGCAACCTCCGCCTCCCAGGTTCAAACAACTCTCCCTGCCTCAGCCTCCCGAGTAGCTGGGATTACAGGCATCCACCACCATACCCAGCTAATTTTTGTATTTAGTAGAGATGGGGTTTCACCCTGTTGGCCAGGTTGGTCTTGAACTCCTGACCTCAACTGATCCGCCCGCCTTGGCCTCCCAAAGTGCTGGAATCACAGGTGTGAGCCACTGCGCCTGGCCTCCACAAACATTTATAAACATCTACCACAGGCCAGGTACTTTCTAGGCACTGGAAATAGAGTGGTGAGTGAAAGAGACCTAGCAGCTAGAATAACCTTATATTCTAGCAGGAGAGACAAGCACAAATAAAGGCATAGATATGTACTGTGCAAGTAGTGATAGGTGCAAAGAAGAGAAATTAAACAGAGTAATGGAGATGAAGAGGTTGAGAGGAGGCGCAGGCCATCTATTTTAGTGGCTTCTCAAGAGCACATTGTTCCACAGTTTTTAGAAGGTTTTCCTCTGGATATAAATGTTTAAATGGTTGGCATCCACCTGTTTTAGTTTCTCAGAGTAGCAAATGATCTAGTTAATCTCCTAAGGTTCCTTTCTGCCCTATCACTTTATTATCAACAACTTCATAATTAACCACATTATGAACAACTCTGTTTTTAGAAATCTGCTCAAAATTTAATATTTATGAAATTCTAACAGTTTCATGGTCCATCTTCCCTAATTCTCTTTTCATTCTAACAGATTCTTTCCCTGTTCCCTGTCCCACCAGCCACACAAATTACTGACATGGATTATAAGTCAGGTATTCAATGTGGAAATACATTAATAATGTGTTTATACTGAAAAAGCTACACAAATTGTTCAATAATTTCACTACTCACATCCCAGATTCTCCCTGCAGAAGCTCCTGACATATCACAACCTGGCCACAAATTAATGGACCAGGGTCAACTTCTGAGTCAAGGTCCAGACTGGTCATCAACTCATGGGAACACCAGTACCAAACCTCTGCCCTAAACCGGGTGCCTTAAACCAGGTCTCATGGGATACTATCTCATGGGAAATTTAAAACTGAGGCTCAGAAGTATGTCAGCAAATACAAAGCACTGTGGAAATAAGTGTGCAGTCAATGCCATGAAGCAATATAAGCAGAGTGTAGTAACAAGGCACGTTCTATGGAGAATGAAAGTGAAGAGAGAATTGCACTATGGAGAAAAAGCAGGTAGACTGGGCACGGTGACTCACGCCTGTAATTCTAACACTTTTGGAGGCCGGGAGGGTGGATCACTTGAGGCCAGGAGTTCAAGACCAGCCTGGACAACACAGTGAAACCTGTCTCTACCAAAAAATACAAAAATTAGCCAAGCATGGTGGTGTGCACCTGTAGTCCCAGCTACTCGGGAGGCTGAGGCATGAGAATCTCTTGAACCTGAGAAGCAGAGGTTGCAGTGAGGCAGCATCATGCCACTGCACTCCAGCCTGGGTGACAGAGTGAGACCCTGTCTCAAAAGAAAAAAAAAAAAAAAGGAGGTAGAGGAGTTTTGTCCCAAGAATAGCCTCCTCAGAGAGAAGATATTGGTCACCAGCTATCCTCCCAGCTTCCTTGAAGCATCACTGTATGGTACATGCCAGGAACTTTCCCGAGATAAGTCCTCCTTACTTCCCCAGGGCTTATTCTTACTTAAAAGCCTGTCAACTGAGGCTACCTGACAGTTACAAAGCAGGATTAAAACTACATTTAATGAAGTTTACCATCATCATTTATGCAACAAAATGACCCTGTTAGTCTGGCTGATGAGGCCACTTATCAATAACATATTCCAAAGGCTCATTGTATGCAGAGCATTCCAGAAAACATAAATGGCACAGGAACATTATGATCCCATGAAAGGGAAATTAATAAATAGTAACACTCTGGATAAAGTTTTACAGGAAGTTTAACATGAAGAATTGCATCATTGCAACACAGTCATGATTAAGAGCACACATTCTGGACCTCTAGACTTCCAGGGTTTGGTTCCCAGCCCCCCAGCTAAAAGCTGTTCAATTTTGAGCAGATAACTCCAATCTTTCTACACCTCAGCATTTTCATTTGTAAAATTGAGAATATTAATAGTTCTGCTACAGAAAGTATTGCAATAATTGAGTGAATATAAGTAAAATGCTTATTGTTGCACTAATAGCTTATGATGGTGAAAAGGATGGAATCTACAAGTACAAATATTGTGAATGATAAAAAGAAAAAGGTTGGGCTGGGCACAGTGGCTCATGCCTGTAATCCCAGCACTTTGGGAGGCTGAGGCAGGCGGATCTTGAGGTCAGGAGATCGAGACCATCCTGGCCAACATGGTGAAACCCCATCTCTACTGAAAAAAAAAAAAAAAATTAGCTGGGTGTGGTGGCACGTGCCTGTAATCCCAGCTACTCGGGAGGCTGAGACAGGAGAATCGCTTGAACCCGGGAGTCGGAGGGTGCAGTGAGCCGAGATCTCGCCACTGCACTCCAGCCTGGCGACAGAGCAAGACTCTGTCTCAGAAAAAGAAAAAGAAAAAGATTGTTTCCATGATATATTTATCCTTTACACTGGGGCCAGTGTTTTACCATGCATAAAGGCTCCCCAACAAGACTATAAACTCTGGAAAATTCAGGACCATGTTTAGTTTGCACGTTGTTGTCTCTTGGGAACTGTCACAGTTTCTAGCACATAGTAGGTGCCCAGTAGTATTTGTTAAATTAACAACTGGCTAATCTAAGCCCTCTTGTATATCTTTGTCAATATACTCAATTATATACACAATAGTACAATCCTGCCTCACATTTATTTTTACTTTTTATCTTTCACATATAGGTTTTATCTATTTACCTTGCCACTTCATTTATCTCTTGATGCATAACTCTCCTTGACAATAGTGCAAGGGGATTCAAACTTACTGTGACCACATTCCTGCTTTGTAAAACACTTGTCCCACTTAGAAGTCTTTTCTATCTATTCTTTAAGTGTAAACACTTTATCACATGTATGCTTCATTCTAGATTCTGCCAGAAACAGAGTAGAAAAACTGTGGCTCACCCAGGACCCAGTCTTTCCCCACGTTCCCCACAGATGAGCTCTGAATCTGTTATAATTGACTCACCACGACCTGCGTGCACACATGGAATTCCTCATGGCATCCTTAGATCTTTTTTGCCACATCCTTTTGCTCTGACTCTAAGAGGAAGCCAACCATCTCTTCACTGGCCTGTGCCACAGATGCCTTCCATGTCAATACCATCTGTGATCCCGACGGAAATGATAGTTAAAATTTGTTGCATCTGTTATTGAGCCTATCTTTGTAGTAGGAGTAATGAAATTTGGCTTCCAAACTAATTCATCTTTATGCAGATAGCCCAAACTCACCTGCAATTAAAACGCTGAAAGTAGTCACAACTGGGAGATACAAAATAAATGTGGGAAAAATTTCTTTTTCAATAAAGAAGCATGATTATTTTGAGAAACATCAACTCCAAGGACTATAATCTAAGCTGGTAGAAATTAAAATTATGGGAAAATAGAATTTTGCCAATAGACTTGAAACTGTGAAAATAAGTAGAGTGTTTGATAACCTGAAATAAACTCTTTCTAAAGCACTATTTTTATAGTGGAACCAGGGGTAGCTATTATTTTGTTATTATTTTAATTGTTTGTGAACATATGGGATAAAGAAAAGGAACATAAATGTGATTGCAGCTACAGTATATCTAGAAGAGGCAATTTAATTTATGTTCTAAAGGAGCATAAGAATGATTCTGTCACTCAGAATTGAAGATGTTTAATGTATATTGTAAATTGGTAATGTTTAAGATTTTCAGATAGTGTGTATATTGATTAAACAAGATTTTGAGAGATTTCAAATGGCCAAAAAGTGTAATTGTCTTTATGTATATCAAAATGTGTTTTTGAAACTTCTGAATTTCTCAGTCATATAAACAATAAACATCTCCCCCTAGAAGAAAATTTAATCCTATTTTACTTAGTTGGACATACTCTTTCATACACAAGAACACTTTGCTAGTTTTCCAGTGATCACACAAGTGACTGGTGATAGTTGGACTACAGCCCCATGGCTCCACACTTCCTCCAGGCCCCTGTGAGTCCACCCTGTACTCAACAGAGTATAGACAGTTTAACTAGTTAGCCAGAAAATCCTGGGAAATCTGTCTCAGTGTAGACTATTCAAAGCTGGTATGCATCATTGTAATTTACTAACAGTGAATATTGATTCTGCCACAAAGATAAAATAATTTTTGCTTTCAATAAAAATAAAGAATTGGCCAGGCACGGTGGCTCACGCCTGTAATCCCAGCACTTTGGGAGGCCGAGAAGGGTGGATCATGAGGTCAGGAGATCGAGACCATCCTGGCTAATACAGTGAAACACGTCTCTACTAAAAATACAAAAAAGTAGCCGAGTGTGGTGGCAGGAGCCTGTAGTCACAGCTACTCGGGAGGCTGAGGCAGGAGAACGGCCTGAACCCAGGAGGCGGAGCTTGCAGTGAGATCGCATCACTGCACTCCAGCCTGGGTGACAGAGCAAGATTCCATCTCAAAAAAAATGTAAATAATTAATTAATTAATTAATTTTGCCAAACAAAGATTCAAGAGATAATTCTTTAGTAAAGAGATAACTTTATGGCTTTAATTTCATGGATTACTTTATCTTAAACTATGAAGATTACAGAATAAGACATACTTAGGGCCATTTCACATAGATGAATCAAAAATTCAATCTTGAGAAGTACAAACAAAAGCAAAAATTAAATGCTATCCAGAGAAACATCTTTTGAGTCTTACCCTACCGTATTCGTTGCTCAGTGTTGCATAGGTATAAAGCAGGATTAAAATTTTATTTAAAGAAGTTTTACCAGCATGATTTATACAGTAACACGGCCATCTATGGAAGTAGCATCGCTCTGGGGTTAGGTTGCCTGGATTCAAATTCAGGCTCTATAATTGCCTAGGTGCACACCTCAAGCAACCTGCCTAATCTCTCCCAGTTCCCTCATATGGAAAAAAGTGTATAATAATATCTACTTCTAAGGATTACTGTGTGGGTTAAAAAGATAGTGTAGGCCGGGCACGGTGGCTCACGTCTGTAATCCCAGCACTTTGGGAGGCCAAGGTGGGTGGATCATGAGGTCAGGAGATCGAGACTATCCTGGCTAACACGGTGAAACTCTATCTGTACTAAAAATACAGAAAAGTAGCCGGGCTTGTTGGCGGGCGCCTGTAGTCCCAGCTACTCAGGAGGCTGAGGCAGGAGAATGGTGTGAACCCGGGAGGCAGAGCTTGCAGTGAGCCGAGATCATGCCACTGTACTCCAGCCTGGGCGACACAGTGAGACTCCGTCTCAAAAAAAAAAAAAAGTAGTGTATAAAGTGTTTAGAACTGTCTGGTACATAATAAGTGCTCCATAAATATTAAGTTGCTATTATTGTTTTTATTAGTGCTAAGTAAGTAGGTCATCAATAACACATATTCATGGATTGTGAACACTTTAGAAGACACTGTGGATTTTCCAAAGGAAAAATATGACTTACCAAGAAGATTATGATGCAGTGGAAGAAGAAAGAAAAATGCAAATATAACTGATAAAAACAAAAATGTAAATAGTACAATAAAGTCTAAGTTAAGTGGAATAATGTAAACAAATGTTACAAGTGTTAATAATTATTATAATTACCCTACTACTATCCATTAGTGATCAATATTTAGTAAATTGTGCTTAAGTTCAAACTTTTACCGTCAAGACAATGGATTTTTTTAAAACAGGTGGCTGCAAAATTCTAAGAAACTCTGAATCCAAACAACATATTTTAAAAGCAACTATTGATTACTTAGCATGAAAAAGAACATTTATCTCAAAAAGCAGCTAAAATATGTTCATAAAACACTCAATACATTCCTTTTAAAACAGGGATGCCAGCATTGTTAATCTTGTTCTACGCATTCTAGTCAATGCAATAAGACATGAAATGGAAATAAGAATTATAACTATTATTATTCATAAATGATACTATGGTCTACTTAGAACTTTCAAGGAATAGATTGAAAAACTATTATAATAGAACTAATAAGAATGTTCACCTAATATGATCGAAAACAAAGCACATACCCCCAAAATCAGTATGTTCTTAAATAATACCAGCCATAGCAGTAAATGTGAGGATGAACAGATTCTTTTCACAATTGCAGTTTTAAAAAATGTTAAATGCCTAGAAATAACTTAGAAAAGGGTAAGACTTCTGTATTTCCTCACCTCACACACACAAAAAACACCTACAACAACTTACTGAGAGACAAAAGAAAACTTGAATAAAGTTCATATACCATATTCTTAGATGAGAGACTAAATATTTTCAAAATACATACTTACCATGCATTAATTTATCATTTCCAGTCAGTTATAATAAAAACATCAGTGAAGTTTTCTCAAAGTTGGCAAGGTGATTGTAGTATCCTCTGGAAGGATAATGCCAGATTTCATTTGGATTTAAGGAAATTAGAAAACATGTCTTATATATCCAAGTTTATGAAGCAAGGATCATGCACATACATATGCATAAGAAAGCCTGGGGAAGAAAATTATTTTAGGCATGTTTGTCTCTGGATGATGGGATTATGGGTAGATTTTTTGCTGTTGTTGTCCTCCTGCATTTGACAAAATCTTTACAGTAACTACTTACCGATTTTTTTTTTTTTTTTTTTTTTTTTTTTTTGAGACACAGTTTCACTGTTGTTGCCCAGGCTGGAATGCAGTGGTGCATTCTTGGCTCACTGCAACCTCTGCCTCTCGGGTTTAAGCGATTCTCCTGCCTCAGCCTCCCAAGTAGCTGGGATTACAGGCCCCTGCCACCATGCCCAGCTAATTTTTGTATTTTTAGTAGAGACGGGGTTTCCCCGTGTTAGCCAGGATGGTCTTGAAACTACTGACCTCAGGTGATCCACCCGCCTCGGCCTCCCAAAGTGCTGAGATTACAGGTGTGAGCCATCGTGCCCGGCCTACTTATCAATTTTAGAATTAGAGATAATATACATTTTTAAGAGAAAAGAGGAAATGAAAAAAATAAAGGAATAGCTTGGGCTTTGCAAGCAAAGATGAGAATTTTGCCATGATCAGTAAAAACTATTCATACACTGAAAATCCACTTATGAGGCCTTTAAGCATATCATTATTAAATCCCATGTTGAGAAGAGGCAATCACACAGGTATAATCTATTAAACTTGTTAATTATTAACCTGTTAATCTGTTTTTGTTAACTATTAGCCTGTTAATTATTTATTTAAAAAAAAAATTTAATGCCCTCTAACTGAATTTGGCATTCAAGAAGAAGAAAATGACTAGAAATGGGAAAACCGTTGAGGTGTGCTAAAAATGAAGATGCCTTTTGAGGAGAAGAATGCATATGGGTAGTTGAGGCACAGGAGAGCACTTGGGCAGACAATGAGATGTGAGGCGGCTGCCAATGAGAAAGAATAGATTTTGCGGAATCTGTGCTGGCCCTGGGTCAAGATTCTCAAGGTTCCTTACTCAATTTGAATCCACTTCACAAGGATTGAGAGAAGTCTCCTGTGATCTCAGCACACTATCAGATGCTGTAATGGCCACAAAAGCAATGTAAAACAGGGCCCTTGGGCAGGCGCAGTTGCTCACGCCTATAATCCCAGCACTTTGGGAGGCTGAGGCGGGCAGATCACCTGAGGCCAGGAGTTCGAGACCAGCCTGGCCAACATGGTGAAACCTCGTCTCTACTAAAAATAAAAAATTAGCCGGGTGTGGTGGCACATGCCTGTAGTCCCAGCTACTTGGGAGGCTGAGGCAGGAGACTTGCTTGAACCCAGGAGGCTGAGGTTGCAGTGACCCAAGATCGCAACACTGCACTCCAGCCTGGGTGACAGAGTGAAACTCTGTCTCAAGAAAAAAAAAAAACCATGGCCCTTGCTCTCCAGGACCTTTCAATCTGGTTGTGAAGGCAAGATAACACATGAACAATTTGAAAACAAGACAAAAGAAGAAATAGATTAAGTGCCCATATGAGAGGCTCGGAGAATTGGTGTAACAGAAGGCCATTGAAGGATAAAATTTAGGGGCCAGAGTAGAAAGAAGAATGTTCATGCCCCAGGAAACATGTTGTGACTTGTAAGTTCAGCCCTACATCCTCCGTTCCCTCTTTGATGTTGCACAAGAATCACAAGTCCTACAGGCAAGCCCATCTCCAAACTAGAAGTCAGCCCTTAGAAATAGCCCATCTATTGAATAATAGCTTGGTCTCAAATTACATTCTTCTTTTTCTTATATCAAGGATTAATCGTACCACTTTTTCCTGACAACACCCTTATATTTCCTAAATTCATGAAGCTGATATATCAAGATGTTTTTACACTAAAGTGAATTTATCCAAGCTATGATAGTATAAGGGACTTGAGAGAAACTTTGGTCTAAACAGATTTGAATCACATACAAAAAAACAATGTGGGCAATGATCCAGTATGAGAGCATGCTTTTCACACAGACTACTCTTGAGATCCATGTCCATATCAGATTGCATCAAAAATTTCAAAGGGAATTGGATTATTCTGTTGTCTTTGATTGAGATTCAGAGGCAAACGGAATTCAGGGTGAGATCTAAAGAGATAAGGCCTTTGTTTTTGAAGAGATACAAAGGCCTTAAAGTGCTCAGAGATCATTCCAATAGAGAGGAGTTCAAACTACGAAGGAATTTAGCCTAACACACACAATTACATTGGATCCCACAGATAAACATGACATATAACAACCAGTAGTAGGTTGATGTAATAAAATCACAATACACCTCATTACTTCAAGTTTTTTGTTATGTCATATGAAAACCAAAAATCTGTAGGAATTGGTGCATTTTTTTTTTTACAATGAATTACTTTAATCATCCAGGATATTTCTGGAGCATAATGAAATATAACCCAGAGTTGGAATTTATGCATTCCCTGGATAGAGATACTTGGTCTCATATTCTGTCCTTGTATCAGGCAATAACACTGAAGATAATACACACTTAAAATGCACTTCAGCTTCTTTGGTAGAATTTCTTTGGCACCTGTTAAATTTTAAAGGGCTCTGTGAAAAGCGTTTTCTTAACCATCCACTGGCTCTTGATTCATTCATGTGCACAGAAACGCTCTAAAAGTTTAAAATTGAAAGTACATTACTTACCAAAAATTTTTCTCTGGCATTTATTCTCACACGTCCTTGTTACAGGCCTACTCATAAGTAAACAGCCTATTTGGAATCCTTATGGTCCAGAATCCTGAAGATCTCATACTGTTGGTTGTTTGGATAAATAAATATGATTGAATCTCATCATGCATTTATAATAAATTTTATCTCAAGTCCATGGTAATTTAGGTTCCAATTCTAAATAGTGGAAACTGAATCTTACAGCTATGTCCATGTGATTGAAGTAACCAGATCTCCATTCACTCCATTATTTCAACCACTTATTCATTGATGAGTATCACTGAACAGACAATTGTGCAGACAAAAGACAAAACGTTGATAAAATTCAAAGTACCAAACACAGGCCTCAGAAAAGTTGATGGCTTATACAGGGATGCTTAAAACCATACGCAACAACCTACAATCCTCCCCAATGGGCCACACCCTTCACTCTTGGGTATCGTTATAAAAATTGCCCTTTCCTAAAATGCCCTTCTCTTTTTCACCCGCTGATCCCTTCAGGAGCTACCACCTCCAGGATGTCTTCTCTGATTGTGAGATGCAGAGACTTGAGCTCCTGAACACTCTTTCTTTCTTTCTTTCTTTTTTTTTTTTTTTGAGACACAGTCTCACTCTGTCACCCAGGATGGAATGCGATGGCACAATCTTGGCTCACTGCAAACTCCACCTCCTGGGTTCAAGCAAGTCTCCTGCCTCAGCCTCCCAAGTAGCTGGGAGTACAGGCACTGCCAGCACACCTGGCTAATTTTTGTAGTTTTAGTTGAGATGGGATTTCACTATGTTGGCTAGGCTGGTCTCAAATTCCTGACCTCAAGTGATCCCCCCACCTCGGCCTCCCAAAGTGCTGGGATTACAGGCGTGAGCCACCACACTTGGCCCCTGAACACTTTTCAAATCACAGTGCACCATAAGAGAACACTCCTGAGGAATTAGGCAGCATGGATTCAATCGCAGCGAGTTGTTTGTTAATTGCACGATCCTAGGCAAGTTCTCTCAACTTTAGTTTCCTCCTGCGTAAAATGGAGTAATAACATTGCTTGCCTAACTGGGCTGCTGAGAAGATTAAAAGAAGCAATGCTTATACAAAATAGCAGAGGTACTTGGCACAGAGAGATGTTCATTGAAGATTAGCCCATGGATATTCAGTTAGATCCACCGTTTTTCCTTTAATACATTTAAGCTATATATTTAGGCTAGGGACTTATTTGGATAGCTTGCATTAGTTTTATATATTATTAATATATCTTTAGAAATTCATGCAATCTAAATATGTAATCTAAATGCACTTGTTAAACTGTTGAAAATGATTTTATAATGAATGGGCCAAATTACTATTCCAAACAAGCCCATCTCCAATTTTATCAAGAAAATGAGTGAGAATATAGGCTTTGGGACACAGAAAGCAGATTTCCCCCACCCCCGGGAATACATCAATTCTGTAATTTAAATTTCTCGTGCCTGGCTGCAACTATGTAGCCTTTGTGACCAAAAAGAATGATAGCATATCTTATTTTCAAATATTCAAGCCTATTCAGTAGGAAGAAGTAGAATGATGTCATCAAAAGCTATTAACAAATAATGCAACTGTTGAAGATTTTTTTAAAATCATGCACATCCGATTTTTATTTCTCCTTCTCTATATGTTGTTTTGGTTTTTCTCACAGCCTGACAGTTCTTTAAAATTAAAAAAAATAAAAATAAAAATAAAGGTTGGGGAGAGTATCAGGCAGGAAATAATCACAAAAGAAAATTCAGCCTCCTTGCTATGAGAGCTTTAGGATTCCAGAATCTGAATGTCCTTCCTGATAATGGCTGACAAACTGCTGAGTCAGAAAATGTTAAAAAGCAAACAAAAACAGAAAGGAATCTTAGTGAGATTATTGAGTTACAAGGACAAAGAGAAAAAAAATCTAAAAATTTTCCAAGGAGAAAAAAACATGGGTAACTTAAAAGAACAAAAATCAGTTTGTCATCACATTTTATATCAACAAGTACTACATAACAAAGAAATTGCTTTAAAAAGAGAAGAGAAAACTCTCTGGAACCCAGAATCCCATAACCAGAGAAAACATCAATCTAGAATGCAGAAAATATAAAGATATTGTTACACATGCAATGATTTATAATCCTTACCACCAGGATCTCTATTCCAGTGGAAAAAATTAAAACTACGAAAGAGGAATTTAAAAAGAAATGACATGGTGCAAGAGGAAGAGGGAGAAAAAAACAACCTAAGACAGTTAAACCTAAATTATTTATGAGAACATAGCTATGAAGCTTATTACAATTATTAAGAAATAAGTTATAAGAAACAGAACCATAGGGTTTAAAAATTAGAAAATCCTAAATGATTTCATTAAATACAGAAAATGGGGGAGGAGAGGGAAAAGTAAAAGTGTGCTACCGGTTTGGTCATGTTCAGGAGAAAGAGGAAGTTATAGATTCAGAAAAATTCTCAATGTTGATTAAAATACAGTAGATAGATTTTACTATGTTTGCTAAAATTGTAAAGATGGGTAGCCCAGACTCATGTGGGCAGCTTCCACATTAGAATGTGAATCTGGAAGGTGTGGTGTGGTGGGGGCAGCCATTGGAGGCCAGCTACCACAAGAAGAGTCTATCCAAGTGACCCAGCAGCTCTACTTTGAGGAACTCAGCCTCAGAAATCTTGCATGTGTGCACAAAGATATGTATATAGTTAGCATTGTGGAAACCAATCCATGTATTCTTCTAAATGGAATTGGTTTACAGGGTATGCATTCTTTAACACAGAACACTATGTAGCCATTAAAAAGACTGAAGTAGATTGATTAATACAGACACGTGAAGATATATTGTTATGAGAAAAATGTGCCAAAGAAAGTGTATACTGTGATCTCAATTTATGAAATTAAAAAACTCAACATGTATGTATATATGCACATTTGTCTTTATAATGCCTAGAAAAAGTATAGTAAGCAAAATGAATGAAGGAAAATAATTGAGGATATATAGCAAAGGAGGATTTTAAAATTTTACTATATACAATTTTGTATTTTGGATATTTTCTACATATAATGTATTACTTTTGTAATTTCACAAACACGAATACAGCTGTCAAGTACCTGAGATGGGCACAGTCTAACTCAACAAAAAACGTCCTCTTTCAAAACTATGACATGACTTGAATTTGTTGTCAGCTTATATTCTGTGAAATGTGGTATTTATCTCTGAATAGATAAGGGTCTTTTCAAGTAAACTTTCCATCTGGACACAACAGCTAAAAAACTGCTAAAGGGAGAGAGAAGCAGCTACAGATCGTCAGGGCAGCAGTTATTTTACCTTTGGGAACTGAAACTATTTTTACTCAAAAAGAAAGTTTGCAGAGACAGCATTTTCACATTAGGCTTCATAATGCTACACAAAACAAATGATTTGCAATGGAAAACATATAATAAAGTGGGTGCATTTCAGTTGCCCTCGAAAAACAACCCAAAGACAACAATAGCCAATCTGTCTATCGGTCTCTCTTTCTCTCCACATTGATCAAACTTGCATTTTGTGACTAGATAAAAGTTTTTAAAGTTGAAAATGACATCATCTGGGCCTTCAAGGAGCTGAAGGAAGCGTGCAAGATGGAAGCACCTAAGTGGTTACTCATAGAACAATTTGGGAAGTTTTGTCATAGAGATAAATAATACAAAGTATGTTCTGACTTGGCTACTTCATAGGCTATGCAGTTTTGAGCAAGTTACGCCTCAATTTCCTCATTTATAAAATAACTATCATGATTATACTCCTTCCTAACTGTTCTGGGGACTAAATGAGGTAACAGAAAATCCACGCACAAAGTAAGTAGTCACTAAAAGTTTGCTACTATTATTTGGGGAGGTTATTCAGACTCCCTGGAATTGAAACTTTATTATGGGACCCTGGTCAAGTTACTACATGGAGTCTTAGGTTCCTCATCCAAAATTGGTAGAGTAACTTTATCAGAGGCTACCAGGCAGAATGAATGAGATAATGTGTGTGAAAAATTTAGATCAGCAATTGGCACCTAAGAATTTCATTAGTGTAAGTCATTATCTCTATCAAAATGCTTCAAAAAGAAGAAAGGAAATAACAACTAACTCTTCCCAAGAGTGACAAAGAACAGATAGCAGGAGAGCTGGTTTTGAATAATTAGCGGGAGTGCTCCAAGCTGGTGTGGTGAAAGAAGGATGTAGGAAGCAAAGAAAACAGCATGTGCAAACTGGTGGAGAATTTAATCACAATGATCATAATAATGGTAATAATAATAATAATACAGCCTGTTCAGAGAAAATAAGAGGAGATGTCCTATAGGCCCTAGGAAATATGAACTGGACTTCAGCTGAGAAGTTATGAGCCACAGAACTTTATCGATGCTTATGGAAATATTAAAGAAATCAGAATAGGGCTGGAGTGTGCAGTGTGAGCTGACCATAAATTGATCCCCTAGAAAAACAACATCAAAGGGTGGGAGAAACCAGCAAAGGAAGCCCAAGAAGAAAGCTTAGAGAGGCAGAAGCTGGTGAAATAAAAGAGGCGGAGAAAGAAGAGAGTTTCAATAAGGAGGGACTGGTCAACCGTGTCAAATGTTGCATAAATGTCAAGTAGGATAACAAGAGAAAGCAAAGCCATTGAACTGTCCACTTGGGAGGATGCTGGTCAGAGAGTACTTTTAATTGAGTGGTGTTGGTGGAAGCCAGACAGTATTGGGTTGAGGAATTAATGAAATGTAAAGACACTAAGTATAGACCAAGTGTAGACCTCTTTCAAGAAGTTTAGTGATTAAAAAAAAAAAAAAGTGAAAGAAACATAGTCTTTTAGCCTCATCAAACTAGAAGATGAATTCTTAAATGTCCAAATGAGCATAATTCACATTTGGCAAAAAGGGTAAACTTCCCAAGATATTATAAAAAATAGAAAACTACGGGGAGAAAACAAAGAAGAAAAAGAACTTACTACTTTGCTCGAATGGGATTAGAGGATTAAAGTGAAGGATGGGTGGAGCAGAAAATCAAAAAACAGCAAATTTGAAATGACTAGGAAATTAAGATTTTAAAAAAGAGGAAAGAAGAGAATGAGGAATCTCATGGATTTGTTGAAAGAGCAAGAGGCAGGCATAGACCGCCACAAATGAAAGTGATCAAAACAAAACCACTCCTTTCTGTCCCTCAGACTGAGCTGGGGTATGGTAAATCCAGAAAACATGGTCCTGATTAGAATTCTGTCTCCTGTGTGCTAAAGAAGCCTTAGCTACAAGCCATGGGCAAACTGCTAAGCACAAAGGCCTACGTTGGCAGCTGTAGTGGTTTATCTCTAGCTGCAGGTATGGTTCCCTCTACCCAGGGGCAGACTCTGGGTCCTTCTCTTGGAATATTTGCCCCGCTAAGGCAGTTTGCCAAAAATTAGACCTGGCCTGAACTAGTTAGCATGAGAAATTGGAGAGAAATATGGGAAAAGTCTGTAATATGAATGATTGGATTTTTGAATAAAAGAGAATATTGGATGAGTTTTTTTTTCTAGCATATCTAGAAAAATCTGCCTTGAAATGTTTACATTAGCTCTTGGACCATAGGCCAGTGCTTTTAGAAAATGTGATCAGTCATGAGGTCAGGTGTTCGAGACCAGCCTGGCCAACATGGTGAAACCCCATCTCTACTAAAAATGCAAAAATTAGCCTGGTGTAATGGCAGGTGCCTGTAGTCCCAGCTACTTGGGAGGCTGAGGCAGGAGAATTGCTTGAACCCAGGAGGCAGAAGTTGCAATGAGGTGAGATCACTCAACTGCACTCCAGCCTGGGCAACAGAGCAAGACTGTCTCAACAAAAAAAAAAAAAAAAAGAGAGAAAGAAAAAAAGAAAATGTGGTCAGTCACTTTGCTCTGTGTGGTTCTCCGTTTCCACATCTGTAGAATAAGGAAGATTAGATTAGTTTTAAGTCCTTCCAGCTCTATTATGAAATTTAATGATTCTCTCTTTTACATTTCTTTCATTTTCACAAGGATATCTGTCTAATACTAATGTCCTATCTTCCTAACCATATTGTTAGCCCCAATTTTGTTTTAGTTTCCTTCTTTTGTCTAAAAGGAGTCAGAAAGTGTGTTAAAAGATAAGACCATCTTAGGACACCCTGGGTGAGGCCAGTTTTTGTCCAATCAGGAGGGTTTAATGTGGAAAACACCCCTTAACCAGGCTGAGCCTACTGGTTTGAGATAAACATTTTGATGAAACATGCAGTAAAGAACTGGATCTTACATGAAGAAATTAATGCCTACGCCCCAGTGCAATAGTTAATTCCTCCCTGAAACATTTTCTTATTGTTATGTAAACATAACCTAAGTGAGTTTGTTAGAGATAATTAGAAACATTCTCTTAGCCTAGTGACTTGGGGAAGAATAAGAAGAGACGGGAATTATTAAGATGGGATATACAGGCAATGCGGGAAGGGCTAGTTCGCATGGAACAACCAAATATATCTTTTGTAGGCCAAAGACTCTGAGAAATTATTTTTGTACCTGCTTTCTATTTCTATTTCTATTCTGGTTACTAAGTGGACAGGTGACTTCTCAGCCTCTCTTTGAGTACTTTTTTCTTTGTGTGTGTAAGTATGTATGTCAGAATACCTTTTGTATCTTGAACGTAAATGTGGACAAAATGCATTTCTAAGTTAAAATAACATTTAAATTGTGAATACACAATTTTTAGAGATGAGAACCTTGTATTTTTAGTACAGTTTCATGTCTTCTCTCCATATTCTATTTTATTACCCTATATAGTAAAATAGCCAAGACCCTCCTTCTGAGTTAGCCAAGAGCCAGACTGCCAAAATCTCCTGAAGACCCATAAAGATACCTTTCTTTAGCTGAATCCTTGGCAGCTAAAGATAGATAACAAAGATTTTTTTTTTTTTTTTTTAATAATAGCTCAAACAGAAAGAGATCTAAAGATTTTGCTCCTGATCAATCTCATAGCAAAGGAGTATAAGGCCTTATCCAGGAACTCACAGTTTGGTAAATTATATCTAATTTCAGTGTTTGTGAGATGGCTGATGCCTGTGTCAACCCCATATGAGATTTGGTAGGTCCAATGAGAGGCGTGGGGTGAACTATCCAGATTAAAAAGGGCTTGGCAGGGGTGGCCATGTTTCTGACTTGGGACACTCAGAGATCTGCACAATCCATGGTGAGGTTAACCTGGAGCTCCGTGAGCCAGCACTTTTTTATTTATTTATTTATTTATTTATTTATTTATTTATTTATTTTTGAGATGGAGTTTTGCTCTTGTTGCGCAGGATGGAGTGCAATGGCGCGATCTCGGCTCACGGCAACCTCTGCCTCCTGGGTTCAAGCGATTCTCCTGCCTCAGCCTCCCGAGTAGCTGGGATGACAGGCATGCGCCACCACGCCCAGCTAATTTTGTATTTTTAGTAGAGACGGAATTTCTCCATGTTGGTCACGCTGGTCTTGAACTCCCGACCTCAGGTGATCTGCCCGCCTCAGCCTCTCAAAGTGCTGGGATTACAGGTGTGAGCCACCACTCCCGGCGAGCCAGCACTCTTTAAAGGAAGAGTTGCCAGGTCTGAGATGAGGCCTTCCTCAGCAGAGCTGGCTCTTCCCAATCCATAAGGCCACTCTGCCTTTCCCTGCCCTTTCAGAAAAATTTCATGTTTAACCAGCACTGCAGGTAAAAAACAAAAAGCCAGCTTAAGAGAGGGCAGTGCTCTAACAAACCCGCTGAATTTTCAATTCTGGCCAAGATGTTCATGTTTGTTTTGCCTCTGACTTGATAGGAAATGTTAAGCCACCAGCAGAACAGCTTGGTGACTTGGTTTACCTCTCCAGGAAAACATTTGCGTACTCCTCAAGGTTGTGAAATAAAATGGCCTCAGGGTGTTATGAACTTCCACATTTGCATAATCTTTTCTCTAGCATTTAAAGTTTGTGGAACTAAACCAGATGGAGACCTGCAGCAAAATCCGAATTCAAATGAACCAGGTGGAAGCAAGTTAGCACTATCGTGTTATGAATGAGGCTGCTCCAAACTAAGTTATGTGAGCAAAGAAGAGCAGCCTGCATCCCTTCTGTGAGACGCAGCAGTTTCTGGTGGGAGTTTTTGTTTGTTATTCTTGTTGAGTGAATCTCTAACAGAACACACTTGGGTGACCACTGCGAGACAAAGAGAGTTTAGGCTTTAATTATTCTTATATTCTGATTAGGGGAAATAGTTTGAATCCAAAAGGATGTCATTGAGTGCAAACACAGTCCTGGAGCTGGGCCCGTTGGGCGTGAACCTCAGGAGCTATTAATCTACATGCTTCAATTTGTAAGTATGCAGGAGACTGAGTCAGTAGAAAAAAAAAATAATTTTAAACATCTGTGGTATTCTTTCTGTTCCAGATTAATTACACTGCTTGTTTGTTGATGCTGACCAGAATTTTCAATCCTCTGATGCTATGCTTGGAACGTCATAAGTATTTTTCTATGTGTTTATCACTTGCGTCCCATGAGATTTTATCTCTGTCACAGTCTGTCTTTCATAATTTATTTTAGGTCCCAGTTTTGTTCTTTTGCTCACCTGCCTTAGACTTCTTGTTTTTGCTTTTATACTGAGCAATATGCAACTCTTTCTCACTGAGTACTTATTATTACTTTTAAGAGACACCTTGTTAATACACAGCCCCACGTACACACACATCATTCAATCAAAATGATGATATAAATGAAAATCCAAATGTGCTGTTTAATCAACTGGAGAGGCTGGTAATTATTTTCAATCAGCTAGGATTGCTCTGCTGGCTCAAAGAATTATTAATAAGAGCCATATTTGTTAATAAATTGTGAGCAGCCCTTTTCCGTGAGTGGGGGCAGGTATCGGGGAAGGCTATTTCAGAAGTTGCTGTCCAGCCTTACATTATACCCTAAAAAGCCAAACCCCTCCTTCTAAGTTAGCCAAGAACCCAGCTGCTAACATTTCCATCCTAACATCC
Source organism: Pongo pygmaeus (assembly GCF_028885625.2). Taxonomy (NCBI): domain Eukaryota; kingdom Metazoa; phylum Chordata; class Mammalia; order Primates; family Hominidae; genus Pongo; species Pongo pygmaeus. Next base: position 139,822,678 of record NC_072378.2, on the reverse strand, counting down.
ATAAAGATACCTTTCTTGAACTGAATCCTTGGCAGCTCTAAACAGAAGAGAATCACAAAGATATTTCTTTCTAAAATAGCCCAATTTGAAAATGAGAAATGGGCAGGCCCGTTGCTGTCTGTAAGGCCACCATAATCCTTAACCCTTCCCCCAATCAGCTTTTGGGGTCACCTGCCCTTGTCTCATTTCCCCACCATCAATACCCAACAGTGTCGTGTCTTGTGACTTATGTGGCCCCAAGATGACCAAAGAGCTCCTGTTTGAGGGTCCAAGCTCCCTCCCCTCACTCTTCGCCCCAACGGCTTCTCCTCAAACCCCAGCCTATTTCCAGGCTCTTCCTTTCCTCTTTGCCAAACACCTGAGATCTCAGGTCGCTTTGGGTCTCTTTCTAACCTCGCCACAATCCATTCTGTTCTCTGCAGTTTTCTCTCTTCAGGCTGAGGAGAGTGAGGCCTCCTGTGCTTCTGCTGACTTCCTTCCTCCTTCTCGTGATAAGCCCACAGCTCCTTTCGTTTCATGGGTTTTACTGAGAATTACCAAGGAGGAAAAAAAATAACAAAATAATTCATATGGAAGAGATGTGACTGTTTGAGAACTCCTATAATTGCTCAACTCAGCAATGAACATACACTGATCACTTTTTACATGGTGATCACTGCCCTCTGGGATCTAATATTTATTGTTTCTGGGCTACCCTTGGGTGATCCTGGAAGCCCCGTTGGCCACTCACTGCCATTGGCAAATAGTTCCCTAGCCTTTCCTTCTCTTAGCAATGAACACAAAATTAAAAGTGAGCAGTGCTCTCTCCTTGGCTAATTTTTTTTTTTTTTTTTTTTTTTTTTGAGACGGAGTCTTGCTCTGTCACCCAGGCTGGAGTGCAGTGGCACGATCTCAGCTCACTGCAACCTCCACCTCCCGGGTTCAAGTGACTCTCCTGCCTCAGCCTCCCAAGTAGCTGGGACTACAGGTGCCCGCCACCACGCCAGGCTAATTTTTGTATTTTTAGTAGACCATTCTGTTGGCCAGAATGGTCTCGATCTCTTGACCTTGTGATCCGCCCACCTCGGCTTCCCAAAGAGCTGGGATTACAGGTGTGAGCCACTGTGCCTGGCCGCTCCTTGGATAATTTTTATTTCTCTACAGCACCACACATGTGGATAACATATGTGTCAATGTTCTCCTACCTATAATGACATTAAGATAACATGAATTGGCCGGGTGCAGTGGCTCACGCCTGTAATCCCAGCACTTTGGGAGGCCGAGGTGGGCGGATCACGAGGTCAGGAGATTGAGACCATCCTGGCTAACACGGTGAAACCCCATCTCTACTAAAAACACAAAAATTAGCCAGGCATGATGGCAGGCGCCTGTAGTCCCAGCTACTCAGGAGGCTGAGGCAGGAGAATGGCGTGAACCCAGGAGATGGAGTTTGCAGTGAGCCAAGATCGTGCCACTGCACTCCAGCCTGGGCGACAGAGTGAGACTCCGTCTCAAAAAAAAAAAAAAAAAAAAGAAAACATGAATTAAATTAACATATACACACATGCACAAGATCTAACTGTAATAATAATGAAATTATTTAACATTAAGACTATTTTGAAAACTTCGGATTCTGCTCATTTTCTCACACTCAGTCTACCGGCTTTCCTCCCACTATTGTGTTTTGACCAATGAGGTTTTCTGTGGAAATCAGATGGTTGAGCGTCTATCTACTGATGTGCTTCTGAATCTGCTCTCTAAAAAGGACAAACATTGGATGGCATCCCCTCCAAAAAAAATATTTTTAAGCTAAAAGAACAGACAAACAAACAAAAAAGTCTTGATTCATAACATTTGACCATTTCTATGATGTAAATAGTTCCCCCATGGTCAATTTTATTGGCAGAATGATTTCAAACAACCAGATAGCAAGAGCTCTTCCAAGCCAGTTGAAATCAGTTCTAGCACACCATCTATCCTTCCAGTCTTTTCCCTTATCAAAACCTGATCTGGGCCTCATCTCCAAAGGACTGTTCTGGAATTGGTTTTCATTTGGAAAAGCAATATAATAAGAAAATTCCAGCAGTGTTAATGATAGAATGAAAAATGCTTGATGTGTTAACCCTGCCAGGGGTGTCTGCCTGCAGGAAGCTCTCCACCCAATGGATGAAATCCAGTGTCAGAACTGCAGGGGACCTCTGAGGCCCAGGGAGCAACCCTCAATGTCAATTCAGAGATAAACAGGGGAAAGCCCAGGCCAAATGCCTGGAAAAGAGCATACTCCTGAGCCAGGATGCCAAGGTGTATTATTGGGCAAAGTTACTGAACCTCTCAGTGCCTTCATTCTCCATTTGTAGAATGGGAATATTAATATTGCATTTCATGGAATCTAAGCTGTCATTGTAAAACACACCATTATGTTAGGGCCCATTAAGAAATTTTAAAATGCTGCCCATTAAACTATGTCACACCATCAAAAGTAAGATACATTCTAAGTTCACAAGTGTTAAAATGTGAGAGAAAATTGTTTTACAACCCATGAATTACAGTAGCACCTTCCACATAGGGTTGTTGGAAAGATCAAATGAACTGCTATCTGTAAAATGCATAGCATGATGCCTGGCACATTACAGGAACGATGGAAGATTTTGCTCTTGTAGTATCTTTATTATTACCAAGAGATTAATGAAAAGGAAAAAGAAATGCAAAATCTCTGATTCACAAATTAAAGCTTCCAATGTCCTCATAAGTGTGAATAAAAGTGGTCCTAAACTAACATTTTTCAAGCTATTTTTCTGATAGCCACGTGGGCCTCAGGCACTGCAGCAGTAAAGAAGTAGAGTAAGGGTGAGGTGAAGGCCATGAGTGAGAAATTTTGTCACCTCACTCAAAACCCAATCAAAGCAGCTCCATTTTTAGCAATTGAAGGCACTGGAGTTCAATGTAAGGTTGCATTTAATTGTGTATATATAAGTTGTGCCCAGCCACCTTAAAAAAACACTTGCACCCAGGTAGAGAGGGACCTGTGCAGCCACACAAAGGTGACTTTTCCCAATCGTAAACTAAATTCTCATTCAAATTCACAGATCCCTGGGTCCAGAAAGTGCTCTTCTTGGTCTGTGGGCAGGAACGGCTTCCTTCCCTTCCTTCCAGCAGTCTGCACTATCTTCTGTGACAATGGCCTCTGCCAGACCACGTCCATTACCCCTAGGACATTTCTGTCTTAACTGGAGCTGTTTAAATTTTCAAGTACAATAACCAAGGACTGCGGCAAGAAATTTAAATATGATAGCAAAGTTTATACCCTCACCGTTTCTCTAGCGGTTCCCTTAGCAACAGCTCTTACTTTTTACGACTCACCTTGGCTACACACTGCTTTTGCAATCGTTTGTCAGACTGATTTCCAAAACAGCTCAGATCCCTCTCAGAACTAAACATTCTAAGCAGGAGTTGAAGTGGAAAACATAAAACCTTTTTGAACAGAGGTTTTAAAATCTCCTTAAAAGTCATCATAGCTTCCCAGGTCAACGGAAAAAAATATATATATGAAAAAATAAGTGGGGAAAAACAAAGAAACTACAAAAAGCTGTTGCACTGCAATTCTAAGTATTTGGCAAATGTATACAGAGAGGAAGAATAATAGCTGAAAATGAAAATAGTTTTATTGGGGTATTACAAAAGTAGGAGATTAAAAAATAATATTATATTCTTGTTATATTTGTTTTTTATAAAAATGTCAAAACACCTCTCATGCATTCATTCAACAAACATTTATTGTAAGGTAAACTTGTGTTTACCTTTGTTTACTCCACCCTCCCCTCATCTTTTCCTCATCTCTCCTATGCCTTCGGGTGTTTAATCAGTCCTTTAATATTTGCACCTGTGTGTATGCTTTTCCTCCTGACTCGGGCTCTTCAATGGCAATGGATTGTCTATTGTTTTTCCCTATAAACCTTTGCTACTTCTCTCCTGTGGATAGTATACTGGAGTTACACGAAACAAGTTCAAGTTTACAAGTTCAGCTAACATACCGGGTAAAATACAGAAAAGGATCTTCATGCCTTCCCTCACTAGGGTTGGTGGTCCCCAAGAGAGTATAAAGAACATCTGAACACCAAGGCCACCATTTTAAAAGGGATGCTGGTATTCATTTAGGATAAGAATGGGTATATCAATCAAGGTTCAATGAGAGAAGCAGAACCACCGTGAGTGATGTAAAACAGGGATTCAAGTCTTAACACTAGTATGGGAGCTAGTGGAAAAGTCTACATGAGGCTATGGCTTCTGTGACTGGCATGGACATGGAGTGGCTGTGGACCTGAGCCAACAGTCAGGAAGGAAAGCTGGTTGTCAGTGCAGGAGCACAAGGACAAACCAGAGCTTAAGAGAATAGACTGGGCCGAGACCGGTGGCTCACGCCTGTAATCCCAGCACTTTGGGAGGCTGAGGTGGGTGGATCACTTGAGATCAGGAGTTCGAGACCAGCCTGGCCAACATGGTGAAACCCCATGTCTACTAAAAATACAAAAATTAGCTGGGCATGGTGGCATGCACCTGTAATCCCAGCTACTCAGGAGGCTGAGGCACGAGAATCACTTGAACCCGGGAGACAGAGGTTGCAGTGAGCCAAAATCGCATCACTGCACTCCAGCCTGGGCGACAGAGCGAGACTCCTTATCAGGAAAAAAAAAAAAAAAAAAAAAGAGAAAGAGAAAGAGAGAGAATAAACTGGAACCCATGAGGACAAATTGGAATTCACGTCTGTCTTTCATCTCCTTCAGCATCAGTGACGAGGAAATCTGCATGGTAAAGCCAACACACTTTACTATGGAGCTGTGCATATATCAGGCTAGAGATTCAGAGAAGCCAAAGGAAGATCCGTGGTTGCTGGAGGAGCTGTGGTCTATCCGTGATTGCTGGAGGAGCTGTGGCCCGGGTGGTCCACAATGTGAACTCATGATCATCATCAGTGTGCATAATCTGCCATTGCACCTGCAGTTCTACATCCACCTTCAGTGGGTAAAACATGGCTGCTGCTTCACTCTCTCCTTCCAGATCTTGTTCAAATCTTTTTTGTGCCTAAATGTAATCTGGAGCCACAACGAAAGGGATTACAAGAAATGGAGTTTAACTAAGATGACCCAGTACAAAGCTACACAATAGACGTCTCCATTTCTCTCCCTGGAATGAGTTTGTAGAAACAACAGCTATAATCATTCTAAATTCAATTTAATCCCAGGCTTGGCACCAAATCTCAAGGTTCTGGAATTTCCAGAAGACTTGCTTAAGGGTCTCATTCTCATCTCTAAATTTAGGAATGGAGAAGTCAACTAAATAGGAGATCCTTAGAGAAACAAGATAGAAATGAAGGATTGGAGTTGGGAACTATTTGAAATTATACTAATGATCATGTCTTCTATTGAATTAAAAGCAACTACCAGTAATGTACTATGGAGTTTTCCAAATTCCTCATCCTCTCTGTTCCCCTCCAAAAAAAAAGAGAGAGAGAGAGAAAGATAAAAGTAGCAAGCTGCTCTTTGCATGAAGAAGTCATTCATGTATTCATTGACAAGAAGCAGCAGCCAAGCATTTACAGAGTACCTATCCAGCTACTCGGGCAGGCTGGGCACTGTGCTAATATAGCATCCTGCATGGGTACTGTCTTATAGAAGATTGGAAAAAGGAAAAGAATCCGTTCTCAGCGTGTTTGAACAGAAAGTTGCTATGCAACAGCCTCACACCTAAGCAAAATGCTGGCCGCTGGCCTTCAGCCTGGGCATGGCCCAGGGCAGGTGGAGGCAACTGACACCAAGGACATTCTCCCAGAGACAAGACAGCCCCAGGAAGCCCCACTAGCAGATCTACCTGAGATCCTTAGATTAAAAATTATGTGCAAATAGCTATCAAAAAGTCAGAGAACACTCAACTAAAAGCATCATGATCATGATCATCATCACCATCTCATCATTGTCATGACTCCTGCTACCCACACGATCTGCAAATAGCAAGACTTTTGTCCTTCTACACAGACGTGGAGTCCAGCCAAATACCTCTGTGGCCTGAGGCATCTGCAGATCTGGACCCAGTCAACAGAGGTTGAGTGATTGGATGTGGGCCAGAAAATTCCTTACTTTTATTTCTTCCACTTGGTGGAATAAGAACACAGTGTTGTCTTGGTAAAACCCGCTGCTGTGCTTCTTCCCTTTGCAAAAGGCAGGCTCGACATCATTACTTTGAAAACATGACATTTTTTGCATTTGTGAGTTGGGTTGGGTTTTGTTTTGCTGGTGTTGTTTCCTGTATAATGATTATTCACATACCCCTGACTAATCACTTGTCACATTAAAAGTCAAAGGCCTCCCATCAGGAATTTAGAGGATTTATTTCCTCCACCATGGAGTTCTCATCAGGACTGACCTGTTAGAACCAGCTCGATGGCCACAGCTGCTTGCATGCCCATGACTGCCACACAGTCCCTTTAATCACTTCTCAGAGTCCAGGGAGGTCCCTGGGAAGGCTGATTCCATTGTGGGATATTTATTTGAAGTAAATTCAGAAAATGGTGTCATCTCTTGCCATTTGGATGCAGAATATCATAATAATATCCTTCCTATTCGTTCCAGTAAGGTTCATTTGACTGTATCTGCTTTTATTCGAAAATAGAAGTCTTGCCCTGCTGTGGATCACACATTTTCCCATGCAAGTTAATTGGTAATGCCAAAAATGTACCTTATAATGGATTTTTACTAGGCATTAAAAATATATAATTGGCCAGGCACAGTGGCTCACTCCTGTAATCTCAGCACTTTGGAAGGCAGAGGCGGGAGGATCGTTTGAGCCGGGGAGTTCGAGACCAGCATGGGCAACATAATGAGACCCTGTCTCTATTTTATAAATAAAAAATAATAACAAAATTTTAAAATACATAATCAAGTAAGAGCAGCTATATGGAAACATTCATATAAATTCTAGTCAATACATTTGGTTTCTCAGCTACTCCTCCACAGTGAAATATTTGGTATTAAATAAGTGTATGTTAAGTAGTAATAAATCTTCAACTTCAATCATTTCAATATTTTACTAACTTCCAAGCAATTGACTTTTAAATTCATCTAATTTTTATTATTGATTATGATAATATATAAAATCATGTTCATCAATACAAAATAGATCCATTTAGCTCATCAGTATTTTATATATTCATAAATTTTATAAAATATGAGTAAATTTTCATGGTATTTTCTGATGTGCCTTGTTAGAGAATAAAATTTATACTTTTGAAAAATTATATTTGGTTACTAGTCTTTCCCTCTAGTCTTATAATTCTCCGACAAAAAATACACCCTCTACAATAAAACATAAATATTCAGAATTTGAAAACACATGACAATGAAGAATTGGTCACATTTACATTTATTAACTATAACAAAAATGTAATATCTACCATCACTAAGAACTTGCTATATGCCAGGTGCTGTGCTAAACACATTATGTGGGTTATCTCCCTTAATCCTTATAAAACTTCTATGTGTGAGTACTATGAGTATTAGACCTATTTCATACATAAATAACATACACTGTAGAGAGGTAAAGTAAATATACAAGGCTACCCAGCTGGTAAGTGGTACAACTGGGATATCAGTCACAGGTCTGATTCTAGAGTCTGAGCTCATGTCACACAGACTAGTGATCTTCAGTTTAAGGGGGATGAAGGGTTAGAGTTCTCTGAGAAACTGATTAAAGTTACAGGACCTCTCATGAGGAAAATGCAACCCCCCGACACGTACACACACATTTTCACTGCACACAGTTACACGGGTTTCTAGAACCCCTTAAAAACCATCCAGCATTTCCTTGGTATCCATAAGCCCTAAATTATGGCACTCCAATTTAAATATTTCCTTAAGTATTAAGGTGTAGGGATTTGATTGCTCACTATCTAAAGACATTGCTGTGCAAATGAAAACGTTACATGAATGTGGAGAAAAAGCAACCCAGATACTTGGACACCTGAATGCCCTACCTGTGGTCAGAGCCAGGGAGTCAGAAAATAAGGAGCCCTGCCCTACAGGTGTCTGTGTTAGGTTCTTCCAGTTACTGCAAGAAATGAGGGAGGAGTGGTCGTTGTAAGAATACTGGAGAGAGAACCTCACAGAAATAAGAACAAGCACTGTGGTAGGGCCAGACCTTTCTGAGCACGAAATTGGACAAGAAGATTGTGCAGGTCCAGAGACAATTCTCTGCCAGCAGCAGCAGGAGTACGTGGTGGGACCCCTGTGATCTGTCTCTGCTCATCCACTCAGTTCTCTTCTATCTAACTGATTTATTCTTTACTCCTGATTGTATGATTCACACCTTGGGGACTCCCACGTGGAAGTGCAACCTCTGAATTCTTAAAAATTCCAGTTTCTGCTTCTTCATAACTTCAGGTTACCATGACACCTCATGGTTCTAACTTTACCTGAGTTTCTCTCTTGCATCTTCACAGCTACCATTTCCTCCTCTGGAATTAATGGGGTTAATGGTCCCATTCTCTCAGTATTTCTCAATTCAAGAGTCTGGTTGCAGCTGATGTCTTTTGCATGAGGTCACGCCACAGGTTTTGAACCAGTTCATAGTCTGGCTGTGCTGACAGATGCCACCCCTAATCCAATCAGCAGCAGCTGGTGGCAGAGAAGATAGGGGACTCCTCTAGGGAACTGAACATGCCCCTGTACTAGACCAGCATAGGGTCTTTTCCCCATGGGCTGGAGAATTTCCTGTACATAGGTATAGGGAGAAAATATCTAGTACAGACCCCCAGGATAGGCTGTCTGTGAAAAACACCACGCCACCGTCTACACTTTGAACTGATTCCATCTACTATCCAGTCCTCCACACCGTTCAGGTGGGTGTATGTTTAGATAGGGATTAAATGGCAGTAGAAATCCACATTCCTGATGAAAGTCCAGGGATTAAGGAAAACATCTGGATCTTTGACCGGCCAGGTGAGCCCATCAGTTGCATGTTGTCCAGGATACTTGTGCCAAGAGATTTTTGTGTCAAGCTTCAGGATACATCATACTTCCTGGTATATTTCACTGGTTGCTCACTGAGCCTTTTAAGGAGGAAGTAGCTTAAAGGGCACTGTGACACATGCAGCATAATAGAATTACACAGTTAGACCTTTAAACATCATCTAATCTACCCGCATATATTATGGAGAGGGAGCCTGGCCTGGGAGGAGCTAAGTGCTGTAAGAGAAGCACACAGAGAGTCAGCGGTGGGCTCCCCATTTCTAGTCTACTTCTTCCTTAAGCAGTCACATTTGCTCTTTATTCCCTTGATGTCTTTGAGAATGCTATCATTCTGTAGCAAAATTTTAAAAGAAAACCAGAAAAGCCTATAAAATAGTATCTCATATTAAGGTTCAACCCCAATTCATGTATATGTATAGAGTCTCTCTAACCACAGATACATGATTTATTAGGAATAACCCTAGATTAGAGGACTCACTCTGTCCCTCTTAGACATGTGAATTAACCTTTATTTCTTCATATGAGAAATAATTCATTATGCAACATGTATTTATCTAACAGACACTAACTGAACGTCTGCTCAGTTTGGGCTCTAAGTGTAAAATGATGTATTAACAATTGTCTTGTCTTTATTTAAAAAAAAAAAAATGTCGGCCAGGTGCAGTGGCTCACTCCTGTAACCCCAGTACTTTGAGAGGTCGAGGCGGGCGGATCACAAGGTCAAGAGATCAAGACCAATCCTGGCCAACACTGTGAAACCCCATCTCTACTAAAAATGCAAAAAGTAGCTAGGAGTGGTGGCACACACCAGTAATCCCAGCTACTCGGTAGGCTGAGGCAGGAGAATGGCATGAACCCGGGAGGCAGAGGTTGCAGTGAGCCAAGATTGTGCCACTGCACTCCAGCCTGGCGACAAGGTGAGACTCTGTCAAAAAAACAAAAATGCTTTTATACTCTAGTAGGGGGTATAAAATAGCTGCAATACCAAGGAATTATGGTAGCAAATAAAGAGAAGAAAACTTACTCTGCCTAGCTAGAAGGGGTCAGGGAAAGCTTGCCAGATGGACATTAGAAATGTAAAGGTGCAGGTATAGGAAGAGTTAGCCAAGCAGAGTGGTGCTGTGCAGGCAGACGAGGGACAGCATGGGGCATCGGGGAAAGAAGTACAGAATGAAGCACAGATATCAAGGAGAAGGCAGAGTGGGAATGGCAGAAGATGAAGCTGGTAAGTAAGCACAGGCCTAGTACCAAAGAACTGCACACAGCATACTCTCTGTCTGGCCATTGGCAATGAGTAACGCAGGCAGGTTTTTACTTTAGGACAGTTATCTCAATGGCAGTATAGAGTACGAGCATGGAGAGCTTACAAGCACAAAGACAAGTCCAGAGCCTGATGCAGTGGTAGTGGGGCCAGTGAGGATTAGGCATATTCTAGAGATTGTTTTAAGTATAATCGAAGGTTTTGAGGTGGATTATAAGCCGTGGGGAGGGATGTGAGGGGAGAAGGAGAAGTGGAAGATGCAGCCGTGATCCTGGCCACGGTAGGGGGAGCAGGAACCGGTGGGTTTTGTTTGGGACAATTGATTGAGGCTCTAGTAAAACAGCCAGGCCTAAAGTTCCTATAGAAGATTAGGTAGTAGATCCAGAGTTCAATGAAGAGATCGGCTAGGAATGTAACCATTGGCATCTATAGGTAGCTGGTTCCCAAAACAGAGAGGAATGAGGGCTGTCAGATTTACCTGGGAAACTATTTCCAACTACATCTACCAATCCTTTGAAATTCTCCAGTGTCTTTCCTCCCATCCCCTAACTGCAAGCCATTCCAATTATTGGGCTTGTCAGCCATCAGTGGAGTACATTAACACCAGTGATGGAGAACAGGAGATAGTTCCCATAGGGACACTGGTATTTAAGGGTAGGATAAAGGAAAAGAGTGGCAATAGATCCCAAGGAGCATCCAAGAAGACAGTGAATGGCTTAGCCTGTCTGGGCCACTATAGCAAAATGCCATAAACTGGATACCTTATAAACAACAGAAATATATTTCTCACAGTTCTAGAGGCCAGAAGTTCAAGATCAAGGCAGATTCCACGTCTGGTGGTGAGGACCCACTTCCTCATTGACAGCTGTCTTCTCCCTCTAACCTCACATGGCAGAAGGGGCAAGAAATCTCTCTAGAGCCTCTCTTATAAAGGCACTAACCTCATTCATGAGGGCTCTGGCCTCATGACCTAATCATCTCCCAAAGGCGTTGCCTCCTCACACCATCACTTTGGGGGTGAGGACTTCAACATATGAGTAAGGGGATCCAGAGGGATGGGGGCAGACACAAACATTCAGACCATAGCAGTAAGAAACTATTGGTTCAAAGTCTCACAGACACCAGGAGAGAATGTCAACAACACGGGCATGGCCAGTCATGTCAAACACAGTAAAGAGGTTATGTGAAGTAGACTCAAAAGGATTGGCACTGTCTGCACCGCCCCACATAGCTGTGACAAGGCCCAAATAAGAAATATATAAAGATGCTTTCTAAAATACAAAATATGATACAACATAAGCAGTTATTATTATTATAACTTAAGACTCAACTCAGGCCCAGCCTACTCTGGAGAGCCTCACTCTCCCTCCAAGCCACTCCACTGAGGTTCCTCAGCACCAAGTAGCAGCCCAGGGCAGAGGCTGTGTTTACTCAGCCTGTGCCCAGCACTAGAATGGCGCCTGGCCTCCAGGAGGCAGGGAGCGTATGCTCATGGGATGAGTGGAGGACTAGGATTGCCTCACTGCATCCCATGATTCCCTTCAACATGGAAAATATACAGATTCAGATTGCTTTTTGAAAAAACAGAATCCAATCTGCTTATTTCTTTTTCTTGGCATATATTTGTTTCTGTTTTCTTTTATGCCTTCACAGTTTAGGAAAATTGAATCAGCTCCTTATAATTATTGAATAAATGTAAATCTAAGAAGTATTCCTTGTGGAGAGCCTTGTGCTCCTCCTCCTATCTGCCTTTCTGCTGGGCACCCTGGATCTCACCAAAGCCCATGCTTGCTGTCTAATTTCCAGCATGCTCATATCCAAATGACTCTGAACTCATTTTGCAAGTAAAATGTTTTGAGAGCTGACCCAAAGTGCTTTCCTAAATTCTGAATATTTAACATCTGCTTGGCCAGACTCAACTGTTAGTCTTGTAAGTCTCCTTAAATCCACCAGTTTGGCTTGCTGCCATTGATCACTTTGAAATCTATGTTATTTATTGCCCTTGATTACATCAACAAAGGTATTCTGAACTGTTTTCGTGGGTGGCAGGGGGGATCTTTTTCTTTTTCTCTTTTTTTTTTGAGACAGAGTCTCACTCTGTCGCCCAGGCTGCAGTACAGTGGCACAATCTCGGCCCACTGCAGCCTTGACTTCCTGGGCTCAAGCAATCCTACTGACTCGGCCTCCTGAATAGCTAGGTGTTCAGTACTGCTATTGTTTCTCTCAATTTTTCTTACATTGTCTTGTGAAATCATCATATCTAATTTACTAGGAGGTCATTTCCAGACACTCTTTTTCCAGCCATTGCAAATTTATTCCTGAATCTCCCCCCAGCTCTATGGTGCATTGTAAAGGATAATAAACTCAGAAAGTTTATCTTCCAGACTTGCAGATTTTTCAGAGCATTTACATTTCAGACACCTACTTTAAATGAGCAGATATTTTTACAAGGTGTTTCTACTAATCATCTATTTTTGTTTCTCAGGTGGTTATGCAATCTCACCAAGGCTGAGAGGAGCTTTTTAGTCTTTAGGGCATGCACCCCCCCAACCACCACACTCCTTGTGTACACACTCTGTCCCTCTGCAGTATACCGGCCTTCCTCTTTTCCCTTTCTTACCCAACAAGGAGCCATGAAGAGAACATCCCCACCCTGCAAGTTTTGTTAGCAGCAGCTACCATTGCTTTCAGCGTCACTTCATCCTCTCACCCTTCCAGCCTCACTTCATCCTCTCACCCTTTCAGCCTCAGGCCTGGCAGCAACAACAGATAGGGAAGGGGGAGCTAGCAGTTGCTAAGCACTATCATAGTAACATGAACAAGTCTAGGAGACTCTGCTGGGCCTCTGTGCTCACCCTGCAACACACAAAGACAGAATGGATTTCTGCCTCTTCCTGCGGACGGGGAGGTTCAAGGCAGAGAGGGATTAAAACAGAGAGCTGAACATACCTTGTTCAGATGACACAGGGGTGCCTGTTAGTAAACTCCTGGCCAGGCTCAAGATTTGTGAAATACCAGAAGCATCAGGCATCCACACAGACAGAGAGACACCCTTCTCAGAAGTCTCAGGAGCAGACAGTCTTCAGCCACCATTCTTCCTTGCTACGAGTTTGATCAGCACCCAGGGCTTCTAATCTTGTGTCTCTCAGTGCCATATTCACAGGAGAGAGAAGCTTACATATCAAGCTTGGATCAAGAATTTCTGGACCAGTCAGCTAATAGTCAGGAGCAAAGAGTTAATATAGATATGGAGATCTTGCAAATTTCTGTCAACCATGGCACCATCATAATTTGTACCTTTGGCATCCTAAAACACCAGCTCTTCCTTTAAAGAAATATTTCCTGCTCACACTCCCATATCTCTGCCAAAGGATCTCAATCCTCCAAACTGTTAAATTTTTCTCTAGCAAACCTTCTAAATACCCTTTTCTTTGATCAAAAGTAGAAATAAAAATTGTTGAGGTTCTTCATTTCTTCCAGCTCTGAAAAAACAAAGGAAAAAGAACATTTGGAGAAGTCATCAGGTAAAATATTGGTATACAGGCTGGGGCGGTGGCTCACGCCTGCAATCCCAGCACTCTGAGAGGCTGAGGTGGGAGGATCGCTTGAGCTCAGGAGTTCAAGACTAGGTTGGGCAACATAACGAAACTCTATCTCTACAAAAAATACAAAACAACAACAACAAACAATTAGCTGGGTGTGGTGGTGTGCACGTGTGATCCCAACTACTCAGGAGGCTGAAGTGGAGGGACTGCTTGAGCCCAGGAGGTGGTTGCAGTGAGCTGTAATCATGCCATTGCACTCCAGCCTGGGTGACAGAGTGAGACCTTGTCTCCAAAAAAAAAAAAAAAGAAGATACACAGGTTAAAATATGTAACATACTAAAGCCTCATTTTGTTTATTGATAAAGCAGTGATAATTACATCTATCTCTTAGGGCTGTGGAAACTGAAGGAGATATGGAATATAAAGCATAAAGCATCGCACCTTGAAAGAGCTCAGTGACTATGAACTATAGTTGTGTATGTAGTGTGTATGTGAGTACATATGTTGTCTTCCTTAAGGTTTATTGCCTTGCTAGGAAGTACACCAGCAAGATCACCCTAACATTGGGAGGTCGAGGTGGGCAGATCACTTGAGGTCAGGAGTTCGAGACCAGCCTGGCCAACATGGTGAAACCCCATCCCTACTAAAACTAATACAAAAATTAGCCGGACCTGGTGGTGGTTGCCTGTAGTCCCAGCTACTTGGGAGGCTGAGGCATGAGAATTGCTTGAACCTGGGAGGCAGAGGTTGCAGTGAGCCGAGATCGCACCACTGCACTCCAGCTTGGGTAACAGAGCAAAAGTCTGTCTCAAAAAAAAAAAAGATCACCCTAACTTCAGTATAAAAACAAGTATGTTTTCAATGAACCCTCAGTCCTTCATATTATGAATTAGAGCATTAGTATGTGTAGCAACCATGGGTCCCTGGGTGTTCGGTAGGTAACTTCTTGGTTGGAACTCTGTTTCACCTATCTGTTTGGGTTCTTTGGCTCTCTCGGGTCTTCTGCTGCACGCTGGGGCCCCTCTTCTTCTGTGGCTGATACCCAAACATCCTGAATGGGCAAGTAATTTATTTGCCCCTGAATCTTATCAGAGGGCATTCTACCAACCTAAGGGAAACTGCCCACCTGGTGGAGAGATTCTGACTGTGGAAAATTACTGATCCACTCTGAACTACATAAAAAATCCATTTGTAAAAATCCTAAGAATAGCAAATACTTCCCCTGGCAAGTTCTCCAGCAGGGTCCTTGGCTGGCGGGAGCAACCACCCTCGCTAGGCACCAACCAAAAGCCCAGTCCTGAGCGGTGACAAATCTGGAATCCTCTGGCAGACTCCAGTCCAGGGCCTCCTGCACAAAGGAGGCCCTTCTTACAAACTGAGCACTGAATATGAACACATTTAGAATTAGTTTTGGCTGTAAGGGAAAAGCCAATGTGGAAAATATAATCTGATGGATAGGATTTGAAATGAAAGACAAAATATGGCTCAAGCTTCCAGAGCCTAAGCTCTTGGCAGAAGCATAAACACTTTGTGGAATCTAAGACCAGGACACAATGTGATACCTCAGCAAGAACTCAAGGATAGCAAGGGATTTAAACATTAAAGGACTCACTCCACTTTTCAAACTGTGAATCACCAGACTCTAAATAGAGAGGAAAAGGTGTATCAGCCAACATTTACCTTGCCTCCCCTGGGCTGAAATACTCTTCTAGTGCCTGCAGCACTCTCTTACAAAGATGAATAAGCCAAGACCTGGCCCTTGAAGATTTTGTACCTGGTTGGGAAGGCTAGCAGGTAACTAAAACACACGTCTTAGTATGGGACATGCCAAACGTTGAATAAAAGTGAAGGGCAGCAGGGCAGATAACTCCAGTCTTCAGGGGAGGGGGATAAGGTTTCCCAGAAGAGAAGAGAGGGCACCCTATCTGGGTCTTGGAAAGACAGTGGGATTCTGAGAGGAGCAGCAAGCACAGAGGCAGCTTAGAGAGGCCAGGACAGGGTGTAGGGAGGAACTGGGCTCTGCATGGGTGTGGCAACTTCTCAGCCAATCGGGGTCGGGGATGGGGAGGTTTTCAACATTCAGAGACATTGGACTTGACTCCTTGGTTCTTTCGAAGATTTCAGGTCTGCTTTTAAATTGAAAAGCAACTCTGCCCTGTGTATCAACAAAGAATCAGGGAGAGAACTGAAAAGGGTATCTTTGCATATGCTTTTTGTTTCTTTTCTGCTATTTGAAAAAGTGATCACACATGCAAATCAACGATTGGCTCTTCGCTGTATCCAGCAAGTACCTGTTCCTGAGTACACGTTTACTCTCCACAGCAGTACTATAGGGGGTCCCCTCACCCCTGCTTTGTGGGGCCCTACCAGACCAGATCAACTTTTAGCTTAGAGGTTTTATCACCCATGTGTTCGTGGCACATTGAAGGCTAGCCTTCAATACAAAAGGGTCATTATTACCATTGCAGGGGCACAAGTCCCTTGGAATTATCTGCAACATTGTTCCTGTTTGGTTTTTGTTTGGTTTACTGGGTTTCCTCTGCCTACTCTGGATGCAAATAGGAGTTAAAAATAATTCTAAAGGGATGCTATTAAGCACTTAGCTTTCTTTTATATTATAAGAAACAATCCCATGTCTTGTTTGTAAAATCAAAACTATGTTGATGACAATTTAGACATGAAATACCCAGCAGAGACAGACTATGATTATTTATGAAAGGCTCTATCAGGAAATTATTTACATCTTTGGGCAATTTCCACTTCGCTTGTGATTTAAGTCCTATGAGTATATTTCATCTAGTTATTCACACAAAGTTAATGGAGCTGTTCTGTACTGTGTTTTTGATAGCACAGCATGTTGAATCTGACTCCCACCTTCCTTTCCCTAATTATTTGTAAGCTTTCCTCACCTCTGTTTTATTTTCTTTGCAGAGTCATTCTTTATTTCAGAAGGGAGGCAACACGTGGAGTGTGAGATGTGGTTTTGGAATGTTCTCTAATTCCAGAGCCCTTGTTTGGGACCAGGTGCTGACCGGTCAGATTACAGAAATAGGAGAGTAATTTGTACTTGTCACCTGGAGAAGCTCTTGTCTAGAGATATCAAATACTATCCTTTTCACCTGATTCAGAGGAAAGAGGTAGCATCTTGGTGGCACCATTGTGCCCTCTCAAAGTGCCCTCTAGTCCTCCAAACTGTAGCTTTATTTTCTCAGCACTGAAATCATTGTGCTTTTCCCAGGCATTGAATTAAGAGAGAAGCAGTTGACTATAGGATGGGTTACTTGTCAGAAACTCACGCCTATGGTGGTGATGACAAAGAAAGTTCTGGCACCAGAGTTTCAAGCTGAAGGACAGATTTATTGAGAGACTAAATCAGAAGAGTATCAGTTATTTCTCCAGCACATTTTCAAATTAGGTGAACATACCTGATCTCCTAATTCCCAAACCAATGGATTTTAAAGGGCAAAACAGTCACACCACAATACTGAAAGAGATCAGCCCACAAGGCAGACTCTGTCATTTTTAGCCACAGGTTTAAATGAGTGTGTCTTGGAATCAACACAGTGGGAAAGAGAATACATTTTCCACCATAACACACATGGGGAGCCAACACCTCCAGGACACATGGCAGACTGTGTGAGATTGTTCTAATGGAGAAATAAACCAGTCACATAAGAACTTCATTCCCAAGAAAGTATCATCACAAAACGAAGGGGGAGAGTGTAGAAGGGGGAGAGGAAAGATGGAAACTGACATATCCTGAGTATATTCTATCTAAATTTCAACCACTTTCTCCATTATCCCTTTTACATCCCTAAAAAGATTTGTAAGGGGTAACTTTTCCTCCCATTTTACAGAAAAAGAAAAGAAACTAAGTTTCAGAGAGTAAGCTAAATAGGCTAAAGTCACACAATTAATGAAATATTATATCAGGTTTTGCACCCAAGATTCCTTATTTGAAAGCCCATCTTCCCTTTAAGGGACCACACTGCCTAATTTTAACCTGTTGTAATTCAGTAATTCAGTATTAGTACTGAATTACAACATACTCTAAAAAGCATACTCTAAAAAAGAGAAGAGGGTGGAAAAACACTAAGCTAGAAGCTCCTCAGTTGTTCACATCACTGGTAAGAGCAGGATTCTAGATTATTTTGGATAGGGTACAGAAAAAAAGTCGTTTACATTTGACGTTAGAATGCATTACATAAGAATATTTTGAAGTAAAGTTACCTTCCCTAATATGTTCTGGTTGTACTAATACTGAAATTGGACCATGGATACAGACCACATAGCAACTGATTAAAAGGCACCAAGAGCTTTCCCAGAAAGCCAATCTAGGGACAAAAGCTTTGTCGCAGATTGCAATGTTAGGAGGAAATTGTCTGGCGGCAGGAACAGGGGACCAAAGAAATTCAGAGATAAAACTTTCACCTTTATAGCCTGTCAAATTATATACCCTGAACGTACACAGACAAATTCCCCAGGCACTTTAGGAATCACATGTGGGTGTGTCTGTGTGTGTGTGCTTGTCTCTATGTGTCCCATTTGCCCTCTGAAGAAGGCTTAACTAGATTATATCAAACGATGCAACCCATTTCCAGAAGATGCAATTGATGTTAAATCCCAGAAGGCAGGCTGGTATCTACCAGTATCATTAGAGTCTAGGGAGAAACCAAAAAAGATCTTGCACTTCATCAATTTTATGCTGTGGAGAAAAATGTCTCCCAACCATGATGAGCAGGGCAGGTTGCCAGCTCTCTAAAGAAATCACAGGTGGCCTGTAAGGATAACCTGGTATCAGGAACCACAGTGGTGACAATCGAGCACACAATATAAGTAGATTTCTTTTTAACCACCACTTTCCCGGAACTGGAAATATGCCATCAGGTGTGAACCTACTTAATCACTATATTAGAAGTTGCCAGCTGGGCACAGTGGCTCACTCCTGTAATCCTAGCCCTTTGGGAGGCCGAGGCAGGTGGATTGCAAGGTCAGGAGTTCGAGACCAGCCATTTCAAGAATAACCTGGCCAACATGGTAAAACCCCATCTCTACTAAAAATACAAAAATTAGCCAGGCCTGGTGGTGCGCACCTGTAATCCCAGCTACTGAGGAGGCTGAGGCAGGAGAATTGCTTGAACCCGGGAGGCAGAGATTGTAGTAAGTCGAGATCATGCCACCGCACTCCAGCCTGGGTGACAGAGTGAGACTCCCTCTCAGAAAAAAAAAAAAAAAGAAGTTGCCAACAAATAGCCAGGTTTGTTCCAAATAATTGTTTGAAGTCAATTGTTTGAAATTTCTAATACTTTTTCCCACAGAGAAAATACCAAAAATACTTCCTACTTAAGTCTGAAAAAGAATACTGAGAAAAAAAATCAAGACACCCAGCTTTTCAAAGACTCCATGAACCTTGGGCTTTTTGTCTGTAAAATGGGGGTAATGATGCTCTTTCTGCCCAAATCATGATAGTATTGAAAGGAAAATTTAGAAAATGTTTCACTGAACAGAGCCAAGGCACTTCCACATTACACAATGCATAAAGTGTATTCATACAGAATGAAATTAGTCTCAAGCAATACTCTAGTCACGCTAACAATGAAAAAAACTAAAGAATAAGAAATTATAATATGAAGAAAATATTTGGGGGTATTCTGAATGTTAGAGCTAAAGGAAAGCTAAAAAACGAATGCTGAAGTAAATGATGGCTTTTCCTTTCTTTTCTTTCCTTCGTTCCATCACCTTCTCACATGCCATTTAATTTACTTATTATCTTTATTGTGTGTCTGTCTCACCTGTGAGACTTTACCCTCCCTGAGGGCAGGAATCTTGATAGGTTTGTTTATTCATTGCTACATCCCAAGCATCTAGCACAGTGACTGGCACATTGTAGTCAGTAAGCACATATTTCTTAACAAATTCATTTATAATGTGATAATGATGAAAGGCGCCCAGTGCACCTTCGAGAAAGACTGATGGAATGACTTTGGGCCATTTCACGGGGGAAAATCTTCTGGTTGCTTTCTTTTAGTCAGGGATTTATGATGATGGAGGAATCTGGGGTTGCTCTGGACACCGTAAATCTCAAGGAGCTGGAATGGTGTTCTCTGAATATTTCATGATGAAGAGTGAGAGCATCCGTCACCTCCTGGTCACCTCAGCTGCTCCTCTTCCCAAGCAGGGTGTGTGTGTACTAACAACATGCTGGTACATCCGCTTTTGACTCTTCCACCCAGAAGAACATCTGAATCCTCCATGGGGGTCTTCCTCTCTCTTCCCTTGGGCCTGTTGTTGGCATTTCTCTTAGCAGAGTTCCATCCGTTTTCCTAGAACCACTGCCTATTATCAAAAGGTCTGGAGCTAGGGGCAGGGAGCAGGTTGTGGTGTGCAACCCTCTAGACTCTTTGGTGGAAGGGAGGAAGCTCCAGCCCACCTCTCCCTTTGGGGTAGGAGGAAGAGCCCAGGGTTTGCTTACCCAGGGGAGCCAGTTCTGCTGGGATCCAGCTCCCCAGCCTTGCTGAAGTCTGTGTTCTCAAGCCAGCCCTGTCATTAACCAATGTTTCTTATTTAGTTCTTAGAATTTTAGAGTAAACTTAGAAATACAATTTAACTTCCTCATTTTAGAAAAAAGAAAACTAAAGCTCAGAGAGGGAAATTGACTTGCTAAGGTCACACAACTAGCAAGTCGGAGGCAGAGAAGCCTTCACCACCTTGACCACACCTGTCCTGGCAGCACCAGGTATGTCTGGTGAAAGTCAGGCATGACCTTGACAAGAGTTAATAGCAGCAACGTGGTAAGAGTAGCAGCAAAAGGTTGCATGCCTTTGTAGGAATGAATCAGATTTTTGTAATTTTTGAAATGATATAGCCAGATAAATCCAGTAATAGTTACTTGATTTATATTTTTTTAGAGTACTCATCTTTTTTCCCAAAAGGCTTTCCCAGCAGTTTACTTAAAATAACCTATTCCCACAATGTATCTGAAGTGTGGTTTCATTCACACACTTTGCTGCTTAATCTCAATGCACTGTGTAGTCTTTTAAGGTGTGATTGAACTCACAACTTCCTGATGTAATCATTATGACAAATGAGTTGTCTTTTTCAAGAGATGTGGCTAAGTTTATTCTTATTTATGGGTTAACAAAGTTAGGCCTTGGGGTGGTGAGTGAGGGGGAGTAAGTACAGGTGAAATCAAGCAGGCAGATCAACCCTAAACAATATTTTCGCAAAAAACAAGTTATAGATTGGTGCCCTTGTGGGGAGTAGAGGGTTGCCTCTAAAGTCTAAATTGACAGATTAAAGAAGCCAAGAAAGACAAGAACATTCAGGTCATAATATTCTACAGCTCCTTTCTGCTCTAGAACTGAATTAAGTAGAATTGAAGGTGTATCGTCTAGTCCAACTATTTCACAGTTGGATAAGAAAACAAAAGTCCAGAGCAGAGACTGACTTGTCCAAGGTCAGCGAGGTCAGCTGGTTCCCAGTGGGGTTCTTTTTTTTAGTGTAGAGCTTGCACTGGGTGGAAGGGAGGAGCAATAGGATAAGACCAGAGAGGAGCATGGAATTCTTAGGAAATGTCAGGAGCTCCTCCCTACCGACAGGGAAGCTCTCAAGGTATTTTTGTCAACTCCAGCTAGTTCAGGCAAAAGAGAGTAAATGGATCTTTCAGAATCACTGGATATAGAGCATAAGCTAAGGCTAGGTAAGCAAGCAGGCCTTCTTGGAGGTGAATTTATTTCTAGGACTTGAGACATTCCCTGGATGGGGAGAGTTGCCCATGAGTAGGAGTGGGCTGACTGTCAAAGCCCCCACCAGCATCTACAAGTACATTCCTAAAAGTCTTGCCTCTAAGTCTATGGTTCTAAGCCTGGAGACCTTGGGCAATGTTCGAAGATCCTTTGGCTGTCACAACTGGGGAAGGTGGTGCTACCCCCATCTAGTGCCTAGATGCTAAGGACACCGTGTAAAATCACAGCCTACCACTCTACCAAAAAGTATCCCACTCCAACCGTCAATAGTGCCAAGGTTGAGAACGAAACCTTGCTCTACCTACCTATCCATCAGTGTTCTGCTAAGACTCAGTATTACTTCATCAGATGTTACTTTCTGAACCCAAGAAATCAAATAACAATTATAATTGTTCATTCTTCTCTCTCTTCAGATCTTTTGATTTTAAACTCCCCCCTAACCCCCCGACCAAAAAAAAAAAATCCGGATGAAGAAGAGCTAAGCAGGAGAATAGGAAACAGCAATTTCAATAAAAAATACTTAACACTGAAAATGTATGCGTAGGAGAGACTATTTCCCATGTACTTATATTTTTCTTGTTCTTTGTTGTCATTCCACCATCCTTGGTAAATTTGTTTTCATTTTAAGTGTTACAAGCAGTTATTATGTATTCCAGGCAGGATTCCCAAGCTGTGACAATTTAAATGAGGGAGACTTTTTTGTAAGGAAAAAAAATGATAAAAAATATATAAATGGTTTGTTGAAACACTGAAGAAAAGCTTGCCTCAGAGAGCAAAATGCTTTTTATGTAGCCTTAATATTAATCGAAAATGAAAATGTCCTTCACTTTGAAAGGGTAAGATTTGGCAGGTATGAGATATAAGAGGGCAACGAGAGTCTTCTCCACATTGACAACTGCATGTTTCTTGAAAAGACCTTGAAAGAAATAGTAGATAAGGAGCTACAAGTAATTTTTTAAATGGCTTAAATCTTTTACACGTTCACCTCAAAGAAAGAGAGAAACTCACGATGGCAGCATGGAAGAAGAGAAGGGGTTGTGGACGAAGGATCTGAAAACTTGGATTTTATCCAAGATCGTTAAAATGTTCCATGACCTTGGGCAAATGATCTGTCACTTAGGTTTCCGTTTACTCTAAATAATAATAATAATAATAATAATAATAATAATAATAATAATATGTGACTTGGCCGGGCTTAGTGGCTCATCCCCATAATCCCAGAGCTTTGGGAGGTCAAGAGGGGAATATAGCTTGAGGCCAGGAGTTCCAGACCAGCTTGGGCAACATAGGGAGACTCACTTCATCTCTACAAAAAAATTAAAAATTAGCCAGATATGATGATGAGCGCCTGCAGTCCCAGCTACTCAGAGAGTGAGGCAGGAAAATCACTTAAACCAAGGAGTTCGCAGTTGCAGTGAGCTAAGATCGCGCCACTGCACTCCAGCCTGGGCAACAGAGTGAAAGCTGTCTTTCTAAAAATTGAACATAATAATAATAATAATAATAATGCATACTTACTGACTTCATAAGATTATTTCAAAGTTCAAAAGGTACGTAAGTGAAAATGCCAGTGCTCAGACTCCCCTCAGTATTTCTTTACAGTTCCCACACCAGCGTGATCAATGCTTTCACGAATATGAAGAGCGATCACTCCTGGCAAACAAAGTCAGGATCAAACCAGGAATTATGACAAAGGAGACTGTTGTGTTACTTATCACACATTTTCAAAGTTCCTTTTTTTAATTCCTTTTTTTTTTTTGTCTAAGTTGAGGCATCATTGGTGTAGGATGTATGTGGCCCAAATAAATATCTTTACAGAAAAAAAAAGTCATGACAAGGTATCACGCCCCTGAAACCAAAATATTGGAATGTTCGCTCCCAAAGGGAAAATTTGCTTTCTTGAAATTTCTGACAAGCTGGTAAATAAGTGAAAGAGTTAGCAAGGCATGTTTCTTACAGTGCAGAAGGAGCCAACCAGTGGAATTTATTTACCTCGTAAAGTCGCTCAAAATCTTATCAGTTATGTTGCAGCATTAATATGAGACAGGGAATGCATCTTTGGTTTGCAGAGGTTCAGTGACAGGCTGGGGTTGACACAAAAAGAAAATTAATATTAAAGGAAAGGAGAAAAAAAAGCAGCACTAGATGACAAACCAGCATATCCAAAAAGAAGAGAAGAACATTTGGAAGTTGTTATTTTCTTTATGTGTCTTTAGTATTTTTAATGCAGAATTTTATGGAGGCCACAAAATGGTGGGTAAAGGAAAACTACTGGATGTAATTTATTTAGACTCTCAAAGGGCTTTTGATAAAGTCCTACACAAGAGACTATTAAGGAAACTTGGTAACTACTGGGCAAGAGGTAAAGAGCTGTCAATCATGGGTTAAAAGTGGGTTAAGAGATAGAGGGGGAGCAAAAGAATAAATGACCAGCTCTCAGCATGGAAAGGAGTTAATTGTGGGGTGTCAGCGATCGATGCAAGAGCACTGTCCTCCAGGATACGTGGTAACATCCTAGAAAATGGACTAAATAATGAGGTGCTGAGATTTGCTGACTACACAAAACTATTTTGGTTCCCTAAGTTTACACAGATGGATGTGAAAAACATAGAATCCAAACTCAGTAATTGGGCAAAACAGTGGCAGATGAAGCTCAGAACAGACAAGTGCAAAGTCATGCACACTGGAAGTAGCAACTTAAATTACTCATCCACTCAGGTAAGTTCTGAATTAGTTCTAACCTTACAGGAAAAAGATGTAAGCTCACAGAACACATCTTAATGAAGATGTATGCATGATGCTCAACAGAATTTTAAAACAGAAAAGCAAATATACTGTTAAATTGTAGTAAGAATAACAGAGAATATATTCCAATGTTGCTACAAGATCATTGTACCCATTTGTCCTACATTTAGTTAAAGTCATCTTATTTCTGAAGGAAGATGGTGAAAATAGAAAGCAGCATCTGATAACATCCAGGAAAATAATTAGGAGCAGTGGGAAGGGACAGGCAAACTTTTATATGGGAAGTGTTTTTTTAAGTGAGCAATTAGTTAATAATTTGAACAAAGAAAATTTGAGTATAAGGAGGGCATACATGTTTTCCATAAAGGTAAAAATGTATAGTAATAATTTTTCAACTTTAGATTTAGGTAGACTAGAAACTGTCTGTGAATGGCATCAGAGATAACCTGGATTTTCTTCTGATGTGAGATACTGTGAGCTGATGGAGTTCTGTTTTTCCTCACGAAAGCCAGTCCATCTTCCAACCTATAGTAGCCATATTTCATTTGTCCTAAGATGGGAAATAAGGGAATATACCTATTATAAAGTTTCAGGATGGGTGCGGTGGCTCACACCTGCAATCCCAGCACTTTGGGAGGCCAAGGTGGGAGAATCACTTGAGGCCAAGAATTCGAGACCAGCCTGGGCAATATAACAAGAACCCATCTCTACAAAAAGTAAAAGAAATAGCCAGGCGTGGTGATGTGTGCCTGTGGTCCCAGCTACTCAGGAAGCTGAAGTGGGAGGATCCCTTGAGCCTGGGATGTCAAGGTTGCAGTGAGCCGTGATCATGCCACTGCACTTCAGCCTGTGTGACTTTGTCTCAAAAATAAAAGAAACAAAAAGTAAAGTTTCATAGATGTTATTCGTGACTTTGTCTCAAAAATAAAACAAACAAAAAGTAAAGTTTCATAGATGCTATTTCTAAAATCATTTATGATATTTTGTCTCTTCTTCCAAGCCCAGAAAGTTGCATATTGATTTCATATTGATGTTATGTATCAACTCCAATTAAATAAAGACAAGTGCCAGGTTAATCCAACAGTTAAGTTATTGCATTCACCTTATCTTGTAAGTTCCCAGATACACAAATCATTGCACGCTTTCCCTCTTCCCTCTTCTCCAGGAGGCAATTTATCCATGGACGTGACCACCAGGAGCAGTAAGATCTGTTTGCCTCTCTGTCTTTTCCTTCTCTCCAGATGTTTAGCTGAGATTGGCAACTATGGTTACTGAAGTCAGGAGGAACTAAACCCCAGGCTTCCAGAGATTAAGCGTCCATTGATGGAGGCCAGAAAGAAATACTCTCCCCCAATGCCAAAGTGCTTTACAATTGACCCAGTGCTTGTTGAGAAAATGACATCCTCACACTCAAGCTAAGGATTGCACAAGTGGGCAGGTGCATGGAGGGTGAGGGAAACAATGGGTGAGGTGGAAAGCGAGGACAACTACTGACTAATTCCCTTCCTGCAGCATTTATACCTCACCAGAAGATTGGAGCCGAGCTGTTGGAGTCTTGGGTGCTTCTTAGCCTGTATTTACTATTTACCATGTTCAAGCAATTGATGTGGTACGGGACTTCAGAAGTACCTTTCCCTGTGTGTTTTCCTTCCCAAAATCTAATCCTTGAGCACTGTGGTAAACAAAAATAAACTAAGAATGAATAGCAATAAAGCACGAGCAAGAACAAACCAAATACTGATGTAACAATAGCATTAATAGAAGCTAAAATTTGAATTTCACTGCAAAAAGAGTCTCAGCATAGCAATTTTTTAAAAAATCTTGCAAGTGGCGTATAAGTATTCTGTAAAGGATCAGCTTACCTTTAAGAAATGATATATATTAGACAGGTATTTAAATGCCTAATGAAACATTTCAAGTGACATATAGATATTTTCCTCTTCAAATATGTAGATTCTTTCTAAAAGAGGGCATAAGGTAACATTTTCCACAGCAACTCTGCAAATCATAAAAGGCAGACATTTTGCTAAGTGTTGGCATCACACAAGAGGGTTATATCAAGTGGAAAGTTACTGGCATGGGTCAGTGTTTACATAAGTATCTTTACCTCTCCACTCTTCGTATCAAATGTCTTATAAGCTTCTTTTCAAAAGAAAAAAAAATATATATATATATATATATATATATATATATATACACACACGCAGCTGTTTGTTGAATCATTTGCTATTTTAGGAAACTTTTACTCATCATTTATCTCTAGTTCTACCAATGACGGCTTGTGGATATCAACATATCAGTATTGCCCTCTCAGCTTCCACTCATACCTCACCATCCCCCAGTCTCTACAGAGACCAGATATTAAAGCATCTTTTGTGAACCGCAATATCACCACCACCATCATCTGAAACTGTTAAACTTACACATATACACAAATGCAGAGAGACAGAGAGAAACATCTTCAGTCCCTTCAGTATTGGTCACCTAAAAGGCAATTAAAATTCTTGTAAACAACTCATTCAGATGGACATTACTTACCCAAGACAATAACTCTCCAGAATATAGCCAAAAAGAAAAATATTCCTGAACAGTGAAAATAGATGTCAAAAATCCATGCATTTCCCTTTCTCATGAACCCTTCAGATTGTCCCTCAAAGCCAGTTTACTTTTTAAAAAATTCATTAATATATTAATTGCATAAGAATATTTTTCTTCAGTTTAGAACATGCTTGCTGTTTATGAATTAAATGATAGTTCATGATAACATATATTTTAAAAATCTTAACAGCTTTATTGAGATGTAATTCACACGGCATAAAATGCATCCATTAAAGTGTTCTATTCAATGGTTTTTAAGACATTTACTGATATGTACACCTATCACCACAGACAATTTTAGAACATTTTTATCACCTCAGTGAGAAATCTCATTACCTTTAGCTGTTACTCTCCTGGCTCCCTATCTTCGTTTCCACCCCAGCCCTAAGCAAACAATAACCTACTTTCTGTCTCTAAAGATTGTTCTTTTCTGGACTTTCACATGAATAGAGTCATAGAATACATGGTCTTTTGTGACTGACTTCTTTCACTTAGCATAATGTGTTTAAAGTTTATCCAGGCTGGGCACGGTGGCTCATGCCTGTAATCCCAGCATTTTGGGAGGCCAAGGTTGGGGGATCACTGGAGCCCAGGAGTTAGAGACCAGCCTGGGCAACATGGTGAAACCCCATCTCTACAAAAAATACAAAAATTAGCAGGGTGTGGCGGTGCAAGCCTTTAGTCCCAGCTACTTAGGAGGCTGAGGTGGGAAGATAGCTTGAGCCCAGGCAGGGGAGGTGTCAGTGACCCAGGATTGTACCACTGCATTCCAGCCTGAGTGACAGAGCGAGACCCTGTCTCTAAATAAATAAATAAATAAAATAAAGTTTATCCATACTGTAGCATGTATCAGTGCTTCATGCCTTTTTATGGCCAAATAATATTCCATGGACTGGATATACCAAATTTTTACTATTTGTTTTTCAGTTGATGGACATTTAGGTTCTTTCCACTCTGGCTATTGTGAATAATGCTGCTGTAAACATTCTTATACTCACATTTCTGTGTGGACATATGTTTTCATTGCTCTTGGATATATGCTGAGGAGCAGAAGTACTGGGTCATACACTAATTGTGCAATCATTGGAAAAACTTCCAGACTATTTTCCAACATTGTTGTACCATTTTACATTCCTGCCAACAGTGATAAGGGTCCCAATTTCTCCACATCCTCATCAACTTCTTATTATTGGGCTTTTTGATTGTAGCCAGTGGGTGTGAAGTGGTATCTCTTTGTGGTTTTGATTTGCATTTCCCTGATGACTAATGATCTGGTACACCTTTTCATGTGCTTATTGACCGTTTGTATATTTTCCTTGGAGAAAAGTCCATTCAGATCCTTTGCCCGTTCTTTAATTGGAAACCAGTTACTTTTACTTTACATATAATGTTAAAGTTGATTTTTCAGCTAATGAAATGATCAGAAATAGCAAATAAGAAGTGGGTAGGAGCTATTAGAGACAGCCACACCAACTAACCTGGTATAATGAGAGAAAGAAAAAATTACAGAGAGCAAAGAAAAAAACCTCAAAAAACAGAGCATTCTCTAGTCCTATAGAGACAATATCAATGGGCTCTGGCAGCATCTCTGTGCTATAATACGGCAAGTGACTGAAGTTTACTGTGATTATCTTAAATTGTCTTTATAGGATCATTTTAAATTCTATTTGGCTTTTTTTTTTTTTTGAAAGGTTAGGAGGATTATAATTTGGAGCTATGCTGAAGGGGAATTGATAGTTATTATCAATGGTGTACTCCTAAATGTTTAACAACCAACTCTCCAAGGGGAAGAAAAAGTCTGATTCGTACTTTCACCATAACTGATTTCAAGCTACCAAATCAGGTCAACCTGCTAAGGAACTTCCAGAAAATTCAACTATCAGCTCCCAAACTATTAGAAGCCAGCTTAGACTTACTACAGCTTAATGTATGACTTTTATAAGCCGGTCACTACGTTCATCTCCTTACATACTACTATAGTTTGAATGTTTACATCCCTTCCAAAATTCATGTTGAAACTTCATCTCCAATGCAACATTATTAAAAGGTATGGAATTGGGAGGTGATTAGGCCAAAGGGCTCTGCTCTCATGAATGAATTAGTGCTCCGATAAAAGTTCTGGAGGGAATGAGCTAGGTCATTTTTTTTTTCACTTCCTTCCCTTCTACCATGTGAGGACACAGCATTCAAGGTGTCATCTTGGAAGTACAGAGCAGCCCTCACCAGATGCTGAACCTGCCATTGCCTTGGCTTGGACTTTCCAGTCTCTAGAACTTTAGAAAATGTTTGTTGTTTTCTTTTCTTTCCTTTTTTTTTTTTTTTTTTTGAGACAGAGTCTTACTCTCACCCAGGCTGGAGTGCAGTGGTACAATCTCGGCTCACTGCAATCTCCACCTCCTAGGTTCAAGGGATTCTCCTGCCTCAGTCTCCAAGTAGCTAAGACTACAGGCACGTGCTACCACATGCAGCTACTTTTTGTACTTTTAGTAGAGACGGGGTTTCACCACGTTGTCCAGGCTGGTCTCGAACTCCTGACCTCAAGTAATCTGCCCACCGCCTCCCAAAATACTGGAATTATAGGTGTGAGCCACCATGCCTGACCTAGAAAATGTTTATTCTTCATAAATTACCTAGTCTCAGGTATTCTGTGATAGCGGCAGGAACAGACCAAGACGCATGACCTAATTTACTGTGCTCAACAACCTCAAAGAAGAAGTAAGCGTATTCATTTCCCTTTTACACAGAAGTAGACTAAGGCTCAGAAAAAGTTTAGAGACTTGTCCAGGGAGACACAGCCAGGTATTGCCATGATGTTCTCTCCAAAGAGTGCGTTCTTCCTAGTACAGTAAATAAATTCCTCATTTTTAAAAGTGCACTAAGAACAATTCTTTTTTTTTTTTTTTTTTGAGACAGGATCTCACTCTGTCGCCCAGACTGTAGTGCAGTGGCACAATCTCAGCTCACTGCAACCTCTGCCTCCCAGGCTCAAGTGATTCTCCTGCCTCAGCCTCCCGAGTAGCTGGGATTACAGGCATGCACCACCACGCCCAGCTAATTTTTGTATTTTTAGTAGAGACGGGATTTCTCCATGTTGGCCAGGCTGTTCTCCGGCTCCTGACTTCAAAGATCCACCCGCCTAGGCCGCCCAAAGTGCTGGGATTACAAGTGTGAGCCACCGCACCCAGCCAGAACAATTCTTAAATTGGGTTAAAAGGCACTTCTGAAGGAACGTCATCCATTATTCTGAAATTACACTCATTTGAAACACCACAGGCCTTGGCATCAATGGGCAACCGAGGTGTTGATACGTAGATATTTCTTTTTTTAAAATTATACTTTAAATTCTAGGGTACATGTGCACAACGTGCAGGTTTGTTACGTAGGTATACATGTGCCATGTTGGTTTGCTGCACCCATTACTTGTCATTTACATTGGGTCTTTCTCCTAATGCTATCCCTCCCCCTGCCCCTCACCCCATGACAGGCCCCGGTGCACGATGTTCCCCACCCTCTGTCCATGTGTTCTCATTGTTCAATTCCCACCTATGAGTGAGAACATGCAGTGTTTGGTTTTCTGTCCTTGTGATACTTTGCTCAGAATGATGGTTTCCAGTTGCATCCATGTCCCTGCAAAGGACATGAACTCATCCTTTTTTATGGCTGCATAGTATTCCATGGTGTATATGTGCCACATTTTCTTAATCTAGTCTATCATTGATGGACATTTGGGTTGGTTCCAAGTTTTTGCTATTGTGAATAGTGCCGCAATAAACATACGTGTGCAATATACATAGATATTTCTTACTGAAACAACTAACAGCAGCTTCATCAGAAAGAAATGAACAGAGGACTAATCAGTGATGAAACCTGAAGTCAAGCAGGAATTTACAAACAAAGCTTCCCAGCACAGGCAAGCAGTGTAGAAAGTGGCTCCAAGTAATCAAAGGATAGTCCTTCCAGCTTCCCATTCAGCTGTGACTCCTGCCATGGCCAGCCCCTGCAAGGGCCCAGCAAGAGACTCTTCCACAAGTTCCAAATGCCCTAAGTGTGTGCATTCATGCGTGCAAAGTTAGTGCATTAACACACCTTAACAACCTTATGGCAAAATGCGAGAAATTCCATTTCGGCCTATAGTATGTAACAATATTCCCCTCTACTTGCATTATGCATGAAAAAAAAAGTAACGCCTAACCCTGCTTTTTGAAAGCAGAGAAAGTATATCTTGGGACTGAACATTACCCAGATTCTATTCAAATAAAACAGCAAATTCTCCACCCAGAAGCTAAAGACTACTGTGATGGTTAATACTGAGTGTCAACTTGACTGGATTGAAGGATACAAAATATTGATCCTGGGTGTGTCTATGAGGTTGTTGCCAAAGGAGATTAACATTTGAGTCAGTGGGCTGGGAAGGGCAGACGGGCCCTTAATCTGGGTGGGCACAATCTAATCAGCTGCCAGCATGGCTAGAATAAAAAGCAGGCAGAAAAAGTTGAAAAGAGAGATTGGCCTAGCCTCTCAGGCTGCATCTTTCTGCCTCTCAGGCTGCATCTTTCTCCCGTGCTGGATGCTTCCTGCCCTTGAACATTGGACTCCAAGTTCTTCAGTTTTGGAGCTTGGACTGGGTCTCCTTGCTCCTCAGACTGCAGATGGCCTACTGTGGGACCTTGTGATTGTGTGAGTTAATACTTAATAAACTCCCCTTTATATATATATATTTATTCCATTAGTTCTGTCCCTCTTGAGCACCCTAATACAATTTTTATACTTAAAAATTTGTAATTAGACCAGGAGTGGTGGCTCATGCCTGTAATCCCAGCATTTTGGGAGGCCGAGGCTGGAGGATCACCTGAGGTCAGGAGTTCGAGACCAGTCTGGCCAACATGGAGACACCCCATCTCTACTAAAAATACAAAAATTAACCAGGTGTGGTGGCATGTGCCTGTAATCCCAACTACTCAGGAGGCTGAGGCACAAGAATCCCTTGAACCCAAGATGCTGAGGCTGCAGTAAGCCAAGATTGCACTATTGCACTCCAACCTGGGTGACACAGTGAGACTCCATCTCAAAAAAAAAAAAAAAAAAAATTTGTAATTAGACACATCATGTAGAAGGAATCACTTATGCAACCAGTGGCAAGTTTCAACTTCTGTTTCCAGCCGGTATCAAAGAGATGGGTTGATCTACCACGGGGTAACACATTCCCTTTGCCCTATCTGGCACCCATCATGGAATATATTACTCCGTTATGGAAGCTGCTATTGTGTGCTTGTTTGGTAAGAAGGACTTGCAACTCAGCAACCAAGCTTATACTAGCCAAGACTCAAATCTCTCCACATACCAATGTCCACAGGCTTCAATACTACAAAAATCTAAGAAGGATATCAGTCAAGGCTTTGGAAGGTCTCCCTTTAATTTATGGTGAGAACACAGAGCTATATTCTCTCAGTATCTCAAGAAACTGGGACCATTAATGTACAATACTCTTCATTGTATTTTGCTCTGCTCTATATTCAAACCTGAATGAGCCGGATTATAAAAACACGCACCTTTTTTTTAACCTTTCACCTAACAAAGAATACAATAAACAGTAGCCTCATTCAGAGATCTTTGGTACAGAGCAGGATGCTTTAGACACTTAATATTAGTCTTATTAAGTTTTATTAGGCTTAGTAGCAGACATGTAAGAGAATAAGAGAAAAGAGATGAGAAGAAGGCAGCTATGGGCAAAGTTTTGGGAATCCCCAGCCCCCTTTTCCACAGCCCACATCTTTGGCACCCACATCCACCCACTACAGATGGCCTGTCAATGTCTTTCCAGAGCATCACAGCATTCTAGCCCAACCGTTTTCATGCCGTGCTCTCTTCGTCCTGTCTCTGACCCCCTTATGCTCCACTTTGCAGGTTAGACATCTGGAATCTTATGGCCTCGGGGCCAGGTTTGGTTGTTAGGAAGCATAATAAACTAGTCCTTTCAACTAATAGGATAGAGTAAAGTAGAAGATACCACTCACTTCACCACCTCGTATAGGTACATTCAAACTGCTACCAGGGCTTCCCGAAGGTGATGGCCACAATTTTTTTTTTTTTTTTTTTTTTTTTTTGAGGTGGAGTCTCGCTCTGTCACCCAGGCTGGAGTGCAGTGGCGCAATCTTGGCTTACTGCAAGCTCTGCCTCCCGGGTTCATGCCATTCTCCTGCCTCAGCCTCCCAAGTAGCTGGGACCACAGGCCCGACTAATTTTTTGTATTTTCAGTAGAGACAGGGTTTCACCACCAGGATGGCCTCGATCTCCTGACCTCGTGATCTGCCCGTCTCGGCCTCCCAAAGTGCTGGGATTACAGGCGTGAGCCACCGTGCCCGGCTGATGGCCACTCTTTCATTGACTCACCCCAAGACTGATCCCAGGGGTTAGGATCCTAGCCCAGGCTATAAGAAGAGATAATACCACATCAGGTTTCATTTTTGGCCACTGGGCTGGAGATGGCTGAGTGAGGGATGAGTGAGGGGAGATCAAAGCACTAGACCTGGCCTCATCAGTCGGCATGTTCCCTAACAGTATGCAGATGGACTAGCTGCAATCCAGCTAGCCATCCTGGAGGAATCACTTCTACTCCCATCTCTGGGCAGGTTAACCACAATCAACATTTGAGTCACAATATCCAACATATACGGATGGCTTGTAGAAAACAACCTTTTAGAATTCCAGCACCAGTAACACCAGTCTCTAGCAACAGCCCTTGTCATAACAAGATATTGTGAGTTGTGCAACCAATTTCATGTGGCTAGGAGGTTCTTTTGTTTGGCAGCCAGGTAAAACAAGGGCTGACTCCTTTAAACAGTCTCCCTTCCCCTACATACCCTTCATACACAGAATTCCTTTCGAAGCCACCGAAAATCCCTTTCCCAAAACAGAGATGAGAACAATTCGTTTGTTTTTGTGTGAACCTAGGCTTTCCCTCCAACTATCCTAGCTAGTTCCCTTTTCTCTTTCAGACCTCTTCTCAAAGCTCCCGCATTCCACGTTCCCACGAGGGCTTTTCCGACCATGGGTCTTCTCTAAATCAAAATGGCTATAGTCCAAAGGTTGTACAAAGAAAAATTCAGCTAGCTTCCAGCAAAGTCTCAGCAGTATGATTGACCTTTTCTTCCTGCATGTTTTTATTATTGTTTAATTGTCATGTCTGTCCCAGTTAGGTGACAAACATGAGGTAGGAATCGCTTTAATCTGTGTGTTTTTATAGTACTTCAAATGAATACTCCACTCAGTAAATTGAAAATCATTATTATATATAAATACATATGCTAATGCATGACCTGGAAGATCAAGTGGCAGAATGAATAAACAATTACTGGCAAACCCCAGGGTATGGCATTTCAAGGAAGTCATCACAGAATCACCAGCAATTATCTTCGCAAACTTAAGGTATCTATGGACTGAAAGAGAAATGCACATGTGTTTCTGAAAGAAAAATAAGAAAACTCAAAAAATTAG
Organism: Pongo pygmaeus; assembly: GCF_028885625.2. Taxonomy (NCBI): domain Eukaryota; kingdom Metazoa; phylum Chordata; class Mammalia; order Primates; family Hominidae; genus Pongo; species Pongo pygmaeus. The sequence continues at coordinate 139,788,294 of NC_072378.2, read as the reverse complement.
ACTCAATGTCTTAACATTCAAATCTAGAAATATATTGCAATCCTATAGACACACACACACACACACAGATACACACACACACATACACACTAGCTTACTGGAAAAAAATTAAGACAGTTTTGTTTAAAAAGAAACTGTCTTAATCAGTTTCTTTTTAATTAGCATTTGACTAAGATCACATTAGTCAACTGCTACTCCTCAGAAGTATGACAAGTCGGGTAAAAATCAAGTAGAAGGCAAAGACATGAAATAGTTTTGAGTATTGTGCAGTTTTAAGCGTTGTCTTGCTATTGGGCAATTCAGAACTGCACCCTGAAATCATCCCCTCATCCGGTAGATGCATAAGTGATTAGAAGGCTTTTCTCGCTAAGTTATTATTAATGGTCCAGTGGCAGCCCAGAGATGCATACCTCATGGAATTCCAGAGAGGTTGGTCTTAACTTAGTGCTATTTTTAGTAGTAACTTAGATGATGGGAGAGAATGTGGTTATTAAATTCAGTGATGACATCAAACCAGGTGTGGTACATTCCACTTTGGAAAACTGGATAGAAGTGCAAATGATCTTGATAAGTTGGAGAAGTGGGTGGCCATAAACAGGTTGAGGTTCTGTAGTGTCATTCATATGGGAAGAAAAACAAACCACAGAAATGCGGGATTCATTCCGTGATGTCATACAGAAAACGCTCTGGAGATCATCGTCAACACAAGCTATTAGGGTTCATGCTTGAGCTTTAAAAGCATGTTTGATTTAGTAAAAGAAAAACAGGTGTTCTTTCCTTGATGCTCAGTACCAGCTACAGGCTATCCTAGAATACTCCACACCATCTTTAAGTTCGCATTTTAAAGTGGAATACGGAGAATGTGAGGGTGTTTAATAAAAAATCAGTTTTTAAAATTGGTTATATGTTGAAGAAATAGCTCTTAGAGAAACAACTAAAATCATAAAGCTATTTGGCCTAGAGAAGACTATGAAAGGGACTTACCCAATTTCAACCTCAGGAAGAAGGTGGAAGAAGATCAGTTTCAAATTAGATTAGAAAAGCTTTCTAATTTTTCTTTTAAAAAAGCTACAGAAAATCAGACATCCCTCACTGAAAACTTAAAAAAATGGGTTTAAGTTGGGAATAGCTTTATGTGTAGACAGAAGACAAAACTACACCTGGGAGAGTAAAATCAAACCCAAAATCTCTGTGTGTCCTGTTTATCTGGTTTGTCTCCCTTTTATCTGACAAAGAAAGCAGGGTTGGGAAGGAAGAAGAAGAACTGTCCAGGGCTTCAGGACCCTCACTTCCTTGACAGGACTCTGACAGCTCAAGCCCCATCATCGCTCACTCTTGCTTCCCAGGTCTAAATGCTGCATTGCTTGGATTCTTGGCTATTTTGTTTCAGGGATGGTCACTTTGCAGGTAATATTGAGCACGGAAACACACACACGCACACACACACACACACACACACACACACACAAAGCCCAAGCACTTCACCACCTCTAAGGTAGGATGCAGCCTGATTCACCTCAAATTTCACTTTTGCTCATTCTCATCACTGGGCTTTGGCTCAAACCTTGGGCTCTGGTCTGAAATGCGTAAATACCTCTTTTCATCGCCTTCCTAAGAACTCCCTGCTTTTCAAGGCCGGATGCAGTTCCACCTCTCACAGAGCCTGTCTGACCTCTTCTAGTCATAGCAATTTCTCCTTCTTAGGAACTCCCAGCATTTGTTTACTGTCAATGTCATTCACTTGATACATAGTCACACTCAGCCTTGTGACATCTCAGGTACTGTTGAATCACCATTTAACATTTACTGTGTGTCTACACTATACTACTACCTAGACCATAAGCTCTTTAGGGTGAGGATTATGTGTTAAACTGTGTTGTATCTACGGCACCTAACTCAGCAAGTGATGTACTCTGCTCATGGTAGGGACTAGGTTATTCCTTGCTTAATGAGTGAATGAATGATTAAGGAGAATGTTTAGAGTAAATTCGATCGGGAAACGTTGCTCTCTACCTTGGAAAACTGTTTCTAAGGAGGGACTATTTCATCAGAAAATAAAACCCAATTCAGGGAAAAACTTTACATTTCATAAATTTTTGGTGGGAAAAGTAGATGTCAACATTATAAAACCCAGTAAAACAATCACAATGTCTGTTTTTATATAGGAAATATTAAATTACCCAGTTCCTCATAGGAAAAGAAAACCAAATACCGAGTGTTCTCACTTATAAGTGGGAACTAAATGCTGGGGACTCATGGACACTGGGGACTATTAGACGCGGGAGGAAGAATGGGGGGAGAGGGCGGAAAAACTATTGGGTACTATGCTTAGTACCTGGGTGAGAGGATCTATTGTACCCCAAACCTCAGCATCACACAATATACCCATGTAACAAACCTGCACACGAACCCCTTGAATCTAAAATAAAAGTTACAATATAAAAACAATGGTTAATATTTGGCTTCTCATCAACAACAATGGAAGCCAAAATTCTTGTCAATCAAGAATTCCATGTCCAGATAACTCTCCTACAATTTGTAATAGCCATAGCTTTACCAATAAAGCAATGGCATTTTAAAAAATTTGTTAGACATCACCAATATATGCAATTCTTTTTTTTTTTTTTTTTTTTTTTGGAAACGAAGTCTCACCCTGTCACCCAGGCTGGAGTGCAGTGGCGCCATCTCGACTCACTGCCACCTCCTCCTCCTGGGTTCAAGCGATTCTCGTGCCCCAGCCTCTGGAGTAGCTGGGATTACAGGTGTGTGCCACCACACCTGGCTAATTTTTGTATTTTTTTAGCGGAGACAGGGTTTCTTCATGTTGGCCAGGCTGGTCTCCAACTTCTGACCTCAGGTGATCCACCCATCTCAGCCTCCCAAAATGGTGGGATTACAGGCATGAGCCACTACACCCAGCCATATATACAATTTTTGTTTGTCAATTTAAAAAAGTAAATCTAAAAAAAGCAGAAATTAAGAAACTTTCAAATTAACAAATGCAGAAAATTTATCTCTAGCAGATCTGCCCTAACCACTAAAGGGAGTCTTTCAGGCCAAAATTACACTAGCCAGTAACATAAATCCATATAAAGAAATAAAGATAATTGTAAAAGTAACTACATAGAAAAATATAAAAGACAATATGAGTGAATTTTTCTTATAACTCTCATTTGTTTTTAAAAAAACTGCATTAAGGAAAAATCATAAAGCTGTTGTTGATTGGGCTTATAGCATATAAAGCTGTAATTTACAATAATTGGCAATAATAGTACAAAAAATTTTAAATAAATAAAATACATTACTAATTTCCTAAAATGATAGATTGTAAAAAATACACAATTCTTGATATGTTCATCTATGTAGAACACTTATTATTAGCATATGCAATATGAAAGCAAAAAAACCCACTGTGTGTGTTTAAGATGATTTAATCTAATAAAATTTGAACACTTCTCTTTTATTATTTTAAGATTAATATTTTATGTTCATTCTGTCCCAGCTCACTATGACTGGTCTTTCTACTAATACCCCAACAAAGTGTCAAAGGTGGTGGCCATTTTTAAAAACATATCCAGCCATATCTTAGATTTTGAGTTTAGGACACAGATTTTGCAGAGACAAATATCCCATGCTAGTTGCAGATTGGGTTGCATTTGAACCTATGACCTGGAGCCTACAAGCACCATATCCACAGCACCTTCTCAACAACCTCAACATGAAGCATAGCTACTGTAAGCAGTGTTCAGTTGTTTGTTATCTAAATACTGCAGTTAGATGTTTAAATCTTTGAAAAATACTAAGGCAGCATTATGATGTGCATTGGTTGAGGAGGTTGTTTGACAGCTCAGTAAGACCTGTTGCTTGCTTGAGCTACACTCGGAGTAACTTCCCAGGAAACTTTTGCCCACGGTAGCAACATAATGTCCCCCAAATTTCCCAAATAATTCAGGATGTCCAAAGATCTTGTAAAGGCCCTTGGGGTTGGTTGTGGTGGAGAAATGAATTTTGGCATAAACTATGGATTTGAAAATCAACCAAAAAAGAATAATTTCCTTTCATTAATCCTCTTGTCAACCTAAGGTAAAGATTATTTTATGTTTTTATTTTATTTATTTATTATTTTTTTTGAGACGGAGTCTCGCTCTGTCGCCCAGGCTAGAGTGCAGTGGCGCCATCTCAGCTCACTGCAAGCTCCGCCTCCTGGGCTCTCGCCATTCTCCTGCATCAGCCTCCCGAGTAGCTGGGACTACAGGCGCCCGCCACCAAGCTCGGCTAATTTTTCTTTTCTTTTCTTTTCTTTTTTTTTTTTTTTGTATTTTTAGTAGGGACGGGGTTTCACCGTGTTAGCCAGGATGGTCTTGATCTCCTGACCTGTGATCCGCCCGCCTCGGCCTCCCAAAGTGCTGGGATTACAGGCGTGAGCTGCCGCGCCAGGCCAAGATTATTTTTAAATGAGGAAACTAAAACAGACAGGACCTAACTACTAAGCACGCTAGTTGAGTCCTGATGAGTACTAAGAGTGCTGGTTAAGACTGCGGATGGCAGAGCCGGGGCCTGTGGGTCTCTGAAGCCAGTTTCTCAGTCATTACCCTATTCTACCTGCATGCCTGAAATAATATTTGTGCAGTGTCTAGTACAGCACCTAGGACATACTATTAATCGCCCAACTAGTTGTTCCTTATACTCTTTGGGACAAAGTAGCTCATCACATATCCAGGGCAGGCAGTATCCCCTGCACTGGAAGCACCTGCACGGAGGTAGGTCCCCGAACGGAAGTGTCACAAAGCAGGTGTCTGGAAAAGCAGAACAGGGGCTCGCACGCCAGGGGCCTATCTCCCATCTGTTTGCCCAGTACCTCTGCTATTAGCCTAGACACACTGAGTGCTCCCCAGCTGTTTACTGAATAAACTGAACGAAAGAACAAGACAGTGCAAAACAAGAGCAGAAGCAACATCCTGAAAATCTAAGGTGCTGTCATTATAGCAATTACAAACTAAAGTCACGAAACTTTGTTTTAAAGACAGTATTCATTCTCTGAGCGCATTATCCTGATATATTCTCTTTCCCCACCACACCCCCACCACCCCCTCACTCTCAGCTTCGAGCCAAGGTTTGTGAACTCTAAATACTTCAACCAGATGTAATTCATTACTAAAATTGCGAAGTCCTCTTTCATTCTATTTTCATTCCACATTTGTCAGCAGGTCAGAGTGCGACATGCACAGCGTTAAGTGCTCAAAGATTGTGACCGATGTTAGTCATTCTTCCCACTCACCCAACAGGAGTGTTCTTAGAGGATGAGAGAAACTACAGGCCAGCAAGAGGCAATGGGAGAAGTCCATCAAATGCTCTCTAAAGGTCCTGTTCCTGAGCCTGGTTACACATTAGACCTGTTGTTACGGTGTCTCTATGCCAAGGGTGTCATTTCCTGGCCCTGGATTGAAGTGAGAGGAGAGGAGGAAGTAGATGACGTAGGTGTCTTTTTCCAGGAAAAAGATGTATGGATGTGATTCATAAGTTCTTCCTTAACTTCCAGAAATGTTAAAAGCCTGCGGAGCATTTTGCGCCCTTCTGATGGGAAACAGGTCACACTCCTCATTCATCCCACTTCAAGCATTCTTTCTTAAGGGCTCAAGACTTAAAAGGCTGGCTGAAATTCAGCCAAAGGGAGATTCAGAATAATGATGGAGAACAAGGGCCGGGCGCGGTGGCTCACGCCTGTAATCCCAGCACTTTGGAAGGCCGAGGCGGGTGCATCACGAGGTCAGGAGATCGAGACCATCCTGGCTAACACGGTGAAACCCCGTCTCTACTAAAAACACAAAAAATTCTCCTGGCGTGGTGGCGGGCACCTGTAGTCCCAGCTACTCCGGAGGCTGAGGCAGGAGAATGGCGTGAGCCCGGGAGGCGGAGCTTGCAGTGAGCCAAGATCGCAACACTGCACTCCAGCCTGGGCAACAGAGCGAGACTCCGTCTCAAAAAAAAATAAATAAATAAATAAAAAATGATGGAGAACAAGAAATTTCACTTGGTTTTTCAACTGGGTCACATGTGAACACAGAATTTTCCCAAATTCTCAAAATATTTCGTGTGGTATTAACACTCCTCAAAGAATGTGGATCCTGGATATCCCCTCAAAATTGTTTCATAGCCAGAATGCTAGTGAGAGGATTATCCATCCAGGGGCTTTGAAAAAATGGTGCAAAAGCCCTAAATACCCGGTTACATTTCAAATACAATCATAATTTGATATGTAGTATCAGATGTATTCATTTTAATAAATAGTAATGAAACATTTATTAAAACTTAAAGACAATTTTAATCCCAGAAACGTATGTTAAACAAACAGTAAAAGAAAATGTTATAAAAAAAATTTAATGACTTTTCCACCTAAAAGCTATGGGAATTCCAAAGTTATACTTAATCCAATTGACATTTACTAAGAGAGTACACAGTAATTGGAAATCAGAGGTGAATAAGACATAGTCATTGCCTCATGGAGCTCCAATCCTAGCTGTGCAAGGCAGGAAAGTAAGCAAATTGGTATAATACAAAACAAGGTATGCTTAGAGCAGCCAGCACCCCAGAAACAGCTCCTAATCTCATCTGGAGAGAATTAAGGGAAGCTTCTCTGAAGAACTATGCATAAGAGAATCCTGAAAGGTGAAGAGGGATTTTCCAGGTGGACATGGCAGAGGGATGATGATGGCAGACACCCTCATGGAACCCAAGACAATTTAATGAGACTAGCATGAAGCATTTGTACTTATTAACAGTGCTTCTGCCGGGTGCAGTGGCTCACACCTGTAATCCCAGCACTTTGGGAGGCTGAGGCGGGCAGATCACAAGGTCAGGAGTTGAGACCAGCCTGGCCAACATGGTGAAACCCCGTCTCTACTAAAGATACAAAAAATTAGCTGGGTGTGGTAGTGCGTGCCTGTAATCCCAGCTACTCGGGAGGCTGAGGCAGGAGAATCGCTTGAACCCAAGAGGTGGAGGTTTCAGTGAGCCCAGATCGTGCCATTGCACTCCAGCCTGGGAAAGAGGGTGAGACTCCATTTCAAAAAACAAACAAACAACAACAACAACAAAAAAACAGTGCTCCTAGGCAGTCTCACAACTGTCCCAGATTGATTGATAACCTGCATGGTCTTCCTAGTGATTAGAATCCAATATGAATACAAATAAAACCTGACCAGTGTCCTCAAAGAGCTCCTAGAAATGGAAAAGACAAGGGCTGGGTGTGGTGGCTCACACCTGTAATCCCAGCACTTTGGGAGGCTGAGGCAGGAAGATTGCTTGACCCCGGAAGGTCGAGGCTGCAGTGAGCTGTGATCGCACCACTGCACTCCAGTCTGGGCAACAAAGCAAGACTTTGTCTCAAAAAAAAAAAAGAAAAGAATAAGAAAAAAGGAATAGGCAGACACAAAAAGAGCTAATTGTAATACATATCAAAAGATGATATGCTGTATGATATAAGAATGAGTAAACATTTCCAGACATGATGACATTTAAGCAGGACTTTGAAGGACAAGTGGGAATTGAACAGGAATGCCAGACCATTTGGGGGTGAATGGTCATGTCATGTTGTAGAAAGGCTGGCATCAAAGGAGGCTGAAGGAGAAACTTAGGGCTCTGGTGGCAGCTGAAGCTGAAAAGTTAGCCTTGAAGACAAATTGTCAAGGGCCTCGAATAGCCAGGATTCTTCAACTTTGGGCAATCAACTTAATATTTGGAGTTGATAATGCCAGCAATGAGGATCCCTTAAAGATTTCTAATCAGGAGACGAACGGGATCCAATCTCCCTTTTGAACAGATAACTCCAGCTTCTCTGGAGGATGAACTAGAGGGAGGAGATAATGGCTGCACTTCAGATGGAATGGAATTTGGCACTGCAGATATCAGAGCCTGATTGCTGTCTTCTATGAAGCTTGATGACTATGATGTTTCAGGGTCCAGAAATGAAGAAAAGAGTAGTCTGATCTATGAATGATGGTGAGCAAGAAATGGAAGAATATTTACAGTCCTAGGAAGATTGTATTGGCCAAACAATACAAGGGAATGAGAGGAGATATTACAAACGGTTTGATGAGTTTACTACCCCAAAGGTTATGGCAATGTTTACACACTATAAATTTTACAATAAATCATGAGACCAAATGAACCCGCAGAAAGGTTTGTGACAGAGCCAGAACTACTAATGAAGGACCTTTTGCCTTCACTGACAGGGATGAAATCATTTATAATAGTGATGGTGTATTCCAGACCAAGTCAGTGAAAAATGTGACAAATTGGAGATTTGGTATTTATTTCAATAAAGGAGCCTGCTGACAGTTTTAATAATTAAAATACATAGGCCAGAAGCCATAGGGAGGAATGAGAAAAACTGTTTGTCTCCTTTGCTCTCTTATCTTTTCCTTTCTCTTTTTTTTGGAAAGAAAGTAACAATGAAATTTTTGAAAGAACATAAATCCAACTCAATAAGCCATATTAAACCTAATCATCAATGGATAGCAGATAAAGAACCAGATCACCCTTACATACAATTGTCAATAGAGAAGATTTTTTTTAAAAAAATGTTTAATAGAAAAGCCATATTTGCCCAATCATAAAATAATTTTCTTGGCTTTTTGAAAAGGGGATTCTGTGCAGATTAGGAGGTTGTGGGCTACATTAGTCCATTAATTAAGATGGAAACTTACCCATACTTGTATCATGAAAGATCCACTTTTTTTTTTTTTTTTTTTTTTTTTTGAGATAGTCTCACTCTGTTGCCATCTAGGTTCACTCCAGTCTCAACCTGCCCAGCTCAATCGATCTCAGCCTCCCAAGTAGTTGAGACTATACACATAAGCCACCACCGTGCCCAGCTAATTTTTTGTATTTTTTGTAGAGACGAGGTTCCACTCTCTTGCCCAGGCTGGTCTTGAACTCCTGTGCTCAAGCGATCCCCCTGCTTCCACCTCCCAAAGTGTTGAGATTACAGGCGTGAGCCACCACACCCAGCCAGGTTTTACTTTTATTTGGAGTTTTCTCCCTGTAATTCTAATCTTTGAGGAATTTCTTCCACTAAACAAGCAGTATTTAAGTAAGAGATCACTTATTTTCTTATTGTGTTATTAATCACACCTAGCCCTTCCTGCCAGTCAGAGTTTCTGATCATTAGGAGAGAATCTCTGTTACCACAACAAGTTGATATGATTTTAGCCAAGAGCAAAGAAACTTGACATTTTATTTAGCCTCTAGGGACTTATCGCAAGTAAATGTAATGGTTTCTGTTAGCCTTTTGAAATATTGAAAATAACTCAAGGAGCTATTACAATCTTCAAGGACCCTGAGGGATGTAAAAACCACAGATGGGAAGCTTTTGCACCAGAGAATAGACAAGATTCTATTAAAAATAAGCAAATCATGTGCACATTATATTTCCCCAGCTATCAATTCATTCTTACATTCACACCATTCAACAAGAATTTATTGAGCCTCAACTAATCATGTATTAGACACTGACATCAGCATTAGGGATATAAAAATAAAATTCCTTGCCCTCAAACGGCCCACAGTCCAGTCACAGAACTAGATATGTAAGATGTAAGCCAACCCAAGGCAAACCAATAACAGCTTGATTGCACACAGCATTTGGCTGTATGGTTGCAGAGCATTGTGTCCTAACACTGCCTTGGAGAGCTGGAAAGGCTTCTGGAGAAATTAACAACTGAGTGGAGATGTTAGGGTGGAGAAAGAGCCAGCAGTTGAACAAATGTGATTGATCTTTCCAGGAAATGGGAACAGCATGTGTAAAGACATAAGTCATAAGAGAGAATGAACAGAGCGTTCAGAAACAGCTAGCAATTCAGCAGGAGAAATAGCATACTGTAGTGGTTAAACACACAGACTTTGACGTCAGATCATCAGGAAGGGTCTCTAGGCTTCACCGATTAGAAACTGGAGACTTCCCACAAGTTACCTAAGCTCTCTAAGCCTCTGTTTCCACATCTGCAAAATTGAGATAATAATACCGTCTACTTCTTGAAGTCATGAAGAGAATCAAATTGCACTTTTTATTTATTTTTTATTTTGATTTATTTATTTTTGAGATGGAGTCTCACTCTGTCACCCAGGCTGGAGTGCAGTAGCATGATATCAGCTCACTGCAACCTCCGCCTCCTGGGTTCAAGCGATTCTCCTGCCTCAGTCTCCCGAGTGGCTGTGATTACAGGTGCCTGCCACCACACCCAGCTAATTTTTGTATTTTTAGTAGAGACGGGATTTCACCATGTTGGCCAGGCTGGTCTTGAGCTCCTGACCTCAGGTGATCCACCCACCTCGGCCTCCCAAAGTATTCAGATTACAGGCGTGAGCCACTGCGCCCGGCCAAATTCACTTTTTAAAGCATTTAGCCCTGTTCTTGGTACTTAGTAATTAGTACTTATACATGTTGGCTCTCTATTGCTCTTTAGGAAGCATGCTCCTTGTGGGAGAGTAAAGTTGGACAGATTGTCAGGGACCAGGGCATGAAGGATTTTTCTGTCATGCTAAAAAGGTGGCATCACCTTCTGTGGATCCTTGAAGAATTTTAAGCTCAGGAATAAGGAGCAACATGATAGCATTTTTAAGTTAGAAAGAACACTTTGGCTCTAGTGTGTAAGAAGAATTGGATAAATGGGAACTGGAGGTATATAGAGCTAACTAGGAAACTATCACAATGGCACAAAATAAGCTTAATATTGGGCCAGGCGTGATGACTCACACGTGTAATCCCAGCACTCTGGGAGGCTGAGACAGGAGGATCTCTTGAAGCCAGGAGTTCCAGACCAACCTGGGAAACACTGAGATCCAGTCGCTACAAAAAATTAGAAGAAAGAAAAAAAAAAAAAAAAAAACTTTTGAGCCTGCCCTAGCCAACATGGTGAAACTCCGTCTCTACTAAAAATACAAAAATTAGCCGGGCATTGTGGCAGGCACCTGTAATCCCAGCTACTCAGGAGGCTGAGGAGAATCGTTTGAACCCAGGAGACAGAGGTTGCAGTGAGCCGAGATCATGCCACTGCACTCCAGCCTGGGTGACAAGAGCAAGATTCCGTCTCAAAAAAAAAAAAAAAAAAAAAAAGAACTTAGCCAGGCATGGTGGCATGCGTACCTATAGTCCTAGATGCTCAAGAGGCTAAACCGGGAGGATCAGTTGATCCCAGGATTTCGAGGCTTCAGTGAGCTATTGTCATGCCACTGCACTTCAGACTGAGCAACAGAGCAAGACCCTGTCTCTAAAATAAAATATATATATATATATATTTTTTTTTTTTTTTTTTGAGACGGAGTCTCGCTCTGTCACCCAGGCTGGAGTGCAGTGGCGCCATCTCGGCTCACTGCAAGCTCCGCCTCCCGGGTTCATGCCATTCTCCTGCCTCAGCCTCCCAAGTAGCTGGGACTACAGGCTCCCGCCACCACGCCCGGCTAATTTTTTTATATTTTTAGTAGAGACGGGGTTTCACCGTGTTAGCCAGGATGGTCTCGATCTCCTGACCTCGTGATCCACCCGCCTCAGCCTCCCAAAGTGCTGGGATTACAGGCGTGAGCCACCGCGCCCGGCCAAAAATACTTTTTTTAAAGCTTAGTGTCGGCCGGGCGCGGTGGCTCACGCCTGTAATCCCAGCACTTTGGGAGGCCGAGGCGGGCGGATCACCTGAGGTCAGGAGTTTCAGACCGGCCGGGACAACGTGGCGAAACCCTATCTCTACTAAAAATAGAAAAATTACCTGGGCATGGGGACCTGCGCCTGTAATCCCAGCTACTTGGGAGGCTGAGATGAGAGAATCGCTTGGACCCGGAAGGCGGAGGTTGCAGTGAGCCGAGATCACGCCACTGCACTCCAGCCTGGGCGACAGAGCGAGACTCCGTCTCAAAAATAAATAAATAAATAAATAAATAAATAAATAAATAAAAATTAAAGCTTAGTGTCACTAAGTAATAGTTATAACTGTGATTGCCAAAGATGAAGCTGCTAAGGGGAGAAAAAGTGTTTTATGCACTCACACCAGGTCTACAATACTCTGTGAAAATTTCTCTTCCTGAAGTGTTTGTTTATCTCCTAAGAGCAACAAAGCATATTTTAAATTAGCATAGCAACCAATGTGGGAACTTCATTGTCAGCTCAACACAGGGGAATGTATAGAAAGTCCTTTCTAAAGGCACCTGTAAAAAGCCTCTTTTGCCTTAAACGTGATGACTTAACTAATGGGATAAATAAACCCTCTTTGAAATGCAGAAGTGGCTTAGAAGGAGCCTCCAGGAAGTCGTATTTGATATGCGCATGCATCTTGAAAAATAGTTTCCTTCTCCCAGTGCTGCCTTGGGGATCCGTGAAAGACAATTCTTCAAGCCAGGCAAGAACACCAGCAGAGCGGTGTCTTCACAGCTCAGCCTCCAGCCCCCAACAGCTGGGCTTTCATTACAGTACATATTGCAAACCGCCTTTTGCCAGAATTCTCCAACTTCAGGCTAACACAAGGCTGCCAAAGGAGGTAGGGCACTTGAGAGCTGTGGGCCAGAAAAAGGGACCCCGCCAAAGCTAGGGACTCTTAAGAGGCGATGCGAATGGAATTCTGCTCTTCCAGTATTACAACTCCACCATGCTTCCCTTCCTCTAAAAAAGCGTACTATGAAAAAAATAATTGTACTGCATAGATAATTAGAAAGGGAAAGCTCAATAGCTTTAAATAAAGGTTCTTAGCCAGGGGATGGGGAAACAAGAAAATATTTAGAGAGGGAAGGAGAGGTCCCTTAGAGCCGAGAGCAAAGTGCCATATTTTAAGGTGGTATGTTTTGCCCAAATGGTTTCTTCACAGCTTGTTAACAGCTGAGGCTCTTTCCCGTACTAAAGACCACCCAGTTGTGATAACTTGGTGGTGGACTCATCTTATTGGCATTTATAATGGCAGCTGCCTATAGCCCAGGGAGTTAGAAGCAACCGACAGAGTAATTTCAGTCAAATGCAAGTTCAAGGTATATGACCTTGCAAGCAGTGCTGCTGGAGAGAGATGTATGTATTTCTCCTCCAACCCCCAACTCCCTCCGGAGTCCTTGGAAAGTCCTTCTGAAAAATACTGAAAGAAAAAATGCTAAACTGTCAAACTCAGGGAATCTGGGCAATTTTTGTCCCCTTTAAAAAAATATTTTCTTGCATTTTCCATGAAAGTTATTTTCGTACAAAGGAACAAAATTTCACTCCTCTATAATTTGTATTTGTATCAACCACTTTCATCACAATCATAAAAAATTTGTTACAAATCAGCTGTAAACTAATTTGTATGATTACAATATAATCTCCTCTTTGGTTTGGGAAACTTTGGTAAAGTTTACTCTACAAGCCAGAAAAAAAAGTTATGCACCTGTATAATGCTAGAGATACACAAACCTATGGATGCAGAAGCTGTCCTCAAAGGAAGTATGTGTAGAAATGCAACTGAAGAGTTATTTGTTATTATAGAAGAGATTTGAAAAAATAACTAAATACTTTATAATTCTAACAAATGTAGTAAGGAAGAAATGGATTATTTAAGTCCAAAAGTAAGTACAGTATAGAAAATTCTGATTTCTGACATTGTAACCAGAGACAAAAGAGAGAGAGGGCCTGGTGTGGTGGCTCAGGCCTGTAATCCCAGCACTCTGGGAGGCTGAGGCAGGCTGACCACTTGAGGCTAGGAATTTGAGACCAGCCTGGCCAACATGGCAAAACCCCATCTCTTTTGAAAATACAAAAAGTTAGCTGGGCATGGTGGTGCACGCCTCTAATCCTATCTACTCGGGAGGCTGAGGCAGGAGAATCACTTGAACCCGGGAGGCAGAGGTTGCAGTGAGCTGAGATTATATCACTGCTCTCCAGCCTGGCTGACACAGTAAGATTCTGTCTCAAAAAAAAAAAAAAAAAAAGAAAGAAAGAAAGAAAGAAAAAAGAAACACACAGAGAGAGGAACATTTGTGAATGGTTCAATCTGGAAGTATAAAAAGGAGAGAAAACAAATACATACATGGATCGTAGGTCAGATGTAAGAGATAAGGTTTAATGGCTAACACTAAGATGACTTGCACTATGGCTGTTTGGTAAGTAGGTATTGGAGGAGATTTTTTTAAAGTGTGAAACATTATGAAAACCTCCTCTCCCTCCTCTCCATGGAAAGAAACTATACGTGCTCTGTGTGTGTGTGTGTGTGTGTGTGTGTGTGTGTGTTTGGTATGTGGGGGGTGTGTGTGTGTGTATGGTGTGGGGTGTGTGTATGTGTATTTTATACAAAGCACAGGAAGCCAGCACAGAACATCTTCACAGTAATTTTCTATCTAAAATGTGGCAGGACAAGAATAAAGAGACCTACACTTTAAAAAAAAAAAAAAAAAAAAAAAAACTTATGGGAGAAATAGCCTGGGTGAAATATGGGAGGAAGCAATTGAAGACCTTCAAGGGAAGATTTTCTTTGATCAACATATAGAAAGTTATTGTTTCACAATGAATAAGCAACTAGAACATAAAAATCTATCCCTCTACTAGAGTTGTTCATCAAAGGGACATTGTAGCAAGCCAAAAAAAAATTTTTTTTTTTTTAACATAAAAACTGTTTTCCAGTACTTTTTCACTTATGTCATTCAATGCCCTTCTAGGATAACTCACATGACGAATTTCTCTCAGCTACGGGTAAAAAAAGTTGTTTATCTTTCCTAATAAACTAGTAGTCCTTTCCTTATTGGACACTGAAAGCTACATAATACAACATATTTCTCCCTTTGCCTTGGCTACCAGGAAGCGCTAAGAAAATTTCATCCTCCAGGATTCACTAAAACCATTATCCATTGCTCCTCTTCTTTTGTAGTTTGTCCTGTTGTTTTATTTTTGTGTTAAGATTCCTTAATTATATGTTTTGAAAAGCTGTTATTTCATTCAAAGTTGGAAAGAGAGAGTGGGAAGAAGAGTATTTTTCACCCTTCCGTCTAGGATAGTGCTGATTATTATGTCCTGTCCTTAAAGTGGAGAAAAGAGGGATGAAAGGTTAAAGAATTTGGGAGCAGTTTCTCTGGATTTGGAGAAACAAAACACAACCCTTGCTTTGAAAAGCTTAACTTCTGTCCAAAGTCCTACTCTACTCTACTGTCTTTTAAAAGCAATAAACAAGAATAGAAAGCCTTTCCGTGTTGAAGTCAGGTCGATTTCACCTGAAACCCCAGCTGTGCCACCTGGGAACTGAATGACTTCAGTCAAATCACTTACCCTCTCTGGGCCTCAGATAGTAACACCATTTGAGCAGAGTTGACGTTGAGATTCAATAAGACAATGTATATGAAAGCCAATGGCATACTCTAAGGCTCCTACAGTCATTCAGCAAGTATGGTCTCTCCTTTCTTCCTTCTTTTACTTCCCCCAATGGTATACTGTTTTTCTGTTTCTGAGTCATTAGACACAGTGCTGTGTTAAGTAAAGAATGCAGTGTAGTTGATGCCAGCCAAAAGCCATCACTGAAGACCTCTTTTTTTACAGCTTACATTTTATGTTTTAGGGAGGGAAGGGAAGGATTCTTAGCCAATTGAATTAATTAATAATTAACTTTCCTTTCCCTTTTTTTTTTTTTTTTTGAGACAGGATCTCACTCTGTTGCCTAGGCTGGAGTGCATTGAGTACAGTGGTGCAATCATGGCTCACTGCACCCTCTACCTCCTGGGCTCAGGCGATTTTCCTGCCTCAGCCTCCCTACTAGCTGGGACTACATGCACACACTACCACACCTGGCTAATTTTTCTGGTTTTTTTTGAGACAGAGTCTCTCTCTGTCGCCCAGGCTGGAGTGCAGTGGCGCGATCTCGGCTCACTGCAAGCTCCGCCTCCCGGGTTCACGCCATCCTCCTGCCTCAGCCTCCCGAGTAGCTGAGACTACAGGAGTCCGCCACCATGCCCGACTAATTTTTTGTATTTTTAGTAGAGACGGGGTGTCACCATGTGAGCCAGGATGGTCTCGATCTCCTGATCTCGTGATCCACCCGCCTCGGCCTCCCAAAGTGTTGGGATTACAGGCGTGAGCCATCACGCCCGGCCCAAAGTCTTGTTCTTTTATGGGTTTTGTGTGTGTATGTGCATGGTTTGTTTGTTTATTTGTTTTTAGAGACAGGGTCTCACTCTGTTGCCCAGACTGGAATGCAGTGTCACTATCACACCTCACTGCAGCCTTGAACTCCTGGGCTCAAGCAAAGTCTTGCTCTTTCAATTCCACTTAACGTGGATTCCATGCTGACCATCTGCCTTTGGTTAATGCCTCTTTCTTCAGATACCTCACTGGACTTCAGCTTTCGTAGCTAACATTCTGATCATTGATTGCTGCTTTGCACCTTTTTGAAAGCAGTTTCATTGCTCTGTTGTCACCAGAGTGCCTCCCCAAGCTCGCAGCCCAGCCATTGATTAGAAATAGGTGCCTCCTGTTGTCCCAGCCATACCTGTATTGACAGACTCTTGAGCTATTGCTCTAGATAGCTAATCTCAGGGGCATGGCCCATTCTAGTTTCACTCACTTTCAGAGGGTGGACCATAGGTCTATTCACACCTCAAAATTCCAGTGATGCTGAACTCACTTGTACATTCCAGAAATTAAAAGAGCCTTGTAATAAACAGAGGATACTGGAAAGAAGGGTGATCAAACAGTCTCTCTGGCACTGATAAAGGGACACAGTTGGGTTAAGAGAAATGCCTGGTTAATTGGTCAGTATGATCCATATATATATATATATATATATATATATACACATATATATACACACACATATATATATATATATATACACATATATATATATATACACACATATATATATATATTTTTTTTTGAGATGGAGTCTTGCTCAGTCGCCCAGCTTGGAGTGCAGTGGCACGATCTCGGCTCACTGCAAGCTCCGCCTCCCGGGTTCACGCCATTCTCCTGCCTCAGCCTCCCTAGTAGCTAGGACTACAGACGCCCGCCACGATGCCCAGCTAATTTTTTTGTGTGTTTTTAGTAGAGACAGGGTTTCACCATGTTAGCCAGGATGGTCTCGATCTCCTGACCTCGCGATCCACCCGCCTCAGCCTCCCAAAGTGCTGGGATTACAGGAGTGAGCCACCGCGCCCGGCCCAGTGTGATCCATATTACGCACTTCGCTTTTTCAGACTCTATTTGCTCACTGAGCAGTCTTTACCTAAGTCAGAACTGTAATGGTGCTTCCAGATGTTTCAAACTCCTAGTTGTGGACCCGGATTCACACCTTCAATAGCATCACTTTTCTCCCAGTATTCTTTAAACCAATGCTTCTGCCTATGATAAACAGTTTTCATGAAATAATCTGAAAGCAAAACATCAAGATTTTTGCAATGAACGGGGTCTGTGCATTTGGCTGAGCAAGGGGCACTGACCTTTCATGTGTCCTCAGAGCATCCTGCTAGCCACCAGCTTGACCTGCACATATGGCTCAGTTCGAATTCTGATATGAAGTTGGCTTTCCAGAGATTCCGGAGAGCTAAGAACAACTCTGATCATTTTTCTAACCACCAGCCCATCTCTCATGACTGCTGTGTTTGGTCTGCACTTTGAGCGAAGTCTTTGGCTACACATAGGTTTTCTGTGGTGGCAGCTGGTGCACAGTTGATCCCTTCAGGATTGTCAGCAGGACATAAACAACAGGGCCTGAACTTCACATGACAGTTGACATAATCTTCTGCAACTCTTTCAAGTTGTGCTCTTTATTGTCTCTGTGTCCTTGGGCAAGTCACTTTACCTCCTTTAGCCTGAATTTCTATCATCTCTAAATAAAGTGGATTGAATAAGATGGTTTGTATGGGCCTTGCCATCTGCAACTGACTACAATTCCATGATTCTTATAACTCTACTACAAAAACTCCATCATCCGCATTCAAGGTATGGCTAGAATCAGGCACATTTTTGCATGTGCTTGTGAAATCTTTTCTACAACTTTCTAGTCACACTTTGTGCACCAATTACTAGATAAACTCCTCTAAGAGTTTTGATGGTTGTTGTAACTTGATGTTTACAGAAAACTTTCTAGCTGTGGCTGCCTAGGCCTTTTGACTTGAAGGAGGATAGCTACATCAGATAGGTTGAATGACTACCATTAAGATTCAGTTCTACATTATTGATGGTAAAGAAGGAATCCAGGCTGGGCACGATGGTTCACGTCTGTAATCCCAGCACTTTGGGAGGCTGAGGCAGGCCGATCACCTGAGGTCAGGAGTTCGAGACCAGCCTGGCCAACATGTTGAAACCCCATCTCTACTTAAAAATACAAAAAAAATTAGCCTGGCATGGTGACGTCCACCTGTAACCCAGCTACCCAGGAGGCTGAGGCAGGAGAATCGTTGAAACCCAGGAGGCGGAGGCTGCAGTGAGCCGAGATCGCACCACTGCACTCCAGCCTGGGCAACAGAGCGAGACTCCATCTCAAAAAAAAAAGAAGGAATCCAAGGTGAGCTCAGTGGCTCACACCTGTAATCCCAACACTTTGGGAGGCTGAGGCAGGAGGATCACTTGAGCCCAGGAGTTTAATACCAGCCTGGGCAACACAGTGAGACCCTGTTTCTGCAAAAAAATTAAAAAATTATGCCAGGTGCAGTGGCTCACACCTGTAATCCCAGCACTTTGGGAGGCCGAGGTGGGCGGATCACGAGGTCAGGAGATTGAGACCATCCTGGCTAACACGGTGAAACCCCGTCTCTACTAAAAATACAAAAAATTAGCCAGGTGTGGTGGAGGGTGCCTGTAGTCCCAGCTACTCGGGAGGCTGAGGCAGGAGGATGGCGTGAACCCGGGAGGCGGAGCTCGCAGTGAGCCAATATCATGCCACTGCACTCCAGCCTGGATGACAGAGCGAGACTCCATCTCAAAAATAAAATAAAATAAAATAATTAACTGAGTGTGGTGGCATGCGCCTGTCGTCTCAGCTACTCGGGGTCTGAGGTGGAAGGATTGCTTGAGCCTGAGAGGTTGAGGCTGCAGTGAGAGATGATCATGCCACTGCATTTCAGCCTGAGCAACAGAGTGAGACTCTGTCTCAAAAAAAAAAAAAAAAAAAGAAGAGATTCAACAGAGAATGACTAATGGTGATAATCAGAGAATTACAGATGAAGGCACAGACTTGAACTTCAGTGAACTTCTGTACTATCTAAGTAATATACGTAGTGACTGCAAGAGTCCTTGTCCACAAAAACAAAAACAAAAAGCATACTTTTTTTTTGAGCCACTGCGCCCAGCCAAAAACACATACTTTTAAAAAGTTCTGTAAAGCTATTCAATCCAGTTTGTTGTTTACCAAATGAATATATACCATAACATAATTTCTGCCTTCTATTTAATTTTAAGACTATATTTAAAGAGATAAAATGTTTTCCAACCTATTATTGGACCTATATTTATTTCCTGAGAATAATTTTACTTATGAAAATGTGTTATCCCTGAATTAATGTCCTTCTATCATCCAAGTGTAGTGACAAGAGAATGGATTTGGGGGTCAACAGATGTTAGGTGTTAGGGCACAAGGAAAAATAAGTTACACTCCAGCCTGGAGGAGCTTATAGGGGGTGGCAGCTGGAGTGGGGTGGGGGGGAGGGTGACATGTAGGAAAACTGTTCTTTGTCAGAGCAAGTTGGAAGAGTTATTATACTCCCTGGGTTCTGATCTTGTACCTTTTATCTAATCTCCTGAGATCTCTGGTAGCAGAGTTCATCTAGCCTCATGAACTCTGAACCTTTCTCTCTGTCTGCATTAGTTTATCTTGCCTTCTTTTCACGGAGTTCTCCCTGGTAAGCAACGAAGACCATGAAAAGGATGATGCTCTGGAGTTTATATCTAAATTAATATTTCTTTTTTTTGAGACGGAGTCTCTCTCTGTCGCCCAGGCTGAAGTGCAGTGGCACAATCTCATCTCACTGCAACCTCTGCCTCCCAGGTTCAAGTGATTCTCCTGCCTCAGCCTCCCGAGTAGCTGGGACTACAGGCACATGTCACCACACCCAGCTAATTTTTTGTATTTTTAGTAGAGACAGGGTTTCACCGTGTTAGCCAGGATGGTCTCGATCTCCTGACATCATGATCCGCCCACCTCGGCCTGCCAAAGTGCTGGGATTAGAGGCAAGAGCCATCGTGCCTGGCTAAATTAATATTTCAAAAGAAGCATCCTTAAGCTCCACTATGGCACCAGGTAATCTGAAAATCCATGACCATGGTGGGATCAGAGGGAACTACATGTGGGTTCATCTTTTGCTGCATCTGCTTCTATAATATCCTCTTTAATGTGTGAGTAGTCCCTACCTCCAGGTGGATAACTGATTCTTTCTCTGAATTCTCTTTCTCCTGATGATGCGTTACGAAGGATCCACAAAGCCAACTGAAAATACAGGAAATGTTGGCCTCAAGAAGAGCTTAAATTACTGGAGAGAAGTTAAAACATTGAAAAGGTGATGAAGGAAAGAAAGACTGAAAAGAAATCTGAATTCTAAACAACAACTAATTTTATAATGATATTTCTAAATTATTTAGTATAGTTTAGCATGTATGGAGAACACTTTGAGGGTTGACACAGTAGCAAACTAGAAGATTAGAAAATGTTTTCAATTTTTCAATTTATTTTATTATTTTTATTTTTTTTAAAAGGAGATTTAAGGGCTAGGCACAGTGGCTCACACTTGTAATCCCAGCACTTTGGGAGGCCAAGGTGGGTGGATCACCTGAGGTCAGGAGTTCAAGACCAGCCTGACCAACATGGTGAAAACCATCTCTACTAAAAAAAAAAAAAAAAAAAAAAAAAATTAGCTGGACATAGTGGCGGGCACCTGTAATCCCAGCTACTCAGGAGGCTGAGGCAGGAGAATCACTTGAACCCGGGAGGCGGAGGTTGCAGTGAGCCGAGATTGCGCCACTGCACTCCAGCCTGGGAGACAGAGTGAAACTCTATCTCAAAAAAAAAAAGAGATTTGAAATTAGATCTCAATTGCTTAACTGTAAGTGTTAAAGGAATTTGCATTTTTTAGCTCCATGATCACCTACTCTGAGTCAGGTACTATTTCTGCACTGGAGATGCAATGATGTGACACTGGGCACAAGATAGAAGCCTAGACCTTCCCTTCATGGGGACAGTATTGAAGGAGCCACAACAATTTATCTAACTGTACATTTTGAGAGGGACTGTGAAAGAAACTGTCAAGGCAACTGTATATAACAGAGGCAATAATGGGAGACCTGACCAGTCTGGAGCAAAATCAATTTCCCTCATGGAAGAATGCCAAAGCATTATGAGATATCAGTAAGTAGGAGTCTCCCACCCACTTCAGAATTTCAAATTATTTTAACAGACCCACTGCAGTTACAGGACAGAGGTAACAGGAAGGGAGGGAGGCCAAAGGACCCTCATGCTGTCGCTGTACCCTTCCCTTGGCGACACCACTACAGATGAAGGCCTGCTCTTCAGCTCAGCTGCTCCATTCATCCTGAGTTCAACTGACTCCCACACTCATCAGATTCACAAGAGATTGATGAACAGCAGTTGATTCATTTACAATTCCAGGTGCCTGCTAACTCCCAAGGTACCCAAGAGCCCAGGAAGCTGAGATGTTCCTGCTAAAGATGCTGATCTTATCTTGTACATGTTTATGCTCCTTGAAGGCACTCATGGAAGATAATCTTATCTCAAACTTCTGAGGCTGTTTCTCTGGTGCCGCCACACACTGATTCCAGAAGCTGGGATGCACTTGAAATTAGTCTAGAAATCCTTTGCTCATACAAATTAATGGTGTGAACAAGATTGTCTAAAATACTTAAAAGACCTGAAGCACCTACAAGCACTCCAGAAAATACCATTTAAAATATAAATAATTGCCAGGCACAGTGGCTCAAGCCTGTAATCCCAGCACTTTGGGAGGCCGAGGCGGGTGGGTCATGAGGTCAGGAGATAGAGAGCATCCTGGCCAACATGGTGAAACTCCGTCTCTACTAAAAATACAAAAAAATTAGCTGGGTGTGGAGGCGCATGCCTGTAATAATCCTGGCTACTCCGGAGGCTGAGGTAGAAGAATCACTTGAACCCGGGAGGCGGAGATTGCAGTGAGCTGAGATCGCGCCATTGCACGCCAGCCTGGGCAACAGAGTGAGACTCTGTCTCAGTACAAATAAAAAAAATTAAAAAATTGACATGAATATAAATCATTCTTTTCTAGTTATTACCCAGCTCACCTAAGCATTTCTGTAAAGCTGGTATTTGAATGAATAGAAGCGGGAACTGATGAGCCAATGACTAAAAACAATTGAACTCACAGACAACTTTGGGGTCATATATTTATTTGATATAGGAAAGAAACCTGTATTTTTTTTTAAGGAAGTGGCTAACACTCAGACTTTTCGATAGTTTAACCTTTCTATTCCATTCTCTGCCAACCATAGATCCAAATTATTTATTATAATACATAGTTATATGACCCAAAGTATTGGTAAGAATAAAGACTGGATACCACCAAAACCAGGGTTTCTTTAATAGGAGTTCACAGATCCTTCATAAACCTTAAAGTAGTCTTTGGTGTTCTCTTTTTCTCCTCAAGAATTCTTTAATTTTATGTTTTCATTTTGTTGGTCATTTCTTTCTTTTTTTTTTTTTTTGAGATGGAGTCTTGCTCTGTCGCCCAGGCTAGAGTGCAACGGCGCGATCTCGGCTCACTGCAAGCTCCGCCTCCCAGGTTCATGCCATTCTCCTGCCTCAGCCTCCCGAGCAGCTGGGACTACAGGCGCCCACCACCACGCCTGGCTAATTTGTTGTATTTTTAGTAGAGACAGGGTTTCACCGTGTTAGCCAGGATGGTCTTGATCTCCTGACCTTGTGATCCATCCGCCTCGGCCTCCCAAAGTGCTGGGATTACAGGCTTGAGCCACCGTGCCCGGCCTTTGTTGATCATTTCTAACAAATTATTAGAAGCATATTATGAATCATCCAAATGATCATCTTTCATTATTTAGATTTGTGATTACAACTGTGATGGTGTCAAGTGGCATGACTTTAAAATGTTGAACACAAATCAGGAAAGAACAGACATGGCTTTAATACACTGAAATGGTCGCATCATGTGAAGACCAACTGAAATCGTGGTGCACAGTATACAAGTTTGCACAGTGGTTCCAATACAAATTTCACTACATGGCATGCTATAGCATCAGCAGGCCAAACTCAGTAGCAAAAAACAGATACTGTAGTTCTTGTTGCTGGATTCATTGCAAGGGGTGGCTTAATTTTGACAAAATCTGTCAGATAAATGTTGTTAATTTCTAGTTTTATTGGTTCTGAATTTTTATTTAACATGTACATGTGTTCTAGTATTACAGTTGTATAAGAGCTATAAACATAAGGATATCATGCGTTGTCCCCTATTTTTACATAGTTAAGAAATATAAATAATGTAAGTAAACATTTGAAATCTAAGATTTTTTTTTTTTTTTTCTGAGACAGAGTCTCACTCTATTGCCCAGGCTGGAGTGCAGTGGCACAATCTTGGCTCACTGCAAGTTCCACCTCCTGGGTTCACCCCATCCTCCTGCCTCAGCCTCCCGAGTAGCTAGGCCTACAGACACCTACCACCACGCCTGGCTAATTTTTTGTGTTTTTAGTAGAGACGGGGTTTCACCGTGTTAGCCAGGATGGTCTCGATCTCCTGACCTCATGATCTGCCCACCTTGGCCTCCCAAAGTGCTGGGATTACAGGCGTGAGCCACCGCACCCGGCCAAGATAATTTTTTCTTTTGAAAGAGAGCTTTATTGTTCTTGGCCGGGTGCTGTGGCTCACACCTGTATTCCCAGCACTTTGGGAGGCCATGGTGGGCGGATCACGAGGTGAGGAATTCAAGACCAGCCTGGCCAACATGGTGAAAGCCTGTCTCTACTAAAGATATAAAAAATTAGCAGGGCATGGTGGCGCGTGCCTGTAGTCCCAGCTACTCAGGAGACTGAGGCAGGAGAATGGTGTGAACCCAGGAGGTGGAGGTTGCAGTGAGCCTAGATTGAGCCACTGTACTCCAGCCTGGGCAACAGGGTGAGACTGCCTCAAAAAACTGTAAACAAACAAACAAAAAAACAAACAAAAGAGCTTTATTATTCTTTATTCTGAAAGAGACCTTTATTATTCTTGAGAAACACTGACTTAAACCAGCATTTTTCAACATTTTTGTCCTGTGAGTCTCCTTCATTATTATCTCATGAACCACTTAGGCATTTTCAGATCATTTAAAAAATTTTTGTATGGCATGTAAGAAGAGAGTTCGCAGAAAACATTATGTTCTAAATAAATGTATAATAGAAGTTTGTTTTGTGGAGTTTATTTTAAATAATATTTATTACAAAGACTATAAAAACAAATTATTTTTTGTTATAAAATACACATAAGATTTCTTTTCAATTAGTTATAAGAAGTAAGCACAGCTTGTTAACAAATTCAAAATTGGCAATATATTCTCTGTGGATCTGAGACTAAATACATATTTAAACACATTGAAATACAACTACATATTATGACATTACAAATTGGCACAAAATACTTTCCTTTCCTGATGTTTTTAGTTTTTGACTTTTGTACATAAAAATCAACTGGGATTTTAAAAAATAATGTTTGTGCTTTGTTTGTAAGTAATGAGATCAGAGGAATAGTTTCAGGCTATTATTTGCAAATATACTTCCGTAATTATTACATACAGCAGCTGAATCTTTATTTCTAATAAACTGACAGACAATTTGAGTGCAGTCATCACTATGTTTTCTCTTTTTTGGATTCATTTTTTAGTCCTAGAGTTATGTAATTTGTACTATATAAAAGTTTTCATGATATGAATGCAACTTCTGGGTGAGATGAGCATCATCATAAGTTAGTTGTGAAATAATTATCACAATTCGGCTGGGCACCATGGTCATGCCTGTAATCTCAGTGCTTTGGGAGAGCAAGGTGAGAGGACCACTTGAGTCCAGGAGTTTAAGGTTACATGAGCTATGGCCACACCACTGCACTCCAGCCTGGACGTCACAGTGAGACCCTATCTCAAAAAAAAAAAATTATCACGATTATATTTCTCACAGGTTTATTTTATTCAGGACCATTTGTCTTCTATCTTTAAAAAAAAAATCCGTATGTGTAAAAGAATTAAAAGCAACTTAAAGTTGTTAAATAGTGCAACCACCACTCTGACATGAGTATTTAGCTGAGAGAGTAACTACGTTACTTAATGCTTGTCATTGGATGTCTACAACCAGCTCTGTGGGCTCACTCAGCACAACTCAGAGACTCTCAAACTTCCATCTTGTTGGGGTTTTTTTTGTTTTGTTGTTCTTTTGAGACAGGGTTTCATTCTCTCATCCAGGCTGGAGTGCAGTGGCGCAATCACAGCTCATGGCAGCCTCAAGCCCCTGGGCTCAAGTGATCCTCACACCTCAGCCTCTCAAGTAGCTGGGACTACAAGTGTGTGCCACCATGTCTGGCTAATTTTAAAATGTCTTTTTTTTTTTTTTTTTTTTGAGATGGAGTCTTGCTCTGTCACCAGGCTGGAGTGCAGTGACGTGATCTCGGCTCACTGCAACCTCCACCTCCTGGATTCAAGTGATTCTCCTGCTTTAGCCTCCTGAGTAGCTGAGACCACAGGTGTGTGCCACCACGCCCAGCTAATTTTGTGTATTTTTAGTAGAAACCAGGTTTCACCGTGTTAACCAGGATGGTCTCGATCTCCTGACCTTGTGATCCGCCCACCTCGGCCTCCCAAAGTTCTGGGATTACAGGCATGAGCCACCGTGCCCAGCCTCAAATTTTTTTTTTTTTTTTTGTAGAAACAAAGTCTCTCCATGTTGCCCAGGATGGTCTCAAACTCCTGGGCTCAAGCCATCCTCTTGCCTCAGCCTCCCAAAGTGCTGGGATTAAAGACGTGAGCCACTGCACCCAGCCCCAAACTTCCATTTTGAACTGGAAAACTACTTTTAAATGATTTTAATTCCCACTGTTTTAAAAGTAGAAATTGATATAGATTCTATTACTGTCTTCTGCAATCCTATCCACCTATAATATAGAACATCAGCTGGGAAACGCTGATCTAAAAAACCACTCGACACATCTCTATTTCACTTCAGTAAAGTCTTCATAAAGACTTGGTCTGCTCTGATAATCCGTACCAGAGTTTTTAAATCCTGATGGTTAGGAAGTCCTTTATGAGCAAGTCACTTAACCTCTCAGGACCTCAGATTTCTCATCTAGAAAAGGAAGGAGTTTGGATAAGATTATTTTTAAAAGTCCTACCCACACTAGAATTCTATGATTTTTATGTGTTATCCAAAGCATTAGTTTTCATAACTGTTTAACATCAGAACAATATGTTTTTAAAACAAACAGAAACCCTTAATATAGAAAGCACTTAAAAGTGAAGCTGAGAATACACAACATCTACAGAATACAAATTTGGAAACCACTGATCTAAAGCTCTCTTTTTAAAAACGCCTTCCTTTTTTCTTTGTCTCAGTGGAAAAGGAAAACATCTGGAAAGGATCCACCATATTAGTTTTCCTCTATGTAGACCAGAACATATGTATTAAGTCACCTGTCAGCTTTTTCTTCTCCAGATTAAATAGCCATTATAAGTCCCATTTCCCGTCCCTTTAAAAATATATTTCCTTTTTTTTTTAATGAACTTTCTTTGGTTTTGGTAACTCTTTATTAAAAGGTAAAGTTGCAAACCAACCATGATCTCTCAGAAGAGCCCAGTGTAGCAAAAGGATTACTTCCAGCTCTGTCATGTGATTCTCACTCCTGATACACTCCGAGTTGTGTCCTTTTCAATAACAGCATTCCGTGGCTGCCTCTGATTCAACCAATAGCTTAGGAGGACCCGCAGTTTTGTTTTGGTTTGGTTTTTGGCTGAACTTATTATATCTACTCAATAATTTCCCATCCAATACCCATGTAATTTGTTATTGTCCTCGTGAAGCCTCTGCAGTTTTTCTTATTGAACATAATCTTGTTTTTGATAGAGTGTTTTTCTAATTATTTAAGGTCACTGAATTTTTCTTCTGCTTTCCAACATACCTCATCCAACTTCAAAACCAATGTGAATGTTCTCTAGCTTATCGTTAAAGGTGCAGACTAAGAAAATGCCAATTATCTAAAAAAGAATCTATATGTGACATGTGTTATATAGGCCGAATTGTAGCCCCACCCAAATTCCTCTGTTGACAGCTAACTCCCACTACCTAAGAATGTAACTATAACTAGAGATAAGGTCTTTAAAAAGGTGATTCAGTTAAAATGAGGACATTAGGGAGGGTCCTAATCCAATCTGACTGATGTCCTCATAAGAAGAGGAAATTTGGACACATGAAAGAGACACCAGGGTTTCCTGTGCACAGAGGAAAGACATGTGAAGACACACCAGAAGCAGCCATCTGCAAGCCAAGGAGAGGGGTCCTGACACTTTGATCGTGGACTTTCAGCCTCCACAACTATGAGGAAATACATTTCTGTTATTTAGGCCTCCCAGGCTGATATTTTGTTATGGCAACCCTAGCAGCCCTAGCAAACTTATACACATGCTCCTGGCTTATGATGGTTTGACGGATGATGTTTTCAACTTATAGAACTGGGGTTTATCAGAGCATGACTCCATGGTAAGTCGAGAGGCATCTGTTGAAGGTTGACCTTATTCTGTGCATGACATTTTGCAGCTCCTTGGAGCTCACCTGGGAACCTCTGCCATCACAGAGAAGGTTACAGAAGAATACAAATACCCATAACTCAAGTGAGAATAGGTCAAAAAAGAAGATCTGAGTAAACTGCCCTGGAAGCACCAAGGAGCCAGAATTCTTGCCATCTAGGGGATCAGGGGAGGCTAAAAAGGAGGAAATGTCATCTGAGCTGGGCCTTCAAAGATGGGCAAAATTCCAGTCATGGGCGGGAGGCGGAGAGGAAACGGGTGGCAATCCAGGGAAAATGGACATTATGAGTGTGAACCAGGTTCACAGTACACCCATGAACCCTGTGAGAATGACCCCAGTTGTCATCAACCTATAAACAAGGTTGGCTGTTTGCAAACCTAGCTAAATATCAGAACCAATCGGGAGCCTTTAAAAAATATGCAGCTCCTCAGGCCCCACTCCCAGCCTGATGAATTAAGAACTCCAGGAATGACATCCTAAAATATTTATTTTAATCAAATTCTCAAGTGGGATAGTACTAACTTCATCAATTTAAAGACCCTTTAATACAAACATTTCATTGACCTCTACATGATAATGGCTATATTTCTCTTGAATGAAAAAATACCTACAGACAGAAAAACTATTATGAGTTTGGTAATAATTTCAAGTGAATTTGTATTTTATGAATTAGAATCAAGTTTACATGTTTAAAAGTGATATTCACATCTCAGTTTGACATATATACTACATGGAAGACATTATTCAATTTGCAGATAACACCAGGTTGCATATAGGCCCTCTGTCACTATTAAATCATGTGTTAACAGACTCTCTGGCTACCTCTCTCCTCTTTTCCCTATTCCTCTCCTTCTGAGAAGGTGGCCGTGTTTTTCATGGCTTTTATTTTTATTTTTAAAAGATTCTCTGAGACTCAAAGTCCTCCTTACTGAAGTAATGAAAGTAATCCCTACTCCTTACATTGAGGATTAAGTGAGCTTTGGGGTTTTGTTTCATTTTGTTGTTTTGTTTTTTGGGTTTTATTTTTTTTCAGACAAGGTCTTGCTCTGTCACCCAGGCTGGAGTGCAGTGGCACGACCTCGACCTCAACTTGCAGCCTTGACCTCCTGGGCTCAAGTAATGCTCCCACCTCAGCTTCCCAGCTTCCTGAGATGTTGGGGCTACAGTCATGCACCACCATGCTTAGCTAATTTTTAGATTTTTTGTAGAGTCTGGGGTTTTGCCATATTGCTTAGGCTGGTCTCAAACTTCTGGGCTTAAGCAATTCTCCCACCTCAGCCTCCCAAAGTGCCGGTGATTGCAGGCATGAGCCACTGCACTCAACTGAGATAATTTAAATAACGTACAAAATACAGTGCTAAATCTCACCTTACCCCTTCCCCAGCTGCACAACACAAGTATGAGCTCTTTCAATATATTTTTTGAAGCTGGGTCCTTCAGTCAGCCTTTTCTCAATTCAGGTTTTAGCTAAAGCCAGGGACTCACCTCTAAAAACTTGTTTCAGTCAAAAGTTCACACCAGTGGGGACCTTTGTCCGTTACTCAGCAGTCAGTGATACCCAGGTGAGTCATCTTCCCAAACAGATAACAGTTTTGCCCAAGTGGCTGCCACAATGCAGACAAAGGTAAGCTGCTGTTCTCCTTTTCCACTTGACTTTTCTATCTCCAGCCTTTTTTTGGGAGGTAGAAGGGATGAAGGTCTCACTCTATTGCCAAGGCTGGAGTGGAGTGGTGTGATCATAGCTCACTGCAATCTCGAACTCCTGGGCTCAAGCGATCCCCCCACTTCAGCCTCCCCAGTATCTAGGACTACAGGTATGCACCTCCACACCCGGCTCATTTTCTAATTTTATTTTGTTGAGACAGGATCTCAAGATGTTGCCCAGGTTGGTCTCGAACTCCTGAGCTCAAGTGATCCTCCCACTTCAACCTCCCAAAGGTCTGGGATTACAGGTGTGAGCCACTGCACCTGGCCTACCTCCAGCCTTGAGAGTAACCTTCTCCAGAAAGTCTTCCTTGGCCCCTCATTGGGGTTCCCATAGTGCCAATACTTATTTTATTCATGCATTCACCCTTCAATTAGTAAAAGTCTAATACCTGCCAGGACTTGTTTCAGACACTGAATGAACAACCAGGCTAGGTCTCTGCTCTCATGGAGCTGTCATTCTAGTGGCGAAGGCAGTAAACTGTCAATTTACCATGCAGCATGTCAGGTAGGAAGACACGCTAAGATGAAACATAAAGCAGGGCAAGGAAACAACAGAGATACTGCTATTTGGGTAGGACAGTCAGGAAGAGCTCGTTGAGGTGATATTTGAGCAGAGACATGAAGAAATGAGAATATGGACCAGTAGGACGTCTGGGAAGAGAGTTCCAGGTGGCAACTTTCTTTGTCAGCAGCATGGGTCTTGTATTACTCAGTTTATTTACCACTGTTATTGGTCAAATTGTGTCCCCGCAAAAATATCTTGGAGATATGTTGGAGTTCTAACCTCCAGAATATGACCTTCTTTGGAGTCAGGAGCTTGTAGAGGTGATCAAGTTAAAATGAGGCCAGTAGGAGAAGCCCTAATCCAAAAGGACTAGAGTCCTTGTAAAAAGGGGAACTTTGGACACAGAGATACACATACAGGGGGGCGGGGGGTGGAAAACGTCACATGAAGATGAAGGTGGGGATCAGTGTGATGCATCTACAAGTCAAGGGACACCAAAGATTGCCGGAAAACCACCAAAAGCCAGGAAAGAGACACGGAATAGATTCTCCCTCACGGTCTTCAGAACCAACCCTGCCAACAACTTGGCCTTGCACCTCTAGCCTCCAGAACTGTGAGACAATAATGTTTTGTTGTTTAAAGCTTGATCAGCCTTAAGTTTGTATTAGACTGGTGCAAAAGTAATTACGGTTTTCACCGTAATTACTTTCAATGGCAAAAATCACAATTACTTTTGCACCAACCTAAATAGTACTGTGTTATGGCAGCTCTGGGAAACGAATACAACCATCCAGTGCTGTGAGGGCCACAGACAGATCACTCGCTCGCTCACCCAGGTTCACGAGATAAACCCTGGTTATACGGAACTTCTGGGAGGCCTGGGTTACTGTAAGTGCCCCCTAACTGGACTCCCTGTTTCCTGTCTTACTTTCTCTAACCATTCTTCACAGTACTGCCCTGATCTTTCTAAAACCCGAATCTTTCCTATCTCGTGGCTTCACAAGCTTTTACCTGCCTCCCACTCTCTTTGGGATACAGCAAAATTTCTCAGCTTGAGGACACAATGCCCTTGGCATCCGGCCCCAGCATATTTCTCCAACCTTATTTCTCTCATCTTTGCATTAACTCCTTAGCCATATATTTTCTACCCCACTCCTAATGGGACCAAACTTCCATTCATCCTGAGTCCTCCACTTAGTCACCATTTCCACCGGAAAGCCTTCCCAAAGCCCCCAGGAGGGGGGTAGGTGTCCCTCCTATGTGTTCTCCAAAGCCCTTTCCTTCAATGCCTTTGTGGCATTTATCACAGTGTGTTCAAGGCCTGTTTGTCAGTTTTCTCCCTGTGACCATGAGTCCCTATCTTGTTTGTTTCTCCAGTCACCAAGAAAGCGCTTGGCACTTGGAGGACATTCAATGGACGGATGAGAATAAATGAACAAAGCATGCCATGTTCCAACCAGCTGGTCCCAGAACTATTTTGTTCTCCTTTAAGGGATGGGGGATGGGCAGGTGACCTTTCCAGGGATTTCCCAATAGTAGGTAGAACCACTGGAGCTGGATGGAGCTCCACCTTTCCTTAGTGGTTGCAAGAGGAATTTAGATTAGACATTCAAAAGCTGTTCCTTGTGTCGAAAGACACTTGCAGTACAAAGAAGGGAAAGTAAACAATCCCGCGATTTTTAAGGTTGGGGTTGACCAATATTTTAGAATCTGTTTTTTTATAGGAAGTGGCCCCTTCATGTACCCAAGCCTCGGATACGGTAAACTGCATGTCCTGACCTACAGGTAAAGGTGGTGGGAGGTTAGGAGAATAGGGAATTGTTGCAACTAACAATGCAATGTGTCCTGTGCCCGTATCTCTAAAAAGTAAATATTTTTGAGCTTTAAAAATTATTTGCATGCATGGTTTGCCGGAGAGCCTGGAAGAGAAAAGAAGAAAAGACAAAAAGTAACAACATTTACAAAAATATGCCTGACTGGGAAAAGACAGAGGGGTCATAGACGAAAATAATCAGGATTGGGTCTCTTTTGCAAATTCCTGAACGGGGAAATGTATCAGAATTTCCAGTCCTCAAGAAACAGGGCCTTTAAAAGTCTTGTGTGCTTCTTGCACACCCCCTTCTTGGGGGAAAAAGACGAGGGGGGCGGGGAGGCGGACTCGCTCTTCGCAGCAGGAAGTCTTCAATGGCTATGGAGTTATGAAGAAACAACTGCCCAGAAGTCCTTATTCGGAGCGCTAAACTCGATTTTACCACATAAAGAGCAATATAAAAGCTCAGAACAGCCCCATCATGGTGTTGGGGAAACAACTCGGCTTCCCCATGTGAGAAAGCCAGAGAGCTCCGACTGGGTAGTAGCCCAGACCTGTGTTAAGGGTTTTATTTGCAAGTCAATGAACCAAACGGGCGACCAGGCTCGTTGTGCCGCGTTGTGGAAGCAAGGTTATTATTATCGCCTATTGCCCCACTGAACAATTTCACTGAAAAGGAAGAGTCCCAGCCGTGTGTGTGCGCGTGGTGCCATACGGGACGTGCAGCTACGTGCCCACCTCCAGAACGACTTCATTTACAAAGCGATTACCATGTTATCTATTTGTTTTCCTTTTCCAGCAAGAGCAGCCTTACTCAGCCCTCAAATTTCTTAATTACAAACCCGTTTGCTTCTAAATCAACCCCAAACCGTCAGGCAGAGCCCGGAGGGAGGCTCTGCAAGTTTGCACACACCCCCACCTCCCGGATCCAGGGCAACAGCAGAAGCAAGTAACTGTGTATGTGCAAAAAGGTGGATCTGGGGACGAGGATCGCTGAGTTTGTTTACAGAGCAGAGACGCCTCAGCTCGGATGCCAAAGCTACCAAGAGCTGCAAACGCAAACTTAGCAGAAGCACACGTACCCCGGGAGCGGCGGGCGGGCCCGAAAGCGCGGACTGGAATTCCAGGGCGCGGGAGCGGAGGTGGCCGGGCCCGCGAGCGCGCTCCGTCCACCTGCAGCCGCTGCCGCTCCC
Organism: Pongo pygmaeus; assembly: GCF_028885625.2. NCBI lineage: Eukaryota > Metazoa > Chordata > Mammalia > Primates > Hominidae > Pongo > Pongo pygmaeus. The sequence goes on along the minus strand of NC_072378.2, from coordinate 139,755,345 downwards.
CGCCCCCAGCTCTTGTCCTTGAAAGGAGTGGAGGAAAAAAATGCATCTACACGCGGTGATCTAGAGTAGATCTACCCACTGCCCGTATGAAAACACAAAGGCACAGCCTAGGAAGGCGCGCTCAGGAAAGGGCGCATTATTTGTCCGGGTCTTTAAAACCCAACTTGAGGAAGCACAGCCATTCTTCGCTGCCTGGGGAAGCTTTTGCAAAACCGGGGAGGCAGAAGGGCACTCTGGAGGGCGGGGGACGCTGGTAGAGTCCCCTTTTCCCGTAGAGAGCTGGCCAGATCGCTAGGTGAACCGAGTGAGAGAGCTGGGGGTGGGGTAGATCCAGCCTGATGGGGGCGGTGAGCTCTTCTCGTTCCTATCCCGGCAGGCGCTACCTTCGGGCGGGGCGGCAGGGGAGGATTTCCCCCCTGCCTCGGGGGTGGCTGAGCCAACCTCGCGTTTCTGGGCCGGGAAGAAACCAGAGTCGGGGGGCGACGGGGCTACTGGGCGGCCCCCGGGCCCCGCAGCCTCTGCGCACGTGCCGCGGGCGGCGGGGACGCGGCTCCCGGATCCGGTCCAGGGTGTCCGCGGTTTTCCGGAATCCGCATCTTGGCGCCGCCCGACCTGGAGGCTCTTGCTCCGCCCTTCCTGGAATGCTATATTAACTGTGGCCAAAGCCCTAAGAAACACAGCTCATTGTTGGCAGCTGCCGGGCGGTCCTGCGGAGCTGTGAGGGCAGCGGAGGGGAAATAAAAGGGAACGGCTCTGAATTTGCCCCAGCGGCCGCTGCGAGACCTCGGCGCCGACATCGCGACAGCGAAGCGCTTTGCACGCCAGGAAGGCCCCCTCTATGTGCTGCTGAGCCGGTCCTGGACCCGACGAGCCCGCCCTCGGTCTTCGGAGCAGAAATCGCAAAAACGGAAGGTAAGCGCGACGGGCGAAGCTGGCTGGGGCTCCTGCCAGCCCAGTCCTCCGAGGGCAGGGTTTGCCCGGAGGAAGAGCGTGAGGCGAAGCTGGGGAATAACAACAGGATGTGCAACAACAGGATGAGGAGGGCTGATTTAATGCCTGAAGTTCGCGGCAGGGCTACGGGGCACTTCCTTTATTAGGCCACTTCGGGGAGCAGAGGGGGTGTGGGCTCGGGTCCCCCCGCCCGATCGCAGAGGAAGGGGCTGTTTGTGCAGCGCCCGGCTGTGTTATGAGTGGCAGCTCCTCCGTGGTGGCTAGCCGGGGTGCACGGGCTGCTAGTGGGATCTTGGGGGTGGTGGTTCGCAGCCGACGTGCGCCCGGGAATCCTGGGGGGCAGAGGCGGGCAAAAGTGGGGTGCGCTGTGGTGGGCGACACGTGTGGCGGGGGTCTCATCATCTGCCCTTTTCACTTCCAGGACTGGAAATGGCAGACCATATGATGGCCATGAACCACGGGCGCTTCCCCGACGGCACCAATGGGCTGCACCATCACCCTGCCCACCGCATGGGCATGGGGCAGTTCCCGAGCCCCCATCACCACCAGCAGCAGCAGCCCCAGCACGCCTTCAACGCCCTAATGGGCGAGCACATACACTACGGCGCGGGCAACATGAATGCCACGAGCGGCATCAGGCATGCGATGGGGCCGGGGACTGTGAACGGAGGGCACCCCCCGAGCGCGCTGGCCCCCGCGGCCAGGTTTAACAATTCCCAGTTCATGGGTCCCCCGGTGGCCAGCCAGGGAGGCTCCCTGCCGGCCAGCATGCAGCTGCAGAAGCTCAACAACCAGTATTTCAACCATCACCCCTACCCCCACAACCACTACATGCCGGATTTGCACCCTGCTGCAGGCCACCAGATGAACGGGACAAACCAGCACTTCCGAGATTGCAACCCCAAGCACAGCGGCGGCAGCAGCACCCCCGGCGGCTCGGGCGGCAGCAGCACCCCCGGCGGCTCTGGCGGCAGCTCGGGCGGCGGCGCGGGCAGCAGCAACAGCGGCGGCGGCAGCGGCGGCAGCGGCAGCAGCAACATGCCCGCCTCCGTGGCCCACGTCCCTGCTGCAATGCTGCCGCCCAATGTCATAGACACTGATTTCATCGACGAGGAAGTTCTTATGTCATTGGTGATAGAAATGGGTTTGGACCGCATCAAGGAGCTGCCCGAACTCTGGCTGGGGCAAAACGAGTTTGATTTTATGACGGACTTCGTGTGCAAACAGCAGCCCAGCAGAGTGAGCTGTTGACTCGATCGAAACCCCGGCGAAAGAAATCAAACCCCCAACTTCTTCGGCGTGAATTAAAAGAAACATTCCCTTAGACACAGTATCTCACTTTTCAGATCTTGAAAGGTTTGAGAACTTGGAAACAAAGTAAACTATAAACTTGTACAAATTGGTTTAAAAAAAAATTGCTGCCACTTTTTTTTTTCCTGTTTTTGTTTCGTTTTTGTAGCCTTGACACTCACCTCCCTGATGTAGTTGAAATATCTAGCTAACTTGGTCTTTTTCGTTGTTTGTTTTTACTCCTTTCCCTCACTTTCTCCAGTGCTCAACTGTTAGATATTAATCTTGGCAAACTGCTTAATCTTGTGGATTTTGTAGATGGTATCAAGTGACTGAACTGCATTCAGATTTACGAGTGAAAGGAAAAATTGCATTAGTTGGTTGCATGAACTTCGAAGGGCAGATATTACTGCACAAACTCTGCCATCTCGCTTCATTTTTTTAACTATGCATTTGAGTACAGACTAATTTTTAAAATATGCTAAACTGGAAGATTAAACAGATGTGGGCCAAACTGTTCTGGATCAGGAAAGTCATACTGTTCACTTTCAAGTTGGCTGTCCCCCCCGCCGCCCCCCCACCCCCATATGTACAGATGATAATAGGGTGTGGAATGTCGTCAGTGGCAAACATTTCACAGATTTTTATTTTGTTTCTGTCTTCAACATTTTTGACACTGTGCTAATAGTTATATTCAGTACATGAAAAGATACTACTGTGTTGAAAGCTTTTTAGGAAATTTTGACAGTATTTTTGTACAAAACATTTTTTTGAAAAAATACTTGTTAATTTATTCTATTTTAATTTGCCAATGTCAATAAAAAGTTAAGAAATAACTTGTTTTCTAGAAGTCATTTGGGGGTGGTTGTTCCCTTTGGTGGCTTTTTTCCCCGTCTTTGAGTTGAACACTATTGATGAGAGTAAGCATTCCAAAGGATAAATTACAGGACACTAAAACAGGTCATGATGAGCTTAAGCGGAGAGCAGGATTTAACATAATTGGCATAATGCTTCATTGTTATCATTGTAACATGCCTCTTGGTGTGCTTTAATCAAAAGCTGCAAAGTTGTCACAGTGCTTTTTTTTTTTTCTTAATTGCCATCATATCAAGTGTACTCCAGAGTTAGAAAGGTTTGCAATACTCAACATTATCTTTTTCAATGGGCAGGAGGCAAAAAAATCAAGTGTTTCTGTTTATACCTGACTCAACTACTTAAATGGAGGTAGATTGGAATAATATACTGATTGATTGATGATGGGGGTGGCATTAAATATAAATCTACCTTTATCTCCAGTGGTGAGAGTTTTATTTCTCAGCAAAAGTGCCAAGGATAGGTACATATTTTCTAGCGTAATCTCTGAAACAGTGTCTGACTGGTTTATAGTTCTGAGGAAGATGGGGCAGAATTCCACCTTGAGGCTTTCCGTTTTGTCCTATAATATTTAAAATGTATTCAAGTTGACTCAAAGGTCAAATTACAATCTTTTACAAGATGTTCCCTCTTAAGCATGCCCTGTTTTCCTGAATTCTGAGTTTTCCTGTTGCATGCATGGGATGCAAATCACCTGAAAATTATACTTTAATTTTACCTAGATAGATGTCTTATCAAGAAGACCATAGCTACAACTAAGTGGGTGTCAAGTTTTGCCTTATATAATCAAGCAAAGGAAAAAGTAATATTGTGAAAATCTCAAATTATCTCAGGTGGAAGGAGAAGGAATTTTATTTTGTTTTCTCCTTCATGTTTTCATGGCTTAACTTACGTTTATAAGAGCAACACACCTACCTTCAAGAAAAAATACAGACTTTTGTACGCAACTTACTAGGGGAAGTAAAAAATGTAGGTTGAGGAAAATCTTATAAATAATGCTTTAAAAGAACATTTCATTTAGACTCTGATTCTCATCTTAAATTCCATATTTTATAAGAAATCAGGAGGAGCGGATATTTAGAAGTGTTACGAGAGAGTAAGTTGGGCACAAAGGCTGCTTTAAGTATAATTCAGATCACCTACATTTTATAATTCTATTTCCAAGGCAGGCCATGTAAAATTAAAATGCACACACTCCACTGGGTTTTTTATATACCTCTATAATTGACACTTTCTTATTTAAAATTATGTTCAAATAAATATACTGAATCATCCAAAACTCTTTTTACCCTACTTTAAAAGCTGATCCAGATTTCCACATTAATAGTTAAAGCTGAAGTTTTCTTCAGCTAAGACATGTCAATACTAAATCTGCAATCAGCAATAAATCTTTCTAGCTAAGCATTTTCACAGTAAGTTTTTCTTTCTCCCTTTTTTTTTTTTCCCAGAGGCTCAAATGAAAAAATATGTTTGCATACATATTAATACAGCAACTCCAATCCTTTTTCACTAGTGCCAGGAAAAAAGGAAAGTGATTAAACGCATTGTTTTTTTTGCATAAAGAAGCAAAAGAATTGTTTTGCCACCACCCTTCACCATTTATTCTGCCAGGGAATAAGCCACAACACCTGCTCTGTCACTAAATTCCTCCTGCTGCTCAAACGCCGGAACACGTATGTGGAGATGCAGAGCCCAAGGAACTATTATTAGATCTTGAGCCCATCCCTACCAGAACAGAGGACTCAAACAGAGGAGCTGGGCTAAAAAGCACAATTTGTCTTCAGTACAAATACAAATGCTCCCCCACCCCAATTCACTTGAATGATCTCTGTTTCATTAAAAACTCTTTCTTGATCAACAATTGAGCAGATTCTACGTGATATCTGCAGGTCTTTTAAGCAGAGAAAAATAACTCCTTGTTTCAACAACCTGATTAGTGAAACCTGTACAGTGACCTAGATCACCCGGCTACTGGCAGACATTTGCAAAACCTTTTGTGGTCTTGCTTCCTACTAAGTTGCTTATAGTATATGGGGAAATTTGACCTCTGTACCTTGGCTGTTTGTCAAAAAGTTCTAATATGATACAAGAGAGCTTCTGTTCTTTAAGCTTTGCCCAAAAATAGACACTCCATGCTTGATTTTCAAGAAGAGATCAATGATAAGCTGCAGTGCAACCTCATAGCTACATGTCAGAAAAATAAGTCCACATTAATAAAAACGTGTACTTCTGTCTTGTGCCTGATAAAATCCTCGTGACAGTATCTTTGCGGGAGCTGATAAAGACGTTAGAGCTATGGATGGGTCTTTGAAGAACAGTTACCTAATCACCACTGTTTATGGGGTGCTGGGCTAGAGCACTAGTAGCAGAAGGCTGACATCTATTGTGAAGTTTATGGTCTCCATGACTTTTACTACTGTAAACGCCTGGGATGGCTATAAATTGATGTCAACATTAAAGGCCAGATCCTTTAGAGAAAAATATTAATCCACTAATCTATTATGGGTGGCCAGCTTTGCAATAAAAACTTTGCAGCCCCGGACCATTAGGTGTTTTCGCCCCCTTGTGGAATTTATTTAGAAGGTCAATGAAAAGCTGTTTCCTCAAGAGCTTTTTCGCTTTATTGTTTGTTTTGTTGCCATTTCCGAAGACTTTGTTTTCTTCTTTGAGCAAACAGCACATTTTCGAGCAACACATTTTTTAAATCAAAGAAGATTCCAAAATAAACATCCTTTATAAAATAAGAATATTTTACTTACCAAAAACCTTAACCTATGATTAAGTGTGCATAATTGAGATTTGCCTCATATTTGAAAATATGCATTACCTAAGGGGTTTTCTTTTAAAAGTGTAAGGAGCAGTGGTTTGGGCCGATGCTTTAGCCTGTAAACTGAGGGGATGGCAAACCCTCGGCGCCTCCACAACAGGACTGTTGATTTGCAGTAAGGGTAAATAACAATGCATTTGATGGTATGAGGTTGGAAAGGTGGAGGAAAATATCCAGGAATGCAGAATGCAATTATCTACATTGGAATGTGACCAAGTCACCAGCCCTAATCTTGTGAAAGGACTGCAGGATCTTTAATGAGGATGAGTGTTGCTGTCTAATTGAGTCAGTAAAATTTACTTTAAAATAAACCGGGCAGATAACATTGTCTCCAAAAAATAAATAAATTTAGAATTCAAGGAATTTAGGACCCATGCCACTGGCAATTTTTTCCTCTGCAGTGGAATTGTTTTGCTAGCATGAAAGCAGCATTACACCTCTTCAGAAATGCATGCTTCAGAGATGGTATTTATCATTTTGGGACTGTACCACTATCATCAAAATCAGCGCTCCCAGGCAGGTTGAGGCTGAGCCTCTAGAAGAGAACAATAGGTAGCACATCAAATGACTTAGCCAGTGAACCCCTATTATCATGGGCTCTGTTTGTCTTCTCCCCCTAGAATAGAAGGAACAATGGCAATGTCAGAATTTTAATTGCAATGGACTGGCTTAAATTACTTGACCTATTTTTATGCAGCAAGGAGAAAAATGATTCTTTTTTTTTTCCTGGTAGCCATACTTTTAATTTAAACTGGAAAAGGAAATAGAAGAATATTTTCCATCAAATAACATACAGCTGATAATTTTAGTTTGCCTTGTAGTGAGACCTACCTATATTTTTAAAAAATATTAAAACATCTGAAATAAAGAACTTCTTCCCTTCCCAGAAAGAAATTAAACTCATAAGTAATGCAGTAATGCTAAAGAGTGAGAAAATATTCTAAGAGCGGCTGGCGTGAATTTCCATCATATTTTGATATTTATACACAATGAAAGAAAAGCTATGATAAATAAGAGTCTGTTGTGTTGAGGAACTGAATCCATGATCCTTGGGAAAGAGAAACTATCAGACCGACCTCTTCCATACTGTCTATGAACAAATAATGACTTTTTAGTGGCTGGATTCTTATCAGTTACTTCCTTCCCCTAGATGAGCACTAAATGAAGCAGCCCCAGGAGGCCGTTAGTGGTGCTTTTTGAGAATTCAGCTTGGCTAAATCAGGACTTGTAGAGTGAGCAAAAAGCACATGAAAGAAAGATGGACAGTGAATATTATTACTTGCTTTATATGTTATTAGTTTTCATTAGGCTGAACTAATCTGAAAGATTAGTGAGGCAGGGGCACAACCAGGGGTGAGGACTGTGGTTTACGGAATTCTTGGAATTTTCCCATGGTATCACCATTGTGCTCAGCCCTGAAATCCTTCCCTTTCTTCCCTCTACAGTAGAGTGGTTACTTGATTACATTTTGGGTTGCTGAACAAAGCCGACAGGGGAATCTGTCTCCTGAGGAGCCTGTAGCAAGGCAAGGTTAGCGTGGTGCGCATTGCAGGAGATATGCAAATAGGCGAGTGGCTTTTGAAAAGTTAATAGTGCCCAAAGAATTCTGCCTGTCCATTCCTGAAAGCTGAGTGGGAAGCAAAATTAAGGCTTGAGTGCAAGTCAAACTAGCATAAAATCAGGAAAAGTCAGCCAGCTCCAGATTGTCAATACTGTTTTTATGAACACATGCTACAGTGAAGGAAATGGGATTGGAGGCTATTGAAGTCTTTTCTCTTTGGGTTTTCCTATGGATTGGTATAACATTTGGCCTTGTGATTTCCTCAGTCACTAGGCCACAGAATTTTGTTGTTGTTAGTGGTGGTGGTTTGGGGTTTGGTTTGGGTTCTGTTGGGTATTTTGCTTCGTGACAGTTGCTATCTCCTTAAAGCACAAACATACGGTATACTTCAATTGTGCGTACACATTCTTAGATCACCTTGTAAATATGGCCCCGTTGCATGTATTTTGGATAACTCTTGAAAGGAGGATAAGCAAGATGATGACCAGTTTCATATATCTCTCTTTACCCAATGTGTTCAGAAAACATAAGGACGATGAGACCAGTAGGTGAAAAATGATTGAACTGACTGTTATGTTCCTAATAGGAACTTAAATATCAAAATGTTTGTAAGATCCCCTTCTAGCACCATTTTTTGGATCAATAGTTCTCAGCTGGGTAGAGGTACCTCTCAGGATGGGGAGAAGGGAGAGAAAACAGTAACTTATAAAAACATATTCCATACTATATTTGGACAGATGTTTTAATACACATTCTTTTAGTAAAACAAAATGTAGAAAGACATTTCAAACTCTCTTTTTTTTTTTTTTTTTGGAGACAGAGTCTTGCTCTGTTGCCAGGCTGGAGTGCAGTGGCGCGATCTCAGCTCACTGCAACCTCCGCCTACTGGGTTCAAGCAATTCTCCTGCCTCAGCCTCCTGAGTAGCTGGGACTACAGGCACGCACCACCACGCCCAGCTAGTTTTTTTGTATTTGTTGGCCAGGATGATCACAATCTCTTGACCGCGTGATCCACTCACCTCAGCCTCCCAAAGTGCTGGGATTACAGCGTGAGCCACTGCGCCTGGCCTCAAAATCTTCTTGACTGATAGGGCATAGATTTTTAAATGGTAAGAAACACTGTTTAGACTGCGTGGGATCAAATCGAAGAAATTTACCCTTCAGCCAACATCTCTTAAGAAATCTCTCTGTTGACCATAAGTTTCCTGTGGCTGCCTTGGTTGAGCACTTACTATGTGACAGATATTGTGGTAGGCACTTTACATACATAATCTCATTTAATGCTCACAATATGCTTGCAGGATTCATGATATTCTCCCAAATTTACATAAGGAAATTGACATTTAGAGAGGAAGTCAACTGCTCAAGGACAACACAGTAGCAGATAGAGGAGCAGAGTAGTTTCCAGACCTAGCTTCTCAGTCCGTGCTCTTTCTAAGACGCAGTGCTGCTGTGATAAACCAAATGACACCTATTCTTAAATGGCACTGATTGTAAAATGATCAATTTAATAAGTGATTAAGAAAAAAACCCATTACATTACATGAACACAAGTTCTAAAATATATGAATACAAGTATACCATGTATTTATCCGTACAATCACATACCGTTTCCTTTTGGGATTCACAAGATTCGGGTCTACGCTTTTTCAAATTTGGTATAAAAATTCCTCCAAATTAAGTGTGACCCCTGAAAGTGCGTGAGTAGCCTCATGGTGAGCTGCTTACACCTTCTTAACGTTTTGACCTCGTTAGCACTTCAAGTCAAATGAAAGAGTATCAGTGATTTAAATTGCAGTTTCAGTTTTTTTTTCCTTAATTGAATTCCTTCTTGCTGGAAATAAACAGTTTCTTTCAGAAATTAAGCCGATGCCTTATCCTCCCAATTCTATGCCCTATTAAATGAGAATGTTAGTTACTAAATTCTGGCACATAAATATGACCGCTTTACAACTTGCCCCACTGCCTGCCAGCAATTATGTTTTAATATTGATTATAAGATTCAGGCTGATTTCATAATGTTAAGATTTTTTTAAGTACATGTTAGAGTAAAGGAAATACAATATTTAGTTACTTTACACTTAACTAATCTTCCTCAATTTATCCAAACTTTCTTGATGCAAATGTAAGCTCACGTTCTCTTACTTTGGTCTTCTATGGAAATGGAGAACTCTTCTATTAATAGTTGTACTGAAAAGAATAGTAGATCAGGAATAAAAAACATAGGTCTAGTCTTAACTCTGCAACCAAATAGCTGTGTAATTCAATCATTGTTGACTCAAGTTTCTCCATCAGTAAAATGAAGATGTTTAATTAATACATCTTGTATTCAAATTCTCATGAAGAAAACATAAGCCTGTTCCTATCATTTCTCCTCCTCTGAAAAGATGGAGTACAATATTATAAGACCACCTCAAAACCTGTTCCATCATTCTTACCATTATTTTTCCAAGCTCACCGTGAGTCTGTGGATGTGCCATAGACCTGACCCAGTTGTGTCAACTTTCCAAAGGTTGGAATCATCTCTGTAAATATTCCCTTTCATTGCCATAATGAGCACAAATTTTGGCTACTGAGATTTATCAGCCTGCAAGCAAATGCCAAAAAAGCTTGCCACCCTAGTAAATATTTCTAGAACATGACATTGCAAATTTGCTGATGCAGTTGTTTAAATTATGTGTATGTGTGTATATGGTGTGTAACTTACTGAAAATAATTCGATCAATTCTTTATTTCAGGTTCTGTCTTATATTCTTACAGATTAATTTCACTTTTCCAACCTCATAAATAACAAACCATAACTATTTGAACTCTCTTCCTTTCAAACATCTCTTCCTGGGCCACAATTACTATCATCATCATTAGCATGACTGTTAGTATTATTTACTTTCTCAGAGAGGCAATCCTATATACAATGCTAAGTCAGAGGAAGCTAGCATGTGTTGAACACTATAATAAGCAGATACGTAAGAGTTTTCAAGTAGTTAAGAGGCATTTGTCTATATCCATTTACCTATTTCTCCCTCCCCAACTTTACAACACCACATTCCACAGTTTGGGAAATCAATTATTTAGCTAGATGACAAACTAATAGATTAGTTGAAAATTGTTAAACAAAAGTGTATCCTAATACATAACTATCCAGGAAATAATTATAGACTGACATATAAAAGTAATGTAGCTAAAGAACCATGATAATGTTACAAAATATTTGTTCCTTTCACCACTTAACCACTAGATGGAGCTAAAGGTCTGTAAATTCATATTTGCGCTTTTCTCCTGAGCTGCTGGACTGTCATTTCCTTAAAGAACTTGCCCCCATCCCCACTTACCATTTCCTATTTGTATTACTGAAACATAAAATATTCTATGTGACCTATTTTAACCCTCAAAATTAAAAATATGTCAAGGTCACCCAAATACACTCTGCCCAAGCACCATTGCTCGCTGCAGTTTAATAAAAATAGGAAACTGACAAAAGATGTCTTTCAGCAAATCTACTTTTTTTTTCTTTTTCTTTTCTTTTTTTTTTTTTTATTATACTTTAAGTTCTAGAGTACTTGTGCACAACGTGCAGATTTGCTACATAGGTATACATCTGCCATGTTGGTTTGCTGCACCCATTAACTCATCATTTACATAGGTATTTCTCCTAACGCTATCCCTCCCCCTACCCCCTGCCCCACGACAGGCCCTGGGGTGTGCTGTTCCCTGTCCTGTGTCCAAGTGATCTCATTGTTCAGTTCCCACCTATGAGTGACAACATGAGGTGTTTGGTTTTCTGTCCTTGTGATAGTTTGCTGAGAATGATGGTTTCCAGCTTCATCCATGTCTCTGCAAAGGACATGAACTCATCCTTTTTTATGGCTGCATAGTATTCCACGGTGTATATGTGCCACATTTTCTTAATCCAGTCTATCATTGATGGACATTTGGGTTGGTTCCAAGTCTTTGCTCTTGTGAATAGTGCCACAATAAACATACATGTGCATGTGTCTTTATAGTAGCATGATTTATAATCCTTTGGGTATATACCCAGTAATGGGATCACTGGGTCAAATGGTATTTCTAGTTCTAGATCCTTGATGAATCTCCACACTGTCTTCCACAATGGTTGAACTAGTTTACACTCCCACCAACAGTGTAAAAGTGTTTCTATTTCTCCACATCCTCTCCAGCACCTGTTGTTTCCTGACTTTTTAATGATCGCCATTCTAACTGGTGTGAGATGGTATCTCATTGTGGTTTTGATTTGCATTTCTCTGATGGCCAGTGATGATGAGCATTTTTTTAATGTGTCTGTTGGCTGCTACATAAATGTCTTCTTTCAAGAAGTGTCTGTTCATATCCTTTGCCCACTTTTTGATGGGGTTGTTTTTTTCTTGTAAATTTGTTTAAGTTCTTTGTAGATTCTGGATATTAGCCCTTTGTCAGATAGGTAGATTGCAAAAATTTTCTCCCATTCTGTAGGGAGCAACTCCACTTTCTTCCCCTTTTTAACCCCTTCCCTTTTTGAAGTGTTCTCCTGCCTTCCATTTGCTCAGGTATCAGTGGCTCAATTTTCTGCCCTGCTGGGATGTTTATATCTTAATAGAGAAATTTTAGAGAGAGAGCATTTAAAACTAAAGGAAGAAATTTTGAATGGTAGGATTTTCTGCATCATTCAGAAAGATATTTGAAGGTCCCTAAGCCTTTCTCTATCTTTTTCTGACCCTGAAATCATTCCTTTTTCCTGTCTCTCCTACCTCTCAAGCCAGTGCTATTCAAAATCTTATACGAGGCCCTTTGCTCCTACCTTAAATATTGGTGTTTGCCAGACTTCTTACCTCACCTCACTAGTCAATTTCATCTATTTCTAAAGGGCTCTGATACCACCTAGGTATTGAGCATTTCAAAACCCAGATGTCCAGCCTAGACCTCCCCAGTCTCTGCTTACTATTGAATGAAAACACGCACGTGCACACACAGACACACACACTGATGTCTGATACACATTGAAGTAGAATACATCCAAGACTTTATTCAATCCTCTCTCATTCACTTCCTGCGTCCTGATTCCTGGTTAGTGGAACTACTATTCATCCAGACACTGAAACCAGAAATCTAGAACTTTCTTCCATTCCTTCCCTCTTCTTCACCACCAGCCAAGCTACTTAGTTACTACATTCAACAAACTAGCTGTGTTTGCTGTCCGCCTGCCTAAAATATGCTTTCCTTCCTAAACCTCCCTTAGGTCTTTGTGAGAATTTGCTTCCTAGATGGCCACACTAATTAAAATGGAAAGCCATCTCCGGCTTTTCCCCATGGCATGCCCTATCCCTTTAATCCTGATCAACTCTTCCCCAGAGCACTGCTAAGGGTGTTTAAAACTCTGTAAAGGCCCGGCGCAGTGACCCAATAATCCCAGCACTTTGGGAGGCAGAGGCAGGCAGATCACGAGGTCGGGAGATCGAGACCATCCTGGATAACACAGTGAAACCTTGTCTCTACTAAAAATACAAAAAATTAGCCGGGCATGGTGGTGGGCGCCTGTAGTCCCAGCTACTCGGGAGGCTGAGGCAGGAGAATGGCGAGAACCCGGGAGGCAGAGCTTGCAGTGACCCCAGATCGCACCACTGCACTCCAGCCTGGGTGACAGAGCGAGACTCCGTCTCAAACAAACAAACAAACAAAAACTGCCTGTAAATTTTTTGACACTCATCTCATCAAAACAGCATTAGGCCTCTTCCCTAAATCTGAGGTTCACTTATGGACTGTCTTGCTGTGTAACTTTCAAGACTGAGTAAGAAAACACCGCATAGCTTCCCCTTGGTTCTCTTGGGACACACACCTCTGGAGCCCTGGGCTACAATATAAGAAGTCCGGCTACCCTGACACGGCCATGCTGTAAGGAAGCCAGGCCACAGGGAAAGGCCATTTGTAGGTGCGTCCACCAGCAGCAGCAGCCAAAGTTCCCAGGTGATAGCCACTATCGACTGCCTCCAGGTGCTTCCAGGGTCCAGCTGTTGAGTGCCAGCATCTGTAGCATCTTCCCTGTGGAACCCCCAGGTGTTATACGCTATGGAGCAGAGTCCTTGCACTAGCTCAGGCCAACTGAAATGGTGAATCTGGGCAGCCATGTTTATACCATAATGACACCGTCTCCCAATGATACAGCAGATTGGACTGTGGGCAAGTAGCTGTCAGGAAAGGCTAGCACATTGGCTGGCCGGGAAAACTCCAACAAAGAGACAGAGAAACTATAGTCAAAGAAAGCATGGAGGTGTTTTTAGTGAAATTATCTAATATTGACCCTGTAATGTCCTTTGGAAGCCATGCACTCATACTGAAGAGCAGAGAGACTGGTTTGCAGAAGTCATCAGGAGAGTGGAACACATTGCCTGAACAAAGCAATAGTAAGAGACCATTTGGCGCTAAATCAAGATAGATGGAGAGGGAAGACACATCTGTCCCGGGCAACTTCCTGGTTTCCTGATTAGTACCCACCATATCCCACAGTTCCTGTAAGATGTGTCTGTGCCTTTTGTAATTTGTCTAACTTGGGGGATTTTGAGAATATCTATTTTATTACTCTGTGCTCTTGCACATGCTGCTCCCTCTGCCCAAAAGGCACTTCCTCATCTTCATTCGTTTGCTGAAATATCCTTCAATACCCATCTTAAGTATCTTCTTCTCTGAGAAACTTCCTCATATACCTCCCTACTTTGCAGCACCCCTATACCTCATAAATACCTCTGTTTTTATGGATTACGTACGCAGTATTACAATTATTTGATAATAAGCTTCTCTCTTCTACTTTGCAATCATATCTATTAAGAAATTTTTAGCTGCAAATAATAGAAATCCTGATTCTGGCTTAAACCATGAGAAATGCATGTATTATCTGTCAAAAGTCAAGAAGGCAAGGGCAGGCTTCAGGGTTGATTAATTCACTGATCAATAATGTCCACAGAGACTCAGGCTTCTCTCATCTCTCTCCTGGGCTGTCGTCAGTGTTGGCCGCACTGTGGACCGGTGACAGGTGGCATGAGCAGAGCTCACGTGACATGTAGGGAAAAGAAAACTTTCTCCAGAACCATCCTTTTCTTCATGTGTCATGTCATGGACCAATTTCTGAACCAACCAACCACTGGGATTGGTTTTACCATGGAGTGGAATTATCACAATTGACTTAATCACCCTGGGGTGAAATGGATATTAAACTGGCAACTCCATCACCAGAAGAGTTAACAGCTAAGCAGAACTTTTCTAAAATTTCTGTTTCAAAGCATAGATTTTAAGCTGAAATTGGCAGGGACTCTTTAAAGTTTTTTTTTTTTTCCAAATCTTCTTCATATAATAAAGACATATATAGCTAACAAAATTATATCATAAATCACTCAAAGAGGGTTTACTTGATTAAGGTTGAAATGTCTTCTATAAAGTGACATTTGTTAATATAAATAAATATTCTATTAAAAAGAAGTATATGGTCATTACGTCTTCATTTCTAGCCCTTCAAAATATGTTTGATATTCCCTTGTTAATATGACTAATAAGTGATTTCTCTGCACCAAGAAAATCATGTACATTTTGGCAGGTGATTAATCTCTGTGCAAAATGAACAGAATCTAATATTTATGAACAAATTACTGATAGCTATATAATCTATTTCCATAATAAATGCACTGGTTCATATGATAAAGCCAAAAAGAATATAAAAATAGCCTGACAAGATTCAAACATGGAAGATAAGAAAACTCTAATATACGGCCGTGAACATCTTCTCTTCTGTCTACTCCTTGCTTGTCCTACCCTTCCACAAAATGCCACTTTTTTACTTTAGTTACATACGTCCATGTGAGAATTCCCATAATCCTATGTGCCCTGGGTACAGTGAATGGCTAGAGGTGCCCAGATGGGCCCAGTTGAAACATTAATCACACCTTCATCTTACTCTCTGGCTGCAGCTAATTGGTCTGTGGATAACACTGACCCAACAGAAAACTTCCCACAGGAGTTAGCTTTTTTTCTCCCTTCATTTTAATAACTTTTGGGGCACAAATAGTTTTTTGTTGCGCAGATGAATTATGTGGCAGTGAATTGAGATTTTAGTGCTCCCATCACCCAAGTAGTGTACGTTGTACCTAATGTGTAGTTTTTTTATCCCTAACCCCCCTTCCACCCTTCTTGTTCTGAGTATCTATAGTTCAATATATCACTCTGCATGCCTTTGCATACTCATAGCTCAGCTCCCACTTATCAGTGAGAACATATGGTTTTTTGGTTTTCCACTCCTGAGTTACTTCACTTAGAATAATGGCCTCCAGCTTCATCCAAGTTGCTGCGAAGACATTATTTCATTCCTTTTAATGGCGAGTAGTATTCCATCGTGTATATATACCACATTTTCTTTATCCACTCATTAGTCAATGGGCACTTAGGTTAGTTCCACATCTTTGCAATTGTGAATTGGGCTGCTATAAACATGCACGTGCAAAGATTCTTTTCATTTAATGACTTCTTTTCCTCTGGGTAGATACTCAGTAGTGGGGTTGCTGGATCAAATGGTATCTCTACTTTTAGTTATTTAAGGAATCTCCATACTGTTTTCCATAGAGGTTGTACTAATTTACATTCCCATCAGCACTGCATAAAAGTTCCTTTTCCCCCATATCCATAGCAATATCTGTTGCTTTTGACTTTTTAATAATGGCGATTCTTGAAGGAGTAATGTGGTATTGCACTGTGGTTTTAATTTGCATTCCTCCCCCTCCCCCAGGAGCTTTTAACTTGACAACAGAGAGATCAAGTTTTAAGTCCTCTCTAGTGATGAAACTATGAGCCTGTAAACTGCTGTTAGCCATACTTCCAGCAGTGTGGAAGAAGTGAGTGTGGGAGAATACACACTCTGTTCATCTGTATTCACACTGCTAGGAAGATATACCCAACACTGGGTAATTTATACAGGAAAGACGTTTAATTGACTCAAAGTTCAGCATGGCTGTGGAGGCCTCAGGAAACTTACAATCATGGCAGAAGAGGAAGCAAACACGTCCTTCTTCACATGGTGGCAGAGAGAACCATCAGATCTCGTGAGAACTCACTCAACTATCACGAGAATAGCATGGAGGTAATTGCCCCCATGATTCAATGACCTCCCACCAGGTCCCTCCCACAACACATGGGGATTATGGGAACTACAATTCTAGATGAGATTTGGGTGGGGACACAGCCAAACCATATCAACAGACAATATGAAGAAAGAAGCAGAGACAAAAAGGTGATCTGTTACTATCTGAGTCCCTGAGGTCTAGGTGCAACTTTGCCCTTCCTGAAGTCTGGTTACGAGAGACAATAAAATTTTCCCTTCCAGAACTAATTTGAATTGTGATCAAACACATGAAACAAAATTATCTTGACTAATCATACTAATACTAACACAACTTTCATCCACACTGTATTTTGTTTGTTTGCTTGCTTGCTTTTAAATATTTTCCTGAAGTATATGTTTGGGAGGAACTTCTATTTTACGTATACTTTCAAAAGTCACTTAAAAATGATCTTTTCAGGAAACAATATGAGAGATATAACATGTCAGTATTAAAATTCACTTTTTTTCCTCCTTGGATAAGGCTTCTAGCATCGTCTTGCACCAATATTACAGTAAGTAATGGACATTGTGAAGTGCTGCTCAAATCCCCTTCAGGACTGAAGAACTTCTTCCTTCCATTACTGGGAATATTGTCAGCAAATGGCCCTCAACTGACACCTTCTTTTGGAATTTCCTCACCACCTTGCTCAAGGTCACACCCCTTCTGGAGGCGGCCTGCCTCCAGTGTCTGGAACAAAGGCCTGGCTCTCTCGTCAAGTTGGGACAACTCTGTGAGGCCATCCTAGCTTCGAAGCTTCCCATGGATGAACTGAGGACTTTCTTGAGGCTGTATTGAAGTTCATCTTCTGCCCAATCTCTCCTTCCGCTTCTTTTCACAGGCATTGCTTCCAAGACCACTCCCGACACACTCCCAGCATTCTAATCTTCATCTCAGGGGCAGCCTCTCCTAAAGAACTCAACCAGCAGCACAACACTTTAAAAGTCATCAAACTGGGCCGGGGGCAGTGACTCACGCCTGTAATTCCAGCACTTTAGGAGGCCGAGGCAGGTAGATCATGAGGTTAAGAGATCGAGACCATCCTGGCCAACATGGTGAAACCCCATCTCTACTAAAAATACAAAAAGTAGCTGGGTGTGGTGGTGCGTGCCTGTAGTCCCAAATACTTGGGAGGCTGAGGCAGGAGAATCACTTGAGGTGGAGGTTGCAGTGAGCCGAGATCACACCACTGCACTCCAGCCTGGGTGACAGAGCGAGACTCCGTCTCAAAAAAAAAAAAAAAAAGTCATCAAACTGTGAAAATATTATGGGGTCCCCTAAGAATGGCTCCTTAAATTTTCTTAGCACTCTTCTAAGCATTCCAGAGGACAGAATAGAGGTATGAGGTATGTGCCCTGCCCTTAAGGAGCTCCCAGTCTCATTGGAGACATACAGCTTAAGCAGGCATCTTCATAAAGCTCAACAGTGTGCTCAGATAAGGAAGGCTAAAAGGAAGCCAAAATTAGTGCAGAGTAGGTCATACATAAATATTGAATGAATGAATGTGTTAATTACTAAATAAGAAGAGATCTATGTGAGCTCAGATAGATGATAACATTTATTTGAGGCCAAGGTGCATTTACCACTGCCATTTTTCTTTTATTCATTAACCCATTGCAGTACGGTTCTCCCAGTGGCCTTGAACCAACCCAGTTTTCCCCACTTTCTCACTTCTAGTTCTTAAGAATAACTGTAGGCCGGGTGTGGTGGCTCACACCTGTAATCCCAGCACTTTGGGAGGCCGAGGTGGGTGGATCACGAGGTCAACAGATCGAGACCATCCTGGCCAACATGGTGAAACCCCGTCTATACTAAAAATACAAAAATTAGCTGGGCATGGTGGCACACGCACCTGTAGTCCCAGCTACTCGGGAGGCTGAGGTGGGAGAATAGCTTGAACCTGGGAGGAAAAGGTTGCAGTGAGCCAGGATCACACCACTGCACTCCAGCCTGGTGACAGAGTGAGACTCCATATGAAAAAAAAAAAGGAATAACTGTAGAAGCCAGGTGCAGTGGCTCGCACCTGTAATCCAAGCTACTAGGGAGGCTGAGACGGGAGGATCACTTGAGCCTAGGAATTCCAGGCTGCAGTGAGCCTTGGTGATAGAGACCCCATTAAAAAAAAGAAAAAAGAAAAAAAAAAAAAAAAAAGAATAGCTGTAGAATGCACTGGGAATGCACATCCTGAGGCAAGGAAGAACTGGCCAGAACAGCTCAGTCTCTGTTCCTTCCCCCTCCCTCTTTGACAAAGGATGTTCTTAAATGCTTTAGCCCAGCAAGTCACATTACCTTGAACTATAAAACCCAAGGCAGTTGCCATCCAGACTTCCTCAGCTGTGATGCAGGTTGGATGCCTGCAGATGAGAGTCCATCTGCCCCAGGTAGCTTTCCTAAGTCCTGAGGGACCAGCTTGCCCTGCATCCTTGGCATCTGTTGTGCCTTGCTGCCTATCTGTGGGTAATAAACCACCTTCATAAAACTTGTGCATGCGAGTGTTCTGTCTTGCTGGACTCAGGCAAGTAGTAAAAGCGCAGTCCAAGATGCAGTGGGCTGAAGTGGAAACCAGCACACGGTGAGCCTGCTTTGCACCCATTGCTTACTTTTCACAACCAAATATAAAATAACTAACCCAAGAAAACACAAGATCCTACTAGAAGCTCTGCTTTAGTTTGGGACAGGTCCCAAGAAAAAGAGCCTGCCCTTTTCCCATGTTCCAGAACCTCACCTCTCATTCACTCTCTGAATGGCCAAGGTGGACCAAAGCTGTTGTCACCCCAAAAATAACCTGTGAAGAAAGAGAGCTATTCTACAGCCAGTAATGATTGTAACATTGGTAATAATATCTTACATCAATATAGTATTTTATTGTCTCTGAACTCTGCCTTACTTGATCCTCACATCATCCCAAGAGGTAAAAGGAGTAGATATCATTGTATACCCGTTTCATAGATAGAGAAATTGAGGTTCAGAGATCCTACATGTTAGAGCTGGGCTCTATTGAGGTCTTCTTACTTCCACTGCAACCTTACTCCTATTGCAACCCTACCAACTCTTGGTTTCTACATGTACTGTATTCTTGGGGTTCTGTTTCTTATGGCTCATCCTCAACTGAGGGTTATGACTTATATCAGTCATAGGGGAACTTACGTCTTTAGTTCTAGCAGCACAATAAGTTTTGGACTCAATAAACATTAATCAAGCTTAACAAAACTGAATGTGTGTTATCTTATACATTACTAAGAAGTGATGCATTTCAAACACTATTCACAATAGCAAAGACATGGAATCAACTTAAAGGTCCATCAATGGTAGACTTGATCAAGAAAATGTGGTACATATACACCATGGAATACTATGTAGTCATAAAAAAGAATGAGATCCTGTTCTTTGCGAAAACATGGATGGAGCTGGAGGCTGTTACCTTTAGCAAACTAACACGGGAACAGAAAACCAAATACCTCATGTTCTCACTTATAAGTGGGAGCTAAATGATGAGAACACACGGACACACAGAGGGAAGCAATACTCACTGGGGCCTATCAGAGGGTGGGGGTGGGAGGAGGAAGGACATCAGGAAAAACAACCAATGGGTACTAGGCTTAATACCTGGGTGATGAAATAATCTGCACAACACACTCCCATAGTACAACTTTACCTATTTAACAAACCCGCACATGTACCCCTGAACTTAAAATAAAAGTTAAATTAAAAAAAGAAATGATGCATTTGAATATAAACCTTGAATTAAAAAGCAGAGAGAAGTTTGTCCAGTTAATTATACCCATATTTGAACAAATATGTGCATTGCATTCTAAAAAATAAATATCTTTAACTTTTATGTAGGGTACTATTTTCAATTATACAATTTCTCAAGAGATAAAAACGAGATTGTATTGGAAACTTCTTTTTTATTTCTATGCTGCTGCACAACATAATATTCTATTCTTAACTGAGATATACTTTTGTTTGGATGTCTACATTGGCAGGTCCCTTGTGAGGTGGAGGTGGGGGCGGGGGTGAAAATTGATGGGAAAAGAAATTGTGCTGTCAGCTCCTGCGATGTGCCTTCAACTCAAATTGGCTTGCAATTTCCTCCACATGTCTTCAGCCAGCATATGGCAAAAATATCAGTTCGTTTCCTCTTCCCTTCATGAGTGAATTGAGGTCATCTCTTGTGCAGTTATTATTCTGTAAGTATTGTTCTGTAGGATGATTTGATTTCCTATTGTCTTGTCTACTCTTATTCCCACCTATATTTACATCTCATTGATTCTCAGGAATAATGTCTTACTCAGCTTCATTCCATCTGCTCATGTATATAATGAAGATTCTGTTTCTAATGCATTTTATTCCTGAGTCTGAGACTCATCACAGCAGTCCCACTTATGGACAATATGACCTTGGCCAAGACAATTACCTACTTACTGGCCTTATCTTCCTTCTCTGCACAAAGGGGATAATTATAACTGCCTCTTAATGTGCTTTGAAAAAAATCACAATAGATCCTTGAAATGTGTAGATTTATTGTTCATGGTTGTGCATTCACACATAATTCCTGGAAGCCCTTGACATGTAGAGTAGATTGTCATTTTGGATTAGTGGATGTTTAAAGATGGTACCTGAGATAGTCATTCAGTTGATGCTGGAGCTATGGGACTATCCATTAATTGTATCTTGTTCCCTTCTCATCAGCGAAAACATGGACTAATAAAAACCACGTTTATTTAGCATGGACCCCAAAAGCAAGCTAGCGTTTAAAAAGTAAAGAGCAAATAAAGTAACTGTTATTAGCCAGAAAAATTTGGTTTTGAATAAGTGAAAGAATAAAAGAATATTGAATTGGGCAGTGACTCTTATGTGAATGATTCTGCCATATTTATTCAATATGAAAGGAAGAAAGGATGATTGAAGAAATTATTTCTGCAGTGCTTTAGCTAATGCAAATATGGAAATTTGTGGGGAAAACTATATGTTGAAGTAATTTTGTAACTTGGAGGATTCTAGATGGGTTTAGGTGTTTCTTTCTTGAATGTTAAGAACCTGCTACATAAGGCAGTGTGGAATTGCTGGGCATGTTATTATTGTCTCATTGGATGAAGTACTGCTGATTGTATAGGGGTTATTAATACTTAATAATATTGTTTTGACTCCTACATAAAACAACTATGTATTTAGGCCAGTGTGGTGACTCATGCCTGTAGTCCCGGCACTTCGGGAGGCTGAGGTGAGGGGATTGCTTGAGCCCAGGGGTTCGAGACCAGCATGGACAACATGGCAAAACCATGTCTCTACAAAAAAAATACAAAAATTAGCCAGGCGTGGTGGTAGGCACCTGTAGTCCCAGCTACTCAGGAGGCTAAGGTAGAAGGATCTCCTGAGTCCGGAGAGGTAAAGGCTGCAGTGAGCTGAAATTAGGCCACTGTACTCCAGCCTGGGCCACACAGTGAGACTCCATCTTAAAAAAAAAAAAAAAAAAAAAAGACCAAGTATTTTAAACTCCCTGGAGCTCATACTCCATATTTATGACTGAGAAAATAGTAAGCAGGTTGGATAATTTGTTCAAAACTATCAACTCACTTAGGGGTCGGGCATGGTGGCTCACATCTATAATCCCAGCACTTTGGGAGGCCGAGGTGAGTGGTTCACTTGAGGTCAAGAGTTCAAGACCAGCCTGGCCAACATGGTGAAACCCCGTCTCTATTAAAAATACAAAAAAAAAAAAAAAAAAAAAGAAGCCTGGGTGCGGTGGCTGGTGGCTATAATCCCAGCACTCTGGGAGGCTGAGGCGGGTGGATCACCTGAGGTCTGGAGTTCGAGACCAGCCTGGCCAACATGGTGAAACCCCATCTCTACTAAAAATACAAAACATTAGCCAGGCATGGTGGCGGGCACCTGTAATCCCCGCTACTCGGGAGGCTGAGGCAGGAGAATGGCTTGAACCAGGGAGGCAGATGTTGCAGTGAGCCGAGATGGAGTCGTTGCACTCCAGCCTGGGCAACAAGAGTGAAACTCCATCTCAAAACAAACAAACAAATAAACAAAACACAATTAGCCAGACATGGGGGGCATGTGTCTGTAATCCCAGCTACTGGGGAGGCTGAGACATGAAAATCTCTTGAACCCGGCAGGTAAAAGCTGCAGTGAGCCAAGATCGCTCCACTGCATTCCAGTCTGGACAACAGAGAGAGACTCCATCTCAAAAAAAACCCAAAACTCCCAACTCACTTAAAGGTGGCTGTGTAAATGCTCATAGCCTTTAATTTATGTTTTCCTTCTGTGAATCTATCCTAAGAGAATAGTCCAAAATATAGAAAATGTTTGAAAATGTTTGTGCATTACAATATTTATTGCAGGTTTATATGTAGTCAAAAGCTTTTGGAAACAATCTAAATGTCCACTATTAAAAAGATGGTTTAGTAAATTATTATTTAAACATAGATAAGTTGTGTTGCTGTTTAAAATGTTTTAAAAAACTTTAGTTAAAAATGAAAATGGCATGACAAAGTGTTAAAAAAATTCTAGATAAAAATCTATTTTACTGGTGGAGATCAACTATGTGATGATAATATTGATAAAAGTCTGAAAATAAGTATGCCATGATGATAATACAACGGTTTTTGAACAATGAAATTAAGACTTTTTTATATTTGATTTACTTTATAATTTTTCTATAATCCATACATATTATGTTTGGAGTCAGAAAAAAATTGAAGAAAATTTTTAAAGAAATGGAGTTTGTTTGTTTGTTTGTTTGTTTGTTTGTTTTGATGGAGTCTCGCTCTGTTGCCCAGGCTGGAGCACAGTGGCGTGCTCTTCTTGGCTCACTGCAACTTCCACCTCCTGGGTTCAAGCGATTCTCCTGCCTCAGCCTCCCAAGTAGCTGGGACTACAGGCACACACCACCATGCCCAGCTAATTTTTTGTATTTTTTAGTAGAGACGGGGTTTCACTGTGTTAGCCAGGAAGGTCTCCATCTCCTGACCTCGTGATCTGCCCACCTCAGCCTCCCAAAGTGCTGGGATTACAGGCTTGAGTCACTGCGTCCGGCCTATTTTTAATAATCTATGTTCCTAACAATTAATATTATCTGGTGGAATTTTGTGCCATGAACAAGCCAATAACCCAATATCAGAAACTAGAGTAAGTATTGATGATCTGGAGCACCTATACCATACAGGCATGTAAATGTCTTGCAACTTCTTGTCTGGCACCTGTGAAATCAGGCTGGCTATAACTATTTTTTTTTTTAAGATGGAGTCTCACTCTTGTTGCTCAGGCTGGAGTACAGTGGTGCGATCTCAGCTCACTACAACCTCCACCTCCCAGATTCAAGCAATTCTCCTGTCTCAGCCTTTCTAGTAGGGGCAGGGTTTACAGGCACCCACCACCATGCCCAGCTAATTTTTGTATTTTTAGTAGAGATGGTGTTTTACCATTTTGTCCAGGCTTGTCTTGAATTCCTGACCTCAAGTGATCTGCCCTCCTCGGCCTCCCGAAGTGCTGGGATTACAAGTGTGAGCCACTGCACCCAGCCTATAACTTTTAAACATTTCTATAGTGAGCAAAACAAAGTATTGACAAGATCCAGAAAAAAAATTCCCAGATGCCTTCTGTCATTACCCTACTTTGGGTAATGTTTCATTTACAAATGCCTGTCTAACTAAACACTTGATACTGTATGTGTTATGGGTAGTTCAGAGTTTAAAGTCTAATAGGAGAGGTAAATATGAAGCAAATAATCATGTAACTAGAAGCCAGAAAGATTAGTGAGAGTTCACCAAGCCAAGTTGAGTGGTAAATAAGGCATGAGGCAATATATGCCCCAGCTCTGGAGGCAAGAAGGCAAGTACCCAGTGCTCTCCAACAGCCAGCTCTCCTTCCTTGGCTTGCTTACAGAGGGCTCTACTTCTCAGCTCCTTTGCACTTGGGCAAGTAATGAGTCTGTTTCTGTCCACTAAAATGTGAACAGGAGTCAATATATAGCAATTCCAAGGCTAAGGCAGTCTCTTTCCTCTCCTGACCTTTAGCAGAGGGGTCCATGTCTCGTAGAGGGTACAGGTTACAGGATCATGTCTAGATCACGGAGTCCCCATATAGATAGCGGTCACCCTGGAGAGTTGCCTGGACCTGCAGCAGACTGCATTGACAAGAGATACCTTTTTGTGTATGTCCTGTTTCATAGAAGAAATGTGCATCTAGAAATGACAATATTAATTGCATCAGCTATGGCTGACATCATTATGACATGGTCCCTATGGAGATGCATTCCACAGCATTTTAAGTTGATACTCACTTGCCTGATTTCAAATCTCCCCATCACACACCTCTGGAAACATGCTTTTCTAAGCCCCATTTATTCAATTTCTGGTCAGTTTTCCCTCCCGGGTTGTAGTTGTAAGTAGAGTATACTTCTCAGTAGACTGCCACCAATCCCAAACTGCCTATTTCCACAACTCTTTCTTTGAAGCCTCCTCTAGTTGATGTAAAAATTGCATGTTAATATCCAGCATGAGGTTTCTCTGCTTGACTTTTCTCAAACCCTGTCATCAAATATGTTTGCCAAACACAAAATAAACAACATAAAAAGAAGCCACAGGGAGGAAAAAAACTAGCATGCTTGCAACACACAGTCAATTAAACTCAGAGGAGTACAGTGGTGAGCATTTGAGGCATGCTACCCACATATGCCATGCTGTGAGCACACAGATTACAGTCAGCCTCGCTAGTTCTACCTGTCCTCATCTGTAGTAACAGCTAACATTACATAGGGCTTACTTTGTGTTAACAGGTTAGAAACAGACCAACCACCTCCATCAATCATGCCAAACTCAGAACTGGAAGAACTACTTCCAGTTCCAACTGAGAATGTCTTAGGACTCACATAAACACTTCCTTCTTCTTTCAGAACCAGAGTCGACCCCCAGTTTAAGAAACCAATCAATTCAAAGACTTTCCCCACTTTTGATATTCCAAGATCAACCACTGAACAATAAAAATTATGCAGTCATTTCTCCTGCTATTTCAGAATTGAAATGTATTCTCTTGGGTCTGTAAGTTTATGAAGCTCATTTGTTTATATCATAATAGTTTTTTTTTTTTTGAGAAGCAGGCTTTTCCACAGTTTAGAGAACCCACCAAGGCTCAGCTGCCACCGACGAGGACCCCTGAGCCAAATGACTTTGGCGTGCAAATCTGAGGGCCCTGAAAACCTCTTCTGTTTGAGATTCCTGGCTTGTGGTGGAGAGATGAATTATATTCTGGGTCTGAGATATGATTTCATTGAAGCTTCCAAGCACTGAATCTGATTTTTTTTCCTGAGAAAATTATATTTTACTGATTGATATGTTTGGATTTTCTGATTAGACTTCTGTCACTAAAAGTTCTTGGTGATATAGCAGTTCTCATCCAAGCTCAACTTTATCTTGTTCTGTCATCTCCTAAAATGACAGGAAAGACATTTACTGTCTTTAAGACAATAAGAGGAAAAACAATAGAGAATGATCAACAGATGGAGTCCCAATAAATCTATGTGAATGGTCAAAAGTAGCCACCAAAATTTGTGCTTATGGCTAAGATGGAGTAATAAGGACAGATTTACCCTCTTGCCTGAAACAACCAACACAAAAGGACAAAATATATGAAACAACATATTTCAGGTTACTAGTGTCAGGCAGCAATATACATTGATTACTGGGAGATGGGAAACAAATAAGGTGAGTGATGATTGGCTTGTCTTCAGGCCACAGAACGGAAAAACAGAACCGAAGAGCAGCTTCAAAGTATCCCTGAGTTGAGGAGATGGAGCTGAGAATCTGGAGAAAACAAAGTAGCTAGAGTTTACAGGACACAGTAGTGAAGATTGTTGCAAGGAAGGAATCATCCAAAATAATTAGAGCTAATAATAGTGGGTACTCACACAGGACAGGGAATAGTGCCCACTCCCACCAGCCAAACTGAAAAACCTTGCAATTCACAAAGCATTTGGTAAAGTGTCTTGCCTTAATTGTGAAGAATAATTAACCCTGCCCTAAGACTGATGAACAAATCTTAAAAGTAAGCCACGAAAGGATCAAACTGTTTTCAAGTAGTTTAACTACATCCCAGAAAAATGCACAAGAATCTTTTATTATTATTATTTAATATTTTTATTTCAATAGCTTTTGGGGTACAAATGGTTTTTGGTTATAGGGATAAATTGTATAGTGGTGGAGTCTGAGATTTTTGTGTACCTATCACCCAAGTATTATACATTGTACCCAATATGTAATTTTTTATCCCTTATCCCACCCCTGTCTTCCCCCTTCTGACTCTCCAGAGTCCTGTTATACCAATCTGTTTGCCTTTGTGTATCCACAACTTAGCTCCCACTTATAAGTCAGAACATAAGGTATTTTGTTTTCCATTCCTGAGTTACTTCACTTAGAATAATGGCCTCCAGCTCTATCCAAGTTGATGCAAAGACATTATCTCGTTCTATTTTATGGCTGGGTAGTATTCCATGGTGTATATATACCACATTTTCTTTATCCACTCACTGGTCAGTGGGTGCTTTGGTTGGTTCCATGTCTTTGCAATTGTGAACTGTGCTGCAATAAACATACCTTTTTGTATTACCATTCAAGTTACCTTTTTGACGTAATGACTTCTTTTCCTTTGAGTAGATACCCAGTAGTGGGATTGCTGGATCGAATGGTAGTTCAACCATTCGAGTTATTTAAGAAATCTGGCCAGGCGCAGTGGCTCACATCTGTAATCCCAGCACTTTGGGAGGCTGAGGTGGGCAGATCACGAGGTCAGGAGTTCGAGACCAGGCTGAACAACATGGCAAAACCCCTTCTCTACTAAAAATACAAAAAAATTTAGCCAAGCGTGGTGGCGGGCGCCTGAAGTCCCAGCTACTCAGGAGGCTGAGGCAGGAGGATTGCTTGAACCCAGGAGGCAGAGGGTTGCAGTGAGCCGAGATCATGCCACTGCACCCCAGCCTAGACAACAGAATAAGACTCTGTCTACAAAAAACAAACAACAACAACAACAAAAAACAGAATAGCTACTCCTGCTCACTTTTGGTTTCCATTTGCATGGAATATCTTTTTCCATCCCTTTACTCTGAGTTTCTATGAATCCTTATGTGTCAGGTGAGTCGCTTGAAGACAAGAGGTATTTGGTTTGTGATTTTTTATCCATTCTGCCAATCTGTGATTATTTTGTTTTGTTTTGCTTTGTTGTTGTTTTTTTGGCAGAGTCTTGCTCTGTCGCTCAGGCTGGAGTGCAGTGGTGCAATCTCAGCTCACTGCAACCTCTGCCTCCTGGATTCAAGCAATTCTCATGCCTCAGCCTCCCTAGTAGCTGGGCCCGCAGGCATGCACCACTGTGCCTGGCTAATTTTTTGTATTTTTTAGTAGAGACAGCGTTTTGCCATGTTGGCTAGGCTGGTGTTGAACTCCTAGCCTTAAGTGATCCGTCCACCTCCGCCTCCCAAAGTACTGGGATTACAGGCATGAGCCACTATGCCTGGCCCAATCTCCGTCTTTTAAGTGGTGCATTTAGACCATTTGTGTTCAACATTAATATTGAGATATGAGGTATGATTCCAGTCACCAAGTTGATTGTTACCTAGATATTTTGTTTCCTTTGTTGTGTTATTGTTTTATAGGCCCTGTGACTGTTACGCTTTTAGGAGGTGCTAGTCTGGTGCATATCAATCTTTTGTTTCAAGAGTTAGAACTCCTTTTAGCTTTTCTTGTAGAGCTGGTTGGGTTAAGTGACAACTTCTCTCAGCATTTGCTTGTCTGAAAATACTTTATTTCTCCTTCATTTATGAAACTTAGTTTTGCTGGATACAAAATGCTTGCATGACAGTTTTTTCTGTCCAAGGAGGCTAAAGACAGGACCCTGATCTCTTCTGGCTTGTAATGTTTCCACTGTGAAGTCTGCTGTTAGTCTGATAGCTTTTCCTTTACAAGTTACATGAGGCTTTTTCCTCACTGTTCTTAGAATTCTTTCCTTCACATTGGCTAGCCTGATGACTGTAGGCCTTGGTGATGTCCTTTTTCCATTTAATCTCCCAGGAGTTCTTTGAGCTTCTTGTATTTGGATATCTAAATTTCTAGCAAGGCCAAAGAAGTTTTTCTCAATTATTCTCTCAAATAAGTTTTTCAAACTTTTTGCCTTCTCTTCTCCCTCAGGAACACCACTTATTCTTAGGTTTGGCCATTTTACATAATGCCATATTTCTTAGAGACTTTGGTAATTTCTTTTGATTTTTTTTCCTTTATTTTTGTCTGATTGGGTTAATTCGGAAACTTTATCTCGAAACTCTGAAATTCTTCCTTTTTTTTGAGATGGAGTCTCACTCTGTCACCCAGGCTGGAGTGTAGTGGCGCAATCTTGGCTCACTGCAACTTCCGCCTTCCAGGTTCAAGCGATTCTCCTGCCTCAGCCTCCCAAGTAGCTGGGACTACAGGCACACACCACCACGCCCGGCTAATTTTTTGTATTTTTAGTTGAGACAGAGTTTCACCATGTTATCCAGGATGGTCTCAATCTCCTAACCTTGTGATCCACCTGCCTCGGTCTCCCAAAGTGCTGGGATTACAGGCATGAGCCACCGTGCCTGGCCTGAAATTCTTTCTTCTACTTGGTCTAGTCTGTTGTTAAAGCTTTCCACTACATTCTATAATTCCCCAAATGTGTCTTTCATTTCCAAGGGTTCTAATTGATTTTTCTTTAAAACATCTATTTAGAAATTTTTTAAGTCATATCCTGAATTTTTAAAAATTTCTTTATGTTGGTTTTCACCTTTCTCTTGTATCTCCTTGAGTAGCTTAATAGTCAACTTTTTGAATTCTTTATCTGGTATTTAAAGAGTTTATCTTTCTATAGATCCATTGCTGGAGAGCTCGTGTGATTTTTTGGTAGGGGGTGGTGTTATAGAATGTTGTTTTGTTATATTGCCAGAATTATTTTTCTGGTTTCTTCTCATTTGGGTAGACTATTTCTTGTAATTATTCTTGAATTTATTTTTGACATTACTCTTTTTTAAAATTTCTTTTCCCCCATTAGCAATGTGACTTTAATGTTTATAATTTACTGTAGCCTAATATGGCTCTTGGTGCTTTAGGGATGAAGATTCTGTTCCTCGGTTATAGAGAGTCTCTCTGTTGCTGGTTATGGTAGCAATGTGCTTGTTGTGTGAGCAAGTTCAGTGTCCCCTATGAGGTTGGAATGTCAGAGGTCTCATGAGGTTTCTCATTCCCCCATGGTGTGCAATTTTTTATTCATTTATTTTTTCCTCCAGTATTTTATTTACTGGGTTGAATAGTTCAGGCTTCAGGCCAGTAGAGGAGGTGTCTCTAGGTAGAAACTGGTCATGACTAAAGCAGGTAGGTAAGTGCAATACCCAGTGGTGGGCAGAGGTCTCAGCCTTGGCAGAGGTGGCTGGGGTAGCTCTCGGCGAAATGCACTGAGGTCTTATCAGGGGGAAGAGTGGGAGCTGCCTCAGCTCCACTGCAAGGCAAGCAGGAAAGCCATTCACCTCCCAATCACATTCCTGACCCAGTGTTTCAGTTATTCAAATCAGGCAGGCACCTCTTTTCATCTGCAGGAATGTTGATGTTCCAAGTAGAGAGGGATTGTAACTCTACCCCTCATGCAAGCCTGAACCTGGAGGGTCCCCTTCCTGGAGTGATGCAGTCACTCTGAAGTTTTCTAGAAAGGCTGTCTATAGGTGCACCCATGCTAAGCTCCCATAGGAGAAGTCCCAGATGTGCCTGCAGTGATGGACTAGGGGCAAAAGAGGTCCACTTCTCCAAGACCCTTCACAAGTGCCAGGGCTGCCTGACTGTTAGGATAGAGCTACAGACTGGTCACGTGGACGGACGCAGAACCTCCTGGTTAGCCAGGATGCTGCATGCAATGGTGATAGCTGAGGTCACACACAAGTTTTCTGCTTCCTGGGCTCTGTGTTATTCTACCTGAGAATGCTGTAATGGACTGTGTCAGTTGGCCTCCAGCCAGGAGGTGGTGCTTGCAAAAGAGTGTCAGCTGTGGCAGTAGTGGTGGGATTTGTGCTTGCCTTATGTAACTCAGGGGAGGTATTCTAGAATCTCAGGCAACGGCTGGGTCCATAGAGCTCCCAAAAGTTTCTGTCCCTTGTGTTAAGCTACCAGGGCAGGTGGTGAAGCAAAGCCAGGTGGGGGCTGGGTCAGGCAGGTCCATGCTCAGGCTCTCCACATGCAGGGCAAGTAACCCCAGTAGGGGCTGGGGGCCAGTTCTCCGGCTGCTCCGGTAATATTCCAGGAAGAAGTGCAGCTGCCTGTGTTGCACAGAAGAGTTTCACAGGGAGTAGGGAATAGCAGGCAACAGTAAGCCTACTCAGCTCCCACAGGCTTAGAAAGGCAGACGGCAGGTCACAGGCCAGGCACGGTGGCTCATGCCTGTAATCTCAACACTTTGGGAGGCCGAGGCAGGCAGATCATGAGGTCAGGAGATTGAGACCATCCTGGCCAACATGGTGAAACCCCACCTCTACTAAAAATACAAAACTTAGCCGGGCATGGCGGCACATGCCTGTAATCCCAGGTACCTGGGAGGCTGAAGCAGGAGAATTGCTTGATCCCAGGAGGCAGAGGTTACAGTGAGCCAAGATCACTCCATTGCACTCCATCCTGGGAGAAAGAGTGAGACTCCGTCTCAAAAAAAAAAAAAAAAAAAAAAAAGAAAAAAGAAAAGCAGGTCTCTCCTACTTGCAGTGTTACACTAGCACCAGCTAGCTAAGTTCCAGGCAATCTGCACTTAAAACTCAAAACTGCCCCAGCCCATAAGCCTTCCCTATGGAGACAGCAACAGCCGCTTTCAGGACAGGCTCCTCCCTGTCCCAGCTCCTGTACTTGTGGCTGTAGCACACTTCCCACTTGCCCCCAGTTCTGGCCAAGGGAGTCTGTCCCCACTTGAAATTATATCATGAATTTCAGCTGGGAGTGTCTCTCAACATACAACCACCACTTGAGTTAGTTGGCAGACTTCTGGGAGGTCCCTTGAGAGGTAGGACCAAAAATGACTTCCCTCAGTCTGTGCCGAAGACTGGTAATGCACACAAGGCTCTTCCCACTGCTGCCCCTGCTTTTATATGCCACATCAATCCCTAAATCAATGCCAGCACTCAGTAGGGTTAAGGCCTTCCCCCATGAACTGGATTAACTGGTTCCCCAATAGGAGTGTATATCTTGGAGGCAGTTTATCCCCCTTCAGGTTCTGCAGACTTAGTTTTTCACCTGACTCATGGTGTAGGCTGCAGCCCACCACTTCTTTCAAAGCGCCTGTGGTTTCTTTCAGTTTTCCTGTTTAGTTCCTGTGTTGCTTCTTGGAGAAAAGTTCACAGTGTGAAACACTACACACTATTGTGTCTTTCCAAGGAGGAGAAGCTTGCTGACAATGTCTCCAATCTACCATCCAAGAAGAGACCAAGAGTCTTTTTAGGAATATGAAACTATCCAGCACCAAACAAGGAAAAAAATCTATAATGCCCAGCATTCAATCAAGGATTACTATACATCAGGATCTCAAATCTAATGAAACACAATTTAAAGAAAGAAAATAAAAGATCACCAGTCATGAAGGAAGCAAAACACCACCCTTAATGAAGAGAAAAGTCAGTCAATTGAAAACCACCTAGATGTTAGAATTAGCAGACAAGGACATTAAAACACTTATTGTAACTGTTTTTCATATGATCAAAAGTTAAGTAAAGACATGAAAGATATAGAAGAGACCTAAATCAAATTCTAGTGATGAAAATTTTAGAAATGAGATGAAAAATTCATTGGATGAAATTAGGAGCAAATTAGACGTTTCACAATAATGTGATTATACTTAACACCATTGAACTGCACACATAAAAATGGATAAAATGGCAAATTTTGTGTAGAGTCTTTTACCACTATATATATATATATTTTTTTTTGAGACAAGATCTCACTCTGTCACCCAGGCTGGAGTATAGTGGCACAATCACGGCTCACTGCAACCTCAACCTCCCAAGCTCAAACAATCATCCCACCTCAACCTCCCATGTAGCTGGTACCACAGGCATATGTCACCATGCCCAGCTAATTAAAAAAAAAAAATTGTAGGCCAGGCACAGTGGCTCATGCCTGTAATCCCAGCACTTTGGGAGGCTGAGGTGTGTGGATCACCTGAGGTCAGGAGTTCAAGACCAACTTGGCCAACATGGTGAAACCCCGTCTCTACTAAAAATACAAAATTAGCCAGGTGTGGTGGCAAGTGCCTGTAATACCAGCTATGCAGGAGGCTGAGGCAGGAGAATCACTTGAACCCAGGAGGAAGAGGTGGCAGTGAGCTGAGATTGTGCCATTGCACTCCAGCCTGGGCAACAGAGCAAGACTCTGTCTCAAAAAAAAAAAAAAAAATTGTAGAGATGGGTCTCACTTTGTTGCGCAGGCTGGTCTCAAACTCCTGGGCAATCCGCCTGCCTCAACCTGCCAAAGTGGTGGGATTACAGGTGTGAGCCACCACACCCAGCCTAAAAATATATTTAAGGGGTCAGGTGTGGTGGCTTAAGCCTGTAATCCCAGCACTTTGGGAGGCCAAGGCAGGTAGATCACGAGGTCAGGAGATCTAGACCATCCTGGCTAACACGGTGAAACCTTGTCTCTACTAAAAGTACAAAAAATTAGCCAAGCATGGTGGTGGGCACCTGTAGTTCCAGCTACTAGGGAGGCTGAAGTGGGAGAATGGCATGAACCCAGGAGGCAGAGCTTGTAGTGAGCTGAGATCGCACCACTGCACTCCAGCCTGGGCGACAGAGCGAGACTCTGTCTCAAAAAAAAAATATATATATATATATAAGGAGTTTAAGAAGTAGATTAGAAATTGCAGAAGAAAAGATTAGTGTGTATTGTATATGAAGACATGGCAATAGAAATTATCTAAAATTAAACAGAGAAAGAATAAACATTTAAAAAACCATGTAACGCTGAGATGTGGAAAACTTCAAGATGCCTAATATACAAGTAATAGAAGTCACTGAAAAAGAAGAGAGAGAGTAACAGAAAAAAATGGGAAGAAATAATGGCCAATAATTTTCCAAATTTAATGAAAAGTATAAATCTACATATTCAAGAAGCCCAATGAACCCAAAGCACAAGAAATGTGAAGAAAACAACAGTAAGGCACATCATAATTAAATTTTTCTAAACCAGTGATAGAACATTGTAAAGCAGAGAAAAACATCACAATATATATAGGGAAACGAAAATAAGAATGATAGCAGATCTCTTATAAGAAAAAATGCAAGTGAGAAGACAGTGACATACAACATCTTTAATGTACTGACAAAAAAATTATTAAACTGTCAAACTAGAATTTTATACCAAGCAAAATATGTTTCAAGAACTAAGGTGAAATAAAGACTCTTTCACATATACAAAAGCTGAAAATATTTATCAGCAACAGACTTGCTCTATAAGAAATGTCAGGCTGGGCGTGGTGGCTCATGCCTATAATCCCAGTAGTTTGGGAGGCCAAGGTGGGTGGATCACAAGGTCAGGCAACCAAGACTATCCTGGCCAACATGGTGAAACCCCATCTCTACTAAAAATACAAAAATTAGCTGGGCTTGGTGGTGCACACCTGTAATCTCAGCTACTCAGGAGGCTTAGGCAGGAGAATCGCTTGAACACGGGAGTCGGAGATTGCAGTGAGCTGAGATCATGCCACTGCACTCCAGCCTGGCAACAGAGTGAGACTCTGTCTCACCAAAAAAAAAAAAAAAAAAGAAAACAAAGAAATATCAAAGGAAGTTCTTCAACCAAAGACATGAGGAAAATGGAAGAAAAGAAGAGATGGGTCAAACAGAAAACAAATGGCAAGATGACAGACTTGAATCTATCAATTATCACATTAAATATAACTTTGTCAAAACATCTCAATTAAAAGGCAGAGATTGTCAAATAGAAAAGAAACACAAGGCCGGGTGTGGCAGCTCACACCTGTAATCCCAGCACTTTGGGAGGTCCAGGCTGGCGGATCACCTGAGGTCAGAGTTCGAGGCCGGCCTGACCAAACCCTGTCTCTGCTAAAAATACAAAATCAGTTGGGCGTGGTGGCACATGCCTGTATCCCACCTAAGGCAGGAGAATTGCTTGAATCCAGGAGGCGGAGGTTGTGGTGAGCTGAGATCGCGCCATTGCACTCTAGCCTGGACAACAAGAGTGAAACTTCGTCTCAAAAAAAAAAGAAAAGAAAAAAACAGAAGACCAAACTATATGCTGCATATAAGAAATGTACTCTCTCTCCATATATATTTTTTCTTCTTGATCAGTCTAGCTAGAGATTGACCAATTTTATTGATTTTCTCAAAGTAACTGCTTTTGGTGTTATTCATCTTCACACACACACGCACACACACACACACAAACACATACGTTAGATGTTAAAAGACAGAAAAAGATAATCTAGCTAACCTTAACTATAAGAAAGTTGTGGTGACTATATTACTATCAGACATGGTAGATTTCACAGCAAACAATATTACGTGGGATTTTTCAAGTTTATTTCATAATGATAAAAGGTCATAAACAAATCTAAACATTTATGCACCTAATAATAAAATACATTGAGCAAAAACTGATAGATCTACAGGAGAGGCAGACAAATTATGGTTTGAGATTTAAATATTCCTCTCTTAATAGAAATGATCTACTGATTACATTTAAACTGAGCGACTCTGCATTTTCTGGATTCTGGACGGTTGCCCTTCATTAGCTCAATTGAAGAAAGAAAATCCTTGGACCAGATGCTTCACAGCTGAAGCCCGTAGGACTGCGGAAGAATACCTTGAAGATATTGTTTGCATCAAAATCACCCAAATTTATGTCTTCCTTATCCAGGTCCTGTCCACTGTGATAACGAATCGTTTTCTTGGAATCAAAGAGGATGGTAAAGACCTCGCCACTTCCTTGACCTTCTCCTCCTCCTTTTGAACCCCAGCACTGGCTCCATCATGCCGATGTGGATGGTACTTCAAGGCCTGTTTCCAATAAGCTTTCTTGATCTTGTCCTCAGAGGCATTCTTGTCCACTTCCAGAACCTTGTAGTAATTATCCCTCTTACTCTTCTTCAGTTCCAGCTGTGCATTTTTTAGGAGCTGTTTGTATTCTTTTGTTTTCTCCATCTGATATACTTTTTTCATAGCCTCGCACTGTTTCTTCATACTGTTCTGTGTCCATGAAACACTGAGCTCTTCTCAAGTAGGCTTTTATGTAAGTGTCATGAGCTTCACTGCATTTGTGCAGCTGTCTATTGCATCATCTAATTTCCCAAGCTCGGAATTAACCATATCCCGGTTACAGTAGAGTTTAGCAATTGCTTTTATGTTGTTGGGCTCTATCCCGAGGCTTCTGTGTACAGTTCATCAGCTAGTTTGTAATTTCCTTCCCTAAATGCTTTATTCCAGTCTTCTTTCTTTGCATTAAGTGCTCTGGCATTTCTGCACACAAGGCAGGCCTTCTCATGGTCAGGAGCCATTCTGAGAGCCTGTACAAAAAACTGAACAACTGCCTACTCAATACAATCTTCATAATAAAGGCAAAGTCCGCGTACATACAGAGCATCTACATTGGTGGAATCCATTCATAAAATGTCACTGGCCACAGACTGTGCTTCTGGATAACGACCCAGCATTGCTAAACATTCTGCTTTGAGGGATATTGAAGTGATGGCAGACAGGGGCAAATTCTAGGGCATAGTCCATGCAGAAAACAACCTTCTGAAAAGCCCACTTCTCAAAACCTGTTTCTATGACTTTCTCCTATTCCTCGACTGCATTAGCATTTGTGAACTCCTGTTGTGAGTGAGCATTGTTATGATCCGGTTCTAGGGCTCTCTGAAAACTGCAATGTGCTGCCATGGCATTCCCTGGAGAGAGGTGGCACTTGCCCTCTCGTAGATGTCCCCGGAAGAAACCATCATCCAATTTCACTGACTGTGAAAGTATCTCCAAGGACTTCGCAGAACCTTCCAAGCATCATCAATGTAGCTGCTCTATTACTATGATAGCTAGCATTTTTAGGGCACATATCTGTGGCTTTTGTCTAATAGTTATAAGCTTCGTTGTAATCTTCCTTGGCATAGTGTGCATTTCCTTGTTGCTCCAAAGACTCTGCTTCAGTATTTTAAATTACAAACTGGCAAAGCCATCCTCCTTTTATTGAGGTGATCCTGCCTTTTTGTTCTTCTCCATCACTGTCCTGGCAAGCTGTCTTTGCTTCCTCTTCATGGAGCAGCCCTGGCTTGGTTGCCGCCATTACCACATTGCACGGTGGGGCGACTGACAGTTTCTTAAAAAGCTAATTATATCCCTGCCATATGATGCAGCAATTCCACTCCTAGATATTTACTTAAAGGAAAACAAAGCATATATCTATACATACAAACTTGTAGATGAATATTTATAGCAGCTTTATTTATAACAGCAGAAACCTGGGGAAAAAAAAGGCTTCAATGTTTATGTTCCGGTGAGTGGATAAACAATTTTTGATATGCCCATATAACAGAATACAAATCAACGTGAAAAGTGAACTATTGACTCACACAAAACATGGAAGAATCTCAAAATTATGCTGAGTGAAAAAATACATTTTTTCTCAAAATGCATACTATATTCCATGTATATAAAATTCTAGAACACCAACTAATCTACAGTGTTAGAAAACAGATCAGTGGTTGCTTGGGGACTCAGAGGTATGGGTAGCAGGGAGAAGAAGGGGGTATTACCAAGGGGCATGATGAAACTTATGATGCATATTTTCATTATTTTGATTGTTATGCTGGGTATATACAAATGTCAAAGCTTTTCAAGGTTTATAGTTTAATTATGCGCATTTTATTGTATGTCAATTTGGCCTCAATAAAGCTGTTAATAAAAATTTTGTCAAGCTTATGTTCCCCAGTAAATGAAATTTGCTTCAAGTCACCAACCAAAAACCGTACAAGGTCCATTTTTCCTCTGTTCTGTGTTTACAACTGACAGTTAATATGAGAGACAGAATATCCAAAAATTCTATCTGCTGAGGGCCACAAATTATCAAGTCTTTTGTCAAGGGTGGCCAACCACTGGTTAGGGGCTCAAGACACAAAACACAGAACCAACACATTCAACTGACCATGATCATTTCTCCAGGGGTAATCTCAGTTCAAGTGTACACTTCTGCCAGTCCAGACTCCTGCTTCTTTATTATTACCCAAATGCTTGCACACATCTCACAAACCGGCACTATTTCACCAATGATGATTTGGAATTAGAGTGGCCACTTTGGGAGAATTCCATATGTTTCCAAAATTGTCCATCTTACAGTGTTCTTAGAGCAAATGAAGTTTCTCTTCATTAGGACAGTAAAGTCCTAATGTTGCATGTACTGTCTTTTTTGATTGGAATAAAGAAGCTTCTAAATAAAATTCTGATTCTATAATAGCTTTAATTACAAGGAAAGCACCAAAAATCCATAGCTTATTACAGTCTGTCCTTTGATCCTGTAGCAAAGGCCTACCTTGCCTCAAGGCTACAGCAGCCACTGCCAAATTCATAGCCGTGTCTGCTGGCACAATTCCAGGGGCTTTCTGGGAGCTAATGCTACACAATTTTGGCCCTTAACTGAAAATACACATTTCCAGCAAGCTGGTTTACTCCTGTAAGATCGTCTTACCTCTTTGCAAATTACTAGCCATTATTATAACACTTTATACCTTGCTACTTCCATTCTCAGGAAAAGAAGAAATGCAAATAACTTGGGGTTACCTAATTCATAACACCTCCCTAAAGTTAGATGCCACTTGGGCTAATTGAAATTTGGGGGAAGAAGCCTAAATTTAATGATTTTACCCTGAAACAATGTCTTAAAAATCCTAATTTGGCTAGGTTTATCCTGAATTAGAAGAATTAAATTTGTCATTACCAGGTAGAAATTTAGCATTTATGACAGAAATTAAATTTGGTTATAGAAAATTTTTAAAAATCTCTATTTCCTGCACAATTAAGTCATGGATTGATCCATTTACATCCACTAAAAAAGCATCCACCCCTACTAAGAGGAGGATCCAGCCTCCTGGTCTATCTCATTTGGGCAATGATGGAATGAATCATATAAGCTCCCAGACAAGGGTCTCAAGATAGAATTTAAAATAATTCCACTACAAGGATAAAGGAGAATATAGTATAGATTGGGACAGAAATAGGAATGCTAGGCCAGAATTCACACAGGAGTTCATTTGACTCTAAACCCATGCTCTTTTTTTTTTCTGATGAGATGGTTCAGAGTTTGTGTTTCA
The DNA here is from genome assembly GCF_028885625.2 of Pongo pygmaeus. Lineage (NCBI taxonomy): Eukaryota > Metazoa > Chordata > Mammalia > Primates > Hominidae > Pongo > Pongo pygmaeus. Next base: position 139,716,368 of record NC_072378.2, on the reverse strand, counting down.
ACTCACTAGCTTAGAGTCTGAACATTATTGACTCTTATGTAAAAGAGGGATTATAGCAATCTTAAAGGGTGAGAGAGCCTCTGTAAAGGTCTGACACTAGTGTTTGACTCATTTTATTTAAAATTATAGCTATTTATGTAGCAGAATGTCAGGTGATGTTGTGGAGAAACTGAGGAATCAACCAAAAAAAAAAAAATGTTATATACCAAATGATCAGTTTTCTGGCCAGAGAGAATTTGTATTGAAATTGGCAAGAAAGAGGCAGCAGGATTTTTGAACTGCCTGTACATGATTAAGTGAAAGTCAGAGGGAGTCAGAAGAGAAACTATACTTGCTTTCACAGCTCCGTTCTACAGCATTCTTCCACCACAAAAAAGCTTGCAGGTGATTTGTTCAGACCAGTTCTAAATGCCTGCAGAGGTAACAGCCCCACCTTTTGGAGATTATTACTTCACCTAACTCTGATGGGAGACAAGCTAATAGGACTTCCCATTAAGAGTATTTCTGGATACTAAATTTACTCATTTTCCTCTGTAGTCTGATTGCATTTCTTTTTATTTTCACGAATGTTCAGTGATCTTGCTTTGACTTATTGTTGCTGTTGACCTTGACTCATGGCTTCAGGTTATTCTATTAACCATCTACCTGTCCCTAGTTCTTCTTCGCCCTCTCCCTAAAAACTTGCAAAAAACCTTTCTGAGAGTATGTTTCTAGCAACAGCCTTACCTGTATGTTATAGCCTCTAAGATTATGAAGTCAACACCGACATGCTTGTTTTGAGACAGATTTCATCATCACAGCAGTGAAAGAAACACAAAATGAGTTTTAAGGGTGACTTTTTTAAAGAAGAAGATGCCTAGAGAGAAGTCTGTTGGATGGAAGATGAGCCCATTTGGCAAAGGATTAAATGAAGCAGCAAGTTTGATAAATCTGTTCGAGGTTTAAGAATATTCAGACACCTTTTCTTCCCAAGAAAATCCCCACACATCTCTTTTGGAACAAAGGCTTCTCTACAATGGTTCCAAATGATTCAGACATAACTTCCTGCATCTGTCACCAAAGGGATTTCTTCACTTTTAGTAAGACCATTAGCCGGCTTGCCAAATTCTTCAGCATAACAAAATTATACGTCATTTCTCTCTTGGGTATGCTGAAATGGTGAAAATTGCCCAGAGAAAATGGAAACTCTGATAACTGATTTTCTTACTGTTTTCAAAAGACCCAAACCTTTCTCTTATTAAATTGAATCTTTCAGGATGAACACAATCAAAACCATGGGGAATATCTCTATATTCTTAGAACACTTTCCAGCTAAAGTTTACAGATGATATTTCTTCAGACACAGATTTAGAATTAAATTATTTTTCTGAAATAGAACTCTTCTCTCTGAGCTTATGTGGAATCAGCCAATTTGACTATGTGATTTACTTTGTCCTTTTTATCTAAAGTCCAAGAATTAAAGATGAAAAAAAAAAGAGGTAAATATTGGCTGTAAAACAGACGTTCATGTCATAAACTTGATACTGAGAAATAAATCTCTCTCCTCATTAGTGAACTACTTGAGGTAGAGACTTTGTTGACAAAATGGCTGAAATGCAGGACCTCTAGTTTCCTCATAAATTATGTTTCCAAATGATTGGATAATATTGTCAATACAAATATGTGGTGTATATATTTCCAAATCAAGATGCTCTGTGGTTGTCCATAAGATTCAGATTGAGTTACATGATACCACTGCTAGATAGGTATGTGAGAAAACATATTGAACACTGAAAAACAATCTTTTCTTTTTTTTTTTTGAGATGGAGTCTTACTCTGTTGCCCAGGCTGGAGTGCAGTGGTGCGATCTCGGCTCACTGCAACCTCAGCCTCCCAGGTTCAAGCGATTCTCTTGCCTCAGCCTCAGGGTAGCTGGGGCTATAGGCGCGTGCCACCACGCTAGCTAATTTTTTATTTTTAGTAGAGATGGGGTTTCACCATGTTGGCCAGTCTGGTCTTGAACTCCTGACCTCAGGTGATTCACCGGCCTCAGCCTCCCAAAGTGCTGGGATTACAGGCGTGAGCCACCACACCTGGCCAAACATTTTACATTTGAATGTTCTTCCAATAGAAACACTTGACGACCTTTACTAGAATAACTCTTTATATACCAAAAGCATATCTGGGCTATGAAGACAAGTTCTTTGAATTATTCATTTCCTGAACACAATTGTATTAGTCTGCTTGTGGTACTATAATAAACTAGAGGTTGGATGACTTAAATCAGAGACATTTACTTTTCACAGTTTTGGAGGTTGGGAAGTCCAAGATCAAGGTGCCAATAGATTCAGTGTCTGGTGAGGGTCTACTGCCTGGCTTGTAGTCAACTGCCTTCTACCTGGGTCCTCACATGACAGAGAGTCAAAGTTCTTACTCTTCCACTTCTTAAAAAGCCACTAGGGCCAGGCATGGTGGCTCATGCCTGTAATCCCAGCACTTTTGGAGGCCAAGGTGGGCGGATAATGAGGTCAGGAGATCGAGACCACCCTGGCTAACACAGTGAAACCCCATCTCTACTAAAAATACAAAAATTAGGAGGGCGTGGTGGCAGGCGCCTGTAGTCCCAGCTACTCAGGAGGCTGAGGCAGGAGAATCACTTGAACCCGGGAGGTGGAGGTTGCAGTGAGCCGAGATCACACCACTGCACCCCAGCCTGGGTGACAGAACGAGACACCATCAAAAAAAAAAAAAAAAGCCACTAATCCCGCTCTCATGACCTCATCTAATCTTAATCACCCCCAAATCCTCACTATTAAATTCCATCATACTGGGAGTTAGAGCTTCAACATATGAATTGGGAGTAACAGGAGAGATAATGCAATTTAGTCCATAGCAATGATATGACAATATTTCATATCTCAACTGATATTTATACCCTTCTTTTCTAAAGTTCTATATCAGAAAAAAGAATTTCATGAAGAGGTCTAGAGATCGTTGACCTCAAATTCTGACCAGCTCTGCTGCTGGAACATCTGAGTTCTATCTTAGGGTGGACATTTGTTCTTTATGCCCAGGGTATTCACTCTTCCTCGTGTTGGTAACAATACCCCAATTTTGCTTTGGATGAACAACCGCATCCCCAATTCATGTGCTTAGGAAAAGGTGACTCCTCTTTACTGTGGGGTGGAGCCTAAGCAAAAGAGCTCACCTCACCACCATCCTCCACCCACCCAGACCCCAGCCACTATGATTGTTTAAAGGATAGGATGAGCACATTGACCCAATCTGAGCCAGAAAGAGAGAATGTGGGAATCCCTAGAATTTGAAGAAGCTGCAGGAGGCAATTTCCCCTCTGCAGAACTTGAAAGTAGAGTAACGTAAATTTGAATATGCTGTGGACCACAGTGCAGCGCATAGAAACGGACCCTAGTGGTATTCTCTAAGCACAGAATCAAGCAGTATCTAAAACTAGCTCTCTTCCTGGATGATTTCATTTCATCCAAAGGAGCATCAAATATTAAGTCAGAGTTCAATTTTTAAATGCCTGCAATATTTAAAAAATCCTAATTGGCATTTGAGCTTATCCACTATTCGAGAAGTAACATTTTATATCTTAATTAAATTATTATTAAAGACAAGTTTTTGGCTGGGCGCGGTGGCTCACACCTGTAATCCCAGCACTTTGGGAGGCTGAGGTGGGTGGATCATGATGTCAGGAGATGGAGACCACCCTGGCTAACACGACGAAACCTCATCTCTACTAAAAATACAAAAAATTAGCCAGGAGTGGTGGCACACACCTGTGGTCCCAGCTACTCGGGAGGCTGAGGCAGGAGAATCGCTTGAACCCGGGAGGCGGAGGTTGCAGTGAGCCAAGATCGTGCCACTGCACTCCAGTCTGGGTGAGAGAGCGAGACTCTGTCTCAAAAAAAAAAAATCCTAATTTCCACTTTTTTTTTTTTTTGAGACAGAGTTTTGCTCTCTCGTCCAGGCTGGAGTGCAGTGGCGTGATCTTGGCTCACTGCAACCTCCACCTCCCGGGTTCAAGCAATTCTCCTGCCTCAGCCTCCCAAATAGCTGACATTACAGGCATGATCCACCAGGTCCGGCTAATTTTGTATTTTTAATAGAGACAGGGTTTCATCATTTTGGTCAGCCTGGTCTTGAACTCCTGGCCTCAGGTGATCCACCCTCCTCAGCCTACCAAAGTGCTGGGATTATAGGCATAAGCCACCCAGCCTGGCCTAAAGACAAGTTTTCAACAAGAACTTTCATTAATCTGAGAGAAAGCAAAACAGCTTAAAGTTATAGAGAGGTACCTAAGTGTGCAATTTATAAGTTATATACATAAATATCAATTTTATAGTTAAATTGAAAAGTATTAAATTCAAATATTTAATCTATATTTTCCTTAAAAAGAGCTAGAATGAAAAGTCTTGGATATAGAGAATAGGATCAATAATGAGTATAGATATAGATTTGGGGACACAGTTGCCTATGCTATGGCTTTTACAAGAGCACCATGAAAGTACAAATTCCAATTCTGACCAGCTGAGCTATTTTACTCAACGTTGCAGGCTTACAACGATCTCTCCTTATTGTATAGCTCCAAGGTCTCTTCCCACGCAATAATTTATTGGAAGAAACATTTATAGCTGGATGATGGTATCTACTCAGACACCTGAAAAGGAATGGAGACTCAAGAGACAATCTTCTGCCTACAGTTCTTTAGAAACTATCCTGAGTGGCAAATCTCAATCCCAATCAACTGTTTACTCTCTTTAATGTCTTAGGCATAGTTTCTTCAAATTGAACTCCATGTAGAATCAATCTTCTCCACAAAAAAGAACTCTGTTGTTCCTCTAAGTTACAAATGCATACATCGGCTCTCTCCTCCTTTGAAAGTATAGGACAGATTTCAGACTTCAGGTCTGGATTTCTCAATCTTTTATAAGGGGGAAAAAAACACAGAACACAACCATCTGACCACTGGACACTGTTTTATTTTTCCTTTCAGTCTCATGAAGTAGCCAAATTAATGTCATAATCATGTTTTATTTTTCCTTTCAGTCTCACAAAGTAGTCAAATTAATGTCATAATCATCTTGGTATTCTGACATTTTTCCTGTATTTTTTCCCATGTGTGTGATCTTGGTATAGAAACCAGCTTTTGAGTTTTTTTTTCCAGCCAGTATCTAACATTCTGGCAGAATGAGAATGAATGAGTGACACTGTGAGAGACAGAGTTTTAATTTTAAATGTTTTAGAACTTGAGTATATTTTAGTCTTTTCAACCTATATGTGTATATGTGCATGTGTAAAAGATATTATTCAGATCTTAGTTAAACATAAGTATTCTTCCTTTTGAATAGGAAGATGTTTTAGTTAGATATTTAGTTAGATATATATTGGTTGCATGTAACAGAAAAATGAACCTAAATTGGCCTAAACAAAAATGATATTTCTCCAAATATGGCTGGATCGAGGGCTCAAAAGCTGTCATCAAGCTGTCTTTTTACTGAGACTTCCCCTGTACCGCTCTCTGTCTTTGGCTCTTCATGGAAGCAAAATAGGGCAGCAGCACTAGGCATTCCATTCCATGAGGCTTCTTGTTCAGCTGGGAAGCAGACCTTTTCCCAGAAATCAGCGAATGTCAGCATACCTGCTTGACTCAGATTGGGTGGCTGGACAATGTCTGAACCAATCAGAGAATGCAATGTAGAGATTGGTTCCACAAATTCCTGTTACCATAATGATGCACGGATGATAGGAAGCCAGAAAAACTACCTTCTTCTATGAAAAGTCCATTACAGGATATGAGTTATCTTTCATTTTTTGAAATACTTGTATTAAAATCTATGAGGGCAGTTGGAAAGCAGCTGCACTCACTATCTACCTATGGTCTGAAGATTCAGCTTAGGATAAGCTATACTAAAATACTTTGAGACATATTTCAAATCTACAGAGACAATAAATTTAAAACTCCACTTAACAGGTCAGTTTATGGTGTAGGTATTGGTATATTTTGCAAATAATTCTCAGAATGTAATTATAACCAAAATTAGATTTGAGTAATGCCCTACTTAACCCAGAAACTCAATTTGGAAACTTGAGTAGGAGGCATAGGGGAAATAATTTTTTCTGCTTTATTTTAGTTCTGTTACTATACATGATATTTGATAAGGACATGTTGACCTCTATTTGTCCCTTGTCTTAATAAACTTTGCCTTTCTTTTAGCTTAGTTCACCAGAAAGCAACATGCATATATTATCTTAACTCTTCCCTGAAATGCCTTTGTGAAAGTTTAATACTATCCTCTCAGAATCCATCAAAGGTTAATGCAGGAAATGGCCATTCATAGACATTTTTAAAAATTTTACCTTACTTTAAGCATGTGCAGAATGTGCAGGTTTGTTACATAGGAATACATGTGCCATGGTGGTTTGCTACACCTACCAACCTGTCATCTAGGTTTTAAGCCCTGCATGCATTAGGTATTTGTCCTAATGCTCTCCCTCCCCTCACCCCCAAACCCCCAATAGACTCTGGTGTGTGTTTTTCCCTTTCCTGTGCCCATGTGTTCTCATTTATCAACTCCCATTTATGAGCAAGAACATGCGGTGTTTGGTTTTCTGTTCCTGTGTTAGTGTACTGAGAATGATGACTTCCAACTTCATCCATGTCCTCAGAAAGGATATGATTTCATTCTTTTTTATGGCTGCATAGTATTCCATGGTGTATATGTGCCACATTTTCCTTATCCTCATAGACCTTTTTGCACTAACCTAATATCTTCCATAAAACAAAATTTAAAGGTACTGCTTACTGCGTTATCAATTGCTTCTCTGCTCTGTATGAATCCCTGCAAGGAATTCCTCCTGGAACAGAATTCCTACCTGGCACACAATGTTTGGAATACTGAGGGGTTTTGTTTGTTGTTTGTATGTTTCTTTTATAATATTTAAAGGGACCTCCAGAACCCATTCTGTTTCCTTTTTGGTCTTGTCTACAAGGAAACTAAAAAATATATCTATATTGCTAAATTTATGTTAAATCTAAATCATATTTACATATAAAATTACATTAATGATTCAACATCAGATTTTTTTTTTTTTTTTTTTTTTTGAGATAGAGTCTTGCTCTGTCACCAGACTGGAGTGCAATAGCGTGATCTTGGCTCACCACAACCTCTGACTCCCTGGTTCAAGCGATTCTCCTGCCTCAGCCTCCTGAGTCACTGGGATTACAAGCACGCACCACCATTCCCAGCTAATTTTTATATTTTTAGTAGAGACAGGGTTTCACCATGTTGGCCAGGATAGTCTCAATCTTCTGACCTCATAATCAGCCCGCCTCGGCCTCCCGAAGTGCTGGGATTACAGGCGTGAGCCACCACACCCAGCTCATTTTTGTATTTTTAGTAGACGAGGTTTCACCATGTTGTCCAGACTGGTCTCGAACTCCGGACCTCAGGTGATCCATCCACCTTGGCCTGCCAAAGTACTGGGATTACAGGCATGAGCCACTGTGCCTGGCCTCAACGTCAGATTTCTGTAGTAATCAATTTCTTCTCTTAAAAGCCTAACTATTGCGTTAATCTTTATATCAACTTATTTGTCTGACGTTTGAAAAATATCTTAGTAGTATGATAGTGGCCTCAAATTTTACTTGCAAGTAAAGGTATAATAATAAATTTTAAATATACATTAACTTCTGAATTTACACACAAAGTTGAAGAAAAGTTATGTACACAAATTTTTTATTGCTAAAGTGAAAAGTGTTGTGGAAATGGAGAGTACTCTGAAGGTTCACAAATCATAAAGCGTAGGTTTAAACATTTTTCTTTTTTCTTTTCTTTTTTTTTTTTTTGAGATGGAGTCTCGCTCTGTCGCCCAGGCTGAAGTGCAGTGGTGCGATCTTAGCTCACTGCAAGCTCCACCTCCCGGGTTCACGCCATTCTCCTGCCTTAGCCTCCCGAGTAGCTGGGACTACAGGTGCCTGCCACCACGCCCGGCTAATTTCTTTTTGTATTTTTAGTAGAGACAGGGTTTCACCGTGTTAGCCAGGATGGTCTTGATCTCCTGACCTCGTGATCCGCCAGCCTTGGCCTCCCAAAATGCTGAGATTACAGGCGTGAGCCACCACACCCGGCTGGTTTAAACTTTTTTCTAAAAACTGACAAGGAAATACGACTCCCAATTAAGTAGTGATTAATAATAAGCGAGATAACCTGAAATGAAATACCACACTATCTCTTGATGTTGGTACTCTAAATTTTGCTCCAATATATTCATTGCTTAATTTATATTGTGTCTATACTGCCATCCAAACCAAAAAAAAACAAAACAACAACAACAACAACAAAAAACACTTTTAACACACATTGAGCTGTTAGGTTATTTACTTATTCTATTTATTCAGTCACTAATTCATTTGTTCAACAGATATTTATTGAGCACCCACTAGGTGTTAGGCACTAAATTTTCAACCCCATTCTTATGAAACTAACAGCCAAATGGAGGAGACAGGCATCAAATAAACGAAAAAGTCAGCTAACTATATAGTGATAAAATAATAAGTGCTATGCAGAATTCAAAAACAGAGTGTTAGGGAAACACGGCAGATCACTGATATCAGAGCATCAGAGAAAGCAACTCCGAGGAATCTGACATTTAGGCTGAATTCTGAAAGAATGGTGAGAATTAGCCAAAACAAGGAGGTCAAGAGAGAGAAACTTCCAAGCTGAGGAAAAAGCCGGAAGAGCCAGAGGTAAGAAAGAGGCTGGCACATTTGAGGAACTGAAAGGCCAGTATGGCTGCAGCTCGAGGAGTGAGGGGGAGGTGGCAGAAACATGGTCCAGAAATGAACACCTGTTTAAACTGCCAGATCAGTCAAATAAAGCCAACAGCGGGGCAGAGAGTATAGGGGCTGAAAAGGTTAACAAGAGAAAAGCATAACAAATGTGTTTTTTTGTTTTTTGAGACAGAGTCTCGCTCTGTTGCCTAGGCCAGAGTGCAGTGGTGCGATCTCGGCTCACTACAACCTCCACCTCCCGGGTTCAAGCAATTCTCCTGCTTCAGCCTCCCAAGTAGCTGGGACTACAGGCACACACCACCACGCCCAGCTAATTTTTGTATTTTTAGTAGAGACAGGGTTTCACCATGTTGGCCAGGATGGTCTTGATCTCTTGGCCTCATGATCCGCCCCGCTTGGCCTCCGAAAGTACTGGAATTACAAGTGTAAGCCACCACGCCCGGCCAACAAATGTGTTTGATCACAGTTTTAGGTAACATATGAGAGCCTTTGGAATGAAGACCCAAAAATACAGGGGAAATTATCAATTTTTATGCTTAGGTTAGACAAAGAATGGACAGTTATGCAGAAATGTGATCAGGCCAAAGGTTTTCCCCCAAGGACTAACGTGATAAACTGAGGAGGAAACCCAGGAAGTGTGGGCTCAGATTCTTGGCTTCTCTGTGTGGCATTCCTTCCTCCAGGTATAGGGGCAGGACCCTTCTGGAATGAGGGTCTTAATTTCTTTATGGCGAGCTATTACACAGAAAGGTGGGAGAAGGTTAGAGTAACATTTTTGGTCTTTATGCTTGCTTTGGGGAAAGGGAGTTCTGGTTTCTATGACCCACCATGGGGGAGAGAAATTCTAGTTTCTTCTAGTTTCTATGACTTGCCTCAGGGGACTATGAAGGATGAGAGACAGGAGGGCAGGAGAAGGTCAGAGGGAAACTTTGCTTCTGAGGCCTTCATTCTGGGGTATCATTTTCTAAGCCCCAACAAGAGCAATAGATATGGTGAAGCAATTACCCTTAGACTCTCACTGTTAAACTATTGCATGAGAAATTAATATATGTGCATATGGTGCTGATTTTTTTAAAAGTGCATTTTATTGTGAGAAAAAAATACATGACTGCTTGCTGCTAATTTATGGTGAGTTATTCCCTCATTAGTCAACAATCATTTATTGAGCACCTGCTTGGTACTGGCGCTGGGTATACAAAGATGAATAGGAGAGACACCTCTTTTGCTTTCATGCAACCTGGAGTCTAGGGTAGATAAAGACAAACAAGCAGGCAAACACCTGGGACTTATTTACAGCTCAGCAGTAGTGGAGGCAGCCGTTCCACAGAGGAAGGAGGGGAGTAACCAATGGCAGACAGTGGCCACAGCAGTGTGGGTAAAGCAGTTGTGAAGAATGAGAAGGAACCCAAGACCCCATAGCACAGGAAATATTCCCCAGCCAAGAGACACGGACCCAGGCTGACCCCCCTCACTTTATTTAGCCAGGTGTCAGGGAGGAGGTGTTTTGGTATTACCATGTCAGGGTTGTCAGGAGCAATTCTGTCCTAATTCTTGATTATCCAGGGATGATTGATTTCATTTCCCTCATAAAATGAAGGCACTACTGACTTGGAGAAACATGCAGCTTTAGAGGTTGGGTTTTTAAAAGAAAACGATTTATGTTTTCTAACTACAACGTAAAATATTTGACAAATGTCAAATTATTTGACTCTATGTTTGCATTTGAGAAAAATTGCAGCCATCGGCATGCATAAAATTAACACCCCTTGAAAAATGAGGAAGTAACTATTACAGTTAGTAAATTGTTTCCCTCTCTGACCACAGAAGCAGAGGCTGGCAACCAATTTGATTTACAGAGTAAATATAATTTCTACAGTTGGGCTGAGCCTGTTGTTTTCTTAAAAGAAATATATTTTAGTTTGCTCTATGAAAAACACACATTAGCATTTTTCAGAACATTAGGAACCAAACAGTATCATAAAAACATAGAAAAAAAGGAACTAATTTTATCTTCTAGTCACAGATGATGTTCAGAATCAAAATGACATGTTACTAATAGTCAGATATCAAATTAGTGGGGCTCTGCTCTTAACCACATATTACTCCATATCTGTTTCTTTATGGCAGCAAAAGACAAGACTCCAGCAGTGGTTCAGCTGTATAATGGGAATATGAATATTCCAGAACTTTCTCTATGCCACAGTCTCTTAATATTACCTGGCTTTGAAAAGTATTGGCATACATTTGAACTAAAGATTTTTTAAAAAAATAAAATCTGGCCAGGTGTGGTGGCTCACACCTGTAATCCCAGCACTTTGGGAGGCCGAGGAGGGAGGATCACGAGGTCAGGAGATCGAGACCATCCTAACTAATGTGGTGAAACCCCGTCTCTACTAAAAATACAAAAAATTAGCCAGGCGTGGTGGCACGCGCCTGTAGTCCCAGCTACTTGGGAGGCTGAAGCAAGAGAATGGTGTGAACCCAGGAGGCGGAGCTTGCAGTGAGCCGAGATGGTGCCACTGCACTCGAGCCTGGGCGACAGAGCAAGACTCCGTCCCCCCAAAAATAAATAAATAAAAATAAATAAATAAATGAAATAAAATGTAATCTCTTAAAGAAAATTATTCTGCATTCAAGTTAAAACCACTGAATGTAGTCCCATGGGCCCTTGTCCTGGGAAAGCCACTATTCAATCAGCAGCTGTTTATGGGAGATTGAACAGGGAGAAAAAACTAACAAAAATTCCTGCCCCCATGCAACATACAGGAGAGAAGAGAAGACACAGAATAAATAAGGAAATAAAACTTTCCTTTCCAGAAACAATAACAGATCAAAAAAAGGGGGATATTGTAAAATGTCATCCTGAACTAGTCACAGTTAAAAAAAAAAAAATTTAAAAAAAAATATATATACACACATTGAATACACTCCACAAAAGAGGAGGCTCCTCTCTGTCCCCAGAGCTTGGAAGGAAGCTAGAAGCTTCGGGCAGAGGATTCTGAAAACAAAGCTAAGCTCAAGCATTAATGGGCTGCATGTTTAACATTTGATGCTAGGATAAGGTAGTCAAAGATGGGAATCATAAAACAATGTCAGTATCCCAGAACACTTTTCCAAGTCAAAGTGGAGTTGAAACAGTTAAACAGACAGTCATCTGAATAAACAGGAACCCGTTTCTATGGCGATGACAATGGGGGAGGGGCGTGACTCCCATCTACCTTCCCTGCGCAAAGCTTCTTGGGGGCGTGTTTTGTTTTATGGGACCCTTTCCAAACCCTGACCACAGCAGACAGGACAGGGATGAGCACGGACTGGAGCAATCTGTTGACTGTCCCCTGTTGTAAACCAGAGCTGCCTAATTTTGAGAAACAGAGGCCGAGCCATCAGATATAGGGGAATGGAAGCTGATGCCAACGGAAGCCCGGAGGTAGACTAGGGCCCCGGAAAAAAGAAGAGGAAACAGAAATTATGAGTAAGCAGCGGAAGTTGGTAAGTAAGCCTAGAGAAGACAATGCAGCAGATGTACAGAGAGAAACCACGTGCCTCGTGATCCTTGGTGACTTTCCTGCTTGTCCCCAGCCCAGGTCCACATGTTTCTTTATTATTATATAAGTAAATAAAAAAACTAAACAAGCCTGGGCGCGGTGGCTTACACCTGTAATCCCAGCACTTTGGGAGGCTGAGGCGGGCGGATCACGAGGTCAGGAGATTGAGACCATCCTGGCTAATACTGTGAAACCCCGTCTCTACTAAAAATACAAAAAATTAGCTGGGCGTGGTGGCACGCACCTGTAGTCCCAGTTACTCGGGAAGCTGAGGCAGGAGAATTGCTTGAACCCGGGAGGCGGAGGTTGCAGTGAGCCTTGATCATGCCATTGCACTCCAGCCTAGGCGACAGAGCAAGACTCCGTTTCAAAAAAAAAAAAAAAAAAACTGAACAAATTCTTTTTCTTGGGGTCACTATAATACATCTCTAGAGGTTTCTCGCAAACAAAAGAGCCCAAACCACACACTGAGCCCCATCCCTTCGTCATCTCGTGCTGAGCAGCAATGTCAACACCAAGAAAATGATTTCCTATGTATTTAAGGAAGGATAATCATAGTCACTGGTCCAAAATGAAACTTCTTACTGAAATGACAATTGAAATTATTCCTAGTCAGTTCACAGAAATGCTAGTTTCTTATTTTAAAATGAGGACAGATCCAGAAGAGATAAAGGGATTTAGGGAAATGGACATTTAGAAAAGTGATAGCCCCATGGGCCTCTGTCCTGGGGAAGCCACTATTCAATTAGCATCTGTTTATGGGGGATTCAACAGCAGGGAAAACCCAACGAAAATGCCTGCCCCCATGCAACATACAGGCAAGAGGAGGAGACATAGAATAAACACAGCAAATAAGTAAAATGTACAGAAAATGTGCAGTGTGTTTTTTCTAAAGAGAAAGAAGGAACAATGGGGATATAAAGCTGGGCTGGGGAGGCATCGATATTTTAGGGGAGTGGCCGTGAAGGCAGTTGTTACTAAGATAACTTGGATGAGAGGTGGTTGAACTCTGCACCGTATTGAGGATGGAACTAATGGGACTTTGGTGTTGGATCAGATGTGGGATGGAAAAGGAAGAGAGGAGTCAGGCATGAGTCCAGATTTTTGATCTGAGTAACTAAAGGATGGAGCTGCCATCTTCTATAATGGGGAAGACTGGAGGAGGAATTTCTTTGGAAGGGAGGTGGGGCCTAATGGGAGGTGTTTAGTTCATGAAGGCTCTGCTTTTATGAATGGATTAATAATGGATTAATGTCACTATGAAAAGGGCTGGCAGGAGTGGGTTCACTCTCTTCTGCTCTTCTGCCAATGTGAGGACACGACACTTGTCCCCCCAACCCTTGCCCTTCTACCTTCTGCCATGTGAGGATGCAACAAGAAAGCCCTCATCAGATGCCAGGGTGTTGATCTTGATCTTCTCAGCCTCCAGGACGGTGTGAAATAAATTCCTGTTCTTTATAAATTACCCAGTCTGTGGTATTCTGTTATAGCAGTGCAACACAGCAGTGATAATGCCGAAGTAGAGATGTCAATAGGCTGTGAAGTCAGGCATGGTGGTGCACCTGTAGTCGCAGCTCAGAAGGCTGAAGTGGGAGGATTGCTGGAGGCCAGGAGTGCAAGGCTTTAATGTGCTATGATGGTGCCTGTGAATAGCTACTGCACTCCAGCCTGGGCAACATAGTAAAACTCTGCCTATCTTAAAAAAAAAAAATTAATGAATCTGTAGTTCAAGAGAGTAGTCTGAGAGGCTGGGTGTAGTGGCTCATGCCTGTAATCCCAGCACTTTGGGAGACCAAGGTGGGCGGATCACGAGGTCAGGAGATCAAGACCATCCTGGCTAACACAATGAAACAATCCTGTCTCTACTAAAAATACAAAAAAATTAGCCAGGCGTGGTGGCGGGCACCTGTAGTCCCAGCTACTCGAGAGGTTGAGGCAGGAGAATGGTGTGAACCCAGGAGGTGGAGCTTGCAGTGGGCCAAGATTGTGCCACTGCACTCCAGCCTGGGCAACAGACTCCACCTCAAAAAAAAAAAAAAGAGAGAGAGTAGTCTGGGCTAGAGACATAAATGTAAAAGTTTTCAGAAGTCTCTGTATATGAAGTCTCCATAGATTAAAAAAAAAAAAAAAAGGAGAGATCAGTCATAGCCCATTTGGGCTGCTATAACAAAGTACCATACACTGGGTATTTTATAAACAACTGAAATGTACTTCTTTTGGTTCTGGAGGCCGGGAGACCCAAGATGAAGACATCAGCAGATTCGGTATCTGGTCAGAGCCCATTTTCTGATTCACAGATAGTGACTTCTCACTTTATCTTCATATGGTAGAAGGCACAAGGCAACTCTCTGGAGCCTCTTTTGTAAGGGCACGAATCCCATTCATGAAGGCTCCACCCTCATGACCCATTCACCTCCAAAAAGCCCCATCTCCTAATGCCATCATCTTGGGGGTTAGAATTACAACACCCAAATTTTGTAGGGGACACCAACATTCAGACAATAGCAAGGTCCAGTGACAGAACCCTGGGGCACTTCTACACTGACAGGCTAGTATCAGGATTCAATCCATTGGATAAGGTAGAAAACCCAAATAATAGTGTCTGAAAGAACATGGATGTCTGGAGGTGAGTATTTCAGGCCTAGCAAGCAGGTGCATGACATTAACAGGGATCTAGGTTCCTTTTACTTCTCTGCTGTGCTGTCCCAAGCGCATGGCTTTCATCTTCACAGTTGCCTTAGAGGTGGAATATGGCCACTGTAGCTCTAACAAATACATCTGCTTCAGGTAGGAAGAAGGAGAAAGTGGGAAAGGGCAGAAGAGCTTTCTTAGAAGTGTTACCCAATGACTTGTGCCTATGTAGCATAGGAGAGATATAGACTCTGAAGTCACCTTGTCGAGTGAGAATCATGTCTGTACCAGCGCAGAGCTAGAAAGTCTTGAGCAAGTTGATAACTTGTCTCTGCCACAGATTTGTCTTTTGAAAATGGGAACAATCACACTGCTCACCTCTAGGTTGGTAAAAAAAAATAAGACTATATGCTTTGAAAATTTTCTGCCTACAGAAAATGCCCCAAAAGTGGAGTTTTACAAATTAAGTAAATGATAATCGAAATAAAAAGGAACCCATTTGATTTCCAGTGTCTCATCTCCAACCCAGTCCCATGAATTTGGATTTTTGGTGATGGTAATATTTTAGTGAAGGAAACTTGAGTTCACTGGCAACAGTTGTGCTCCTCTAGGACTGAAAATATCAACTCATAACCAGCTAGCACGGAAGGCAATTGTCTCACTAATTTTGTAAATATTCCTTGTGGTTTCCAGAAATTATTTGGAAACAGAAACCTAAAGGAAGAATAGATTAGTGCTCAAAATCGATAATAGGAATAAGAATATAATGTAATTGTCTACTCCCAAATTGATGAATTAGGACCTATGTGTCATACAAAATTTTAGAAAACATATAGGCTTAGTCACCACTTAGAAGTTACTTAAGTAACTTTTATTTAAGGGAAAGAGAAGTTAGAAACCAGGCACTAATATTTATTTTAAAGAGCTAATAATTTAATACCACATTAGATTTTAATAACTTTAACAAATTATAATTTAAAACAAGATATAAAATACATATTCAATAACTACTACAAATTAAGAGGTATTTCAGTTATTTTTATATATATGGCCATAAGCTAAATATTTATAAAGTAGTAAAAATGTATTTTTTAATAACTTTTTTTACTTTTTATCCACTTCATTATGCTGTGTATTGCTAAGCCTTTCTAAATGTCTCATTTCCTGTTGTAATTGTTAAATACTATAAATAGATTGTCATTTATTAATTCATGTGAAATACTCATTTAAAAGGATTTATTTGTTCTCATGTTGCTCCTTTTACTTACTTATTTTTTTAGAGACAGGGTCTCACTCTGTCACCCAGGCTGGAGTGCAGATGGCACAATCATGGCTCACTATAGCTTTGACCCCCCACGCTCAAGTGATCCTCCTGCCTTAGCCTCCCAAATAGCTGGAACACAGGTACATGCCACCATGCCCAGCTAATTTTTAAATTTTTTTTGTAGAGATGGGGTCTCCCTATGTTGCCCAGGCTGGTCTCAGACTTCTGAGCTCAAGTGATCCTCCCAGCTCAGCCTCCCAAAGTGCTGGGGTGTGGTGTAAACCACCACAGCTAGCCTTATGTCGCTCCTTTAACAAAGGAGGTGTGGTCATGCCACTGCACTCCAACCTGAGTGACAGAATGAGATCCTGTCTCAAAAAAAAAAAAAAAGAAAGGAAGGATGGGTGCAGTGGCTCACACCTATAATCCTAGAACTTGAGGAGGCTTCAAAGCAGGCAGATCGCTTGAGCTCAGGACTTTGAGACCAGCCTGAGCAACATGGCAAAACCACATCTCTGCAAAAAAAAAAAAAAAAAAAAAAAAGAAATTTTAAAGGGAGGAAGACATTGGCCAGGTGTGGTGCTCATGCCTATAATCCCAGCACTTTAGGAGGCCGAGGCAGGCAGATCACGAGGTCAGGAGTTCGAGACCAGCCTGGCCAACATGGTGAAACCCCGTCTCTACTGAAAATACAAAAAATTAGCCAGGCATGGTGGTGCATGCCTGTAGTCCCAGCTACTCAGAGGGCTGAGGCAGGAGAATTGCTTGAACCCAGCAGGCTGAGGTTGCAGTGAGCCGAGATCATGCCATTGCACTCCAGCCTGGGCGACAGAGCAAGACTCCATCTCAAAAAAAAAAAAAAGGAAGGAAGACAATCTAATATCCTGAACAAAGCTTTAATTTCTTAAACTCAAAAAAAGGCTAACTACCATTTGTGAATTCATCATTTTAGTTTATTCATTTATGTCAATCAATATTTATAGAGATTGCTACATCAATCAATTTTAATGTGGATTTATTGGCAACAAATACACTCATATTTTGTCTGGAAAAAATGTCTTTACCTTCAGATGTTTGCACTGCTTATAGAATTCTAAGTTGGTTGGTATGCTGGAAATATCAGTCCATTGTCTTCCTTTGTCATCTAGCTTTCATCAGTTTGTTTCTGCTTGGAAACAATGTGTTTTGTCCTCTGGATGCTTTTAACATTTTCTGTCTTTGGTTTTAAGCAGTTTTACCAAGGTACACACCTTGGTACCTTGATGTGCTTGGGTTTTATAGAGATTCTTGAATGTTTGACTTGATATCTTGTGTCAGTTTTGGAAGCTTCTCAGCCAGTATCCCTTAAATTATTGTTTATCTCTCATTCTCTTTCTCTTTTCCTTTTGGGGATCTAATTACACATATGTAAGAATTATCACCATTTTTCATATATCTCTTCTTCTCTTATATTTTTCATCTTTTTAATTTCATATTTCTTATTTAGCAGTTCCATAATCCTTTTTTTTTTTTTTTTTTGAGATGGAGTCTCGCTCTGTTGCCCAGGCTGGAGTGCAGTGGTGCGATCTTGGCTCTCTGCAAGCTCCGCCTCCCAGGTTCATGCCATTCTCCTGCCTCAGCCTCCCAAGTAGCTGGGACTACAGGCGCCTGCCACCACGCCTGGCTAATTTTTTGTATTTTTTAGTAGAGACGGGGTTTCACCGTGTTAGCCAGGATGGTCTCGATCTCCTGACCTTGTGATCCACCCGCCTCGGCCTCCCAAAGTGCTGGGATTACAGGTGTGAGCCACCATGCCCGGCCCCGTAATCGTTTCTTTTACTGTCTAATGTGCTGTTTAGATCATCTGATGAGATCTTTTTCTCTTTTTTTTAAATTTTTTAAAAAATTCTCACAATGTTGCCCAGGCTGGTCTCAAACTCCTGGCCTCAAGTGATCCTGTTGCTTCAGTCATCTGATGAGATCTTAATTTTGATTATTTGTATTTCTCAACTATAAATTTCATTGGATCATTTTTATAGATTCCAGTTCTCTGGCAAAATTTTATATTTATAAATCTATTTTCTTAAGTCTATTATTACCATTTAAAAGCCTGTGTCTTGGCCGGACATGGTGGCTCACACCTGTAATCCCAGCACTTTGGGAGGCCGAGGTGGCCGGATCACAAGGTCAGGAGATCGAGATCATCCTGGCTAACATGGTGAAACCCTGTCTCTACTAAAAATACAAAAAATTAGCCGGGCGTGGTGGCGGTCACCTGTAGTCTCAGCTACTCGGGAGGCTGAGGCAGGAGAATGGCATGAACCTGGGAGGCGGAGCTGGCAGTGAGCCGAGATTGCGCCACTGCACTCTAGCCTGGGCAACAGAGCGAGACTCCGTCTCACAAAAAAAAAAAAAAAAAAAAGCTTCTGTCTTTATAACTCTAATATGTAGGCCATCTATTGTTTCTGCTTTAGTATTTGCCCATTTTTTTTCCTGTCTCTCGGGATGTGTGGTAATTTTTTACTTAATGCCAGTCATTGTGTATGATGAGTTATAAGATCACTGGATAATATCGTCTTTTAGAGATGACTTTTTTTCTAAAAGACAGAGAAGCTACACATCATCTTGATCCAATCAGTGACTGAACTAACTAAAATATAAGAGGTCCTTGGAAATGTCTGAACTCAATTTTTGTCTCTCTCAAACACTGTGAAACTATCTCAAGTTCTGCTTGGTTTCTCAGCCTCTTAGCTTCCACTTTCTGCTTTATTGCTTATATTCTCACACTGGAAGCTCAGGAATAATCAAATTCCCCGAGGGAAAAAAAGAGTTGCAGAATATCAAACCCACTTTTCTGCAATTCCCTTTTCTCCAGTCTTGGCTCCTCAAGTACCTGACTGGTATTGAACTCCACAACTTTTGCCTCCCAAGCCTTGTGAGCCTTAACCGTTATAGGCCTTTCCTTCTGCTTTTCCTCTCACCTGGGCCACTTACATATTGAAAAATGGCTTGAAAGGACAACCTACAAAGAATGTGAGGTTTACCTCAATGCATTTCCCTTGACTCCAGAATTTGTACCATTAATTGCAACAGTCTTAGTTGTTCTCAGATGTCTCCAAAAGCTGTTTTTTAAAAAATACTTTTTACAGGCTTTTTTGTTATTCTTGTGTTAAAGAAAAGACTGTTCAATGATACTTGTTAAAGCACAGTAAGGAAGACTTTATTCAAGATCAGCAACATGTGTTTAGGGACCACCGCTACAGGGTCTTGTAGTATGAAAGATTGGGCTCAATTCCAAATACAGCCTGGGCAAGTGGGAATTTATAGCTAAGAAACAGGGTAGAGGGTCTGTGATAAGAAAAAAAAAATTACTAACAGGAAACACCAGGGGTAAGGGAATTCTGACTAAACCAACCTAACAGGATTCTTGCTGAAGACAGGCCAGGGTGATCAAACATCACCTGTGGTGGGAGGGGAGGGATAAGAAACCTGATCATATATCAAGGGTGATCAGATATTAAAGGTGGGGGTTCTTGGTAAAATGACTTAATAGTGTTCTTTTCTAAAACTGGATTTTATAAGGAAGTGCACAGGGGGGCCTAAGAGAAGGTTCAGGACCCTGACTGAAGCTTAGCCAAGCAAAGAATCTTTGTCCCTTGTCAGAAGAGAGGGGCTAGTCCGATATAACCTACTGCCTCACAGATAGAAGTGGAAATTTTCTAACAAGATTTTTGCATTCTTCTCTGTATATTCTTACCAAATATTTTTTCTCCCTGTTATTTTTTACTTATTATTTAAATGTAATGAAGTTTTACTATTATTACTATATTATATAATTTAGTTTTCACATTTCTTATTTATTGAAATCTGTATCATTTTAAATTCTGTATCTTTTTGGCTTATAACTTCATAATCCAAATTCTCTTTATAAGTTCTCTGTGTCTAAAATAACATCCATTTTAAGTCTCTTGATTAAATGGCTTTATTTCTAAACTTATAAGAAAGTAATTGTGATTTTTTAAAAAGCTGGCCCACATACATTGTATTCATCTCAGTATAAATTCTTTTTCTTCTATCATTTGCTTTATTCTCATGAAGAATTTTAAACTCACTTGTCTGAATATTCATCCTTGCCTCTCACAATTTTTATAATATATTCTACTTAAAGGGAATCTGAAACTCAAACTTGCCTGGGATATTATAAATATTCTATTTGTATGAACTTTGTATTCAAATAGCTGTTTCTTTATTACAACATTCATGTGAGTACTATTCTCAGCCAGAGGTCTAACAAATAATTACATGTTTGCAGATTTCATTCAAAGAATGCAGAGATCCATGAATTTTACTCATAACTTATTCTCTTTTATGTCAGTAACAAGTGGAGGAAAAAACAATGTAACCGCCCAGTGGGTTCACCTCACCTTGCCTGCTGCCTAGACAGAGCCGATTTATCAAGACAGGGCAATTGCAGTGGCCAAAGAGTAATTCACACAGAGCCAGCTGTGCGGGAGATCAGAGTTTTATTATTACTGAAATCAGTCTCCCTGAGCAATTGGGGGTCAGAGTTTTTAAAGATAATTTAGTGGGTAGGGGCTTAGGAAGTGGGGAGTATGGATTGGTCAGGTTGGAGATGGAATCATAGGGGGTCAAAATGAGGTTTTCTTGCTGTCTTCTGTTCCTAGGTGGGATGGCAGAACTGGTTGAGCCAGATTACCAGTCCAGGTGGTGCTGGCTGATCCAGCGAGTTCAGGGTCTGCAAAATATCTCAAGCACTGATCTTAGGTCCCCAGGAACAATTTGGGGCGGTTCAGACTTTTGGAACCAAAGGCTGCATGACCCCTACGTTGTAATTTCTAATCTTGTAGCTAATTTGTTTGTCCTGCAAAGGCAGACTGGACCCCAGGCAAGAAGGGGGTCTTTTCGGGAAAGGGCTGTTATCAATTTTGTTTCAGAGTCAAACCACGAACTGAATTCCTTCCCAAAGTTAGTTCGCCCTACGCCCAGGAATGAACAAAGACAACTTGAGGGTTAGAAGCAAGATGGAGTTGGTTAGGTCTGATTTCTTTCACTGTCATAATTTCCTCAGTTATAATTTTGCAAAGGTGGTTTCAAAACTACTTAGTATTGTTCCAGATACAAGTAATCACTGTCAATGGAAAAGAGTCAACTCTGTGAAATATTTGAAGGGATTTATTCCAAGCCAAATCTAATTGACCAAGGCCCAAGACACAGTCTCAAGAGGTCCTGAGAACATGTGGCCAAAGTGGTTGGGTTACAGCTTGGCTTTATACAGCGTAGGGAGATATAAGATAGCCATCAGTGCATGTAAGGTAGACATTGGCTTCGTCTGGAAAGGCGGGATAACTTGAAGCAGGAGCTTACAGGTCATAGGTACGTTCAAAGATTTCTTGATTGGCAGTTGGTTGAAAGGGTTAAGCTTTGCTTGAAGAGTGTAAGTCAGCAGAAAGAAATGTTTGTAGTTAAGACAAGCAGGGGGTTGTGGAAGCCAAGGTTCTTGTTACATAGATGAAACTTCCAGGTCATAGGCTTCAGAGGAATATATGGTAAATGTCTCTTATCAGACTCTAAAAGGTCCCAGACTCTTAGTTAAATCTCTTCTGTATCAGGAAAAGACCTGGAAAAGGAAGGGGACTCTCTACAGAATGTAGATTTTCCCCACGAGAGGTAGCTTTGCAGGGCCATTTCAAAATATGTCTAAGCAATCTATTTTGGGGTAAAATGCTTTGATTTCTTTCAGGGCCTGCTATCTGTCACGTGATGCTATACTCAGGTCAGGTTGGAATTTGGTATCTTATTGCTATAAGGAGTCTTGTTTGTCAGTCTTAAGATCTCTGTTTTAATGTTAATGCTGGTCGGCTGTGCCTGAATTCCAAAGGGAGGAGAGCAGAAAGAGGCAGGCCTGGACTCCCTCTTTCCATCACGGCCTGAGCTAGTTTTAGTTTTTCAGGTTTTCTTTGGAATGCCCTTGGCTGGGAGGAGGGTTCATTCAGTCGGTTGGGGGGCTTAGAATTTTATTTTTGGTTTACATCACAAAGTTTGAAATCCTATTTTGTGAAAAAAATAAAATCTTATAAATGAATACTGGGGCTGCCTGCCACAGGGTGACTTAAAAAAAATAATATAGCAGCTCAATTGATAATTAAAATTTACCTTCCCAGCATAAACTTTCCAATAGCAAACTGCCCTCAGTTGTTTCTGAAAGCACACAGAGCTCTTTCTCACAGATGTTCAACAATACCTCCTGCACCTGGTTCTTCT
Source organism: Pongo pygmaeus (assembly GCF_028885625.2). Classification (NCBI taxonomy): domain Eukaryota; kingdom Metazoa; phylum Chordata; class Mammalia; order Primates; family Hominidae; genus Pongo; species Pongo pygmaeus. Next base: position 139,693,873 of record NC_072378.2, on the reverse strand, counting down.
GCCCCAAACTCCTGGTCAAGGTACTCTTTTCTTGTCTCCTCACCTGATACACATTCTGAAATTGCTGTGATGCAAGAGCAGCTAAACTCTGTAGGGGAGGAAACTTTTTTTTTCCTTCCTGCCTTCCTAGGTTCTAGGCTAAAGTCCATGTAACAAAAGACAGATTAAAAAGAGAAAGACAGGCCGGGCGCAGTGGCTCACGCCTGTAATCCCAACACTTTGAGAGGCCAAGGCGGGCTGATCACGAGGTCAGGAGATCGAGACCATCCTGGCTAACACAGTGAAACCTCATCTTTACTAAAAATACAAAAAATTAGCCGGGTATTGTGGCATGTGCCTGTAGTCCCAGCTACTCGGGAGGCTGAGGCAGGAGAATGGTGTGAACCTGGGAGGCGGAGCTTGCAGCGAGCCGAGATCGCGCCACTGCACTCCAGCCTGGGCGACGGAGCGAGACTCCATCTCAAAAAAAAAAAAAAAAAGAGAAAGACAAATAGAAGTTTATTAACACTTACATCACATAAATATACATTAGAGAAACTCAGGGATGAGTAACTCAAAGAGGTGGCTAGAATTTGGGCTTAAATACCATCTTCAGTTAAAACAAATAGTGTGCGAGAGGCAAGTTATTGGAAGGTGACCAGGAAAAGTATAGTAAACAAGGGTAAGATTTGTTGTGCAGATTTCAGTCAGTGCCTTCTTCACAGATATGAGTCTTTCAGGACTTACAGTCATCCTCTCCTCAGTACAGAGGGAGAAACGCTCACATGGATATTTCCTTTATAAAATATAAATTATCCTTACAAAAGGGTAACATAAAGTTTTCAGAGCTTCTCCTGTGTATGCTATATAATCAGCTTAAAATAATCCTTATCCAGAGGGAGGTTTTGGGGTTCATATTCAAGTCTCCTACAACTCCAAGGATGATGGCCATTGCTAACTCCACTCAGGCCTAGGGGTCAGCCTCTTCCCCTCAGTCTACATCACACAGCTAAGTTCAAACTGTAGCACTTAATAAAATTATACTGTCGTTTTTGAGGCAAGGTACCCAAATGGAAAGGCATCTTGCAAACACTACGAGAGGTGGCAACCCTCACAGTTTAATCTCAATTTAACTTCAGAATCCTCATAGGGTTGCCCCCAGCCAGCTTCAACAGAGTAAGGGTCACGTTATTCCAACTAACAGGAATTAGTTTTTTGACTATAATTGTGCCTAACAGTCCAGATCACCTAAGATAGCTTAAGAGAAAAAAAGAGATTGGTTTTTACCTTTCCTCAAGTCTAATTTCCTAAGATTGGCTCTTCTTATTCAAGGACAAGAGGTGTCTCCTTCACAGGGAAGCCTATTCCTACCCATTGGAGTGTCATCTTGCATCATGATGGCATCAAAACTATGACACCAAAACATAATAGTGAAGTGTTCATCATCTTGGATTATTCACTCTTAACTCATATAGGATATAGGACATATTATGGACTGCATGTTTGTGTACCTCCAACATTCATATGTTGAAACCCTAAGCCCCAGTGACATGGTATTAGGAGGTGGGGCCTTTGGGAGGTGATTAGGTCATGAGGGTATGAGATTAGTGCCTTTATAAGAAGGAGAGAGACTAGAGTTCAGTCTCTCTATCATGTAATACACCATTTGCAAACCAGGAAGAGAGCTTTCAACAAGAACCTGGCCATCCTAGCCCCCCTGCTCTTGGATTTCCAGAACTGAGAGAAATAAATGTTTGTTGTTTAAGCCATCCAGCCTACGGTACTTTGCTGTTGTTGCCGGAACTGACTAAGACAGGCCACAAACAGTCCAGTTCAGGTGGAGCTGCAGAGGACATGGTCCTGTTCTCTTGATTGTTTTTCCTCCATAAGAGGTAAAGATTCCTTCTGGATGTCCTTCCTTCCAGTTTCTCCAGTTTAGTATATCTCAGGTAAAAATGAAACTAACAACAATAAATGCTTAAGGCAGAACATATGCAGCATCACAAGGTCAGCTAGAGGCTTTTTCAACAGTAGACTCTAAATTCATAATCACGCACCGCCCCCCCCCCCAAAAAAAATCACAAAGTAAAGTCTCGGAATCATGGCTTGAGCTTATGGACAAGTTACAGTTTCATCACCAAATAGAACACTCTGCAGCGCCTGTCCTGCGTTCAGATCTGCCCACAGATTCTTGATTTACATTTGTATAACTAAATTATCCATTCAAAAGGTTTTATGCAAAAGAAAAGAAAGATATGGCTCAGAGATAAACTGAAATCTCTTTTAGCAAGCAGACTTGCTTGCCACTTTTTGAAAAGTTTCTCCAGCTTCCACTGATCAAGATGTCAAAAAGCATTAGGGCCATATTTTCAACCAGCATTTGCAGTGACACAAAGTGCAGCATAGGCAGAGAGGGTATAGGCTGGCCAAACCAGCTCCAAACTGCAGGCTGGAAAGCTTGTGTGTTTGCCTCAGCTCCAGATGAAATGACTGACATTTAAGTTATTATTTCATCAATTATTATATCTTAGTACTTATACATAAACACAATAACAATTGTGTGGTATTAAAACAGAATGGGCTGGGCACGGTGGCTCACGCCTGTAATCCCAGCATTTTGGGAGACCGAGGCGGGTGGAACAACTGAGGTCAGGAGTTCGAGATCAGCCTGGCCAACATGGTGAAACCCTGTCTCTACTAAAAATACAAAAATTAGCTGGGCGTGGTGGCCAGTGCCTGTAATCCCAGCTACTCAGAAGGCTGAGGCAGGAGATTCACTTGAACCCGGGAGGCGGAGGTTGCAGTGTGCTGGGATCGTACCACTGCACTCCAGCCTGGGAGACAGAGTGAGACTCTTGTCTCAAAAAAAACCAAACCAAACCAAAACAAAACAGAATGACATGTTTGTCTACAGTGCAACAATATTAAAATTTACTCAAAAGATATATACTTGTCCTTTTTAATAATTTAAACTCTTCTTCATTAGGTAGCTGGATGCTTTGAGCTTAATCTGAAGGCTTCGGAATTAGACAGAGAGATAGAGTGGCTATCCTTAAACTGCCAGAAATTTACTTCTAATAGGTTGTATTGTGTGAATTGTGGAAGAAGACATTTGTATGTAGGATAGATAGCTTCTATTTTGGAAGGTATCACTTTAGTGAGTGTATAAAGTCATTCCTTATGATTAGTGATGTTGCACACCTTTTCATACACCTGTTGGCTATTTAATCTCTTCTGTGGAGAAATATCTGCTCAGGTCCATTGCCTATCTTTTGTAAATCAGATTCTTTGTTTTTCTGCTATTGAGTTGTAAGAACTCTTTATAAATTTTGGATATTAAGCCCTCATCAGACATGGGGTTTGCGATTATTTTTTTCCCAGTCTGTAGGTTACTCTTTCATCCCGTCGATTGTTTCCTTTGCTGGACAGAGGTTTTCATTTGATGGAGCCCCATTTATTTATTTTTGTTTTTGTAACCTGAACTTTTGGTGTGATACCCAAAATATCATTGCCAAGGCCATTGTCAAGAAGCTTTTCCCCTATGTTCTCGTCTAGAAGCTTTATGGTTTCAGGTCTTACATTTAGGTCTTTATCTATTTCGAGTTGAGTTTTGTGTGTGGTGTAAGACAAGAGTCCAATTTCATTCTTTTGCATATGGTAATCTAGTTTTTCCAGCACCATTTATTGAAGAGACTGTTCTTTCCCCATTGTGTCTTCTTGATGCCCTTTTCAAAAATTTGTTGTCCATGTATGTTTGATTTTATTTATGTGTTTCCAGGGCCCTTTTATATTTTTTAATTAATTTATTTATTTACCTAAATAGAGACAGATTCTCACTATGTTGCCCAAGCTGGTCTCCAACTCTTGGGCTCAAGCAATCCTCCCTCCTTGGCCTCCAAAAGTTTTGGTTACAGGTGTGAGCCACTGTGCCTGGCCCTTTTTGTATTTTAATGTCAAGACTCTTTGAGGAATTAATGATGAATTCTACTTTACTAAGTGCGTAGTTTGGAAAAGAGGCAATATTGACTACTTTCTTTGTAGAAGGTCACATGCTAAGCACCTTTATGCTTATGTTAGTGAGAACAAATAGGCCTATAGTGCAACTGGGAAAGGAAAGAAGAAAGAAAAGGGATTAACATTTAATATACATCTACAAAGGCCTGTGATGTGTACTTTGTGTGTGTACACAAGATCTACTGTTTAGAAATCTTGTTGCAAACAAGAGAAACTGATTTGGGCATATTTAAACAGAAAGAGAATTCATAGCTAGCCTACTGAATCTAAGAAATATGGAAAATCAGGTTTGGGAAATGGTAAGGAATCATATAAATCTAAGCAGAAGAGTCCTGGCTCAGAAATAACTCTGATTAACATTTGCTGCTGAAACCTCTTCCCATAGTACTGGGGCTGCTGGAAACTCTCCACCCACTGGACAGTCACCACTGCCCCAGGAAATAACCTCTGCTCCCTGCATCGTTGCATAACTGCCCAGATTCAAAGTTCCAGCTGGGAGTGTGATTGGACAAGGCTAGGCCATGTGCTACTCCTAGCTGTCAAATAGGGAATGGAATGTATGCCCCTCTTTACCTTTCACAGGAGTAGACAGAACCCTGCCCATCACCAAGACTTATCCTTATTCAAGGTTTGAAATAGAAAGAAGACTTGGATGCTACGCAGTCAACACAATGGCAAGCATTCACTGTTGTTTCACTACTTTGGTTTCCTAATTTCTATATTTGTCACTTGTCCTTATGGTAAAAACTTGCATGTTAAAATAAATATTCCTGTTTAACATGACTCATTACCCAGTGGGAAATTTACCTACCCCCTCAAAGGGAAATGACCCAGCATCTCAATAGTTTCTACATTCAGCTCCAAATCTAAGATCTCTGGGTGATATTCATTTCTCCTCTAGTGACCATATAAATCTATCTTCATGTAATGTAAGTATGAACAAAATTGGAAAGTAAACCACTAACGACTAGTCCATACACAATAGTGTGGTTGGAAAACAACAAAAAACTTTTAAAAGAAGTATTAATTGGAATATATAGCAAAATAAGGAAGTGAACACAAATAAAGAATACAGTAGTCATATCTGTAACTCTTCACAAGATACTTTACGATGTGTGCAGTATTCTCAACTTCCCTCTTCCACTACCTACTGCATCTTGCCTTTGTTTTCAGACAGCGTCTGGGCTGGTCAGGGTTTGTCTTTGGAAGTCCTTCCAATATAGTGATGCAGTGGTCTTCATTAATTTTTTGCAGGCAGGCAAAAAATTAGTTGTATCGCTTAGGATCCATCCACACTTTTCTCTGTCCTTCTTATATAGCAATAACCATATATGCCCATGGTAGCCAGAGTCAGTGACTCCAAACAGTTTCTTAACAACCATCAGCCCTCCCACTCTGCCTATTTGCCTCTGCATTTAATAGCTTCTAGAGCTCTAAGTAGGTAGGTGTCCATTTAGCTTTCATTTTAAAAGAGCCATTGTGGCCATGTGGAAGCATTGACCACTTGGGTTCTGAAATCTCGAATGCAGAAGAACCCAGGTGTCAATACTATCCCCCACTTCCACTCTGGGTCCCTAGACCCATGTGTTTTAATTAATCAGGAGCAAATTTGTGTAAAAACACATTTGGATAAAAATCAATTTAGCAAAATTGTTTTTAAGACATTTATACAGATAAAATGATATAATTATTTCTTTTAGTCTTTCATAATGAAGCCAACATTTAACAATAAATTCAATATTGCCTTTAAAAAGCCATTTGTTTAGATATCCAAAGAATACCCCATACTATGTTGAACAAGAATGAATAGAAGAGGAAAAAAAATGAATGGGAATAATAAGGTTGTCCTGGAAATCTCTATATAGGCAAGAAAACTATAATTTGGAAAAGTATGTTACATTCTGTTATGAAAATAATTGAAAGGGCATAAGCTCACCTGAATATGCTACTATAGACAAAAACTATGATCTACTTTTCCTCAGCCAAATTTATGATTTAATTCATAAATATTTGTTGAGGCCATGCACAGTGGCTCATGCCTGTAATCCCAGCACTTTGGGAAGCTGAGGAAGGAGGATCACTTAAGGCCAGGAGTTGGAGACCAGAGTGAGCAACATAGCAAGACCTTGTTCCTACAAAAAATAAAAAATTAGCCAGGGATGGTGTCATACACCTGTAGTTCCAGCTACTCAAGAGGCTGAGGCAGGAGGATTGCTTGAGCCCAGGTTCAAAGCTGCAGTGAACTACAACTGTGCCAGCCTGAGTGGCAAAGTGAGACCCTATCTCTAAAAAACAAAACAAAACAAACAAAAAACCCCTATCATTTGTTGAGAACTAGTAGTGTGCTCTGGGCTCTCTGCTCAACCTGTCTTGGTCAATACTTTTGTCAGTGAAGATACAGCCATAGGCTTATCAAAAGTATAGGTGGCAACAGTGTGAGATTTAAAACGTCTAATAGTAGACGTTTTAATGTCACAATAAGCTGGAATAATGATCCAAATAGAGATACCAGTTAAATCCTTAGGTTCAAAATAGCAACTACATAAGCACAGAATTATAGAATCATGTTTTAAAACATCACAGAAAGAAACAACATAAAGAAAAACACAGGGGCTTGCGTTGGCTGCAAGTATGGTGAGAATCAAGAACATGATAAGGCCACCAAGCAGATAATGGCTGTTGGCTGCTGTAGAAGTGCAGTGCCCAGAAGCAGAGTAGGGTCCCCTGCTGCCTACCTTGGTCAGGCTACGTCCCACATGCTGTGCTAGCTTCTGCATCTTTGCAACAATACAGGGATGAACTGTAGCAGGAAAATCAGGCTGAGGAAAGGTTTGGAGACTATATCATATGAGGAAAAATTGAAGAAAGTGGGAATATTTAGATCAAAGGCCCATATGGTTTTCAGACATGCGAAGGGCAGTCATGAGGAAGTCGTTTGAAATATCTTATCTGTGACTCCTGATGACAAATGCTTAGGCAGGGTCTGAAAGAAAAACTGTCTTCGTGCCTCAACCATTTGCCATTCAAGCCCAGTTGCTGGCAGGCACATTTTGTATAGCACATCCTTTCACAGAGAATGTCAAGGGCTGTGTCTCTGGAGCGTCCCAGAAGTTTGACCCTTTCCATCTGTGAGCATGCCCTGGAATAAACATCAAAAACATCAGAGAAAACTTTTCCTCTGTCTCTAGTACTTTCTGAAATGGCTGCAGGAGGGAGCATTCAAAAATAGGAGCAGCTCAGTAGGACTGGAAGGAGACAGACTTTTCTCTGATCTTTGTGGAAGGAGACGCTGATGGAAACCAAATCTCGTTACAACCTTAAGGACCTCATTTATTCATTCATAGTTACTGGGCACTGACTCTGGGCCAGGCACTGTATTGAGTATACTGAGATAACATACACCATTCTTGTTTCTAAGGAACTCACAGTTTCCTGGGGATGTAGGCAAATAAATCATTGCAATGAAAATTGTTGAAATGCTACAATCAGGGCTATTTTCTAGGTAGATCTTCTAGTTTCCTACTTTACACAAATATTAATAAATCATTTTCATTCCTTTAAATTGTTCTATACTTAATTCCAAATGTTCTGTGGATTAAAAAAAATGCAAACTCATTAAGGAAGATGAATATCTTCCTAATTAATTGAGATTATTTACTATCAGAGACAGATGGAGGATCTGGATCCTTTCCCAAGACCTAATGATACATGCAAAAGTCTACTCATAGTTATTATGTTAATAATTCCACAACTCTGATAGAAGTTATCACTCAGCCCACTTCCTTGGACTTACATTATACATAGTACCTAATTCTTCTATCTTCGTATAGAAATCTACAGCTACTGTCCAGGATGATGCATTCAATGTGTTTGGGATTTTTTTAAATATGTGAATATCTTTCTGACTCTAATAATTTATAAACTGATAACATTGTAAAAGATTTAGATGGCTTTTCCTTGAACTGTTTTTTATAAATGAGTCTTTGTTCCATGGTCAATCCACAGATGTTATATAACTATGTGGAAGCAATTCTTAATACAAATACCAAAAAAAAAAATTAAATGCATATGGTTATAATCCATAGCAATTTTTCTGGTGGCTTTTTATCTTAAAACTTGTAGGCAAATTGTCCTTAAATAAAAGATTGTAAATATCAATATTTTAAAATATTGGTAAGCTGTTAGATCTCATTTCCCTCCAATTTATGTCTTAATACATATACACCACATGCTCAAAAATTTCCAATCTTTCACAACACATCAATCAAGTAATAAGAAAAACTGGAACTACCACTACCAAAGATGTCAAAGTTTCAGTGGGAGAGTTATGAACAAGGAGAAGGCTTTTGGGGGAACAATTCTACTTAAAAGTGAGTGGAAAAGGTAATTTAAAATATTTAAGTTACACTGAATTCATGATTATGATTTCAAATTGCTATTTAGTTATATTTCACATTGCAGGCTATCAAAATTGCCCTTCTGCGGCCTGTGGAATGTTAAGTTGACAAACGAGACAGTTATTTACCTCTTTAAAAAACAAGATTTACACACAAAAAAGCATCCACCTAAATATGTTTTATTAAAAAATGGAATGAGGTGGTATCTTCTCCTTTAAGTTGTTTTCCTAGAGCTACCAAAAATTTGCATTTATAGGAGAGTGGACACAAATACCTCTGGGTTGATACAAACAGATACATGGAGACCAGCGGTGAGAGTTGGTTTATGACACTCATTGGACTTCACTTCTTTTTCATTTGGCTTCATTAGAGGCTGGACTCTCTTCATTGTTAGTTTCTCTGGTTTCTGCAGGAGTCTTCTTAGGTTCTTGGATAACCGTCTCTACCTGTTTTACTTTTGTTTGCCTATTCTGTTTTGTTTGCATTCTTTTTTGTCTGAAGTTTGGTCTATCCTGTTGCCTGTTGCCACTTGTTTCAGCTCACATGAGCAGGCTTGGTTGATAACCTTGCTCGTACCCTCTTGAGCCCTTCTTTTACTGCTCTTTTAGTGGAAGTGACCCCCTTTTGTGCATCGCGGTGGTGATTGCCTTTTCCATTTATTTCTAAAGACGTCTGTACAGGATACATTTCTTCCTATTTCTTTGCATCATTTAAAAACTGATATAATCGAATTTTTGATACTTTCCATGGCTTTTGTCTGACTTGTAGTCACAAATTATGGAGTCTTTCTACTGATATTCTCACCTTGTGTCAGAAAATGCCTTTAACTGATATATTTATAGCATTATTCATTTCTGTATTCTTTATGGATACAATCAATGAGCCAATAATGCCAAATAAATAACAAAGCTCAGCAGTAATAACTTCTTCACCTTCTTTTCAAATACTTCCTGTTATTTATTTTCTTTTTGTTCATTGCTAGGGAATCATGGCTGTTTAATAGATTTCAGTTGACTGGAAGATTTATTATAATTCTTAGTGATACAACTTTGGCTAGTGGTAGTTTCTCTTAGGTAGGTTCTTATGTCTTTTTGATAGTACTTTAGAAAGTTTTGAAAGCTTTCTAGCTTTCTAGCACAAGGCAGTTCAAGCTATCTTGTGCATTTCTGGGCCAAACAAAGACTGAGATGTTTCTCTTAAGAATCCTTAGTTTCTTTTAGCTAAAAAAAAAAAAAAAAGACCAGGAACTGAGTGATTGGCTGCAACATGGATTGACATTGTTCCTAGATTATTTGTGTGTCAAAACTACAAATGTTTTCTTTTAAATTTTATATTTATGCTAATATTTCTAATTCTGTTCTAAAATTACAACATTCCTCATTAATTTGAGGAATTCTATAATTGTAGCACATTCTCTCTTATGTAAGAATACTTATATTTACTTTATATAAATGTTAAGTAATTTATAATTACTTATATTCTTCATTTGCCTAAGAGTGCCAAGATGCTAACACCAACATCAGTATGAGCAATAAAGTACTGAATTGAGCTTAAACTTTTCTACATAGTTACTTTTGTTTTTAGAAGGTTTTCCAGAAAGAAAATGCATTCCATCCTTTCCTGAGCCATAAACATTTCCTTGTATATAGCATGCATTTCCTTATTCCCTCAGGAACCTAATATATCATGGAATGTTTTATTTGCATTTCATGAACACAAGTCATTTGCCTAGTTAATACTATGTATATGTGTACTTCCATCCAGTGCCAGACCAGTTCAAAGTGTTTCATTTTCTTGCAAGAAGATCCAGGAGAGACTTTGTAAGCAAGTAACATTACATGCAAACTCAGGCTTTTGAGGTTTAAACTGAAAGTCTCTTCTTTGACCCAGGATCCAAAATTCATATATTTTAAATATGTTATCTGATTAATTATCACTTATCAAAAACATATTAGTTAATTACCAATGACACTACTATAGAATTCTAATTTTTCAGAGGTCTTTGGATAAATCAAAATATCCATTACTTTAATATTTTATGAATTCAAAACTTTCAAAAACCACTTTGGAATATCAGAAAATAAGCAGAATGTGTCAAAATAAGTCAGTTTAACAGAAATATTATGTACATTTACATAAGATAATTGCTTAATTCTCTGTCAATTTTTATGCAGAAATCTGAATTTGTATCACTTATCCTTATACAGAAAAACCACAAAATCGCATTAATTTTCTAGTTTTATTACACAATATAAATGTAGTTACCTTTCAAAGCTTAACAGGGTTTTTTTTTCTTTTTTCTTTTTTCTTTTTTTTTTTTTTTCAAGACATAGTTTCACTCTTGTTGCCCAAGCTGGAGTGCAATGGCGTGATCTCAGCTCACTGCGACCTCCCCCTTCCTGGGTTCAAGTGATTCTCTTGCCTCAGCCTCCCTCGTAGCTGGGATTTCAGGCGCCTGCCACCATGCCCAGCTAATTTTTTTTTTTTTTTTTGTATTTTTAGTAGAGATGGGGTTTCACTATGTTGGCCAGGCTGGTCTCGAACTTCTGACGTCAGGCAATCCACCCGTCTCAGCCTCCCAAAGTGCTGGGATTACAGGTGTGAGCCACCACACCCAGCTAACTTAACAGGTTTTTAATACAAAATCACCCAATTTTGGAAGAAATATTATAGAAAACCCACTAGATTCATTTTTGTGTTTGCTGTTTTTCAAACTCTGTCTTTCTAGATGGGTTTCGCTGTTAGGGACTGATTTAAAACAGCTACTTTTTTTTTATTTTCTCCTCTCTCTCAGACCTTTACCCAGACCCAAGTTTCTAATCCCTTTGTTGGCCTTATTTTCCTCTTACTAACACAAAACTAAATTTCTCTTCTGCACTTAAAATCTGACTTAAAACGTATTTGTTAAAACAGCTTAATTCATATGATATTCAACTTTATATACCTACATGTATACTACCATCTTATTTTTAGATAAATATACAAAAATTCATCTAAGCAAAATATTCAAATACATTTTTTATCATATGCTTTTACACAATAAAGTATCGTAGTTTCAGTTAAGCATATATATATATTTTTGTTTGCTTTCCACCCCAAAGAACATTCATTCTTTAGATCCTAAGATCTCTGAATTTAAATTTTTGAATTCTAAGAACTTGTAATATATTATCAGCCTGTCAAGGGTTCTTTGCTTTGCTTTGTTTTTGTTTTGTTTTGTTTTAGGGGACGGGACAAGTCTTTTTTTATTAATAAACACAGAGTTGCTTACTAAGTACTAAATGAATACTAAAATATGTACCATGGTCGGCGGGTGGGAATTAGTTCATTATTATCTATATCAAGTTACTGTGAAAGTAAAGGTCAGGCAGTAGAAGCATTGATTTCTGTGCACAGACTTGGTGGGGGCTTGTTGCCCCATTCAGTGTGGGGCACTAGAGTACAGCACTTTCTTCGGTGAGGACTCTGATGATTCCAAACTCATTATATCTTGGGTGTGCTCTTCTAACCCATGGAAGACTTAGTGATCACGTCTCAAGAGCTTACTCTTTTTTCCAGACCATCTATAGAAGATTTCCTGGCAGTCCTAGAGGAAAGATATATGGAGGTTTATGGGGACTTCATAGGAAGGTAGCTTTGGAACTCAGGGGACAATGGAGGTTGCAGAGGCTTACTCAGACACTCACGTCACCAGTAGCAGGTATTATTACTTTTAATAATAGTAATATTTTCACCCCAATAAGGTCATCTAAGATGTCATCTTTTGTATTTGGTGGCACTATACAGATACCCAAGAAAATTTCCCTGCAATTTTTCCTTCATATTTTTTAATGATTTTGCAGCCTCTCTTGGGTATGTATGAGAAAGACAACTAGGAGTTTGTCCTTCCCACAGAGACCATGATTTCGCCTAGCCATAGTTTCTGGTATCAAGGTCCCAAGTTGAGTCTAGGAACTCTATGTTCCACAAACTCAGGGGCTCCCACTTCTATTTTGTTTGAACAGTGACCCCTGGAGTTAGGTAACAAGGCATCTCAGCCAGGATCCATCTACAGTTTGGGCTCCTAACTGGCACAATTCCAAATTTATACAGAATGGGGGCCCTGAAACAGTTTAAAGAAGAATAGAAGAGATGTGGTGCTTCCTTTGTAGTCCTTGAGCTTGAATTAAGGAACACACAAGGGAAGTTATTCTCCTTTTTTTTTGAGATGGAGTCTCGCTGTGTCACCCAGGCTGGAGCACAGTGGTACAATCTCGGCTCACTGCAACCTCCGCCTCCCTGGTTCAAGTGATTCTCCTGCCTCAGCCTCCTGAGTAGCTGGGTTTACAGCCGCGTGCCACCACGCTGGCTACTTTTTGTATTTTTAGTAGAGATGGGGTTTCACCATGTTGGTCAGGCTGGTCTCGAACCCCTGGCCTTGTGATCCACCACATCAGCCTCCCAAAGTGCTGGGATTAGAGGTGTGAGCCACCGCGCCCAGCCGAAGTTCTCTTCTAAGTACAAACAAGTCATATAAGATATATTAGGAGCAGAAAGGCTCTGAAAGCCTTTCGAAAGGCAGATAGGTTCAGGTAATGGGCTCTCTTTAAGCCTATCAATGGACAGTTAGCCTAGGCATCCCCTTACCATGAAAGGGAGGGAAAAAAGAGACATAATTGGGAAGATAAAGAGGCAAGGTAGCAGGAGTCTAAGCATTTGCTCACTCAGTCCCAATCCTGTTGACCATCTCTGCTGTTCCCAGTTTGTGTTGTTCTACATCCTATCAAAGCCACACCAAATTATTACAGAGAAAAAGACCACACATAGAATTGAAAAATTAGTCCATGCTCTTTGATAAGAACTGCATTACAAGAAGGAAGGAGAGGAGTGTCCACCAGCTCAGAACTAGGTGACCACCACACACCTGTTTTCTAACACATCAAAATGATAGGCTTTCCTTTCAACACAAGTTCAACCTTAGACCCTTCCTGAGAATTGCTTTGTGATCAGCAGGGGAGGAGGGGCTTCATGACACTCACGTAAGGGAGAGAAGAACTTCTGACCCTTAGGGAGGGGAATCAAAAGAACTTATCATACTAGACAGAGAAGAGAAAAATGAACCTTATAGTTAGTTAGAGAACCTCAAAAAGGCTATTTGAAAGGGATGCTTTTATCAAACCTCTGAAAGGAGTCACAGTGCTTGTATGGTAAAACATCATGGATCTATCATTTTTGGAGACTTAACTATTGGCAAGTAGTACTGTCTTATTTAAAAGAGCCAATTTTTTTTTTTTCATCAAATGTCATCTACCTAAGGACAGATCAGGGTGGCTCTAGACAGGACCTCTGAGTCCTGTCTAGTATCAAGGTCCCAAGTTGAGTCTAGGAACACTATGTTCCACAAACCCAGGGGGTCCCACATCTATTTTGTTTGAACAGTGACCCCTGGAGTTAGGTAACAAGGCATCTCAGCCAGGCATCTCCCCAAGTGGGGAGATGATCTGTGAGGTCCCTTCCCTCACCAAGATTCTGCAGACCCCATGATAGCTGGCAAACCCCAGGACAAGGAGGAATGAGAAGAGGGGAGGGAGGGAAGAGACATCCCTGTCCAGGAGGTCCCAGTCCAAAACCATGGGTGGCCTGAGGACTTCGAAGTTGGGACTATTAACATTTGACATTTCAGTTAATCTGCATTATTGCCTTCTTCTTGTCATTAGTGAGGTTCATTTGGGTATCTTGTGGCCAGAGTTCTTTCAGGTGGGATATGTTTCCCAAGTTTCTTATAGGGAACATGAGCCAAAGGAAGCAGGATGCCACAAAAAGGGTGACATGAGCCCTTCGAGTTCAGCAACTTTTGCTCCCAGGGTTGTTGACTATTCACATGCCAGCTGGGCTTTCCTATCCATGTGCAGCAACAAGGCAATCCCTCCCCAGGAGCAGCCGGGGGCAAGCCAATGGGAACAAGCCAATGGCAACACAGATTGTCTTAGTCTGTTTGTGTTTCAATAAAGGGACATCTGAGGCTGGGCTGTTTATTTAAAAGAAGGTATTTATTAGGTTCACAGTATTGCAGGCTGCACAAGACACATGGTGCCAGCATCTCCTTCTGGGGAGGGTTTCAGGAAGTTTCCACTCATGGTGGAAGGTGAAAGGGAGCAGGCATCACATGGCAAGAGGGAGGAAGAAGGAGAGAATGTGGAGGAAGGTACCAGGTGCTTTTTAGCAATCAGTTCTTGTGGAAACTAGTTGAGCAAGAACTTGATTCCAAGAGACTGGCACCCAGCCATTCATGAGAGATCCGCCTCCATGACCCAAAAGCCTCCACCTCCAACACTGGGGATCAAATTTCTACATGAGACTCTGAGGGAACAAATATCCAAACTATATCACATACTTTAATCAGGACCAATCACTTAACCTTCACGTCCTCTTGCTGGCATGCGGGGGTTGGAACAGTGGAGTCTGCTTTAGGGGAATGTCGTTGCTGCAGCCCATAGTAGCCACTAAAATCCAACTCTACCCTCAGTGGACACTCTGGATGAACAAGTCAACATGCAGTTCTATGCTTCTGAATCTCTACTACATCCAGCAATGAGATAAGGAGGAGCTCTTCAAAGATGGGGAGGTCCAATATTCCTGCAAAATAACACATCTTATTCTGATCTTCCTTGAAGAAAATATTGACATGAGCCAAATGTCCCCTGTAGAATGCATGCAGCAATGTCGTATTAATTTGAATTCAACAGAGAATTGGTATAAAGGAGCCTATCCTAGAATTGTCTGCATTATTTATAAGAAGACTTTCATGATGAAATTGTTAATATAAAAATGTAAGAGTAATAAGGCTACTTAAGAGGTGGGGCTCTTTGCAAGTACAAGTGTGGCACCCAATATTTATACAAATTTCAAACCATTTATTTTATTTATGCAAGTCCATCTACTCTTTACTAGAAATAATATTTGCTTGCCTAATTTTGCTGAAAAGTGATAAAACTAAATTCTTTTCACAGGGTGGGAATCATATTTTACTTTTAGTACATATTAAAGAGTTGTCACCATGGGAATTGAATATTGTAACTTGCTGTATGGTTTTGTATTTGGATTAATACAAAATAATCTCTGTTTGATTACAAGCCGACATTTCCCTCCATTTTAGAAAGACAAAGGTGATGTCTGCTGAGTAGAAGCAGTATTGAATGATGTGCCCCCGCTACCCCAAGCCAGATCTAGCCTAGGTCAAGAATATAAATACCACAACCAAGAGATGATACAATAGATTCCTTCAACTTGGTCCTAGGCAGCAACAATTTGAAAATGTTATTGGTGTAGAAAATATTAATCCCCATTCACAGGCTTTATTTAAACACATAATTATTGGAATTAATTAACAAATATTATGTGTTTGTATTAAACCACATTTACTGTGTTAATTTCATAAGAGTCATATACAATAGGTAGTCCCCATTCTATGGAGTAGGAAATTGCAACTAAAGAAATTAAAATATAGCCCAAGTAAAAGACAGATCTGGAATTCACATGGAAGCTACTTGATTTTAAGGCTCATAATCTTAATTATTTAATGATTTCTGCTTCCTTTCAGCCCATGGTAGAATAGTACAGAATTTATAAAGTTGTATACTTGAAAAAGATCTTAAGTGAGTCATTTAGTTTACCCCTGCCCCCTTTGCAGACATTTCTTTATTAGTATTCCTGAGAGAAAGAACAACCAAGTCTCTACTGGATATTTCCAATGCTGACGCTTTTTATTTTGAGGGATAGGTCATTTCATTACTGGACTGCTACAATGGTTAAACACATCTTTATGGTAAAAATCAGAAAAGAAGACAATTCTGACTTCTTTCTTCTTTAAAATTCACCAGTAAACAAGAAGAAAAAAGGCAGAAAAAGGGAAGCTGTAATGTTAGGGAAACCAGAAGAATTGAATCCATAAACCCCAAACCACAACGGATGAGGACTAGAACACAATACGTAGTGGTAAATGATTCAACAGGAAGTGTGCTTCACAGGGATGAGTTGGATGTAAGTGGGACAGGCTAGCAGTGAGGGGCAAGCTGATTTCCCTGGTAGACTGGAAAGACTAAGGAATTTGAGGTTAATACTCTGCAAGTGGAGATACTATTGAAATTGACAGTAAAGCAGGAGACTACAAATAGTAGGATGGTTTGATGGCTGTTGGGTTTGTTTGTTTGTTTGTTTGTTTGTTTGTTTTCAGAGGTGGGGTCTCACTATGTTGCTCAGGCTGGATTTGAATTCCTGCGTTCAAATGATCATCTTGCCCGCCCCTGTCTTCCAAATAGCTGCAACTACCAGGTGCGCACCATCACACCTGGCTTGTTTGTTTGTTTCCAGTTAGGAGAAGGAACAATTAGAACAAAGGGTCCTAAATGCCACCCTTCAAAATGAAGCCCCTTTCAGCATACCTGAGGATTGTTCTCTGAAGAACCTTAACCAGAAAGGCTCTGAACTGAGTGATATGAGGCTCAGAGGAGGACAAGGGTGAGCAGCAATGACAAAAAGGAGAAGAGGTTAAACATTTGAGTCTCCAGACATTAAAACCAAGTAAGCATCCAAAATAATAAATGAAAAAAAATCTACATCAAATTTAATCATTGTGAAACTTCAGAACATCATGATAAAGATGCCAAATGGTTCCAGAGAGGAAAAAAATGGATCATATCCAAAGGATTAGGAATAAGAATGATCTTGCATTTTTAAGAAACATTAAAAACTAAAAGATGGGAAAATAATATGTCTTAAGATTTTTAATAAAAATTATTTTCAACCTAAAAGGTTACATCTAGCCAAACTATCAATCAAGTAAGTATAAGGGTATCAAAAAGATATTTCAGGCACACACACAGTCTCCCATAAATGCTTTCTCAGGAAGCCACTAGAGGATATGTTTTCCTAAATGAGGAATTAAATCAAGAAAGAGGAAGAATGGGAGCCAGGCAACAGGAGAGAGGTAAAGGGAATTCCCAGAACGACAGCAGGGGAAGTGCCAGGACCACAGCTGTATAGCAGGCCTAGAAGCCACCAGCCCAGGCTGGAGGAGGGGGGTCAAGGTTCTAAGAGTGTTTGTATGTGGGGATCATATCTCCAAAAAAATACTAGAATACATAAATTATTTGACACATTTGACCTTTGGGAATATTGTATAAAAAGATTTATAGGCCTCTTACGCTGTTTGGGAAGACAGAGTATTCTCAATACTAGGCAAATGAAAAGAAAAGGAAATTATCAACTCCAGGAAAAACAGAAAGTTGCATATGAATAGAACTATAATCACAATGCTCCACCTGGTTTAACAGTAAACATTATTTCAATAAAGACAATATAGGATATGAATTAAACATTGAGATATAATTTTATGGGGAAAATGAAGAGAGGAGAAAAAGGGGAGTGTAAATAATGAAAATCTTCATTTACCATTATGAGAAGACAATAAATAATGTCAAAAATTGGTGAGCTGACAGATAGTAATCAAGGCATTTTATTTACAAATGATAAAGTAAATCCCCAGAAAAATATCTACAATGGTTTTATGTTATTACATCTAGAAAGCATCACAAGGTTGGAGGAAGGTGGAGGAACAAGGAGTTATTGTTTCTTGGGATAAGCTTTTTAGCATCATTTGAATTTTCAAATTATTTTCCTGTGATATTTGTGTAAACAGTTAAATGTATTTTCAAAAAATAAATGTATTCTTTACAAAAGTTCAAAGCCTTAGATGAATAATTTGTGTTCTCTTAAGGTTGATTTTACAATAAAACACTGAGCTCTATTAATTTGCTGTCTTTATTAACCTATCCCAGTTTTTTGGGCCCCTATCAGACCACAGATAAATTCTTGGGAGTCACAGTTTTGCATGTTTGTATTCTTTTCAATTATACTTAAAAATGCATATGCCTGTTTTGGAACTGGGTAGCCACTGTGTAAGTGTCATTTTGATACGTCCACTATCATGTGTGTATCTATTCAAGTTAGGGCCAATTAGCACTACTTTAATAATTGCGGGACAATGAGAAAGAATAGGGCTTTCATCTGTTCAGGCTGCTATAACAAAATACCATAAACTGAGTGACTAATAAACAATGGAATTTTTTTTTTTTTTTGAGGCAGAGTCTTGCTCTGTCGCCCAGGCTGGAGTGCAGTGGCACAATCTTGGCTCACTGCAACCTCTGTCTCCTGGGTTCAAATGATTCTCCTGCCCCAGCCTCCCCAGTAGCTGGGATTACAAGCATGTGCCACTACATCCAGCTAATTTCTGTATTTTAGTAGAGATGGGGTTTCACCATGATGGCCAGGCTGGTCTTGAACTCCTGACCTCAAGTGATCCACCTGCCTTGGCCTCCCAATGTGCTGGGATTACAGCCATGAGCCAGCATGCCAGGCCAACAATGGAAATTTATTTCTCATAGTTCTGTAGGCTGGAAAGTCTAAGATCAAGGTGCAGGCGAATTCTGTGTCGGGTGACTTCCTCGTACAAGGCCTTCTTCTCACTGAAACCTCACATGGCAGAGGGGTAAGGGGTTTCTTTCAGACCTTTTTTATAAGAACACTAATCCCATTCATAAAAGCTCTACCCTCATAATCTAATCACTTCCCAAAGGCCCCGCATCCTCATACCATCACCTTGGGGTTTATGATTTCAACACAAGAATTTTGGGGGGACACAAACATTCAGACCATAGCAAGCAGTAAATGATGCAGCCGTATCAAATGAGAGCCCCATGAAATCATAGCAGGCCATATGAATAAAAACTATGTAATAATCTGAATGAATCAAGTGTTGAGGAAATTCCCAAACCACATTGTGGAAGAGTACCAGAAACTCAAAAAACCCATCAGTCAATAGAGTATTCATGTTGCAAGTAGCAATTTAAGTTCAGCAAAACAATATCTGTCACATAAAAGTAGTGTTATTAATTTGAGTAGCATTTATTGATTTTGTAGGCTTTAAAATATATACATTTTAAAATTTATATAACTACTGTAAGCATAAGGAGTTTATCCTATTTTCTTTTTAGTACATGTAGGTTCAAATAATAATATAATCCTTCAAATAATTTCCACATTATTTAAGTTATTCTGTTAAGTGAATCTGTACATTATTTAAATTTGAAAAGCACTGACTTGTTTATATTTACTAAGAGATGTGATCGGGTCAGTTTGCTACAATCCAGGATAGAATGCCACCCAATTTGTGGCACTCACCAAGTATTCATTAATTTAGAAGAAAGTACTTTTCTCTTTCATCGATTTTAATTCACTAACTTAATTATCAAATAATATAGTGAACAGCTTCATTGTCTTCAACACTGGAATTTTTTTTATCCTGACTTCTGCTTGTTGGGTGCACTCATCTATATATAACTTTTGCCTTCCCTAAACTCAGAGAATAAGTAGGACAAAACTGGGGGTGGGACATTTTCATTTCCTTTTGTTGCTATAACATCTTATCACAAATTTAGCAGCTTAAAAACAACATAAGTTTGCTATTTTATATTTCTGGAGGTCAGAAATCCAAAACGAATTTCTTTGATCTAAAATCAATGTCGCAGGATTGCATCCCTCTGGAGGCTGTAGAGTATAATCTGTTTCCTTGCCTTTCCCAGCTTCTAGAAGCTTCCTGACCTATGCTGAGGTCATCAAATCTCCTTTTCTGCCTCCAATCCTACTGCCTTCCTCCCTCATTTATAAAGACCCTTATGAGGCTGAGTGCAATGGCTCACACTTATAATCCCAGCACTTTGGGAGGCCGAGGTGGGAGGATCATGAGGTCAGGAGTTCAAGACCAGCCTAGCCAACACAGCGAAACCCCATCTCTACTAAAAATACAAAAATTAGCTGGATGTGGTGGCGGGCGCCTGTAATCCCAGCTACTCGGGAGGCTGAGGGAGGAGAATCGCTTGAACCGGGGAGGTTGCAGTGAGCTGAGATTGCACCACTGCACTCCAGCCTGAGTGACAGAGCAAGACTCTGTGTCAATAAATAAATAAATAAATACCCTTATGATTACATTGAGCCCACCCAGATAGTTCAAGATAACCTCCCTACCTCAGGATCCTTACTCACATCTGCAAAGTCTCTTTTGTCATGTAAAGAAATATATTCACAGGTTCCAGGGAGTAGGACGTGGAGATCTTTTGGGTGGCATTATTCTGCCTCCTACAAGGGATGCCACTATGCCTAGCCTGTCCCCAGAGCAGAAACCGATGGAGGAGTCTGCTTTGGAAGTATGGGAACACAAGCTCCAGCAAGAAAAATAAAAGGCGAATGGATGTAAATTAATAGAGAGGCATTTTATGGTGAATCAGAAGGAATTTCTTTTTCTGAAGAGGATCAAGGAGCATGCTGAGAATTTACAAAATGTGGGAAAGCCACCAACTAAGGAAGAAAAAGCAGACTGCTTCCCTGAGGGTTTGTTTGAGATGGGAACAGTTACCTGGGAAAGACTGTGCTCCAAGGTCACACCAATTACCACGTGCATGAAGATTATATTCAGTTCAGCTCCAAAATCACCATCTACATGTTTACTTCGAACTTTGCAAACAAACCAAACAATGACATCAGAATTAAAATGGTTCCACCACCTCCCTGTTCTTATGCCATTGTTTTTCTTTTTCCATGATTCCTGTAAGAAACCTGACACCAATTAAGCTAGCGCAAGAAGAAGAAAAAGAAGATGAATCATCCACCACACTGGAGATAAACCAAGAAGTAAGAAAAACTGGTCTCTACCCAAAAAGGACAACAATGGTGAAAGACTGCATTTGCAAAGGGGGTAATATACTCAGAGTTTAAATTTCCGAAAGGACAAACAAAACATGGAGAGTCTGATGAGATCTTCCAGCTGCTTCTCTCTGCTAAGATATTTCCCCTGGCAACAGCTAGGGAAGCTTGGGTGTATTTTCCCCTTGCTGTGTCATACGATGTTTCTTTCCCTACCCCCACCTCCTCCAGACTGCTGCCTCCATCAGTGCCTGTGGCGTGTGTGTGTGTGTGTGTGCGCGTGCACACGTGTGTATGTGTGTGTGTGTATTGGGTTTCTCTCTCCCTTGTAAGAACGCAGCCAGCCCGCCCTCTCCTGCTGTTGCTGCAGCTCTGACTTGCTTTTTCCTGCCTCTTTCCTCTCCTCTCTCTTCTTGCTTAGCTTCTTGCCTTCTGGTAAGTATGACAAACACTCCCCCAAGCCCTGTGAGAAGGTGTAGGGTGCGGTTTGTGGTGTTCGAAACTTGCAACTTTGAGATTGCCAGTGAACTGTTGGAGAACTTTTCATTGTTGTATTTATAAATCAAATGTGTTGCTTAGGGGGGGATGTGTCTGTGATAGTCATCTGGAATAGCCAACACAAGTTAAAAGTTCTCTCCCTGGGGAGGGGAAAATAAGGCAATAAAGTTTATCTAAGATAAAATTTAGAAATAATTTCTTTGCCACATAATATAAAATGGGTGATTGAAAAGTAACAAAGTTCTCTGACTTTGTTTTTTTCCCTCTTGTTAACTTGTCTTGAGGCTACTTTTAGGAATTGAATTGTCCTGGGCTTTATAATGACTGTTCTGTTTTAAAGTAAATGTGGAACAGGAGTTTAAGAATAGCCACGGAATGAAGAATTTAAAAAATCAATGATTGTGGCATCTCGTAAGGAATAAATCAAATACAAACAGCCACTTGCATTTAGACTAACCGAAGTAAAACTCCTATGGACAGCTTATCTTAAATTAATTATTTTGAAGTTCATTTTACTTGAGATTTTATTTCATCCTAAGATAGTCTCCCCGACTTTAAAACCCACGTATGGATTTAAGCCAGTAAATGTTTACTGTTTTCAATTTGATTGAGAAACGATTCTCTTGATTTTCAAGGATGAAGTGCTAAATGGCATGACTCATTTTAGAATAGCTTAAAATAACTTCTGGCTGGACAGCAGGTGCCCTGTGTCTTTCTCCGTGTTCAGGGGAGGCCTAAGTTATATATAGATGAGTGTGATCAACAAGTGAGGTCAGGATAAAGAAATCCCAGTGATGAAAATAATGAAACTGTTTGCTGCATTATTTGATAACCAAGTTGGTGAATTCAAATCAGTGAAAGAAAAAAAGTACTTCCTCTAAGTTATGAGTGTTCGGTGAGCATCACAAGTCAGTGGCAACGTCTGTGTGTTGAATTTTCTGTTCTTGTTGGTGTCTGAGCATTCAATTGACATCTACTGCCCTGAGAACAGGAAAAGGAAGCTGTGCAGTTGTAGAACAGTATGCTTTTGTTTTCACTTTCATGTTACCACAACAGCAAAACCTGCGAATTATGAGGATCTTGCCATATTTTTATGCTGCTATTTAGCAGCATCACTGTTAAATATTATTTACAAATAAAATGCACCATAACTTAAAGGCCTAAACCAAATCTATTGCAACTCTAGAAGTGGTAATAGTCAGAAACCCTGGAATCTCTGACTCAGTTCCATCTCTCACCCTTTCCTAAGGGCCCTTATTATTGCTGAATTATTTCTCGAGTTGGTCTCCTCCTTGTTTATGAAACATTGCAACTTCTTAAAAATCATTAAGTTTTTCTAGAGCTTCCTGACTTAGAAGAGAAAGTTGTAATCTGTTTTTCTCTTTTAAAAAATTGGTTTATATATTGAAATAAAAGAGTATTATAGAAATTTAAGGAATTGTTGTTATAAGTATCATCATGCTTTTGTTTTGTTTTGTTTTTGAGACGAAGTCTTGCTCTGTCACCCAGGCTGGAGTGCAGTGGCACAATCTTGGCTCACTACAACCTCCGCCTCCCAAGTTCAAGCAATTCTCATACCTCAGCCTCCCAAGTAGCGGGGACTACCGGTGCCTGCCACCACACCCGGCTAATTTTTGTATTTTTAGTAGAGACAGGGTTTCACCATGTTGGCCAGGCTGGTCTCCTGGCCTCAAGTGATCCACCCGCCTCGGCTTCCTAAAGTGCTGGCATTACAGACATGAGCCACAGCACCTGGCCCATGTTTCCATACTACTTTGTTTATTTATTTATTTATAGCTTCCCTCATTCCCTGTCTTAATCTAAAAATGATGCCAGTTTAAGCCTCAAAAAAAGCATCCGTGTTGCTTATCTGAAAAAGAAAATGCCAGAAAAGTGAGAAATGTCTCCTCTATCCAGTGTAATAATGCATTTACATCAAAATATTCATACTAAGCAAAATATTGATTTATGGATCAAATAGAGCTTAGAGATGTTATTGTTATGAGTCATTTAAATAAATTCAATGGCTCTTCTATTAAATATTTTAACTTTGAAAGAAAACTAATACCACTTTAGATTTAAACATTTTAAATATATACAGTCATGTACCCCCAGTGATTGTTAATCTACTTAGAATTATATAGGAAAATGATAACACAAACTGACTAGTGTAAGCAAAATGACAAATATGGCCACAAAAAAAATAGCATGAATTACTTTCTTAATGTGAATAATAAGGAATACTACTGAAAATTGAAGATCAAAACCAAAAATATGCCAGTAGTGTGACTTGATTTGGAAAAAACAACTTTCCACTGTCCCTATTTTAATAATTGTAATGTAGCAGGACAAGCCGCAGACAAAACCCTTCAGACACCCAGTTAAAGAAGGAAGCAGTTTAATCGGCCGGGAACATCAGCAAGACTCCTGTCTCAAGAGCTGAGCTCCCCAAGTGAGCAATTCTTGTCCCTTTTAAGGGCTCACAACTCTAAGTGCGTGCACGTGAGAGGGTTGTGATTGATTGAGCAAGCAGGGGGTACATGACTGGGGGCTGCATGCACGGGTAATTAGATCGAAACAAAACAGGATAGGGATTTTCACAGTGCTTTTCTATACAATGTCTGTAATCTATAGATAACATAACCTATTAGGTCAGTGGTCGATCTTTAACTACCAGGCCCAGGGCACGGCACCGGGCTGTCTGCCTGTGGATTTCATTTCTGCCTTTTAGTTTTTACTTCTTCTTTGGAGGCAGAAATTGGGCATAAGACAATATGAGGGGTGGTCTCCTCTCTTAGTAACATCAATGGTTTGTGAAAGGACATTCACTCTATGTTAGAGACTATAATTAGTTGGTATTCACTTGGGGGATATCCTTACCATTGAAATGTAGCATTGATATGTAGCAACTAGGTTAGCTATATAAAGCCTAACTGTGCTTACCACTAGATACTACTCCCAAGATGGAGGCTAATCACTCTGAACAGCTCTCAGCGGAACGACAGTCAACACCTCCAGGTGACAGTTCATCATTACTCAGCCACAATGGCCTGGAGAAGGAAGACGGCCAGGATTCTTCAACCCCAGTCCAACTACCAGAGAAAGAGGCAAGTGTGCACCCCGATATCTCTGAAGAGCTGAATCGACAGCTGGAAGACATCATTAACAGTTATGGGTCTGCTGCCAGCACAGCAGGGAAAGAGAGCTCTGCTAGGGCCAGTGAGCAGCCTGAGAATGCGGAATCACCTGACAACGAGGATGGGGACTGTGAGGAAACAACTGAAGAGGCTGGAAAAGAACCCGTTGCTTCTGGAGAGCCACCCACTGTCAAAGAGCCTGTCAGCAATAAGGAGCAAAAATTGGAAAAGAAAGTCCTAAAAGGATTAGGCAAGTAGTTATGTTCAAATCTGTGACTTTTCTGTATGGTATTCCTAAAACAGGGGCACTTCTTCCAACCTTCACTAAAAGCCACATCCAATATTTGGACGACTGTAGTGGCCTTCTATATTTTCCCTTGTTGTATTTGTCCCCAGCCCTTACCCCTCAATGGAGCTCAGGTGAACTTTTCAGTGTGTTACCCGTCGACCCTTTGTTCCATGGCCTCCTACAGCTCTTAGGATGAAGACCAAAATCTTTAACATGTTCTCTAAGATCCTAATTGTCTAACTCCAACCAGTCCCAGTTTTATCTCAGATTACTCTACCCTACAACGTCACCTTCCAGAACACTCTGCCTCTATGACCACAGCCACCACTGCTGCCTAATAGCTAGTCATTCTGATCTTGTCTTTCAGGCCTTTGAACATGCTATGCTCCATCGCCCACAAGGCCTGTGCACATCCTAGTTTCTTTACCTAGAAATCTGTACCTATCTTCAAGTGCCCAATGAGTGTTTATTAATGCCTAATCTTTGTAAGGCACTGTGCTAGGTGCACAAAGATAAATAAGTCATGGTCTTTTGGTCAAGGAGCTGTAAGTATAGAGAAAACAGAAGACATGTAAATTAATTATATAGGAGAAGTGCAAAAACGGGAAAAGGAAAATTTTTTAGGAGAGCATGGGAGATTGGTGATACCAATGATGGCTGGGAAAAAAGGGTGAGAATGTTAATTTTTTTAACTATGAGTGAAGCATGTTACTGTACATAAGAAAGTCCCTCTGCTTGTCTTCCCTGGTGGAAACACTCACTACGAATACCCCCCTCCTATGTGATACTTTCCGACATGCCCAGGTAGAGTTAGCATCACC
This sequence comes from Pongo pygmaeus, assembly GCF_028885625.2. Classification (NCBI taxonomy): domain Eukaryota; kingdom Metazoa; phylum Chordata; class Mammalia; order Primates; family Hominidae; genus Pongo; species Pongo pygmaeus. Next base: position 139,668,003 of record NC_072378.2, on the reverse strand, counting down.
TTCCTTAGTTTTCCATTAAATTTTCTGCAGCAATCATTTGTTCCAGAAACATATTATTTGTTTCTGGAAGACTGTGTAGTAGAGTGAAAGATCATGAGCATTGGAGTCAGAACTGGGTTCAAACTCCAGTAACCAGATTATCTATAAACCCAAATATATCACAAACTGGAGTAGAATATTTTTCTGCAGTGAGCAGGTATATACAAACCTACCCACAAAGGCCAAGGGAGCTGAAGGCCAAAAACAGAGGCTGACAAATCCACTTTCTCAGAAAGAAATATTTAATAGGGGCTTACAAACAGTAGTGCTGTCTTGGGCAGCAGTGAAACAATGAATTCCTACACCCACTCTCCAGAAAGTGTCCTTCACATAGCAAGCTTTTAGGTAAAGTCATGTGCAGCCGGTCACATCTCAGACTTTCTTGCCAAAAGTCATGACCACTGGGAACATTAGATAAGCATCTTTCTGAGGGATTGTCTATGTCCCAGGCATTGTTTAAAGACCTTGCTGCAGAACAGCGGTCAACCTTTTTGGCACCAGGGAAGACAGTTTTTCCATGGACTGGGGAGGGATGGTTTCGGGATGATTCAAGTGCATTACATTTATTGTGCACTTTATTTCTATTATTATTACATTGTAATATATAATGAAATGATTATGCAACTCACCGTAATGTAGAATCAGTGGGAGCCTTGAGCTTGTTTTCCTGCAACTAGACGGTCCCATCTGGGGGTGACGGGAGACAGTGACAGATCATCAGGCATTAGATTCTCACAGGGAGCATGCAACCTACATCCCTTGCATGTGCAGTTCATAACAGGGTTTGCACTCCTATGAGAATCTAATGCCTCCACTGATCTGACAGGAGGTGGAGCTCAGGTGGTAATGTGAGTGATGGGGAGCAGCTGCAAATACAGATGAAGTTTTGCTCTGTCGCCTGCCACTCATCTCCTGCCGTGCAGCCCAGTTCCTAACAGGCCATGGACTGGTACCTCACCCTCCCAAAGTGCTGGGATTGCAGACGTGAGCCACCACGCCCGGCCCCTAGTCTTCCTTTGAGCGGTCCGGTCACTCTCCCAGATAGTCTGTTTCATCTGTTTTAGCTTGATTTCTAGTTTCTCTGAGAGAGTAATAACCTGCTGCTTTGATATTTTCTGAAGGAGGTGGTATTTTTTGAAGGAGACTAAATTTTCTGAAGGAGATGGTAAGAAGACCAGAGAAATTCAAGGGAAAGAGGAATAAGCAGAGACAAAACTTGACAAGTAGATTCATAGAGAAGCTAGAACCTAGACCAGACATTGACAGGGAGGAGAGTTTACAGAAGCAGACGGAAGGGGAGAGAAAAGCCTTGAGGAAAATTATTAGTACTCTCTTCTGACCAAGGTAGGGAGTGGATGGATGAATATTTTACTGTTTTTTCTAATATTTTTATTTTTATTATTGGTAATAGTATATACACATCATCGCTGTTGACCTAATAAGAACTCCAGATCCACTCTCCTACTGAGTGAGAGGCCAAAGTTCCCCTACAAATATGACAAGGCCACTGAAAGATAAGAGAGAGAAAATGTCAGCCAAAGGGAACAAAATCTGACAAGAAAACACAGGCTAGGTGGTATTTTCAAAACTGATAGAGGCCTCTCGTGGGTAAAATCTCTCTCGTGGGAAAAGTCACTTTCCCCTTGGCATCTGAAATGAAAGAAATGAAAACAGATTTCCCATTATGCAGCCCACAATGACTGGTACCAGTCCGTGGCCTGGGGGTTGGAGATATCTGCTGCAGAACACCTTGGTATGGAGGAGTCAAACATTGGTCATCATGGCAGGTTTGCTTTACGATGGCATCACTCTTGCCATGCAAGGGGCTATTTTCCTACAGATATCGCTATGATACTAAAACCATTGCTACAATGCTTTCAAGAAGGCCTAAATAATACATTCAGATAGCATACTTGACCCAACTAGGATAAAATTAAAAGAACCCAGATAATAACTTTTAAGTATCTTCAAGTTCCAAAGTGCAGGGTTGGAATCACTCTAGTGTTTTGGAACATGGAGAAACATAATAAAATTGCTCTGTGTTACAGAGCAATTTTTTCTTCTCTGACCAAACATCTCAAATGTGTCCCTTTGCAAAGTTAGTCATTATTCAAGTTTCCGTAAGACAATATACAAAATCTCATTCCAGAGGTAAGCAACTTCAAGTGTTCCTAACCAGAAAAGTTATTTTTCAATCACCCTAAAACTTTTACATTAAGAATTGGGGTGTGTGTGTGTGTGTGTGTGTTGAGGGGAAAGATATGAAGAAAGTAGGGATAAAGTTAAAATAACCAATTTGGGTTTCTACTCTCTTCCATGAGTTATTTTGTAATCTGCATTAACCTTACAATTACCAAATAGTCAGGATGATGTTTTTAAAAATTCCAACTCCCTAATTCTGCCGCTATTTACAAATTACCAAATTCCAACTGACTGTGTTTGACCAAAATCAATGCTTGTGGATTAGAGTATCTAGGTGTGTCCACTCTAATTGAGTGTGTGTGGGCTCATGACCTTTCTGTGCCTTCCCACTCATCATCATTAGCATATTATTGTAAACACTGTATTATTTAACAGCTACATTATGCATGAAAACAACATTTTTAGGCTAACCTCAACTTGTAACCACCATTTTAAACTTTCAGTTGTTTGCAAGTAGCTTTGGCAGCCTTCTTAGCTACTTTTCAGTTAAATGGTACTGTGCTATTGTCTAGACTAATGGTTTTCCAACTTAACTGTTTATTAGAATCAATTGCAAAATTTGTGAAAAACGCTGCTCCTGAGGCCCCACACACAGATATTTGGAGTTTGTAGGCCTGGAGTGAAGCCTGATCTAGTTTCTCAGTTCTTTGAACATGCTATACTCCATCTCCTACAAGGCCTGTGCACATTCTAGTTTCTTTGCCTAGAAATTTCTACCTATCCTCAAATCCCCAATGAGTACTTATTTATTTATTTACTTTTTTTCTTTGAGACAGAGTCTCACTCTGTTGCCAGGCTGGAGTGCAGTGGCGCGATTTTGGCTCACTACAACCTCCAACTCCCTAGTTCAAGCGATTCTCATGCCTCAGCCTCTCGAGTAGCTGGGATTACAGGCATGCGCCGCCACGCCCAGCTAGTTTTTGTATTTTTAGTAGAGACAGCGTTTCACCATGTTGGCCAGGATGGTCTCGATCTCCTGACCTCGTGATCCACCTGCCTCGGCCTCCCAAAGTGCTGGGATTGCAGGTGTGAGCCACCGCACCCGGCCCACAATGAGTATTTATTAATGCCTAGTCTTTATGATGCACTGTGCTAGGTGCACAAAGATAAATAAGTCATGGCCTTTAGTCAAGGATCTCTAGGTAGAGAGGAAAAAGAAGACACATAAACTAATCGTCATATAGTGTAAGTGCAAGACCAGGAACAGGAAAATTTTTAGGCGAGCATGGGAGATGTTCACCCTGGGTAATTTTGACACAAACAGATTGTGGAAGCAATGGTTCTGATTCTTCAGAAAGTGTTTTCTCTGCTCTTTTGGAGAAAATATAAACATCTGGCTGTGGTCTCCTTTTATAACCTATTTGGACCTCTTAGAGAATTTTAATAAGTCATTCAACCCGTATCTGAAGATATATTCTTAGATTTTGCTTATGTACTTGATCAAAGATGTCTTTAATCATTGCATTTATTAGATGCTATTTGCTTTATTGGCACATTTGAGATGCTAAAATGTTTTGACTCTCTATTACAACATTTTCCAAAGTGTGTCTACTTTGGGATGCTTGAGATTTCACAAAGTTAAACAGTTTCTTTACTGCCAGAATTCTCTGACCTTTACTGTATGCACAACGAAGATCTAAAATAGTGATGGGTATAGTTTCCATCATTTCCAAAACTTATTGACTGATTGGATCAATGAGAGACTTTTTTTTTTTTTTTTGAGATGGAGTTTCGCTCTTGTTGCCCAGGCTGGAGTGCAACGGTGCAATCTCGGCTCACCGCAACCTCCACCCTCCAGGTTCAAGCGATTCTCCTGCCTCAGCCTCCCAAGTAGCCGGGATTACAGGCATGTGCCACAACTCCCGGCTAATTTTGTATTTTTAGTAGAGACGGGATTTCTCCATGTTGGTCAGTCTGGTCTTGAACTCCCGACCTCAGGTGATCTGCCTGCCTCGGCCTCCCAATGTGCTGGGATTACAGGCATGAACCACCGCGCCTGGCCAAGAGCCTTTTTTTTTTTTTTTTTTTTTACAGAACACCTTGAATATTTGGGAAATGTCTCTACAACCTGAGCTCCCAGGACTTCTTTTTCCTTTTGAGGCTGCACTTTCTCCTACAGTAAACGCAGTACTTACCAGAGCAGTTGGGGGAATATTTAAAAATCTCTCTCTTGGGTAAAGTCACTTTCCCCTTGGCATCTGAAATGAAAGAAATGAAAACAGATTTCCCATTATGCAGCACCATGCCACGTTCACATCTAAAGTATCCCCTTTATTCTCCTACTCGCATCCTCTAGGCTCAGAGGTATCTCTTATTTATCACTTCTTTGACAACATTATGTGGGCTGGGAGAAAAACAAAGCTCATTCACAGGGCTATTCTGAGCTCAGAATCCATCTAGTCAACCTACTAATTTTATAGACAGGGAAATTGAAGCCTAGGGAGTTTCAGAATCCACCAAAAAATGTTACTCATCTAGTTGATGTGATTGCGAGATTAGTCATAAAGCAAGGGATGGACCTTGTGTCACTGACATCGCAGGACCAAAGTGGTACAGAAGCAAGCATCATATTGGTTAAGGAGCATTTATTACAGCTCAGTTAATGAATTTTGTCTTTCTAGTTACAAGTGAGCTTCAGTGGTAGCTTCTGAGAGGCTCCTGACGAGGACATCAGTATTCTGAAATGTCTTCAGACATCCATTTACATAGTCTTCCTTTATTTTTTGAGATGAAGTCTTACTCCGTCGCCCAGGCTGGAGTACAGTGGTGCGATCTCAGCTCACTGCAACCTCCACCTCCCAGGCTCAAGCGATTCTCCTGCCTCAGTCTCCCATGTAGCTGGGATTACAGCCACGTGCCACCATGCATGACTAATTTTTATATTTTTAGTAGAGACGGGGTTTCACTATGTTGGCCAGACTGGTCTCGACCAAAGTGATCTTCCCACCTCACCCTCCCAAAGTGCTGGGATTACAGACGTGAGCCACCGCGCCCGGCTCACCCTCAAGTCCTGACCTCAAGTGATCTGCCCACCTCACCCTCCCAAAGTGCTGGGATTACAGACGTAAGCCATCACGCCTGGCCCCTAGTCTTCCTTTGAACGGTCCGGTCACTCTCCCAGATAGTCTGTTTCATCTGTTTTAGCTTGATTTCTAGTTTCTCTGAGAGAGTAATAACCTGCTGCTTTGATATTTTCTGAAGGAGGTGGTATTTTTTGAAGGAGACTAAATTTTCTGAAGGAGATGGTAAGAAGACCAGAGAAATTCAAGGGAAAGAGGAATAAGCAGAGACAAAACTTGACAAGTAGATTCATAGAGAAGCTAGAACCTAGACCAGACACTGACAGGGAGGAGAGTTTACAGAAGCAGACGGAAGGGGAGAGAAAAGCCTTAAGGAAAATTATTAGTACTCTCTTCTGACCAAGGTAGGGAGTGGATGGATGAATATTTTACTGTTTTTTCTAATATTTTTATTTTTATTATTGGTAATAGTGTATGCACATCATCACTGTTGACCTAATAAGAACTCCAGATCCACTCTCCTACTGAGTGAGAGGCCAAAGTTCCCCTACAAATATGACAAGGCCACTGAAAGATAAGAGAGAGAAAATGTCAGCCAAAGGGAACAAAATCTGACAAGAAAACACAGGCTAGGTGGTATTTTCGAAACTGATAGAGGCCTTAAAACCAAACGAAACAAGCAAACGAAAACCCTGACAATGAGTGGTGACAGTGAGGAGTAAGAGAACCTTTGTAAATTTAGAAAGTGGACCGTAATAGTCTAAGATAACAAATATGCCATCCAAACAATGTTGCTTTTGTTTTCATTGTTATCTGAATCAAGCTAAAAATGGTGAAAGCTATTTTAGTTGTGAAATGACCAAATCTTAAAGGTTGAACTCAGAATCCATTTAGTCAACCCACTAATTTCATAGATAGGGAAATCAAAGCCAGAGAGTTTGAGAGTCCACAAAAAAACCAACCAAACAAAAAAAATCACTCAACTAGTTGATGGCAGAGTCGGTTCTGGAACCCAGGTCTCCTATCCTTAGTCCAGTGTGAATTTAATAATACTTTCCTTCCTATCCCCTGCATACATGAATTTTACTTCCCTTAAAAGATATCTATAGATGCTCAGGAATTATTTATCTCATGCTTATTTTTAGAAATCATATCATATTAGAAGAAAAACAAAACTAACAGTGAAATATGAATCTAGGTCTAACATTTGAAAGACGGACATTCACAGTCTTTTCTGGCTTTAAGTTTCTGCCACAATTCATGGAAATCAGGAAGGTGGTTAGAGAGGTACACAAGTACGTATTCATAATCAAATTTAACCCCAAAGTTCTAAAAAAAAAAAAATTTTGGAAGAGAAAAGGCATACTTTTGTTTTTGAGAGATGGAGTCTCGCTCTGTCCCCCAGGCTGGAGTGGAGTAGCCAATCTCAGCTCACTGCAACCTCTGCCTCTCAGGTTCAAGCGAGTCTCGTGCCTCAGTTTCCCAAGTAGCTGGGACTACAGGCGTGCGCCACCACCCCCAGCTAATTTTTGTATTTTTTAGTAGAGACGGGGTTTTACTATATATTGGCCAGGCTGGTTCTCCTGACCTCTGGTGATCTGCCCGCCTTGACCTCCCAAAGTGCTGGGATTACAGGTGTGAGCCACTGCACCCAAAAAGGCATAGTTCTGAACACATTCAATCTGCATAAGTTGTCACCAAACTTAGTATAAACAATCATTACTATGCTAAAAGTTTCAGAAAAATCCTGGTCCACACTTCTGCAGCTGGCCTAGTTGCCTTTAATTTCAGGTTTTTTGTTTCTTTCTTTTTTTTCTTTTTTCTTTCTTTTTTTTTTTTAGAGAGAGTCTTGCTCTGTTGCCAGGCTGGAGTGCAGTGGCACAGTCTCGGCTCACTGCAACTTCTGCCTCCCTGGTTCAAGTGATTCTCCTGCCTCAGCCTCCAGAGTAGCTGGGATTACAGGCATGTGCCACGACACCAGCTAATTTTTGTATTTTTAGTAGAGGCGGGGTTTCACCATGTTGGCCAGGATGGTCTCGATCTCCTGACCTCGTGATCTGCCCGCCTCAGCCTCCCAAAGTGCTGGAATTACAAGCATGAGCCACCGCGCCCGGCCAATTTTTTTGTTTCTTTGATATAAAAATAATTCCTCCATCTTCCAATAAAACTGTGCCAGTGACCACAGCCTTATGCGACATCGCTGTGTCTGCTGCACAGGTGGTTCCACTTTCATGTAGACTTCCTCCACGCTGAGCATTTCGCAGTGTGGTGGCTACATGCCCACATGCCTTCCTAGCTTTCATGAGGAAGAAATGAAGCTTGCTTTGGAAGGACACATTAGGGAGACGGCAGGTGATTCCTTCCTGATAAAGCGTCCCTGAATAAAGTCAGTTTTTCCTCTTGTGTTTGACACTGTCGCCAAATGACCCTATTTCCATGGAGATGTAATGATAGCCTTTTGTAGATGATGAGCAAGTCTCTTTCTACTCCCCTCCTCCATGATTACTTCACACAGCCTTATGCGACAGCGCTGTGTCTGCTGCACAGGTGGTTCCACTTTCACGTAGACTTCCTCCACGCTGAGCATTTCGCAGTGTGGTGGCTACATGCCCACATGCCTTCCTAGCTTTCATGAGGAAGAAATGAAGCTTGCTTTGGAAGGACACATTAGGGAGACGGCAGGTGATTCCTTCCTGATAAAGCGTCCCTGAATAAAGTCAGTTTTTCCTCTTGTGTTTGACACTGTCGCCAAATGACCCTATTTCCATGGAGATGTAATGATAGCCTTTTGTAGATGATGAGCAAGTCTCTTTCTACTCCCCTCCTCCATGATTACTTCACATAGCAACCTAGTCCAACAACACCAATGGAAGTTTAAAAACTGAGGTCAGTGATGTTGTAAATTTATTAATTCTGCACATGCCCATCTCCAGTTTCCTGGATTTTTTTTTTAAATTAATCTCCAGTTTTAGTGCTTTTCCTGTGAGACTTACAAATAGAAATTCTGTTTCCTGGATTTTTTGTTGAAGGGAGGAATAATTTTTGAAGGCATGTTGATGCACCTGGATGTTAACCTTCTATACAAAATAACAGACTAGAGCAGAAAGAGACCTCAGTGAGTGTGAAGAGTAAAAAACAAAACAAACAAAACCAAAAAGAAACCTCACAGTTACAGAAAATAAAACCAAACAGGAGAAGATACTTAATGTGGGAAGAAAGCAAGAACCTTTGGACTCACTCATTTCTATCTCTCCCAAACAAGACATGTAATGGTTTTACATGTCGGTACACACACTGAGAGGTATCCCAGGATACATAAAACATCACAGGTGAGAGAGTAAGACCTGTTTTTCCTCTAGTTGGTCACAAAAAATTGTTTTCATGACAGTGTTTATTTGATTCACATGATACGAGTTTGAGCTAGTTGGCTTTGATTTTTTTTTTTTTTTTTTTTTTTGCAGTGGAGTGCAGTGGTGCAATCTCAGCTCACTGCAATCTCTGCCTCCTGGGTTCAAGCGATTCCCCTGCCTCAGCCTCCCGAGTAGCTGGGACTACAGGCGCGTACCACCACGCCTAGCTAAGTTTTTATATTTTAGTAGAGATGGGGTTTCACCATGTTGGCCAGGATGGTCTTGATCTCCTGACCCGGTGGTCCGCCCGCCTCAGCCTCCCAAAGTGTTGGGATTACAGGCGTGAGCCACCGCGCCTGGCCAGCTTTGTTATATTCTATTATTATCATCATTTACTGAGCACTTGCCATGGGCCAAACACTGTGTTGCAAGCTGGGCCAAGAATGATCAAGAGTACAGTCTCTTGACTTTAATAGATGACACTCTAACTTGGGATTGTAGTCTTCACATGGGCACCTTCCCTGGACTGAAGACAAGGGTGAAGGGATGGCCTGACCAATGCAAATCCATCCCTGTCACTAGAGGGATAACCCAAAGCACATGCCTGGCAAGGGCGAGGCGTCAGTGATTATCAGCTGCAAATGCCACAGGCCATAATTGGAGAGCTGGGAGGGACCCTACTCACACCCACCTTCCCCTGTTTTAGGCTAATCTGAACTGACTCAATAGGCAAAGATAGAAAAAACTAACTGTTGGGAATGAGGTCATTTAAAAAAAAAAATTCCTTCTATTTCTTAGGTTTCTCTAGCATCAGAATTCCACATGAGAGTGGAGTGACTTAGAACAAGTAGGCTAGCCTTGGATTCAAGCCTTCGCTCTGCCAGCACTAATCATGTAACTTTGGACTTTTCTGGGCCTTAAATACTAAAATGCATAAAATTAACCAGTTAGTCTGGATGCTCTTTGAAATTCCTTCTAGACCTAAAATTCCTTGATTCCATGTAAAGTTGCCAGATTTAGCAAAGGAAAATATAGGATGTCCAGAAAAATTAGAATTTCAGGTAAACAGTGAATCATTTTTTAGTACAAATATGCCCCATGTCCTATATTTCATCTGGCAATCCTAATTTCATGACATATATGCCTCTCCAAGATGAAAGCAAGTACTGTAGCCAAGGGGAAATGTCTGTTCTTGGGGGAAAGGTTGTCAAAGTTGTTAATTTTCTTAAGCAGATTTATATCAGGAAGTGTGGGCCTTGTTGTGTGGCTTGACCACCCTATTCTGATTAAACAGAGTGGTTTTCATAGATAGGTAGGGATGGGAAAAATGCCCCACCTTTTCATGATTATTTAACAGGGTTAATTTTTTTTTTAGTGTAGCATAAACTCCAACTGGAAACAAAATGAAACTGCCAACGGACATTAAGGCCTAGGTGGGGGAAAGGAAGGCCAGAGAAGGCTGCATCCATTATCACAGAGACACAAAAAGGCTTGTGGAAAGGATCTCCATGTCTTCGCTTGGTTTTCCTTCTATAATGATTTTTTTCTATTTGGTAGGAAATAGGATCAGAGTTATTCCCACTCCAACGCCAGGGAGTGGGTTTATGTACAAAAAAGAGAAACTTGGTTCCCCCTAAAAGAGGGAAAGAAGTACCAAAAGAACAAAAAACACAGGGGAAAAAATGGGCAGGCTACTTCATCAAGCTTCTCTGCTTTTGGCTGGAATCCTAGCAACTCCGTGTTGCTGTTTCATACTAGTCGGAAATTTTGTTTGGCTCTTTTGCTTCCTTTTTGTTAATTCAAGTGGGAAAATGGGTGACGTATTCTTTCAGAAAGTCAGTATTTTTGATGTATAAAATCTTTTGATTCTGAAGAATACAGGGAGGAGAAATAAGAATGGATTCTTGTGATGAAAACTGGGAGATTTCTGTTACAGCAAACATTTGAGAGTCTGCCATGAACCTCACACCGTACCACACATTCACAAACTTCCCAACTAACATTCACTCTGTAAGGTAGGTGTCATCATTTCTATAGGAAAGAAAATTACATCTGATAAGATGAACGGCTTAGCCAAGGTTGGGAATAATTGCAAGTAGTCAATCTGAGACTCTAGCCCTTATCACCTGACTGTAAATTCAACACTTATTTTTTTCATGTCTTTTTTTTTTAAGGCAAAGAAGCCAACCTGCTAATGCAAAATCTGAACAAGTTGCAAACACCTGAAGAAAAGTTTGATTTTTTATTCAAGAAGTATGCTGAATTGGTAAGATCTTGGATTAGCTTCTTTTCTCAGAACGATTAGTGAGCCCAGTGCCTCTAGCTTCAAGGAACAACAAACACCTGCCAATCCGAGAATGAATTGTAAACAGCAACATCTGAGGTCTGTGCGCTAACCCTGCAGATTATGAAACCCACAGCTAAGATGTGGCATTCTCTCTAGTAAAGCTAGGCAGTGGCCTTCTCCTTTATTTCTGCTTCTTAAAAAATTCTTTTGAAGGAATGCCCATCAGAATCTCTATCTGTTCCATTTGGTTATCTAAATCAGGGAATGAAAATAAACCATATCACCCAATCCCAGTGACATAGGTACCTCTCCCTGAAATGCATTGTGACCAGAATCACTGGGTTAATTCTCACATGTTAGCACCTCACTAGCTCCTTTTGATTGTGTTGGTGTCATTTTGAGAAAAAGGTAAAATAAATCTTACCGTACATTAAAAGTTCATACTAATAGTAGTGAAGTTAGATGGAGCAAACAATTGAACTTATTTTTATAGAAGTTATTGAGAATAATCTTTCTTTTGTACATATACGCATTTTTAGGTATATTGACATAGTTTGGGAAACTTTATTAAAGTTAGTCAGTTGCCTGAGTTTTTAATATTGGACTTGGCATTTATATATGTGCATCAACTCTGTTGGATACCGGAATACTGTAGGAGTGGATGAGCTGTTCTAGCAACTTTCAGCATGTACTATATGGGGCATATTTAAGTTATTTATAAACAAGGAAGTCTATTTTATATCATTGTTGTTTAGAAGAATTTCATGAAATCATGTAGTTGCAAATAAAAAGTAGTTTGAGGCAAAACAAAAATTCTTTCACTTACTTCTTTTGGAGAAACAGTGACAGGAGAATGCAACTTAAGAGACTACATATAGCAAAAAATCCCTCCAGGCAGTAAGTTGAACTGCCCCCAACAGTAGTTTTACCATTGCAGCTAAGGAAGCTTAAACCTCAGGACATCTCACTTGCATGGGCCCCTTTGAGGCCCGGGGCCTAATTCTCTTTAATTTTTTATTTTGAAGAGGGCCTCCAAAACTGAATAAGCTTCAGGCCCACAAACTCTTCATCCCTGTTGATGGAGTACACTTTAGTAAGTGACTTGTTTTCTTTGTTTTTCACTCTGAATCTAGTCCTGTAATCTTTCTGTCCTTCTACCTAATGTGTCCTGTTATGCTGAACTATTATGCAGTAGATACAGAAAAATTCTGAAACTCTATGTGACTGGCTGTTTGCTTAACCCTGCTAACAGTATTTTTAAATTATTTTCTAGACACACAAACTACATCATGAAGATATATAATGCTGAATACACAAAATAAACAAAAATATCTCTAATCCCTCAAGTAAAATACAAACTTTGTTTTATGCATATTCTTTTCCTGTTCTACTGTGTATGCAGATTTTTATTGTAATTACAGTCATAAGGTACATATAAGTTGATATCTGGTTTTCTTACATGACAGGCATTTTTCCCTATAATATATAGTCTTCACAAATATATTTTGTAAAAGTTGTGTCATATTCCATCAAGTGGCTGTATCTATTGATTCAATAATTTGAATATACTTAAATTCCTCTCACTGTTTTGCTTTACCAAATATTTCTGCATTGAACATCATCACGTATTAGCTTTGTTCTTTTTCCTTCTTTTTTATGATTTTAAGAAAAATTTCCAGAAATAGGATTACTAAATTAAACAAGATGAGTACTTTCTGGTTTTTAAACTTTATGGCCATATTGCTTTCCAAAAGAGCAGCAGAAACTCACAAAACAAGTATCAGTGTATCAATTTTCTTGCAACTTGTATTGCATTGGCTATTAACAATTTCAATACCATAAAATAAGTTACGTGTCAAAAATAATATTTTCTCCACAAATCTGGCCCCCACTCTCACGTTTCCATGTGATTCTCACCTATCCATCCTTGCTCTTTTTAGTATTTTCCGAGTCATTTTTCCTTTACCCTTTCAATTTACCAACTCATACCAAGGCCATTCATGTTTAGTTTCCAGTACCATGTTCTATACTTGAGGGGACTGGGAAGCATTCTAGACTAATACAGGAAGTGACGTATGGTGTTACATTCCCACGACAGTACACTGGGGAAGCATCACTTTTCCAGACTTACCGATATCTTCTCCACGAGCCAGCGTTGTTCATCCTGGTCTCAGGGAACTCCCTGTACCTACTCATCCTCCTAGCAAAGCAGTCACCCCCAATAAACAAGAGACTGTTTTTCCAGAGACCATGTTCAATTCAAGCCTTACTTGCTATACTTTGGCATTTGTATCATCTCTTGTAATAAACTTTCAAACCTGAGAGATCATCCTAGAAAAAATGAATAGGAGAAAATTAACCCAAAAAACTTATTACATTTCCTTTTCAGAAAAGAAAAATTATGAGGAATTTCAATTTTTTACGTGGAGACTAAAGCCTATTTCCTTGCTCACTGATTTGGATATTAATGTAGAAAACGACTGAAATATAAGTGTTCACATAGAATAAATCATCAAATTCAAAGCGGTGAATCAAACTGCCACTCTAGCTCACTCATCCTTGCAGAGTCTAAATCCTGTAATATTATCTGACATTGTATTCATTAATAAATGAAGATAAGCTCATTAATAAGTAAGGACATTTCATGACTAAATTAGGAAATGGCCTGGCAGAAATATTTTTCGCATTTAATTTCCTCAATTCTTATGTAGTTAAGACAACATCAGTAATAGGATTTTAATTTAGTACTTAGCATTAATTTTACTTTTTAACTTAGTAAAAAAAGAGAAAGAAAACGAGAAATTATAGACAGAAATTCTATATGCCTATTACAATTGTACAGAAGAACTATGCCTAAGTTAAATCACAAAGCCAGCATTTGACTGAAGCTAGGCAGTGAGAACCTAGAGGGCAGGGAATGTGTATTTTTCATTGTCTTCGATGCCAAGAATCACTTGAATATTGGCTGAATTACTTTGTTAATAATTTAAAATTTTTTAAATATAAAGGAAAGTTCTGGAGTATTATCTGGCTTAATATTAGAAACAAAATAGGCCAAGCACAGTGGCCCGTGCCTGTAATCCCAGCACTCTGGGAGGCCAAGGCAGGCAGATTCCTTGAGCTCAGGAGTTCAAGACCAGCCTGGACAATATGGCAAGAACTCATCTCTACAAAAAAATTAGCTGGGCATGGTGGCACACAACTGTTGTCCCAGCTACTCAGGAGGCTGAGGCAGGAGGATGGCTGGAACCAGGCATTTGAGGCTTCAGTGACCTATGAATAATTGTGCCACTGCACTCCAGCCTGGGTGACTGAGCAAGATGCTGTCTCTAAAAAAATTAAAATTAAAAATAAAAATAAAACATTAAATGGATAATGAGCAAGCACAAATTATTTCTCTTTTCAACTTATGAAACACCCATAGGGTGTCTTCCTCCTGACACTCAGATAAAGCCACACAGTACAGAGTTCCCTAAACAGGGACAGTTTTGTTCACCAGGCGACAATAGGCATGTCTGTCTGGAGATATTTTGGGGTGTCACAATTGGGCAATGCTACTGGCATATAGCAGGTAGGGGCCAGGGGTGGTGTTGAACAACTTACAAGGCTTAGGACAGCCCCAACAACAAAAAATTATCTGGCCCAATATGTTACTTGTGCTGGGGTTCAGAAGCCCTGACGTATGGTTTAATCTTCAGAAGGTAAAGTCTAAACCAGAATGGCAAAAATAATAACAATACATACATTTCTTTTTTTTTTTTTTTTTTTTTGAGATGGAGTCTTGCTCTTGTGGCCCAGGCTGGAGTGCAATGGCGATCTCAACTCGCTGCAACCTCTGCCTCCCAGGCTCAAACGATTCTCCTGTCTCAGCCTCCCAGGTAGCTGGGATTACTGGCACCCGCCCCTAGGCACAGCTAATTTTTTATTTTTAGTAGAGAGGAGGTTTCACCATGTTGGCCAGGCTGGTCTCCATCTCCTGACTTCAGGTGATCCGCCCACCTCGGCCTCCCAAAGTGCTGGGATTACAGGCATGAGCCACTGAGCCCGGCCTACAATATATAAACTTCAAGAAAGGACAATAGTCATTTAAAATCCAAATATATGTACAAGAAATTTCACGCCTATCTAATAACAATGGTGCAAAATTAAAGGCTCACATCTATACTATGAGCAGCTTAGCATGAGAAATATTTAATAACAGATTATTTATTTTCCAAGGAGGATATCTATTTCAATCAATATTTTTAGTAATATGGGTTTTGTTTTTACAATGCTAATTTCCACTAGTAGCTAGAAATTGCACATAAGTATGAAGATAGAATATCATATATACATATCCTTAGCTTTATCTGGCAAGGGTTTAAAATGCTTATTTTAGGGTGGCAGGAGGGAGAGAGGAAAGAAATAAAATGTGAACTGAAGAAAGTGTGACAGGTGTTCATCTTGCTCAGAAAGAACAACTGCTTTTTATTTATTTTTTATTTATTATTTTTTGAGACGGAGTCTTGCTCTGTCACCCAGGCTGGAGTGCAGTGGCACAATCTTGACTCACTGCAACCTCCATCTCCCTGGTTCAAGCAATTCTCCTGCCTCAGCCTCCCAAGTAGCTGGGATTACAGGTGCATGCCACCACGCCCGGCTAATTTTTGTATTTTTAGTAGAGATGGGGTTTCACCACGTTGGCCAGGATGGTCTTGATCTCCTGACCTCATGATCCGCCTGCCTCAGCATCCCAAAGTGCGGGGATTACAGGCATGAGCCACCACGCCCAGCCCCAATGGCTTTTTTAAAATGGGGAAACTGAGGCACGTGTCAGGGCTCATGTGGCATCTGTATCCATTTGCATTAGGCTCTGTGAGGCACCAGAACACCTGAGGTCCAGAAGAACCAGGGCTTTTCCTTTCTGTTCACCAACAAAGTCGTTATTAGGACTAGTACTTATCTGACTTCAGCACCATCTGGGCCCTACAGGAACTGAGGCCAGTGGAGGAAATGGCTCTGGACAAAGGGCTGCTGCTTGAATGTGGCCCCAGCGATGGTCAGTCTGAGATTGACACTCCTAGAGTCCACCGATCTCTCTCTGGAGGCTTCTGAGGTTGATCCCCATACTCCCCACACCAGGTCTAGAACTCCATAATAATGTTGCCAGATGTAACAAATAAAAATACAAAGTTTATGTTTCAGATAAACAACAAATAACTTTTTGGCAAAAATATGTCTCATGCAATATTTGGAATATATTAATACTTATGCTAAAAATTATTTCTTATTTATTTGAAATTTAAATTTAACTGGGTGTCCTGCATTTTACTGACAACCCTACCCTAGAATTTCAGCATCCAAGATGGAAAGTACAGTGGTAAGTTGGTTTCATGTTCCAAGGCAGTCCTGATAGAGTACTTCAGTTGTGGCTGCTGGAGGAACATGAGAATAGTTCACCTGGGCTCAGCAGAAACCAGCAGAATGATTTATTTGTTATAAGCACAGAGCGGGTGCGGGTGGGGAGCAACAAGGCATGTTACAGGTATTTGCTATTCATGCTGTTGAACCATGCAGTAGCTATTTCTGATGCTTTGGTGAAAACTCGTCAATGCTTAGGTAGTGGAAGTGTACTTTCTCTTCTCCTTTCCCACACATAAACAATCCACACTCAGAGCCCAAAAGTATAAAGAAGAGGACCTCATCTTCTGTTTACCAGGAGGCTGCATTTCTCTTTCCTATTTTTAAAAATAGCGCTAGAAGCTTGTTTCAAGGAAGAA
Source organism: Pongo pygmaeus (assembly GCF_028885625.2). NCBI lineage: Eukaryota > Metazoa > Chordata > Mammalia > Primates > Hominidae > Pongo > Pongo pygmaeus. The sequence continues at coordinate 139,651,346 of NC_072378.2, read as the reverse complement.
TTAGGAAAACTAAATGCAACCCAAGCAGATGGACTGTTGATCATTGCCTCAATGCAAGGCACCGTCATGAACTCTGGCAGTTTACAGATTCTGACACATGCCTTTCTATTTTGTCTGGCAATTCAATATTGGTTAGATAGACTCAGGAAAAATATTTCTAGACCATCCAAAAACAGATCAAAGTAAAAAGAGACTAATAATAATGAAAAACCTATCAATGCTGTGCTCTAAAAACTACATACCTTCAAGTACTACAAAGGTGACATTTGTGAATTTCGTTTACTTCCAGAGGAAGGGATAATAGCAAAAAATGTTTCCAAACAACCACAGAGTAATCTTTAGGTTTGCTTTTTTTCTGTCCACTCCAAGGAGATCCCTGCCATTTTCTTTCATGTTTGTATCTCCATGCGTACAGCTGGATGAACATCGTACTGAGCAAAAGAAGTTAAAACTCCTCCAAAAGAAACAGGTACAAATTCAAAAAGAAAAGGACCAGCTACAAGGTGAACACAGCAGAGCTATCCTCGCCCGAAGCAAATTGGAGAGTCTGTGCCGGGAGCTGCAGAGACACAACAAGACTCTGAAGGTATGTCCCCGTGTCTCAGAATGGGGCACAGAGAAAGGCCTCTGCTACTCATGGAATGAGTGTGAATTTTAGAATCAGAGAGGCTTGGGTTCAAATACTGCCTCTGCCCCTTGCTTGCTTGTAACCTTAAATAATTTTACCTCCTTGAGCTACTTTCTTCATCCATAAAATGGGGATTAGACCAGCTTCACTGTGTGGCTGGGAAAAAATTAGATGAAGTTGAATATGTAAGGTACCCGCACAGTACCTGACACAGTGCAGGCCCTTGATAAAATGCATACCATTCCTCTTACCTTTCTATTATATTGTTTCTAAGGTGGGCCTTAGTTCTTTTTAAAAAATACATTTGTAAAGATTCAGCATTTTTGGTGTTATAATGAATTCTGCATGACATGAGATAAATGGACACACACCAAATTGACACAATGAAGTGAGATTGAGAACCAAAATGTCAATAGTCATCTGAAAAAAAGGAAGCTATTGGAGAAAGCACGGAAGCTCTTCAGGTTTAATTATTCAATCTAAAAATAATAGACTGATCACTTCATTTGGTCTGTACGGGTTTCATTAATTACAGCGTAAGCCCTAGCAGTGTAGTTAATTTGATTACACAGAGACACTAGCTCCATTCAATATAGCAAGATGCAGAGCTCTCCAAGATGATACTGTGTGCATCCCCAATCCCCTTTCCAGCTGAAGATCCTAAAGCTTTTGACAAATAATAATTAATTAGACACCAGTGTTCCTGTGAGGCAGTTATTATAAGCGTTTAAAAGGAGATACTTCAAGAAACAGAGTACATGAAAATCATTGCTGAATTTGTACAATTGAGTTAGGAAGAAAAATAGAAGAGAATCATGGTTCTTCATTTTCCAAATTGTTTTTTGATATCTGGGAAATGGAGAACCAGTGTGATGAAGTCAAAGTCTCAAATGGCAAGTTTTAGGAGATGGGCTACTGGCGTCTTGTCAACAACGGTACTGAAGACAGACACCCAGGCTGAATGGGGGCCTGAGGAGGGAAGCATCGTCCTCAACTCAAGGTTTGGATTCAAAGGATGCATAAATCTCTTGTGTGCCTACTTAAATCCACTGTCTCTCAGTAATGTTACACAGTAAGGACATAAAAATTAAATCAGATAGGGTGGAATCATTTATCAACAAAGAGATATAAAGAGTAGAATGATACAGCATGGTCTTCTTGGGTAGTACTGAAAGACAGAATGTTCAGCTGGTCACAGTGGGTCACATCTGTAATCCTAGCACTTTGGAAGGCCAAGGCAGGAGCATCACTTGAGCTTGGGAATTCGAGACCAGCCTGGGCAACATTTATAAGAGCGAGACATTGTCTCTACCAAAAATCAAGAAAATTAGCTGAGTGTGGCACGTTCCTGCAGTGCCAGCTACTTGGGAGGCTGAAGCAGGAGGATCATTTGAGCCCAGAAGTTAGAGCCTGCAGTAAGTTATGATTGCTCCACTACACTCCAACCTGAGTGACAGAGCAAAGTCTCAGAAAAAAAAAAAGAGAGAGAGAGAGAGAGATCTTATTAATACCATCCAACTGGCTAGAGACCCTCCCCCACCAAAAAAACAAAGACAGAATGATCAAGGTAGCAGGAGACTCTGTAAGTGTGCCCATATGCCCTCAGTAATGGCTTATTATGAACAATGATATTAAGTATCATTATTATGCCAGAAGTTATGCTAAGTGCTTTACATACATTATTTCATTTAATCTTCATGATAACCCAGTGAAGGTTAATATCTCCACTTTATTGATGAAGAAACTGACATTCAGCAATCCAAATCAGTTGTCCAAGATCAAGCATATTTTAAATGTCAAAATCAGAATTCGAATTCAAAATATTTTCAAATTTTCTTTCTATTTTTTTCTTTGACCCAGGGATTATTTAGAAGTGTTATTTAATTTTTATAGCCTATCATACATGGTCTGTCTTGATACCATATGTACTTCAAAACAATGTTTTTCAGATGTTGGGTCTAGTGTTCTGTAAGTAACAATTAGCTTTAAATCATTTATATCTTTTTTGAATTTTTTTATCTATCAATTGCTGAGAAATGAGAGTTAAAAATCTCCTCATATAATTGTGGAATTGTCCGCTTATTTTAATTATGTCAATTTCTGCTTTATGTACTTTGAAGCATTAATATTAGGTGTATATACATTTATGATTATTACGTCCTCTTGATGAATTGGTGATTTTACCATTATGAAATGTCCTTTAGTAATCTTTTTTTTTTTTTTTTTTTTTTTGTGAGACGGAGTCTCGCTCTGTCACCCAGGCTGGAGTGCGGTGGTGCAATCTTGGCTCACTGCAACCTCCGCCTCCCGGATTCAAGCAATTCTCTGCCTTAGCCTCCCGAGTAGCTGGAATTACAGGCACCTGCCACCATGCCTGGCTAATTTTTGTATTTTCAGTAGAGACGGGGTTTCACCATCTTGGCCAGGCTGGCCTTGAACTCCTGACCTTGTGATCCGCCCACCTCAGCCTCCCAAAGTGTTGAGATTACAGGTGTGAGCCACCACGACCAACCAGTAATAATCTTTGTCTGGATGTCTACATTATCTGATATCAATTTAGCCACTCTAGTTTTCTTACTCTCATTGTTTGTCTGGTGTATCTCTTTTCATTCATTCACTTTCAGCCTGGGTCTTTATATTTAAAGTGCATCCTTTCAAGATAGCATATAGCTGGATCTTACTTCTTTTCATTCCTACGGTATCTGCCCTTTAATTGCAGTACTAGTCCATTAACATATAATGTACTTATTGATGTGGTTTGATATATGTCTACCATTTTATTATTTGTTTATTATTTGTCACCTCTGCTTTGTTTATCTTGTTCTTTTCCTGCCTTCCTTTGGATTATTTGAATATTTAAAAATTACATTTTATCTCTTGTATTTTTAAATTATAACACTACACATTATCTTTAGTAGTTGCTCTGTGATTACAATATACATTCTTAATTTTTCATAGTCTTCCTGGAGTTAATGTTGTATTACTTCACTTAACATGTAGAAACACTGCAACTAAGTAGATCAATTTACTCCCTCAGCCTTTAAGCTATCATCATTATATGTATTATATTTATATACTTTTGTATAGCCGATGAGACATTGTTATAATTTTTACTTTAAACAATAATATGTATTTCTTCTTAAAGGCAAAACTATATCCCTTTTATCTACCCAGATGTTTACCATTCCTGATACTTCTTATTCATTCTGTAGCTTCACATTTCTGTCTGATGTCATTTCCCTCAGCCTGAAGTACTTCTTTTAGTATTTCTTATAGTACAAATCTGCTGGTAATCAATTCTCTTAGTTGTCTTTTATCTTTAAAACATCTTTATTATTTTTTTAAATTGAAGGCTAAATTCATTGGATATAGAATTCTGCATTGAGAGAACCTATTTGTGGGTTTTTTTTTCCTTTTAGCCTTAAATAAATGTGCCACTCTACTGGCTTTTAAAATTTCTCATGAAAATCAACAATCATTTGAATTATTGTTCCCCCATATGTGATATGTCTTTTTTCTCTGCCCTTTTCAAGGTCTTTGTATTGATCTTTGGTTTTCAGAACTTTTACTGCTTTATGGCCAGGAGCGGTTTTTTTCATATGTACCCTACTTGGTATTTGCTAAGCTTTTTTGTACCTGTAATTATATGTCTTTTACCAAATTTGAATTTTTTTCAGCCATTATTTCTTCAAATAGTTTTTCTGCTCCACTTTCTCTCCATCGTCTTTCCTTCTAAGATTTTAACTCTATGTGTGTTAGACCTTTTGATATTGTCCCACAGGTCTTCGAGTCAGTCTTCACATTCTTCACCAATACTTTTTCTCTTTTATTTTTAGATTATTTTATTTTGATTGGTCTATCTTCACATTCAGTGATTCTTTTCTCTCTCATTTTCATTCTGCTCTAAATCCATCCAGTGATGTTTACGTTTCAGATTTTGCAATTTTTAATTTCAGAATTTCCATTTGGTTCTTTTTTTGTACGTAATCTCTCACCTGAGATTTTCTACCTTCTCATTCATTGAGATAATATTTTCCTTTACATCATTGACCACAGTTATAATACCTGTTTTAAAATACTTGTCTGCTAATTCCACATTTGCAGCATTGTAGAACAGGCCTCCTCTAATTGTCTTTTCTTTTGAGAATAGGCCGCATTTTCTTGGTTCTTCATATGTCAAGCCATTGTCTATTGGATCCTGGATGTTGTGACTATTATGTTGTGGAGAATCTGGATTCTACTATATGCTGAATACTTTTTTTTTTTAAGGAGACAATTAATTTGGTTAGATTCAAACCATAAACTTTGTCTCTCGAGCAGCAGCTGAAATCTCAGTTAAGTTCTTTTTTACTTAGCTAGACTGCTTTGCACATGTGTGGCTCAAGGCCAATCAGATTTGTGTAAAGTTTATTCACAGGATCTGGGCTCTATTTCTCTGACTCTCTCTTTTTTTGGGTGATCTTCCCCTCATTGTTGAGGGACTATAGTTGTCCAGAACTCTGTATTCTTATTCTTCCAATATGAAAGATGGTATGTTTTATATGAGAATTTTGCCGACCTCATACTCCTGCCAACTGCAGACTTCCCTCAAGCTAAAAGCTATAAAAAATAGGAAACTCATGTACAAGTGCCAACTTCCCTCTAGAGTCCGTCTGATTTTGTTTACTCTCTAGTGTCATCGTTGTTTCTTGCATTTCATCCAGAGTTTATAGTTGTTATTTGCAAAAGGGTCAACTTGATATGAGCTTCCTTGGTCATACTAGTGAAACAGCTTAAGTGTACCTAAATCTAAAATCCATGTGCTGGGAGCTTGGGAAGATATAGAAAGACAATGTATAACTAGGTATTTCCACCATCACAAATTTTAGCTTTTACTTTTCTTTATCAAAACCGCTTCTTTAATGAGTCAAACACACACACACACACACACACACACACACACACACAGAACCTCACAATTTAGGATAACTTAAGAAAGGATTGATGAAAGTCTGAGACATGGGTTTGTTTCAACAAAATGATACATATATTCGAAGTGATAAATCTGAGCCTCAAACTATGCTGAAAAAGAACTGCCTAGTAAGAGAGGGGTAAGTGTTTCAGGGAGCATGATTCTCCTAAAGAAATGAGAAGCATTTGTTATCAGAATATCACAGAATTTTAATATGGAAAGGACTGTAGGAATGATCTAGTCCAAGCTACTCATATGTCTGCACATAAATTAATAATTCATTAATTCATTAAATAAACATTTACTGAATACCTATGGATTATGTGCCAGGCACAGCACCAGTTGTAAGATGCACAATGATGCTTGCCAAGGTTTTTTTGTTATCTCAGACTTCATCCCTCAATTTTATTGACATTATTTTGACTTTGAATCATGTATTTGATAAAGAAAAGATAATTTTATCTCAGACACTGTCCAAATGATTGAAAATCCTTTAACAGTGGACTCAAATTTTAAGATTTTGCTAGATTTCTTTTGGTCTCATTGAAAAACAATATAGGCCGGGCGCAGTGGCTCAACCCCCGTAATCCCAGCACTTTGGGAGGCCAAGGTGGGCAGATCATCTGAGGTCGGGAGTTTGAGACCAGCCTCGCCAATGGTGAAACCCCATCTCTACTAAAAATAAAAAAATCAGCTGGGCTTGGTTATGTGTACCTGTAATCCCAGCTACTCAGGGGGCTGAGGCAGGAGAATCACTTGAACTCGGGTGGTGGAGGTTGCAGTGAGCCGAGATCACGCCACTGCACTCCAGCCTGGGCGACAGAGTGAGACTTCATCTCAAAACAAAACAAAACAAAACAAACAACAACAACAACAAAAATATATATATATATGCAAGACTACATCTTTTGGGCCGGGACTGGGGGTTATGATTGTTTGTTTGACATTTATTTAGTGCCATCCTAACATCTGTACCTTCTTTCTATACCCAGTTCCCAATTAAAAAAAAAAAAACCTCAGACTTGCATGGGGTGGTTCATTTATTCATTCATGGAATATTTATAAATACAAATGGTATTCAAATCATGGTTTGTAGTTTTGATTCCAAACTTGCTGACTTCTAAGCTAATCAGGACCAGTGAGGAAACAATCATAATCACACATATATTTAGTTGCTCCTAACTGGTAACCATAATTATTTTTAGTGAAACACGTATAGTAAGTGTTAGTATACAAAGTTCAGGGAAATAACATCTCGGATAGTTTATTTCTTCAGTTTAGGAAGTACAGATATCTTCAATACCCCTGAGAAGTTGTTGCTTAATAAAGGTTTAGAACATAAATAAATTATGATTCTGACATCAGGAGTCACATTAGAGTTAGGAAATGTGTTGTTATTGTAGAGGAAAGAAGAAACCTAATGATAAAATATTTTCAGAGCATATATTTTCAGCATCAGTTTTTATTTGGATCACATTATTCTGTTATGATAAAGGTCTGTACAATTACTTCTGTTAAAAATTATTATTTCTTTAAAAAAAAAATCCTGTTACATAATTTGAACTTGGTAGGCAATCAAATTCAGTATAATTTTACTTGCCAACAACGAAGCAAGTTTTCATATTAACAATTAATCAGAACTGAAAGGAATCCTAAAATGTCTGTATCATTTGTCAGCCACGTAAATGTCTCTATCTTTGGTGGGATGTAGCAAAATTAAACCCTTTTATTCGAAAAGAATAAGAATAACAATCACAAAGCAATTCTAAATATAGATATGGAGGAAATTGGAGCTCATTGTTAGTGGCTAGCAATGAATGGAGAGTTTTGATTTAGGAGAAAAGAGAACAGAAATGATATAAAAGTTAATTTGCAATTCTTCAATGTTAACAAAGCGGAAGAAGGAAAATTAGATGTTTCACTTTAGAGTTAAAGAAGATTTGAAACTTAATATTGCTTTCAGATTCAAAATTTACATCGAACATTTTAATTACCGTATGTGACACATTTAATGATTGTTCTCAAAAACAAAATAATATCCAGCATATTTGGAAAGATTCCCTTTTATATTCTTGAATGGCTGTAATTGAGCTATGCTATCTTAGTTTCCTTTTTTAAAGCTTTTTGATGAAAGTTTTTTCTCACAAAGAGAAAATTTTTATTGTGATCACTTATATTTACAAAACTTGGTAATATAATTATGTGGTTAATATGCCATGGTTTTTATAGGGAAATATAAGATCTATTGTTCTCCCTTTACCAAACCAGAGAAACACATGATCTGTCTCATCTATCAGTAAACTCAAGGGGCCTTTTCTTCAGGCCATAGCCAAGAGATCAAAATCGTGTGACTGTGTGTTTGTTAGAAATCGCTGCAGTTCATTCACTCAGCAAGAGACCCATCATCTTTAAAACAAGTCTATTCATCACTGACTACAGATTCAAGGCCTTCACAGCACCTGTTCTGAGTAACTATGTACTCACAGCTGAAACCTTTACTCATACATTTATTTTGGGCTGAGCAGCTTTAGCTCTAGAGAACTGAGAAAAAACATCCCACCTACTCTGCACACTAATCTCCTTTAGGTGACCTAATGCTGAGTTCTATAAACCCAGGGTGCATTTAAACAAAATGTTTTGCTTTTTATCCGCAGGAAGAGGCGCTTCAGCGGGCACGTGAGGAAGAAGAGAAAAGGAAGGAAATCACAAGCCATTTCCAGAGTACCCTCACGGACATCCAGGGCCAGATCGAGCAGCAGAGTGAGCGAAATATGAAGCTCTGCCAGGAGAACACAGAGCTTGCAGAAAAGCTGAAAAGCATCATCGATCAGTATGAGCTCAGAGAGGAGGTGAGAACCACATCAAACAACTTAGAACAGTATATAGATCCGGATCTGGGTGCTAAAGGTGGGAACTTGGTTAATAATACAGTTACGGCCAGCCCTCTCAACTGATTAATATTTAGGATTGGATTTCCTTGACTAGCCAAAATGAAGACAGATGGTCTTACAAAATACCTGACTGAAAGTCATATGGGATTTCTTCAAAACTGGCATCACTGCAAAGTAAAGGCAATAAATAGAAAGTGATAGGCTGTGGGCACAGTTTTCCTTGAAAATAATATTTCTCAGCCTTTTAAAAATCCTCTCTGTATAGTCAAAAATAACTCACGCACTCCCTCTTAAGAATTGTCATGTCACCTAAATTAAGAGTCTGTATTCTGGCCGGGCGCGGTGGCTCACGCCTGTAATCCCAGCACTTTGGGAGGCCGAGGCAGGTGGATAAAGAGGTCAGGAGTTCGAAAGCAGCCTGGCCAACATAGTGAAATCCCATCTCTACTAAAAATACAAAAAAAATTAGCCAGACGTGGTGGTGGGTGCCTGTAATCCCAGCTACTCGAGAGGCTGAGGCAGGAGAATCTCTTGAACCCCGGAGGTGGAGGTTGCAGTGAGCTGAGATCACTGCACTCCAGCCCAGGCAACAGTGTGAGACTCTGTCTCAAAAAAAAAAAAAAAAAAAAAAAAAAGAGTCTGAGTCTGTATTCTATGTACCCTACCAGGCCAATAATAGTATTAATAATGTAATCATTGTAATAATAATGATATCATTTATTCAGTGCTTTGTATCAGGCAATGTGCTAAGTGCTGTACTTTACATACCATATGGCATTTAGTTGTCTCAACAATCTTATGCACTAGATAATAATATATTATCCATATCTTATAGATGAGAAGCAGAAGCTAAGAGATTAAACCACTTACAGTCACAAGAGGCAAAAGCCTTTTACTTTGAATAGGTTATATTAGGGGGATGATCAGGTCTTTTGTTATCCCAAATTATATTTTAATATTTAATATATTTTTAAGATTCCAGATACCCTCTCAGGATTTTGATACATCATATTCCTTTCCCTATCCCACCCAAATTTTAAATCTCTGCTTTAAAATGTAACATAACATAGTCAAAGCGGCTCTGTTGGCAACATACTAAGATTTTATCAAGCACAAAACTGAGCCAACAGCATATGGTCGCGGTGGTTAGGTAAATCAAGAAACTCCTCACAGAAAGCCAAAATGCCATGCTACCATTTTATCTCGTCACGAGGATCAATCCCGCTCCAGAATGGAGGTTCAGACTAAAGAAGAAAGGAAGGAATGAAAGGAAAATGTCCATATTCTTCAGAGAGATCTCAGATGGGAATGGGCTGCTATACTAGTTGTATATTCCTGGGACTGGTTCTAAGTAAAGCCCAAGGGTAGAATTCCATGTCCTGTTTCTGACTGGACCTCCCAGTGACCAGGAATTTATCCATCCTGAGGTAGAGTTGGAAGTTTCTCTTCACCAAACTAGTCCAGAGGTCAAAAGGTGTGGCGAGCTCTGCACATTTCCGAATCAATTTCTCTATGACCCTTGGCCTTGTCATCCCCACCAGAGCAACAGAGTAGAATTCAGGGGGACTCAGGCCTCACTCTGAGACCTCGGACCACATGCTGGCACCCCAAGGCTTTCTCACAACGCCAGAGGCAAGAATGCAGAGAATTCATCATGATAAATTGCACAAATGTTGCAATTAAAAGTGGTTTTATATTCACAGAAAGAGCCAAAATACCAAATGATACAACTGTAGCCCCTGTATATTGTATGCTGATACATTATTGTCTGTGCTGTCTAGCATAATAAATAGCATCATATCTAATAATTACCAAATGTAGAAAAATATTGTATGGATCTTTTGGCGTTGACACTGCTGAACTCTGGTGCCTCTACCTTTTATAGCTAGCTTTGTGTGTGTGGTGCAAAGTCGGGGGGAGGGGTTCACCAATTTACAGCTTTAGTATAAAGCTGTAAGTGATGCCAATGCATTTATCCCTCTCTTCTTTTAAATCTTAAAACCTGGAGAATGTGTATTAATGTGAATTATTTTACTTTGCATTTTTAAGCACCAATAATAAACCAAGCTTTCTACGTATACTTTATTTTTCTTAGCATCTGGACAAAATATTTAAACACAGAGAACTGCAGCAGAAGCTGGTGGATGCAAAGCTTGAGCAGGCCCAAGAAATGATGAAGGAAGCAGAGGAGCGACACAAACGAGAAAAGGAATATGTATTTATCATTTTAGTCGTTATGCATATCTGGTCTACCTCAGTGTCAGAGACACTCGGAGCAAGTTGTTTTGTATTTATTCATTTATTTATTTGAGACATAGTCTCGCTCTGTCATTCAGGCTGAAATGCAGTGGCGCGATCTCGGCTCACTGCAACCTCGGCCTCCAGGATTCCAGTGATTCTCCTGCCTCCCGAGTAGCTGGGATTACAGGTGCCCACCACCACGCCAGGCTACTTTTTTTGTATTTTTAGTAGAGACGGGGTTTCACCATGTTGGCCAGGCTGGTCTTAAACTCCTGACCTCAGGTGATCCGCCTTCCTCGGCCTCCCAAAGTGCTGGGATTACAGGTATGAACCATCGCGCCTGGACACAAGTTGTTTTTATAATGGTCAAAGAGCACTAGACTGATGGAGAAAGAGCCCCAGCTTCTATGGAGAACTAAATTAGCCAGCCCAGTCTGAGGCACTGTGTCTACACTACTTTCTACATAAAATATTCAGCCATTCCACACATATTTTTCAAGTGCCTGTTATCTACTAAGCACCGTGTTAGGTGCTGGGACATAGCTGTGAACAAGACAGAGAAGGGGCATCTCCCACTATGGAGATTAGTGTCTAACTGGAAAGAGACAGGCAATAGACAAGCAAACAAGGAAGGGTCATTTCAGACAATAATCACCACTATTAAGGAAGTAAGGAGAAACTGAGAAGGGGCCAAAGAAGGGGATGTACTTTAGATTGAGTGACCAGGAAGTCCTCCTGGAGGGGAGAATGCTTGAGCTAAGCCCTGCCTGATGAGGAGCTGCCACTTGGAGCATTGTCTGCAGCATCTGCAGCAGCAACAAACGCCCTAATGCTGGAACCAGTTTGGTGTGCTCCAGAAACAGGAAAAGGTCAGGGAAGCAAGAGGATGGGGGAGAGGTTCAAAATGAAGTTGGAGAGGTAAGCAGGGGCCGAACTGTGTAGCTTTCTTTGTTGGGCTTAAAAAGTCATTTGGATTTCATTCTAAATACAATGGGAAAGTACTGGGTGCTTCTGCAAAGCAAGTGATGGCATGATCTGCTCTGCATTTTCTAAGATTAATTTGGCTCCTGGATGGAAAATAGACTGCAGAGGGACAAGAGAGCAAGAAGACAGGAGGTTACTATAGCAATCAGATGAAATATGACGATGACTTGGTTTAGGGATATGGCAGCAGAGAAGAGGGGTGGAGATGGATGAAAGTTGTTTTCAATGTGAAATCAACAGACAGTGCTACAGACCTGAAGCTGGTGACAAAGAGAAAAGGAGAAAGTCAAGGATGACTCTTAAGTTTTGGGTTGAGGAAACTGAGTGGCGGTGTTTATTGATATCTCATTAACCCCAAGCACTCCCCAAAAAGCTGTAGGGTCATTCTACAGATGAGAGAATTGAGGCTCCAAGAAGATACGCAACTTGTTAAGGTCGCACGCTGCTGACTGAGCAAGATGTGTTTTGATCTTATGTGCGTCTGTTCCCAAAGCCCACACTCTCTGTGACGGTGCATCACACTCAGATGTGTGTTTCAGAGGTATGAGTTGACGCATGTATCTGTTGCTGGGGTGAGAGAGAGGTAAAACATGGTCCATGGACCAATTATTCAAATTTGGCCATTTCACATTTTGATCTTGAGCTCTTCATTTACCTAAAATCAGACCAGAATCAATTCAATTGATTAGAATAGTAATTTTAAAATAATTTTTCAAACATGGCAACAAAAAGACAAATTTTGGGCAACATAATCTGGTGGACATTGGATAATTTCAAATCAGAAGTCCATGTTCTCTTAAGAAAAAGATTAATTTATGAAATCTATCTACAATCTAGCTCTGAAAGCAAAGAATAAAACGTTCAATTATTATTCACAATCCAAGAGAATAGAAATTCCACCATTGGTGTAATTACCCTCTTGGGTAAAATATGCTTCCCACAGGATATCGGTACTTTGCTATATAACACGAGACATGAAAGAGAAAGAACTAGACAAAGATGCACATGAGAGACATTGGAGAGCAGGTTTGAGACGACCCAGCCTTAGCAAGAAACTAGCACCTGTTTTGGTTCAGCAAAACAGATTTGAGTCAAAGAGAGGGAGCTCATCTCAGTTCTTCCAAGCTAGCCACCTACCTGGGTTGCAGCTCGGGCACCTCATTTTGGAAGCGATGAGATATCAAGTCATCCAGGCAGAATAGGCAGCCACCAGCCTCCCTCGAGGTTGGGGGTCACCCATCACAACAAAGCTGCATAGCCAGCTCACAATAAGCAGGCACAGTGCCACCACTCCCCTCAGATGGCCAGAGGGGACACTGTAGGGCTTCTATTCCACAGCTGCCCCAGTCCTCTCATAGGACCAGTTGGTTGCACTTCTATGAGAATCAATCGTCATTGCACCCTGGGAGGCATAGAGGAACAAATGCAACCCATTTTACAAATGGAGAGGTTGGGTCATGGGAAAAAGACAAACTTAGATGAGGAGAAAGAAGCTCTCCAGTTTTTAAAAATAATGATTTTATTGTTAGTTTTTTTGGTTCTGATTATATAAGTAATACATAGACCTCATGGACTTTTTTTACAATAGGGATAAACTAAAAGTAGGAAATTTTAATCAGCTTATCTTCAAATACAGGAGAAACTTCTTAATTGATAGCCTCCAGACTGACTAGCCAGATTGATCTCTGTGTTCACTATTCTCTCTGTAAAACGCACTGACCGAAGCCCACAGCATGCTGACTTGCAGGTCTACCAAGCCACTCTCTGGAAGGGCTACAAAATTTGCCCCAGTTTAATAAGGTGGAGCTTACCAAGAATCAGCTCTTTGCACAAACCTTTTCTTTCCAATTGCACTTGCTTTTGTGTAAATCAACAGGATGTTACATAAACTGATGAAATATAAGTATGAAAACAAAAAACTGTTTGTGCAAATTATGCTTAGTGCTTTGAAAGAACAAATGCAAGCAAATGGCAAAAAACAACCATCAAACTAGATATGAGTAGCTATAAAAGACTGGGGGGAAGTGGAAAACTCTAGAGAATTATCCAGACAAGCTGCTTCATAAGTATTTTTAGGTTCTAGCACTATTGCTAAACACACACACACACACACACACAAGCCTAACAACCTAGAAATCTTATATGGCACACTGTGGATGTGATTTTTAAAAATAATAATAAAAACTAAACAAAAAACCCTCTGAACTCTAATCAGAAGATCCATACCCAAAACAAAGACCACAGCCTTACCTCAAAATTGATAGACATTCATCTTAAGTTAAAATTACAAGCTTATATATGAATGTGTCATTGTATGCCCAAATCACCTTTCCAATTTAACCCATCAGCTCTCAGGGGCCAGGATTTAGACCAATAGTTCGAACTTCTAACCCATATTTCTCAAAATGTAATCCATAGGCCACCGATATCCATTTTGGGTATTTTCTTTAAGCACAGGATTCAGTCACACTCTTTACTTCCTAAATCATATTATCTGAGAGGCATCTGCATTTTAATATGTTCCGTAGGAGATTCTGATGCATGTTAGAAGCTCTGTGTCAGGAATCAGGGACAAAGACCAAGGACATACATATTTCTTATTGTATCACATGTGCTATGGTGGAGAACAGTGGTCTAGGAGAATGATTCTGGGTGTACTCTAAAGAAACAGTTGTTGGCCGGGCGTGGCGGCTCACGCCCATGATCCCAGCACTTTGGGAGGCCGAGGCGGGCAGATCACGAGGTCAGGAGTTGGAGGCCAGCCTGGCCAACATAGTAAAACCCCGTCTCTACTAAAAAACAAAAATTAGCTGGGCGTGGTGGCAGGTATCTGTAATTCCAGTTACTGAGAAGGCTGAGGCAGGAGAATTGCTTGAACCCAGGAGGCGGAGGTTGCAGGGAGCTGAGGTCACACCACTGCATTCCAGCCTGGGCGACAAAAGAGAAACTCCGTCTCAAAGAAAAAAAAGAAAAAAGGAAAAGAAACAGTTGCTGACAAAAGTGCACCAAGTGGGGATGTTCTGGAGAGGTTCCAGCAGAGGCTGAATGATTGTTGGCCAGGATTGCTAGAGAAGGTTCCAGAATGTGGTGGGAAGTTGAATTTTTTGTTATTCATACTTGAGCTGGAGACTTTTTTTTTTATTATTAAAACCACTAGTTTATAGTTGAGAATCCAACTTTTTTAGACCAATTATTTTCTTAGCTTTCTTTTTCTTCCTTTATTTTTTTAGAAATGGAGTCTCGCTCTGTTGCCCAGGCTAGAGTGCAGCAGTGCCATCATAGCTCATTGCAACCTGGGATTCCTGGGCTCAAGTGATCCTCCTGCCTCAGCCTCTCGAGTTGCTGGGACTGCGGGCATGCACCACCACCCCTGACTAATTTTTGTATTTTTTTTTTTTCAGTGACAAGGTCTCCCTATGTAGCCCAGGCTGTTCTCAAACTCCTGGCCTCCAGCAATCCTCCCAGCTCAGCCTCCCAACGTGCTGGGATTATAGGCATGAGCCACCATGCTGGGCCTGGTTTTTTAAGCTTTCTTAGATTCTTTTCAAAGTTCCAAAAAATTATTCAAGGAGGTTAATGAGCAGGTTGTTAAGTTTTGTAGACAAATTACAGCCAAATAGTAATCTAAAAGGCAAATCTGACCATCTTTACACACACACTCTCTCTTCTCATAGTTGCTGAACCAGGCGGCAGAGTGGAAACTTCAGGCGAAAGTGCTGAAGGAGCAAGAGACAGTCCTGCAGGCTCAGGTGAGGCCAGGTGGACGAGGCATGGGGATGCTGTCCTCACTGCCCCCAGATAAAAAGGCTGGGGCCAAAGGTGGGCAGCAGAAGTCCTCCTATGTGGCAGGGGATGGGGGAATGGGAGTTGGAAATGAATAACAACTTCACATTTATTCGTATTTTTAAGTAAAAATAAAAGCACAATATTATATCTATGAAAAAGAAACGTTCTGCGCCAGCAACATCCAGTCAAAGGTTTGTTGACAGACAATGAATGACAGTACAATGGTCAACAGAGTCAGCCAGTGTCCAGATTCCCATCTAGCGCTTCTTATTTCCACTGTGTTTCGCCTCTCATTGCCCTGTTAAGGTAAGAAGAAAACAAACTGCTCAGATGCACCATCTATGACTGGCGATTCTTAAAATGTCCTCATGTTTTGATATTATTTATCATAAAAAGAAAATGAGGCCGGGCACGGTGGCTCACGCCTGTAACGTCAGCACTTTGGGAGGCCCAGGTGGGCGGATCTCCTGAGGTCAGGAGTTCGAGACCAGCCTGGCCAACATGGTGAAACCCTGTCTCTATTAAAAAAATACAAACATTAGCCAGGCGTGGTAGCATGTGCCTGTAATCCCAGCCACCCAGGAGGCTGAGGCAGGAGAATCACTGGAACTCAGGAGGCGGAGGCTGCAGTGAGCCGAGATCTCACCACTGTACTCCAGCCTGGGCGACAGAGTGAGACTCCATCTCAATTAAAAAAAAAAAAAAAGAAAGAAAAGAAAAGAAAATGAGAAAAATAGTCACCACTCAAGTTTTTATGCCCAGAGGTTGGCCTTGTCAGTGGTGAATGGATAGAAGTGGCAGGCAAGTCAGGAACCATTTTGATTTGGCTGTGTGGCAACTTTTATGTGCTTCTATTAGACTCTGGGGGTTCCTATTTCAGACTCAAAAAAAGGGGGGACCATTCTGGATATTTATGCCACAGCTGACTCTGGAAGAAAGCCAGACCTACCCATCTTCCCCCTACCTGGGGCTCTGCCTGTCCTAAATAATGGTCCCTGTGGGTTCCAGGAGTACCATCCTGCCACAGGCCACAGACTTCCACTGCCCTGGGAAACACCCAAGTGCTAAACAGACTGTGAGGTCACAGGGAGAAATTCACCGAAGGCAAGGAAATCAGAAACCTTCCAAGTTGGGCAGCATTAATTTAAGATTTGCAAATGTTTATATGCTGACAGCTGAGTACTTGTTCATTGTACACACACACACACACACATCGTGTTCATTGTAAAAGAAAAAAGCAAATAAGAAATTTAAAATCACAGATTATACTACTACATAGACAAAAATACAGGGAACATTTTCATATCTAGCCTTCTTAAAGTATATTTCTGCAATGTATATATAGCAAAGCAATAATAAATTATTTTCTCTGGCATGAACTACTCTTGATAATAAAGAAGAATTGTCTTAGTACACTAGATACATAGAGGTTAGAACCATAACGTGTCTGAAGCAAAGGGCCCAGAGTTACAAACTCAAGATCATCCTCGAGGCAGTCACGGAACTCATCACATCATGGTGTAGGATGGGTGGCTGACTGCTGGCTGCCTAGCAGAAGGAAAGGGGGTGTGACCTCAAGGAATCAAGCCAAGGCCTCTAATTCTATCTGTGCCTCATTCACCACACAGAGCCTTGAGGGGAACAATAAATAATACTTGAAGCTGTACACTGTTCACATCATCTGCTACATGCAATCTCTACTCCTCCATGCAAAATGAAGACAATTTACTTGAGCAGAGTAGATTACATTGTTAAACTGTGGGCTACAGAGTGATTCACTCAGCTGGCATCAGAATCGAGGCCTTTAATGACCTGTACAATACAAATATTAAATTTTTGATCTAATTTCCCCCTTATACCCCCTCAAACTTAAAAAACCATCAACCAGGGGTTCTAGATTCGCTGTTGTTCCTCATTCATCCCTGAGTCCAGGCACTGGGTCAGAGTCCTGGCTCTTTGACCGAGAAGCTGTGTGACCCTATGCAACTCACCTAAACCTCTATGGAACTAAATTTCCTTGTCTGCAAAATGAAAATGCTATAATGAATCAATGACCCCAGACTGGAGTCCTGCAACCCCTGAGAGGCCTATGACTTTTCAGTGTTTCCAAAACATCAGCACGTAAGGTAGCAGCTACTATCTAAAATGTAGTTGTGTCTGGTATTACTTCACTTCTTGCTCAGCAACTGCGGATGGAAATTATGCCTATGTTTAAGTTTTTAAAAAGAAAATCAGTTAATGCATATGTAATATATGTAGTTGGTTTTCAAATCATGCATGCAAAGCATTTTGCTCAGTGTCTGGCCCAAAATAAGCATAATTAATTCAACCAATATTTACTGAGCATCTACTAAGTGCTAGGCATGGTTCTAGGTTTGGCGATATAATCATCAATAAGAGAGAGAAAAATCTCTGCTTGACTATTAATTAGTGTATGAACTAATAGTATTATTTCATAGGTAAGGATTTCATATAAGGAAATATGGAAATATGAGAAGGAAATATGAAACAACAGGAGTCTTTTTCTGTTTGTTTGTTTTTGAGATGGAGTCTCACTCTGTCGCCCAGGCTGGAGTGCAGTGGCATGATGTCGGCTCACTGCAAGCTCCACCTCCCGGGTTCAGGCCATTCTCCTGCCTCAGCCTCCCGAGTAGCTGGGACTGCAGGCACCCGCCACCATGCCCGGCTAATTTTTTGTATTTTTAGTACAGACAGGGTTTCACCGTGTTAGCCAGGATGGTCTTGATCTCCTGGCCTCGTGGTCAGCCCACCTCGGCCTCCCAAAGTGCTGGGATTACAGGCGTGAGCCACCGCGCCCGGCCCAACAGGAGTCTTAAGTTGCAAAAAAGTTGAAGAACCGCTGGAAAAGATGATCTCAAGATGCTATTCGGCTGTAGTTCATGAGCATAGAGAACTTCCAGAGCTGAAGAAGCGTGGCCCTAAGCTAAGTTGACCCCGCCTTCTCCATTGCCCGCAGTGTTCCACAGTGCAGGCAGCCTCACTAATTGCAAGAACCCTCCTTTGTCTTTCTTTTTTGTCTCCAAGTTACCTTTGAAATTCCAATAATTACTTAAGCCTCAAGAATAAAATAGAGGTCCTGAATCCCTATGTGTAACCATGTTTAAACAAGCTCCTCATTAAAAAGTATCAACATTATATTTCTAAAACTTCTAAACTTTGAAAACAAACTCTATCACAGATTCTTTTGCATAACACTCCAACACTTCCTTTGGTTTTACACTGTCTTTAAAGGGGTGGGAGTAGCAGGAGGCCAAGGCCAAGGCCCCATTTCTAAGGTCTGGGCAACAGAATTATCAAGGACAGATTGTGTTATTTTCCTAGAGAAGTCACTTTTCAGTCATAAGACAACTGCTGGCCAATTGGGGGCAGGCTTCTCACTTAGGAAAGCGATGTCTGGCTTTCAATTATACAAGCCAAGGCAACAGAATAAATGTCAGAGATGATCGATAGGATACAATTGTCACTACAAAATAGAGTGTTCATTGGATCAACAAGGATGAAGACAGTAGCAGATGTGGGAAGTCAGCAATATCTGATGTGGACACAAAATACTACCCAAGGGGAAAGATGAGTGGGTAAATTGTGGAAAGCATGTAATCAGAGTCTTTAAAGTCTGAAATCCTCCGCATACCTCTACAGGGTGAGAGGAGAGCACTGCTGCACCTGTTCTTGTCATAGGACTTACTCCCAAACCAAATCTCACAAGTTCACCAAGACGATTCCTGGACACAGTTGTTTCCCATCTGTATGAATGTCTGTAATTAAAATTTGGTGCTCAGTGAAAAGACTGTGTTTGTCACTTGGCCCATTTAAAAGTGAAATATTGAGGCAATTTTTGTTGTTCTAATCATAGAAGAGTTTGTTTCTATTTCTGCCTCTGGCAGAGGAAATGCTGTGCATGACCTCTGGATGTCCTTCCCTGGCTCTGTGAAATACCAAAGTGAGACTGGGAATATGACACATGAAACCAAACATGTATCCTGTCAGCACGATAGTGAGAGGGAAGACGCTACCAAACAAATATCCATTTAGTAAACAAGAAGCACAAACATTTAGTAAGTAGGAGAGTGTTAGAGTTATCTGAGAAATCCACAGTTTTTGCCACCAGACAGGTCAAATAGGAAGAAAAGCAAAACGTTAGACTGGTCACTGGAAGGAAGAAATAGGGAATTGTTGTTTAATGTGTATAAAGTTTCCATTTTGCAAGATGGAAAAAGTTCTGGAGATTGGTTGCACCACACTGGAAATATACTTAGCAATTCTGAACTATATGCTTAAAAATGGTTAGGATGGTAACTTTTGTGTTATGTGTATTTTACTACAATTAATTTTTTTAATAGAAGGCAAAAATGAAAACCATAACTAGAAAAAGCACAGAAGAGCTGGTGATGAATCAAGACATTACTTCTCAGAACTCTGGGTGTGTCTGTCTTCTCCACGCTCATGAGCCAGCAACAAGAAAACATAAGAAAAGGAAACAAAATCTTCCCAATTAATACACCACAAAGAACATTCTGCCTTTTTCTTTTTTAAAGCCTTTACTTTGAGACATGATGAAAAACTATAACAGGTACACATGGAAAAGTAAGACATGGTGACAGCCTTACCCAGTTAAGTGAAGACAATCAAACCTGAGGGCTTTTAATGCCTGTTAGCTCATGTTGAGGCTGAAGTCCTGGGGGTGGTTGTTCTTGCTGATTCCAACAAGGCTGCATCTGTGAGATGGACCAGACATGTGCTCACTCCTGCCCTGTCTGTCTGCAGCCTGCAACTACAGGGCTGCAAGAGGGATCGGGAGGACCAGCTCAGGAGACCACAGTGTCTGTGGCCTCTATGTAACTCTGCTAGAGTTACTGATAAGTTGGAAAAAGAATGGGGAGAAATTAAGGAAAAAAGCTAACAAAAGAGGCTGGGTTGAGAATACAAATGAAAAGATTTTGTGATAGAAGGTGACCAGGATCTGCTGGGGGTAGTTGTTCCCACCCTAGGCCAATGGATGATGTACAGGATAGGTAGCCAGTCCCCAAGAGCTAACCCAGGGCACAGTGTCTCAGACCAAGAGGTCTGACCCATTTGTGGGCCCTGAAATTAATTCTGGCCAACAGTGGATTCCAGCCAGTATTTTGGAGAAAAAAAAAAAAAAAAGAAAGAAAAACACAGTTGAACAGAATAGGTCAGAGTGCATTGCACATGATTGGCTGGGTACAGTGGCTCATGCCTGTAATCCCAACACTTTGGGATGTTGAGGCAGAAGGACTGCCATGGTGGCATGTGCCTGTAGTCCTAGCAACTCTGGAGGCTGATGCAGGAGGATCCCTTAAGCCCAGGAGGTTGAGGCTGCAGTGAGCTAGGATCACACAATTGCACTCCAGCCTGGGTGACAGAATCAGACTGTCTCTTAAAAGAAAGAAAAAAAACCCACAGTGAATATTGTCTTATGCACCATGCATGTGTGTGTGTGTATGAGAGAGAGAGTGTGTGTGTGAGAGAGAGTGTGTGTGTCTCTGTGTAAAACCCTAGAGCCCCTTCTTGGCCATGAATTCCTTGATGCCCCTTTACTCTGTCTTCTTTAATCTGTGTGTCAAGGAATCATGAGAAACAAATTTCGGTTCTGTCACATCCTCACAGTACTAATGAGAGATTTCAAAATGATGATCAGCTGTCATTTGGCTTTTCTTTGGATAATCTGTATTCTACCGAAATGATTTATGTTATTGCTGTCTACTGCAGTAAAATCTCTACTACTCCAAATTATTGAGGAAAACCCATTCTAGATAAGCAATTTTCTGGGCTCTAGGGGTTGACTCATACATACTCCCTCTCACACCCACACCCCAAGACTGGAAACTCTCCAATCTGCTAGCTTTCATTCAGGGTGCTTTCTGTACTTTAAAAAAGACAGTCTCACTGATAACACCGGTCGGTGCCTTCCTTCCAGCTGATAACCCAGCCTTCCTGGTCTATCCAGTGCAGCCAGGGCCCTTGTTTATTGATGGATGCTGCAAGTCTGCTTCTTCATACAAAAAAATATGTTGTATGAAAATGTTATACCCATTTGAAGACTTGGGACTATTCTGGACACTCAAGAGTACCAAAGATTCATTTGAAAATTGAGGCTTGACCAATCCGAATCATCCATACTAAATCCTCTCTCATTCAAAACATGCTACCCTAATATTATTTTCAAAGACAAGATTTTATTAATCACTGTCATTAACGATCAAGTATTTACACACTTTCATTCCCTGTGTTGCCCCATTTCCACCCCGAATGCAAGCACTGGAATTAAGGACTTGGCGATACAAATGCTCTTCGCTATGTCTCTATGGTGAGCCACACACTTGGCAAATGCTAATCCATACAATGCTTCTCTGCAAATTAGAAAAAGGCATCTCTTTTTCAAGACTCATTACTTCCATCTGTGGAAAACTGATGTAATAAACTGATTTTGATAAAAAGGGACATTTAACTGCTATTGGCTAGAATGATGTATTCATAAACATACAAAACTCTGATGTCTGAAACAGAAATGGCAACTGCCTAGAGTAGTGTACAACCTGCATCATGGCAATGGCCCTTGTCCGTGTCCAGCCCACATTTCCTTTATCACGTCTTTTCATTTGTCTATTTTTTCTTCCTTCAAGACCAAGTTCCAGGTTCACCTTCTCCATAAACATGTGGCTCACATGATCACCTGCCACGCTCACCTTCTCCGATCAACCACTGTCCTTAACTGACTTGACTTTGTAGCCATTGTCCCATAGTCAAGTTGTCTTCGAGATGGTCTTCCCATTAGAAGTGCAGGTCCCTCAAATGCAGATCCATGTGTTAAATACTTTTGTACATACAGTCCATGCACATAGTACTCAATAAATGTTGATAAAAGTTTTAATATAATGAAATAACATATTTTCTTATTTTTTTTTTTTGGAGACAGAGTTTTGCTCTTGTTGCCCAGGATGGAGTGCAATGGCGTGATCTCGGCTCATTGCAACCCCTGCGTCCTGGGTTCAAGCGATTCTCCTGCCTCAGCATCCCAAGTAGCTGGGATTACAGGTGCCCACCACCATGCCCGGCTAATTTTTGTATTTTAGTAGAGACGGGGTTTCACCATGTTGGCCAGAATGGTCTCAAACTTTTTTTTTTTTTGAGACGGAGTCTCGCTCTGTCGCCCAGGCTGGAGTGCAGTGGCACGATATCTGCTCACTGCAAGCTCCGCCTCCCGGGTTCACGCCATTCTCCTGGTCTCAAACTCTTGACCTCAGGTGATCCATCTGCCTTGGCCTCCCAAAGTGCTGGCATTACAGCCGTAAGCCACTGCGTCCGGACTATTTTTCCATTTTTCTTTAAAGAAGCATTTCAATCATGCTCACTGGCCTAGGTTAATCTTGTAGTAAATAAAATAATTAAACATATTACTAATACTATATTGAGAATTCCTTTAAATAATGAACAATGACATGTTTTCTTCTGGAAGTATTCTGAAAGATCCACTCTTTCCTCTGTTTACAGCTCACTCTCTACTCAGGAAGGTTTGAAGAATTCCAGAGCACACTAACTAAAAGCAACGAGGTGTTTGCCACGTTCAAACAGGAAATGGACAAAGTGAGTATTGCTTATCACCAACAAAATATTGACATTTTCTATTTTGACAGGCAAATTTCCTTTGGTTTCCTTTTTCTCTCACTAAGATATTTTGGTGCATTTCACGAAGTAATGAAATGTTTATAGGTAGGAATGAGGTTTGGGCTGTATTTTTTAATTGGTAAGTATCTAGTGAATTAATCTTAGCGGAGTCCAAAAATTCTAGGTTACATTTTCACTCTGAGAAGAATAGTTCTTTTTCTAACCCATGGATAACTTACAAAAAAAAAAAAAAGACCAGAGCTAGCAATTTAACATTATGGTGTATATACTGAAGTCAAAATACAACCTTCTAAGAATTAAAAAAAAAAAAAAAAAAAAAACTTTTGGCCAGACGCGGTGGCTCACGCCTGTAATCCCAGCACTTTGGGAGGCCGAGGCGTGTGGATCACAAGGTCAGGACTTCGAGACCAGCCTGGCCAAGATGCTAAAACCCCGTCTCTACTAAAAACACAAAAATTAGCCAGGCGTGGTGGCATGCGCCTGTCGTCCCAGCTACTCAGGAGGTTGAGGCAAGAGAATCGCTTGAACCTGGGAGGTGGAGGTTGCAGCGAGTGAGATCACGCCACTGCACTCCAGCCTGGGCAACAGAGCGAGACTCTGTCTCAAAACAAAAACACAAAAAACCAAAAAACTTTTATATAAATATACAAAAGTAGAATGTTAGAATAGGAAATACCACCTTATAAAAACCTTCTTAGAAGAGAATTTAACTTATGTAATGTAATATAACTGACAGAGCCTTGAATGAGAAGATGAAAGCTTGAATTGAATTCTGGTGTGTTCTTACTCATCAAGTGGTCTTACTCATCAATTCACTTAACTTCGTGAATCTAATTTTTTTTTTTTTTGGAGATGGAATTTCGCTCTTGTTGCCCAGGCTGGAGTGCAATGGTGTGATCTTGGCTCACTGCAACCTCTGCCTTCCGGGTTCAAGCAATTCTCCTTGCCTCAGCCTCCCGAGTAGCTGGGATTACAGGCATGCACCACCATGTCCGGTTAATTTTATATTTTTAGTAAAGATGGGGTTTCACCGTGTTGGTCAGGCTGGTCTCGAACTCCTGACCTCATGTGATCCACCCACCGCGGCCTCTCAAAGTGCTGGGATTACTGGCATGAGCCACCATGCCTGGCCTCTAATTTTTTAAATCTATGCAGATACTACTTTCCCTGCCTAACTCACAAGATTGTGAAGTTAAATTAATACATTTTGGAAGGGATTTTAACTTTTTACGCGTATTTTTCAAATATAAGGTGCCAGTATTATAATTCAATGTAATGTTTAAAGCTTGTTCAGTGTCTTCCCAATACAAAATCAGCCATCAGAACTGTGTTTCCGAACAGGGATTGGCATTAATGGTTTTGAAGTGTAGAAAACATCCTCTTAAAATATATTTTTAAAATATTATAATAAATTTTACAATGAGCAACCTGAAGAAGATTGACATTTGTTAAATGTTATAGTTCTCCCACTTCAGAATGGAACTATCCATTTTCTTAATTTTTTTTTGAAATTCTAGCATTTTAAGATTGGAATAAATTAGAACAGAAAAAATGTTTTTCAAAATTATGTAGTTTTAAGAGTGGAATAAATATTAAATCAGGAGTTCTTAATCTTGGGTCCATTTATGGACGTTAGTAGTTGACCTGAGAACTGTCTAGAAATTACAAAAAAAAAATGATGCACATATGCACATTTTTGTGAAGTGTGGTCCCATAGCTTTCACAACATTCTTAAAAAGATTGATGACCTTAAAGTTTACAAACAACTGGCTGGGCGCAGTGGCTCATGCCTGCAATCCCAGCATTTTGGGAGGCTAAGTCGAGTGGATCACTTGAGGTCAGGAGTTCAAGACCGCCTGGCCAACATGGTGAAACCCTATTTCTACTGAAAATACAAAAAATTAGCCGGGTGTGGTGGCAGGCGCCTGTAATCCTAGCTACTCAGGAGGCTGAGGCAGGAGAATCTCTTGAACTCGGGAGGCAGAGTCTGCAGTGAGCCGAGACCACGCCATTGCACTCCAGCCTGGGCAAAAGAGTGAAAAACAAACAAACAACAACAACAAAAAAGAAGAAAACAAAGAAGTTTACAAACTCCAAACTAAATTAAAATATGATCAAAATTTAAAACCTAGCTTGTCTATAGAGCCAGGGGCTGACAGTCTCGGGCCCAGCCTCTGGCCTCTGTGGGTACCCAGCTTCAGGCAGCTTGGCACCAAGCAGCGAGTGCCCAGCTATGTTTCATCCAGGAAAACTGCACCTGAGTACATGCCTCGTTCTCTACTTCATCCAACCAAAGAAGAGATCCTACAAACAAGAATGTGAGTAGCCTCAGGTTCGAAAAAGACAGGCTGCATTTTATTCACTTCTTACTTCCTCGCACCCAGCCCAGGGCCTGGTGACCACCAGACATTCTATATGCTTCATAAATGAAATAAAAGAATGGCAGCCCCGCTATTCTGTTAATTCACCTAAATATTACTCTACCTCTCCGAACTTCGGTTTCCCCATTTATAAAATGGGGGTGAAAATAGAACCTTCCTTGTGGGACTGTTTCAAGGATGAAACAAATAATGCATGTAATCACATTTTGTGAACTCTACCTCCATAAATGTAAAGACCCACTCTTTAATTGTATCAGTGTAAAGACCCACTCTTTACTTGTGTCAGTGTAAAGACCCACTCTTCACTTGTGTCAGTGTAAAGACCCACTCTTTACTTGTGTCAGTGTAAAGACCCACTCTTTACTTGTGTCAGTGTAAAGACCCACTCTTTACTTGTGTCAATGTAAAGACCCACTCTTTAATTGTATAAAGGTAAAGACCTTTATAAATGTAAAGACCCAGAAAATACAGAGACTGCTTTTGTGCAGCTACTTCCCAGATGTGCCCAGATATTATCAACATTTTATTTTTTTTAATTAATCATTATTATTATCATTATTATTATTATTATTGTTATTATACTTTAGGCTCTATGGTACATGTGCACAATGTGCAGGTAAGTTACATATGTATACATGTGCCATGCTGGTGCTCTGCACCCACCAACTCGTCATCTAGCATTAGGTATATCTCCCAATGCTATCCCTCCTCCCTCCCCCCCACCCCACAACAGTCCCCGAAGTGTGATGTTCTCCTTCCTGTGTCCATGTGTTCTCATTGTTCAATTCCCACCTACGAGTGAGAATATGCGGTGTTTGGTTTTTTGTTCTTGCGATAGTTTACTGAGAATGATGATTTCCAATTTCATCCATGTCCCTACAAAGGACATGAACTCATCATTTTTTATGGCTGCATAGTATTCCATGGTGTATATGTGCCACATTTTCTTAATCCAGTCTATCATTGTTGGACATTTGGGTTGGTTCCAAGTCTTTGCTATTGTGAATAATGCCGCAATAAACATACGTGTGCGTGTGTCTTTATAGCAGCATGATTTATAGTCCTTTGGGTATATACCCAGTAATGGGATGGCTGGGTCAAATGGAATTTCTAGTTCTAGATCCCTGAGGAATCGCCACACTGACTTCCACAAGGGTTGAACTAGTTTACAGTCCCACCAACAGTGTAAAAGTGTTCCTATTTCTCCACATCCTCTCCAGCACCTGTTGTTTCCTGACTTTTTAATGATTGCCATTCTAACTGGTGTGAGATGGTATCTCATTGTGGTTTTGATTTGCATTTCTCTGATGGCCAGTGATGGTGAGCATTTTTTCATGTGTTTTTTGGCTGCATAAATGTCTTCATTTTAATGGCTAAAAAGGCCATGCCAGCTTTCCCACTGTGATAGTCTTCCATTCAATACAGTAAATACCCTAAATTACAGGCTTGTTCATGGAACTCCATAAAGATATTCTTCTTTTAAATGAAAGAAAAAGCAGTGACAAAACCATGTGCCCCTAAGTCATTTCCCATTTCTTGAATTGGCTCAGGTGCAAATAAGTTTGCTCACCACTGCCCTAGATTGCTCAGAAATAAATCATGACTCTGCTGCAATCTTCATTCTTGATATTGAACATTTGTTTGCTTCAGCATCTGGTAACAAAAGGGCTTCTCCTGGTCTCACATAAGGAGCTAATAGCTTCCTTGATATATTAACTTTTCAAGATTAACACACACTCACTCTAATTTCTGTAGACAACTAAGAAAATGAAGAAGCTGGAAAAGGACACAGCCACGTGGAAAGCCCGATTTGAGAACTGTAACAAAGCTCTGTTGGACATGATTGAAGAGGTGAGGAAGTTTCTCCCTTAGCTTTAATCCCCTCTGTCTAGTCAAAACATTCAGACTTACGATACAATTATAACCTGGTAATAGTACAAATGGTTATGTGTGAAAAAGAGTTGAATTTGGGGTGGCAGGATGTGACATTTTAAATTGTAATAAGTATAATAAGAGCAAAGGTCATTTAGAATCAGGTCCAGACTCACAAAGAGTTTTGTGACCCTAAGTCACATGCTTACCTGTTGATTCAATAGCTGTACCCAGGGCAGCTGTCCCCTTTAAGGGCTGTGAATTCCTTAAAGGTAGGATGAGTGTCTTATTTTACTTTAAATTTCCCCAGTGTCTGACACATAACAGGTGCTGAAAAAATTAATTAGTTGATTTGAACATACTGCGAGAAGACACCAGCCCAAGCATCCAGTGCATGTGCTATTTTCTAATATAAACAGATATGGAGATATCTTTTTAATTCCTCCAATAGACATTTAAACACTGATCTCATGCCAGGCTCCAAGTAAGTTTTGAGAGTCCAAAGGCAAAGATACATGGCCCCTGACCTGAGAGGTAGGACTTACAGGTGAAGGTCTCTCCATGTATAACGAGTGGGGAAAAAAAGGTCTCAAAGGGACAGAGTAGCTCAGAGGTGAGGTGAAGGAGTGAGATAATTAGGAACATTTTCATGCACAAATAGACATTTCTAGAGGAAGAAATTGAACAGTTTGAGCAGCCAGCATCATGAATTAGTATATGGTGAATTTCTATGGTTATAATTACTGTTCTAACAGTTCTTCTCAAATTGCAACCAATTCCAAAGAGATATTACTCATCAACATAAATCAAATGGCTGCCGGGATTAGCACATAGCCGTTTATTCATAGAATAGATACGGAAGGCACTGCTGAAACCCAAGTCCCAATCCATCTCATTTATCTTTCAAGTCTTGCTTCTACCTTCCAAGTCTCAGAAACAGAAAATTCATCCATAAGATTTGAGAGGCTATGGACCAAAGCAGAAGGAAGCCTGACCATCTTTCTTTCCTAATGAACAGGCTATGGTGATTAAAAATCTACCAGTCTAGTACACAATGACAAAAAAAGAAAAAAAAAAAAAAGGAAGTGATATCCATGACCAAGCGTCTGTTCAGCCCCTACTCTGTGGCCAGGTCCCAGAGCCTAGTAGACAAATTCTGGGACAAATAGTTTTGCTTGTTTCCAGAGACCATCCTGGACATTTTGCTTATGTAATTTCATCTGTGTGTGTATGTGCGTGTGTTTTCACATCACAGAAAGCACTGAGAGCTAAAGAATATGAGTGCTTCGTGATGAAAATTGGGAGGCTAGAGAACCTCTGCCGTGCTTTACAAGAAGAGAGAAACGAACTCTACAAAAAAATCAGAGACGCAAAAATATCTGAAAAGGATGACCAAAGTCAGCACACCTCCGATGAAGAGCCAGAGTCAAACGTCTCTGTGGATCAAGAGATTGACGCAGAGGAGGTTAATAGTGTCCAAACCGCTGTGAAAAATCTGGCCACAGCCTTCATGATAATTCATCATCCAGAGTCAACCCCGCACCAGTCCAAAGAAACCCAACCCGAAATCAGCAGTTCTCAGGAGAGCGGTGACACCACTCTCAAGGAGCCAGAGAAACCCCCTCTGATTCCTTCACGGGATTCAGAGAGTCCCCTGCCTCCCCTAACTCCTCAGGCTGAAGCCGAAGGAGGCAGTGAGGCTGAACCTCCCTCCAAGGCTAGTAATTCTCCTGTCAGGTTGGGAGCAGAAACCCAATGTGAGGGTCTCCCTGTTGGAGCACAGGCTGATCAGCAGTCCTGGAAGCCACAGGCAGAAGCTTCCAGTCAGGCCCCACAGGCTCCCACCGAGGCCTCCCTACAGGAGATGGAGGCAGATGTGCCTGCTCCAGCAAGCACAGCAGAAGAGCACGTTGCAGCCACGGTGCCTGCATGCGAGCCCAGTAGGGAACCCCCACGAGCAGCAGCAGAGGAACTGCCGGTAGGGGCCTCAGCTGGGCCCCAGCCGCGCAACGTGGCTGACACCAATCTGGAAGGCGTCGACTAAGCCTCACTGTGCCTTCAGAGGCCTCTTCCTGCCTCTTTGCATATTCAGCATAACAGATTGTCTTCCGAAAAAGGCATTAAGGGCTAAAGATGTCAAATGGAAGAGAATTAGGATCAAGACATTTTTTAATGTTAGGCAGAACACATTCATTCAGACTTTGCTATTTGTTGTCAATTTATAACTGATTTGAAGGTTTTTCTATTTAACACTGGTTGACAGTATAATTTTCCCAAAGGGCAACAAAACATACAGATAGCAAATTTATATTACTTTTCTGTTAAGATAATACTTAAATTTGTTAATCACCAGTAAGATTTGATATTTAAAGACTTCCACTGCAATATATAAATACTGAAAATGGGATGTTCTGCTTATTTGGATATATAGTTTAATAAGTTCCATAGTAATTTATGGATGCCCAGGTTACATTTAAACTATACATATACATACTATATATGTATGTGTGTATTTATATGTATATATACACGCATGTATAGATGTGTGAATATGTGTTTATATACATATATGCACGTATCTATTTATATGTATATATAAATGCATTATTACACATACATTTCTCTTACCCCTTAATGCATTTTTCTCAATGCAGAATATTTAGATGCTAGTCAAAAAACTGATCTCTTATTTGCACTTGGGACTATGGTTGACTAATGCTCTATAAATCCAAAGAGAGTTCGGACTATAAGTATTTAGGCTATCATTATGTTGGGCAAAAATAAGTAACCCAGTGGTAGATAAATGAATTCAACCAGTTGATCAAATGGCAGAAAAGCAGTTAGACTGCAATCTGTGCAGACAGCATGGACACAAAGATGGCCACAAGGGGCCCAAAACAGAAAAGAGAAACACAAGCTCACCTCTTGCAGCTGCTTCTCCTACACTTCTCAGCCCATTGCTTTGCCACCCCCTCATGTGCCAGGGCATCCCATTCCAGGCTTCCTGCAAGGAAAGGGTTGGAAGTGGGAAAGGGAGCTAGGGATTGAGGGGTTAAGGGACCTCACACTAAGAAGGGGCTGTGCTTTGATCCCCTGCCTCTTGCACTACCAATGTCTCAAGACAGAATATTCATCTCTTGCTGTCAGACCCAGTCTATATTCTAAAAGCTTCTGCTCCTTCCTTCCCAATTTCTCCTTTGCAGCAGGAAATTACACCCAGCCCTCATCACAATTAATGCTAAATAAACCTATTGTTTTTCCAAAACAGAAATCTACACTGGGTCTCAATATCAGTGATGAGGCTTACAAACCAACACGTTTTCTGCCATGAGGATTTCTCTTTAGGCCAGAAGTACAAAACAAAAAACCAATGGATTTTAATCAAAATGATTTGAAATATAGGTGAGGATTCAGGAGAAGGCAAAAGCTAGAAACACTTGGGGTTCTCAACATGAGTATTACATTAACATTGCTTGATGAGAACCTCTAATGCTACAGACAACATAAATTACCTAGGGTAAAGGATAGCTGCAACAATGAAACAGGAAAGAAGAGAGGGAGAGAGAGGAAAGGGAAGGAAGAAAGGAAGGAGGGAGAAGGGAAGAAAGAAACAATGTCAAACCCAACCCTATTTTAAAAGTTGAACTCAAGTAGAAAAATGGATAGAAACAAAATTCTCTAGTACTCATCCAGGAAACCATTCTTCAATGTTGCATGTGGCTGTTTGCCAAGGCACACAAAGTGCTTGTAGGCAGCAACCATATGCTACAAGAATTGTAAACTGCATACAGTTTGTTTGAAGTAGACAGTGAGGATAATAACAAAGTTGCTAGGCAGGAAAAAAAATCAGGAAAAAAGCTTGTCGCTATTTGAGAATCTGTATATTTTTAAAGGCTTAAAATATTATAACCACAGGGTATCCAGCCAAATTCAACATTACTGCAAGTCTTAGAGATTTAAACATTCATTTGATTCAGAGCTAAATATTCACCATAATCCAGGAGGGTCTCCTTCCCCACTGCAGAGGCAGAACGTCCAAGAATGGAGTAAGATTAGTCATAGTAAAGTCTCAGTCTGAATGTTTAGCAAGAGAAACAGGCAGGAGAGGAACCCAAAGGCAGTAAATCAAATATTCTAAAACCCAAAGTTCATTATTTTCATCCAAAAGACTTTCACAGAAACACATTACTCACAGCCATGTATATCTTGGACAGAGTTTCAGATGGAATGACTTGCCTGAAATTTGTAAAGCTTAATATAGGTTTTGGGGGAATTATTTTAATATTCAAAGAATGTTTTATTATAGTCCTTTGTGTTAAAATTTAGCCTTACTAATTATAACAATAACTCATAAAGTTCTAAATTCAGAATGAATATCTGTTCTTTATCAAGTGTATGTAACTATTTTTTAGAAATGCCATCTACTTTCTAGAAACACTAAAGTTATTGTTTTCTAAATTAAATAACTATAATTTATATATCTATTAAAAAGGTACTTCTCTTCCCAAATTCTCTAGTACTCATTTTATTTTTTTAACTTTGACCAATTTTATTTTTATTTTTATTTTTGTTACTTCTATGTTTCAACAATACCTAATGAAAATTATGATTTTATTCTGTAGTTAATTAAGTTTTTGGTCACTAAATAGAATTACGTGTAGTCGACACTTTGAAGACATTGGTGTGTGTGTGTGTGACAGACAGAGAGAGAAAGGGAGGGAGAAATAACAATGAGGCTACAATTAAAAATCACGGAGGCCAGGCATGGTGGCTCACGCCTATAATCCCAGCACTTTGGAAACTAAGGTGGGAGGATCACTTGAGCCCGGGAGTTCAAGACCAGCCTGGGCAACATAGTAAAACCCCCATCTCTACAAAAAAATTTTTTAAAAAATTAGCCAGACATAGTGGCACACGCCTCTGGTCCCAGCCACTTGGGAAGCTGAGGCAGGAGGATCGCTTGAGCCTGGAAGGTTGGGGCTGCAGTGAGCCATGATCATGCCACTGTACTCCAGCCTGGGTGACAGAGTGAGACCCTGTCTCAAAAAAAGAAAAAATGTCACTGAGGCCTACAAGAGAGAAGCACTGGAAACGGAGTGCCCAGGGCTAATAAGAAAACAAAACCCAGACTCCTCTGCCTGGCCCTGCAGTGCTGGTGGACAGTGCTCACCCAGCTGATATGTTTCTCAGTACCAACCTCCCACGAGACCACATTTCCACAGGCTTCTCTGCTGTGCGTCCTCCTGGAGGAAGGGAGGAAGCGTAGAAGGTGCCGATGCACTTTTCCTCTCTCCAGACTTCCTGACTGCTCCAAGAATTTCATCGAACAAGAGTCAAAGAGGCCCAGCTGCTCTGCGTTTTGATTCTTCTCCCTCTCTCAGTCCACACTGACCTGGGAGGGGCTTCTCAAACACCACATTTCCTAGCATGCTGTGAGAAGAGGACTGTGAGCTAAAAAGGGAGAAAAGGTAAGACCTGCCTGTAAGGTTGATTTTGCTCCTTTTGGCCTGGTATTGATGTACACGTTTTAAATACCCCCTTTTTTGAGATTATAAAAGTAACATGTGTTCGTTGTAAAACTGATGCTGCTTTTCAATAAGACCAACAAGAAACAGGAGAGGCAGATGGTTTCAGGACAATTTTCCCAGCCCATTCTCCTCTAACCAGTAGTTAAATCCAGTATTTGGGAAAGTAAAATAATTTAAAATGTAAAGAATTTGCTAATGGAAGATGTGAAATGAAAATAAGGACTCTGGCCTCCGAAGTTCATTCTCATCATAAAGTGGCGAGGAGGGTTTCACAGGCAAGTGGGGCATAAGGGTTCAATTTTCACAAGGTTTAAATAATTTCCATTTCTGAATTTTAGAACTTGAAAATTAAGGTTATCATCCATGAGGGCACTCTGTTGGAACAGAAGCTTTCATGTGATAATAATGAAGATTTTTCTCAATGCTATTAAGTTGTATCCTCAATACTGAAGTTAAGTCTCTTTGGTGGTTTCTCTTGATAAAAGTTCTACAAATGCTAGCTTCTGTCACATGTGCGTGTGAATGCACACACACATAGATATACATAAATACAGAGGTATAAAATTTGACCTAAGTTTAATTCTGGTCCCATAGATGAGTATTTACACCAATATTTTCTTTTCTTTTTTCTTTTTTGTGAGACTGAGTCTCACTCTATTGCCCAGGCTGGAGTGCAGTGGCGTGATCTCGGCTTACTGCAATCTCCACCTCCCAGGTTTAAGCCAGTCTCGTGCCTCAGCCTCCTGAGTAGCTGGGATTACAGGCACCTGCCACCATGCCCGGCTGACTTTTGTATTTTTAGTAGAGACGGGGTTTCACCATGTTGGCCAGACTGGTTTCAAATTCCTGACCTCAAGTAATCTGCCCGCCTCGGCCTCCCAAAGTGCTGGGATTGCAGGTGTGAGCCACCATGTCCAGGCTTACACCAGTATTTTCAAAGGATACTTAGTATTATCTTTTCTGACAAGAACAAACTATAAAAAAGAATCCTTTCCACCGAATAAGGAAATTTGGTAGAAACATTTAACTAGCAAAATAAACCTAGAAATTCGTTGATCTATGGCACAAAAATTATTCACAGAAGCTACTTCACCTTGCCAGGAGATAACAAAAAGGATAAATTATTTCAACAGCACAGTCAAGCTCAAGTAAACCCAAATGCAAGTCCTTCTTCCTGCTGGATTTTAGAGCCCAAGATTTCTATTCATGCCAACATCTATTCCACTTTGACTTTTTTTTAAGTGATATAATGTTCAATTACCTCAAATCATAACTAAAACATACCGACGTGTAAAACTCATTATTTCAGAACTGACAGTCAGTTGATGACATTTTATGTCAAATAACACAGAAACTACTTGCTAGAAGCCAAGCAAGAAGACATTATGTTACAAGAGGAAAAAAAGGAAATACTTTCAATTTGATAGCTATTGTATCTATTACATATGTATATATATTATAGGTAAAATATCTAGAATAGACACATTACATCATTTCTTTTTCTTTTTTTTTTTTTTTAGATGGAGTCTCTCACTCCATCCCCCAGGCGCTGGACTGCAGTAGCACGATCTTGACTCACTGCAACCTCCGCCTCCTGGGTTCAAGCAATTCTCCTGCCTCAGCCTCCCAAGCAGCTGGGACTACAGGCATGTGCCACCACATCCAGCTAATATTTTGTATCTTTAGTAGAGACGGGGTTTCACTGTGTTAGCCAGGATGGTCTCGATCTCCTGACCTCCTGATCCGCCTGCCTCAGCCTCCAAAAGTGCTGGAATTACAGGTGTGAGCCACCGCACCTGGCCAATACACTACATATTTTCAAAAAAATGTGAAAGGGTTCAAATCTATAAGCTATTATATAGAGGGTAAGACCTTAAGATAAGATATGACATATAAGATAAAACCATAAGACTATTAAGAACAATGAAAGGAAGAGGGACATAAACTGGTGAGCCCTTTTGGGGAAGCAGAATAGCAATAAAAAGCCCAACCCATGATGACCTTAATACACTTTAACACCACAGCTCCAACCTGGAGAATTTTTACACACAGGGTTTGTAGGGTTGCTGCCTTGTTTTCTTATTCGTGTTTCTTTTAGAATAATAAAGGTGGTCAGGCACAGTGGCTCAGGTCTGTAATCACAGGACCTTGGGAGGCCAAGGCAGGTGGATCATGAGGATCACTTGAGCTCAGCAGTTGTAGATCAGCCTGAGCAACATGGCAAAATCCCATCTCTATAAAAATTACAAAATTAGCCAGGTGTGGTGGCAGGCACCTGTGGTCCCAGCTACTTGGGAGACTGAGGCAGGAGGATCGCTTGAGCCTGTATATTAGTCTATTTTCACACTGCTATGAAGAAATACACAAGACTGAGTAATTTATAAAGGAAAGAGGCTTGACTCACCGTTCTGCAAGGCTTGGGAGGCCTCAGAAAACTTACAATCATGGCAGAAGGCAAAGGAGAAGCAGGTGACTTCTTCACAGGGCAGCAAGATGCAGTGAGTGCAAGCAGGGGAAATGCCAGATGCTTATAAAACAGTCAGATCTTGTGAGAAGTCACTCACTATTGAAATGGGAAAAGTTCCTTTATCCCCATTGCAGGGCATGTGATGGGGGTGTGGCTCGCTTCTTTGGTGCCCTACTGCTCATACCCTGAGGAGAGCATGCAGAAGGGCAGGTCGTGGAGAGCACTGACCCCACAGCAGCATCTAGGGTTGAGTGTTTACAGCTCTGGAAGCCCCAGTGGGCATGTGTTACAGTGCACTCTTTCAGTTTAGCCATCTGCTGGTGGCTTGCATTAATCAGCTCAATTAGACTCTCTGCCTTATCACAAGGACAGAGGGCTTTCTGTCTCCCGGGTTCTTACCTTAGTGTACCAGAAAAATTGGATCACATGTGGGCTTAGAGAATAAGTGCAAGGTTTTACTGAGTGGAGGTAGTTCTCAGTGAGGTGAATGGGGAGGCCAGAAGGGGGAAGGAGTGGGAAGGTGTCTTCCCCTGGAGTCAGGCTGCCCAGCATCCGGACTCTTCTCTGACCATCCCCAGCCAAATTCCACATTGTTCCACCGCTGATGGCCTACCAGCATTTGCTGGTGCCTGTCGGTGTGCTCTTCTGCTCCTCTGCTCTTCTCGACGTCCAGCTGCCTGTGTGTTCTTCTGCTGATGTGTTCCTCTTGACATCCAGCAGCTGTGTCTGCTAGGGTGTTGAAGTTCTTATAGGCACAGGAAGTGGGGTGTGGCGGGCCCAGATGGTCTTGGAAAATGCAGCATTTGGGTGTGAAAACAGGAGTGCCTGTCCTCACCTGGGTCCCTGGGCACAGGCTCGAGGGTAGAGCCCTCACCAGGGACCCTGCCTTTCTCTACACAGCACTTCCCTGCCCCCCTCCCATATCACTATCATAAGAACAGCATGGGGGAAACCACCCCTGTGATCCAATTACCTCCACCTGGTCCCACCCTTGACAGATAGGGATTACGGGGATTACAATTCAAGATGAGATTTGGGTGGGGACACAGAGCCAAACATATCATTCTGCCCCTGGCCCCTCACAAATCTCATGTCCTCACATTTTAAAACATAATCGTGCCTTCCCAAGAGTCCCCCAAAGTCTTAACTCATTCCAGAATTAACCCAAAAGTCCGAAGTCTCATCTGAGATAAGGCAGGTCCCTTCTGCCTATGAGTCTGTAAAATCAAAAACAAGTTAGTTACTTCCTAGACAAAATGGGGGTATAGGCATTGCATGTGTTCCTCTTGACATCCAGCCGCTGTGTCTGCTAAGGTGTCCAAGTTTTTATACACACAGGATGGAGGACGTGGCAGGCCACGGTGGTCTTGGAAAATGCAACATTTGGGTGTGAAAACAGGAGCGCCTGTCCTCACCTAGGTCCGTGGGCACAGGCCCGAGGGAATACACCTATTCCAAATGGGAAAAATTGGCCAAAACAAAGGGGTTTCAGGTTCCATGTAAGCCTGAAATCCAACTAGGTAGTCATTATACCTTAAAGTTCCATACTGATCTCCTTTGACTCCATGTCTCACATCCAGGTTATGCTGATGCTAGAGATGGGCTCCCATAGCCTTGGACAGCTCCACTCCTGTGGCTTTGCAGGGTGCAGTGCCCTTCCCGGCTGCTTTCACAGGCTAGCATTGAGTCCCTGTGGCTTTTCCAGGCACATGGTGCAAGCTGTTGGTGGATCTACCATTCTGGGGTCTGGAGGACTTTGACCCGCTTCTCACAGCTCCACTAGGCAGTGTCTCAGTGGGGACTCTGTGTAGGGGCTCTGACCCCACATTTTTCTTCTGCACTGTCCTAGTAGAGGTTCTCTGTGAGGGCTCTGCCCCTGCAGCAAATTTCTGCCTGGAAATCCAGGCATTTCCATATATCCTTTGAAATCTTGGCAGAGGTTCCCAAACCTTAATTCTTGACTTCTGTGCACCCACAGGCCCAACACCACGTGGAAACCACCAAGGCTTGGGGCTTGCACCCTCTGAAGCAATGCCCTGAGCTGTACCTTGACCCCTTTTAGCCACTGCTGGAGCTGGAACAGCTGGGATGCAGGGCCCCATGTCCCAAGACTGCACAGAGCAGTGGGGCCCTGGGTCTGGCCCACAAAAACATTTTTTCCTCCTAGGCCTCCAGACCTGTGATAAGAGGTGCCGCTGTGAAGGTCTCAGACATGCCCTGGAGACACTTTCCCTATTGTCTTGGTGATTAACATTTAGCTCTTCATTACTTATGCAAATTTCTGCAGTGCTTTAGCAGGCTTGACTTTCTTCCCCCAAAATAGGTTTTTATTTTCTTTCACATCGTCTGGCTGCAAATTTTCCAAACTTTTATGCTCTGCTTCCTCTTGAATGCTTTACCCCTTAGAAATTTCTTTCACTAGATATCCTAAATCCTCTCTCTCAAGTTCAAAGTTCCACAGGTCTCTAGGGCAAGGGCAAAATGTTGCCAGTCTCTTTGCTAAAGCATAGCAAGAGTGACCTTTACTCTAGTTCCCAACAAGTTCTTCATCACCATCTGAGGTCACCTTAGCCTGGACTTCATTGTCCATATCACTATCAGCATTTTGGTCAAAGCCATTCAGCAAGTCTCTAGGAAGTTCCAAACTTTCCCACATCTTCCGAGCCCTCCAAACTGTTCCAACCTCTGCCTGTTACCCAGTTCCAAAGTCACTTCCACATTTTTGTGTATCCTTATAGCAGCACCCCACTATCTTGGTACCAATTTACTATATTAGTTTATTCTCACACTGCTGTAAAGAAATACCTGAGACTGGATAATTTATAAAGGAAAGAGGCTTAATTGACTCATAGTTCTGCATGGCTGGGGAGCCCTCAGGAAACTTACAATCATGGCAGAAGGTGAAGAAGAAGCAGGTACCTTCTTCACATGGTAGCAGGACAGAGTGAGTGAGTGCAACCAAAGGAAACACCAGACACTTAAAAAACCATCAGATCTCATGAGACTCACCAAGTCCAGGCGGTCAAGGAAGCAATGAGCCATGTTCCTGCCACTGTACTCTAGCCTGGGTGACAGTGAGACACTGTCTCAAAAAATATATATATATATATATATATATTTATTTATTTATATATAAATTTATATAAAAATATATATTTACTATATATAGTAAAGGCATTCTCTTCTCTTATAAAAATAATAAAATTACATAATAAACATTCAGAAAATAGAGAAAACTTACTCATAATTATATCACTCTAATTTAACCACTGTCAACATCCAGTATATAAAATAGTATATTTTAAATTATTTGAATGTGTTTTTAAGTTTAACATTATGTTAGTTTGGCTTTTAGGGAAGGCACAGTAGTACAGGTGAGAATGATAGCTATTAATAGGTACCAGATTTGAGTGTTTACATTGTGTAGTAAAATTTTATATATTTCACTTTATCATAGAAACATGCAAGCATATTACATTATTTATAGAATAAACATGACTATGTAAATACAAATACCCAGCATTCATACATGTTGTTACAAAGCTTTTCCACACATTGTACTTAAAGATTTCAACGCACACATACCTGTTTCCACATAAACCTCCTGGACATGGGGTAGAGCAAGATGTTTAAACTCAACACAGCTCAAAAAATAAATAAGAGACCAACTCAGGAAAAATACGAATGTGGTAAATAACACAACGAGAAAAAGTCAAACTGTTTATGAAGTGATGGGAAAGATATGATAATACCATAAATCATAGCATTGGCTAAAGGTCAAGTTTCTAAAACAAATTCAAACATTTCAAGATTGATGAGACAGTTAGTGGTTTTGTTGCTCTAGGGAAATGATCACCAGCATTAGCTATTTCATAACTATTAAGTAGAGCAAGGATAAAAACTGTCATGAGCCTGAGATTGCTCTAATGTATCTACCAGGAAGATGTAACAAGCCGTAGAGTATTCAGAAATCCCATATACAAAGAAAATCTCAAAGTCAGAGTTCAAGTTTATAGAACCAGTACGACAGGACTACTTTAATCATATCTGAAGTCATGAGATTAAATATATATTAGATGAGAGTACTACGAGTATAATATGTTTGGCTCTGTGTCCCCACCCAAATCTCATCTTGAATTGTAATCCCCATAATCCCCAGTGTTGAGGGAGGGACCCGGTGGAATGTGATTAAATCATGGGGGCAGTTTTTCCCATGCTGTTCTCATGATAGTGAATGAGTTCTTATGAGATGTTTATAAGTGTTTGATAGCCACTCCATACATGCTGTCTGTGGCCTGCCACCATGTAAGATGTGCCTGCTTCCCCTTCTGCCATGATTGTAAGTTTCCTGAGGCCTCCCCATGTCCAGTCCCAGACATGTGGAACTCTGAGTCCATTAAACCTCTTTCCTTTATAAATAACCTAGTCTTGGGCAGTTCTTTATAGCAGTGTGAGAACAGATTAATACACAGTGTGATACCATAGGCCAGATTTATTAGAATATAGTAAATGCTCTACCCAAACCAGTATAATTCCTCACAGTCAGACTATTGTAATGCTCTGAGTAAAGAAATACACGTTCAATTCACTTGTCTTCTTAACATTCTTATCAACAAGTTATTCCTGGAATGAAAGTATCCAAGTTTAATCAAGGATAGTACTCATCCAGGAATCAGCCTATTGAATGCTTAGTCCCTGCTCTGCTGCCAACTAGCTGGGTGACTTTGGAGAAATTGCTTAACATCTCTGGGCCTCAGTTCACTCACCTATAAAATGAAAACCTCAGACTAGAGATTCCTTACTAGATACGTAAGGATTTTGGTGTCTCCAATTAAAATCTCAAGAGTTTATGAAGTTTCCCCACCTCCAGGGAGGGTTTTATTCTATGAGACCTGAACATCATTTGGGTTACTTCTGTTAAGTCAGGCAAGAAAAAGGAGACAAGAAATTACTCATGTAATTTCTTTTAAGTTTAAAAATTAAATAGGAAAAGATGAAGGATTTATTCAACACATATTGAGGGCCTTCTCTGCATGAGGTTCTGTGCTAGCCCCTGGAATGACAGTGGTTACAAGGCTAAGCAAAGTGTTTCAGGACCACCCACACCTTGACCCTGTCTGCTCCAGATCAGAGCATCTTGTTGTGTGACTCAGGCCTGAGGACTCCTTCCACTTCCAGCACTAGGAACTCGGCACCATGGGAAGGGCCTGAAAGAGACTCTGGGCTGTCTTATTCACCCCAAAATGTTCAGCAACTAAAAAACAAGAAGGAAACCTCTGAGAACGTGTTTATTACAAATGATACCCAGATCTCCAAGTAGAGAGTGTAGGTTCTTGCTGGAGAATGGGGGTTTTATGAAATGTGTGTGTGGTTATTTGTGTGTTCATGTATTTATGTGTCAGTGTGTACTTGTGTGTGAGGGTATGTATGAGTATTTGTGTGTAAAACGTGCCGGTATGTGTAGTTTTCTGGGAGTGCATTGTATGTATGTAGTTCTATATGAATGCCTATAGTTACATGTGACTGTATTTATGCATAATAAAGTAATGGAGCCTATGTAAGGGTGATGGTTATATGCAAGTTTACAATGTGTATGTGTTGGGGCTGGGAACTAAAAAGCTGAAACACTGCAGATGTAATTTGAGTCATGTGGCTAGCTACTTTTTCATAGGATCACATCTTGCTGCAGACTTTTGTTTGCTTAACTAATCCCCTTTTGCTTACAATGTCACAAGGCTCACTATTTTGGCTTCTGAACAAACAGGAAGGTGTGTGAGGCTGCAAGTATAGTGTCAGCTATTCATGAAATAATTGCATGCACCACCAGCCGAATGTGACAGTCATTATGGACTCACAGCTCCATCCCCAGGCAAGGCAAGGAGTATGTCTTGAGAAATTCTCCATGCCATTCCTCACAGAGACCAGCTGCAGAGCACAGAGCACAAGAAGTGGTAGCAAACAGGCTAAATTGATTCTGGCCTGCCTAAGTGGAGAGGAGCTCTTCAGATGGTTACTATCTTTAACTAGGGTGACGTCCTTGGAGGCAAAGTCGCAGTCTCCTTTTTCTCTGATATTATCCAGCTGAAATCAAGCCCCGGAATAGTTTCCCTGAACTAAAAGCCAAAGAGAAATAGTGTCCAGTTCATTTATGTTTTAATCAATGAGTCAGAAGGTAGCAAACCAGGACTGATTGCAGATCCTACTGGCCCATCAGCCATGCCCATAACTCATTCTTTGTGCCAAGAGATTTTTTGCTGTGATACAATTCATCTCCCCAAAATATTTAGCACTGACTAGCTATATAGTTGTAGGTGGACCATCTGGCTTCTCCCTTGCCCATTATTAGAAAACCGATATTGAAGTCCTTCAATTCAGTCTGGGAGTAATTTAAAGCAATACCCAGAGGAAGGAGAAGGAGAGCTTTTTATAGCAAATTGATTGTCTGCCATGCATGTTAATTAATAGTCTTCAAAAGTTAAAGGGAGCAAAATAGGTAAACATAAATAAAAGCCAAGAATAGAATGGGAGAATATAGTCACAGTAAATACAACGAAGCATTAATGTCCAGGAAAAAAAAAAAAGAAATAGTACAAAATAATAAGAAAAGACAAACAACTCAGAAGAAAGTGGGCAAGGGCAATGGAAGATGGGCCGGGAGGTGCATTGTCTATCAAAGAATATTTCATAGTAATAAGACCAACCACAAGCCAGTCTGCTTTTTATTGTCATCATGCACAACAGTCCCAAATAATGTGAGTGGTAGTTTTCCTCCCTGCCAG
The DNA here is from genome assembly GCF_028885625.2 of Pongo pygmaeus. Lineage (NCBI taxonomy): Eukaryota > Metazoa > Chordata > Mammalia > Primates > Hominidae > Pongo > Pongo pygmaeus. The sequence continues at coordinate 139,609,170 of NC_072378.2, read as the reverse complement.
AGATGATCACTCCTGCTGTGTGTCCCACCCTCATTTGTAAGCTCCTGGCATGGGATATGAATGGGCAGTTTGTAGAAGAAGAAATACAAATAACTAAAACACATCAGGTAAATAAAAATAAACAGGCCGGGCATGGTGGCTCACGCATGTAATCCCAGCACTTTGGGAGGCCAAGGCAGGCAGATCACCTAAGGTCAGGAGTTCGAGACCAGCCTGGCCAACATGGTAAAGCCCCGTCTCTACTAAAAATACAAAAATTAGCCGGGCGTGGTGTCAGGCACATGTAATTCTAGCTACTTGGGAGGCTGAAGCAGGAGGATCACTTGAACCTGGGAGGTGGAGTTTGCAGTAAGCCAAGACCATGCCATTGCTCTCCAGCTTGGGAAACAAAAGAGAGACTCCATCTCAAAAATAAATAAATAAATAAATAAATAAATAAATAAATAAATAAATAAATAAAGTTTTAAAATGGCACGCAATCACTTTTGCTTATTAGCCTGACAAAACTTTCATACTGATAATACCCGGTATTAGAAAGGATGAGGGCAAATGGGTATACTCAGAAACTGTCAGTATGGTATTGGGTCATCTGTCCTTTTCTTGTACATTTGTAGGAGTTCTTTCAAAGGGCAGTTTGGAAGTACTGATTATCTTTCCCCAGTGTGCAAAAATAAAAATTATTTAGCAAAGAGCAGACATACCGCCTTTTCCTGCCCGTGTCCCTTCCTTGGAAAAAATACTTTGTCCTGGATACATGCAGTCTGGATGGGGCCATCAAGCACAGAGCCCTACCCACTCACCCAGTCCTGGCCTCAGGGGACAGGCCTAAAACAGTGTAACACTTTGATAGAGTATTTAGTTGAAAGACAGTGGCAGCTCTAGAACTGCCATAGAAGAGGGTTTATGGACTGCAGTTGGGTTGAAAGTGGGGCAGGACACTATTTGGCTTGTCGTGAAGTTGCACTTTCACACTAATTTTATTCATATGTTATCTGGGGGTTTGTGTGAACTGAAGCCACTCCGATCCAGTGTGCCCACGTGTACCAAGTGGGGTCTAGTCTAACCTAGCTATTGGGTTTTTTTCTGCTGTAATTCTGCCTACCAACAGGAATCACCTGCAGGTAGAATCAAGCTAAGAGGAGGTGAGTGGAGTTGCAAGAAGAGAAACTTAATCCTGGTAACCATATTTCAGCCCCTGGAACATGTTGGTCTTTTTAGATCCATTAACTTCCCCTTTTTTTTTTTTTTTTTTTTTGAGATGGAGTTTCATTCTTGTTGTCCAGGCTGGGGTGCAGTGGCATGATCTCAGCTCACTGCAACCTCTGCCTCCCGGGTTCAAGTGATTCTCCTGCCTCAGCCTCCCAAGTACCTGGGATTACAGATAACCACCACCATGCCCAGCTAATTTTTTGTATTTTTAGTAGAGATGGGGTTTCACTATGTTGGCCAGGCTGGCCAGGCTGGTCTCAAATGCCTGAACTCAGGTGATCCACCCGCCTCAGCCTCCCAAAGTGCTGGGATTACAGGTGTGAGCCACTGCGCCCAGCCTAGTTTCCCTTTTTAAGAGGGTGTGGTTGCGTTGCTGGATGGGTTGCTGTCGTCTGCATCCAAACAGCAATGAGTAGCAGAGATGAGAAGAAGCATGAATGGCTACACCATGGTGGCACACCAAAAGAAAAGGGGTCTAAATTCTAATAATTAACTTCTATGGAAATAGTTCCAAAATCTCATTTCTCATTTTAATTTCTCAACATATCTTTAAAAACTCTTTTTTGCAAAAATGATGATTTATTACAAAGTGAATTCTCTCGTGTAACCCACCACCTGGGTCAAGAAATAGAGCATAGTCAAGCATCCTACAGGTTACCCCTCCCTCCTTGTTAGAGAAAAGCACATTTGTTTTGCCTATGTGTGTATATGAGTGCATGTGCATGTGTGCAGTTGTGTGTGTAAGGGGGCTGTTTTTTGTTTTTGTTTTTACTTTGTGAAGGTATCCTTTTATGTCTGGCTTCTTTTGCTCAAAACTATGTGCAGTTCATCCATGTTTTGGCTTGTAGGAGTAGTTCATTGATTTTCATTGTCATATAGTGATCTATAGTGTGAATATACCACAACTTATCTATTCCAATGTTGACTGACATTGGAATTGTTTCCAATTAGTGTCCACTACAAATAATGTTGCTGTGATATTTCCTATGTGTATATGTAGGAGATAAATTGGTGGGTTATATGACATGTGTCTATTTCAGATATAGGAGATACTACCAATCAGTTTTCCAAATTGTAACAATTATTTCAACTACCAGTGTATGAGTGTTCTCATTGATCTATGTCCTCCCCACACATCATGTATCAGTTGTTTTCATTTTAGCCATTTGGAAGTGTATAGTAATATCTCACTGTCGTTTTTTTGTTTGTTTGTGTGTTTTGTTTTGTTTTTGAGACAGAGTCTCACTCTGTCTCCAGGCTGGAGTGCAGTGGTGTGATTTTGGCTCACTTCAACCTCCGCCTCCCTAGTTCAAGCGATTCTCATGCCTCAGCCTCCTGAGTAACTGGGATTACAGGCACACACCACCATACCTGGCTAATTTTTGTATTTTTAGTAGAGACGGGGTTTTGCCATGTTGGTCAGGCTGGCAAAACTCCTGACCTCATGATCCGCCCACCTCAGCCTCCCAAAGTACTGGGATTACAGGTGTGAGCCACCGCACCTGGGATCTCACTGTGGTTTTGTTTTGTTTTGTTTTGTTTTGTTTTGAAACAGGGTCTTGCTCTGTCCCTAGCTGGAGTTCAGTGGTGCAATCTCAGCTCACGGCAACCTCCACCTCCTGGGCTCCAGCAATGCTCGTGCCTCAGCCTCCTGAGTAGCTGGGACTATGGGCGTGCATCACCATGCCTAGCTAATTTTTGTATTTTTTGTAGAGACGGGGTTTTGCCATGTTGCTCAGGCTGGTCTTGAACTCCTGACTTAAGTGATCTGCCTGTCTCAGCCTCCCAAAGTGCTGGGATTACAAGCATGAGCCACGCACCTGACCCTCATTGTAGTTTTAATTGGCCTTTCCTGATGACTAATGAGGTTGAGCACCTTTTTGTATAGTTATTGGTCAGGTGTATAGCCTCTTTCATGACATGCATATTCATGATTTTTTTTCCCTCATTTCCTATGGTTTATCTGTTTTTTCTTGTTCATGTGTAGTAATGCTTTATATTTCTGGAAAGTAGTACTTTATTACTTAACACAATTACAAATCAGTTCTATTCTGTGGTTTACCTTTTTATTCTCTTAACGATATACTTTGATAAAAAGAATTTATCAATTTTAATAGTGTTCAATTTATCAATCTTTTACCTTTTTTGACAAATACATTTGTATTTTGTTTTTGTCATCTTTGTGCTACTTTAGTCATAAATTGAATGTTCACGTGTATGTGTGTCTTTCTTTTTTTTTTTTTTTTTTGAGACAGGGTCTCACTTGTGGCCCAGTCTGGAGTGCAGTGGCGTGGAGCAATCTCAGCTCACTGCAACCTCTGCATCCTGGGCTCAAGTGATCCTACCACCTTAGCCTCCCGAGTAGCTGGGACTACAGGCATGCATCACCAGCCTGGCTAATTTTGGTATTTTTAGTAGAGACAGCGTTTCTCCATGTTCTCCAGGTCGGTCTTGAACTATTGTGCTCCAGTGATCCACATGCCTCAGCCTCCCAAAGTGCTGGGATTATAGGTGTGAGTCACCGCACCTGACCTATGTGTGTCTTTTTTCTAAACTCTATTCTGTTCAGTTGATTTGTTTATCCTTGCACCAATACCACCTAATTTTAATTACTATAGCTTGATAATAAATCTTTATAGCTGATAATGTAAGTCTTCCTGCTTTGTTGTTCTTCAAAGTATTCTTAACTTCTTAGCCCTTTTACTTTCATATATAATTTAGAATCAGCTTGTCAATCTACACACACAAACACACACACACTGGGGTTTTCATGGGGATTGAATTTAATGTATAAATCAATTTGAAGAGAATTGAGGTTTTTACAATATTGAGTTTTCCGGTCCAGGAATGTGGTAAATATTTCAATTTATTTAGTTCTTCTTTGACTATTTTCAGTAACATTTTATATTTTCTTGGTGTCTTTGTTTATTTTTCATTGGGTTTAATTCTAGATGTTTGATGTTTTATGATACGACTGAAAATAACATAGTTATTTAAATTTCACTTCCTATTATTGTTTGCTGCTGATATACAGAAATATAATTTTTTTAATGTATTGGCTTTGTAGCTAGCAACCTCATCAGATCCACTAGTTAATTACAATAGGCTATTTGCAGATGTTTTTGGATATTCTAAACACACAATCATGTCATCTAGATATAATGGCATTTTTTTCTCTGTTTCCACTCTGTCTCTTTTATTAATTTTTCTTGCATTATTGTACGTATAAGAACCTCTTGTAGAATTTGAATATTTATGATGATAGTGGGCTTCTTAGCTTATTCATGATCTCAAGGGAAAGCTTACATATTTTGCTATTAAATAGAATGTTTACTATATGGCATCTGTAGACATTTTCTATCAGATTAAGGACATTCACTTTTATTCCTAGTTTGCTATGAGTATTTGTCATAAATAGGTGTGAATTTTATCAAATGCATTTTCTGTTTCTATTTAGATAATCATGATTTTTGTCTTCTGTTGACGAGGTGTGTCAAGGTAACTTTACATTTTTATAACAAATTCAGGTTGGTAAAGAAGTAATATTCTTTTTACATTACTGGATTTGGTTTGCTAGTATTTTGTTTAGGATTCTTGCATCTATGTTCATGGGAGAGATTCTTTGTAATTTTCTTTTTTTACAACGTTCTTGTCATTATAAGTTGGGAAGTATGCCTTACTTTTCTATCTTGGGGGAAAAGTTTGTGTATGATGAGTGTTCTTTTTTTTCTTAAATATTTAGAAGAATTCTTTGGTTAAGTTTTCTAGATCTGGAGTTTTTTGTGGAAAGGATTTAAATTGTGGATTTAATTTTCTTTAATATATTTTCCATTTTCTGTGTCAGTTGTGGTATGCTATATTTTTCAAGATATTAATCTATTGCATCTAAATTTTCATATTTATTGGCACAAATTGTTTATTCTCTTAATTTTAAAAATCTTATAATATCTGCGGTATTTTCCACCCCTGATAGTAATTGTCTTCTCCCTATGTCTTATCAGAAAGCTATCAATTATAATGTTCACAGACCAAATATTAGCCTTTGTTTTTCTCTATTTTATTTTCTCTATCGTACATTTGTTTTCTGTTTCATTAATTGTGTTAATTTCTTAATACTTAATTTGTTGTTCTTTTTCTCATTTCTTGAGCTAGAGTCTTAGATCATTAATTTTCTTCCTTCCCCCATCCCAATAAATGCATTTAAGACTACCTAAGAATGGCTTTAACTGCATCCCACAAGTTTTGATCTATTATGTTTCTTATCACTCCATTCAAAATATTTTTAAATTTTCTCTGTGATTTCATCTTTAGCATATGTTTAAAAGTGTATTGATTCATTTCTAAACATTAGACATTTTCTACTTATCTTTTATCTTTTAATTAATAGTTTAATTGTGTTACAGTCATGGACTATACTATATGATTTAAATCATTCTAAGCATGTTGAAACTATATAGTTTCGCATACAGTCAATTTTGGTAAATGTTCCGCCTGCAATTGTTGAGTGCAGGAAGTGTTCTATATGTATCAGTTAGGTCATTTTATTAATCCTGTTGTTCAAATCTTCTTTAACCCTGTTGATTATTCATTTGTTTATTTATTTTTGGTCCATTGACCAAAATATTGACCAGTTTTTGGTCTGTTGACCAATAAATTCGGTCCTAACAGTTAAAGCTCTTACTATCAGTGTAGTTTTTGTTTTTGTTGTTATTGTTGTTGTGTTTTGAGATAGAGTCTTGCTTTGTCACCCAGGCTGGAGTGCAGTGGCGCAATCTCAGCTCACTGCGATCTCCATCTCCCGGGTTCTAAGCGATTCTCCTGCCTCAGCCTCTGGAGTAGCTGGGATTACAGATGTGTGCCACCAGGCCCGGCTAATTTTGTATTTTTAGTAGAGACAGGGTTTTGCCATGTTGGTCAGGCTGGTCTCAAACTCCTGACTTCAGGTGATCCACCTGCCTTGGCCTCCCAAAGTGCTAGGATTGCAGACGAGAGCCACTGCACCCAGCCCCTTGTAGATTTTTATATGTCTCCATTTTGTTCTGTCAGGTATTGTCTTATTATTAGATGTATAAAAATTTATACTTGTGATATCTTTATGTTGGATTGACCACTTTATTATGAAATATCTATTTGTATCTGTAGTATTGCTTATTGCCTTAAAGTCCACTTTGTGTGATATAAGTATGAGCTTATATAAACATGATAAAAACGTGATATAAGCTGATATAAACATGAGCTTTCTTGTGGTTAATATTTTCATGCTGTATCTTTCTCCACACTTTTATTTTCAATTTTCCCAAATTATTTTAATTTGCAATATGTACTTCTGTACAATATAGAGTCTTGTTTTATGTTGTTTGCTTTATCTAGTCTGACAATTTTTGTCTTCTAATTAGAGATTTTGATTCATATGCATAAAATTAAACTCACCACCTTGCTATTTATTTTATACTTGTGCCATCTGTTTTATGTTTATTTTTATTCCTTTCTTTTTAAATTCTTTTGGACTTTGGATTATATATTTTTATTATATTCTCCTCTCTGTTAGCTATTTTTAGTTATTCAATCTTTCCTTAAGCTTTTAGTGGATACCATAGGCATTTCAACATTCATCTTTGACTTATTAAAGTCTAATGAAAAATATTATTTTGCCGCTTCCTGGCCAAAGCAAGGCCTTAGAACATTTTAACTCCATCTAATCCTTTACTCCTATCTTCTGATTCATCATCCAGTTTATGATCATTCTCTCTTCAATTATATCTAAGCCACTGTTATACCAATCCATTGAGTTCTTAATTTCAGCTATAATATTTTCCAGTTTTAGACATTGTATCTTATTTTTTTATAGTTTCCAGTTTTCTTGTACAGTTCTCTATCTCATCGTTTAATGTATTGAATGTACAAATCATCATTATCTTAAACTCCACATCTGATCATTGCAATATCTAGATATCTTAAGTGTTTTTTATGTTGGTTTTCAGCAATTTTGCCTAGAGATATACTAGATATTTTTTGTTCGAATGCAGGGCAGTTTCTGGAAAAAAAAGAAAGAAAAATGGAGATGATTTAAATCTCTGGAAAGTGTTATCTTCCTGAAGAGAGTACTTATTTTAGCTTCCAGCAGGCAGTTAAGATGGAACCAATTATCTTACCCAATCATAAAGTGAGGTGATTTGAAGTTGGGCTTCAGACTTTTTAGGGAACTTTATTTTCTGCAGTGTAATTGTTTGAGGGTCCCAACTAAAAGCATGGAGTGTTTGCCAGGGCCCTAAACCATTAACTAGCTCTAAAAAACAATTTTTGTTTCTGATGCCCTGTGAAACTGTAGGATGCTTTGCTTAGCGTCTGATCCTCTCAGTCACAGGTTGCATATTTGCAAGAGCCTTCAAGGGGAAAACCAGTCTGAATGTTACTTCATTTCTCTTTTTGCTTTTCTTGACCCTTTCAAGTTTTTGTTGCCTAGGTAGCTCTCCAGTGCCTTCCAACAGACATTCTACCTGTTTTATCAAGTTCTCCTAGTTATTCTTGGATGCAGGGTTACCCTGCAACAACTGATTCTACCCTTACAAGAAGCAGAATTCCCATCCAGCTTGTCTCTTGAGCATCAATTTCATTATCTTGAGATTCTGAAGATGCATCATATTTCCTTTGAGCTCTAGTATTTGGGCTCTGTGATTTGGGCTCCTCTGAGTTTCTGTTTTATTTAAGAGCCAGCTATGGAGGACCAGGTTTGTTATTTTAGCTAAGATTTTGACCTTTATCATTATCTGATATAATGGAAATATTAAAGGTCAACCACGGTTGAAACTGGGCAAGTAAGTTTTATCCTACGTGCCAAAGAATCTGTGTGAGGCCAAAACTGGTCTGGGAGGAAAGTGTGCCACAATAGGTTAATAATGCCAACCCTAGAAGGAGGGGAAGGGGCAGCACATAAGCCAGGCATTTGTCAGATGCAGATATGGTGACACACATATGGATCCAGCTCTTTGAGGAGCTGCTTTGTATCCATTTAAATTTGAGAGACTCACGGCTACCTCACTCCTGCCTCCCTTTGGATGGTATACAAGGATTCACTAAAATGGCAGATATTCACCGCATAAACTAAAGTACTAGCAAAAAACAAATCCCAGTGACTTGTGGTTTCCCATCACTTTGTGTAAGGATTTGAGAAGTTTGAATTAAATAGAAATTAAATAGTCTGTTCAGGCTTCTATAACAAAATACCATAGACTGGGTGGCTTACAAATAACATAAATTTATTTCTTGCAGTACTAGAGGCTGAGAAGTCCAGTATCAAGGTACCAGGAGATTCAGTGTGTGGGAGATCTGCTTCTTCATAGACAGCCATCTTCTCATGGTGATTTCACATGGCAGAAGGGGCAAAGATCTCTCTGAGGTCTCTTCTATAAGGGCACTAATCCCATTCATGAGGGGTCCACCACCATGATCTAATTATCACCCAAAGGCCCCACTTCCTAATACCATCAGTTTGAGAGTAAGGATTTCAGCATATGAATTTGAGGGGGACACAGTCAGTCCATAAGATCAGTTGAGATTCAGCTGTCAGGAAATGAAGGGTAATTATGGTGACTATATTTTCTAAACCGTAAGTGAAAATCCGGTTGGACAAAGCCTAATACTCTTATATCAGCAAGAAAACAGAACATTAGAAATCAAGACTGACCAGGAAAAGCCAGCTCATAGGTATAACAAATATAATTCTGCCAACAGTTCAAGATACCCTAGATTTTTGCTGACTTGGTTCCAAGATGGGGCTTTAGAAAGTTTTCCATATTGATGAGATTTTCCAGACCAGAGTTATAAGAAGGAAAGGCCTGCCTGCCGTCTCAGCCTCCCAGCTGCTCTCAGACACATCTGTGGGGAACCAGATAACTGACTCCTAACCTGCTTATTTTAGCCCAGTGGCTTCGCTTCTTGACGTCTCCAGTCTCATGGTCACATTCCAAAGGCCCTCACTCTGAAACTGCCTGCAAGCAGGGACAAACAGCAGCAGCTGCCACCGCACTGATAATGGGTTTGTGTTGCTGCTTGCCCAGAAAGGCTGCTTTGAGCTGATGATTTGCATTCCTGCTTGCCCAAACATACAGCCTCCGTGCAGCTGCCAGCTTCTGCACAGAGAGAACAGCAGTGCCACCTACTGAACCGCTGGAGATGTAGCCAGCGACTCAGTCAGCTTAGGCCTGCTTGTCACTAAATCTGGCAGGACTGTGTACCCAGCAACCGGACTGAAAACCACCTTTGTACAGTGATTAAGTAGGCCTCCTCTTCTGCCAACTTGAGTGATTGTTTACCGCTGTTAGGCTGAAAAAGTCTCAAGGAAGTTTATTTTTCTCTGAACAAATGAAACCAAATTGCAGTTGGGATCCAGGCTGTATCCCACTTCAGTGAGATATGGGCGAGCCAGCAATTGTGGAGTTGAACATTGAATACAATTAGTGAGTACTTACCCTGTGCTAGACACTGGGTGAGGCACCGGGATAGAAGTATGAATGAACTACACTAGACAAGCAATAGAAAGATAACGAACCTATACCAGTATTCCACAATTGACAAAATACACTCAAATAACTCAGCCACAATTTACTCCACAGAGAGTATATCTCCAAGGATGGAATTTGGGGGAACCAGCTTTCTATTTTCCTATGGGTTCCATTGCTGCTGTTGCCAAGCTGAGATCCAGAAGCCATGATGACTCTTCAATGGTTTTTTGGGTTTTTATAAATCATCAATTAACAAATAATATTATGGAATCTTTTTTTTTTTTTTTTTTCTTTAAGACAGAGTTTTGCTCTGCCTCCCAGGCTAAAGTGCAGTGGTGCAATCTCAGCTTACTGCAACCTCCACCTCCCAGGTTCAAGCGATTCTCCTCCCTCGGCCTCCCGAGTAGCTGGGATTACAGGCGTGCTCCACCATGCCTGGCTAATTTTTTGTATTTAGGAGAGACAGGGTTTCACCATGTTGGTCAGGCTGGTCTCGAACTCCTGACCTCAGATGATCCACCCACCTTGGCCTCCCAAAGTGCTGGGATTACAGGCGTGAGCCACCGCTCCTGGCCTATATTTGGAATCTTCTTCACAAAATTGCTGCTTTGCAGATGCCCTAGGTATCTGCTTGGCCTTCTTCTTGGAAAACCTTGCCTGGACAACTCTCAAAGTGCTAAATCTTCTTGCAGTATTCACAAACTCATCTATGTGTGTTAATAGCACATTTCTGACAATTATTAATAAAGTATATTTTATATGTTTTTGGTGTCTAATAACATCAGAAAACCTTACTTAAATATGTGCATACATACAAATGTACTTGTACTTGCTTATATAAATTAGTAATTAAGCACCCTATTAAGTCAAGAACCTGACACATACTGAATTGGTCACACATTTGCTGCTGAGCAGCAGAAGCTGAACACCCTGAAGGGGACCCTACCATACTGAAAGACACTAATGCTTCAGCCGCCGTGTACAGCTGCCATCCAATCATAGTCTAATGAGTTATGCAGGTGTGACTCCTCCTCTAAAAGGAGAGACCAGGTAAATACAAATTATTGGAAATGGGCAAATCAGTGTCATGTTGGACACAATGTTCATAGCTTTAGGACTGATTGCAATATTCACAAACTAAGCTAAAATTTCTTTTTCTTTCTTTTTTTTTTTTGAGACAGACTCTTGCTCTGTTGCCCGGGCTGGAGTTCAGTGGCACGATCTTGGCTTACTGCCACCTCCGCCTCCCAGGTTCAAGCGATTCTCCTGCCTCAGCCTCCCGAGTAGCTGGGCTTACAGGCACCTGCCACCATGCCCGGCTAATTTTTTTGTATTTTTTGGTAGAAACGGGGTTTCACCGTGTTAGCCAGGATAGTCTCGATCTTCTGAGCTCATGATCTGCCCGCCTTGGCTTCCCAAAGTGCCGGGATTACAGGCGTGAGCCACCACGCCCAGCCTAAGCTAAAATTTCTTAAACTACTACTGTGAAAATTATATGTGAAGCAGGATGAAGCAGGAAGAAAATTCTATGTGAAGCAGGATGAAGCACTTTAATCCTGCTAAAGTGTCTGGTATTTTACTATGATTTTACTTTTGAAGTGGGCAATAATTTAAATATTATGCATTAAATATTTACATTAGCTCTTATTTTCACTCATAAATATTCAGTTATCATGTTTCCTACCCCCTCCCTTCTTTTTGCAAGCTTCTGTGCAAAGTGGCTTTGCAAACATGTTTCCACTCAATCTTTCAGCTGCTGACTTCATAGACTTTTCTTATATGACTCATTCTTTAATTCCTGTGATGCAGTCAAAAGGGAGGTTTTCAAATACTGAATGTATAAGCGTAAGGCTGCTGTCAGCTGCTACAAGTCCACATTTAGCCATTAGGTGTGCTGCTAGGAGAACAGGCACATACCACCCTGGACATCTCTCAGAACCTTCCACAAAACTCTGAGACCACTCCAGGCCTCATTCTCACCAAAATACCTGCACTGTTATAAGGATAGGCATGGTAGCTTATCTAGGTCCCTTTGTTTTAATTTTTATTTTATTTCAATAGTTTTTGGGGTACAGGTGGTTTTTTGTTACATGGATAAGTTCTTTAGTGGTGATTTCTGAGATTTTGGTGCATCAGGTACACCTGAGCAGTGTACACTGTACCCAATATGTAGTCTTTTATCCCTTACCCCCTCCAACTCTTCTCTTCCCTGCAAGTCCCCAAGGTCCATTATATCATACTTATGCCTTTGCATCCTCATAGCTTAGCTCCCACTTATAAATGAGAACATATGATAATTGGTTTTTCGTTCCTGAGTTACTTCACTGAGAATAATGGCCTCCAGCTCCATCCAAGTTGCTGCAAAGGCCATTATTTCATTCCATTTTATGGCTGAGTAGTATTCCATGGTGTCTATATACCACATTTTCTTTTCTTTTGTTTTCTTTTATTATTATTATTATTATTATTATACCTTAAGTTTTAGGATACATGTGCACAACGTGCAGGTTTGTTACATATGTATACATGTGCCATGTTGTTGTGCTGCACCCACCAACTCGTCATCTAGCATTAGGTATATCTCCTAATGCTATCCGTCCCCCTCCCCCCACCCTACAACAGGCCCCAGTGTGTGATGTTCCCCTTCCTGTGTCCATGTGTTCTCATTATTCAATTCCCACCTGTGAGTGAGAACATGCAGTGTTTGGTTTTTTGTCCTTGCGATAGTTTGCTGAGAATGATGGTTTCCAGCTTCATCCATGTCCCTACAAAGGACATGAACTCATCCTTTTTTATGGCTGCATAGTATTCCATGGTGTATATGTGCCACATTTTCTTAATCCAGTGTATCATTGTTGGACATTTGGGTTGGTTCCAAGTCTTTGCTATTGTGAATAGTGCTGCAATAAACATACGTGTGCATGTGTCTTTATAGCAGCATGATTTATAATCCTTTGGGTATATACCCAGTAATGGGATGGCTGGGTCAAATGGTATTTCTAGTTCTAGATCCCTGAGGAATTGCCACACCAACTTCCACAATGGTTGAACTAGTTTACACTCCCACCAACAGTGTAAAAGTGTTCCTATTTCTCCACATCCTCTCCAGCACCTGTTGTTTCCTGACTTTTTAATGATCGCCATTCTAACTGGTGTGAGATGGTAACTCATTGTGGTTTTGATTTGCGTTTCTCTGATGGCCAGTGATGATGAACATTTTTTCACATGTTTTTTGATTGCATAAATGTCTTCTTTTGAGAAGTGTCTGTTCATATCCTTCGCCCACTTTTTGATGGGGTTGTTTGTTTTTTTCTTGTAAATTTGTTGGAGTTCATTGTAGATTCTGGATATTAGCCCTTTGTCCAATGAGTAGGTTGCAAAAATTTTCTCCCATTCTGTAGGTTGCCTGTTCACTCTGATGGTGGTTTCTTTTGTTGTGCAGAAGCTCTTTAGTTTAATTAGATCCCATTTGTCAATTTTGGCTTTTGTTGCCATTGCTTTTGGTGTTTTACACGTGAAGTCCTTGCCCATGCCTATGTCCTGAATGGTATTGCCTAGGTTTTCTTCTAGGGTTTTTATGGTTTTAGGTCTAACGTTTAAGTCTTTAATCCATCTTGAATTAATTTTTGTATAAGGTGTAAGGAAGGGATCCAGTTTCAGCTTTCTACATATGGCTAGCCAGTTCCCCAGCACCATTTATTAAATAGGGAATCCTTTCCCCATTGCTTGTTTTTGTTAGGTTTGTCAAAGATCAGATAGTTGTAGATATGCAGCATTATTTCTGAGGGCTCTGTTCTGTTCCATTGGTCTATATCTCTGTTTTGGTACCAGTACCATGCTGTTTTGGTTACTATAGCCTTGTAGTATAGTTTGAAGTCAGGTAGCGTGATGCCTCCAGCTTTGTTCTTTTGGCTTAGGATTGACTTGGCAATGTGGGCTCTTTTTTGGTTCCATATGAACTTTAGTTTTTTCCAATTCTGTGAAGAAAGTCATTGGTAGCTTGATGGGGATGGCATTGAATCTATAAATTACCTTGGGCAGTATGGCCATTTTCACCATATTGATTCTTCCTACACATGAGCATGGAATGTTCTTCCATTTGTTTGTATCCTCTTTTATTTCATTGAGCAGTGGTTTGTAGTTCTCCTTGAAGAGGTCCTTCACATCCCTTGTAAGTTGGATTCCTAGGTATTTTATTCTCTTTGAAGCAATTGTGAATGGGAATTCACTCATGATTTGGCTGTCTGTTTGTCTGTTATTGGTGTATAAGAATGCTTGTGATTTTTGCACATTGATTTTGTATCCTGAGACTTTGCTGAAGTTGCTTATCAGCTTAAGGAGATTTTGGGCTGAGACGATGGGGTTTTCTAGATATACAATCATGTCATCTGCAAACGGACAATTTGACTTCCTCTTTTCCTAATTGAATGCCCTTTATTTCCTTCTCCTGCCTGACTGCCCTGGCCAGAACTTCCAACACTATGTTGAATAGGAGTGGTGAGAGAGGGCATCCCTGTCTTATGCCAGTTTTCAAAGGGAATGCTTCCAGTTTTTGTCCATTCACTATGATATTGGATGTGGGTTTGTCATAGATAGCTGTTATTATTTTGAGATATGTCCCATCAATACCTAATTCATTGAGAGTTTTTAGCATGAAGGGTTGTTGAATTTTGTCAAAGGCCTTTTCTGCATCGATTGAGATAATCATGTGGTTTTTGTCTTTGGTTCTGTCTATATGATGGATTACATTTATTGATTTTCATATGTTGAACCAGCCTTGCATCCCAGGAATGAAGCCCACTTGATCATGGTGGATAAGCTTTTTGATGTGCTGTTGGATTTGGTTTGCCAGTATTTTATTGAGGATTTTTGCATCAATGTTCATCAAGGATATTGGTCTAAAATTCTCTTTTTTTGTGTGTTTCTGCCAGGCTTTGGTATCAGGATGATGCTGGCCTCATAAAATGAGTTAGGGAGGATTCCCTCTTTTTCTATTAATTGGAATAGTTTCAGAAGGAATGGTACCAGGTCCTCCTTGTACCTCTGGTAGAATTCGGCTGTGACTCCATCTGGTCCTGGACTTTTTTTGGTTGGTAAGCTATTAATTATTGCCTCAATTTCAGAGCCTGTTATTGGTCTATTCAGAGATTCAACTTCTTCCTGGTTTAGTCTTGGGAGAGTGTAGGTGTCAAGGAATTTATCCATTTCTTCTGGATTTTCTAGTTTATTTCCATAGGGGTGTTTATAGTATTCTCTGATGGTCGTTTGTATTTCTGTGGAATTGGTGGTGATATCCCCTTTGTCATTTTTTATTGCATCTATTTGATTCTTCTCTCTTTTCTTCTTTATTAGTCTTGCTAGTAGTCTATCAATTTTGTTGATCTTTTCAAAAAACCAGCCCCTGGATTCATTGATTTTTTGAAGGATTTTTTGTGTCTCTATTTCCTTCAGTTCTGCTCTGATCTTAGTTATTTCTTGCCTTCTGCTAGCTTTTCAATGTGTTTGCTCTTGCTTCTCTAGTTCTTTTCATTGTGATGTTAGGGTGTCAATTTTAGATCTTTCCTGCTTTCTCTTGTGGGCATTTAGTGCTATAAATTTCCCTCTACACACTGCTTTGAATGTGTCCCAGAGATTTTGGTATGTTGTGTCTTTGTTCTTGTTCATTTCAAAGAATATCTTTATTTCTGCCTTCATTTCGTTATGTACCCAGTAGTCATTTAGGAGCAGGTTGTTCAGTTTCCATGTAGTTGAGCAGTTTTGAGTGAGTTTCTTAATCCTGAGTTCTAGTTTGATTGCACTGTGGTCTGAGAGACCGTTTGTTATAATTTCTGTTCTTTTACATTTGCTGAGGAGTCTTTTACTTCCAACTATGTGGTCAATTTTGGGATAGGTGTGGTGTGGTGCTGAAAAGAATGTATATTCTGTTGATTTGGGGTGGAGAGTTCTGTAGATGTCTATTAGGTCCGCTTGGTGCAGAGCTGAGTTCAATTCCTGGATATCCTTGTTAACTTTCTGTCTCGTTGATCTGTGTAATGTTGACAGTGGGGTGTTAAAGTCTCCCATTATTATTGTGTGGGAGTCTAAGTCTCTTTGTAGGTCACTAAGGACTTGCTTTATGAATCTGGGTGCTCCTGTATTGTGTGCATATATATTTAGGATAGTTAGTTCTTCTTGTTGAAGTGATCCCTTTACCATTATGTAATGGCCTTCTTTGTCTCTTTTGATCTTTGTTGGTTTAGAGTCTGTTTTATCCAAGACTAGGATTGCAACCCCTGCCTTTTTTTTGTTTTCCATTTGCTTGGTAGATCTTCCTCCATCCTTTTATTTTGAGCCTATGTGTGTCTCTGCACGTGAGATGGGTTTCCTGAATACAGCACACTGATGGGTCTTGACTGTTTATCCAATTTGCCAGTCTGTGCCTTTTAATTGGAGCATTTAGCCCATTTACATTTAAGGTTAGTATTGTTATGTGTGAATTTGATCCTGTCATTATGATGTTAGCTGGTTATTTTGCTCGTTAGTTGATGCAGTTTCTTCCTAGCCTTGATTGTCTTTACAATTTGGCATGTTTTTGCAGTGGCTGGTACCGGTTGTTCCTTTCCATGTTTAGTGCTTCCTTCAGGAGCTCTTTTAGGGCAGGCCTGGTGGTGACGAAATCTCTCAGCATTTGCTTGTCTGTGAAGTATTTTATTTCTCCTTCACTTATGAAGCTTAGTTTGGCTGGATATGAAATTCTGGGTTGAAAATTCTTTTCTTTAAGAATGTTGAATATTGGCCCCCACTCTCTTCTGGCTTGTAGAGTTTCTGCTGAGAGATCCGCTGTTAGTCTGATGGGCTTCCCTTTGTGGGTAACCCGACCTTTCTCTCTGGCTGCCCTTAACATTTTTTCCTTCATTTCAACTTTGGTGAATCTGACAATTATGTGTCTTGGAGTTGCTCTTCTCAAGGAGTATCTTTGTGGTGTTCTCTGTATTTCCTGAATTTGAATGTTGGCCTGCCTTGCTAGATTGGCGAAGTTCTCCTGGATAATATCCTGCAGAGTGTTTTCCAACTTGGTTCCATTCTACCCATCACTTTCAGGTACACCAATTAGATGCAGATTTGGTCTTTTCACATATTCCAATATTTCTTGGAGGCTTTGTTAGTTTCTTTTTATTCTTTTTTCTCTAAACTTCTCTTCATGCTTCATTTCATTCATTTCGTCTTCCATCACTGATACCCTTTCTTCCAGTTGATCACTTCGGTTACTGAGGCTTGTGCATTCATCACGTAGTTCTCATGCCGTGGTTTTCAGCTCCATTAGGTCCTTTAAGGACTTCTCTGCATTGGTTATTCTAGTTATCCATTCGTCTAATTTTTTTCAAAGTTTTTAACTTCTTTGCCATTGGTTCGAACTTCCTCCTTTAGCTCAGAGTAGTTTGATCTTCTGAAGCCTTCCTCTCTCAGCTCATCAAAGTCATTCTCCATCCAGCTTTGTTCCATTGCTGGTGAGGAGCTGCGTTCCTTTGGAGGAGGAGAGGTGCTCTGATTTTTAGAGTTTCCGGTTTTTCTGCTCTGTTTTTTCCCCATCTTTGTGGTTTTATCTACCTTTGGTCTTTGATGATGGTGACGTACAAATGGGGTTTTGGTGTGGATGTCCTCCCTGTTTGTTATTTTTCCTTCTAACAGTCAGGACCCTCAGCTGCAGGTCTGTTGGAGTTTACTGGAAGTCCACTCCAGACCCTGTTTGCCTGGGTATCAGCAGTGGGTGCTGCAGAACAACGGATATTGGTGAACCGCAAATGCTGCTGCCTGATCGTTCCTCTGGAAGTTTTGTCTCAGAGGAGTACCCGGCCGTGTGAGGTGTCAGTCTGCCCCTACTTGGGGGTGCCTCCCAGTTAGGCTACTCAGGGGTCAGGGACCCACTTGAGGAGGCAGTCTGCCCGTTCTCAGATCTCAAGCTGTGTTCTCAACCACTACTCTCTTCAAAGCTGTCAGACAGGGACGTTTAAGACTGCAGAGGTTATTGCTGTCTTTTGTTTGTCTGTGCCCTGCCCCCACCGGTGGAGCCTACAGAGGCAGGCAGGCCTCCTTGAGCTGTGGTGGGCTCCACCCAGTTCGAGCTTCCTGCTGCTTTGTTTACCTACTCAAGCCTGAGCAATGGCGGGTGCCCCTCCCCAGCCTCGCTGCTGCCTTGCAGTTTGATCTCAGACTGCTGTGCTAGCAATGAGCGAGGCTCCATGGGTGTAGGACCCTCCGAGCCAGGTGCGGGATATAATCTCCTGGTGTGCCATTTGTTAAGCCCTTGGAAGAGTGCAGTATTAGGGTGGGAGTGACCTGATTTTCCAGGTACCGTCTGTCACCCGTTTCTTTGACTAGGAAAGGGAATCCCCTGACCCCTTGCGCTTCCTGGGTGAGGCGATGCCTTGCCCTGCTTTGGCTCACATGCGGTGCACTGCACCCGCTGTCCTGTACCCACTGTCCGGCACTCCCCAGTGAGATGAACCCGGTACCTCAGTTGGAAATGCAGAAATCACCCATCTTCTGCGTCGCTCACGCTGGGAGCTGTAGACTGGAGCTGTTCCTATTTGGCCATCTTGGCTCCACCCACATTTTCTTTATCTACTCGTTGGTTGATGGGCATTTAGGTTGGTTTCATATTTTTGCAATTGCGAATTGTGCTGCTGTAAACATGTGTGTGCATGTGTCTTTTTAATAAAATGACTTCTTTTCCTTTGGGTAGATACCCAGTAGTGGGATTGCTAGATTGGATGGTAGTTCTACTTTTTGTTCTTTAAGGGATCTCCATACTGTTTTTCGTAGTGGTTGAACTAGTTTACATTCCCACCAGCAGCATAAAAGTGTTCCCTCTCACCACACCCACTCCAACATCTGTTTTATTTTTAATTTTTTATTTATGGACATTCTTGCAGGAGTAAGGTGGTAGCTCATTGTGGTTTTAATTTGCATTTTCCTCATAATTAGTGATGTTGAGCATTTTTTCATATGTTTGTTGGCTGTTTGTATATCTTCTTTTGACAATTGTCTATTCATATTCTTTGCCCACTTTTTGATGGGAGTATTTTTTCTTGTTGATTTGTTTGAGTTCCTTGTAGATTCTGGATATTAATCCTTTGTCAGATCCATAGTTTACAAATATTTTCTCCCATTCTGTGGGTTGTCTGTTTATAACACTGAATATTTCTTTTGCTGTGCAGAATATTTTTGGTTTAATTAGGTCTCATTTATTTTTGTTTTTGTGGCATTTGCTTTTGAGTTCTTAGTCATGAATTCTTTGTCTATGCCAATGTCTAAAAGAGTTTTTCCAATGTTATCTTGTAGAATTTTTATGGTTTCAGGTCTTACATTTAAGTCTTTGATCCACCCTGAGTTGATTTTTGTATAAGGTGAGACATGAGGATCCAGTTTCTTTCTTCTACATGTGGCTTGCCAGTTTTCCCAGCACTTTTTATTGCATAGGGTATGCTTTCCCCACTTTATCTTTTTTTAAGCTTTGTCAAAGATCAGTTGGCTATTAGCATTTGGCTTTATTTCTGGGTTCTCTATTCTGTTCCATTGGTCTAAGTACATGATTTGTTCTTTTAGCTTAGCCTTGCTTTGGCTAGGTGGGCTCTTTTTTGGTTCCATATGAATTTTAGATGTGTTTCTTCTAGTTCTGTGAAGTAGGATGATAGTATTTTGATGGGAATTGCATTAAATCTGTAGATTGCTTTTGGCAGTATGGTCATTTTCACAATATTGATTCTGCCCATCCATGAACATGGGATGCGTTTCCATTTGTTTGTGCCATCTGTGATTTCTTTCAGCAGTGTTTTGTAGTTTTCCTTGTAGAGATCTTTCACCTCCTTGATTAGGTATATTCCTAAGTTTTTGTTTGTTTGTTTTTTACAGCTATTGTAAAAGAGGTTGAGTTCTTGATTTCGTTCTCAGCTTGGTCATTGTTGGTGTATAGTAGGGTTACTGATTTGTGTACATTAATTTTGTATCCTGAAGTATTGCTCAATTCATTTACCAGTTCTAGGAGCTTTTTGAATGAGTCTTTAGGGTTTTCTAGATATACGATCATGTCATCAGCAAACAGCTACAGTTTGACTTCCTCTTTACCAATTTGGATGTCCTTTATTTCCTTCTCTTGTCTAACTGCTATGGCTAGGACTTCCAGTACTATGTTGAAAGTGGTGAAAGTGGGCATCCTTGTCTTGTTCCAGTTCTCAAGGGGAATGCTTTCAACTTTTCCCCATTCAGTATAATATTGGCTGTGGGTTGTCATATATGGCTTTTATTACCTTCAGCTATGTCCCTTCTATGGCAATTTTGCTGAAGGTTTTTATAATAAAGGGATGCCAGATTTTGTCAAATGCTTTTCTGTGTCTATTGAGATGATCACATGATTTTTGTTTTTAATTGTGTTTATGTGATATATCACATTTACTGACTTGCATATGTTAAACCATCCCTGTAAACCCATATGAAACCCACTTGATCATGGTGGATTATCTTTTTGAAGGGCTGTTGAATTTGGTTAGCTAGCATTTTGTTGAGGATTTTTGCATCTATGTTCATCACAGATATTGGTCTGTAGTTTTCTTTTTTTGTTATGTCCTTTTCTGGCTTGGTATTAGGGTGATACTGGCTTCATAGAATGATTTAGGAAGGATTCCCTCTTTCTCTATCTTTTGGAATAGTTTCAGGATTGTCATGAATTCTTTTTTAGATGTCTGGTAGAATTCAGCAGTGAATCCATCTGGTACTGTACTTTTTGTTGGTAATTTTTTAAATTACTGATTCAATCTCATTGCTTGTTATTGGTCTGTTTAGAATTTCCATTTTTTTCTTGATTTAATCTAGAAGTGTATATTTTCAGGAATTTATCCATCTCCTCTAGATTTCCTAGTTTGTGTGCATAAAGGTGTTCATAGTAGTCTTGAATGATCTTTTGTATTTCTGTGGTATTGGCTGTAATATCTCCAGTTTCTCTCTCTATCTCTTGTTTTGTTTTTTTTTGTTTTTGTTTTTGTTTTTTTTTTTTTGAGACTGAGTCTCACTCTGTCACCCAGGCTGGAGTGCAGTGGTGCAATCTCGGCTTACTGCAACCTCTGCCTCCCAGGCTCAAGCAATTCTCATACCTCAGCCTCCCGACTAGCTGGGATTACAGGTGTGCACCACCATGCCCAGCTAATTTTTGTGCTTTTAGTAGAAACAGGGTTTTGCCATGTTGGCCAGGCTGGTCTTGAATTCCTGGCCTCAAGCGATCTGCCCACCTCGGCCTCCCAAAGTGCTGGGATTACAAGCGTGAGCCACCGTGCCTGGCCCTGTTTCATTTCTAATTGAACTGGTTTGGATCTTCTCTCTTCTTTTCTCAGTCTCACTGATGGACTATCAATTTTGTTGCTCTTTTCAAAAAACGAACTTTTTGTTTCATTTATTGTTTGTAGTTCTCTTTGTTTCAATTTTATTTCAGTCTGCTATGATCTTTGTTATTTCTTTTCTTCTGCTGGGCTTGTATTTAGTTTGTTCTTGTTTCTGCAGTTCCTTGAGGTGTGACATTGGGTCGTCTATTTGTGCTCTTTCAGACTTTTTGATGTAGATGTTTAATGCTATGAACTTTCCTCTTAGCACTGCTTTTGCTGTATCCCAGAGGTTTTGATAAGTTGTGTCACTATTATCATTCATTTCAAATAATTATTTCCATCTTGATTTCTTTATTAATCCAAAGATCATTCAAGGGCAGATTATTTAATTTCCATGTATTTGTATAGTTTTGAGGATTCCTTTTGGAGTTAACTTCCACTTTTATTCCATTATGATCTGAGAAGGTCCTTGATATGATTTTGATTTTCTTAAATGTATTAAGACTTGTTTTGTGGTCTATCATATGGTCTATCTTGGAGAATATTCCATATGCTGATGAGAATAATGAATATTCTGCAGTTATTGGGTAGAATTTTCTATAAATATCTGTTAGGTCCATTTGTTCTAGGGTGTAGTTTAAGTCTATTTTTTCTCTGTTGACTTTCTGTCTTGATGATCTGCCTAGTGCTGTCAGTGGAGTACTGAAGTCCCGCACTATTATTTTTTTCCTATCTATCTCATTTCTTAGGTCTTGTAGTAATTATTTTATAAATTTGGGAGCTCCAGTGTTAGATGCATATATATATAGGGGCATATGTAATATCTTCCTGTTGGACTAATCCTTCTATCATTGTATAATGTCCTTCTTTGTCTATTTTTACTGTTGTTGGTTTAAAGTCTGCTTTATCTAAGAATAACTACTCCTGCTCACTTTTGGTTTCCATTTGTGTGGAATATCTTTTTCCACCCCTTTACTTTAAGTCTATGTGAGGTCTTATGTGTTAGGTAAGTCTCTTGAAGACAGCAGACACTTGGTTGGTAGGTTTTTTTTGTTTTTTGTTTTTTGTTTTTTTTTTAAATCCATTCTGCCATTCTGTATCTTTTTTTTTTTATTTTTTTTTATTTTTTTTATTTGAGACTCAATCTGTCAGCCAGGCTGGGGTGCAGTGGCGCGATCTCGGCTAACTACAACCTCCGCCTCCGCCTCCTGGGTTGAAGCGATTCTCCTGCCTCAGCCTGCCAAGTAGCTGGGCATACAGGCACATGCCACCACTCCTGGCAAATTTTTTGTATTTTTAGTAGAGATGGGGTTTCACCATGTTAGCTAGGATGGTCTCAATCTCCTGACTTTGTGATCCGCCTGCCTTGGCCTCCCAAAGTGCTGGGATTACAGGCTTGAGCCACCGCGCCCCCAACCCATTCTGTATCTTTTAGGTGGAGCATTTAGGCCATTTACATTCAATGTTAGTATTGAGATGTGAGGTACTGTTCTATTCATCATGTTAGTTGTTGCCTAAATACCTTGTTTTTTATCATTGTGTTATTATTTTATAGGCCCTGTGAGACTTATGCTTTAAGAATGCTTGATTTTACTGTATTTTCAGGTTTTGTTTCAAGACTTAGAAGTCCTTTTAGCATTTCTTGTAGTGCTGGTTTGGTAGTGGCAAATTCTCTAAGCATTTGTTTGTTTGCAAAAGACTTTATCTCTCCTTCATTTATGAAGCTTAGTTTTGCTGGATACAAAATTCTTGGCTGACAATTATTTTGTTTCAGGAAGTTAAAGATAGGATCCCAATCCCTTCTGACTTGTAAGGTTTCTGCTGAGGAATCTGCTGTTAATCTGATAAATTTTCCTGTATAGGTTACCTGATGCTTTTGTCTCATAGTTCTTTAGATTCTTTCCTTCATCTTGACTTTAGATAACCTGATAACTATGTTCCTTGGTGATGATCTTCTGGTGATGACTTTTCCAGGAGAGCTTCTTATAGCTGGATGTCTAGATTCCTAGCAAGACCAGGGAAGTTTTTCTCAGTTATTCCCTCAAATAGGTTTTCCAAACTTATAGATTTCTCTTCTTCCTCTGGAACACCAAATATTCTTAGGTTTGGATATTTTACTTAATCCCATATTTCTTGGAGACTTTGTTCTTTTTTTTTTCTTTTTTCTTTGTCTTTGTCTGATTGGGTTAATTCAAAAGCCTTTTCTTCCATCTCTGAAATTCTTTCTTCTACTTGTTCTAGTCTGTTGTAGAAACTTTCCACTGCATTTTGTATTTTGCTAAGTGTGTCTTTCATTTCCAGAAGTTCTGAATGTTTTTTTCTCTATGATATCTATTTCTCTGAAAAATTTTTCATCCATATCCTGGACTATTTTTTAAATTTCGTTAAGTAGCCTGTAATCCCAGCACTTTGGGAGGCTGAGGCAGGTGGATTACTTGAGGTCAGGAGTTTCAGACCAGCCTGGCCAACATGATGTAACCCCATCTCTACTAAAAATACAAAATTAGCCAGGTGTGGTGGTGCATGCCTGCAATCCCAGTTACTCAGGAGTCTGAGGCAAGAGAATTGCTTGAACTCAGAGAGCTGCCAAGAGTTGCTGTAATGCCCTGACTTGGTTGGCCTCCAGCCAGGAGGTGGCACTTGCAAGAGAGCACCAGCTGCGGTAGTAACAGTGGGATTTGAGCTTGCCCTAAGTTGGCCAGGGGAAGTATTCTGGTTTCTCAGGCAATGGGCTCCCAAGAGTTTATGTCCTTTGTGTTAAGCTGTCAGGGCAGGTAGAGAAATACTATCAGCTGAGGGCAGGATTAGGCAAGTCTGAGCTCAGATTCTCCTTGGGTAGGGCTTGCCACAGCCACTGTGGGGATGGGGGGTGGTTCTCAGGCTACTGGGATAATGTTCCGTAGGGGAGTACAACTGACTCTGGTATACAGTAGAGTTTACAAGGGGAGTGGAGAATAGCTGGGTGAATGATAGGCCTCACCTAGCTCCCATGCAGTTGGCGAGGCTGGTCTCAATTCTGCAGTGCCCTGCTAACAGCGCTGGGTTTAGATGCAGGCAGCCTGTACATAGAACTCAGACCTGCCCCAGGCTATAAGCTCCTGCACTGAGAAAGCAAGCAGGGCTTTTAGGCTTCGCCCCTCCCATCTGCCCACAATGCCAGGTGCCTAGCTCCTGTGCTTGTGTCTGCAGCACACTTCCCACTTGCTCCCCAGATTCTGATCAAGAGAGTTCATGCCCACTCAAAATCATATCACAAAATTCAGTTGGGAGCTTCTTTCACCCTGTGACCCCTCCCTGGGTCCACTGGCTGCCTTCCCCAAAGGCTCCTATGAGATATAGTCAGGGATGGCTTCCCTGGGCTCGAGCTGGAGAATGGGAGTGCTGCAGAGTGGGAGTGTCTCCATCAAGAAGAATATAACAATTAGGACATTAGGCTGGGAGCAGTGGCTCATGCCTGTAATCCCAGTACTTTGGGAGGGCGAGGTAGGTGGATCACGAGGTCAGGAGTTCAACAGCAGCCTGGCCAACATGGTGAAACCCCATCTCTACTAAAAATGCAAAAATTAGCCATGTGTGGTAGCCCTAGTGGGCATCTGTAATCCCAGCTACTTGGGAGGCTGAGGCAGGAGAATTGCTTGAACCTGGGAGGTGGAGGTTGCAGTGAGCTGAGATCATGCCACTGCACTCCAGCCTGGGCGACAGAGCAAGACTCCTTCGCAAAAAAAAAAAAAAAAAAAATTAGGACATTAATGGAAACTTCATTTCAGCAAGCTGTCTAACATGTCAGAGAATAGAGAGATGCACTTGAAGTTTAGAGAAGCACAGTTTGCTCTAAACCAAGGCTTTAAACAGGAATTTTTTTAAAAAAATTCATACATATACCAGAACACCAATAAATTTTTTTTCCTCTTGCCCCAATTTCAACTCAAGTCCCAAGACTAAGTATAAATGCTAAGGTACCTCACATTCTAGAGTGGAACTGGACTGTCTTTGCAGAAATTTTAGGAAGTGGCCTCAAATCACCATCAGTGGTCTGTCAACCACCTTTAGCTTATATTTGAGAAAACATGAATGATGAAGGGGGAAACACTGATGGGTGTGGATGACTCTGAGGAGAATTGTTAGAATGCTGAGCAATTTCTCTCTTCTTCCTTTGAAAGGGTGTATAGTATGAGAAGACTTAAGAGATGGGTAGAGAAAAACTAAAAAGCATCCAGAGAGGTAGGGGGGAAAAAAGCCAGAAGAGTACATTGTCATGGAAACCAAGGGAAGAAAGTGTTTCAAGAAAAAGGGAGTAGGCAGCTTTATCAAGTGCTGCTGAGAGGTTAAGCTAAGAAATGAAAAGTACTTATTGTATTTAGCAATTATGGGACATTGGCTTCCTTGATTAGAGCAATTTTCTCCAGAGTGGTAATGGTGGAAGTGAGATTGCAGTAGGTGAAGCACTAATGAGAGAAAATCCAGACAATTCTTTGAATTAGGCTGTGAAAGGAGAGAGAAAGGCTAGTAACTGAAGGTACATGTAAATTCCAGGGAAGAACTTTTAAGATTTAAAATTGAGTATATTTATCCAAAGGAAAGAAAATATGTGTAGCAAAGAGATAGCTGCACCCCCATGTTTGTTGCAGCATTATTCATAATAGACATATTGTCATAATAGACAATACATGGAATCAACCTAAGTGTCCATCAACAGATGACTGGATAAAGAAAATGTGGTATTTATATACAAATAATGGAATACTATTCAGTCATAAAAAAGAATGAAATCCAGTCTTTCACAGCAACATGAATGAGATTAGAGGATATTAAGTGAAATGAGCCAGGCACAGAAAGATAAATACTGTGTGTTCTCACTTATATGTGGGAGCTAAAAAGTTCTGCTCATAGAAGTAGAGAATAGAATGATAGTTACTAGAAGCTGGGAAGGCGGGGAGGGAGGATAGGGAGAGGCGGTTTACAGATACAAAATTACAGTTAGATAGAAGGAACAAGTTCTAGTGTTCTATACCACTATAAGGTGACTAGTTAACAATAATTTCTTGTATATTTTCAAACAACTAAAAGAGATGATTTTGAATGTTCCTAACACAAAAAATGATAAATGTTGGAGGTGATGGATATGCTAATTATCCTGAATTGATGATTATACATTGTATACATGTATCAAAATATCACACTGTACTTTATAAATATGTACAACTATTACATGTCAATTTAAAAAGATTTACTAGAAAAATAAGAGTATAAAGCACTCAAGGAAAATTAACCTGCAATGTTGTATGTACTACACAGAGACAATATCCTACAGCATAGTGAAAGCTGTGGGTCTTGAAGAGCTATATGTACATACACGTAACTTTTTAATAATCTTTAAAACAAAGATCAAAGTTTATTTGTTTAGGTCCCATTACACAACCAAAATAAAAATAAAATATAAAAGAAACCAAATGATTGAAGTTTGAAATTCCTAAAATGGCCAATTTGTACAATAGTGGAAAATTTGATCAAGGTTTCTGAGAAGTCCAGGGCTTTTTCAGCTAAACCAGAGGTCACATGATTTGCATCACTGAAATGGTTCTTGGTTAGTCCAGTAGAAAAGAATGTATAACCACGTATACATGGATATGATCTATGCCAGTTAGATTCCTGATAAAGTCAGTCTGGGACAGGCTTCTGAACTGTACTATGTAACTAGATACAACTGAGAAACTTTCAAATGGAAATTTCATATGGCATCATTTCAATCAAAAGAAATAATAAAACTAAAAATATGTATCACTATTAGAGGAGAAAGCAGTGGTTATGGTGTGGGTACTGCAGTAAGTGACTGGCCGTAGCATGCTAGGAAGGTAATGTTGTAACGAGTAGGAAGCAGTTAATTTTCCCCAGTGCTTTCAGCTTTGAGGCCAGTCTAAGGCTTTTCTCCAGCATGTCTATAGCAAAGTGTTTGAGTCAGCCAGTGTGAGCAGGGTAATGCTTTCTGTCTTCCATTTCTTTTTTTCACACAGCCAAATAAAAACACAGACAAACCAACCAACCAAGCACTGACGAGCCAGTAAAGAGGGAACTGTGGAGGAATCAGGGCTGAGAGAATCTCTGATACAGCAGCGGAAATAGGTAAAAGGTACTAGCATTAGAGAAGTGTCAAAAGACAAAAATCTCAACAAATTTAGTTAAATGATTTAATTGGCATTTACTTGCAATTCATGAATTGGGCAGCATCTCACCTAGAAATAGGCACTATGCCGGGGGCATGTTGGAGCAGTCAGTTTTTGTAAGGTAGCTTGAGCAGGAACAAAAAAAACCAACATAATAAAAAGAGTGGATTGGTTAACATCAGGTTATAAGGGTTAAAGCAGAAGGGATTTCCTTATTGTGCGAGCTAACACTGGCCTATTTGGGGGATTTGTCTATCATCTCTCCTGATTTTTTGGAAGGTCAGATTACCAATTTAGTTTCAGTTTGGTGATGTGGAGCTTCAGCGTGAGTGACTCCATTTTGATTCCGTCTGTTCTATTGGGGCCTAATGCAGGAGCTTAGTCCAAAACACTGGCCTCCATCAATTTCATTTCACAGGAAATTGGACAACTCTTTAAAGATAAGAAAGATGGAATAAAGTTCCAGATATTGTGAAGTTTGGTAATTTGGTGGCAAGAAGTTGAAGGATTTTTTAACTTATTTCAATGTAAAGTAAAAGGCAAGGTTATCTCCTGTGAATGAGAAGAAGGGGTTGGTGGGTTGGGTTTAAAGAGAATCGAGAAGAGATTTAAATATAAAAGCTGCCAGGAAGAATAGGGGAGGAAAAATGATTAAAAGAGCATGAGACTGTAGATCTGTTGAGACTGGATAGAGACCAGGAAGGTAAAATGACCTAGATGCATGGTGTGGGGTGTTCTCCAGCAGCAGCCCACGCCATGACTAGGCTCAGAGAAGGCAGCCCAAAATTGGTGTTTTGTCACTGCAGTTACAAGGGGTAACAAGAAAAATATTGACAAGATGGGAATTGAAACACTAGGTCATGAAATTTAGGCTGGACTGGGGTATCAATCCCTCAATAAATCTTTGTTAACAGGGAAGTGAAAGAAAATAGAAACCTAATGGAGACATCCCACCAACCTAATCACTGAGCCCTACTGATTTTACATCCCAAATGTCTGTCCATTCTCTCCGCCTCTTTCCACTCCACTCTCACTACATGGTCACCAGCATCTCTTACATCCTGACTCATCTCCCGACATCCACCATTAATCATGGCATCCCAAAATTACTTATTAAATACCTAAATCTTCATTGTCTTTCCCTGCTCAATATCCTTCCATGGTGTGCTAGACAGGGTCCTCGGTAAACATGGAGGTCCTTTGACCATGCTGCATATGGCATGGTCTTTTATTTCTCTCACCCTACAGGCACTCTTATCTGCCATGCTCCAGGTAGCAAATGTCCCTCTTAAAATATATAGCCCAGATCATAGACACCAAGACAGGATTAAACATGCAATGGTGTTATTAGGGGAGATGCCTGTGAGAGAACCAGAAGACACTGGAAGAGATGTCGGTACACAATGCAGATCTGACCCCAAGTGTAGAAGAGAGGGAAGGAAGGTGGGAGAGCCCTGGATTACCAGGGAGCCTGAGGAAAACCTAGCAAGGCTGCAGGGGAGGCCTCCGCTAAGGATGGCCTTCAAAGGAGTCCCATGTCTTCCAGGAATGGGCCTGTCTTGATCACCTGGCTGTGCTCAGCTACTGGCTGGAGCTACCTATGAAAGCCTCAGAGCAAACACATTGATAGATTTCAGAGCACTGTTGCTGGGCCCCGGTATGATTTTGCTTCCTGTCATTGGAGGTCTGTGAGGCCCATTCTTAGAGCCATGAGAAATCGCTCCCCATTAAAGTCTTAAAATTGTCTTAAATCCTTAAAAAGGCATCATGAACCCTATAAATTTTGGTCTCCATCCACCACTCCAGCCTTACCCCACCCCACTTTTTTACTGCTCTGGTCATACCAGGCTTCTCTCAATTCTAGAAATGCACCATGCTCTAGAAAGGCACCAATCAAGGCCTTTATTAATTCAGCATCCCTTACCAGCAAAGCTCACTCTGATCCCATCTCCACCTATGCCTGGCTATATTTTTACTGAGCCTTTGCTCATATCTTTGCTTAGATGCCATCTCCCCAACTCCTCTGCCTATCTCCCCCAGCCTGGGTTCAATGCACTACTATGTGTAGCGGTGAGTTCTTCTCCTTTTTAGATGAGTCACTCGAGCAATGGTCTGTCTGGCATCTGAATTTCCTGCCAGATGAGGTGGCTCCACAACAGCAGAGCCTGTCTGCTCATTCACCACTGGACCCCAGGGCCAAACCCAGGGTGATGCTCAAGAAATATTCAATAACACATTTGACTGGCTGGTAAAAGGACATCAGGTAGACAGCAGCTGTTAGCAAGAAGTTGGTAGAGTCGCAGGTTTAGAATGCTAGATAAACTTGAAGCTTAGGAGAAAGAACTTAGTGAAAAACCTAGAACAGGAAGATTAGAACGGAAAATTTTAAAAAATAATTTAGTTTGCAAAAAAAATTAAGGCAAAGATCTTACTAACAATATGATCATTTTGCTGAACTGAGTGTGAATCTAGGATCTAAATATAGGTATTTTTCTAACAACATGGGCCCCGTAGGCTACACCAGTCAGGATTAAATTTAGCTGCATACAGCAGGAAACCTAAATATGAACCTTTATTGGTTGGGGATCACAGCATGAAAGAGATGGCACATTGACATTTTGGGCTGGATGATTTAAAAAAAAAAAAAAAAGGAAGAAAGAAACAGATGGCATATTCAAAAGCGTTTAGCTGAAACAAAGTTTAAAGAAGCCAATATTTATAGAGGTATGGACAGGGTTCAGGAAACAAAGGAATGATGACGCTCCCTGGGGTTAGCAGCAGTGGGAGGCCATTACCACCCCTAGGCTGAGGGGATGGTGTGAATGGAGCCCATCAAGAGCTGCAGCTTGGGAGGAAGGCTGCTGAGCAGGTGCAGTGGCCGTAGAGGAACAGAGCCTCTGCTAGACCCAAGACAACGCAAGCAGGGAGTGGGGAAAATAATCCTTCCCTTCTCCTGCATTGGTCTCCTGCCATGCACCTCAATTGGCCAAACCCAGTTGGAAGCCAGAGAGCAATAGACCCTCCTAGGGCACAGATTATGGAAGACAGAGTGGAGGAGGGATCTTGGGGAGAGGGCTGCAAAAGGAAAATAACCAACACAACAGCTTATCTGTCTCACATTGTAACAATATGGAGGTAGGCACCCCGGCCTGAGATGCTGGCTCCAGGGTCCTCAGGAGCTCAGGCTTCCTTCCTTATAGTCACCTCCCATTCCAAGATGACTTCTAGAGCTCCTGACCTCTCACTCTTTTTCCAGGAAGCAAGAAGGAGAAAGGAGAGAAGGGGTACCTTCCAGTTGAGTAGGGCCTCTTTAAGAAGTTCCCCAGCAGCCCTACCCAGGACTTCCACATAGATTTAGTATTTTGTCTGGGCATGTTGCTTCCCAGAACAAAATCCGGGTTTATTGGTTAAAAAAAAAAAAGTACAATGGATATTGAGTAGGCCCTCCTAAAACAATGCTTGAGGAAACATTGCCAGAAATAATTTTACTGAAAGATGGTAGGAGTTTTCTCAGGGATTTTTGTTTGTTTGTTTATGCTGCCTCTTATACCAACTGATATGGTTTGAATGTTTGTCCCCTCCAAAACTCATGTTGAAATTTACTTGGCCAGTGTAACAGTATTCATGGATGAGAACTTAAGAGATGATTAGGCCATAAGAGTTATGACCTCATGGGTGGGATTAATGCCATATAAAAGGAGAGTTCAGCCCACTTTTACATCTTAGTCCTTCTGCCTTCTGCCACATGAGAATCCAGCCTTCTTCCCCTCCAGAGGATGCAGCATGCAGGGCGCCATCTTGGAAAAAGAGAATGGTTTCACCAGATACCAAACTTGCTGGAGCCTTAACCTTAGACTTCTCAGCCTCCAGAAATATGAGTCAATAAATTTCTGTTCATTATGAATTATCCAGTCTCAGGTACTCTGTGATAGCAGCACAAATGGACTAAGACACTGACTTAATAACCTAATATCTGTTTGGGTTCCTCAGATCCCTGATTCCTCTATATAACTTTCCTAGACTACAGAGACCTTTTTCTTTACATCTTCTTAGTCACATAATTGTCAAGGAATATTTGTCAATCAATGATTGATTGATTTCTGTAACTGATTGTAATGTATCATACCTCCAACTAGTGAAAGATGAAAAGTCTTCATTCACACACTCAAGAAATATTTATTGAGTGCTTACTAGGTGCCAGGTGCTACTCTAGATGCTGGGAATACAGCAGTGAACAAAAACAAAATATCTGTCTACATGGAGCTTGCATTATAGTGGGAAAACAGACAACAAATGTGATACATAAATACAATATACAGGATGTTAGTTGGCCATAAGTGCCTTGGACAAAAATAAAACCAGTAAGGGAAATAGGAGGTTAGGCAGCAGTTGCATTTTCAACAGTCAGAAAAGACCTAATTGAGAAAAACACATCTCAGTAAAACTCTATAAGAGTGCGTGATCTAGAGATAACTGAAGGGAGAGTAGAACAGGAAAAGACAATAGTAAGGGTAGTTCCCTGAAGGGATATAATAGGCGGAATAATAACCCCCCACCCCAAAAGATGTCCATCCCCTAATCCCTAGAACCTGTGAACATGTTAGGTTATAGGGCAAAGATTAATGAAAATTGCATACAGAATCAAGGTTGCTAGTCAGCTGACCTTAAAATAAGGGAATTATTCTGGATTATTGGGTGGGCCCAATATACTCACAAAGGTCCTTAAAAGTGAACATGGCTTGAATTCATTCATTTTTTTTCAGAATTGGAATTAAGAAAATAACCAAAGATAGTATAGAACTCAATAAGTGTTTTTGATGTCTTAGAAACTGCTGTCTTGGCTGAGGTTTTAATTTACCTTTTAATTGAATATAAGGGACATTGCAGTAATATTTCCTATAAGTTCTATATATTTATTAAGGTTTAAAGAGATCTGGGCCGGGTGTAGTGGCTCATGCC
This sequence comes from Pongo pygmaeus, assembly GCF_028885625.2. NCBI lineage: Eukaryota > Metazoa > Chordata > Mammalia > Primates > Hominidae > Pongo > Pongo pygmaeus. The sequence continues at coordinate 139,576,989 of NC_072378.2, read as the reverse complement.
TGTAATCCCAGACTTTGGGAGGCCAAGGCGGGTGGATCACCTGAGGTCAGCAGTTTGAGACCAGCCTAGCCAACATAGTGAAATCCCATCTCTACTAAAAATACAAAAACTTAGCTGGGCATGGTGGTGGGCACCTGTAATCCCAGCTACTAGGGAGGCTGAGGAGAATCACTTGAACCCGGGAGGCGGAGGTTGCAGTGAGCCAAGATCACGCCATTGCACTCCAGCCTGGGCAACGAGCGAAACTCCATCTCAAAAAAAAAAAGAGAGATCTGGAGATACAGTAGCTATGACTTCCTTTATTATTATAAAAATAATATGATAAGGATTAACAACAATAGCAATAATCATTATTGCTACTACTATTTTCTAAACTCTTATGTTCCAAACACTCTTAGTTGCTGGAAATTTTGCTTCAAATATGTTTAATGTATCCATGGAAGACTTATTATATGGCTTAATTGGAGCATTTAAGATTACTGCAACCTATATGGTAGATTCCTTTCCTTTTTTTTCTTATCTCACCCTTTCCTCCTCAAAGAAAATATTTGCTACTGACAACTATTATGTCTTACCTGTGCATTTTCAATGTTATTTTTGAGGTCTGGTGTCATTCATAGTAGAGTGGTTAGGGACTATCAGCAATTTCCTAGAAGAGTATGATTTCTGTTGGATTCTTTAGAAGATCCCATCTAGTAGATTTTTAGAGAACATGATGGAAAAATGTCCTCTTTAGTTCACCTCAGCAGATGTATTTGGAGAAAACAGCAAAACAAGCAGAAGAACAAAGGGAAAATTGACCAATTCCTCAATATAACCATTATTCAAGGAAATAACTCAAGTTAGCATACAAAGTCATCATTGGGCTTTTAATATCCAGTATTTCCTCAACTTAACCATGCAACTACAATTATGGCATCAACTTGAAGTTTATCATTTCTGATCACTTTGTTTATATTAGGTTGTCTTCAGTTTTGTGGTTTAACTTTTTAATGTGATAGAATTATTTTTCAACGCACTTTTGTAAAGATGGACCTCATGTAAATCTGTCACAGTTTTTCTGATTCTTTTGAAATTTTTCACCATAGTTGGATGAAGGTATCTCTTGAACCTATTCAACTGTACTGCACATATTTTGGATAATTCCATGTTAGACACTCTAGCTATGCACAGGCTTCTCAGACTTCACATCAATGTCACATATAGTAAATAAAAATATGTGGCACACCGGGGTAAATTTGAGGAATTTTAGGGACATCTTACATGGGCCTAGGTGAAAATAATCATTGTGTTTTCTTTACATTATATAGCTATCATAAAACTAGTGAAAGGAATGATAATGTTGTTTTTACAAAACTTACAAAATAAAATGTTTTAAAATTGTTTAAAAATTGTTTAAAAAGTGGACATGGGAGGCAGAAAATGAGGTTAGAGTGATGCAATGTGAGAAGGACTCAATCCATCCTTGCTGGCATTCAAGACGGGGGAAGGGACCATGAACCAAGAAACATAGATGGCCTCCAGGCATTGGAAAGGGCAAGGAAACAAATTCTCCCTGAAGGCTCTTGAGAAAGGAATGAAGCCCAGCTAACACTGTGATTTTAGCACAGCAAGACCTGGCCTGTGTCAGACTTCTGACTACAGAACTGTAAGATAATAAATTTGTGTTGTTTTAAGCCACTGTGTTTGTGGTAATTTGTTACAGCAGTGAGAGAAAACAAATACAAGTGGCAACATGCCTGGTATTTTAGAAGAATAGCAGGGAGACCTCACTGAGACAGAGCGAGGAAGGGAAAGAGTAGTAACACTTCCCTTAGAGTTTACAGAAGTAATCGGGGGCTGGATCATGTAGATTCTTGTCGGCCATTTCAAGGATTTTGACTTTTACTCTGAAAAGAAAACATTATACAGTTTTGCAGACAGGGCTGTTTTGATGGAAATACGTTGAGAGGCCAAGGCAGAAGCAGTTGGATCAACTGGAAGTCTATTGCAATAAGGTAAGCAAGAAACAATGACTCGTATCAAGCAGTAGTGCTGAGTTGTGTGAGGTGGTTGAATTCTAAACATATTTTGGTGACTGAATTGACAGGATTTTCTAAAACTTTGGGTATGGAATATAAAAAAGAAGAATTTAGGATGATTCCACGAATTCTGGTCTAAGCAATTGGAGTTGTCAGTAATTGAAATGGAGAATGTAGAAGGAGCAAGTTTGGAGAGAAAGATCAAGAACTCAATGTTGGACATGCTAAGTCTGAAATGTCTAATAGATAGTCTGTGAGACTGTATTGTTATTCAAAATCATTCACTCCCTTTCCAGTTGATGGAGTATACTCCTGTCTCATTGACTTTGGTCTTGGCCATGTGACATTCTTTGACCAATAGAATGTGAGAAGATGGGCTAGGTGCGGTGGCTCACACCTGTAATCCCAGCACTTTGGAAGGCTGAGGGGGGTGGATCATGAGGACAAGAGATCAAGACCATCCTGGCCAACATGGTGAAACCCCGTCTCTACTAAAAATATAAAAATTAGCCAGGCATAGTGGTGTGCACCTGTAATCCCAGCTACTCAGGAGGCTGAGGCAAGAGAATCGCTTGAACCCGGGAGGCGGAGGTTGCAGTGAGCCAAGATCACACCACTGTACTCCAGCCTGGCGACAGAGCAAAACTCTGTCTTCAAAAAAAAAAAAAGGTGAGATGTGACATATGCCATGTTTAGAGGCATCAAAAACTTCCACCTGCCATCTTGTTCCTGCTCTCTGGTACAATAGAATAGCACAGACCAGATACAGATAGTGCATTTGGCCTGGGGTCCTAGAATAAGAAGATCAGCAAAAAGATCCACTTACGAAACAGGGAGAAAATGTAAACCCAATCCACAGCCTGGAGCTGAGACGCAGCTGAGCTGAAAACCCATGAGCAAGAAATAGATGTTTGTTTCAGCCACTGACATTTGGAGGTTGTTTTCAAACTAATACAGTCTAGAGTTTAGAGGAGAACTCTAGGCTAGATATATCAATTTAGGAGTCTTCCTAAATTGATATATCTATTATCAATAATCTATCTAAATATATCTAAAGTGATCATATTCACTTATTCATACATTCAATGACTATTTCTTGAGCATCTCTTACGTGACTATATGGTTGTGATTTAAGCCATGAAACAGACTGAGATCACCAAGACAATGATAAAAAAAAAAAAAAAAAAGGAGAGGGTCAAAGACTGGGCACTGGGGTATTCCATTGTTGAGACTGGGAGAGGAAGAAGGACCACTTAAGGAGGAATTGAGAAGGAGCTAGCCAGTAAGTTAGGAGGAAAACCTGCAACACATGGAGTCCTAGAAGAGGAAGTTATTGTATTAAAAGCTTTTAAGAATTTAACTATCATGAGGACTGAGAAATGACCACAGGTTTTAACACATGGAGGTCACCAGTAATCTTCACAACAGTAAGGTTTTTTTTTTGTTTTTTTTTTTTGAGATGGAGTCTCGCTCTGTTGCCCAGGCTGGAGTGCAGTGGCACAATCTCGGCTCACTGCAACCTCCGCCTTCCAGGTTCAAGTGATTCTCCTGCCTCAGCCTCCCAAGTAGCTGGGAATACAGGCGTGTGCCACCACCCCCAGCTAATTTTTTGTATTTTTTTTTTTTTTTTTTAGTAGAGATGGGGTTTTACTGTGTTAGCCAGGATGGTCTTGATCTCCTGACCTCATGATCTGCCTGCCTCGGCCTCCGAAAGTGCTGGGATTACAGGAGTGAGCCACCGTGCCCGACCCACAACAGTAGTTTTAGTGGAGTGATCAAGTGAAAACAATCACTTTTTATGATCATATTCACTTATTCATACATTCAATGACTATTTCTTGAGCATCTCTTACGTGACAAGCACTGTTCTAGACACTTGGTATATATCAGTGAAATAGACTCCCCCAAATCAAACAAATACCCATGTCCTTAACAGGCTTAGATTTCATCGGGAAGAGACACACAATAAACAATAAGCATGCTAAATGTGACAGAAGGTGATAAGTGTTATTGAAAAGGAGCCCAAAGGGTTGCAATTTAAATAGTGTGGTCAAGGTAGGCTTCATAAGAAGGTGACATTTAATTAATAGCTTTAAAGAGTTGACTTCTTGATCCAAGACTGTATTCAAGGATTTTATTTTCCTCGATGCACTCAGTTTACAGTCCTCAGCTGGCATTAAGCCATCAAGTATGTCTGCAAGACTTGTGACTCCAGAGGGTTCCCAAATTGTTAATTGGTTGAATAAATAAATCAGAAGTAAAAAACCAAGATTCAGCCTCCACTTATTTCACTGTTATACTTAGAATAATCCAATTAGTACTGTGATCTGTGAGAACCACTCAACAAAGAAAAATCATCTTGGATTAAGTCCAGTGAAGGTTCCTAAGGGATTATCAACTCAAAAAAAGCCATTAATATTAGGCTATTAAAAAATGAATTAACTGTATGCTTAGCTGCTCACAGAAGAGGATAAATTGAGCAGGGATGTTAGGAACTCCAACTTTGGGAAGTTACTTTCGCTTGACACAGACCTGAAATTAGCCTTGTGTTTCTTAGGAGGCCAAGTGTGCCCTTTTCCATTCTGTCTCGCGTCCCTGTGGTTGCTTATTTAAGGCTGTTGATGTCTGAATGAACTCAACTGAGTCTCCCCGAGTCTCCCAGGTACACCGCCCCACACCCAGGATAACCAAAAATGAATAAGTAACAGAAATATTCCACACATTGTATCTAATTTTAAATCATTTATTGAAATATGTGAAACAGTATTAAGGGCTAATAATCAGGAACCCACTCATTAAGGTTTTCACAGAGGACAGGAAAGATTTTGGTGAAAAAAATCTAGCCCAGCACTGTCCAATAGAACTTTCTCCAGTAATTGAAACATTGTATAATTGGTGCTGTCCAATATGGTAGCCACTAGCCACATGTGACTACGGAGAACTTGAAATATCGTTAATGCAATTGGCAAACTGGATTTATTTATTTATTTATTTATTGAGACAGAGTTTTGCTCTTGTTGCGCAGGCTGGAGTGCAATGGTGCGATCTCGGCTCACCGCAACCTCCACCTCCCAGGTTCAAGTGATTCTTCTACCTCAGCCTTCCCAAATAGCTGGGATTACAGGCATGCACCACCAAGCCGGGCTAAGTTTGTATTTTCAGTAGAGATGGGGTTTCTCCATGTGGGTCAGGCTGGTCTCGAACTCCTGACCTCAGGTGATCCACCCACCTCGGCCTCCCAAGGTGCTGGGATTACAGGCATGAGCCACCGCGCCCGGCCAGATAAACTGGATTTTTAATTTAAAAAAAATTTAAACTTCATTTGAATGGCAGTATGTGGCTGGGCTGCTGTACTGAATGGCACAGCTCTAGAGGTCTTGATTCTAAGAAATTCTTGTATCTGTCCCCCTTTCTATACAGTACAGGGATTGGGAAACAGGATTTTTAAGGTTCCTTCTTTTTCTGATGTTTTCTAACTTTTTAATCTTAACTACTTAAATAATCCCACACAGGAGCACTGCTATGGTCTGAACGCTTGTGCCGTCTCCTCCAAATTCATATGTTGAAACTCTAAGCCCCAAGGTGATGGCTTTTAGAGGTGGGACCTTCAACACCTGTGAAAAGAAGAGAAAAACAAAAGCAAAAAACAACAGAAGGGGTGGGGACTTTTGGGAGGTCATTAGATTATGAGGATTCTGATCTAATCAGAATCAGTTTGGTGCCCTTAGAAGTCAAAGCATGCTTTGTTCACACCTTTGCCATGTGAGGACACAGCTAGAAGACATCATCTATAAGAAACAGGCCCTTGGCCAGGCGTGGTGGCTCACTCCTGTAATCCCAGCACTTTGGGAGGCCGAGGTGAGCGGATTACAAGGTCAGGAGTTCCAAACCAGCCTAGCCAATATGGTGAAACCCCATCTCTATTAAAAATACCAAAAATTAGCTGGGCATGGTGGTGGGCACCTGTAGTCCCAGCTACTCGGGAGGCTGAGGCAGGAGAATTGCTTGAACCCAGGAGGTGGAGGTTGCAGTGAGCCGAGATCGTGCCACTGCTCTCCAGCCTAGGCAATATAGCGAGACTCCATCTAAAAAAAAAAAAAAAAAACAGAAAAAAAGAAACAGGCCCTCACCAGACACCAAATCTGTTGGCACCTTGATCTTAGACTCCCCAACCTCTATATCTGTAAATAATACATTTCTGTTGTTTATAAGTTACCCAGTCTAAGGTACTGTTATAGCAGCCTGAACGGACTAAGAATCACTTTTATTCTAAATGTGTAAGATATGAAGGCAGTTCTTATGATCCAGGTATTTTCTTTACTGTTAATATTTTGACATTTGGTTTTCTGAAAGGAATCCCCAAGGAAGTAGGCACCAAAAACACAAAACTAGGAAAGAAAATTGTCTGAATTCCCCACAGCTGCCAGCACATTTGTTTGACAGACAACTAATGGGCACAGCCCTATAGTAAGCATTATGGATAGAAGTTGTCAAAGACATAGTCCCTGACCTAGAGGAGAGCCTACTTGGAGTGATATTTACATGGAATCCCATCACGTGACTTCCATAGTACAACAGCTAGCAATATCTCTGTATCCCCCATCTGAGTGACTTCATACCCGACAAGATCAACCTTGCTAAATGCTGACATAGATCCTATAAAACTCTGTTTTCATCTGGCTCTGACCTCTCTCCCCACAAACCTCCACAGCTGCAAAGACAATATTGTCTTTGAGGAGGTAAAAGCTTACTTCCTTGGCCCAAACTGGAAATCTGACCTGGAAGTTTCTATTTGCAAAAAGAGCACATCTCTACAAGTTGAGAACTCCATTTATTTCAGACCTTTCTTATTTCCTTTCTTTTGGGTTTAATAATAAATTCTGAAATCCTCAGACTCATAATTAATATCTTATTAATTAAAATTATATGTAAACCAAGAAAACTAAATGCCAAATTACTTGCTCTAACCTCAATATAGAGGCAGTTCTAATAATAAAAAACGCCAATTTGACTATTTTAAATATTCTTCTTAGATAAAATCATCCTTTTGAATTTTAATGCTTAGCAGTTTTGAATAAAGCTTTCTCATGTAGCTTAATTTGCTAGATATTTTCTTAAAACTTTCAACTAATGCAAATCCAAACATGCAACATGAAAAACATCAAAAGAGAAATCATAAACTTCTGGGCAACAGAATATGCCTGTCACCTCCTTTGCAATGCTTTTACCCTGAAAGCTATAATAAAACATTAGTGCTTCTTACACTACACATCATATGATTGCTTACTGTTAAAACCCCAATTCCAAAGAACCACAGGTTATATCCCACCTACATAGAATACCAGGTTAAAGAAATCTGGGCCGGGCGTGGTGGCTCACGCCTGTAATCCCAGCACTTTGGGAGGCTGAGGTGGGTGGATCACTTGAGGTCAGGAGTTTGAGGCCAGCCTGGCCAACGTAGTGAAACCCCGTCTCCACTAAAAATACAAAAAATTAGCCAGGCATGATGGCTCACGCCTGTAATCCCAGCTAATCAGGAGGCCAAGACAAGAGAATTGCTTGAACCCTGGAGGTGGAGGTTGCAGTGAGCTGAGATCGTGCTATTGTATTCTAGCCTGGGCAACAGAGCAAGACTTCGTCTCAACAAAAAAAACAAAGAAAGAAAACAAAAGAAATCTGGAAAACAATTGAGATTCCAACACAATTTTTCGAAAAGCTCTTGCTTCCCAGCATACATACAAAGTGCTACATATGCATTAATAAATCTAACAAAAATGTAAATGAGAGACGTTAGGAGTGAAATTTCTCTTTCAGAAATTTTTCAGTTCAATAAAATTCTTAATATAAAAATGCAAACCTTGTAAGTCAAATGCTTTGTGAGAATTTCAATTAAATTTTAAAAAAATAATCTACACTTAAAATTTCATGTTAGGGTAGATCACAGATCTGATGGGCAGCTGTTTGTTTTTACATAAGAGAAACAAATGGATCATTTTTCCAACCAAAGAAGAAATAGGTTTTTGAGCAGAGGTCTCAGTTTGAAGCTGATCCAACTAGGGAAAAAACAAATACGCTGTCACAAAATTTCTATCCCTCCTTATTAAGACGGATTTTATCTGCCTACCAGTTGCACAACCTCCTCAACCCTCTTCTCATCTGACTGCCTCACTGAGGCCTGGTTTTATCTCCCTTTCTGTCAACACACCCATCGATTTGAGAGACATAAAGTAAAGCCACTCTCAGAAGCTCCTGTATCCATGAGACAGGGTCTGTAATTCCTCCACTGCTATTAGAGAACTCTTCAGGAGCCTCTTAGTAAGAAGGCCCCTGAGAAGCTTTCTTAGGGGTTACCGACTGGTTGGTGATGGAAAAGGCCATCTAACATTGAGCCATTTTCCCCATCTGTAAAATAAAAGTGTTGAGTCAAGACAATCTTGCCCTAACATAAAAATGCTTCCAGAAATAACATAAATGATCCTAATACGGAACATCTTTGGCACTTACTCCATGCTAGTGACTGCACTAAACACTTTATTTAATGATTTCATTTAACACCCCCAGGTAGGGACTCAATATTTACAGGTAAGGGAAGTAAGGATTTAAACGAGCTTGAGCAGTAGAATCTTCTCTCAATCAACCTTTCCTTAACCAATCCAGCAATTAACTGCCTCTAAATCGCTTTGTAAAGCCACACTATGATGAATGACCTCGGCCAGACGAATGCTGGGAGCTGGGAGCCTCCTCGCTATCAGGCACCATCCGCATATGGTTTCGCCCAGCAGAGTTGTGTACTTACCAAAAGTTACTCAGGTTTATTCCCAGACTTGCTTATGCCACAGTTACGTTTGCCATTGCAATGATGTAATTTAATAAAACAGTGCATAAACCAATGAAATATAATTATAAAAAGAAAATACTGTTTCAATAACTCAGTAGGATGCTTTGAGCAGATGAGGCAAATCATATACACAAAATACTGAATTAAACATGGGGAAAAAAACAGCAAAAGATTAAAAAAATGGAAATCCTACAAGTCTAGAGAGGTTCTATATTTATAGTATTTCTCATGTGTCATTAAGTTCTAATTCCACTTTAAAAAGAACCAAATGGGAAGCATTCTTAGAGTGAATCATAAATGAGGGTTTTGCAAGAAAGTGTAGTCCTACAACTAGAGGGTCTAGTTAAAGAACCAAATCTGTCAAATGAAAGTGTATTACTGATTTAAATATAAATAAAATGTTTATGATATACAAGTTATCCTGGGTAGGGAGGTGCAGGGGGGAGAAGAGGGTATTTTTTTCTGGCTGATGGAGGTGTAATTGACACAGAATAAACTAAACATATTTAAAGTATACAATTTAATAAGTTTGACAGATGTCTACATCTGGGAAACTATCACTACAATCAAGACAATGAACACATCAGTCACCCCCGAATTCTCTCATGCCCTTTGTAATCATTTCCTTTCCGTTCTCATTAATATTCCTCCACCCATCTCCAGGCAACCACCAATCTGTCACCAGATTCATCTGCATTTTCTAGAGCTTTACATAAATGGAATCATACAGGGTGTAGTCTTTTTCTCTGGCTTCTTTCACTTTAATTATTTTGAGGTCCGTCCATGGTGTTGCATGTATGAAGAATCTGTTCCTTTTTATTGCTGGGTAGTACTCTAAATTGCATATTGCACTTTTGTTCATTCTTCTGTTGATGGGTATTTGGATTGTTTCTGTTTGGGGCTATTACAAATAAAGCTGCTATAAACATTCATGAATGAGTCCTTGGGTAGACATATACTTTCATTTCTTGAATAAATGCACAGGAGTGGAATGGATGGGACATAGGATAGGCACATGTTTAACTTTTTAAGAAAACTGTGAAACTGTCCCACCAGCAGTGTAATAGAGTCCCAATTACTTCATATCTTTGCCAGCACTTGATATTCTTTTTAATTTCAGCCATTAAAATGGGTGTGAAGTGGCACCTCATTGTGGTTTTAATTTGCATTTCCGTAATGACTAACAATATTGAGTACCTTATGTGTCATCATTCCTTTTTCTGTTAACGTGTTTGTTCAAATGTTTTTTGGGGGAACTTTTTATGTATTCTGGATACAGGTCCTTTTCTTCCAGTCTGTGGTTCTAGTCTTTTTATTCTCCTAACAGTAACTTTTGAGAAATTCTTCATTTTAATAACATCTAATCTATCAATTTTTGGATTTTACATTCATATCTGATCCATTTTGAGTTAGTTTTAAAAATATGGTGTAAATATGGATCCAGATTGGGTTATTTATATATTTTTGCATACAGATATCAAATTGTTCCAACTCCATTTGTTACATTATTCTTTATTCAATGAATTCTCTTTGTACCTTTGCCGAAAATCAACTGATTATAGGGTCAACTTGTTGATCTTCTTGCTGATTGTAGGTAATTATTTTCTCAACTAACTTCTTTTTTGATTTGCTGACTAACTAATGTCTGGGTTTGTCAAGGAGCTTTTACTATATCCTGATGGTTAAGAAACTTGTTGCAACAGGAAGGGCAAGAGAAAGGACAAAGTAGGAAAGAAAGAGAGATAGGCAGGTAAGGATAAGTGAGATAGGCAAAACTATCACAACAACAGGTAGAAGAAAAGGGACTAGAAAAAAAGTGAAGGACATTTTTTTAAATGACATTTTCCCATCACCAAAGACCACCCTTAACCCAGTATGACTCTATCCTATGTTTTTGTGTGTTTTGTTTGTTTGAGACGGAGTCTCGCTCTGTCGCCCAGGCTGGAGTGCAGTGGTGCGATCTCGGCTCACTGCAATCTCCGCCTCCCGGGTTCACGCCATTCTCCTGCCTCAGCCTCCCTAACAGCTGGGACTACAGGCGCCCGCCACAACGTCCGGCTAATTTTTCATATTTTTAGTAGAGACGGGGTTTCACCGTGTTAGCCAGGATGGTCTCCATCTCCTGACCTCATGATCCGCCCACCTCGGCCTCCCAAAGTGCTGGGATTACAGGCCTGAGTCACCGTACCCGGCCGCAACTCTATCCTGTTTTAAAAACTTACGTCTTCAAAGTAAACTGCATTTATTAGGTAATTCATTTGTTTTCATATATTATTCATCAAGGGCATATGCTACTGCCAGTGTTTCTGAGCAGCTTAATAACCAAGATTGCAGTAACTCCTGCCAAAAGTAAACTGACCTTTTAGGTATCCTATGCAGCCTTGTGGTGGGTAACTTTGTGATCTAAATTAAGTCTTCTGAAATATGCACAGTAGCCCCCAGGACTCCCACTATCCCACTCCCTGCCCAAATCAATCATTCTCTTTTCAGAACCATGGGGTTCTGGAGCCTCAGAGGAACGCAAGCCAATAGGCTTCACCCGGCTTTACTTCCCTCATCAATCACCTGCAGCGTCATCAGAGCTTCAGAAAAATATGCAATTTGTTAATGTGATGAAAATAACAAAAAGGCATAAAGCACTTATTCAACCAATGGTTTGGCAGTAACTCAGAATACTGCTAATTAGCAAGGGACAGCCCCTAAACCATAAAAAAAATTGTCATTCCTTAAGAGAAACATGTAACCAGCACTTCTTCCAAGACTATATGGAACTCCAATAAACCCTGATCAAGTCAAGCAACCCTCAACAGTCTGTGATACCAGAGCTTCTAACAAGATTGTGAGAAATTGAAAATTAAACACACCTAGAGAAACTGTTAGAATAGTCAAAAAGGAAAACCCTGCCCAAACTGGATAGATCAATGCTATCAAATCCGACAGCTTGACATGTTTGAATCCAAAAATAACTCAAAGCTAGATCCCCAAGTGAATAAAATGATGAATTCTTGGTGTAGACTGTGAAAACGTCACCTTATACCCAGAGTTCTCCTTAAGCAATCATCTATCTTAACAAAAGAGAACAGATGTCAACAAATTGATGCATTAAACGATGAGGTGAAGACACAACTATTGATTTCAAATTTTTTCCCTTTTAGAAAGTGTTCTTTTTCTAAAACAGGGGATGCTTCCAATGTGCTCATCACTCCTATGCAGAGGGCCCAGCTAGGCCTCACAGAATTACTTCTATGTTGGCACCTGTGTTGTTGAAGCAAAGGCTACTATAGCTTTTAAATCTACTCCCTTGTCACAAGCCCAAATTATTTCTCAACCGAAAACAAGGTGCCCATCCACTGATACATATATTGACCAAATCTGTAATTTCCACACCCACAAGGCTCCTCTCACTTACTTCTGGGGACTCCCTGCTCTGTACAATGTCCAGACACTTCTTCCATGTTTGTGTATTACACCCAACCGCCTAGGAGACAAAGTAGCAAACATAAGCAGCCATGTCTGCTCATTTCTGCTTGCTAACATAATTTCACAAAGTGCTGACTCCAGAAAATGTGCAGCTCTCCCAAAGCATGCTTTGAGGACAGTGCAGTATTAGCAGACGGTCCTCCATGTCTCTTGCCTGGTCACTATATTCTTTAAAAGATAAATGACCCTAGTCCTTGCCTTTTCTAACATATAATGTCTGACAGGCTTAGTGATTATGCTTCTGTAATCTATAACCAGATGTACTCTTACACCCAAACTTTGATGTGATTTTGCACGTACCGAACCTCCAGCATCTGTATATAAGCAGTGGGTTGAAGTATCTGTGCTGGAACAGCCTGGCAGAACCTCTCTCAAAGGCTGCTCCTGGGCTACAGGCCTCAGCCTACAGTCTTCAGTAAGACTTCTGAATAGAACTACCTTTAATTATTTAAAAGGTTGATATTTTTTCTTTAGTCAACATCAAGTTATATATCTTATTTACATATCTGGTAAAAGTGTACATGGCTGTAATTGACATTTTCTTTCCTTTACAGAGAGTCTAAGTGCCATTCATATAGGCCCCCCAATTTGTTACCCTTAGCATCAGAAAATGAAATCAGTAAACACAAAATGAAAGCAACAACAAAAAAATTAACTTCAGGATCTAAAGTTCACATTTAAAACAGCTTCAAAAGTAACATGGACAACTGGCAACGATCTCTTCAGGCTACTAATGTCTAGATCTGACAATTAATATGCTAAAGGTGGCCAGTATGCAAGTGGTAACAGAAAACAAAAGGGAAAACCGAAGAAAGTTCATGGATTCTCTACCTCTGAGCAAGAGTTAGCTAGCTGAATATGTTACCGAATCTCACTTTGAGGAGTAGGAGTGAGAATCCAGATTTAATTCCTAGTTAGTCATTAACTATGTGAACTTACTTAGATTTAACTTCTTTGGGCCTCAGTTTACCTCTAAAATGACTACAATTGTCAATGAAATTCACAAACATTTACCATGTGGGTAAAACAAAAAGCATAGCCCTTGCTCCCAATTCTGACACGTCTAAATTCGATGACTGTTTTGGCTATGACTTTCTCACTCTTAGAATAACTGGGTTTATTAGGAATTACAATGAGACAGTTTTATGCTTGACTTAGATATCTAAATTTGTAATCAAGTGTAACAGAACCGCTTGAGATGGTGCTCATCACCAAGAAATGGTGCTATGGTAGCCAATTCCATTTGAACACTGATGAATGTAGCCAGTGTTGTTTTACTGAACTTCATGAGACAAACTGCTTTATTTTTACTTTTGCTGTTTCTGAGGCTTAGCAATGCCAGGTAGAGCTAATATAATTACCACAATGCTAAAAGTTTCTACTAAAGAAAAAATATGCCTTAAAAATACATTACTATTTCAGATATTACATCTGTACAGCACTTTATTGTCCTCAAAGGTAGTTCACATTCAGCAGGTAAGGTTTACCTCACTGCAGAGTTGAGAGAACAGAAAAAGAAGAAAAGCTCAAGACAACAATTTTTTCCCCCTTTGAAAATTTAACCCTTTACTAAACAGCCTACATAATTAGCAATCTAATTGCTGCTGAATTTGCCAAATTTAAGTCAAAACAATATAAGCAAGATCTAAAGTAATGGAAACCACCAATAAGAAATAAGAATTTTCTTCCATTAAACTTAATGCTTACCAATCACCATTTAACTTCATTTTTTTTCTGCAACTTTTTTCCTTCTGCAATAAAAACTGTACTTTCCTTAAAATTTCAAAGGAATTTTGCTGGCCATAAATTACATCAGTAGAAATCATATCCCAAGTCCTTTATAAGGCTTTAAATAAAGTAAAATTTATGCCTCAGACATCTGCATTAGTAAGTAGCAACACAGGCTTTGAATCCACTGGCAGACTCAAGACTTTCTTTACCCAGGTTTCCCCAACTTATCTTGTGTTCTAATGTTTGTGGATTTCAATCTATTGGCCAAGAATGATATTTGAATTGAAGAGGACAGGGAGATTTAAGGATAAACTATTCTTGATCACAGTATATGAAGTCAGCAAGACGTTCAATTAGACTTCTTTGCTTATAATGAAGAAGCATACGATCTTTTCATGATGAAAATTGTTACAGGCCTAGGAAACAAAAGCATCTGTAGAATGATCTATTGTCAAAAATAAAATCAGATCAAATTTTAAAATTGTATGTTTATTTTGCACACAAAAGAACAGTTGGCAAACCTGGAGACCTCAAACCAAAATTGTTAGACGTCTGCACACAGCAGTTATAGCACCATTTATAAAGCATAAGGGAGAAACTATTTTCGCCCTCTTTTATAACTGGCTATTACATGTTAACATTCTTTATAAGGAAAGCAGACCACAGTTGTTGATTTGTCTACACAGTAGGCACTCCCTTATCCTTAGGGGATCCTTTCCAAGACCTTTCCTATACATTCATACCTATGATAAAGTTTATAAATTAAGCACGGTAAGAGATTAACAACAATGACTAGTAATAATATAGAACAAGTGTATGAGTACACCAGCATTACTCTTGCACTTTGAGGTCATTTTCGGGTAAAATAAAGGTGACATGAATACAAGCACTGCAATACCGGGACTCATCTAGCAGCCTCCTAAGTGACTAATAGGCATGGGACATCTACAGCATGGATCCACTGGACAAACGGATGATTCGCCTGCTCAACAGGATGGCACAGGACTTGAGATTTCATGATGCTACTCAGAATGGTGCATGATTTAAACTATGTGAATTGTTTCTGGAATTTTCCATTTAGGTTGGCCATGGGTTACTGAAACTGCAGAACGCAAAACGGCAGATAAGGGGGGACTACTATATGGCTAGTAAGTAAGTTTGATTTCACCAAATCATGCCGACAAGGCCTTGCATTTTGTTTTGTTTGATTAGAACTAGCATTTCAGGGAAATCAGGATGACTTAAGTTTTGGCTATGTGGCTATGGGTGGTTGACCTTGGGGTCTATCTAATCTTTAACACTATACTATCTATCCAATAGAATTCCCTAAAACCAGAACAATAATTTTGGACTATTCATATAGAATCAACTTTGTCATACGAAAGCTTTTATTGCAAAGTGAGTTTACATGTGATACGTGACTTGCAAGCAGCACAAAAAGTTGGCAGTTTTTATTAGCTGCAGGAGTGACTTTGAAATGGTTACCTGAACAGTGATCAAAACCTCAGAAAGCTTTCTCTTCATCTTTTCTGACCAGACAATCCCACTGCTCAAAAAGTTCAATGAAAAATAAAGTGACAAACTAAAGACAGAGTACAATGTTAGTTTCTGGAATTTTATTATTTTTAATACATACATTTCACAAACAGAAACCCTCTAAAACCACACACAATTCCACAACCAAATGTTTCAATTTTATCAACATTCTTTAACTATTTACACTGTCTTTCCTCAACAAAAGTGCAATCCAAGACATCTTGACAAAAAATCTTTACCGACAAGAATTTATTTTTGAGCTGGTTTTAATGAAGCCCATCCATTATATTTTCTTTCAATTACCCGGAATATTCAGTGAACAGGACATAGAGATGAACTGGGTTAGGCAGCATCCTATTATAGGAAATAAAACACTAAACAAGAACACTTTCTCCTCACTTCCTTCCCAACCTCCAATGAAAGTTACTCAACAGCTGCTACCAGGACACAGAACAGAAAAGCAAACTGGAGTTCTTGACCTAGACACAGGAGAACAGACTGTGTATTAAGCATCAGTCTTGCAGGACTAAACAAAAGACTTAGCAAATTAGTTTTGGTGCTCTAATAAGGTACATATCTGTCTTATCTGTTAGTTTTAGAGTTCAAATACCTAAAAAATTCTTTTTTGATGAGTTAATTTTCCCCCAACATATATGAAAATAACTTTTACTCAGAAAATGAACTTCTTGCACAAAACCTAGAAGTTAAAGGGCATTTAAGGAAAGCTCCTCTGTAACTAGAATGGGATAATTCACCCAACTCCCCAACTTCATGGCACCATGTCTATCTTTTAAAGTATAAACCCATTATATCAACTGCTTCAAATGTAACAAGAGAATGAAGAGGTGAGATGGCCTGAAGAGAAAACAATCAATCAGAAATTGTCCTCTCACTAAACTAAAGCAGATCATTCTATCTGCTCAAGGTATAAAACTCTTAAAAATAAATAATTAAAAAAATTAAGAATAGACAAAAAATCACTTTGAAATTATTAGTCACTCTTAAGATTGATTCATTTTACTGAACACTATTCATCAGAAAAACAAATTGGATCTCTTAGGTAACTAATATCCTTTTAGTATCCTAACTACAACAAAAATACTAACCTTTTTTGATATATTCCAATTCCAATCAAAGTATTCAGGGCAAGCTTGGGGTATTAAGGTCAGTAGATTTCCAAAATAAGATTTATCTTCATGGTGTTGAACACTCGATTATATTTTATTCCCAAATCAGCCAGATTTTCCCTCCAGACAAGAATGAATCATCTTAAAGGCAAAAGATATTCTCAGATATGCTTCATGCTCTCATGCTATTCTCTTTAAGTCACATCCACAGAATCCTTACTTTAGCATCGAAATAATGTCCAAGAGTAAATTTTACCCAATTACAGTAAAACCTCATCCTATTTATTGTTCAGGGGGTAGAAAGCCATCCAAAAAGGCAACATGGAACACAGCATACACTATACTGACAGCAGTTCTAAATTCAGGAGCTTGCTGAATGCAATGTATAGGTCAATTGTAAGCTTCAGAACAACAATATAAAGCAGGTTTCACTATAAAATTTTAGGTAGGTTAAAGATCAGCATCATAAATATTTTACTATTTAAATTCAGAAATAAAATCCAAATGGTATTACGAGGACAAGAGAAACTTAGCACTTTTTGCATCTGGGTACAGGAGAGAATCAGTAAGGAAATAGTTAATTCACCACTACAGCTTTGTGCATTAAAGACAAGTTTGCAGAAAGCTATGTCTTACAATCCTCTTTTAGTTGCATCAAACACTGTCAGTTCAATGACTTTCTACTTCTTATAGGCATTTTATGCATTTCTTCCCACTGAAATGTTTTTTCAGATGATCAAACACCAACCTAGATGCAGCAAACCAAATCAACCAAACTGAAAGATGAATAGTATTAGTGAATAACATTGGTTCTTTAATGCTGCGTTGTTTCAAACAAAACATCAAATACTTCATATAGAACTGAAACTCCGCCAGGCGCGGTGGCTCACGCCTGTAATCCCAGCACTTTGGGAGGCCAAGGCGGGCGGATCACAAGGTCAGGAGATCTAGACCATCCTAGCTAACATGGTGAAACGCTGTCTCTACTAAACATACAAAAAATTAGCCGGGTGTGGTGGCACGTGCCTGTAGTCCCAGCTACTTGGGAGGCTTAGGCAGGAGAATTGCTTGAATCCGGGAGGCAGAGGTTGCAGTGAGCTGAGATCGCACTACCGCACTCCAGCCTGGGTGACAGAGCGAGACTCCATCTCAAAAAAAAAAAAAAGAAAAAAAGAACTGAAACTCACGTGCAATATTGCCTAAATACTTCTGAAAAGCAAAACCACATAGTAAAAAAAAAAAAAAAAAAAAGGTATAAACCAAATGAGTAATATAAAATATTCACATCAACCCCAAATTTGGCTATTCATAAAATGATTTTCTGCATTCTTTTAGCATATATGCACATCATACATGAAATTATCCAATTAATTTTTGAGAAATCATATTCCAATTCTATAAGGGTATGGGACGTCAGTCTATTTAAAGCATTAAAATCTACTGAACCAAAGGCTGTATTTTGGAATGCCCAATGCTCTGACTAATCAAGTTCTATATATATGATCATCTTTTTTCATCAACAGTAAGGTATCATGGGCTTTTTAGAATGGTCTATTTTTCAAACATACTGCTATGCATTAAAATAATTGATTTTCCAAAACATACTTTTAAAAGAAATAGTAAAATTATTTTCTTCATCATCCTTTCACACTTTTTTTTCCCTTCCCTCTTAAGGTCAAATCTTTGATTTTGGAAACTCAGAATTAAATCGGTTAAACATGGCCATAAGCAATTTTGAGGACAATAAGTGTGGCAATTATTGGTTCTGAAGCTCACCAGTTAGATTCTGTGGCTGAGAGATTTACCTGTGAGAAGAATCTGACACCAAATGACACTTCAACAGTGCAACCTGTAATAAATCATCACTGCCCAAATCATGTTATTCATGGGTTCTCCTTAAGAGCTATATTACCAACTTCAAAGACACAATTCAAATGATGGAGTTCTGCCTTCTTGCATTATTTCCAAATTCATTTCACATATTCTGTTATAGGTCAGTTTACCTAAACATATTTGCAACACTAATATCTTTCCTATGTCTTACAATTTGGATATTATTTTCAGCATGAAAAATGAACTGGCAAATTACAATAGCGACAGAAACAGCACTTGTGCCACTTTCAGGTCACCTGTCAGTGTGAGTAAACTGCCTGCCCATGTGTGCTGCAGAACACTAGGCTGAGATAGACTAATGCACTATTAGCTCTCCAGGCACAGACTTACATTCACTTGTCACATATTTTTCCAAAGGCCCAAGGAAGATCTAAAAGAAGGTTTTTAGAAAGTTAACATTTTAGTAAGAGTTTCCTTCCAACTCCTATGAAGCTCTTAGTTTCTAACCACAAATTCCTTTCCTAAATTCACCCCATCCTCCCCACCATCTTAAAGCTGCATCAAAGATTCTTGGTAAGAGTGAACCCCGACCCAAATGCACAGGATTACCCATCTGGGCTCTGGTCAAAACCACAGACTAACACTCGGGAATCAAGACAGGGCAAGGGCAGCCCCTATTTTAGTGGCACACAAACAACAAAGTAACTCTCCTTTAAATTAGAAAAGAAATTAATGTCACAGAATGTTTCCCTATAAAAGATACGTAATAAAGTAATAATATCAATAAAATAGCTATTACTAAAGCAAAGCTTTCATCAATAAGCTTCGAGAACTTTGAAGGAGGAAAATGGCTTCACGAAGTGGTAGTCCAGATTCCCACAGTGTGGACACTGCTGGACATTGCTATATTCGGAGAAGTACTGCATCCCGATCCTCACGTCGATCACCGGCTTCCCACAGTGCTTACAGTTCAGGCGGGCCTGGGGGAAACAGACACCATCAGCCACAACACCCCTCCGCTTCCCAACACTTGTCAAAGTCATCCAAACCAAAATGCTGGGAAACTGATCAAGGGCTTTGCAAAGCATCCCTTTTACTACCAAAAACAGGGAAACGGGGTATGCCTGAAAGACTCCCAGCTTCTCTCCTGATATGCAGCACTGCTAGCTGTTTCACCTACTTATGAGAAGAAAATTCTAAACTACGACTGCCTAAATGCTCTCCACTGAAGTTCCCTAACAATAAGAAACCCCTCCCCCTGGATTTTAAGACAGTGGCTGAAGCTGACTTCCCTCACCCAAACCTCCACGAAACTTCTTTGAAATTTCATTTTTCATTCTACTCTATATAAAAGTTGCATTTTCTTTGATGTAAAAATAAAATTTCCCAAGATACTCAAGTAAAATTAGCAGTCCAGGAAGTGCAGTGCTGGTCTGAGGCTTCTGGAGTTCCCAGCACCCTGCATCTTCACTCATGCCTAGCCTCTCCGTAACAGCACAGTCCTAGAACCTTTCAGCAATGGGTCCAGGACTTAAGTGAATAACCAGAAATTATAAATAAAACAGACTCAATTTAGACTCATTTTAAAAATGTACTTAAAAAGTATAATCTCAACTTGTTCTCAAAATACTCCTGGGAGGTAGGTAGTATTAGATGACTTTTAGATAATGCAACTGAGGCACATGTGATAAAGCACCATGCCAAAGACCACGGTTAGAAAGCAGCAAGGCTGGAGTGAACCAAAGCAGCCTGCTGATCCTCAGCCACTACAGGAACTACTTTTCTGTAACCTGAGGTAAACAGTCTTTTAACTACGTAATCTCTCTGAACAACATTAAAAGTGTGATTCTGAGCAAACCCGTCTTCACCCTGTTATACCTTTATAAGAATCAATTATTGCTTATTTTTGGCTACATCTTATTGAAGACTTTCCTTGATTCATTAGTAGTGTCTAACACTTGTATCCTCACTGATTTTTTTAAATTAACAATAATCGAACATATTTTCATTATTTTCAGTAGGGGGCCAGAAATGAAAGGTCTGGGCTTCAATTGTTTTAAGGAAGAAATACAGTGCATGGTGAATACCAAGAGGCTGGGTGTGGCAGGATGCTGTTCTGTTTTTCTTCCTAAAGACATGGAAATAATCTCATTGCCTTTCAATGGTGTACCAAAAAGAACACCAGAACAGGAGTCACACGGTGCAGTCATGGCTGTGACGCAATGTATGTAGACCTGGGTAAAACATCCCAAGTTTGTAGGCCTCCATTGTATGAGGAAATAAGGAGGTCGGTCTAGATCCCAGTCCTTTCCAGTGCTAATCTTCTGAGTTAACAGGCTCAAACATTCTTTCACTTCCTTATTTCTTTAATTTAAAAGATAATCCTCCACGGTGTGTGTGTGCAGAGGGGAGCCACTTCCTCTGGTTTCTCTCAAGAGCTGGCATTAAGGCACAATAACTATCATAAAATGCCACAGTGAATAACTACTGATAATAGTAAAGATACTCTCTTTACAAAAATCAAGCCATAATGCTAAAGACATAAAACTATACAGTAACTAATAAAGTATGTATCAGCTATTTGTACTAAAAAACCAGGCTGGAATACCTTAGAGCAAAGAAAAATTTCTCTCCTGCCCATGAGAGTATCAAAGAATTATATAACAAGCTGTTTTCTTCCCCAAGCACTTGGAAATAAAGCAAGATATTTCCAAGGATTTTGTCTCCTGTGATTCTACCGGTTATTTGTGTTTTCATACGTGAATACTTCCCTCTTTTTCTGATGACAGCTAAATTTCAGATGTCCTCATAGCATGAGACAATGCCTCCTTTTAGTAGTGCTTTAAGGATTACAACCTCAAACGCCTTACAAGGCATGCAATTCCTGGATAACTGTACTATCCCACAGAAAGAAAACAAGAAAATCCTGTCTATTTAAGAAAGTGACTTTCTTCCTTTTGAATAACTTTTTTTCTATTAGAAATTTAGTATAAGCTAATCATACAGAATCTTAGAAAATATACTCAGGCAAAAAGAAAACTAAAGGAACCATGCAGCCTCCCACCACTGAGACCATCTGGTAACAGGTTAGCAATTCCCTTTTCATGCTCACTTACTTACAAATGCAAGCATATTATTATACCATTTTATAACCTGTTCTTTTGACCTAATATACTGGAAATGCTTCCCATATAATTATATATTATTCTACAGTATTCCTTTTAATGACCGAATAGTATTCCACTAAATGACTACATTACTACATTACAAGTAGTAACTCAGCCATCATTGCTGGACTGAATTTCTTCTTTATTGCCAGAAGCATCTTCCCTACATTCACTTGGGGACAGAAGCCTAATATCACCCACTGCTCCCTCAGTTTGTTCAGTACCTACCTGACAACATGGAGAGGCAGCCAGGATGTCGTAGGTGTACATAGTGCCCAGCTGGTGCCAGCTGCCATCCCACCGTGACTTACACTTGATGCAGATGATCTTGTGAACCCCTTCCAGGCAGTCCACGCACACCGCATACAGGTGCATGAGTCTCCCTGTGCACAGAAGACACAAGGCTCTGAGTGGCCATCATGGAAATCACATTTCATCTCCAAGGGGATAAAAATGTTTCATCTACCAATTATAAGCAAAGATTTTATCATCTGGATAAATATAAAAAGAAAAATCAATATTTAGTACACAAGCTGTCCTTTCAGGATAATGATGAATTACTAGCTGTTGTCAATAAAACATGTATTTTAAGTTCAAGCATATTAAAAACTTGGCTTCAATTCACTTTTCCAAAAAGTGCCGCTGGGCTTACATAATGGGTCCATCCAAATTCAAGTAACAAAGCCACATATACTCAAAACCAGCCTGTACTGTATTCATGCAGGACTTCCTGCTCAAAAGTTTATGTTTAGCATATAGAGACTTAACCAACAACACTGATCTTGTCACAGGCTCTCTTGTGACAAGTCCCATCATAAAAATCAAAAGTCTGTCTTGGGGACTGATAGCCCAGACTTACACCACAACCAAAATTACTGTTAACTATCCTTGTCCTCAAAATGCTCAGCCATCACCACATCTAATTTAGGAACCAGAATTATATCTTACTTGTAATTTTTTAAAAGTTCAATGTCTTATTATTCACTGAGCTCTTAAAAGTTACAACATGATCCCCCTCCATTATCTGATAACATCTTAATGTTAATAAAGGAAAGATGTCATCCTAGTGTATATGGAAGCATCACAGTTTAAATAATTAGGAAAGAGTCAGAATGCCCAGAATCTGCCCAGGCAACGTATAACAGCAACATTTCTGCTCTCTGTGTGGAACCCAGGGCGCTTCCCCATGTTAAAAACTACCATCAGGAGAACACATAATCCTAAGTGGCCTCGTATTCAGAATGTGCTGCTCACTGCCATCAGTCAGACTATGGGTCTTCAGCACTCAGTAGTAAGGACCAACCTGCTCCTTACCCGATGGAAAGGTATGTATGTTCCATCTACAGTACTTAGGGGGAGCCCTTCATTTGCATTTGCTTGCATGAACCCCTTCCTCCTTGAGGGCAAGAACCATGTCTTAGTCATCCTTATAGACTCAGTGACTAGCACAATGTCTGGGATGTGGAAAGCACTTTATAAATGTTGGGTAAATGGATGGTGCATGTTAACAGCCAAAGACAGATAACCTTGGGGGCCTTTATGCCAAAAGGGGCAAGGATGACAAGAACTTCCTGAAATACTGCCCACCTCTGCTCTACCGCATTGAAAATAAAAGGATCTCACATGCCACATCTACTCTGGCCTCAGGGCATGTTAGGAAGTCCGTTCAAGGATTCAGGAGCCACTGGAGAAAACTTCATTTGCACTCTCTGTCCTGCGTACTCAATGCAATTCCCAAACATTCCCAGGTACAGAGGTCACAGCTGAGAAGGGTAAGGGCAGCCTTCGACACAGAAGTCAGGTGTTGCTAACGATGACCATAATGATGAAGACAGAGTAACTTTTACTAAGAGTTAACCGAGGGTATGGCACTATGCTACCAGCTCCATGTGAATCATTTCATTTAACCCTAACAGCAACATTACAAAATAGGCATTACTGTTGCTCCCACTTCTGAGAGTAGGAAGTGAGGCTTACAAAGCTGAGCAGCTTGCTCAAGTTCATAAGATTTAAGTAGCAAGTCCAGACTGATTGATGTCTCTCGGATCCGTAACCTACAGGCAAACTCACTGGAACACCTGGTCTGGACTGAGTCTAGATTTATTTCAGTTCTGCTACACACTGTCCCCACCACAGAGAATTCTGAATTTCTAAACCCTTTGTGAATTTAAACAAAAAGCTGATTCTTCAGAGAACAATCACATGTGGTTCAAAGTGGTAAAGAAGCCCAATAAGAACTTCTTAATTAGACCAATCTTAATAAATTATTAATGCTAAACAAAACCTATTTTCAGAGGAAAAGAGAGCAAACAAAGTCCAGAGACAGAGTGCGGGGAGGGCAGTGAGGGGTAAAGGGCAGGGCGAGGGAGTAGTAATCCAGAGAGGGCCACTGAACACAGCAAGTACTGCAGCAGCATGTCAGCCCCGCATGCTGTGCAATCCTGTGGCCTGCAGTGTGGCCCTTCTATTGGAGTTGAAAATGCTTTAAAAACCACATGGTCAGGCTAGGCACAGTGGCTCATGCCTGTAATCTCAGCACTTTGGGAGGCTGAAATGGGATGATCATTTGAGGCCAGGAGTTCAAGACCAGCCTGGGCAATAATACAGTGAGACCCCATCTCTTAAAAAAGTTTAGGGCTGGGCGCAGTGGCTCACGCCTGTAATCCCAGCACTTTGGGAGGCCAAGGCGGGTGGATCACCAGAGGTCAGGAGTTTGAGACCAGCCTGGCCAACATGGTGAAACCCCATCTCTACTAAAATATAAAAAAATTAGCTGGGCGTGGTGGCGGAGCCTGTAGTCCCAGCTACTCATGAGGCTGAGGCAGGAGAATTGCTTGAACCCAGAGGCAAAGGTTGCAGTGAGCCGAGATAGCACCACTGCACTCCAGCCTGGGCAACAAAAGTGAAACCCCGTCACAAAACAAAACAAAACAAACAACAACAACAAGTTTAAACAAATTAAATAAGCCGAGTGTGGTGGCTTGAGCCTGCAGTCCTAGCTACTGGAGAAGCTGGGGCAGGAGGACTGCTTGAGCTCAGCAGTCCAAGGCTGCAGTAGCTATGATCACTCCGCTGCTTTCCAGCCAGGGTGACAGACTGAGATGCTCAAAAAAAAAAAAGAAAGAAAAAAGAAAAGAAAAATAGAAGAATGTGTGATCAGTAATTGGTGATTAAAGACATGATTTACATTTTCTTACTACAAATAAGACGGCATGGATTTCTCAAAGATGTGGCAATAAAAATGCTGATATGTGGTCAAGGCCTCACTTGTGGCAATGATAACTTCTCTGGTAATGATTAAACACCCTGATCTTCAGGTTTTACATCAGATGTTCAACTTCTCAGTATCTTTGTGGTGCACATCTAATGTGTGCATTATCTATTTATGTATGTCTATGTTTTGATGTGTATATATATGCACACACAAGTACTCAGGCCTAATTTTCACCTCTTTCTTCATCTGCTCCCTGAAAGGTACTCTCAAGATTTGGTCGTGGGTTTATCATATCCTCCTTCCTTTTCTTTCTCTTTTCTTCCTATCCAAGAGCTCTTCCACCCTTAGGATTTTAACCACCACTGTTATAAACTCCCAGTGTTCAACCCAAATGCTTATTTTTAACCGTGTTTGCTAGACATCTCCACACAAAAGTCCCAACATTCCTTCAAACCCAACACACAGAAACCTCATCTTCTGCCCGCAAAACCAGGCCCTTTCCCCACCTTTATCTACCCATCTCCTTTCTCTACTCTTGCACCATTTATCTGGTCTAGAAACAAAGTGAATTTTGTTTCTAAATTCACAAGCTGTAATTTTTCTTTAAAATAACCTCTTGACAATATCCCCTCCCTTCCATTCTGTCCACACCTTTTATCTCCTTGCATCTAGACTACAAAGTCTCAACTCTGTCTCTAGATCCCACCCCTTTCAAACCCCTTTCCCGCACCTTTCCTCCATGTGACTGCCTGC
The DNA here is from genome assembly GCF_028885625.2 of Pongo pygmaeus. Taxonomy (NCBI): domain Eukaryota; kingdom Metazoa; phylum Chordata; class Mammalia; order Primates; family Hominidae; genus Pongo; species Pongo pygmaeus. Next base: position 139,551,289 of record NC_072378.2, on the reverse strand, counting down.
TTTAAAAAAACACTGAAAATCTTTCCATTCACATTCATAAAGAATATATAGCAAAGTTATTTATTATGGCTTGAAAGTACTTCTGCAATCTGTTCTCTCCCTTCTCTCCCTATCCTACTCCTTTCCCACTCTAGAACACCCTTGGCTCCAACCAAACAGCTCTCTCCCTATCTCCTGATCGCAACCTGCCCTTCTTCTTTTTAACCACCCTTACTTTGCTTGCAGGCACTCCCTCCTCATCAACAAACACCTGACCTGGGTAGACCCTCTGCTTACCAAGATCCAGTCCACCTTTTGACATCAGCATTCATGCTGCCTCTTTTTACGAACCAAGCCAAAGTGGTCCCTTCCTCTGGAAATTATAGGGTACTTAATGTACCTCATATCCAGGTGTGATACTAGAACTTTAAGCCTGGTAAGTTAGTTACATTTTATAAAAGCATCTTATCCTAACATTATAAATTGATGACAAGCAAGAACTGATGGTACCCAGCATGTGTGAAATCCGTAAGTTTGATCAACTGATGAATGGATTACATGAAAATAATTTGTCCATCATGGATAGAAAAAGAACACTACTATTCTCATATATGCTGTACCCATATTCATCTTCATAAAAAATGTTTCAAGTTTTACGATGGAGAAATAAAGGTGTTTCCATCCACTTCCCTCTAAAATTACCCCTAAACAGGATAAAAAAACAAAAACACAAACTCCATCTTCCATGAAACAATGAGGTTATTTCAACCCTGAATTAAACTATATGAAGTCAGAAAGTAGACTGAGGGATAGTAAATGGTTAAGCTCGGAAACTGGACAAGCACCGGGGAGCTCGTAGGGAGATCGTAGGGAGCAATAAATTACAAACAACCATAAATTCTATGCAGCATTTTCCATCAAAAAGCAGAGTATTTCAGCATCATCTGAACCTGGGCTAGACTTAGGACTTACACTGATGAACAGAATGTGACAGGAGTGATGTTACTCAGTTCCAAGCTTAAGCCTCTAGAGACAGACTCTGCAGCTTCTACTTACATCTCTTGAATGCTATCCTGAGGGCAACATGTGAAAAAGTCCAAGCTAGCCTATTGGAAGATGAAAGACTACATGGAACACAGACAAGCCATTCCGGCTGAGGCCCCCTAAGCCAACCTAACAATCCACCCACAGAATTGTGAGAAGTCATTAAATTATCCTTTTAAACCACTAAGTTTTGGAATGCTCTGCTTTATAACAAATGCTACAAGATAAAGGGAGTTAGGTACAATTCTCAAAATGAAAGAGACTACTCTCCGCAATTTCAGCTCCCTTTCCTTGCTCAGAAAGGTAGCACAAGAAATTACATACATGAAACAAGAAGAGAATGCTATTAAAAAGAGCTTTTGGAAATTAAAAATGTAAGAACAGAAAATTTTGAACTTCGTAAAAACACCAAAATAAAAAGTCAAGGAAATTTTCCATAAAGCAGAATAAAGAGATGAACAGGGCCATGTATATATTTATTATATATCCTTTATTATATATAAAATAAAGGAGTTCTCCACTCCAACAAAAAAATAATCTAACGGGTCTAATATCTGATTAAAATCAGAGTTTCACAGAATTTTTCAAAAGTGAAAATAGGGTAGTGGAAATTATCAAAGAAATAATACAAAAACAAATTTCTCCAAATGGAAGATGGTAAGTTTATAGAGCCAAAGGGCCAAGAGAGTACAGAAAGCACGACAAATAGAGAAAACTGTGTAAAAGACCCACATATGGTGAAATTTCAGAACATTAGGGATATACGAAGAAAATCTTAAAACCTTCATGGAGGGGTGGAGATGGAGGCAAAGACAGGAATAAGAGTACCATCAGACCTCTCAAAATAGCGACATTGTAAGATGGGAGACAGTAAAGAAATGTCTTCAAAATTCCAAGGGGAAAATATGTATAACTTAGAAGACTACAGCCAGCTAAATAGCAATGGAGAGTGAAGATAAAATCAGGATATTCTCAGACGTTCAAAGTCTCAAATAATCTATTCCCATGCTCCCTTTCTCAAAAAGCTCCTGGGGGATGTTTCCTAAAAGCTGAGAGAATAAACCGAGAAAAAATAAAATATTGAGATCTAGGAAACAAGATTTTTAAAAACAGGACAGAAATGAAGGCATCCCTAGAAGGACAGCTATGTGGTACACCAGGTCCTGAGTGCACCAGGACAGGTAGAAGCAGGAGGGTAAGAGTCTCCATGAGGGGCATTTTCAGGGGCAAAAATTTTTTTTCCAAAAAAAATCTGACAGGTATGTGGAAATGTTTTGAAAGATGGTTTGTAAAGCTGCTGGAGAGTGAGAACTAGCCAAAGTTAATAAAAAAAAAAAAAAAAAAAAAAAACAACTCTGCAAATGAAAATAATCAATTAACCCTAATAAAAACAAAAGGAGTCCTAGAATGTACAGTACTATATAATAAGATAAAACCCTATACTTCTTGGATCAATATTAAATATATATATTCACATTAGTAAACATTAAGGATTTAACCAATAATTATGGTATCTCATCCTGAGAGGAAGGAGGAGGGGGATGCACAGTCATCCACCTTCAAAGCCAGTCAATAAACAGATAATATGTAAAGCTGGAGAATGAAGACAGCAGTATTTACAATCACGATGTCAAAAACTTGAAGCATCAGCTAAGATTTGAAAATGTTTGTCTGGGTACTGACACAGCAGGGTTGGTGGGAAGGAGACAGGTGGGGGATATATCATTTTTACAACAAGCTTTTTAGCACACATTTAAAGTGTAAACATGTTATATGTGATGTGTCTCATCTTTATGGAAGTTCAGTAGTTGTACACGAACTGATAGATTTCTTATACTAACCAACCTCGTGTCATTCAATTTATGGCTGAAATGTACCAAGTCCTTATATGTCATCCACAGGAATAATAAGCTTCCCCATCGCCCCTCCTTCCACCACCACCACCAGGCTAATGCCTGAGCTTTCAATAATCCTATTTACCTTTTGCTGCTATCAAGACACTCTCATCTTTCATAAACTTCAAAATTAATTCAACTAATCTAAAAATACCTCGGACCTTTTCTGACCACTGCTTTTCCTCACTGTTATGTTTATAAGGATCTAAGAGGATACAGAGCTAGCTGGGCCCATTAAACAGGTTTAAAGTAAGTGACAAATATGCAACAACTCCACTAATTTCCTTCCCCATTATGCAAAACCATACACTGGCAATCCTCTCTTCAAATTACAGAACACACAAAATTATCCGCTAGGACAACTGTAGTTGGTACTGTGACATCAGAGTAAAAAATCACCGCGTCACTGGGCGAAGCTGAAATATTTAAATGTTACCTAGCACCTGACTAGAACAAAAAAACAACATTGGTGAAAACTACACCAAAATAGAGCTATCTGTCTTGTTCACTGTTTGGTTTTTAACAAACAGAAAGCAGGCAAGGTGAATTAACACCTATACCTTGAAGGTGACAAGGAACATCATATTCGATCTCATCATGTCTCGACGGGCTTAGGAACAGAGTTCCATCCACCAGTGGGAACTGTTCGAACACCGGGAGCGCCCGGTGGCACAGGGCACAGTTTACCACGTTTCTGTGGCTGGCACTGAGCGCGGCCAGAATGAACTTCCGCAAGTCCTCCCCCTGGCCCACTTGGGCATCGTCTTCCATGCGCACGTGGAAGGTGTTCAGCTTATGCCTGGGGATGTGAGTGAGGAGCTCGGAGAGGTCCAGCCGCCGAAGGAACTGCACGGGGGTGTCGAAGTGTCCCCCCCTGTGAACTGACAACCCTGCAGGGCTGTAATCAAAGTGGGCATTTCTGAACACATGGCCCCCAGCCATGGCCTTCTTGTGAGGCTCCAGATGGATGGCGTTCTTTAAGAACTCCCCGAGGTATCTGGAGGAGCGGGGGCCGCTGAAGTGGGCAGGAGAGAGGATGGAGTAGCCCGTGGGTGGGGACTGGCCCGGGGAGCCACCGGGGGAACGGGCACCGTAGGCTGCGGCACCCACTGCCTTCTCCTGGGAGTTCTGCCGGTCCATGGAATGCCGGCGGGGGAGGTCGTGACTCGGGCCTTTCTGGGGCTTATTTGGGGGCCTGCACTTTTTTGCCTCCTCCGCCACCTCACCAGGAGGCCTCCCTGTGTTCTTCTCGGAGCCAGACTTCTTCTTTTTCTCGTCCTGCATCCGCTTCACCTGATACCAGTCTGTGTCCTTCTTCAAGTGGCCCTGGCCACAGCGGCAGGAGCAGAAGCGGAAGGCCAGGTCGTAGCCCTTCTTTGTCCACATGTTCTGGCGGCATTGCTTCTCGTTCCAGCTGCGCGCGCGGCCGATACAGTTGAACTGGACGAGGATGCTGCTCTCCCACTCGTAGAAGCACTGCAGGTGCATCCAGGTGCTGCAGGGGCAGTGCTCGTTGTTGCACACCACCTTCTGGTAGTCGTCCTTTTCCAGGTCCACCGGCCTCCCGAAGCTGCAGATCAGGGGAGTGGCACATGGGGCTTCTGGGGGAGGAATAAAGAGAGAACAGATTTCAGATTTTTGGATTAGGGATACTCAACCTGTACTTGCAACAGTATGGTATAAGGTTTTTCTAAGACATGAATATAATGAAAGGCAGTTCTAGGGTTCCTTTAAAGATGAATCACTCCAGTGAACCAGGGAATAATATGATGAAGCTACTTAACCAACCAGTCCGGTGGAATCTCTAAAAAGGACCTTCAAAGCCCTTCATCCCGAGCTTTAGGTTGTCCTGAATACCAGAAAGCCGCTGGAACATAGACGGTCTCATGCCCATTTCTCGTCTAAGGTGGTCTGACACCTAATGGCAGGGATATTGAATCAAACTAATTGTTGGTCTACACAAAATTACAAAGCCAGGCTGTGAAGGAAAAAACCAGAATTCTTCCAAAGCTATCAGGACAGGAAGTGGGAACAACATAGTTGTACTCTATCTTGAGTACATGTCCCACACACACGGTGCAAACAGCCAAGCCGGTTCCCAGAAAGGACAGAAAACATGGTGACAGAAAGTAGAATCCACTAACCCAATTCTTAAGAAATAAACATGATTCATGGATATGGGAACTCCACTGATTCCTTATAGCTATTCAATGATAACTGAACATCTGAGCTTAGAATTTATTTCTAAAATGTCAAAAAGACATGACAGAGTCAGTAAAAAAAAACAAACAAGTGGTTGCCACAGGGGGTGGGGGATGAGCAGGTGAAGCACAGAGGATTTTTAGGGCAGTGAATCTATTCCTATGATACTATAATGGCAGATACACGTCATTATACATTTGTCAAAATCCATAGGATGTACAATACCAAAAGGGAACCCCAATGTCAACTATGAAATCAAGTGACAGTGATGTGTAAATGTAGGTTCATCGATTATAACACATGTGCCATTCTGTGTTCATAGGGGGGGAGGCTGGAGGAGGCAAGAGGTATATGGGAACACTCTGTACTTCCAGTTTTTCTGTGAACTTAAATCTGCTCTAAAAAATAAAATCTGTTTTTTAAAATGAGAAATAAAAGGACATGTATGTATAAGTCCTGGTTCCATGGGATACTAGCCGTGTAAAAGTGAACTGGTTATTTCATCTGTTTAATCTTCAATTTCTTCAACCATAAATGGGCATAATTATAGTAGCTACCTTACAGAGATTTTCTGAAGATTAAATAAGAAATGCTTATAAAGAGTTTAGCACAGTACCTGGCACATAAAGGATCATTAATGTTGTTGCTGCTGTTCTTGTCGTTAGCTGACTGTGACACAGCTTGGGATATTTTCATTTACAAAAGAAGCTGTGTAATGAGGTGGCCAGAGGTGGAAGGGGCTAATGCAGAGATGGCAAAACTGACCAAATGTGGGGCCAAACTGGGAGACTGAAAGTCTCACAGTGCAGGACCAAGGAAGCAAACTTGTTGCCACAGGCCCCAAAGAGTGGCTGCCGGTTGTATGAGTGGGGGTTAGTGTGGCTTACAGGCCGGGATGACAAGGGTGCTTCAGGGAGTCACACAACTAACAGCCTTCCCCACTTGTGTCTTGGCATTTCTACAATTTTCAATACAATTCATCACTCCCTTACATTCTTGCTTGCATTTCCGTAAGGTTTCATACCATGCAGTTCTTTCGCCTCCCAATCCCCAAAATAAGTACTCTCCAGGACCAGTGCTCAGCATTTCTCTCCTCATCCTCTAGGCAGAAGCTAAAAACTACATCGCCAGTTCTTAATGAGGGCACTACTGACATCCGGACAATTCTCTTCCTGTAATGCACTGGACAGCCCAGTCCAGCACACTACAGGAAGCAAACATCACTGGGCCTGAGCACTCAGTATCTGTAGCCCACCCACCCCACCTTCCCCATCATGATACCCCCAATGTTCATAACACTTTCAAAGGTCCCCTTTGGAGGGCAATACTACTCTCCCAATTGGGAACCACTGGGCTTGGTCATGAAGCAGTTTAGATTATGTGTATAGATGACAGAAGCTAAAGGCAGACTCCCAGCCTCAGAGTTCTGCTCTAGAAAACTCCCCTGGTGGCAGCGTGGGGCACGGGACTGGAAGTAAGGAGGCCAGAGGGAGGGTGCTGCGGGTTTAGAAATAAGGAGTGCCTGCACTTCAGGAGCAGTGTGAGAAGATGCTCAGAGAGATAGAGAGAGTGTGTGTGTGTGAGAGTCCATGCTGATGGACAGCAATGTGGGAGCAGCAGGGCAGGGAGGATGGAAAAAGACTTAAGGCTGCCCTATTTAGGACCCACTGATTTGGAAGTACCTGTGTACCACTGAGGTGGAGAAGACATGAATTTGACTGGAGCTCAAGAGAGCTAGAGCTGTGAATACAGATGTGGAGTCACTCACCCACAGATGAAGGTCAAATCCCTAGGACTAATGAGATGCCCAAGAAAAATGTGATGAGTGGGCAGAGACCAGAGGCCAGGAAAAGAATCCTGGGATGCAAGGACTGGAACCAAGGCTGGAGGAGAAGATTCCCCTGCAGAGATTGGTAAGAAATGAACTCAGAATTTACTGAAAAACAAGTCAGGAGAGAATTATGTCCAGGCAGTCAGGGGACAGCGCAGTGGCTCACGCCTGTAATCCCAGCACTTTCGAAGGCCGTGGTGGGTGGATCACCTGAGGTCAGGAGTTCGATACCAGCCTGGCCAACATGATGAAACCCCATCTCTACTAAAAATACAAAAATTAGCTGGGTGTAGTGGCGCACACCTGTAATCCCAGCTACTTGGGAGGCTGAGGTGGGAGTATCACTTGAATTGGAAGACGAAGGTTATAGTGAGTAGAGATTGCGCCACTGCACTCCAGCCTGAGTGGCACAGTGAGACTCCCTTTAAAAAAAAAAAAAAAAGAATGGAGAACTGCAAAATGTCCCAGAGCACCAGGTAACATCGGTGCTTCTCCACCTCTGCACTACAGACATTCGGGCTGGATCTCTGTTGTGGGAGCCATCCTGTAAGATGTCTAGCAGCAACCTCACTATCCATCCCGTAGAGCCCAGCCCCACTCAATGTCTCCAGGCACTGCCAGGTATTCCCTAGGGGGTAAAATCACCCTGAGTTAAGAACTCACTGGATGCAATAAGCCTGCAAGGCCCAGCCAAAATGAGCAGTGAGCCAGGCACTGTCTCCTCATGGAGAACAGCTCCAGAGGGAATGATGGAGGGCAGGTCAGAGGTGGACAGTGAGGTGAAAAGGCAGAAACAGGGAGACTCCAGGAAACTCTTTCCAGAGGGTAACTGTAGGGCAGGGAAAGAGCATGGGCAGGGGACAGAAGACAGCAGAGGCTGAGCCTTAACACCATGTTCATGAGTTCAAGGAATACAGGCCAAAACCTCAGGACAGCTTAAAGACATATGAAAGGGAACAAACCATGTGACTCCTCTACTCAACAACCTTCCCAACCTTATCCCTGCACACTGAACCACAGACACAACATTCCACCAAATCAATCAGCAGAGGGTGGTGGCAATGTGGACCCATAAAGCCTGTACAAATATTAGTTCTGTCATATGTTACAATTATCTCCTTCAGGTGTGGGATTCCAGGGCCTTGGCAAAATGGCCCTAAGCCAATTTGTCTACGTCTATGTATTAATATTTGATCACTGTGGTTTCCCCTTAATCTTCATTTGTCCAAATCCCATTCAGCCACTGACAGCAATTCACAGTTCAGATTCCGCAACCAGACTGAGTTGGAATCCAGGCAGAACCATTTATGAGCTGCATGCTCTTGGACAAGTTACTTAACTTCTCTTTGTGTCAGTTTCCTCTGTATAAAATGCACAAAACAACAGAATGTACCTTAAATGGTTCAGAAGAATGAAATGAAAAAAACTATACAGATGAAGTGCTGAGAAAGCACCTGGCATCTAGTAAACTTCCTCCCCACTCCTACTGCTTCAAGGCCCACCTCTCTACACACCAATTTTACCAGGATTGCCCCCCTATCCTGACTCCAACCCCTTCTCCTCCCCTCCCCGATGGTCTGGCCCCAATCTTACTTGAGTCCCTCATCATGGGGACTCTTCATAATCCCCTGACGACTCAGGAGAGGAAGCCTCCTACTCATCTTAGTGTTCCCGGCACCACTGGGCCCAGGCTTTGTAAAACTCCAGTGTTGAATAAAGTCGCATTAAAGACACTGGTTCACCAAACCCACACATGACAAGAGAAGCAGAAGTGAAAAAGAGAGCTGTAATCTTAGGCAGTCAGACCTGGATGTACTGAAGCACAACAAAAAGAAGTAGAAGAGTGGTTTGAAACTGAGTAAATTCACCAGTCACCTGGGCTGTGACCTTTAGAGGCCTTTAAAATGTTAATTGGTCAATTATTAAGTGTAGTTGTTTTTATCTTGATCCTTCAGATGAAGAGCCTTGAAGTGAACGTCACTGAAATGTAACCACAATAACCAAATTTTACTAACCCAAGACCAATAAAATCAAATCAGGTCAAAGGAAGATCTAACTAACATTTGCATTCACAATATTCCAACTGTAAATGCTGAGACTGACTTGATATTTCTTTGAAAAGTATTTTCACACTAAAGAAAGGTGGATTAAGAGAGGAAAAATTCTGTGTCTTTTCAAAAAGCAGCAAATATTTCATTTAACCAATACTGAGCACTTCCTACATGCCAGGTCTTGAGCTAAGAGCTCTAATGGTCTAACAGAAATGCACGCATGGAACACAGACGAGGTACCACAGCTGTGCCCCGTCCCTGTCCCTTTAAGTGTTTGTCATGTTCACAGCCACGCTCCACTGTTTCCTAACCAGCAAGCCTCTTCCTTGTATAAAGAGCCCCCACTCCAACTTGCCAGCCCTGCTTGTTTATAGTCAGCCACTTTGATGTGGCCTTGTGGGTAGGCTTCAAAAACAAATACAAGGCCAAGAGCATGTTAAATACGCCCAGTAATACACACAACAGACACCTCACCCTATTACACACCAGCAGGGTGAGGCTCCCAGGGAGACAGGCAAAATGGGGTAACAGGGTGGACCTCGGGAATAGTCAGAGGATGTCTGACAATGCTTTTGCTGAGGTGTGTTGGCCTCTAAATTCGGACATTATTTCCTTCAAGGCTCGGTTCAAACATACTTTCCTCCCTCATTAGCACCACCCCCGCCCCCGACACACACACACTACACACACACATTGTCCAAACTGGAAAAGCAGCAGGGAATAATAGAAGAGAGGTGTTTGGTGCCAGGTCTGCTCCTGATTAGTTGTTTGACACTGTGCAGTTTTGTTTCCTCATCTGTAAAGTGAGGATAAAATGCTTGCCCTATTCAGCTCATGTACATGAAAATACTTTATAAATAGTAAAGTTTCATAAAAATGTTTACTTACATGCTACTTCTACCATAATTTTATACCACTGTATTTCACTCCCCAGATAAATGCAAACTGCTCCAATATTTTCTACTTTTTCTAATGTTTTGAACATGCCATACAGTAGGTGTTTAGAGAATAAGTAAGTATGGCCAGGCACAGTGGCTCACGCCTGTAATTCCAGCACTTGGGAGGCTAAGGCCAGAGAATGACTTGAGGCCAGGAGTTAGAGAACAGCCTGGACAACATAGTGAGACCCCGCCTCCACAAAAATTTTAAAAAATTAGCTGGGCTCAGTGGCATGTGCCTATAGTCCCAGCTACTCAGAAGGCTGAGGTGGAAGGATCAAGTGAGTCGAGGAAATTGAGGCAGCAGTGAGCCTGGGCAATAGAGTGAAACCTTGTCTCCAAAGAAAAAACAGAACAGCAGTCCCACAAAGGCATAAATGGAATATAGATTGATCTGATACAACTAAATCTTCAACACGAGAGATGGGAGAAGGGTATCATACACTTGTGCCACCAACTTCCCTTGGCGCATTAATTAAACTGTGATAATCTAACAAGCAAAACAGAAAAATGCTCCTTTACACAGAGTTGGCATTGTTTAAAAAAGTATATAAACCTTCCAAGGCCTGTATTTTAGGTTCATCATCAAGTATTCAGTAACCAGCTTCTATTTCTCCTGCTCAAGTTAAAATAAGGAAATAACAGGGTTCATGTGATTCTGGGCAAAAATCTCAGTTTCAAGTCTGGATAACAGGGTAGCTAGGCTGAAGTTACCTGGGCCAAGCCTATCTTGTCTCCCCAGCTTTCTTACCCTGCAGCCTGCCCTCACTTCAGAACTCTGTGCTCCTTACCTATTGAAAGAGGAGGATCACACTGACTGCCCAATGAGCCCAAATCCCCTGACAACCTCATTCACTGAGGAGCCCTATAAACTGGACATTGCTATTTTCAGCTTTTAAACTATGAGTTAAATATTTTTATCCCCCTTAAAATAGTTGCATCATAAGCAGGTGGGGAGTTGGGTGGAATGAAGGTAAGGAGGGTCTTCTTAAGTCATATGAGGCTTTCCAGGCAAAATCTAAAGTAGGGATGACTTAGTCACATTAATCCTTGTAAACCCACTACTGTGTAAATAAGTGTTTAATAAATCTTCTGATGAAGGAAAGAATGACCCAACCAGACGCAGTCCTCTGGTTGTGACCACAGTAATAGAGAGAGGGTGAACCCATGGGGAGAACCAGCCCAGCTGCTGGGGAGGCAGCTACAGAGCTCCAGCCAGGTCTCCTAGACTCTGTCCAGGCCTTCTCTGTCGGGACAGAGCCTGGCCCTCACCCTCACTTCCTCAAACTAACATCATTCCTGCTACCCTCCTTGTGGCACCCAGGTACCATTTTTTTTTAAAGGAGAAAAAAAAAGGACATTTACGTGTAAGTCCTGGTTCCATGGGGTACTTAGCTGTGTAAAAGTGAACTGGTTATTACAAATGTAAGGTTTCAAATCTGTTTTATTAGATCGCTGATTATTCCTCTTATGTGGGAACAAATCCCCTTGTTTGCAGAGAGCACGGTCCTCTTAGGGTATGAATTTCTGACCAGTGTCCTCCATCTCCGGCTTCCCAACTCCAGACTGTGGGAGATGACATCGAGTCAGCCTGCCTGGATGTGACTCAGCTCTGCAACTTATTAAAGACCTTTGGCAAATCACCTAACTTCCCTGTGCCTCTGTTTCCTTACCTATAAAATCCTGTAAAATGGCAGAAATAATAATTTTTTTTCAAAAAAAATTTTTTTGAGACGTAGTTTCGCTCTTGTTGCTCAGGCTGGAGTGCAATGGTGCTATCTTGGCTCACCGCAACCTCCGCCTCCCAGGTTCAAGCGATTCTCCCGCCTCAGCTTCCGAAGTAGCTGGGATTACAGGCATGTGCCACCATGCCTGGCTAATTCTGTATTTTTAGTAGAGACAGGGTTTCTCCATGTTGGTCAGGCTGGTCTTGAACTCCTGACCTCAGGTGATCTGCCTACCTTGGCCTCCCAAAGTGCTGGGATTACAGGCATGGGCCACTGTGCCTGGCCCAGAAATAATAATATTAATATTAATACCTACCCCAAAAGGGTTGCCATGAGGAATGAAGAAGTTATTAAAGTAGTCAGAACAGTGCTTGGCACCTAAGCACCAATTTTTTTTTTTTTGAGACAGGGTCTCGCTCTGTTGCTCACACTGGAGTACAGTGGCATGGTCAGGGCTTACTGCAGCTTCAACCTGCCAGGCTCAAGCCATCCTCCCACCTCAGCATGGGACTATGGGTGCTGGGACTACGGTGCACGCCACCACTCCCAGTCGATTTTTTTTTTTTTGAGATGGAGTCTCGCTCTGTCGCCCAGGCTGGAGTGCAGTGGCACGATCTCTGCTCACTGCAAGCTCCGCCTCCCAGGTTCACACCATTCTCCTGCCTCAGTCTCCCAAGTAGCTGGGACTACAGGCGCCCGCCACCACACCACGCCCAGCTAATTTTTTGTATTTTTTAGTAGAGACGGGGTTTCACTGTGTTTGCCAGGATGGTCTCCATCTCCAGACTTCGTGATCCACCTGCCTCGGCCTCCCAAAGTGCTGGGATTACAGGCATGAGCCACCGAGCCTAGCCCCAGCTGACTTTTTATAAAAAAATTTTGTAGAGGTGGGGTCTCACTCTGTTACCCAGGCTGGTCTTGAACTCCTGGGCTTAAGTGATCCTCCTGCCTTAGCCTCCCAAAGTGCTGGGATCATAGGTATTAGCCACTGCACCTGGCCAAGCACTGTTTAACTATAAGCAATTGTTAATAAATGCCATATCACTTTATATTACTTGTCATAAAAATCAAGAGATTTTGAACAAGTTTAGAGCAAAGCCACAAACAGGAAGTGGCCATCCATCCTCCTTTCTCCACGTTAAGTGCAAGGCTGGCCAAGCCCACCAGGAGTTAAGCACTTCAGTGTTATTATATTCACCCCCTCTCATTTGCCCCCTTTCGCTACATGCAGGCACACACCGTCCTCCACCTGTGCCTCACCTCAATCCTGTCCCAAGCCCAATCCCTTCCACATCTTCCCAAGCCCAGGGAGGTGCCAGCCTTCTTAGCTGGGAAAGTACCATCCCACTCTCTACAGCCCTCTATATTACTCTTGGGCCAAATGTTGCCACTTGCATGCTCTCCCAACTTACACTTTTGTCAATCATGACTTTTTATGTGTGCTTTAGGCTTATGAGGGGCAAGATGCAGATTTCTTCTTCACAACAAAGCAGTAAGGCATGCATAAAATAATCCACTCAATATTTACTGACTAGTGTCAAAGAAGTAGAAGGAAAAGGAGACCTTCAAAATTACCTTCTTCTAACCCCGTGAAGATGTTCTTCTCAGTGTCAGACAAATAAGTACTCTGTTATGTTGTCAACAGGCGTGTGAACCAGAGCAACTCTATCTTAAATAGGAGCTGGGTAAAATGAGGCTGAAACCTACTGGGCTGCATTCCCAGATAGTTAAGGCATTCTAAGTCACATGATGAGACAGGAGGTCGGCACAAAATACACATCATAAAGACCTTGCTGATAAAAACAGATTGCAGTAAAGGAGCTGGTCAAAACCCACCAAACCCAAAATGGTGACGAGAGTGACCTCTGGTCATTCTCACTGCTCCACTCCCACCAGTGCCATGACAGTTTACAAATGCCATGGCAACGTCAGGAAGTTACCCTATATGGTCTAAAAAGGGGACACATGAATAATCCACCACTTGTTTAGCATATCATCAAGAAATAACCATAAAGTGGGCAACCAGCAGCCCTCGGGACTGCTCTGTCTATGGAGTAGCCATTCTTTTATTCCTTTACTTTCTTAATAAACTTGCTTTCACTTTGCACTGTGGACTTGCCCTGAATTCTTTCTTGTGTGAGATCCAAGAACCCTCTCTTGGGGTCTGGATCGGCACCCCTGTCCTGTAACAATATGTATTTTTAAACCAAAGCCATCTTTCCCTAGCATGGGTAACAGAGATTCATGAAGCATGACTACATTTTACTCATGGGACATGGTCCTGAAGAACTTACATAATTCAGAACAGATTATTCCATAGTCTAAGGATAGAGTATGGGGAATGCACGCGCAGAACACAGACACGTGCCGTCATTGTCCTGTATTTCTACTTTACTCATACTTTTTAATTCTATCAGCATTAACTCTCATACTTCTGAGTTTATTTCATAAATTAACAGCATGTCATGTCCTGGTATCTTTTATCACATCTAATTTCTTTTCCAAAGTTACTGATTTCCAGGATGTTTTTCAGCACCAGTATTAGCACACTTAGGTGATATTTTGAAAGCTACAGGCTGGACGCAATGGCTCACGCTTATAATTCCAGCATTTTAAGAGGCCAAGGCAGGAAGGTCACTTCAGCCCAGGAGTTCAAAACCAGCCTGGGCAACATGGTGAGATCTCATCTCTATCAAAAAAAGAAAATACAAAAATTAGCCTGGTGTGGTGGTGCGTGCCTGTAGTCCCAGCTACTCAGGAGGCCGAGGTGGAAGCATGGCTTGAGCCTGGGAGGCGGAAGCTGCAGTGAGCCAAGATCATGCTACTACACCCCAGCCTGTACGACAGAGCCAGACCCTGTCAAAGAAAAAAAAAAGAAAAAGCTATAATAAAGATTTTAAGTTGTAACAGTGAATGTAAAAAATAATAATAATACAAACGTAACCAAAATCCTTACAGAAGTTCTAGCAACACGAAGAGTTCACATAATACTGCCACAAGTTAGTATTTCTGTTTATAAGAAAATATAAACATATAAAATATAAACATATTTATAAAATAGAAACATATAAAATATAAAAAATATAAATGGTGCCACTGGGTAAAAAAGCATTTTTATAATTCAGTTGACCTGACAGCTTTGAAAATATGAAATGGCTTCACACATAATTTGGGAAAACATGCTTGTTGAAATTTTGCACACAATGTGAAGCTTTTATTAATATTATTTATATGTGATTAGTTGAAATTTGCATAATTCAATTTGCATATAATGGGATCACACTGTACTAGAAAACAAATTAGCAGGCTGCCTTTTCTCTTGTTTAGAGATTTAGATCTTGAGGGTACTAAATCATTGAAAACTGTGCAGCATCCTAGCACGAACATGCACTACATAATGTGCTCTGAAGGAAATATAGATTCAAGAGCTCTTGGAACCAAATCACACTATCATAAAATGGGAAGAGGACTCCAGACTAAGCATATATGTAAGTGTATGTGTGTGTATATGTACGTGTGCATATACAGTCATATGCTATATAATGACGTTTGATTCAACAATGAACTCCGTACACAACAGTGGTCCCATAAGATTATAACTGAACTGACAAATTCCTATTGCCTAGTGACATCCTAGTATACCTACCTCATTTTTCCCCTACATTTAGGGTAGCCTAAGTGTACAGTGTTTATCAAAGTCTACAGTAATGTAATGTCCTAGGCCTTCAGATTCACTCACTGACTCACCCAGAGTAACTTCCAGCCCTGCAAGCTCCTTTCATGTGTAAGTGCCCTACATGTGTGTACCACTGTTTATCTTTTGTACTGTATTTTTACTGTGCCTTTGCTATGTTTCTGTATGTTTAGATGCATAAATACCATTGTGTTCCAATTGCCTACAGTATTCAACAAACCTGCTGTACAGGTTTGTAGCATAGGAGCAACAGGGTATACCATCTGGCCTAGGTATGTAGTAGGCTATACTTTGTATAAGTACACTCTATGATGTACGCCTGATGATGAAATCGCCAAATGACACACTTCTTAGAATGTATCCCTATCATTAAGCAATGCATGACTGTATATATACAACTGTGGAGAAACTGTCCAATCAGTTGTTAAACAATCCTATTTTTAAAGACTTCATGTCAGTCTTTAGTACTGAATTCCAATATTATCCTTGCTTAGGAAAATAAGCTTGATTTTGATTATCCAGATTAATGTCCTCCTTTGTCAGCACAAATATTCAAAATGTGGCAATACTCAAACCTCTTTACTCATAGTTTATCTATGTGATTTTCATTTACCATGTAAATTACAACGCAGTGTAAATGTTGGACCTGCTTCTTCTCTCTTGATGAGCCCCAAAATGGTGCTTGGAGGCCAAAGGCCATGGCTGATTTGGCCCTTTCCCCTTACCTCTGAAATCCCAATGACCTCTGCTGAAAAGACTAATGACTTTACCCCTTCCCTTGTCTGCCCAACAGGTAAAGCATAAAACTGCATGATTAACTGGCAACACGGGTCATCTGTAGACCAGTTACCGATTAGAAAATACAACTCACAACTCCCTGCTGTTCAAAATATTCTAAAAGCTCAACTGATAATAGGTGATATGATGTCTACATATCCCCCAGATCAGAGTTCCAATGGGGCAGTTTGGCCTGCATTGTGTCTTATTAAACCAGTCCAGAGTTTTTTTTTGGAATGTGAATCAGAATACTGTTTTGGTGCAGCACACATTCTCCAGGTAGCTAAGACTCCCTCTCCACCCCATTCATATGCAGTCTGTCCTCTATATCTGTGGGTTTCCACATCCATGGATTTGACCAATTGTCAATGGAAAATATTCATGGAAAAAAAAGGATGGTTGGGTCTGTACTGAACATACATAGGCTTATTTTTCTTGTCATTATTCCCTAAATACAGTATAACAACTATTTACATAGCAATTACATTGCTTTGATACCACAGAGCTAGGGAAAGGGGGAGGTACTAACCAAGTTAAAACACCACAGCTCACTGTTTTTATTACGATTCAGTCATTTCTCTTGAAAGAACACTCTTAGAATTACTGTAAGCCTTTGGTTAATTTCCAGAGTTCTGAAACAGTTAATTTTGGTAATTCTTGCCAGTGCTCTTATCGCTTTCATGGAGGAGCAAATTTCTGGAGGCCCTTACTCTGCCATCTCAGAAGTCCAACTTAATAAAAATTTAAGTTTATATATATATTTTGTTATAGGAAAATATGATAGGATGATCAATAAAATACTTTTAAGCAGGACAATACCCTGTCTTAGGATCAAATTCTGAGTACAAACTGAATGGAAATAAAGAAAAGAATGTAAAATTTCTATTATTTTTTTAGGCCGGGTGTGGTGGCTCACGCCTGTAATCCCAGCACTTTGGGAGACTGAGGCGGGAGGATCACCTGAGGTCAGGAGTGACCAGCCTGACCAACATGGCGAAACCTCGTCTCTACTAAAAATACAAAAATTAGCTGGGCATGGTGGCACGTGCCTGTAATCCCAGCTACTCGTGAGGCTGAGGCAGAAAAATCACTTGAACCTGGAAGGCCGAGACTGCAGTGAGCCGAGATCGCACCACTGCACTCCAGCCTGGGCGACGAGAGCAAAATTCCGTCTCAAAAAAAAAAAAATTAATTATTTTTTAAATGGATGATAATGGTTACCAAGTTACTATGATAATTAGGATTCTGTTTGCATAAATTACAATGTTTACAATGAACTGGAAACTGTATCCTCAGCATCTATTTAAGCCTTTAAAAAACTGGGTGTGACAACTTGAAAATTTACAAGAATGCTGGTTTTTTTCTAATTCTCTTAGGAGATACACAGCAAAAAAAGTTTGATTAATACCTTCAGATCGGCATTCTGAAAACTTGACTATGATCACATCATACACACATTCAGAAACCTCAGAAACTCAGACTAATGCTCCAAGTTCTTGGGTCATGTTCAAGGAGCTCCTGTAATTAGGCCCCAGCCTTGCTTTTCCATCTGATCACCAGCTAGGGTAAAGTCTCTGCTTCAGCCTTGGCCCATCCCTGTGCCTGTAACATGGAAATTAGATAAGACACAGGAGTGGACAAAGAAGCTAACTGCAGCCCACTGATGCTCCACACTGTGCCTCAAATTCACAGGGTGTTTAGGAATTATTTCCTATATACTACTATGTACCCACAAAAATTAAAAATAAAAAAAAATTTAAAGAATCATTTCCTGATTAACTGGCAAGTATTATTTAAATGAAAACTCAAAAGGTTTTAATATAAATTTCCTCAAATATTTTTAAGAACTTTTTTCTACTAAAAATAAAGACACTAAGCACTACACATAAAGGAAGGCTAGTACTTACAAAAATATTTTATCAACTTGTTTTAATTAGTATAGGAGCTACAATGAGATCGCTTAAGCTTATCTGTCTTAACCTTTGATGTAATTTAACCTCCCCTTATGTTATTTTAGTGTGTGAACCTGCTCCAAAGTGAGTAGCAAATTGAGCACAAGGCAATTACATTGTTAAACATGTTTTTCTTTGCTTACAGTAGGATTTAAACACAAAGCTTTTACTCAGGCAAACCACTCTGTCAAAATAAACATGGTAGCTACACACACACACACACACACACACACACACACACACACGCACAACCAACCAACGCTTCAATACAGTTAACAACTTGGGTTTTTAACATTCTCTTAATATATTTAGTCTGTTCTCCTAGACCCACCCTTTTTTTACTTTGAAATTAAAACCCACAAGTTTACCCAGCCTCAAATTCAAACTGAATAAAAAACTACAGGCTTCTATTTTACCTGTTATTTCCATTCTGGCTCTGACACTCTGATCTCAGTAAGAAATCACATCAATAATGACTATAAAGTAGAAGATTCATATTTTCCTTGTCTAATAGAAGCCACGTCAAGACCCAAAAGAATATGGACCCAGAATATGCCTGGTTTAGGCTGAACATCAGGATGAAGATAATGGTGTCATAGTTTATCCTAAATGTTTCTTAAAAGTATCAAAGTTTCACAGAATAGAAATAGGACAATCACTTTGGTCCCGATTCCACATACTCTTTCTGAGCACAGGAAGGCTCCTTTGGTGATGTGCCCAAGGCCATTCAGCTAGTAAGTGGCCTTCTCTCTTGTATTTCCACCCATACTGCACACAGGACAATTGAGAGCACAGAGCCAGCTTATATGGAGAGGCGGTGACCCCACAGCTTTGTGTAACCAGATTGTAGTATGTAGTTCTACAATTAAGAATAGTGTCTTATTCAAAATGTTCAATCCTCATATTAATCCTTAGAGTACTTAAAAAGTAGGTAAGAAAGTAATGGCAAAAATCGCAAATTACTTTTGCACCAACCTAAGTAGACCACGTTAAAAAAGTACTTAAACCCAATTACAGTATAAAGGTTTCCTGACCCCAATCTTTGCACTCCTTAAAAATAATGACAAGTCAATCTGCTCTAGTTAATAGAATTGCTAAACTCAAAAGAGGAGGATTTTCCTTTGAAAGAATGTAAAGAAACACCATTCTCTCAGTATGGAGAATATCAAATTAAGTAGCAGAAAAAGCACTGCCGGGAGAAACAGAAGTTCAGCCTGCCTTGCCTGCATTCTGTTTAGTTAAACGGATTGAGTTAACACACCAACTCCCAAGACAATTTTAAGACTACTGTATTTAAATCAATAAAATCTCAGCACGATGTAGCTAAATTCACTTCTTTATCCTATCCATACCCTAAAATAAATGAAATCCTTACACTCCTTTGTTTTCCACAGGCCTTTTCTGCCCTGCTGAACTTCCTGAAATACACTCTTTCTGCTCCCTGCGTCCCTTCAAAATAACCTGGTAAAATGCTTTATGGTGATCACTCTGGCAGTCATTCTGCTAGGTTCTGGGGAGAAAAGACAAAGCTTTTGCCTGGGGCCACACTGCACGGCCTATTTCTGAAAAGCTGCATCAGCAACCAACAGGCAAGTTATAGAATCTGTTGCAACAAGGAAAAACTTGTCAAAGAAGAGGGCATGTCTAAGTCTTACCCATACTTCAGTAAAAATGAAAAGTAGACTCAACAATCAGTCATGATTGTTGTGAACTAGCAGTTCACATATACTAACTTGAAGCAACTTGCTATAATATGATTTGATTTCAAGGGAGTATTTCATAAAATTTTCTAAGGAAAATTAAGTAAACTTAGAGTTACAGACTCCCATTGATAGTTTAAGCTACTGATATTTTAACTAAATGTTCATTCCTTTTCCAATTATTAACTTTTGTGGAACACAGATATAATTTTATGGTATGACCATTCTCAAAGACTCAAAACTATTCTTTTCAAAACCAGAGGGGAAAAATAATATAACATTTGTGAAAAGAGTTACCAAAAAAATCTAAAACTTACTTTCTACTATTATAGAATTTGTTATATTACCTATGATTATATTCAACATATATATATAGTCTAAATGAATTCTAACTCATATGTCCAAAATTGATCAAGAAAAAAATATTTAAAATTAATTATTTAAAAATTACTCAAAGTCATCTTTTTTATCATCTATTTCCTTTTTTTTAGCCCCACTCTCACCCCCAAAGTCATCTTTAGATCACATATATCACAGAACATTAAAATATAAGTTGAGGAAAACTGATTTATTCCAAAGTCAAAAATTTCAAATCTGAATACCACTCATGAATGAAGCTAACAAATTGTTTTTTGTCAGCCTAACCCCAAGAAATATAATGATTCCATATAAAATACTGATACGTACACATGACCAGTATTTCATACCCACAGAAACTGTTTGGATAAAATCTACAATATAGTTTGGTAAATTCACAATTCTATAACCTAATTTAAAATGCAAAACCTAAAAGGGAAGTAAGGAAACCATGAAAGCCTTATGAACATTTCAAAATGCTTTTACAACAACATGCAAACTTCCACTCCATATGGCCCTAGAGGCAGGTAAAGAGGAGAAAGCAGAAAAGCCTGAAGTGAATCAAAATATAAACTATGTGAGGCATAATTACAAATCCAGAGGCACACTGTAAATCATGCAGCACAACAGGCCAAAAACAAGGCTCTGCTGATCAAATGGTTAAAATCTAAGTGGACTCTGCTGTTATAACAAAATCAGGAGAGCTCAGGGACAGGATTGATCCACAGATCAGAATGAAAGAATCCCAAAGTCAGCTATGCTCACACTGGTGAAAGAACCCTCCTCAAGGCTTCGGTTACCTCAGTTTCTCCTCACTGTGGGGTCAGAAAGGCCGTTTGCAGTAGCTCCAGAAGGTCTCATTCAAAAAACTGGGCTTGCCCTGAGACCAGCAGGAGAATGAATATTACAGATTCTCTGGGCAAAATTTGCACAGCAAGAGCTCCCAGATCCAAACTTACAGAGAAACGAAAGGCTCCCCCTCAAGCAGCAGAATACAGATTTGGAAGACCGGCATTCACTGCAAACTCCCTGGGCGAAAGCCAACATCTGCACTGGTTCTTCCAACAAATCAGTGTGTGCATTCATCACTGGTTGGGAAGCAGCCACACTACACCACATTACAAACAGAGAACCAAAAACTCACCTAGAAAATACTAAAATCCCCAAATCATGGCACAATGATTTGCTTTTCCAAACAGCTCTATGGTTTGAAAAAGAGCTCGTCACAAACAGTATCACGTCATGCTCACTTTCTGCAGATAAAACTTGGGCTTGGCAAGGTTTGGCAGCCTTGCAAAATGGCAGAGCCAGATCTCCACCTATAACCTGTGTCTCTCAAATCTCACATTTTAGAACAGGAATGAGTTTGGAAACCTCTTCCAAATCACAGACATCTGAGAAGGCACAAAGGTTCCCTGGATCAGCATGATGCATGGTGTGTGAATAAACTCTTGGTTCAATTGAGTGCTATGTTCTCATTTTATTAATATACACATGTAATTTCAGTTCAAGTGCCAGAAGGAGAAAAATGAGAACTTTCTTATGATTCAGCATTTAAGTCTGTTATCATGAGCAACTTATGGGCAATTTAGCCTTAAGAGGCCTCAGTTTGCAGCCTGGTTCTTGAGAAGAGGCAATTACAAGTAAATAATGAGTCTTTATCTACAAGTGTCAAAGTCCTACATAGCTGGAAAAAAAACTACAAGGGATTTTAGAAATGTGCAAGAAGAGATGG
Source organism: Pongo pygmaeus (assembly GCF_028885625.2). NCBI lineage: Eukaryota > Metazoa > Chordata > Mammalia > Primates > Hominidae > Pongo > Pongo pygmaeus. Next base: position 139,529,407 of record NC_072378.2, on the reverse strand, counting down.
GTATTGAGCACTGGAGCTCAGCTATTGACTCGACAGCAGTGAGTGGCCAGAGACTTGGAGAGGAGGTAAGGGAGGGCAGCAGGAGTTGCAACCAATTTTTTTTGTTTGTTTGTTTTTTGGAGACAGAGTCTCCCTCTAATGCCCAGGCTGGAGTTCAGAGGCATGATCTCAGCTCACTGCAAGCTCTGCCTCCTGGGTTGAAGCGATTCTCCTGCCTCAGCCTCACGAGTAGCTGGGAACAGGCATGCGCCACCATGCCCAGCTAATTTTTGCATTTTTAGTAGTGACATGGGGTTTCACCATGTTGGCCAAGTTGGTCTCAAACTCTTGACCTCAAGTGATCTGCCTGCCTCGGTCTCCCAAAGTGCTGAGATTACAGGCATGAGCCACCACACCCGGCGGGTTGCAACCAATTCTGAGAAACAGAGTCTTCCAAATTAAAAAGTAAACACAACCTCATAAATGTAATAGCATTATTGTGCACTGGTATACAAATGAACTCAAAGTTGCTAACTTTATGCCATGCTCAAACTGCTTTGCCTACAAGTAATTTCACAACTTGCCTCACACTCCCTTACCTTTACCTTTATTTCGATGTGGATGTTAACGTAATCATACAAAACTGTAAAATTTCTAACCAGCAAAGACAACCATAAACAAGGCTGAAAGGCAAACAATAAACTAGGGAAAGCGTATGTCAAAAAGTACCCTGAATACACAAACACTTTGTGAAAATCAGTAAGAACACAAATACCCTATCAGTAAAATGAACAAAAATCACAAACAAGAAAAAAATGCAAATGGTCAATATAAAAAGATATTCACTGATGATCCAAAAAATGCAAATATTATGACAATGAGATGTGATTTTTCATCCATCTGATTGGCAAAGATGAAAACGGTAATCAAAATTTACATTACAGAGTACAAAGGAACTGCACCGCCACTGATGTTTTAAACTGGCAAACCTCGTCTGTAGGAGCAGTTTGGCAATATATATCAAACCAGTGATCCTACTGCTAGGACTTTACCCTAAAGATAATCACATGCTAGTTATGAACTCTGGTCCATTAAGAACAGGAAGTGCCAGTTCAAATGTTCACAATCTCCCAAGCCAAGACCAGGAAGTCCTTCTGTGATAGAAGGATCAGATCAACATACGTGTACAATGTGTGAGTAAAGTGCTTCCTTGGTCAAGTATTTTCTTGTTTTACAAATGTGATTTCAGTTCAAGTACCAGAATGACAAGCATAAGGCTCTTTTCTTTTTTTAGACAGCATCTCGTTCTGTCACCCAGGCTAGACGCAGCTCACTGCAACCCTTTCCTCCTAGGCTCAAGCGATCCTCCCACCTCAGCCTCCCGAGTAGCTGGGACTACAGGCACACATCACCACATCCAGCTAATTCTTGTATTTTTGCAGAGGCAGGGTTTTGTCATGTTGCCCAGGCTGGTTTCGAACTCCTGGACTCAAGTGTTTCACCCACCTCAGCCTCCTAAAGTGCTGGGATTACAGGCATGAGCCACTACGGCCGACCCATAAGACCTTTTAAAAGTAATGTAAATGTCCCTATTCAGTATAAAAACCATATTGGTGTTTTTACACTGAATTTCAGTCCTCTCCTTTAAAAATCTGCATATAGTTTTTCATTATTTATGTACGTATGTGTGTGAGTCAAGATGGACCCAACATCAACAAGATTCCAACTATAAAGCATGGGGGGTCAGGCACACTTCCCTACAGCCAAGCCTTTTCTGCAAGAAGGGAAAGGCCATCTCTGAAGCTTAGTGTCCTCATACTCAAATGTAGACTGCAGACTACAGGTGTCACACCTGACTCCTATTAAACACTCAAAAAGGGGAGCTGTGGCAACTTCACTGTTCCTGTCACTAGGAATGGCTGCTTCTCCTTTCTGTAAGTTCTACAGCCCCAACACACCAATCACCCAGGAGTCTTCCCTAATTTGCTTCTGCACTACAGCACATCACCTTCGCTACTAAAACTATATGCCTAACATAGTGGAACTGTATCATTACCGAGGTAAAGAAAGTCACTGTGACACGTAGGCACTGCCCAGTAAGAACGGATCCAAGGAGCTGGAAACCATTTGGAAGAATTCTTTGAGCTTCCTTGTGTTTTCAGGCATGTACACTTCTGTCTCCACCACAGCAGGCACTTCTTATTTTTAAATGCCAGGCCCTCTTCATGGCTTCTGGCAGCACTGTTCTGGGCTCTCCATGTCTGTTCATTGACACCTATCACCAGCCACCTCAGGCTCCCACTCTCAGATTACAGACTGTACCCGCTGCCAATCAAAAATAGCCAGAACTTGATTCTGTACATTTCTGTTTCGACTTCTGCCCACTGAGCTGTGTTAGGCATAACAACTAGTGTGTTACCTTAATAAGAAGTTGTGTTATACTAAATATTACACTGAAATAAGCATCACACTCAGGAGTGCTGATTTATAAAGCGAAAACAAAGTTTGTGACTCAGTTTCAACATTAGTGTCCAAAGACTCTCCTGAGATGACTTTATAACCTGAAGGGACATGATCTAAAGTATTATCAAACCTATGCTTACCCCTAGGGAAAAACATACATTTTCAATGTGGCAAGTAGCTGCTTAACTTACCTGAGCAATTTGATACCTTACTAACTTTTGTCTGAATTCATCCTCTTGATCAGTGTTATGAAGGAATAGATCTTAAGGCATTCTATTTTTAATGAATTTCCAATAAAATGAAATAAAGAGAAATGTGAATTGTGACACCTGGACCATCTTTTCCTATCCGACTATCTGTAATTGTTCTTGGTGGGGGGGGGGTGGGTAATATGATTTGAGTGGCAATATATTGTGAGGGGGTCCAGAATATGCCACTGTGGCATAAAAATTAAAGAGCTGAAAGTGATTAAGTTCCTGAAATCTCTTACTGGCCTAAAAGCAGAGGCTCTCAAAAAGAATTCAATTAACATAAATCCCCTCCCCAAGAGCAACCAAGGAAGAGCGACTTATCATCAGAGATGAAAAGTCTTCACACCACACCAAGCTGATATTACCACAGAACTATCGCATCTTTCATCTATTCTCCTAAAGGCCCACTTATCTTTCCAAAAAGTCCTTTGTTTTCCCATAAGTTCCCTTTTCTCCCCTCCCCTTCCCCTATTAAAATAACATACAAGCCCCTACTTCTAACCATTCCTTTGACTCACATTTTTCTATGATTAAATGTCTTTTATCTTGCAATCTGTCTCTTGTCAATTTAATTTGCAGACCCTCAATCACTAAGCCTAAGAGAGTAGAGAAAGTTTTTCCTCCTTGACTATTTAAATCTATGAAATACACTATATTATGTGTATATATGAGAACAATGCTAACTCTCATTAAATGCTATCTAAGCAATTATATGACTACATTTAACACTTCATCTTCCTCTTTCCTCACTTTTCTTTAAGCTTCCTCTTAATATCTTTGTTTCTCACTCTTAGACTTTTCAAGTATTATCCTTATCTGTACAATTTAGCAAAAGTAATTTGTCTGAAAAATCGTACTATTTTAAAGTATTAGAAATGCTACTGACTTTTTGCTAGTTTATAAAAAGCTCTCAAGTACAATTAAGCTAAAACATCCTGTTGATTAAATAAAGCAAGTTGCTATTTCGCTAACCACTGAAAACTGGAAGCTTTCTGAAATATACAAAATTAAAACACACAGTCACTCTGTACAAAATAGCATCTCCTCTCACCAGAGTTTATTGTTTTAAAAACTGGTAAGATGTTGACAAAAATAAAATGACGAACCAAGATAATTAGTACAACTTGGCACAGAGATATACACTTTCTACCTAGGTATGAAAAATAAACCATAGGGACAAGCCCCTGTCTCTAGAGAAAATCTTACTTGCTCAAATGGTCCCAATCCCTCCCACTGGCATCTAGTTCTCTGATGTTAACCTCAATTAGTAACCTCACATGGCTCAGAAAGCACTGGGCTGCTGCTGCCCACAATTAAGATAGGCTTTCCATACAGCAGTCTTGGATCCTGTGACACTGTCATCCTGGGCAGAAAAGCAGCATGTGCCATGTGCCCTCTGCTTCATTGAAAAACCACAATTGAGGGTCCATGGCAGGCTCCACCTCCAATCCTTTATTAGTTGTATTAAAAGATACTCATTCTGTTAAAATGTATAATTTTACAAACTTATCAACAACCTATGATTACCCCCTTTTCAAATTCAGCTGACCATGCTTATAAACCTTGCTTATAAACCTAGGTGGGTGTCCTTGCTTATAAACCTAGGTGGGTGGTTCTCCACTGGCTACAAACATCCAGATTTGACTGTCTGACCCAGCCCCCTTTCCAGCCTCCAGTCCTACCACGGCGCCTGACACCGGCCACATTAAACTCCTGGAGCAACCAGAACTCAAGGCCCTTTTTCACTTCCCTCTGTTTGGAATATCCTTCCTCTATCTTTAGAATTCACTGTCTCTCTTCCTGCAAGACTCAGCTCAAATGTCCCCTCCTCCAGGAAACATCATTTTCCCCACTGGGTATCCACAGTACATTATCATGGCTCCTGTTGTTTCCATGTCTCTCTGCCAGCTTCACAGTGAGCCCTGGATGGTGTGGATTCTGATCCCCCCAAGCATAATTTAACATTGTACTTCTCAGTCATAGGAGACAATAGGTGCATAATAAATATGTAGTAAATGGATGAGTATATAAACAATGAATTAGGATCTAATGAATGAGGATTTAATGAATCCAGTAGTTGCCTGGAGAGAGAGAAGGATCCTGTGTTTAATTCTCAGTAAAACTAAGCCCTGGCTGATCCCCCAAAGTACATCCTGGGCTCCTCACCTCCTTTCAGCTACACAACCCCACATACTCATTTGAATTCTCCATCTTCAAATCCAATACTTATATTTAACCCAATATTTTGCCACATATGCTCCTGCTCTTTCACAGCTGCCCTTGTTTAATACATGGAATAACTTACTTGCATTTCTTTCTTTCTTTTTTTTTTTTTTTTTTTTTTGAGACGGAGTCTCGCTCTGTCACCAGACTGGAGTGCAGTGGTGCAATCTCGGCTCACTGCAATCTCCATCTCCCGGGTTCAAGCGATTCTCCTGCCTCAGCCTCCCGAGTAGCTGGGATTACAGGCATGTGCAACCACATCCAGCTAATTCTTTTGTTCTTAGTAGAGATGGGGTTTCACCATGTTGGCCAGGATGGTCTCGATCTCCTGACCTTGTGGTCTGCCTGTCGGCCTCCCGAAGTGCTGGGATTGCAGGCGTGAGCCACCACGTCTGGCAGCATTTATTTCTATATAAGGAAGATGTACCCAGTTTTACATGTTGCTTTTTGTTTGCTTATTTTTAGCTAAATCATCTGATTTTTTCCCAGTAAACTATGATAAGAAAGAGAAGATGGGGGAAGAGTAGATAATAATTTTGGGTCAAAGCAGTGCTTGAATAAAAACTTCCATGGTACTATAGTCTTTTTCCACCTTAATGTCTCTCAGTGTCTGTTCTTAACAGCACAATGGCTTAACAAGATTTTTAGTTGGATAAGGTTGAACAAACCACAAAATGTACAAAGCTGTTGTTGACAGGGCTCATATCTGCCAGGCCCTGTGCCAGCATCTTTCACGTATACTGTTTTCCTTCAAAAACACACCCCAAAGAATTGCATTTAGAAAACAGAGGCTGAGAAAGGTTAAATAACCTGCCCCAAAGTCACTCTGCTATAGCATAAGTTATGGCACCTAGCTTTATACCCAAGCCTGAAGTACCCAGTCTTTTTTCACTAAAGCTTTAAAAACTCCAGACCTGACTTTATAAGATTAGAATCATGATGCAGACAGAATTTCAAAGGTCTATGCTTTCATCTTCACTAACTTTATCACCAGTTACTAAAATATCATCTACCATTATTACTTTTGTTTTTGAGACGGAGTCTCATTCTGTCGCCAGGCTGCAGTGCAATGGCACGATCTCAGCTCACTGCAACCTCCGCCTCCTGAGTTCAAGTGATTCTCCTGCCTCAGCCTCCCAAGTAGGTGAGATTACAGGAGCCCACCACCATGCCCAGCTAATTTTTGTATTTTTAGTAGAGAAACACGGTTTCAGCATGTTGGTCAGGCTGGTCTCGAACTCCTGACCTCATGATCCGCCCGCCTCAGGCTCCAAAAGTGCTGGGATTACAGTCGTGAGCCACCATTGCCTGGCCACCATTACTACTTTTTAAAATCTCTGTTTGCTACCAAATCACTAAAGACTACAGAAGTCTCCAACAGAAATACATCCAGCCTTGGAAAGTCCCCCTATGTATGACAGCATCTGCTCCAAATTCCGGATGCAAATGGGGCCCTCCAGTTACTGAGACATTTTGAAGAATTTGCTGAGCAATTCTCCAGCATGCCTTTAAAACAACCAGGGAATGATGAGACCATGGGGAAAAGTACTCTGACCACAGCAATGTCAAACTGGTACAACCTTTCAATAGGGCAATCTGTCAGCATGTATTAAAAGTCATGAGAATATGCATATCCTTTGATATAGCAAGTCCACAGGAAGAATTTTTCCTAAGTACATGCTATGGTTTGAATGTTTGTGTCCCTCCAAGATTCATGCTGAAACTTAATCCCCAGTGCAACAGTATTATGAGGTGGAGCCTTTAGAAGGTGTTTAGGCCATGGCCAGTCGCGGTGGCTCACACCTGTAATCCCAGCACTTTGGGAGGTCAAGGCGAGTGGATCACGAGGTCAAGAGATCGAGACCATCCTGACCAATGTGGTGAAACCCTGTCTCTACTAAAAATACAAAAAATTAGCCGGGCGTGGTGGCAGGTGCCTGTAGTCCCAGCTACTCGGGAAGCTGAGGCAGGAGAATGGTATGAACCCAGGAGGTGGAGCTTGCAGTGAGACGAGATCGTGCCACTGCACTCCAGCCTGGGCGACAGAGCGACACTCCATCTCCAAAAAAAAAAAAAAAAAATTAGCTGGGCATGGTGGCACGTGCCTGTAGTCCCAGCTACTAGGGAGGCTGAGGCAGGAGAATCGCTTGAACCTGGGAGGTGGAGGGTGCAGTGAGCTGAGATCAAGCCACTGCACTCCAGCCTGGCGACATAGTGAGACTCTGTCTCAAAAAAAAAAAAAAAAGAAGATGTTTAGGCCATGAGGGCTCTCATGAACGGGATTAGATCCCTCATAAAAGTGCTTGAAGGAACAAGTTCATCCCTTTCACCTTTTCTGCCATGTGAGGATGCTGTGATTCTCACCAACTACAGAATCTGCTGGCTGTGACCTTGGACTTCCCAGCTGCTAGAACTGTGAGAAATACATTTCTATTGTTTATAAATTATCCAGACTGAGGTATTTTGTTGTGGCAGCGGAAACAAACTAAAACATGAAGTAATTAAGTGGACAAATGCCCAGAAATATATGAATAAGAACCTAAAGGTAAACAATAGTGGAATGATCAAATTTCCAAGGTGCAGACATAGGATGATACACCTGTATATTTACTGCTCTGCTAAAATGTCCACAAACTATTCTAGGTATAAAAATCAGATTATAAAATATATGATCTTTTTGCAGAAACTATATATGTACTTTTAAAAGTTTTGTGAGAAAAAAATTAAAGGCTGCAAGAACATATATGAAAATATTAATAATGTTGATCTCTTAAGTGGTGGAATTATGTGTTTAACCAGAAAGGCAAAGAAAGCTTTTTTTCTACAATGCTTATTTTATTACTGGTAAAATAATAAAATAACACAATATTTTCGAATAAATAAAACCCTTAAAAATGCCAAAGAGGGCCGGGTGCGCTGGCTCACGCCTGTAATCCCAGCATTTTGGGAGGCCGAGGCGGGTGGATCTCGATGTCAGGAGATCAAGACCATCCTGGCTAACACGCAGAAACCCCGTCTCTACTAAAAATACAAAAAATTAGCCAGGCATCGTGGCGGGTGCCTGTAGTCCCAGCTACTCGGGCAGCTGAGGCAGGAGAATGGTGTGAACCTGGGAGGTGGAGCTTGCAGTGAGCCGAGATAGTGCCACTGCACTCCAGCCTGGGTGACAGAGCGAGACTCCATCTCAAAAAACCAAAATGCCAAAGAGTCGGTGATCAAAATCAGTTAGGGCAGATTTTTTTTTTTCTGTAAAGAATCTCTTCTGATACCTTCAAGTTCTTTAAATTATTCATAGCTAAAAGCCTGAAGTAAACTCATAGGAGGATTAAGCTGCAAGAGATTTTCCCATTTTATCTCCCGTTTTCAATTCTCCATGGAATGAAATATATTCCTGGACTCACAGGAAAATTGACATTGAAGGTTTAGTTTCTAGAACTTAAGGACAGGTCACAGATCCTGTAACAAGTAAAGAATGAGAGAAAGACGAGACTGCACATAGAGCACCATGAACAGCGCACAGCAGAGCTCTTCACTTTAATACACAAAGTGTACAGGAAGAATCTTTGATGCATGAGGCAATATTTTCTGCCAATCTCCATTAAAAAGGTGGATTTCAAAAGGCAACATCCAAAGGCAAATAATTCTTGAGACCCAAAAAACTGACTTCTAGATAAGGCAAGAAAATGTTTTCTAAGATTATAATGGTAACCTATATACCTTAGATCCTCAACAGATATTCCTGATTTGAAAATAAACAGCAAGCAAACATTTTTCATTTTCCTACTGATGGATATAGGTAATTTAAATGTAGTAGGAATTAAAGTATACATCTAAAAAGAAACTATTTAAAATATACTACAAACCTGGGTTATAAAAAGAGTCTTTAGTGGCCTAAATATGCAGCAAAATACAAATCCTGTGCATAGGGAACAGGTGGTACTCCAAAAAAATCTACTTGTAAACAGATATATGGAATTCAGAACCCATTTTCCCATGGAAACATTGTTATAATGGTGGTTAATTCCCAGTCTCTTCCAAAAAGCCTATTTAGTTGTTAGTGAGAAATATTTATCCCACACCTGTGTTTTATGTGAATGGTACTGGTGGTCTAAATGAAGACATCCATAATGCTAGGGGAATAAGAATGGCTCTCCTTTCACTCAGAGCTGAAGCTTCTCAGCAGAGTCCCTCTCCATAAAGGGTTTCCAGGTAAAGAGATGCCACCCTCAAGGTCATACTCTCTTCCTGGGGGGACGCCAAGTCCAAATGACCAGTCAACTGGGAGTTGGGGGAGTGTGTGGAAGAAGGCCCTGCCCCTATTATTTAAGGTGAGATAACTCTGAAAGGCCATCCCACCTCCAGAGCTCCCCAAGAGAGGATCAACTGGGGTCTCTGTTACAGATGCATCACAGTTCAACTCCTGCTTCTGCCCAATCCTGCTTCCTTCCCTCCTCCACTAGGAATGATGCCAACAGCACTCTCCAGTAAACCTCCAGCACGTGTATCTCTGCTCAGGCTATTTCCAGGATCTAAGACAAACAGCTAATACTTCATAAGCTGGTACTATAAGTCAGACACTGTTCTAATCTATCTAATGTATGTAATCTATTTATTTTAAATAGATTTTAAATATTTTATTATTTTAAATATTAAATTAAAATAAAAATTATTTTATTTTAAATATTTAAATATTTTAAATATATTTAATAGATACATACAGATACTTTACTACATCTGTATGGGTAGGTACTACAATCCCATTTTACAAAGCAGAAACCAAGGCTCAGAGAAGTTAAATGACTTGCCCAAGGTCATTTGACAAGTAATTTGAGAAGCCAGGATTTGAATCTAGGTCCACCAAATGGAAAGCCAATCTCTATGCAAACGAACTCCATCTGCTAGAAACAGTTCCATGAATTAAGGCAGACTCTGCTGCCCACGGGTTCTAGAGGCAGTAAGGAATGAGTGGAGTGATGAACCATGGTCATCCAATAACAGGAATTTACAAAAGTACTTAAGATCCAGGCCCAATGAAAACTAGATATACTACGATCAAGGTTTCAAATATTTTTAGGCCTGATGCAAAAATGCAGAGGCCTAATGGAACCAGAATGAAACTACATATCTACCTTTTGATAACTAGATTCTAAATATAACCATTGGTAATCTTGTGTACCTACAATGAAAATGCAAACAGTATGTGCAGACAGATTACTATGTAGGAAAAAGATGGGGTGGTCTTTTACTCCAATCCCTGAAAAATAAGCCTCATAAACTAGTATCTTAAAATTAGTATCTAATAAATGTCTTATTAGTGGTATGATATCCTAAGAATATTAAACTTGTTCAAGATGCACGACTGCAGCCAGTTCAACTTCTCCAACCACAACTATACCGCAACTTCCCCAAGCTCTCCCTAGCTAGTAATCTTCCTTTATAGAATAAGTATTTATTTATGCCCACTTGACAAACTGAACAACTAAAAGCTAATATTGCCCTGCTCTGGTGGCCACACTACCCAAGAGCCACAAAACACAAAACTATTCTATGAACTCCAAACAACTACAAATAAACACTATTAATTTTAAGCGAAGTCATTAAGTTTGCATGTTTGCAGATGTAGGTAGCTGACTTGAACAGTGAAAACAATTTACAAGTTTCAAAGAATATCAAGTACCTCCTTTCTTGTAATAATTACTTGATTTGTAATTTCTGTAATTACAAAATCTAATGTCACAGTTAAGTAAAAAATTGAAATACACTTAAAACTACTACCAATAATAATTTTAACATTAAAAATCCAAATATTGGTCCTTAGTTGATTTTGAGAATTATGCGTCTCTTGCCCCTTCCTCTTTAAAAATTCACCAGTAACATCTCTCCCAAACCCCTACCTTATAAACTATAGCTTTAAATAGCAAAGAAAAAAACAAAGAAAGAAAAGAAAAGAAAAAGGCATTTGATCTTGCACACAGGAGTCCTCAGCATCCAAGTTCAGTTATCACCAACTGCAGAACTGAGGGGGGGTTCTTCAAATTAAGGTGAATCATTCACGAAGACTTCACATCACGTCAGAAACAAGAATCGGGCATCATAAAATTTGGCTCACTCCTCTAATATAAGTTACATCCTCTGACCCTGACTATGGGAATGTTGGCCCATTCCTTTTTCTCCCCGCCTTTCACTTAATAAAATAAGCTCCTAATCAGAAACAGCTCTTCACATACACTGTGCTGCTAAATATACTTAAGTTTGCCACTTCAGAGAATAATAGGGGCCCCTTAACCAGTTTGTTATGTACAAACTAGGAGGTACAAGTAGCCTAAGAAAAAAATTTCCTCATGCCACCTTGAAGTGGACGAATCTTTTGGAGCAAGAAAAAAAAGGAAACTGCGAACTTGAAGCTTCCACATAGGCCAAAAAAAAAAAAAAAGGAGCGGGTAGGGGGGTGGGCAGAGCAAACCAAAACCGCCACCAGAACAGGAATGCAAGCTCCCTGAGGACCGGGATGTCTCGTCTTGATTACCGCTGGATCCCTTAGTATTGAACACGGTACTTGCAACACTGCAGGTAATCTTTTTTAAATGAATAAACGAAAGCTGTCATCATTGTTCATGCACTCTTTGTGAGAAACTTTAAGCTCATTATATATGTAACCTTTAAAATAACAAGAACTGGGAGCATAATAGGGAAGGGGCACTCTGAGCCTCTCAATAACACTAGGAGGGAGCCAGGGTAATTTTTTTTCAAGCTTACACATGAGGAAATTGAGGTTCTAGAAGACTGACCTTTCCAAGATGACGAAGCTCTAAATGGCTGAGCTAGGAGTCTGTCCTACCCAGAATCTGAGCACCTTTCTCACTGCCACATCAATACCAAAATGAAGGTTAAAGCCAGGAGAAAAACAGAAGAACATGAAGAACACAGGCTACCCAAAACTAGTATTCTGAAACATTCACAAACGGGGTAAGTTTGTTTCTGAAAATAAATAAATAAATCTTCCTATTTCAATTTTGCAGAGACACAGCCAACCGGGCCTACAGTTCTAACAGGCGACACTCAGCCGCCTATGTTCAGAGCACCGTACGCTGCTTGTAAGTGCAGGTGCCCTGTTTAAAAAGTGCCTGATCTGGCTGGGCGTGGTGACTCACGCCTGTAATACCAGCAGTTTGGGAGGCCGAGACAGGCGGATCACGAGGTCAGGAGTTCGAGACCAGCCTGACCAATATGATGAAACCCTGTCTCTACTAAAAATAACAAAAATTAGCCGGGCGTGGTGGCGGGCGCCTGTAATCCCAGCTACTCGGGAGGCTGAGGTAGGAGAATCGCTTCAGACCGGAAGACGGTGGTTGCAGTGAGCCGAGATTGCGCCACTACACTCCAGCCTGGGCGAAACTGCAAACTCCGTCTAAAAAAAAAAAAAAAAAAAGTGCCTGATCTACATAAAGAATGGCTTCAAAAGCTGAAGCTGTAAATTAAAAGCCAGATATAACAATTCAAATCTCCCTTCATTAAAATACCTACGGTGTCTTCCTGGAAAAAGTGCCTGACTAGAGGAATTCAAACAACTGTCCAAATAAGTAAAAGTGTTTGCCCAGCACCTTATAACGAAAACCATGGCTCTGTAATGAGAACAGAAATCCTGTCACATCTGGGCCAGTTCCTAAGTGTCCCCTCAAAAGGAGCATTCAGGCACTACCTAAGATTATGAGGCTTCCTTCTGAAAATGTTAAGCAGAATGACATAGAGAATGATTTTTCTTTTCTTTTTTTTTTTTTTTTTTTTAACTCCGGGCTGAGAACGGAAGTCAAGTTCAGATTCTCTTCCTTCCTCAAGCAAGCCAAAAAATTAAAGAGCGAACACAGAGGCCCTAAATGTCTCGAGGCCTCTTCACCTGTGGCGATCGACGCAGCAAGCCTGGGTGTGCTAAGAATTGAGGCTCTCCTTCACTTCGGGGGTTACGGGTGGCCTTGGAGGCATCGGGAAAAATTAACCGGTGCCTAAGTTTTCAATCGGATCATTCTTCTCAACTTAGGCGGCTCTTTCCTCCCTTCCTTCCTCCCTTCGGCCCGGCACACACGGCGGGGCAGTGCCAGCCCGGGCAGCAGGCTGGGCCCGAGGGCAGCGCTGCCGCAGCCGGGAGCCCCTCAGAGTGTGGGACGCGGGCTGCCCCCCGCGCGGACACCCGGCAGGGGCCGCAGATCCGTCCCCGCCGCCAGGCGTGGGGACCGCGAAGGGGCAGCCGCGGCGGGGCGGAGGGGCGGGGTGAGCACTTCCTGACTCTCGCATTGTCCACGCACCGCCCGCGCCACCCAGGGCCCCGCCACCGCGCCGTCCCCGTCGGGGAGGAAGTTGGCGCTCGCCCCGCCAGCCCCGTCTTACCGTTTTTGGCATCGCCCGCGGCCGCAGCCCCCGCGGCGGCCGCAGCGTTCGCGGCGCCAGTCCCCGCGCCTCCGGCGCCCGCCGCGCCTCCGGCGCCCGGCGCGCCCGCCGCCGCCGCCCCGCAGCCGGCCGCCGCCGCCAGGGCCCCCACGGCCGCCGCTCCCGCCGCGCCCGCCGCTGCCAGGGCCCCGGCTCCATTTTCCTGCTCGTCGCCGCTGCTGTTGGCGCGCTTGTTTTTGCGGCCGCCTTTGCTGTTTTTGGGGTTGGGCATCTCGCTCGCTAGCGTCCAGGTAGGTGCCCGGCGTCAGCGAAGGCGGATCCCAGCGGCACGGCCGCTCCCGGCCCTGCGCGAAGCCGGCTCGGGGAAAGAACGGAGGGCGCGAGCCGGAGGTTCCCTCGACTCCCGTCTAGCCGCACGGCCCGTGCCGCGCCATCCCGGCCGCCGCGCCCTCTCCGGCTTCCTGGAGCCGGCACGCGGCCACCCGAGGCTGGCAGCCGCGCGGGCGCTGCGGGCCCGGGGCGCAAGCGAGACGCTCCCGAGCCGGAGGGAAAAGGCGGGTCTCCGGCTTGTTTTGATTCGGCTGCACTGACACGCTCTGGGCCCGCCCCCTCCCGTGACGACACTGGGGATTCGGCCTGGCCGCGCCCACCAGGTGACCTCACGGCTGACGGGACCGCCCGCGTGACGTCACGCCCCGCGCGGGGCCGGCTCACCTCAAGTGACGTCATCCAGGCGTCCCCACCCCGGCCTCCTGCACTCCCGGGCCTTCGTGAGCTGCCCTTCTTGACTTGCTCCACCCGCCAGTGCAGTGGCATGTGGAGTTCTTCGGTGGCCTCCTGGCCTTAATGTAATTGAGGCTTAGAACAGTATGGTCTGGAAAAATAAGCTGTGACTAGAGCAAGAATGGAAAACAAAGGATTTTGGATTAATAGCTCATTCAAAGGCTATGCCTTTCAGTAACAGTAATTAAAGAAACAGGGGACCGGGCGCGGTGGCTTATGCCTGTAATCCCAGCACTTTGGAAGGCCGAGGCGGGTGGATCACGAGGTCAAGAGATCGAGACCATCCTGGCCAACGTGGTGAAACCCTGTCTCTACTAAAAATACACACACAAAAAATTAGCTGGGCGTGGTGGCGTGCGCCTGTAGTCCCAGAAACTCGGGAAGCTGAGGCAGGAGAATCACTTGAATCTGGGATCCGAGATCGCGCCACTGCACTCCAGCTTGAGCAACAGAGCGAGACTCTCTCAAAAAAAAAAAAGAAAGAAAGAAAAAGAAAAAAGAAAAGAAAAGAAAAAGAAACCGGGTAGAGTTCCCAGACAATGGGGATGAACACCAGGGTCCTGAATGGGAAGCCTTCACAGTCTGGTAGTGAAAACAATTCACTCAAACAAGACCCATCATCCAGGGATGTAACTAGATGTTGCCTGGACTCTGAAGCAGTCCCTGCTTGGGGGGAACCCATCCCTATGCATAGGGCTGAGTTGTCCTGAAAGATAGTGAAAGATAGGTAGCCAGGTTATGAGCAGTAGGTGATTAGGTGACACCTGTGAAGACAGGCAATATGAGGGCAGGGGACCCCTGGGAAGAGCTCCCCTTGATCTCTTTCTGCAATTCTATTCTACCTTTTCGGCCAACTCCTTCCCTTCCTTCAGGTCTCAGCTCAAATACATCACTTCCACAGAGACCTTCCCAGGAGAGCTGTCAGAAGTTCCACCCTGTTATTTTCCTCCTCCATCTCTAATTATGTTGGCAATGTACGTGTTTACTTATTTCTTGTATATCTCCCTCTCACCGAGATGAAACCTCCATGGATAGATTTTATCTGCCTTGGGCACATCAGAGAACAGCTGGCATAAATTTGTTGATGTATAAATTAGGTTCCTTACTCATGAACTGTGGAGGAAAGGCTAGTTTAGCTGACAGCTTTACAGTGTTCCCCTTTTATAGTGTAATCTTTAATTCGGCCCTTTAGTAAAAGCTCGGTCACGGTGTTGTTACCATTGGAGGGTCTTGACTGAAAGTCGTCCATGTTCTTGGCATTTTGAACAAACAATTGGACCAAACGCCCAGCAAAGCAAGGAAAGAAGAAAGCAGGGATTTATTGAGAATGAAAGTACACTCCACAGTATGGAAGCGGCCCCAGCGGTGGCTCAAGGTTCCAGATACAGAATCTTCTGAGGTCCGAATACCCCCTGGAGGTTTCCCACTGGCCACTTCATCCTCACCTCATGTAAATAAAGTGGTGACCCACAATTAGTCTGATTGGTTGCTTTCGTCAACCAATCAGAGGCTGAAGTGGAGTTACAAAGGTCACACTTCTGTGCAAACACAATTTTGCACACTTCTGTTTAAAAAGCAACCAATCAGAGGCTAAGGTGAAGTTACAAAGTTGCACTTCTATGCAAACAAAGACTCCACCCTCAATCAGTCTGATTGGTTGCTGACAGCCAGTTTCCCATCTGCCACGCAGAAAAGGTGAGGGTTTGCAAAGGGAGCAGCTTCTGGTCCTTTTGTTACTCAGGTGTGGAAAGTTAGGGTTTTCTTTTCAATTTAGGAAGTGGGGTGAAACGCCCTTAGGTTCCCTGCCTCCAGACTCTATCCTCTGCCTCATTGTGAACTATAGAGATAGACAGGAAAGTACAAGAAACAATACTCTCCCCCACATTCAGGTAATGGAGAGGGGATTCTGATTGCGAGCTCTGGGCAACCATAGCAGAGTGCATAACAGAGCCTGGAACAGCAAGGAGGAGCAAGCACTGGATACTCAGGGGAAATTGCTGGTTGGACGGTTTAGTAGGAAAAAAAAAAAGATGAAATGTTTAATTCCCTAATATGTATTAGAGGATAGTGACCCTTTAGAAGGCCCTATTGATAGATAGATATTTTGTGCTTATATTTGCATGTCTATTTCTCCCCAACCTTGAAATCTCCTAAGTGCTAAGAGAGCAGGGATTTTGCCTAGCTTTCTAACGCTAGAGTCTAGCATAAACTTTGACCCACAGTAAGTATTCAATAAAAATTTGTTGCATGGAAGATACCTAAAGCACTCTTCTTCTGGCTACATTTTTCTGAACCTTAAAGTCTCAGCTAAATCATCAATTCTATAGGAAATCTCTGACAACCCAAAACTAGACTTGTCCCCAAATACTCCCTGCACCTTCCTCACCACAGCAGCTTACACACTGGGTGGGATGTTGCTTCTGTGGCCACTTGGACACCAAAAATGAGGGATGAAGGAGAGAGTGAAGTCAAGAAATTCTGAAAATCAGAAGAAATGATGATGGTAGTTAATTAAAGGGAGATTTCTGGGGGAGAGCAGTGGGTCTGTGGAGGAAGATAATGAATTACTGTTGCCCATTCAGACTTAGCTTAATTTCATTATTGATACCAATAGAGGTCTCAAAATATGTGGGTGATGTTAGCTTTGGCATTTCTTCTTTCTTCTGTTTTTTTGTTTTGTTTTTTTAAGTCGTGAAGATGAAGACATTTTAGGTTAGAGTACAAGAAAATTGAGATAATTATTTTCTTGAATAAGCACATTGCTGTCATGCCATATTGGATCAGAGTTAGTATGCATGTACCCTGCAGACAGACATTCACACTAGCTGCCTCCCACCTCTACATAACTGAGAATTAAGAATTGGAAACTTTCCACAAAAATATCCTAATTGGCTCAAAGCACCCAGACATCCAGCCAGTTGCTGTTCTGGTTAATTGTGTGAGCTACCTCCTTCTATTCAAACTGAAACAAAATGAAAAGGAGGAAGGAGAAGTTTGCCACTTCTTCCATGCTCAACCTCGCTAATCTATTTTTAGCCTTAGTCAAATTTGATGAAGAGGCAATAGTTCCGATTTTATTGCTACAAAGACAATATACTAAAATCAAGATGTCAGGAACAAAATTTAGGTGAAGTTAAAGGACTCCATTTCCTATGTTCTATCCTGCTGTCCTAGCCGTTTTCCCACCATTTCTGAAGGTGAGAGAGAGAGACAGCATACCAAAAGACAAAAGGTGGCAGATGGTACAATGGAACATTCCCCTTAGAAACTTCCAGAAGTATAAAGAACTCCAAAGAACTGAGGAAGCCACTCTGTTCTGTACATCTACACTTGCCTTCTCATTCTTCAATTTCCCTGATCAATTCATGCTCTGAAATAAACTTCAAAAAAAATTATACCTCTATCCTAGGTTTCCTTCCCCCAAACCTCACCCACCCTATTGCTCACTTCTCTGCAAAAACAAAATAAAGCACAGCAACAAATCAAGGGCATCAAAAGCAAACAATTTACACCCTTAAGAAAGGGGTGGGCTAATCTTCAGGCTGAACTGGAATAAGCAGTCATTGTTTCAGTGCCCTAGTTTTGTTCATTTGACATTTTGTGCTTGTCTTCTGAGCTCTTGGGGTCAGCTAAGTCTGGTTAGGTTTAAAGTACAAAATATATGTGTTAAGGATAATTGAAAACTTAGAACATAGGTAAGAAGCCAAATATCCAAATACACCTTGATCCAAAAAATCATATAGGAACTCAGAAGGAATTCTGCAGATAACACAGTAATGCACACAAGAATATGTCCACAATTGAAACATAAGCTAAAAGGTACTCAAGCCTGATCTGCTAAAAAGTCACTTCAAATAAATACACCTGGAGCAATGCATTGTCTTTATGCATCAGTTTTTTCTTCTGGAAATAGCCTTTCCTATGGCCACAGGTTTTCTTTGAGGAATAATGACAATTGTGATTATAAAAACTTTGAAAAAATGGAATATTAAAGCAAATAATAATATTGATTAATAAATTCCATAGATCTACTCTCCCTTTAGGCTGTTCCTGATTACCAATATTAATATTTTTCTCAAATACTTGCCCTTAAAATCTCTTTTCCATCCTTTAGTTGTGACTTTTACATTATTTTCATAATCTGTAAAAGCAGTCATAAAAAAGGGTCAGAATTTTGTTCAGTGATCCCTGAACTTGCTGCTTACTCGAACCTCTGTGCCTTCCTTGCTCATACTATTGTCCCAGTTCAGCATCAATACCATCTTAGGCCCCAGTAAACCCAAAAGAACGTTTCCTTCAAGAGATTTATTTACTTTTTTTTTTTTTTTTGAGACGGAGTCTCGCTCTGTCGCCAAGGCTGGAGTGCAGTAGCACAATCTCGGCTCACTGCAACCTCCACCTCCTGGGTTCAAGTGATTCTCCTGCCGCAGCCTCCTGAATAGCTGGGATTACAGGTGTGCGACACCATGCCCAGCTAATTTTTGCATTTTTAGTAGAGACGAGGTTTCACCATATTGGCCAGGCTGGTCTTGAACTCCTGACCTTATGATCCACCTGCCTCGGCCTTCCAAAGTGCTGGGATTACAGGTGTGAGCCACCTAAGAGGCCGCGCCCGGCCTAAGAGATTTATTTTTATGTTTATTAATTTTGTTTACTGTCTGTCCTTCCACACTAGAATGTAAGTTTCAAGAGGGTGAGGATTTCTCTGTTAATCTTCTGTACCTAAAACAGGGCCTGGCATATAGTTAAGTGTTT
This sequence comes from Pongo pygmaeus, assembly GCF_028885625.2. Taxonomy (NCBI): domain Eukaryota; kingdom Metazoa; phylum Chordata; class Mammalia; order Primates; family Hominidae; genus Pongo; species Pongo pygmaeus. The sequence goes on along the minus strand of NC_072378.2, from coordinate 139,510,571 downwards.
AATACATATTCATTCAATAAAAGAGAATGGAGAGGAGCACCTAAAAGAATAATTTGAGCCAGATCTCATGAAGAAAAAAAAGAATTCTTCTAAAACCACATTTTTATGTTCAGCTAGCATAATATTTAAACCAAAAAGGGATGGCTCAGTTTGGTCTAGATTTGTATAACAAGAACCCATATAATAGAAATACCTTCATCAGCAATTGCAGTGGCCATGGAATTATCCATTTCTACACCTTGTATTTCTGATATCTCCTCTGGAGTGTCACTGAAATCTCGAAGATTTTTGTCATCTAGTTTTTATCAATATCCCCTATGTTTATTCCCAGTTAAAATCAGCACTTTTCTATTCTGCCATTCTAAAGCTTGACTTAACCACAGTGCTTCTGAAGGCTGTCTGCAAGATTTGACTTAGATAATACAGCACTGGCCCTCTCTAAATGCCTCTTTTAATGTGGCGCTAGTTATCTATTGCTGCCTAACAGATGACCCCACAATTTAGCAGCTTAAAACAACAAACATTTATTATCTCACAGTTTCTGTGAATCAGTAAGCTAGGGATGGCTTAGCTGAGTCCTCACAAGGCTACAGTCAGCCAACTGGGGGAGGATCCATTTCCAAACTCAGTCCTAGGGTTGTGAGCAGGATTCAATATTCCTCGTGGGCTGCTGGGCCCAGACCTCCCCTCAGTTCTTTACCACAGAAGCCTCAGCCTGGGGCAGCTCACAACAGGGCAGCTGGTTTCATCCAAGGGAGAAAGACAGGGAGCATGAGAGAGTAAACAAGACAGATGCCAATCTTTTTTGTAATCTAATCTCAGAAGTAACATCCGTGATTTTGCTGTACTCTGTTTCTTGGAAGCAAGTCACCAGGTTTAGCCCAAGCTTGGGTGGAGGAGATTACACAAGGGCATGAACACGAAGGGATGGGGATCATTAAAACCTATCTTAAGGCCGGGCACAGTGGCTCACACCTGTAATCCCAGCACTTTGGGAAGCCAAGGCGGGTGGATCACGAGGTCAGGAGTTTGAGACAAGCCTGGCCAAGATGGTGAAACCCTGTCTCTACTAAAAATACAGAAATTAGCTGGGCGTGGTGGCACACACCTATAATCCCAGCTAATTGGGAGGCTGAGTCAGGAGAATCGCTTGAACCCGGGAGGCGGAGGTTGCAGTGAGCCGAGATTGCGCCACTGTGCTCCAGCCTGGGCGACAGAGCGAGACTCTGTTTCAACAACAACAACAAAACGATCTTAGAAGCTACCTACCACAAATATATTAATATACTGCTTGCACTCTAAGTTCTCATTTTCAAGGGCTTCAAGTTTAGTTTATAAGATAAAAAGCATGGAAAAAGTTAAGACCTTATTCCAGTTCTTCCTTTCCACACTGCTGTTTCAACTAATGAATCTTTGATGATCTTGGATGATAAAATTTCATGAATTTACAATAACTTTTGCAAAAGATCTTTGGCTTAAGTGTTTCAGGCCTCTGTAGTTAAAGAGCTATTGACTTTTAGAACAAACACAATCAGTGTAGTTAGTTCATTGTTGGATCTGAGGATCTACTTCAAGGACACCTATTTTTTTTCTAAGTGCTAAGGCTACTGCTCTGCTTGTTTCTGGAGTTAATTTTGATTGATCTTGGCTAGAATTTTCTCTCAAGATTCAGCTTCCTCCTTTATTTCTACTTGGAATGATTTCTACCAAGAATATTCTGAGGAACACTAGTTATATAAGACGTGCCTCTATTTCTGTGGTAAAATAAGTCTAGGAAACACTGTATATTGTATGAGTCACAATATATATTAGCATAGTAAAGATCCTAAAAGTCCAGCAGTAAAGAAACCTGTTTACTCTCAACTTAGAATTTCCCAAATGTATATAACCTATAAATCCTTTTACATGTAATGCTCATTAACATTCTGTGGAAGTAGAGTCCTGCTGAATATTTTTAGAGGAAATAATGCCTTGGAACAACAACAACAAAAATCTACTTCTAGCTGGGCACAGTGGCTCACACCTGTAATCCCAGCACTTTGGGAGGCTGAGACAGGCAGATCACTTGAGGTCAGGAGTTTGAGACCAGCCTGGCCAACATGGTGAACCACCCCCCATCTCTACCAAAAATATAACAATTAGCTGGGTGTGGTGGTGCACGCCTGTAATACCAGCTACTTGGGAGGCTGAGGCAGGAGAATCTCTTGAACCGGAGAGGCAGAGGTTGCGGTGAGCCCAGATGGTGCCACTGCACTCCAGCCTGGGCGACAGAGTGAGACTCCATCTCAAAAAAAAAAAAAAAAAAGGAAGAAGAAAAAGAAAAGAAAACAATCTATTACTTCTGGCACTAGCAATCAGGTGAGTATTGATACAATGGTGAAAAACACAGATACTGGATCCCTCTTGTAAACAACCAGTTCTTTAGAAAACTTCTTGGGAGATATCTTCAAAACTATAAAACTGAAACTGTCAGAAGATATAATACATTAAGTACTAATTCTAAATGATGTAAACAGTTGAACATTCATGGTATTGCTTCCATTTTAAGAAATTTCAAATATGCTGTAATTGTTATATGTAACAAAAATTTACCATCACATGAACAATCAGTTTCACCTTTAGTCCAGTAATAAGGACTGCTATGTGTGGTTCTGGAGTTAATTTCAATCAATCTTGAATAGAATTTTGTCTTAAGATTTCCTTTCCTCCTGCAGAATATTTGTTCTAAGTCCTTAAATGCAAACATGATACTGCATGGATTAAAGATGAACACAAATGTGCTACTCCTCTCTTCAAAAGATGGAGTCTATTTGCCTTCCCCTTAGATCTAACCTGGCCTTGTGGCTTGCTTTGACCAATTAGAAATGCAGCAAAAGTGCAATTGCTCTAGTCTGGACCCTAAATTTGCTTTTGCTCTCCCAAAAGCCAGCCACCATGCTGCAAAGAAGCTTGAGCCAGACTATGATGATGAGAGGCCACATGGAGAAGGTGACAAAGACTCTGTCCTTGACCAAACTTGAGTCAGGCCCCTCTGATTCCTCTTTTTGACTAGGCCCCAACCTTGCCTTGTCCTTGGCCTGCTTAGTTCTGTTTTAGCAAGAATCTTGCTGGGTCAATTTCATAAAAATCCCCAACTTTCCGTATGAGATCAGCCTGGCCTGCCTTCAGCAAGAATCCTCTCAAGTCAGTTTGGGCACAATCCCCCTAACCTTGATGTTTCCTCTTAGTAATTCTCTATCCACTGACTCCCACCCCTGCTCCTTGGCTACAAATCCCCACTTTTCCTTGTTGTATTTGGAGTTGAGCCCAATCTCTCTCTCCTAATACAAAACTCCATGGTAGTAGTTCCCCTGAAAACTTTGCCTTACCATCTCTAACAAATGTCACGAATAACATTTTTCTTTAATAAAAGGTCATGGACATGTGGAAGATGAGAAGGGATATTCGTGTTCCAGCCCCAGCCAAGCTCTTAGCTTCGTGGTTCTCAACCCCTGGCAATTTTGCCTTCAGGGACATTTAGCAATGTCCGGGGATATTTTTGGTTGTCACTTCTAGCGTCTAGTAGATTGAGGCCAGAGATGCTGCTCAACAGCCTACAATGCACAGGACACAACAACAAATAATTATCCAGCCCCAAATCTAGTGCCAAACTTGAGAAATCCTATCTTAGCTGAATATAGCTGTATGAGTCACCACAGCTTTACCACATGGAACAGATTGCCCGGATGAGCCTAGTCAACCCACAGAATTGTGAGAAATAATAAATAGTTGCTGTTTTAAGCAACTCTTGGGGTAGTTTTAGTGCTGTGCTGTTGCTAAACTGGCTGGGAAGGGAGGTGGGAGGGAACTCTGATTTGCAGCATTTCTAGTTGCCCATGGTATAAATACTCCTACTGTGGCCAATTTTAGGTTATCAGCACAAGCCACTGAACTCAAGGTTGGGAAGAGATGTGCACAACCAGCTCTTATGAGCCGATGGGAAATGATTAAATTGTTATATTATAGTAGGCAATGGAGGCAACATCTCATGTATAAGATCTTCTCACGCCTGAAATTCTAGGTATGGCCACGTCCTATATGCTGTTGATCACCTAGTCATAGTTCTCTACTTGTATATTGTGTTAACATTTCTACTAGAAAATTCTATGTTAAATGCTGAGACATTGATTCTGCAGCCTTCCTGGCTTGGGCCATTTTTTTGCACCATTAAAGTTGCCAAGTTGGGTTTAGTCAACAGTCTCCCACAGAGGATCACAGCATGGACTGTACTCCAAACCAATCCCACCACACTCTCCAATTTGTAATATTGTGGCCCATGGTCTGGTTTGGGTTAAAACATTGCCCTTGGTAATCTGTGGGGTTTCTTTGTAAAATGAAACACCTGATCAATACCTAAAGCAGCTGCTCAAAAGTGGAAGCAAGGGTGATAAGAATACCACTGTGTCTTGTTTGGACCCACACTACAGTGTGCTTTTGTTAAAACAAAACAAAACTAAACTAAACTAAACAAAAAACAAACCCTTCCCTTCAAGATAGAGGAAATTCCTTCCAGTATATAAGCAGAAAACATTTGTTATTTCCTAGAGCAGGCACTTCTCAGGTTTCAGGGTAGATGCCAGCTTTAGATCCAATGAAGAGTTATTATAGTTTTGTGGTTAGGGGCGTGTGTATGGAGCAGACTTTCAGTTTTGGCTTGCTAGCTGTGTGATCTTGGGCAAGATATTTGTGAAATGGGGATAATGGTATCTATTTCAGAGTTAAGACTGATAATGTATGTGTAGTGCCTAGCGCATAGTAAGCTCTCAATAAATAGTGGTTGTTATTACCAGGAGCATTTACATTTTATATTCTTTGTCTGTTGCTATTTGCCTTTCTTCTTTTTAACTGTGCTATTTAACTTTCTCCTTTTTAACTGTAAACAATATTTTTTTTTTTTTTCTAAAAGCAGTACTAGTTCTAGGTCAAGGATAAACTCTTTTCAGCATACAACTGTAGTCTCATCCCAGAACAAACCACACCCCACTTCCTGTTGCATGCAGATACAGATATCTTAAAGGGACAGTTCATACCAGGGACCCATGCAGGATGCTAAGATTGCAACAGAGCGCACTCTGGTGTACAAAGCTGGGAGCCAGTGGGGAGGAGATTATGAGAAGCAATGCTTTGCCCAAGTATGAAGTTGATTTGTCCAGCTCTAAGAAGTTATTTTAAGTTACTAGATGTGATGTAACTTACATCTAGTTGTTTCATCTAGTGATGAAAACATCATTTTGGAAGAATACTCTGATAGTAACATTCAGGATTGATTTGATAGGAAAAGAGGTGACAAGGAAGCCAGCTGAAAATCTATTGTATCATTGTTGGAATGAGACGACGAGAATTTGGGGTTAGGGAGTTAAAAGGAGAACCAAGGAAAAGGATGACTATAGGAGACATTTTAAAGGGGAAAAAAAATCATAGGACTTAAAGACAAAAATTTGATCTTAAAGAAAAGCCATTCCACCAACATCTTATTCTGTTTAGATCATATCATAAGTTTCAGTACCCACAAATAAATTGCTAGCATTTTCTATTCTAGTAAAGCCTGTAAGTGGAAAAAATAACCCAACATTTGCTATGTTGATTTGTTTTCTTTTGAAGGACAAAATTAGTCTACTATGAAACAAGACTTGAAAGTTCTAGGTGAACATAGCACTTATTCCAAAATTGACCACATAGTTGGAAGTAAAGCACTCCTTAGCAAATGTAAAAGAACAGAAATCATAACAAACTGTCTCTCAGACCACAGTGCAATCAAACTAGAACTCAGGATTAAGAAACTCACTCAAAACCACTCAACTACATGGAAACTGAACAACCTGCTCCTGAAGGACTACTGGGTACATAATGAAATGAAGGCAGAAATAAAGATGTTCTTTGAAACCAATAAGAACAAAGACACAACATACCAGAATATCTGGGACACATTTAAAGCAGTGTGTAGAGGGAAATCTATAGCACTAAATGCCCACAAGACAAAGCAGGAAGATCTAAAATGGACACCCTAACATCACAATTAAAAGAACTAGAAGAGCAAGAGCAAACACATTCAAAAGCTAGCAGAAGGTGAGAAATAACTAAGATCAGAGCAGAACTGAAGGAGATAGAGACACAAAAAACCCTTCAAAAAATCAATGAATCCAGGAGCTGGTTTTTTGAAAAGATCAACAAAAGTGATAGACCACTAGCAAGACTAATAAAGAAGAAAAGAGAGAAGAATCAAATAGATGCAATAAAAAATGATAAAGGGGATATCACCACCGATCCCACAGAAATACAAACTACCATCTGAGAATAGTATAAACACCTCTGTGCAAATAAACTAGAAAATCTAGAAGAAATGGATAAATTCCTGGACTCATACACCCTCCCAAGACTAAACAAGGAAGAAATTGAATCCCTGAATAGACCAATAACAGGCTCTGAAATTGAGGCAATAATTAATAGCCTACCAACCAAAAAAAACCCAGGACCAGATGGATTCACAGCCGAATTCTACCAGAGGTACAAAGAGGAGCTGGTACCATTCCTTCTGAAACTATTCCAATCAATAGAAAAAGAGGGAATCCTCCCTAACTCATTTTATGAGGCCAGAATCATCCTGATACCAAAGCCTGGCAGAGACACAACAAAAAAAGAGTAATATCCCTGATGAACATTGATGCAGAAATCCTCAATAAAATACTGGCAAACCGAATCCAGCAGCACATCAAAAAGCTTATCCACTATGATCAAGTGGGCTTCATCCCTGGGATGCAAGGCTGGTTCAACATACGCAAATCAATAAACGTACTCCATCATATAACAGAACCAAAGACAAAAACCACATGACTATCTCAATAGATGCAGAAAAGGCCTTTGACAAAATTCAACAGCCCTTCATGCTAAAAACTCTCAATAAATTAGGTATTGATGGGACGTATCTCAAAATAATAACAGCTATTTATGACAAACCCACAGCCAATACCATACTGAATGGGCAAAAACTGGAAGCCTTCCCTTTGAAAATGGCACAAGACAGGGATGCCCTCTCTCACCACTCCTATTCAACATAGTGTTGGAAGTTCTGGCTAGGGCAATCAGGCAGGAGAAAGAATAAAGGGTACTCAATTAGGAAAAGAGGAAGTCAAATTGTCCCTGTTTGCAAATGACATGATTGTATATTTAGAAAACTCCATGGTCTCAGCCCAAAATCTCCTTAAGCTGATAAGCAACTTCAACAAAGTCTCAGGATACAAAATCAATGTGCAAAAATCACAAGCATTCTTATACACCAATAACAGACAGAGAGCCAAATCATGAGTGAACTCCCATTCACTATTGCTTCAAAGAGAATAAAATACCTAGGAATCCAACTTACAAGGGATGTGAAGGACCTCTTCAAGGAGAATTACAAACCACTGCTCAATGAAATAAAAGAGGACACAAACAAATGGAAGAACATTCCATGCTCATGGATAGGAAGAATCAATATTGTGAAAATGGCCATACTGCCCAAGGTAATTTATAGATTCAATGCCATCCCCATCAAGCTACCAATGACTTTCTTCACAGAATTGGAAAAAACTACTTTAAAGTTCATATGGAACCAAAAAAGAGCCCACATTGCTAAGACAATCCTAAGCCAAAAGAACAAAGCTGGAGGCATCATGCTACCTGACTTCAAACTATACTACAAGGCTACAGTAACCAAAACAGCATGGTACTGGTACCAAAACAGAGATATAGACCAATGGAACAGAACAGAGGCCTCAGAAGTAATACCACCATCTACAACCATCTGATCTTTGACAAACCTGACAAAAACAAGCAATGGGGAAAGGATTCCCTATTTAATAAATGGTGCTGGGAAAACTGGCTAGCCATATGTAGAAAGCTGAAACTGGATCCCTTCCTTACACCTTATAAAAAAATTAATTCAAGATAGATTAAAGACTTAAATGTCAGACCTAAAACCATAAAAACCCTAGAAGAAAACCTAGGCAATACCATTCAGGACATAGGCATGGGCAAGGACTTCATGTCTAAAACC